>NC_030381.2:28654688-29904688 GCF_001625215.2 Daucus carota subsp. sativus
TCAACTATGCTATCAACATTTATATCATACACTAGATATTTATCGTCAATATGCATATTAAACAATATCACTAACTAAACAGCAATATGACTACTCTCAACATACATCCAGAACATCTCAAAAACTTAAAAATAACCAAACTATATTCATAGAACTACTGATATCAACAATCAAACAAATCATCAACATTTTATTCCACAAAATCAACATATGAACACAACTAAAAACTATAAATCAAAAATCATTAAAAAAATAATGATAAAACCCTTATTTAACATACCTCCTCTAATTCTAGCCAGATTTAGGTAATTTTGACAGTGAATAAAGGTAATTAATAGCTGCTACGGAAGAACATTAGTAGTTCAATGTCAGTTTTCACAATATTATATATACAATCAAACCCTTGAAATTCAAAAAAATGAACATACACTACAAAAACGAGATGATTAACATGATTCACTAACTAGAAATACTACTAAACTACATTAAAGTACCTATTAAACGAATTTCCGAGTGACTTAGCTCTATGCTTGAAGTTGCGCTTACGAGATGCGATTTTCGCCTCTAACTTCTTCCGAAAAGCTGTAAAATCGTTGATTAGTGCCGTAATGTTAGTTAAAATCTGAAGAAACTGCCATTGAAGACGTACCTGGAGCTCGGCAAAGTGGTGGAGAGGAACAGTAAAATGGTGGGGAGAGACGTTACTGGCTTCGTGTGTATCGTGTGTATATTTTTAATTTTTGAAAACCCGTGTTATTGTTGTATTATTCTGGGCTGGGCTTCTAAATTACTGTACCGGATGGGCTGGGCTCTTAGTTTCTAGTTTTTATTTTAATTTGGTTTCTATTAGAGTACTACTCTATATATATGTTGGGCTCAATGGAGACCAAAAACTTTGGATTCCTTAGAGACTACAAAATCTACCGTTAAAATAATCTGACAATTAATGGACATGATTAAATATTCTTTGTCCTGCATTTCTTGTCCTGCATTTCTAGTAATGTGATATTAATAATTTACACTATTCTGGTCCTGCATTTCTAGTAATGTATTATTAATATTCTTGTCCTGCATTTCTTGTTTTAGTTTTAATTCAAAATTATCTTTATAATTTACACTATTCTTGTCTTGCATTTCTAGTGATGTAATATTAATAATTTGTCTCGCATATTTGTGATATATCTAAGTGTTATTTTGTCTTGCAACAAATTCAATTCGTTGCGGAACAATGATATTGAGTTCAGTGCCAATCATAGCAATGTCCAACTACATCTTTGTTTTGTATGCAATTATTATTTTTATTTGTTAAGATTTCGGTGATTGAACACCAATATTATGGAATTATTATTTTATGTTATGCGGGATTTAGAAGTACTGCTTGTTGTTCACCGATTTAGAAGTGCAGGACATGATAAGGAGAGAAAACGAATGTGCAGGACAAATAACATGAGCCCTTGGATGTGTAAGAAATGAATGGCTGTGATTAAGTCTCTCCATCCTCCACAAAATTCAGTCTCCATAGAACTTTTCTCTATATATGTATATCTATATATCTATATATATATATATATATATATATATATATATTGGCATTTGAAATTAGATTCGTGCAGACAGCGCTAATAGTATCTAAGCAGGATGATTATGAAGGGTATGAGTTTTAATTTCCATCGTAAATAGGCCAGTTTGTTGTAGTGTGATTCAATCGAACCGCTCGGGGTATCTTGAACATGCAGCAGATGCATTGTACATTATGATCACTAAAGATTATTTGAAATGCATATGATAGCTGAGATAAAAAAGATAATTGGGAGAGATAAAGTGCTTGCAATAACCAACTGAATAAAACAGCAACACATACAGCCGTTTGCCAAGTTTAAAATTGTGACTTATGACCTAACATGTCTAGGTAAAGTCAAAAACAGTTTTAAGCCACTAGCTTTCACCGTTGCCAAACAAGCGCATAATCCGAGGACCACAGCCAACCCTCTTTGTCCATCTGCTACAACCAGAACAATGAGCAGGATACCCTATGATTCTAGACTCTTCTATACACTGAACATGTGCAATACCAATGCAGGACTCTAGCTACCAAGTTTGCTAACAACATGCATGATGCATGACCGGAGTTAATTCATAACAATAAAGATAGCAGTGACATTAGTTTTCTTCATCAAGCACAAACACGACAGATTTGACGAGGAGAGCCTGATGGAAAGCCATTACAAGTAGCTTTTCGGGGGTGTTATAAAGAGAAGTAACCAAATCACAGCCATTTCGGGAAACAACTACATGATCCGATGTCGTGCTGGGAATTCATTACTAACATGTGCATAAATACACAATCAGAAGGACACGATCGAGGCACCTGTAATAATAATTTGAGACTAAAATGTAAATCTTAATATGTTGTAGATATGATCACAGAAAATTTGGAAATAATAAGGGATAGAATATATATGTTTTAAGAAAAATCCAAAAACAAAGTAACAAATTTCTCTCTCTTATATTCTGAGAACCTAGCTCCCACATTTCTAGTGTGCCTGGGTATCAACCGAAAAGAAAAAGTTAACTCTTAGAAAACTGGAATTCTCATATAGATATCTATTCCTGCGGCCACACCCGGGCGATGTGCAAGAAGCCTTCTATGTAATTGCAGACAGCATTATGTTGAAAACAGGAATTTCAAGTCTCTCTCTGATAACTTTCCCAGTGCATCGGCCGACCCACTAACAGTCCTGTAAAATGGCAGGATATAGATCAGACGATTTAGATTGAGCAATGAATATTTAACATTGGAGCATTAGATGAATAGATACCCTTCAAATACTAATTTCTTCTTCTCTTGCAACTTTAAGATTCTTTCTTCAACTGAACCTTCTATTACGAACCTCACAACCCTACAAATTTCACAAGAGATTTAGAAGAAGGGTTGCACAATAGTACTCGAAGACTGCAAGTAACTATATAGCCAAGGCACTTGCCTCACAGGTTTACACTGCCCAATTCTATGTACTCTATCTTGAGCCTGTTGCTCAACTGCAGGATTCCACCACACGTCCATCAAGAATACCTGCATGGGTCAAACAGCAAAAATACACTAAGTCTTTTTTTTAAAACATCAAAATAAATGTCGGCCTTCCTTTCAAATAGGAAGAAAGCAATAAAGAAAACAAACAAAGCCTATTGATATATGGTTACGCTTCAGATATAGCAAAAGAGTATTCGCTTACATGTGATGCCACTGTGAGATTAAGTGCAGTCCCTCCCGCTTTCAAGCTCATCAGAAATAATTTACAATCTGGGTCCTCGTTAAACCTTTTGATGGCAGTATTTCTTGCCTTCATATTAGTAGATCCATCCAACTGAACACACTGAACTCCTGACTGCAAAACATTTCAACGTCAATGAAATATTAGTCTACTTGATGAAGAAGCAGATATTAAAAACAAGATCTTGTAAAATTATCACCCACCTTCTGCAGCGAATAGTGAATCAAATCCAAGAATGATGGGAATTGGCTAAAAACGATTCCTTTTGCAGTACCATCCCTCTGAACCATAAATCTAATTTCTTCCCTCTGTATAATTAAATCAATTTCATTTTAGTCAAAGCACTAACAATTTGAGAAACAGGCTCTAAGTTGGAAATCTGGACTTCAAACTGATATCAAGGGTGTGTTAAAGAATCGGTTTAGGAAATATCAATTTAGTAAATATGACTAGTTTAGCAGCTTCCTATCATATCGTCAAGAAGGCCATTGAGAACCAAAAACTATCAATAAAGAAAAACATTACAGACAGCAATGGAAAAGTTCTAAAATGATAATCAACAATTTACCAAAGCCTCTAGTTTTGTACTAGTCTTGAAGTCATGAAGCCGAATTCTGTTGAGAATACTTGAGCTCTTAAAACCTGTAATGAAGCATGTAGGGCATGAGCCTTGTCCCGCACTAGCTGAGAAGTTGATCATACAAAATTGACAGAAGGTATGTCCACATGCATTAACCTGGAATAATTAGTAGTAAGTTTTAAAATAAGCGGAAGAGTATTATTAAGAAAAACAAAAAAGGAGAAATCATAGTTATATTTATATCAAAATATTCCAGAGATAATTCATTTTACTAAACCTGTTTACTAAAAAAGGAGGCAAATTATGAGAAATGTTCTTATATTCTTTTTACTAAAAAGACACACATTATAGCATTTCACTTCAGATATAATCTCTTATTAAGTTATTATGTGGCTTGGGAGAAATGAGAATTAACACATTATTAAAGAGAATAATACTCGAAAATAAATCATGCACTCACCACAGGATCTTCTACAGATTCATGACACAGCCCGCATTTTACTTCACCATCATCATTCGCCACACTTGATTGGCTCAGGGCATTTTTAGAGTATACCACTAGGTACGGATGATTCAAAGCCTTTTATACAATCAGAAATTATGGTTAGAGTTGAAAGAAGGTAACAATATCTCATAATCAATTGAGCAGAGCATTGTAAAAGATATTCACAAAATGTCACAGTTAAAAGTGACTAGCACCCCCTGAAAGGAATAATAGCAGGCAATATCATTCAACCCCCACCCACCCGGAAAAAAACAAATAAAAACAGGTGTTCATACATACTACATCTCGACAATGGTAATCATCAATTGAGTATTTCAAGTAACCCAATACATAATTAATATTTATAAGCTAAATTAAATACTTTCCTTCCTCTTGATATTTGATACATATACTGATAAAATGCTATTTTAGAAAGTACCCAAAACACAGAAAAGGTAATTGCAATATATTAAGAAGATTGTATAATTAAAGACGCTTATCAATAGAAAGTAAATCATCCACCTGCCGAACACGCATGAGGCGATCATAGATGTTGGCGTAGTTATTCACAACAGTTCCTTCTGCATATCTGCACGTGAGAAAATATTCAGACATACTGGAGAAGAACTTTAAGACCCAGCTTAAAAACATGTTAGATGGAAAATACCTCACAGAACATAAAGGTTGTCGTTTCTATATGTTTATATTTTGTCAGTGAGACAATTCTTTCCCACTCCTTTTGAGTTATTTCATAATATTTATTCCAGAAAGTGAGCTACTGGAACTAAAACGTACAAAAGTAATTTTCGGCCCTATCTGACTTCAGTTATTCTACTTTCAAAGTATTTTACAAAAGAAAACTTAAGTAAGTGACCAGCTTAAATGATACAAAATATCAAAGTTTGAGCAATCTTATCATTCCAAATGTACCATTCCAGATGTGTAATCACTAATGTTTAAATGGTAAAAACCTAAAAAATGATCACAATGCATTGTCCAAAGGTCATCTATAAATCAGGCATATAAAAACCAATAAAACTAGCTAGAACCATCAACAAAATAAAATTAAAATCACAGAGGAGCTAGATCTAGGAATAATGTACAACGAATATTTACATTGAATTTGGAAGAAGGTCCACCAATTAATGATCCCTGAATAAATATTTTAAACAAAATTGATAATAATTAGTTGACTCACGTGTTAAATTGGGCCTGAGTATCGTTGTACAATGATCTGAGGTAATCCTCTTCCTTGATATCCAGCGAGTCCCGTCGTAAAAAGATCTGGAAAAGAATGATATATATCGCATGACATACTGAATTAAATATGCAAATCTTGGTGCCTTACAGCATAAGAAATTATTGAAGTTACCATTTTCGGAGGAAGTGCAAGATCAGCAGATCTACCCACTTTAGTACGCCTAAGGAGTATACTTTTCAAAATCTTATGCTTCAGCAAAAGCATTGCATCTCTGCCACGCCCAGTATGTCCTCCCAATTTTATTGGTCGGGTAATATACTTCAGAGTCACAATGTCACATGAAGTTAGCATTTTAGTTAAAAATGTTCTCCATACATCCTCAAATTAATAGACACAATACACAAACTTAGAATTTTGCGACTCACTTTGTCCCACCAGCAAAAGTGTCTGTAAGTTTTATGATTGCAAATTGAACATTCAATTACACTGCAAGGTAATTACATAAAAGATATTAGATAACAAACAGTTTATTATATCAAAAATTATACAAGAGCAAGAAGACTCTAATTATATTGATGCAAATTTTGAAAGTATCAATGGAGAAGACGATAAATTTATCTTAAAGAATGTACAGACTTTAGTCGCTAGTTAATATCCTTTGTAATTGTGAGCACAAGTTCGAAATCGACTCTTGTGACTTTGTTTTATAATTTTGGTGTCACTATATTTATTTTCAATCTTACCATGTTTTAGCATCAACGCATGTATATATAGAGTATTTATGTAGCATGTGCTTCGCTTCTTTGAATCGCTTCGCACAAACGCATTGCGCTTATGCTCCGGGACCACTATTGCACTTTGATTGGTGTGTTTTGCGCCTTTAATAACTATGAGGGCATACATGATCATATATAGCAACATATATTACCAGATGCAACACTGAGAGCTGAACTGGATATTTGAAGAAATGCAGGACTAGATTCTGGCATATCAAATTATATTTTGCTATTTCCGGAACTAGCAGATTTGTCAGGAGATGATCAATGATTGACTTTGTTGAGCTATGAACTCAGAGGCAAATTGATAAATTAACAAAAGAAAATGGACTGGTCGAGTACAAGCACAGTTAACATTTATTTCAGGAAAGATAGTTTAAACCTGAACAATACCTGCAATTAGGTGATCTGCAATCACAATCCTCGCAAAAGTAATAAGAATATGGAAAAATCTGGAGGAAGCGGATCTGTGCCAAAAATCAGAAAAGTAATTACATATAAACCATGATAAATTAAATTGTATTATCACATCAAGCTAACTCATGTACATAAATCTTACAAGTGAGTAAAGTTCTCCAACACGATTTTGAAGGGGAGTGCCACTTAGAGCCCATTTGTAGGTAGAGTTTAAGGAAAGAACAGCATGCGAAGTGCTACTTAGATTATCTTTAATATGGTGAGCCTGTAACAAAAATAGAACACAGATTTACAACACTTGTACAGTAGATTTACAACTCTAACTTAATTAATCCATCATCTCCAAACAGTAAGCATCCGATTTTCAAAATAAATGATTAGATGTGAACAAGTACTATATGCTTTTAAAGTGCTGATTAAAATATTAATAATTAATATGAAACCCAATTTAATTAACAACAAATAAAACTATTAATTTTCTCATGAAGATGCTATATATCTCGCAGTGCAAATCATCAAAACAAGTTTTTAATATTTGATGGCATAGTCAAACATGCTAATCTCTAAGTTTTTCCATAGATCATGCTGTTCAATGACTTGAAATATGCACATAAGCACATAAACATATATTCAGGAGCTGCATAGATATGTTTTTAATTTTTGCATAAATGAATGTGGGTAGCTCATAATTCATCTATAAATATCTGGATTCAATGCTGCGCAAAGAACTTCAATGCTGCCTGAAAACCTATAACGAGGAGGTATAATAATTAAATATATCAGCGTGCCCACACACACAAAAGACACATCAACTAAAGCAGCCAAGTTTGAGACACTTTTTAACAGTACTAGTCATTAAAAACGTACCTCATCCAAGATTATTCGGTTCCAGTCCACGGAGGACAAATGTGGGCCTTTATCAGCTCCTTCCGAATCATTAGTTGAAGAACCAGCTCCAGAGGCCTTGTCCTTACTCAACCTCTTCCCTTTCTTTAGAGGTTCCTTATTCTTTAGACACTTTATCAACGGCTTGTTCTTCCCCAAAACATATTCTGGATAACACACACAATTATCTTGGTGAAGAGCAAAAAACTCTTCGTGAAACAACTCTCCACACCAAGGGCATTCTTGTTTCTCCGGCAAGAAAAACTTCCTGTATTCAGCTTGGACGACAGAATACGTGGTAATCACGAAATCATGATCCAAGAATTCATGAAGGGACTTGCCCCTCTTGGATCCATGATAGACCATCACCTTTTGGCTACCTGTCACCGTGACACGGCTAATCTCGTTGACCCATTGCGTCACCGCAATGAGAGGACATATGACAAGGGTCGCCTTCGCTTTTGGCAACCCAAGAGATGAACTTTGTTGGGGGAAATCTCCATCCCCAGCTCCTTGAAGTTCCTTCTTAGCCAGGACCAGTGCGATGGCCTGGACAGTCTTGCCCATCCCCATCTCATCGGCAAGTATGCCTCCCCGGGCTGCAGATTCCTCCTGCTGCAGCGCCCACGCTAACCACTCTTTCTGATACCTCAGCAGAGGCATAATCACACTGCTCGGCGGTTCTGCAGTCTCGGCAAGAACATCATTGACATTCGCCAAATCTATGTCTGCATCGGCATCGTTGAGAGAGCGTAACCATCTCCAATGGTCTTCTTCCCAGGCTTTCCACATCAAACCAGAATGATCACCTGCTCAACATTATATGAATAATTTAATCAGTAACAAAAGAAAATCCCGAATAAATATAAGGAATTGAATAAAACACCCCAAAACGGTAAAGAAATGGTTGGGACAGAGGGAGTATATAATAACGGAGTCGTTATATCAAACTATTATCATACAAAAAAAAAACATGTATGAATTCAACAAATCTTTCAACACATTTATAAAATCCCCTAATAATTAAACTCGATTTAAATCCCATTTAACTAGAGATATATCATGCAAGTACTCAAGTAGAGATCTTTACATAGCGATCTAGTGCTTAAACAATCTTGATCAAGATACACACATATCAGTGAGTTGGAGAAATGATGATAAAACAAATAATTTACAAGGCGATTTAAATAATAAAATTCAGTAGCTAGTAAAAATATGTTCTACCCATGATTGGAGATAGAGAGTTGAAATCTGGGTGGGGCTCCATCGGTGCGTGAGAAGAGTAGTTGTAGGTGAGCGGGAAAGAGTTTATTTGGATTTTTGCTTTGTGTACCGGTGTTTTGGAGTACGGTAATGGTGAATGGTGATGAAGTTTCGAGGGGTATTTATAGTTATATTCGGTGATATTTACGATGAAACTGATTTTGACAGAGGATTTTGTAAAATTAATGATACTTTTTGTAAAAATGTGAAAGATGGGAGGTGCATTCATTTCATATATGATTAAGAGAATTATGGATTTGGTTTAAATTAATGATATTATTTGTAAAATAGTTGGAAGATGAAGGAGGGATATTCAATTCAGATATAATTAATAGCGGTTGATGAATTTTAATTAATTATAGGAGATTCTCATTATATATAGGGTAGAGTAGTTGTGATAAAATATTGGGGCGTTAATATGAATCCATGAACAATCATTTAAAATCTTGTAGATCATGTAGAGATTTTTAAGAATACAAAATACATACCTATAAATCTATTAATTTTAAGAATATTAATCTTCAATATTCTCTTCACCCAGTTACTTGTCCATTTTGATTTTTCATGAGTCAAATTAACAAATTTTTGATTAAATATTACTAGCTCTGTGTCATTCATTTGTATACAGTTTTCTTTTTGCAACGTCCCACCAATTATATACATTTCAAAATAGTAAATTTTTATAATCTATATTATCTATACTATACTATAAGAAGCCAACATGAGTATAATTTGTAGTCCAAGGTTTTAGTTATATTTTTTGGTTTGGTACTCTCCTTTTGGTACTACAAGTCTACAAATGTAGAATCTATTAGTATTATAAACAGTTTCAAATAATAAAAACACTCATAAAATACATTATCATATAATATTTCATTAAAAAAATTATAATGATGTTATAAATAAAGTTATAATATACAATTTTGAATATCTTTTTTTAACAAGAACCCTCATATAACTCTTTTTAACTTTAACGTGTTCTATTTCAATATAACCATTACATAACCCTTTCTAACTCTAATCTTAAAAGTTATTGTTGTCAAAAAAACCAAGATTACAAAATTACGTTGGAATTCGATTGATTAGATTACTGAATCTTTCAAAGGTATTACACGATCGGCTATGTTTAGAAAAAATTAGAATTTTCTGATTTTTTATTTTTAAATCTACGTGTACTAAATTCGGATTAAATGTACTAAAATCCTAATATATATATATATATATATATATATTAAGATATATAATCTATATTTAAGTAATCGGGAGAAAATATAGTCAGTTGAATAATATAATATAATTAAAATTCAATCCATTAGTGCTAAAATACTAATAAATGATGTTAAAATTTGAATTATTAATAATAAATTACGAAGTATATACCCGCCCGTGCTTCGCACGGGTTAAAGGCTAGTATAAAATAATATTACACCAATTACTTTTTTCTACTATCTCCATGACTCCATTCTATAATAATATAAACAGTATTACACCCACTACTTTCCTCCACTTTCCTCCACTATCTCAAATCTATTATTAAATATAAATAGGTCCCACCACTATACACACTCTTTATATAATTTTACTCATTTTTTACACTTTTTATTGGTATCCCCCCCAACCAAATGTATACAAATGGTTGGGACGGCGGGAGTATAAATTGTCTATTTAATATTTTTAAAATTTGAAAGTTGCATATTAAAATAGATTAAATATACTTTCTAATGATATACACCCTCCGCTTCAAATTAGATGTCCGCCTTCAAACAATCACATAGTTTAAGAAAAGTGAAAGTTTACAAACTAATTACATCAAATGATCATAATATGTGGTATGAAATTGATCTAGGAAATATAAATAAGAGATATGTGAAGTAGATTGAGTTTGAAAATATAATTTTACATTATAAGTTGAAGTAATTGAAACAAACTTTTTTTTAAAGTGGACATGTAAATTGAAACGGAGGGAATATTATTTTTTTCCCAATTATATGGTACGTACGTATAAATTTCAATCAAAGTACGATCACTAATCAAAAGTTAACATGAACAAATATTTAGATACGAAGGGGGTAATATCTTTCGTAAGAAGTTGAAAGAGGAAAGGTATTCATTTCTGATATGATTAATAATGAGGTCGTTTGGGTTAACTTAAAAGAAGTGACCTCTTGCTTATAGTAAAGAAATGAAGTAGAAATGAGAAGTAAATACTCCCTAGTCCCATTTTAAATGTCCCTTTTAAAAGCTATTGTTCTTGCTTCTTCCATTGATTTTCTTAATAAATCTCCTTCTTCAAGAGGGAAAGTTTCTTAGATCTATATCACCGGAACTTTTGATTTTCATTCTTATTCGCTTCCAGAGGGCTTTTTGGATTTGTGGGTAGATCGATTATCTCTTACGTGTCGTGGTGTAGATCTAATTGCTTTAGTTTTTCGTTGGATTTTCTCTAGTTTATTTTGATTATAGTTTGATTTCTCTCCCTAGTGAGAGTGTGTGATTTTCTCTCCTCTTTTGTGAGAGTTGGTTTGGATTCATCGATAAAAGCTTTCGGGAATTGCATTTGTGGTTGATAGCTCAAACGGAGTTTTTGAAAAAGATGGTGAACACAGAGCAAGGATCTATATATGTACCATCGTCAATTTCAACATCGCTTATTTGTCTCATCTTGGCTATGAAGACAGGCATGTTAATTTTTTCTATGTTTGTTCGATTCGATCATTCTTGTAGATGCCGTATGGCTATTATTTAATGAATTATTTTCTTTTCTTCAAAAAAAAAAAGCAGAAGCCAACCACTTTTTGCAAACAAACACCACCAATAATTACAAATATTGCTGATATTAACCTCTTGCTTATAGTAAAGAAATGAAGTAGAAATGAGAAGTAAATACTCCCTAGTCCCATTTTAAATGTCCCTTTTAAAAGCAGAAGCCAACCACTTTTTGCAAACAAACACCACCAATAATTACAAATTTGCTGATATTAATGCTATTGTTAGTAAAAGGTTGAAAGATGAAGATATTCATTTCATATATGAATTTTTTTCAGATATGATTAATAACAATTAATGAATTTTAATAAATTATAATAGATTTTGATTTTACATGGATCGAGTAGTTGAGATAAAATTTTGTAGAGTTAACAGGGATTTAATGTGAATCCAAAACAATTCTTTAAGATCTAATAGATTATGTAGAGATTTCGAAAAAATACTCCGCGATCCCATTTTACATGTCCCTTTTAAAAAATTACACATCTTAAAAAATGTTAGTTGTATGTTTTCTAACCATCTGGCATTTTCATCTTCCCAAGCTTTCCACATCAAGATTGGGCTTTCCTTTCTCCCTTGAGTGTCGTTTCCAACAATCAATTCTTTTCTATCACCTAATTCACAATCCGAAATGTCCATAGTGACACTACCTTCATCCCAGCTTGCTTCTTGCTGATAATCATCTCCTGCTCAACATTTCATATATAAATAATCTAATCACTAACAGAAAAAAGACCGAATATACAAAAAACATGTATGAATTCAACAATCTTTCAACACAATTATAAATCCCCTAATGTTGATAATCAATCCATCTAAAACCTTAAGGGTGTAAGAAGACCCCAAATTGATTTTATGCTATATTTCAACACTCCCCTCGTGAGAGTCTGATATCATGTCGAGAACCAATCCATCTCAAACTTAAAGTGTTAGAAGAAGGCCCCAGATGGATTTTATGTTATATTTTAACACGAAACTCGATATAAATCCCAATTAAGTAGACAATCAGCATGCATAAAGATCACGATTATCAACTTATCATGCAAGTACAGATATCTACATAGCGATCTAGTGATTAAACAATCTTGATGAGTAAGTTGAAGAAATGATCATAAAACCAAATAATAAAGAGTTGAGGAGATGTTATACCCTTGATCGGAAGTAGAGAATTGGGATCGGCGTTGGGATTCATCGTGAACGGAATTGATCGGAGAGAATTAGGGGTTTTCGGTGCAGCTAGCAGTGAGAGAAGATAAGAGTGAGTGAGAACAGCAGTGTTGTAATGACTTGTGCGACGTGGCTTCTTTATAGCTGAGCGGGAAAAAGTTTATTTGGATTTTTCCACTTGGGCTGTGCCACACACGCGACCTCATCTCATTTCCTTTGTGCATCGGGTGATGTTTACGATGAAACTGATGCTTATCGGTTTTGCTGATTTGGATTTTGATGCAATTAATCATATTTTTCATAAAAAAAATTTACGACAACGGGGTGATAAATTCAGTTATGATTTTATTTTATTTTAGCCAAAATTTATAGCGGATTTCATTAATATTTGATAGAGACTCAATCAGGACAAACCTCGACTAATCATGCAACGAGTTTGAAAAACAAATAGACGAACTAAATAATTAGCCGCTTTGTTTTCGGATTGCTAACTAACTTAATTCAAATTAAAAATGAAGATGATGGTTTCTTGAACAATCCAACATGCATCTCCCCTGAAAATAGTAGTTTCACAATTGACCCTCACAGTAATTTCATGGATAGTTCAATGTTTAGAGGATTCAGTTGCAAAAACTGAGTTTAAAGATCTCATGTTATGAACAGATATATTTTGCGAGAGTGAGCACATGCGACTTTTACTACCGTTCCAAACGCACCCCGGCCATCTACCTGTCGGACACCAGCTATAGATCTGTCGAAAGTGTTGTTGATGGGAGATATCCAGATCTCTCAATATACCGTAAAATTCATTTTCAACATAAACACATCGCGCAAAGCGAGACAATCAAACACACAAATAATAACTCAGACTGAAGACAACTAAAACACCCAAATGGTTTTCCTGAATATTCTGGAACAAGAATCGATTTTTTTGAAGAAGAAACAAACAAAGAGGATTATTGATAGATAATTAAAAAGGAGAGAAGAAGTGTTGTTTAAATGGAGAAGGGGCATCTTGAGAATTGAGATAAGATGAAAGGAGATAGGGATAGAGATTGATAGAAAAGGTGGAGACGGCTAGGGTTAGCGGGAGATGGAGCGGCCGACTCTCATGAGAGGGGGGATAAATTCAGATATGATTAATTACAGTTGATTTTAATTTCAGGTTGAAAATATTCTTCTGTCCCACAATACAAGTCTCTTTTGAAAAATTTACGCATATTAAGAAAATAATAATTAAATAATATTTTCTCACTTATATCCCTTAAGTAATGTAGTAATCGGCTAGTGTGAGTCCATATGCACATATTAAGTGCTAAATTTGATATATTTAACTTGTTTTGATTGGTGAAGTTTTTGTATATATAGGCTCCATCATTATTGATAAGTATTAGCCAATGAAGATGTGTTAAATACATGAAATTTGGGGATTAGCATTTGCCCATGCGCACACCAAAGAATAATCGATAAATGTATGAATATAGACTCTTATTCAACTCTCATTAATTGTTATACAACTTTCAAGAAGGGTATTTTTTATAATAATTACAATATATTTGCATTGAAAACTAAAAGTAGACAAGTGCTATGACAAAAAAATTTCAAAACAGACTACTATTATGGGACTGGGAAAGTAGTTAAAATGAAATCTTGTAGGGTGAGTTAAACGTGGATTCAGGAACAATCTTTAAAAATCTGATACTCTCTCGGTCATATGCGATTGTTTACTTAACAATTTGCACATATTTTGAGTTTGTTATAAAGTATAGTTTCATACCGCTTATCTACTTCTAATCTTCTATATATTAAAGGGGACTAGGGGTAAAAAGAGCAAGAAAAATGCTTGTGAAATTACATATATACCTTCAGTTTACACATAATTTCAATAATACCCTAGGTCCATATAACATCTTGATCGCGTGTTTCAACGGACACTCTTCGTTTTCTCTCTCTGACAGTTGCTCTGTATACATGTCGTCCCTGTGATGTTTGGTTTAGCTTAAATATTCTTTCATTACCTGTGAGTTGTGTTTTATATTGTGTTGCCTCTCCTAGATCAGATTTTAGTGAAGAGGGGTTTAATGTTGCTTCAATCTTTATGTGTGTATCAATTGGGTTTATGCAGCTAGCTCACCCTTCTTCTTAATGGACGGTTCCCAGCTGTCACTGACTAAGTAACTGACTAAAGAGGTTGTGTTGGAGCCCAAGATGCTGAAGTGACTGGGAATGCTGCCCGTCAGAACCCAGGTATGGTTATTGCCTACATGTTAGCGGAACGCAAGTTCTATTGTGATGCGACACAAGTTGACATCACTTCTGCAATTGGTCTTAATTAGTGTTAGAGTTCTAATATGATAGAGTTTGTGTGCGGTTTGTGTTATCATTTTAACAACCATTGTTAATGAAAGTGATGCATTTGTAAAATTGGCAAGTTATTAAATTTAAATGTGTGTTTTGTAGTTTTGTATTATATTATAAATTGAATCCAATTGTTGATGGAGATAGTCAAGAAGACAGTTGGGGTGAAATTGGATTGTACTTCAACTCTTGTCATAGCTGATCAGATTGTTCGAGATTAGAAGTGTACCAGATCTGTTTAGTTTTAGTTTGCAGGGGACGATTTAGGACCCTGTTGCTATTATTTTCCTGAGGTGGTTGATACATCTGATTTGTGTAAAATATATTAATAATAAGTGATATCATATTCTATGAAGCAGTCAACATAGTTGCCTAATTATATATTGTGTGCTTTACATCGTGTGCTAGCTATTAATACTTATTTAATTCTCTAAATGTTAAATTGCTCTTGTTTTTTCGCCGAAGGATTATAAAAAAAATGGGTTATTCAAAAATAATTTTTTTCAAAAAAATAATTTCAAAAATAGCTAGAATTCTGATTGTATGCGTGTGGCAAGTATTATATATACTTTTTTGCAAAAAAAAACACTAGTACAAAATAGTCTTTTAGCTACGGTCAAATTAGGCTTTTAGCGTCGGTGTTTCAGCGTAGTATATGAACCCGACGCTATAGGGTAGTCTCTACTGAGTCGGTTAAAAAAACCGACGCTTAAAGTGTTCTTGCCACGGTTAAACGGCGACGCAGTAGACCATTTGACCGACGCTTAAAGTTTGTTTTATGCGTCGGGTATGCAGAATGCCGTTGCTTAAACTACAGTTTTATGCGTCGCTGGTCAAAAAGCCGACGCTAGAAGTCATTCTTTTAGCGTCGGTTGGTCAATATGCCGTTGCCTAAAGTTATGATTTTTTGGTAAGTCATGAGCGTCGTTAGTCAAACGACCGACGCTAAAGATTAATCTTTAAGCGTCGGCTGTCAAACTGCCGTGGCTTAAAGTATTTTTTTTTAAAATTTTTTTTGCCAGCTGCTGTGCCATATTTATATTATACATATTAATCCCTGCGCATCATTCATTCATGTAAATAAAATCCAACCAACAAATACCCAAAGTCAATAGCACTTATTAAACTCAAATTACAAAAACTTAAATGTGGGTATTAATCAATGTACACTAAAATTAAAATGTATTACAACCCATTATTCTTCTTGTGAAATTACATGTCAAACACTAAAAACTATGAAATCAGTGCAGTACTAAGCCAGCTGCCTCGAAGTCTTCACTCTCGTCATTAGCACTAAAAAAGCTTGTAGTGGCCATTACAGTTTGTCAACTAGCTATATATATAAACAAAACAAATCAATAAAGAGTTCAATGATTACAAACGAATACATATAATTTGTTGTACCTGATTATATAGTGGAGTGAAAAAAATAATTTAATTAATGGAAGAAATTGTTTTCGAACCTGATTATAGACATTCGATTGTATAAAACTCAGCCCACAGTTCCCGAACCTCATTGAGTTCCTTCTTTAAATACCTTCTTGAACCAGGGCCTAGGGCCTTGCAAATGCAAATGATGATAACATATTGAGACAAAATAATGAGTTTAATATTCCCAAAAGAATCATTAAATATATATTTTGTTCTTACCTCTTTCCAATTGGTATTAGGATTTTTTTGAGAAAGTAGGAATATTTCATAACAAATAAACCGCACTCCGTATTACATTTTGTAACATCATAGTAGATTTGACGTGCACATGAGAACATAGAATCAAAAATGAAAGCAGAATCTGCCTGCCATCAAAAGAGTCACATGCACAAACAGCTTATAGATATTTATTAATTTAACATCATCTAATAGTATGGAAGATATAATCATATCATGAAACAAGGTATAGAATGGACGTTATGGCAGAACTTTCCCCATTATTTCCATCTTGGTCAAAGTTATAAGCAGGCAACAACAAAATCAGTTTAAAACTGAAATAATATAAATGATAGGACCTGAAGAAGAGCCTTGTTTAGATGTCCTGCAATAGCCAACAGATTACTTCTATTATTACAATTTTTAACAAACAAAAATGTAGGAAGAGTGAGGGGGGTTGGGGGGTTTCACATGTCATCTACAGTGCTTGCCATCTAGTACTAACATTTTACAAAAGATTAAAATACAGAAAAAAGATTTATTTTGTACCTCAGGCTGCCTAGATTGTTATATACCAGTGGTATTACAAAGAACAACCAATGTTCAGCCTATAGACTTGAAACCAGTGCACCACACGAATGCAGCAGTTACCCTATGCAGATTTCACTTTTTTCTCTTTCATTTTAGAGCTCAGTGACAATACAGATAATCGATGTGTAGCAGGAATAGAAAAGGGAAATTAGTACAGGTAAAAACTGAAGTTTGGTTGTTGTCCAAAAAATGATTTGTCAACAAATCAATTCCAGATAAGTATGTATACTGTTTTTGGAATGTATTCAAGTAAAAATTTAAATCTTTGAAATTTTCAAGTTCAGTACATCTAATAAAAAGCTCATAAACTAGAACACTCTAATCCTACACTTTTAATTTCATCCATAAATGTAATGCCTATAGTCACAAATAATAACTACATGATGTCAATCAAACAAATAATCTGTATTAGAATAAGATCAACCTCTTGCAACCAAAAGCAAGTAATATCTGAAACCTTTTTCAGTATATTTATGAATATATTTAAAAAAGCAAGTAATTATAACCACGATGAATTTCCTTTCACATCTCATTCTTTGTGTCTTTACTGTATAATTTTTAATGTGTGTTTTTGGTGTTCCTTTAACTTTTTAATTTAAACATATTAAAAGAAGGTTACCAGTTTGACAATTTGGGGTGCATATCTTTCTCTATACCATAAGCGAAGTAAAGCAGATATCTTGTATTCTTGTTTAAGCATGATTAGTTTAGTACTATTCTCTATACCATATGCAAGCCATCAATTACATTTTCATTTTTTAAATGAGCATTATATAAATTAGCTGCTACATCTATCACAACATAGATGTGTACCTCTGGTTTAGTATCGCAGAATCTGGGAGCTCAGTTGCATAATTTTCCCAGTAACATAAATGAACTCTTCAATCTTTCGCACATACTACTACTGCCAGTGGAATACTATCTTGCGTATAAATCACTTGTTTGATCAATTACAGGGCTATAAGAAATGGATTACCGGTATGTCCAGGGAAACATTGCACCTACAGTCCCCATGTTGTCCTATATGTATACTTAAAGAAAACTAGAGCAAAGATGAATTCATTGATCTGCTGTAGCAGTCTTAAAATATATATAAAAAAAATAGTCCATATGAGCAGGAGTCTTCGTATAACTCAAAAGCAAAAGGAGAGGACAATCCATCTTTACAATTCGGAGGGGATTAACTAAATATTGAAGACGAGCTACCAACCACTAAAGCTATAAAGATGAGAATTCTGAGAAGAAAAGTAAAACAGATAAAAATACTTGTCTACATAACAAATTGCAATCATAATTATAATTATCAGAGTTAATTAAATGAAATGACAAGTGATGTGAAATACTATACAGATGTATATATGTTTTTATCATTTTTCTAATCAATGGCTAGTAGACTCAAATCTTAACAGGCAATTGATGCCTAACAGAGTTAATGCAATGGAATGTATTCCTTAATTTTCTTTATCCTACATCTAATCACACATATATATGTATCATTTCACGAAAATTTGAAAGTTTATCGTGAGAATCTGGGAACAACTCCTGTCTGTATATGTGTAGGCATTTATGTGCTAGTGAAAAAATATGTCTCTATTGATCCATACCAGTGGAACCAGATGAAGAGTCTCAGCTCCTCGCAGACCAGTGGTTCAAGTTATGCAAATGGTGTTACACTTGGGCAGGTAAGCTCAGTACAAATACCTATGTAGCATTAGAATATAATTAGTGGATCTGAATGCAATGAATATGATATTTTCTTCGGATTAAGCAGTTTGACCTGCTAATTTATTAATTTTATAATATTAATCTATTACAATATGACTATAATTATAAGTATATTTCCTGATTTCGTTCCATCTTTTCACTATTCTGGTCACTAAATAAGTCGGGAAAGAAAGAGTATATAAGTACATCAAAATTTTATCATAAGTGACATACAATTTCATACTTACAATTAGATGTATATTTATGACTTTTTACGAAAGATCTGATTAACTTATTCTTATTATCAGAAGACTGTATTCATCATACATTCATACTCTCTGCTTTCTTGAGAGATTGGCAAATGCTCACAGTAAGCTTTACATACTATCTATGTCATCTGCTAAGACCATATAATATTGGATCTAATGTTCTCTTTTTTTCCTTCTCTTCTCACTTAATCCATCAGAATATGTTTCACATATTTTTAGGTTGGGAAACCTCCGGGACATATTAATGGCTATAGGAGGTAAAGAAAGACGAAACTTACCAGGTAAGATAAGAAAAAACTGCTATACCTTAAATCACTGTCAGTCCTGTAGACATAGAGTTTCATGTCATATGAAAAGTACTAGCACATAATCATTGTTCAAAATCCAAATGCAAGCCTGAAAATAAAATATAAGTGTAGTGTGATTCAATCGAACCGCTCGGGATATCTTGATTCTTGAACATGCAGCAGATGCATTGTACATTATAATCACTAAAGATTATTTGAAATGCATATGATAGCTGTGATAAAGAAGATAACTGTGAGAGATAAAGTGCTTGCAATAACCAACTGAATAAAACAACAACGCATAGAGCCGCTTGCTAAGTTTAAAATTGTGACTTATGACTTAACATGTCTGTTTGGGTAAAGTCGGAAACAGTTTTAAGCCACTAGCTTTCAGCGTTGCCAAAGAAGCTCATAATCCGAGGACCACAGCCACCCCTCTTTGTCCATCTGCTACAACCAGAACAATGAGCAGGATATCCTATGATTCTAGACTCTTTCTATACACTGAACATGTGCAATACCAATGCAGGACTCTAGCTACCAAGTTTGCTAACAACATGCATGATGCATGACCGGAGTTAATTCATAACAATAAAGATGGCAGTGACATTAGTTTTCTTCATTAATCACAAACACGACAGTTTTGACGAGGAGAGCCCGACTACTTTTAGCGTGATGGAAAGCCATTACAAGTAGCTTTTCAGGGGTGTTTTAAAAGGAAGTAACCAAATCACAGCCATTTCAGGAAACAACTACATGATCAAATGTCCTTCTGGGAATTCATTACTAACATGTGCATAAATACACAATCAGAAGGACATGATCGAGGCACCTGTAATAATAATTCGCGCGAGACTAAAATGTAAATCTTAATTATGTTGTAGACATGATTACAGAAAATTTTGGAAATAATAAGGGATGGAATATATATGTTTTAAGAAAAAACCAAAAACAAAGTAACAAATTTCTGTCTCTTATATTCTGAGAACCTCCCACATTTCTAGTGTGCCTGGGTATCAACCAAAAAGCAAAAGGTAACTCTTAGAACACTGGAATTCTCATATAAAAATCTAATCCTGTAGCCACATCCGGGCAATGTGCAAAAAGCCTTCTATGTAATTGCTGCGAGCATTATATTGAAAACAGGAATTTCAAGTCTCTCTCTGATAACTTTCCCAGTGCATCGGCCGACCCACTAACAGTCCTGTAAAATGGGCAGGATATAGATAACACGATTTAGATTGAGCAATGAATATTTAACATTGGAGCATTAGATGAATAGATACCCTTCAAATACTAATTGCTTCTTCTCTTGCAACTCTAATATTCTTTCTTCAACTGAACCTTCTATTACGAACCTCACAACCCTACAAAATTCACAAGAGATTTAGAAGAAGGGTTGCACAATAGTACCAGAAGACTGCAAGTAACTATCTAGCTAGGCTCTAGCCAAGGCACTTGCCTCACAGGTTTAAACTGCCCAATTCTATGTACTCTATCTTGAGCCTGTTGCTCAACTGCAGGATTCCACCACACGTCCATCAAGAATACCTGCATGGGTCAAAGAGCAAAATACACTAAGTCTTTATTTTAAAACATTAAAATAAATTAAATGTTGGCCTTCCTTTCAAATAGGAAGAAAGCAAAAAAGAAAACAAACAAAGCCTTTATGGTTAAGCTTCAGATATAGCAGAAGAGTATTCGCTTACATGTGATGCCACTGTGAGATTAAGTGCAGTCCCTCCCGCTTTCAAGCTCGTCAGAAATAATCTACAATCTGGGTCCTCGTTAAACCTTTTGATGGCAGTATCTCTTGCCTTCATATTTGTAGATCCATCCAACTGAACACACTGGACTCCCGACTGCAAAACATTTCAACGTCAATGAAATATTAGTCTACTTGATGAAGAAGCAGATATATATATATTAAAAACAATATCTTGTAAAATTATCACCCACCTTCTGCAGCGAATAGTGAATCAAATCCAAGAATGATGGGAATTGGCTAAAAACGACTCCTTTTGCAGTACCATCCCTCTGAACCATAAATCTAATTTCTTCCCTCTGTATAATTGAATCAATTTCATTTTAGTCAAAGCACTAACAATTTGAGAAACAGTCTCTAAAATAGGAAATCTGGACTTCAAACTGATATCAAGGGTGTGTTAAAGAATCGGTTTAGGAAATAGCAATTTAGTAAATATGACTAGTTTAGCAGCTTCCTATCATATCGTCAAGAAGGCCATTGAGAACCAAAAACTATCAATAAAGAAAAACATTACAGACAGCAATGGAAAAGTTCTAAAAGGATAATCAACAATTTACCAAAGCCTCTAGTTTTGTACTAGTCTTAAAGTCACCAAGCCGAATTCTGTTGAGAATACTTGAGCTCTTAAAACCTGTAATGAAGCATGTAGGGCATGAGCCTTGTCCCGCACTAGCTGAGAAGTTGATCAAACAAGATTGACAGAAGGTGTGTCCACATGCATTAACCTGGAGTAATTAGTCGTAAGTTTTAAAATAAGCGGAAGAGTATTATTAAGAAAAACAAAAAAGGAGAAATCATAGTTATATTTATATCAAAACATTCCAGAGATAATTCATTTTACTAAACCTGTTTACTAAAAAAAGAGGCCAATTAGAAGAAATGTTCTTATATTCATTTTACTAAAAAGACACGCATAGCATTTTCACTTTAGATATAATCTCTTATTAAGTTATTATGTGGCTTGGGAGAAATGAGAATTAACACATTATAAAGAGAATAATACTCGAACATGCACTCACCACAGGATCTTCTACAGATTTATGACACAGCCCGCATTTTACTTCACCATCATCATTCGCCACACTTGATTGGCTCAGGGCATTTTTAGAGTATACCACAAGGTACGGATGATTCAAAGCCTTTTATACAATCAGAATTATGGTTAGAGTTGAAAGAAGGTTACAATATCTCATAATCAATTGAGCAGCGCATCGTAAAAGATATTCACAAAATGTCACAGTTAAAAGTGACTAGAACCCCCTAAAAGGAATAATAGCAGGCAATATCATTCAACCCCCACCCACCCAGAAAAAAAACAAATGAAAACAGGTGTTCATACATACTGATCATCTCCACAATGGTAATCATCAATTGAGTATTTCAAGCAACCAAATACATCATTAATAATTATAAGCTAAATAATATACTTTCCTTCCGCTTGATATTTGATACATATACTGATAAATGCTATATTAGAAAGTACCCAAAACACAGAAAAGGTAATTGCAATATATTAAGAAGATTGTATAATTAAAGACGCTTCTCAATAGAAAGTAAATCATCTACCTGCCGAACACGTGTGAGGCGATTATAGATGTTGGCGTAGTTATTCATAACAGTTCCTTCTGTGACATATCTGCACGTGAGAAAATATTCAGACATACTGGAGAACTTTAAGACACAGCTTAAAAACATGTTAGATGGAAAAAACCTCACAGAACATAAAGGTTGTCATTTCTCTTTGTTTATATTTTGTCAGTGAGACAATTCTTTCCCACTCCTTTTGAGTTATTTCATAATATTTATTCCAGAAAGTGAGCTACTGAAATTAAAAAGTTCAAAAGTAATTTTCGGCCCTATCTGACTTCAGTTATTCTACTTTCAAAGTATTTCACAAAAGAAAACTTAAGTAAGTGACCAGCTTCAATAATATAAAATATTAAAGTTTGAGCAATTTTATCATTCCAAATGTACCAGTCTCCTGATGTAGTGATGTGTAATCACTGATGTTTAAATGGTAAAAACCTAAAAAATGATCACAATGCATTGTCCAAAGGTCATCTATAAATCAGGCATATAAAAACCAATAAAACTAGCCAGAACCAACAACAAACTAAAATTGAAATCACAGAGGAGCTAGATCTAGGAATAATGTACAACGAATATTTACATTGAATTTGGAAGAAGGTCCACCAATTAATGATCCCTGAATAAATATTTTAAACAAAAATGATAATAATTAGTTGACTCACGTGTTAAATTGGGCCTGAGTATCGTTGTACAATGATCTGAGGTAATCCTCTTCCTTGATATCCAGCGAGTCCCGTCGTAAAAAGATCTGGAAAAGAATAATTATATGTCGCATGACATACTGAATTAAATATGCACATTTTGGTGCCTTACAGCATGAGAAATTATTAAAGTTACCATTTTGGGAGGAAGTGCAAGATCAGCAGATCTACCCACTTTAGTACGCCTAAGGAGTATACTTTTCAAAATCTTATGCTTCAGCAAAAGCATTGCATCTCTGCCACGCCCAGTATGTCCTCCCAATTTTATTGGTCGGGTAATATACTTCACAGTCACAATGTCACATGAAGTTAGCATTTTAGTTGAAATGTTCTCCATACATCCTCAAATTAAAAGACACAATACACAAACTTAGAATTTTGCGACTCACTTTGTCCCACCAGCAAAAGTGTCTATAAGTTTTATGATTGCAAATTGAACATTCAATTAAACTGCAAGGTAATTACATAAAAGATATTAGATAACAAACAGTTTATTATATCTAAAATTATACAAGAGCAAGAAGACTCTAATTATATTGATGCAAATTTTGAAAGTATCAATGGAGAAGACGATAAAATTATCTTAAAGAATGTACAGACTTTAGTCGCTAGTTAATATCCTTTGTAATTGTGAGCACAAGTTCGATATCGACTCTTGTGACTTTGTTTTATAATTTTGGTGTCACTATATTTATTGTCAATCTTACCATGTTTTAGCATCAACGCATGTATATATAGAGTATTTATGTAGCATGTGCTTCGCTTCGCACAAACGCATTGCGCTTATGCTCCGGGACCACCATTGCACTTTGATTGGTGTGTTTTGCGCCTTTAATAACTATGAGGGCATACATGATCATATATAGTAACATATATTACCAGACGCAGCACTGAGATCTGAACTGGATATTTGAAGAAATGCAGGACTTGATTCTGGCATATCAGATACATTTTGCTATTTCCGAAACTTAGCAGATTTGTCAGGAGATGATCAATGATTACCTTTGTTGAGCTATGAACTCAGAGGCAAATTGATAAATTAACAAAAAATTGGACTGGTGGAGTACAAGCGCATTTAACTTTTATTTCAGGAAAGATAGTTTAATCCTGAACAATACCTGCTATTAGGTGTTCTGCAATCACAATCCTCGCAAAAGTAATAAGAATATGGAAAAATCTGGAGGAAGCGGATCTGTGCCAAAAATCAGAAAAGTAATTACATATAAACCATGATAAATTAAATTGTATTATCACATCAAGCTAACTCATGTACATAAATCTTACAAGTGAGTAAAGTTCTCCAACACGATTTTGAAGGGGAGTGCCACTTAGAGCCCATTTGTAGGTAGAGTTGAAGGAAAGAACAGCATGCGAAGTGCTACTTCGATTATCTTTGATATGGTGAGCCTGTAACAAAAATAGAACTTATCAAGTAAATTAGGTAATAATTTAAGTCAAACACAGAATTACAACACTTGTACAGTAGATTTACAACTCTAACTTAATTAATCCATCATCTCTAAACAGTAAGCATCCGATTTTCAAAATAAATGATTAGATATGAACAAGTACTATATGCTTTTGAAGTGCTGATTAAAATATTAAGATTTAATATGAAACCCAATTTAATTAACAACAAATAAAACTATTAATTTTCTCATGAAGATGCTATATATCTCGCACTGCAAATCATCAAAACAAGATTTTAATATTTGAGGGCATAGTTAAACAAGCTAATCTGGTTTTAGATATCCTGCAGGTAATACTTACTGTGGTAATGGTTGGTCAACATATATGTCAAAGTTTTCCATAGATCATGCTGTTCAATGACTTGAAATATGCACACATAAGCACATAAACATATATTCAGGAGCTGCATAGATATGTTTTTAATTTTTGCATAAATGAATGTGGGTAGCTCATAATTCATCTATTAATATCTGGATTCGATGCTGCTTAAAGAACTTCAATGCTGCCTGAAAACCTATAAGGAGGATTAACTATATCAGTGTGCCCACACACACAAAAGACACATTAACTAAAGCAGCCAAGTTTGAGACACTTTTTAACAGTACTAGTCATTAAAAACGTACCTCATCCAAGATTATGCGGTTCCAGTCCACGGAGTACAGATTACAATTTCTTTCACGTGGTCCTTTATCAGCTCCTTCTGAATCATTTGCAGAAGAACCAGCTCCGGAGGCCTTGTCCTTACTCAACCTCTTCCCTTTCTTTAGAACTTCCTTATTCCTCTCATCCACCCCAGCATCTGTATTCTTCTTTTTCAACGGCTTCGTCTTTCCCAAAACATATTCTGGATAACACTTGAAATCTCGGTGAAGAGGCAAGAACTCTTCGTGAAACAACTCCCCACACCAAGGGCATTCTTGTTTCTCCGGCAGCACATGCTTCCTGTATTCAGTTTCGACAACTGAATACGTAGTGATAACAAAATCATGGTCTGCGAACTCCTTAAGGGACCTCTCCCTCTTGGATCCATAATATATTAACACCTTGTTGCTTCCTGCCAAGGTGAAGCGGCTGATCTCATTTGCCCATTGCATCAGAGCAATCACAGGGCAAATCACAAGAGTGGCTTTCACCTTTGGCAAACCAGAGGATGAACTTGGTTGGGGGAATGCTCCATCCCCGGCTCCTTCAATTTCCTTCTTAGCCATCACAAGCGCGATGGCTTGAGCCGTCTTGCCCATCCCCATTTCGTCTGCAAGGATGCCTCCTTTGGCTGCAGACTCCTCCTGCTGCAGCGCCCATGCTAACCACTCTTTTTGATACCTCAGCAGAGGCATAATCACACTGCTCGGTGGTTCAGCCGTCTCGGCAAGAACATCATTGACATTTTCCAAATCAATGTCTGCCTCGACATCGTTGAGAGAGCTTAACCATCTCCAATGGTCTTCTTCCCAGACTTTCCACATCAAACCAGAACGATCTCCTGCTCAACATTATTCGAATAATCTAATCAGTAACAGAATAAAACCCCGAATAAACATATAATAAAAACATATATAACAACCGGATTAGTCAAGGTACGCGCAAGCTGGCCTTTCAACACATTTACAAAATCCCCTAGTAAATTCGATTTAAATCCCATTTAACTAGAGATACATCATGCAAGTAGAGATCTTTACATAGCGATCTAGTGCTTAAACAATCTTGATCAAGATACACACATATCAGTGAGTTGGAGAAATGATGATAAAACAAATAATTTACGAGGCGATTTAAATAATAAAATTCCGTAGCTAGTAAAAATATGTTTTACCCAAGATCAGAGGTAGAGAGTTGAAATCTGGGTGGGGCTCCATCGGTGCGTGAGAAGAGTAGTTGTAGGTGAGCGGGAAAGAGTTTATTTGGATTTTTGCTTTGTGTACGGGTGTTTTGCAGTACGGTAATGGTGAATGGTGATGAAGTTTGGAGGGGTATTTATAGTTATATTCGGTGATATTTACGATGAAACTGATTTTGACAGAGGATTTTGTGAAATTAATGATATTTTTTTGTAAAAATGTGAAAGATGGGAGGTGCATTCATTTCATATATGATTAAGAGAACGGTCTTTCTGATGTGTGTCCAAAGGCACACAATAATCACTAAATTCTATAAAAATAGCTTATTCTGATTGGTGGAGTTGATGTGAATGCAGGGGGGCCATTCTCATTTATTATTCATCCACCAATCAAGAAGAGTTATTTTTATTGGAGTTAGAAACTATTGTGTCCTTAGAAAATCCCTTAAGAGAATTATGGATTGTGTTGAAATTAATGATATTATTTGAAAATTAGTTGAAAGACGAGAGAGGGGTATTCAATTCAGATATAATTAATTAATTAATAGTAGTTGATGAATTTTAATTAATTATAGGAGATTTTGATTTTACATTGAGTAGGGTAGTTGAGATAAAATCTTGCAGCGTTGATATGAATCCATGGACAATCATATAAAATCTTGTAGATTTTGTAGAGATTTTTAGGAATATAAAATACATACTTGTAAATCTATTAATTTTAAAGTCTCATAGATTGTGTACAGATCTTTAATATTCTCCTCGATCCTAATTACTTGTCCATTTTGATCTTCCACGAGTCAAATTGACAAATTTTTGATTAAATATTATAAGTTATCTATTTATTATATTTAAAATTTGAAAGTTGCATGTTAAAATAGATTAAATATACTTTCGAATGATATACACCCTCTGCTTCAAATTAGATGTCCACTTTCAAAAAATTATATAGTTTAAGAAAAATGTGAAAGTTTACAAATTAATTACATTAAATGACCATAATATGTGGTATGAAGTTGATCTAAGGAAATCAATATACTTATATAAAGGAGAAACGAGGGGCGTGTAGGTGGCGTCTCTCACATCGCTCCGTTCTATTTTTCTAATTTTCTGGAATTTTTGGATGAAAAATATCAAAAATTAGAACTACCTTTTTTAGTTTCGGGTATATTAAAAGCACGTTTTAGAATCTGATTTTGTTTCAAATTATTTATGGAATATAGTAGCTTGAAAGTTTTAATCTGATTTTGTTTCAGATTATTTAATTATGGGAAAAACAGATTATTTATGGAATATAGTAGCCTGAAAAATTTAATCTGATTTTGTTCAGATTATTTAATTATGGGAAAGAGTGGCAAACAAGTCTCTCAGCACCTATAAATACCCGTATAGATCGTAGAATTTTAGATCATCTAAACACAACCTCCTCTCTCAATACCACAAACCAACCTGATAGTTCTCTTACTCGATTTTAAAGGAGAAGCGAGGGGCGTGTGGGTGTCGCCTCTCACATCGCTCCGTTCTATTTTTCTAATTTTCTCAAATTTTTGGATGCAAAATATCAAAAATTAGATATACCTTTCTCTTGCTCGATTTCTAACTCGGAGGTGTCGTTCTTCTGCAACGATAAGTGAAGGCTGTTTATACAGTAAAGGTTGTTGCAAGCAAATGTAGTTATAGACCGTTATATTGGAGTCGACAAATCCAAACATGGGAAAAGAATATAGTCTTGACATGATATTGATGGTTGATGTCAATAAATTAACTATTAGTGATGTATGTTTGTTGGTTATTCTTTTATAATATTTGTTTTGTTCATCGGACATGTTTGTTGTTGTTAATTTTTATATCATTTACTTTGTATACATGAAAAAATTATTCATGCATTATCTGTTTGCTCCGTTCAAGCAACTTTTAAGAGGGTAGTTATATTTAAGTTAGATTTTTTGTGCACAATCAATCCAAAAAAATTGGAGGAAGGTGACAATGTAAGAACATGATTAATTTTCAAAAATAAAAAACAAATAAAATTAAGATTCGCCATGGTTTAAATTGGTAATTACGTGTATAAATTTATTTTCATTTTTTCACAATGAATTATAGTCCAATTTTGCAATTTTATATATTAGTATTGGTATTACATCAAGATTTTTATAATATAAATTTATTTTATCCTACAGATATTAACTTTGAAATATTAATATACTTTTCATAGACAGTCATAAAATTATTTTATTCTACAAATATTAATATTGAATCATTAATATAATTTTTATAGGCCGCCGCAACGCGCGTGTTCTCGACTAGTATAAATAAGAGATATGTGAAGTAGAATTGACTTTGGAAATATAATTATACATTAAAAGCTGAAGTAGACAACTAAATTGAAGCAATCTTTCTTTTTAAAGTGGACATGTAAATTGAAATGGGGGGAGTATTATTATTTTTCCCAATTATATGGTACATATAAATTTCAATCAAAGTACAATCAATGATCAAAATGTTTGAACAAATATTTAGGTACGAAGGGAGTAATATCTTTCGTAAGAAGTTGAAAGATGAAAGGTATTCATTTCCGATGTGATTAATAATAATTACAAACTTTGTTGATATTAATGATATTATTAGTAAAAGGTTGAAAGATGAAGGTATTCATCTCATTGAGTAAAGTTCTTTGGAGTCCTTTTTTTTTAGTATTGGAGACCAATATCTAATCCGTCCAACAACCTTTAATCTAACGACTTACAATCAAAATAAGAAAAAGGTATTTTAATAAACATTTAATTACATAAAAAAAAACATGTACTTGCGTTGGTGATATCTAGTACATCATGGTAAACAGTTGGTATGGACATGATTATAGAATTTTATGAGAAATGATCATCCACCAGTTTTCTTATCAGAAAAATCAGTAACTACGTTCTCTTTTGTTGAAATAATGTATCATCTCTTTGTCCAGCAATCTTTTTGTTGAGTTAAAACTTTTATCCTTCCACCTTCCCATATTCCTGAGTTAGCAGCACAATTAATCTATCAGTTAATCTATCATTCCCTTTTTCAAATTGTCATAATTTAAATTCATATTGTCTCTTATAAAAACTGGTTGTCTACTTATTCCGCACTTTTTATTTTGTCTCTTAATTTAAATTTATATTGTCTCTCATCATAATATTATGTACCCCTCTTGCCTCATCCCGCGCACTAACTAAAACCATAAAAATGTTCCACAATCGTCTTTTTATTGTCTACTTTATTATTTTTTAATAGATATATATTAATCTGTAACTTTTGATTGTGATGATAGAATGCAGGACTTTAGCTATACGCAGTACATGTCTCCAGCTGGCTAATATGGCTATTAATACATATATTAAATGCATCAATGAGATAATTAATACAAAATAAATCACTATGTTTTTTTGTTGACAAATGCAAGAAAATTTCATTAACTTAAACATAATACAGTTATAACAAACCCCCAACTGTCGATACAACCCGGTGGTAAAACAAATAACATAATAAAAACAATTAGATGATTTGTTTCCTGATCGTTTAACACATAGAATTTAACAATTCTTGAATCTAAAAACGAAATCAAAAACATCCCAAGCGATCCAAAATACACCAACACCTCTGGAAATAGTAACATCGCAATTGACCATATCACATAAAAACCATTGTTAGCTCAATGTTCAGAAACACCAATCGCATAAATTGAGATTGGAAAAGCGACACCAAAGCTATCTACATGCCGGTCACCAGCTATAGACATGCCGAAGACACCCCAGGCCCCAGCTATCTACATGCCGGATACCAGCTATAGACATGCCGAAAGTATAAACCCGTGAATGATGAACGATCTTTGGTTGTGAAAGGTGAGCTCTTGCGATAATCACCACCGTCCCAAATTCGATACAGTTTTTGCAGATCACCAAAAATATCAATAAACTCCTTCTCAACAGATCCAACACTAAATAAACCCAAGCATAACTAGACAGAAACATAACAAAACACTCCGAAAAGAGAGACAAAACAAACACTCCAAGAGGAGAGACACACAAACACCAACAAGATTGTGTTCTGTAATGTGTTTCTTGCAGGTGTTGGCTTTTGTGTTCTAGACTATGTTCATCCATCTTGCACAACTTTCTACCTCTATCTCTATCGCACAAATAAACAATATATGCACTAAAAAAAATCATAAAATTTAATAAAACTGATATGCAAAACTATAACAAATTCAACTGACAACCCATCCAAATTTATAGTATAATCACAGAATTTTAGTCATATAAAAGAATTCTATAACCATAAAATACATGCACTGATACACCCAGTAAAACTTCATAACCATAGCTAATAGATGATATATTGAATATTCGAGCAAATATTCAGATAGAATGAGATATATAGATTTTATTAAAATAAATCATCCAAAACAAAAGTCTCAAAAACTAAGCTAAAAATTTATGTGTGTGTGTGGCTGTGTGCTTGGCATTAAGCCATTCACCACAAAGGTAGTGTGTGTAATTTGTGAAAACATAAATCACCTAATTATAGACTTTACATGAACTAACCATGATTAAAACCAAGTTGTTACAAGTGCTCTAGAGTGATATATGCAGGAATCCATGCCTTGGAGATATTTCCAAGCAACAGTAACCAATTAAGCTCTTGGCGCCCATATAAGTTGCCCAAGGCGCCACTTGAGCAGTTGGCGCTCAAGGGAGCCATGTGCAGGCGCCACTAAAGGCGCCATTAGCACTGTGCGCTCAGAGCAGCCACGAGATTGCTACCAGGCGCCACTTAAGTCCATTCTCCCTCAGTCTGTACAGCCTCCACCAAGCATAACAGCAGTGTAGCATTCACCAGGGCGCGCCACTTCCCTTTAGGCGCCACTTGCAGTTAGCATTTATGTTGAAAACAGGAATTTCAAGTCTTTCTCTGTTAACTTTCCCAGTGCATCGGCCGACCCACTAACAGTCCTGTAAAATAGCAGGATATAGATCAGATAATCTAGATTGAGCAATGAATTTTTAACATTGGAGCATTAGATGAATAGATACCCTTCAAATAGTAATTGCTTCGTCTCTTGCAACTTTAAGATTCTTTCTTCGATTGAACCTTCTATAATGAACTTGACAACCCTACAATATTTTACAAGAGATTTAGAAGAAGGGTTGCAGTTTGCACAATAGTACTAGAAGACTGCAAGTCTGGAAGTAACTATATAGCCAAGGCACTTGCCTCACGGGTTTAAACTGCCCAATTCTATGTACTCTATCTTGAGCCTGTTGCTCAACTGCAGGATTCCACCACACGTCCATCAAGAATACCTGCACGGGTCCGAGAAAAACACACCAAGTCTTTACTTCGAAACATCAAAATAAACTCCCACTTCAGATACAGCAAAAGAGTATACGCTTACATGTGATGCGGCTGTGAGATTAAGTGCACTCCCTCCCGCTTTCAAGGTCATCAGAAATAATCTACAATCTGGATCCTCGTTAAATCTTTTAATGGCAGTATCTCTCGCCTTCATATTCGTCGATCCATCCAACTGAACACACTGAACTCCGGACTGCAAAACATTTCGACGTCAATGAATTTTAGTCTACTTGATGAAGAAGCAGATATTAAAAGCTAGATCTTGTAAAATCATCACCCACCTTCTGCAGCGAATAGTGAATCAAATCCAAGAATGATGGGTATTGGCTAAAAACGATTCCTTTTGCAGAACCATCTCTCTCAATCATGAATCTAATTTCTTCCCTCTGTATAATTGAATCAATTTCAAATTTGTCAAAGCGCTAACATTGTGTAGAGAAACAGGCACTAAGATATCAGGATATCTGGACTTCAAACTGATATCAAGAATTTGTTTAAGAATCAGTTTAAAAAATAGCAATTTAGTATGAAAACTGAGTTCAGATAAACAAGAGCATGCTTACAGACAGCAAAGAAAAAGTTCTAAAAGGATAATCAACAATTTACCAAAGCCTCTAGTTTTGTACTAGTCTGGAAGTCATCAAGCCGAATTCTGTTGAGAATACTTGAGCTCTTAAAACCTGTAATGCTGCATGTAGGGCATGAGACTTGTCCCGCACTAGCTGAGAAGTCGATGAAACAAGATCGACAAAAGGTGTGTCCACAATCATTAACCTGGAGTAAATATTTAGTAAGTTTAAAAGAAAGTGAAAGAGTATTATTAATGAAAACAAAAAAGGAGAAATCATAGTTATATCAAAAAATTCCAGAGAGATAATTCTTTTTACTAAACCTGTTCACTAGAAAAGATTCAAATTAGAGAAAATGATCTTATTTTCTTTTTACTAAAAAGACACACATAGCATTTCACTTTTGATATAATTTCTTATTATATGGCTTGGGGAATCACATTATTAAAGAGAATAATACTCGAAAAATAATACTTCATGCACTCACCAGAGGATCTTCTACAGATTCATGACACAGCCCACATTTTACTTCACCATCATCATTCGCCGCACTTGATTTTTCGCTCATGGCATTTTTAGAGTATACCACTGGGTACGGATGATTCAAAGCCTTTTACACAATCAGAAATTATAGTTAGAGTTGAAAGAAGGTAACAATATCTCATAATCAATTGAGTACCGCATCTTAATTGATATTCACAAAATGTCACAGTTAAAAGTTAACAATATGATTCAACCCCCACCCACCCAAAACATAATTTAAAACAGGTGTTTATACATACTAATTATTTCAGCAATGGTAATTATCAATTGAGTATCTAAAGTAACCAAATACATCAATAATATTTTTAAGTACCTAAAAGGCTAAAACACAGAAAAGGTTATTGCAATAAATTAAGAAGATTGTATAATTAAATGAGATGTTCCTGGGTAGAAAGTAAATCATCCACCTGTCGTGCACGTGTGAGGAGATTGTAGATATTGGCATAGTTATTCATAACAGTTCCTTCATTAACATATCTGCAAGTGAGAAAAGCTAATGTTATAATGCAACGAATTAAGTGGGGAAAGAGAAGTTACCATGTCACAAAGATTCAAGTGACTCTGGGAATTATCTAAGTTAGCATGAATTCAAGCTTTGGTAACCACAGAGAACATAAAGGTTGTCATTTATATTTTGTCAGTGACACAATTCTTTCCCACTCCTTTTGAGTTATATCATAATATTTTTAAATGGTTTACTCTGGAAATGCTAATTTATACCAAAGTGCCTATTTTTCCCGAAAGTGAGCTACTAGAATTGAAAAGTTCAAATGTAATTTCCGGCCCTATCTGACTTCAGTTTGTTTTACTTTTAAAGTATTTTTACAAAAGCAAACTTAATTAAGTGACCATCTTCAATAACATAAATATCAAAGTTTGAGCAATATTATCATTCCAAATGTACCAGTACTCCAGATGTGTAATTACTGGTGTTTAAATGGTAAAAACCTGTAAAAGGATCACAATGCATTGTCCGAAGGTCATCTATAAACCAAGCATATATATATACACGAATGAAACTAGCTAGAACCAACAACAAAATAAGAATGAAAGCATAGAGGAGCTAGATCTATGAATAAGATAACAAATATATAAACTGAATTTGAAAAAAGGTCCAGCGATTAATGATCCCTGAATAAATATCTTAACCAAAATGAGAATAATTAGTTGACTCACGTGTTATATTGGGCCCGAGAATCATTGTACAATGATTTGAGGTAATCATCTTCCTTGATATCGAGTGAGTCCCGTCGTAAAAAGATCTGGCAAAGAATAATATATATTGCATGACATATTGAAGTAAATATGCGTTCTTGGTGCCTTGCAGAATAAGAAATTATAAAAGGTACCGTTTTGGGAGGAAGCGCAAGATCGGCAGATCTGCCCTGTTTAGTACGCCTAAGGAGTAAACTTTTCAAAATCTTATGCTTCAGCAAAAGCATTGCATCTCTGCCACGCCCAGTATGTCCTTCCGCTTGTATTGGTCTGGCAACATACTTCACATTCACAATAATCAAGTGAAGTTAGCACTAAAGTTGCAATGTTTTCCATGCATCCTCAAACTAAAAGACACAATATACAAACTTAAACTTTTGTGACTCACTTGATCCCACCAGCAAAAGTGACTGAAAGATGTATGATTGCAAACTGAACAATCAGTTAAAGAGCTGCAAGGTAATTAATGACATAATAGATATTAGATAACAAACGGTTTATTATATGTAAAAGTATATATACAAGAGCAAGAAGACTCTAATTTCCCCTTCATCAAGGCCTACGGATACTCAGAACCCAGAAGACGTTGCCTACCCTATAAAAATTAAGGCGGGTTGAACACCTTCCCATTATTTATTGGTACTGGAATCGGGGGTGGCAATTTCGGTAACATGTCATGTTCGTGTCGGCAAAAGGGTCGATTTTGGGTCAAGCTAAAATCACTTAAAATTGAAATTTTAAGTTTTTATGAATGAAATTCTAATTTTGGGTCGATTTCGGGTCAATCGGGTGATTTTCAATTCGCGTTCAGATTTTGTCTCACTAAATCGGGTTGCGGATTTGGATCGGGTTCGGTTCGGGTCAGGTCGGGTCTGATATTGCCACCCCTGTGACTCAGGCAATGCCTAAAGATAAGCGAGCAAATATGTTAGAAACGAGTCGGGATCCTCTGTCCCTCTTTGTGTCTCCCTATGTGTCTCCTCCTTCTTATTGGTTAGTTTTTTTACTTCTCACGTGATCTCTCTCTTGTTATTGCAGAATACAAATAAATTACAAGTATTCAACTGAGTTACTTTCTGTGAACTCTGAGATAAAATCTTTTATAATTGCAGGCTTAATTTATTTCTTCTCAATGTAGACTTCAATTTTATAAATTCTCAATCATCTTTTTTCGTTGCATTAAATATTAACTCCATGATGTATAGTTTGGTTTATCAAAAAAATGTACCAGTGAATTTCCTTCATATACCAATTTAATTTTATTAGATTAAATATTATATAAATAACATCTCAATTTTTTAATATAATTTAAGTCATAAAGAAAGTTTTTTTTTGCTTTCAAATTTATTAATATTAAAGTTTACAAAATTTTAATTGATTATTTAATATAGAAAAACATAAAAATAAAATTACTGCATAGTATTATATTTATATCATGTAAAAAAAAATTTAGTTGATTATGTACTAATACTATATGGAAAAGATAATGTAAATAAAGTATATTTTTGCTTTTAAATTTAATAATATTAAAATTTTCAAAATTTTATTTATTATTTCATGTAGAAAACATAAAAATAAAGTTACTATATAATATTATATTTATATCATGTAAAAAATATTTTTAGTTGATTATGTACTATATGAAAAAGATATTTAAATAATTGAGATATATTTCTATAGATTTGAAAAAGTTTATATAATAAGCTCCGTGAGAAAATAAATAAGAATTATAAAATTATAGATCACGTGATAAGTAAAAGAACTGACCAATAAAAAAGAGGAGACACGTAAGGAGACACAAAGAGGGGACAGAGGATCCGGACTCGTTAGAAACAATGTGTGAAGCAAGGTTTCGTCACATCATGCAATTGAAGCAAGACCGTAAGCATGATGCAAGGTGCCACACATAGGAGAACCTCATTAAGAAAGGCAAATTTTGAAGGCGTACAACAAAGATAATTTCAAAAATATTTCTGCGGCTATTTTCTTTTTAGTCTCAAAATATGTGACATAGGCATTGTGACTAGGAAGGTGTTGGAAGATATTGAAAACGAATGTACAGACTTTAGTTGCAACTTCATATCTTCGGTAATTGTGAACACAAGTTCTATATCGACTCTTGTGACGTTTTATAATTTTGGTGTCACTATTTTTGTCAATCTTACCAAGTTTTCATCTACGCATTTATATAGACTGTTTATGTAGTGTGTGCTTCGCTTCTTTAAATCGCTTCGCACAAAAGCATTGCACTTATGCGCCGGGACCACCTTTGCACTTTAATTGGTGTGTTTAATTTGCGCCTTTAATAACTATTAGGGCATACATCATATATAGCAATATATATTTGACAAACCAGACACAACACTGAGAGCAGAACTTATGATAAAAAGCAGGAATAGATTCTTTCAGGAATCACGTTTAACATTTCTTTCAGGAAAGATGGTTTAATCCTGAATAATACCTGTAAATAAGTTCTGTGCAATCACACTCCATACAGAAGTAATAAGAATATGGAAAAATCTGGAGGAAGCGGATCTGTGCCAAAAAATCAGAAAAGTAATTACATATAAACCATGATAAATTAAATTGTATATCACATCAAGCTAAGTACTCATGTAAGCAAATCTTACAAGTGAGTAAAGTTCTCTAACACGATTTTGAAGGGGAGTGCCACTTAGAGCCCATTTGTAGGTAGAGTTTAAGGAAAGAACAGCATTCGAAGTGCTACTTCGATGATCTTTGATATGGTGAGCCTGTAATAAAAATAGAAATTATCCAGTAAATTGAGGTAATAATTTAAGTCAAACACTGAAAGGCATTTAAAACACCTCTAGAGTAGATTTACAACTCTAACTAATTAATCCATCATCTCTAAAGAGTAAGCACCCGACTTTCAAAATAAAAGATCAAATGTGAACAAGTACTATATGAGTTTAAAGTGCTGATGAAAATATACAAAACTAATATGAAACCAAATCTAGCTAACAACAAATGAAACTATTAGTTTTGTTCATGTAGATCATCAAAACATCAAATCATCAGAACAAGTTTTTAATATTCGATGGCATAGTGAAACAAGCCAATCTGGTTTTAGGTATCCAGGTAATACTAATTGTGATATGTCAAAGTTTCCATAGATCATGCTGCTCTATGACTTTAAATATGCACATAAGCACATACACATATATTCAGGAGCTTCATTAAATATGTTTTTATTTTTTGTATAAATGGATGTGGGTAGCTCATAATTCATTTATTAGTATCTGGATTCAATGCTGCGCAAAGAACTTCAATGTTGCCCGAAAACCTATAACGAGGAGGTATAATAATTAAATATATCAGCGCGCACACACACACAAATGATGCATCAACTAAAGTAGCCATGTTTGAGACACTTTCTAACAGTACTCGTCATTAAAACGCACCTCATCCAATATTATACGGTTCCAGTCCACGGAGTACGTACAAATTATAATTTCTTGGACGAGGTCTGTTTTCAGCTCCTTCTGAGTCACAACCAGCTCCAAACGCCTTATCCTTATTCAAGCCCTTCCCTTTCTTTATAGGTTCCTTTTTCCGGTCATACACCGACTCAGTAACATCCACCACGGGATTGTTAACGCAAACAAAAGCTCGGTGATAGGCCAGGATCCCTTCATCGAACAACTCTCCACACCCTGTGCATCTTTGTTTCTCAGGCAAGACATGCTTCCTGTATTCAGCTTGGACGACTGAATACGTGGTAATCACGAAATCATGATCCAAGAATTCATGAAGGGACTTGCCCCTCTTGGATCCATGATAGACTATCACCTTCTGGCTACCTGTCACCGTGACGCGGCTAATCTCGTTCGCCCATTGCGTCACCGCAATGACAGGACATATGACAAGGGTCGCCTTCGCTTTTGGCAACCCAAGAGATGAACTTGGTAGGGGGAAAGCTCCATCCCCCGCTCCTTGAAGTTCCTTCTTAGCCAGGACCAGTGCGATGGCCTGGACAGTCTTGCCCATCCCCATCTCGTCGGCAAGTATGCCTCCCCGGGCTGCAGATTCCTCCTGCTGCAGCGCCCAAGCTAACCACTCTTTCTGAAATCTGAGCAGAGGCATAGTTAAACTGGGCGGCGGTTCAGCAGTCTCCGCCAGAACTTGATTCACATTATCTATCTCCGTGTCTGCATCTGCACGGTCGAGAGATTCTAACCATCTGGCATTTTCATCTTCCCAAGCTTTCCACATCAAGATTGGGCTTTCCTTTCTCCCTTGAGTGTCGTTTCCAACAATCAAATCTTTTCTATCACCTTCACAATCCGAAATGTCCATAGCGACACTACCTTCATCCGAGCTTTGTTTTCAAATTATTTAGTTCATACTCCTAAAAGGGTGCTATTAATAAAGTTGGCAACCAGTTTAGTTGGCAACCAGTTTGAAAAACAAATAGACGAACTAAATAATTAGCCGCTTTGTTTTCGGATTGCTAACTAACTTAATTCAAATATTCTGAAAATTAAAAATGAAGATGATGGTTTCTTGAACAATCCAACATGCATCTCCCCTGAAAATAGTAGGTTCACAATTGACCATCACAGTAATTTCATGGATAGTTCAATGTTTAGAAGATTCAGTTGCAAAAACTGAGTTTAAAGGTCTCATGTTATGAACAGATTTATTTTGCGAGAGTGAGCACATGCGACTTTGACTACCGTTCCAAACGCACCCCGGCCATCTACCTGTCGGACACCAGCTATAGATCTGCCGAAAGTGTTGTTGATGGGAGATATCCAAATCTCTCAATATACCGTAAAATTCATTTTCAACATAAACACATCGCACAAAGCGAGACAATCAAACACACAAGTAATAACTCAGACTGAAGACAACTAAAAAACCCAAATGGTTTTCCTGAATATTCTGGAACAAAAATCGATTTTATTGAAGAAGAAACAAACAAAGAGGATTATTGATAGAAAATTAAAAAGGAGACAAGAGGTGTTGTTTAGATGGAGAAGGGGCAGCTTGAGAATTGAGATGGGATGAACGGAGATAGGGATAGAGATGGATAGAGAAGGTGGAGACGGCTAGGGTTAGCGGGAGATGGAGCGTCCGACTCTCATGAGAGGGGGGATAAATTCAGATATGATTAATTACAGTTGATTTTACTTTGAGGTTGAAAATATTCTGTTGTCCCACAATACAAGTCTCTTTTGAAAAATTTACGCATATTAGGAAAATAATAATTAGATAATATTTTCTCATTTATATCCCTTAACTAATGTAGTGTTCGGCTAGTGTGAGTCCATATGCACATATTAAGTGCTAAATTTGATTTATTTAACTTGTTTTGATTGGTGAAATTTTTGTATATATAGGCTCCACCATTATTGATAAGTATTAGCCAATGAAGATGTGTTAAATACATGAAATTTGGTGATTAGCATTTGCCCATGCGCACACCAAAGAATAATCGATAAATGTATGAATGTAGACTCTTATTCGACTCTCATTAATTGTTATACAACTTTCAAGAAAGGTAATTTTTATAATAATATCAATATATTTGCATTGAAAACTAAAAGTAGACAAGTGTTATGACAAAATAATTTCAAAACAGACTACTATTATGGGACGGGGAAAGTAGTTAAAATGAAATCTTGTAGGGTGAGTTAAACGTGGATTCAGAAACAATCTTTAAAAATCTGATACTCTCTCGGTCATATGCGATTGTTTACTTAACAATTTGCACATATTTTGAGTTTGTTATAAAATATAGTTTCATACCTCTTATCTACTTCTAATCTTATATATATTAAAGGGGACTAGGGGTAAAAGGAGCAAGAAAAATGCTTGTGAAATTACATATATACCCTCAGTTTACACATAATTTCAATAATACCCTAGGTCCATATAACATCTTGATCGTGTGTTTCACCAGACACTCTTCGTTTTCTCTCTCTGACAGTTGCTCTGTATACATGTCGTCCCTGTGATGTTTGGTTTAGCTTAAATATTCTTTCATTACCTGTGAGTTGTGTTTTATACACTACGCCATATATGACCTACCGCAATGGTATGATCGCAGGTGTTGCAATATTATGTTGCATTAGAGTCACTAATCCATACCTATGGCAACGGTAACCATTCATGTCCACATCATGTTGCAATAGCCAAAATTATGTGTTGCATAGAGTAGAGTATTAGTAAAATAATTATTTTTAATATGATAATAAAATTAAACTAAAATACTTTTAAATGATTAATTAATAAAATATAATTTATGAAAAGACTAAATTTGAGAATACAATATTAATTTTAGTATCATCTCTTTAAATTAATTAATTATAACTAAAATAATAAATTTGAAACTAATTAATTATGTATTGAACAATAAATACTGGAACTGAATTATAGTTTTTAAAATATAAAATATTTATTTTTTAAATAATTAAGAAATTGAAAATAAGATGAATTATTAAAAAAAATAAACAAAATAAAAATCGGGTATGCCGCGTTCTAAAAAGTGAGCGGCAAACTTCCCCCCTTCATTTCATTTGAGACATTTAGACACAGACACCAAACTCCACACACTCGCACAAACTCACTCCACAGTCCACCCACCCCACTCACTGACCTCGGCTGAAACACCTCTCGGCTGCTCAACTTACCTCTCCGTTCAAATACACAATCTCTACTGCTGAAATCACCAGTGATTAGGTAAGCTCCGGCACCTCTCACCCTCAAAATCAACTCTCAATTGATTAGGGATTGATTTCAGGTCTTCAATCGGGGCTGGGGCTTTGATTGAGAGCTTCTCCATTTCGCGGAATTAGGGCTTTTGGTGTATAGTTCCTTGTCTTCATTTTGCTTTTCATTTTACTTTTCGCTATAATATTCTTAATTTTGTGTCTTTATTCTTCTTAGGGCTTCGATTGAATTGGGGCTCCAGTGGAAGTAGGGTTCAACAGCGTTTCACTTTAATTGCAGCTTCGATTTGCTTTGATTTAAGATACAATCTGCTGTCATCCTTTGCTTTTCACTTTAAATGTTTGCTTTGTTTTAGATTTTATGTGTAAATGCATGTCTATCTTAGTAGCTTTGTTGTGATTTGTGGTCATATGTTATATTACCCATCCCTCTCCCTCTCCCTCTCCCTCTCTTCCTCTCCCTCTGTGTCCCCTCTGTCTCTCCCCCTTCTTTATATCTTGGTGAATTTGTTAAAGGTGTAGAGCTTGTTGAGTCAAATTTAATTTTTGTTTAGTGAAGATATGTATCAAGTTATTAAACATGTTAACAGTGTTCAGTAATCAATTTTCTATGATATTTCTTAAAGAATTGTTTCTTCAAGTTCTGTTTCTAACTTAAAATACAAACTACCATATAGAACCATATCCATTAATGTTGTGAGATGCATTCTCTCAAATCCACAAATATATCACTATGTACTTCATTTTTTTCTGGTTTTTTGTGTTCTCGTGAAGTTATTCAGGTACTGGAAAGTGTTGAAACAACTGCAGAGAAAGCGACCCGATAGTAGGAGCTTGGTCAGGTGTGTTCAGGAGCTGAGGATGAAGGGGGCTAGCTTTCATTTGTTTAAAGAGCCTCTGAATGCAAAGAGAATGAAGAGTTCCAGTGTCGAGATCAAGAGAAAGCCATTGACAGGGTGTTCTTAGAGTCTCACAACTATTTGTCTAATCTGTTTGACTGGCTTGCTCTTCCTGCTTCCAGAATTATTCTCTGTGTTTAAAGCTACTTCCAAATGCAGCCATACTCCAGGTACGATTGTTTATGCAACAAGATCAAACAAAATCAGATGGACATTACAAAAAAAAGACATCAATCAAGATATTGGCGCTAGAATAATTTATAACATTTAACATGTGATCCCAACATTTATATTTGGTTATACTTGATGACTAGTTACATTGTGAAGTTAGCGGATAAATGCTAGTCAATAGTGCTCAATTTTCTTATAAACAGGGTTATCATTTTAGTTTAGTTTTTCTCGGCAACCATTTCAGTTTAGTTTTTCTGGACAGGACAACTTTTAAGAAAAAAGGATTGATATGGATGCACATATAATTATCTGTAGTAAACCTGAATATTAAGAGATAATTATCTTACATGTAGTGTGGATTCATATTTATTGAACTTCACACCATATGATATACAGCTCCTATATGCCGAATGAGGTTAACTGTGCTTCTATGTCTTGAGCTTGATAAAATATCAAATAATGGTAACATGCACTACAATAAAACGAGGATTTTTATTTCCCTGCAAAATAGCAAATGATATCTTTGTTGAAGTTGATATAAAATCAGTGCACCAATTCAATAAAGATTTTGAAGCTCTGAAAATGCCAAATGATCTATGTTTAACTTTTAAAAAAAACCGAATAAAACTTTCTTTAATTTATAAATAGGCACTTGGTGTTATTATAGTTGCTATAACACATAAAATTTACCTAGCACTTATTAGATTTTTTAAATGATCCATATTGCAGGTCCTGAGGCTTCAATCTTTAATTTAATAGATTTTATAGATGATGCTCAAATGGCTAAGGCCGATGACATTTCAAGGAGCTGTATGATGGAAGCAAGGTTCTTGAAATTTATGGCTAGAGAAACTATGTAGCTTCGTTTGATTTGGTAGTTATTTTGATTTGGTTCGAATTATTAGGTACTTTAGTTTGTATAAAGAAACAATTTATTGGGATGTTTAATATTTAAATAGTATATTTTCAATTCCTTTCAATAAATAATGTTGTCTTTCATTAATAAAATGTTGCAATTGTGAGACTGACACGTGTCTCCATCTGGTAGGGACACGTGGCAGCCACTGAATTGACATGTGGCACCCAGGTGGCGCACAAAATGGGGTCCACACGTGGGACCCGCACATGGTCCAACTTTTTTTTGAATACCGAAGGTCTAACGCAACATAAAATTTCGGTTGCAATAGGGTAGTTGGATGTTGCAATAGCATATCTATTGTAACAGAAAATCCCATGTTGCAGTAGGTGACCATTATGTTGCAACAGTGGCCTAGGGCAACATCGAAAAAAGCAACTTAATTTTTATGTTGCAATAGCCTTTTTTTGGGCTATTGCAACATATTTTGGGGTTATGGCATCATTTTTTGGATGTTGTCGTAGGCCATATATGGCGTAGTGATATTGTGTTGCCTCTCCTAAATCAGATTTTAGTGAAGAGGGGTTTAATGTTGCTTCAATCTTTATGTGTGTATCAATTGGGTTTATGCAGCTAGCTCACCCTTCTTCTTAATGGACGGTTCCCAACTGTAACTGACTAAAGAGGTTGTGTTGGAGCCCAAGATGCTGAAGTGACTGGGAATGCTGCCCGTCAGAACCCAGGTATGGTTATTGCCTACATGTTAGTGGAACGCAAGTTCTATTGTGATGCGACACAAGTTGACATCACTTCTACAATTGGTCTTAATTAGTGTTAGAGTTCTAATATGATAGAGTTCGTGTGCGGTTTGTGTTATCATTTTAACAACCATTGTTAATGAAAGTGATGCATTTGTAAAATTGGCAAGTTATTAAATTTGAATGTGTGTTTTGTAGTTTTGTATTATATTATAAATTGAATCCAATTGTTGATGGAGATAGTCAAGAAGACAGTTGGGGTAAAATTGGATTGTACTTCAACTCTTGTCATAGCTGATCAGATTGTTCGAGATTAGAAGTGTACCAGATCTGTTTAGTTTTAGTTTGCAGGCGACGATTTAGGACCCTGTTGCTATTATTTTCCTGAGGTGGTTGATACATCTGATTTGTGTAAAATATATTAATAATAAGTGATATCATATTCTATGAAGCAGCCAACATAGTTGCCTAATTATATATTGTGTGCTTTACATCGTGTGCTATTAATACTTTTTCGCCGAAGGACTATAAAAAAAATGGGTTATTCAAAAATAATTTTTTTCAAAAAAATAATTTCAAAAATAGCTAGAATTCTGATTGTATGCATGTGGCAAGTATTATATATACTTTTTTGCAAAAAAAAAAGTGTTATAAATGTAGTGTGATTCAATCGAACCGCTCGGGATATCTTGATTCTTGAACATGCAGCAGATGCATTGTACATTATGATCACTAAAGATTATTTGAAATGCATATGATAGCTGTGATAAAGAAGATAACTGTGAGAAATAAAGTGCTTGCAATAACCAACTGAATAAAACAACAACGCATAGAGCCGCTTGCTAAGTTTAAAATTGTGACTTATGACTTAACATGTTTGTTTGGGTAAAGTCGGAAACAGTTTTAAGCCACTAGCTTTCAGCGTTGCCAAACAAGCTCATAATCCGAGGACCACAGCCACCCCTCTTTGTCCATCTGCTACAACCAGAACAATGAGCAGGATACCCTATGATTCTAGATTCTTTCTATACACTGAACATGTGCAATACCAATGCAGGACTCTAGCTACCAAGTTTGCTAACAACATGCATGATGCATGACCGGAGTTAATTCATAACAATAAAGATGGCAGTGACATTAGTTTTCTTCATTAATCACAAACACGACAGTTTTGACGAGGAGAGCCCGACTACTTTTAGCGTGATGGAAAGCCATTACAAGTAGCTTTTCAGGGGTGTTTTAAAAGGAAGTAACCAAATCACAGCCATTTCAGGAAACAACTACATGATCAAATGTCCTTCTGGGAATTCATTACTAACATGTGCATAAATACACAATCAGAAGGACATGATCGAGGCACCTGTAATAATAATTCGCGCGAGACTAAAATGTAAATCTTAATTATGTTGTAGACATGATTACAGAAAATTTTGGAAATAATAAGGGATGGAATATATATGTTTTAAGAAAAAACCAAAAACAAAGTAACAAATTTCTGTCTCTTATATTCTGAGAACCTCCCACATTTCTAGTGTGCCTGGGTATCAACCAAAAAGCAAAAGGTAACTCTTAGAACACTGGAATTCTCATATAAAAATCTAATCCTGTAGCCACATCCGGGCAATGTGCAAAAAGCCTTCTATGTAATTGCTGCGAGCATTATATTGAAAACAGGAATTTCAAGTCTCTCTCTGATAACTTTCCCAGTGCATCGGCCGACCCACTAACAGTCCTGTAAAATGGGCAGGATATAGATAACACGATTTAGATTGAGCAATGAATATTTAACATTGGAGCATTAGATGAATAGATACCCTTCAAATACTAATTGCTTCTTCTCTTGCAACTCTAATATTCTTTCTTCAACTGAACCTTCTATTACGAACCTCACAACCCTACAAAATTCACAAGAGATTTAGAAGAAGGGTTGCACAATAGTACCAGAAGACTGCAAGTAACTATCTAGCTAGGCTCTAGCCAAGGCACTTGCCTCACAGGTTTAAACTGCCCAATTCTATGTACTCTATCTTGAGCCTGTTGCTCAACTGCAGGATTCCACCACACGTCCATCAAGAATACCTGCATGGGTCAAAGAGCAAAATACACTAAGTCTTTATTTTAAAACATTAAAATAAATTAAATGTTGGCCTTCCTTTCAAATAGGAAGAAAGCAAAAAAGAAAACAAACAAAGCCTTTATGGTTAAGCTTCAGATATAGCAGAAGAGTATTCGCTTACATGTGATGCCACTGTGAGATTAAGTGCAGTCCCTCCCGCTTTCAAGCTCGTCAGAAATAATCTACAATCTGGGTCCTCGTTAAACCTTTTGATGGCAGTATCTCTTGCCTTCATATTTGTAGATCCATCCAACTGAACACACTGGACTCCCGACTGCAAAACATTTCAACGTCAATGAAATATTAGTCTACTTGATGAAGAAGCAGATATATATATATTAAAAACAATATCTTGTAAAATTATCACCCACCTTCTGCAGCGAATAGTGAATCAAATCCAAGAATGATGGGAATTGGCTAAAAACGACTCCTTTTGCAGTACCATCCCTCTGAACCATAAATCTAATTTCTTCCCTCTGTATAATTGAATCAATTTCATTTTAGTCAAAGCACTAACAATTTGAGAAACAGTCTCTAAAATAGGAAATCTGGACTTCAAACTGATATCAAGGGTGTGTTAAAGAATCGGTTTAGGAAATAGCAATTTAGTAAATATGACTAGTTTAGCAGCTTCCTATCATATCGTCAAGAAGGCCATTGAGAACCAAAAACTATCAATAAAGAAAAACATTACAGACAGCAATGGAAAAGTTCTAAAAGGATAATCAACAATTTACCAAAGCCTCTAGTTTTGTACTAGTCTTAAAGTCACCAAGCCGAATTCTGTTGAGAATACTTGAGCTCTTAAAACCTGTAATGAAGCATGTAGGGCATGAGCCTTGTCCCGCACTAGCTGAGAAGTTGATCAAACAAGATTGACAGAAGGTGTGTCCACATGCATTAACCTGGAGTAATTAGTCGTAAGTTTTAAAATAAGCGGAAGAGTATTATTAAGAAAAACAAAAAAGGAGAAATCATAGTTATATTTATATCAAAACATTCCAGAGATAATTCATTTTACTAAACCTGTTTACTAAAAAAAGAGGCCAATTAGAAGAAATGTTCTTATATTCATTTTACTAAAAAGACACGCATAGCATTTTCACTTTAGATATAATCTCTTATTAAGTTATTATGTGGCTTGGGAGAAATGAGAATTAACACATTATAAAGAGAATAATACTCGAACATGCACTCACCACAGGATCTTCTACAGATTTATGACACAGCCCGCATTTTACTTCACCATCATCATTCGCCACACTTGATTGGCTCAGGGCATTTTTAGAGTATACCACAAGGTACGGATGATTCAAAGCCTTTTATACAATCAGAATTATGGTTAGAGTTGAAAGAAGGTTACAATATCTCATAATCAATTGAGCAGCGCATCGTAAAAGATATTCACAAAATGTCACAGTTAAAAGTGACTAGAACCCCCTAAAAGGAATAATAGCAGGCAATATCATTCAACCCCCACCCACCCAGAAAAAAAACAAATGAAAACAGGTGTTCATACATACTGATCATCTCCACAATGGTAATCATCAATTGAGTATTTCAAGCAACCAAATACATCATTAATAATTATAAGCTAAATAATATACTTTCCTTCCGCTTGATATTTGATACATATACTGATAAATGCTATATTAGAAAGTACCCAAAACACAGAAAAGGTAATTGCAATATATTAAGAAGATTGTATAATTAAAGACGCTTCTCAATAGAAAGTAAATCATCTACCTGCCGAACACGTGTGAGGCGATTATAGATGTTGGCGTAGTTATTCATAACAGTTCCTTCTGTGACATATCTGCACGTGAGAAAATATTCAGACATACTGGAGAACTTTAAGACACAGCTTAAAAACATGTTAGATGGAAAAAACCTCACAGAACATAAAGGTTGTCATTTCTCTTTGTTTATATTTTGTCAGTGAGACAATTCTTTCCCACTCCTTTTGAGTTATTTCATAATATTTATTCCAGAAAGTGAGCTACTGAAATTAAAAAGTTCAAAAGTAATTTTCGGCCCTATCTGACTTCAGTTATTCTACTTTCAAAGTATTTCACAAAAGAAAACTTAAGTAAGTGACCAGCTTCAATAATATAAAATATTAAAGTTTGAGCAATTTTATCATTCCAAATGTACCAGTCTCCTGATGTAGTGATGTGTAATCACTGATGTTTAAATGGTAAAAACCTAAAAAATGATCACAATGCATTGTCCAAAGGTCATCTATAAATCAGGCATATAAAAACCAATAAAACTAGCCAGAACCAGGGGCGGATCTAGAGATGAAATCTAGGGGGGGCACCAAGCAAATTTTCGGAAAACACCTATATATTTTCAAATTTTGGGGGGGCACTTCTATAATTTTTTAAAATTTAGAATGGTGAAAAAATGTAAAAAAAAATTTTAGGGGGGGCACGTGTCCCCCCGTGCCTCTTCCTAGATCCGCCCCTGGCCAGAACCAACAACAAACTAAAATTGAAATCACAGAGGAGCTAGATCTAGGAATAATGTACAACGAATATTTACATTGAATTTGGAAGAAGGTCCACCAATTAATGATCCCTGAATAAATATTTTAAACAAAAATGATAATAATTAGTTGACTCACGTGTTAAATTGGGCCTGAGTATCGTTGTACAATGATCTGAGGTAATCCTCTTCCTTGATATCCAGCGAGTCCCGTCGTAAAAAGATCTGGAAAAGAATAATTATATGTCGCATGACATACTGAATTAAATATGCACATTTTGGTGCCTTACAGCATGAGAAATTATTAAAGTTACCATTTTGGGAGGAAGTGCAAGATCAGCAGATCTACCCACTTTAGTACGCCTAAGGAGTATACTTTTCAAAATCTTATGCTTCAGCAAAAGCATTGCATCTCTGCCACGCCCAGTATGTCCTCCCAATTTTATTGGTCGGGTAATATACTTCACAGTCACAATGTCACATGAAGTTAGCATTTTAGTTGAAATGTTCTCCATACATCCTCAAATTAAAAGACACAATACACAAACTTAGAATTTTGCGACTCACTTTGTCCCACCAGCAAAAGTGTCTATAAGTTTTATGATTGCAAATTGAACATTCAATTAAACTGCAAGGTAATTACATAAAAGATATTAGATAACAAACAGTTTATTATATCTAAAATTATACAAGAGCAAGAAGACTCTAATTATATTGATGCAAATTTTGAAAGTATCAATGGAGAAGACGATAAAATTATCTTAAAGAATGTACAGACTTTAGTCGCTAGTTAATATCCTTTGTAATTGTGAGCACAAGTTCGATATCGACTCTTGTGACTTTGTTTTATAATTTTGGTGTCACTATATTTATTGTCAATCTTACCATGTTTTAGCATCAACGCATGTATATATAGAGTATTTATGTAGCATGTGCTTCGCTTCGCACAAACGCATTGCGCTTATGCTCCGGGACCACCATTGCACTTTGATTGGTGTGTTTTGCGCCTTTAATAACTATGAGGGCATACATGATCATATATAGTAACATATATTACCAGACGCAGCACTGAGATCTGAACTGGATATTTGAAGAAATGCAGGACTTGATTCTGGCATATCAGATACATTTTGCTATTTCCGAAACTTAGCAGATTTGTCAGGAGATGATCAATGATTGACTTTGTTGAGCTATGAACTCAGAGGCAAATTGATAAATTAACAAAAAATTGGACTGGTGGAGTACAAGCACATTTAACTTTTATTTCAGGAAAGATAGTTTAATCCTGAACAATACCTGCTATTAGGTGTTCTGCAATCACAATCCTCGCAAAAGTAATAAGAATATGGAAAAATCTGGAGGAAGCGGATCTGTGCCAAAAATCAGAAAAGTAATTACATATAAACCATGATAAATTAAATTGTATTATCACATCAAGCTAACTCATGTACATAAATCTTACAAGTGAGTAAAGTTCTCCAACACGATTTTGAAGGGGAGTGCCGCTTAGAGCCCATTTGTAGGTAGAGTTGAAGGAAAGAACAGCATGCGAAGTGCTACTTCGATTATCTTTGATATGGTGAGCCTGTAACAAAAATAGAACTTATCTAGTAAATTAGGTAATAATTTAAGTCAAACACAGAATTACAACACTTGTACAGTAGATTTACAACTCTAACTTAATTAATCCATCATCTCTAAACAGTAAGCATCCGATTTTCAAAATAAATGATTAGATATGAACAAGTACTATATGCTTTTAAAGTGCTGATTAAAATATTAAGATTTAATATGAAACCCAATTTAATTAACAACAAATAAAACTATTAATTTTCTCATGAAGATGCTATATATCTCACACTGCAAATCATCAAAACAAGATTTTAATATTTGAGGGCATAGTTAAACAAGCTAATCTGGTTTTAGATATCCTGCAGGTAATACTTACTGTGGTAATGGTTGGTCAACATATATGTCAAAGTTTTCCATAGATCATGCTGTTCAATGACTTGAAATATGCACATAAGCACATAAATATATTAAGGAGCTGCATAGATATGTTTTTAATTTTTGCATAAATGAATGTGGGTAGCTCATAATTCATCTATTAATATCTGGATTCGATGCTGCGCAAAGAACTTCAATGCTGCCTGAAAACCTATAAGGAGGATTAACTATATCAGTGTGCCCACACACACAAAAGACACATTAACTAAAGCAGCCAAGTTTGAGACACTTTTTAACAGTACTAGTCATTAAAAACGTACCTCATCCAAGATTATGCGGTTCCAGTCCACGGAGTACAGATTACAATTTCTTTCACGTGGTCCTTTATCAGCTCCTTCTGAATCATATGCAGAAGAACCAGCTCCGGAGGCCTTGTCCTTACTCAACCTCTTCCCTTTCTTTAGAACTTCCTTATTCCTCTCATCCACCCCAGCATCTGTATTCTTCTTTTTCAACGGCTTCGTCTTTCCCAAAACATATTCTGGATAACACTTGAAATCTCGGTGAAGAGGCAAGAACTCTTCGTGAAACAACTCCCCACACCAAGGGCATTCTTGTTTCTCCGGCAGCACATGCTTCCTGTATTCAGTTTCGACAACTGAATACGTAGTGATAACAAAATCATGGTCTGCGAACTCCTTAAGGGACCTCTCCCTCTTGGATCCATAATATATTAACACCTTGTTGCTTCCTGCCAAGGTGAAGCGGCTGATCTCATTTGCCCATTGCATCAGAGCAATCACAGGGCAAATCACAAGAGTGGCTTTCACCTTTGGCAAACCAGAGGATGAACTTGGTTGGGGGAATGCTCCATCCCCGGCTCCTTCAATTTCCTTCTTAGCCATCACAAGCGCGATGGCTTGAGCCGTCTTGCCCATCCCCATTTCGTCTGCAAGGATGCCTCCTTTGGCTGCAGACTCCTCCTGCTGCAGCGCCCATGCTAACCACTCTTTTTGATACCTCAGCAGAGGCATAATCACACTGCTCGGTGGTTCAGCCGTCTCGGCAAGAACATCATTGACATTTTCCAAATCAATGTCTGCCTCAACATCGTTGAGAGATTGTAACCAGCTCCAATGGTCTTCTTCCCAGACTTTCCACATCAAACCAGAACGATCTCCTGCTCAACATTATTCGAATAATCTAATCAGTAACAGAATAAAACCCCGAATAAGCATATAAAAAAAACATATATAATAACCGGATTAGTCGACGTGCGCGTAAGCTGGCCCGGACACCAGGTTAAAAAAAAACATGTATGAATTCAACAATCTTTCAACACATTTAAAAAATCCTCTAATAAATTCGATCTAAATCCCATTTAACTAAAGATATATCATGCAAGTAGAGATGAGATCTTTACATATCGATCTAGTGATTAAACAATCTTGATCAAGATACACACATATCAGTGAGTTGGAGAAATGATGATAAAACAAATAATTTACGAGGCGATTTAAATAACAAAATTCGGTAGCTAGTAAAAATATGTTTTACCCAAGATCAGAGGTAGAGAGTTGAAATCTGGGTGGGGCTCCATCGGTGCGTGAGAAGAGTGGTTGTAGGTGAGCGGGAAAGAGTTTATTTGGATTTTTGCTTTGTGCCAGGGGTGTTTTGGAGTACTGTAATGGTGATGAAGTTTGGAGGGGTATTTATAGTTATATTGGGTGATATTTACGATGAAACTGATGGAGGTGCATTCATTTCATATATGATTAAGAGAATTATGGATTGTGTTGAAATTAATGATATTATTCGTAAATTAGTTGAAAGATGAGGGAGGGATATTCAATTCAGATATAATTAATTAATTAATAGTAGTTGATGAATTTTAATTAATTATAGAAGATTTTGATTTTACATCTAATAGGGTAGTTGAGATAAAATCTTGCAGCGTTGATATGAATCCATGGACAATCATATAAAATCTTGTAGATTTTGTAGAGATTTTTAAGAATATAAAATACATACCTGTAAATCTATTAATTTTAAAGTCTCATAGATTGTGTACAGATCTTTAAGATTCTCCTCGATCCTAATTACTTGTTCATTTTGATCTTCCATGAGTCAAATTGACAAATTTTTGATTAAATATTATAAGTTATCTATTTAATATATTTAAAATTTGAAAGTTGCATGTTAAAATAGATTAAATATACTTTCGAATGATATACACGCTTCAAATTAGATGTCCACTTTCAAAAAATCACATAGTTTAGGAAAAGTGAAAGTTTACAAATTAATTACATTAAATGACCATAATATGTGGTATGAAGTTAATCTAGGAAATATAAATAAGAGATATGTGAAGTAGAATTGACTTTGGGAATATAATTATACATTAAAAGTGGAAGTAGACTACTAAATTGAAACAATCTTTTTTTTTTAAAGTGGGCATGTAAATTGAAATGGGGGGAGTATTATTTTTTTTCCCAATCATATGGTACATATAAATTTCAATCAAAGTACAATCAATGATCAAAATGTTTGAACAAATATTTAGGTACGAAGGGAGTAATATCTTTCGTAAGAAGTTGAAAGATGAAAGGTATTCATTTCCGATCTGATTAACAATAATTACAAACTTTGTTGATATTAATGATATTATTAGTAAAAGGTTGAAAGATGAAGGTATTCATATCATTGAGTAAAATTCTCTTTTTTTTTTTTTTTAGTATTGGAGACCACCATCTAATCCGTCCAACAACCTTTAATCTAACGGCTTACAATCAAAATAAAAAAAGGTATTTTAATAAACATTTAATTACATAAAAAAAACATGTACGTACGTTTGTGATATCTAGTACATCATGGTAAACAGTTGCTCTGGACATGATTATAGAATTTCATGAGAAATGATCATCCACCAGTTTTCTTATCAAAAAAATCAGTAACTACGTTCTCTTTTGTTGAAATAATGTATCATCTCTTTGTCTAGCAATCTTTTTGTTGAGTTAAAACTTTTATCCTTCCACCTTCCCATTTTCCTGAGTTAGCAGCACAATTAATCTATCATTCCTTTTTTCAAATTGTCATAATTTAAATTCATGTTGTCTCTTATAAAAACTGGTTGTCTACTTGTTCCGCACTTTTTATTTTGTCTCTTAATTTAAATTTATATTGACTCCCATCATAATATTATGTACCCTCTTGCCTCATCCCGCACTAACTAAAACCATAAAGATGTTCCACAGTCGTCTTTCTATTGTCTACTTTATTATTTTTTAAAAGATATATATTAATCCGTAACTTTCGATTGTGGTGATAGAATGCAGGACTTTGGTTATACGCAGTTCATGTCTCCAACTGGTTAATATGGCTGTTAATACATATATTAAATGCATCAATGAGATAATTAATACAAAACAAATCACTATGTTTTTTTGTTGACAAATGCAAGAAAATTTCATTAACTTGAACATAATACAGTTATGACAAACCCCCAACTGTCGATACAACCCGGTGGTAAAACAAATAACATACTAAAAACAATTAGATGATTTGTTTCCTGATCGTTTAACACATAGAATTTAACAATTCTTAAATCTAAAAACGAAATCAAAAACATCCTAAGCGATCCAAAATACACCAACACCTCTGGAAATAGTAACATCGCAATTGACCATATCACATAAAAACCATAGTTAGCCAAATGTTCAGAAACACCAATCGCATAAATTGAGATTGGAGAAGCGACACCACAGCTATCTACATGCCGGTCACCAGTTATAGACATACCGAAGACACCCCAGCTATCTACATACCGGATACCAGCTATAGACATGCCGAAAGTATAAACCCGTGAATGATGAACGATCTTTGGTTGTGAAAGGTGAACTCTTGCGATAATCACCACCGTCCCAGATTCGATACAGTTTTTGCAGATCACCAGAAATATCAATAAACTCCTTCTCAACAGATCCAACACTAAATAAACCCAAGCATAGCTAGACAAAAACATAACAAAACACTCCAAAAGGAGAGACAAAACAAACACTTCAAGAGAAGAGACACACAAACACCAAAACGATTGGGTTTTATTGAAAGAAAACTAACGAGAGTAAAAGATAATGAAGGAGTTGGGGCTTTCCACCGGAGAAAATCAGTGGAAGCCCCTCGATTTACTTGAAAATCACTATGTTTTTAATCGTGTCCATTAAATAGATATAGAAATCAATGGTAAGAGATGTGGTCTCCAAGTCTCCAATGAGATTGGGTCTCCAAAGAGCTAACTCTCATTTCATATATGAATTTTTTTCCAGATACGATTAATAACAATTAATGAATTTTAATAAATTATAATAGATTTTGATTTTACATTAGGTAGAGTAGTTGAGATAAAATTTTGTAAAGTTAAGGGATTTAATCTGAATCCAAAACAATTTTTTAAGTCGTAAAATGGAACGGATGGAGTATAAAATATATATACCAACTATCAATTCATAAATTTCAAAAAATTCCAATGCTATCGGTTAGGATGGAAGATCAAATTGTAGTCCTGCTGAATACACTAGCAGGTGTTGGTTTTTGTGTTCTGTAATGTGTTTCTTGCAGGTGTTGGCTTTTGTGTCTAAACTATGTTCATCCATCTTGCACAACTTTCTACCTCTCTATCTCTATCGCACAAATAAACAATATATGCACTAAAAAAATCATAAAATTTAATAAAACTGATATGCAAAACTATAACAAATTCAACTGACAACCCATCCAAATTTATAGTATAATCACAGGATTTTAGTCATATAAAAGAATTCTATAACCATAAAATACATGCACTGATACACCCAGTAAAACTTCATAACCATAGCTAATAGATGATATATTGAATATTCGAGCAGATATTCAGATAATTTGTGTGTATTAAGCCATTCACCACAAAGGTAGTGTGTGTAATTTGTGAAAACATAAATCACCTAATTATAGACTTTACATGAACTAACCATGATTAAAACCAAGTTGTTACAAGTGCTCTAGAGTGATATATGCAGGAATCCATGCCTTGGAGATATTTCCAAGCAACAGTAACCAATTAAGCTCTTGGCGGCGCCCATATAAGTTGCCCAAGGCACCACTTGAGCAGTTGGCGCTCAAGGGCGCCAGGTGCAGGCGCCACTGCTTAGTAGAAGCACATAGCAGGCACTAAAGGCGCCATTAGCACTGAGCGCTCAGAGCAGCCACAGAGATTGCTACCAGGCGCCACTTAAGTCCATTCTCCCGTAGTCTGTACAGCCTCCACCAAGCATCACAGCAGTGTAGCATTCACCAGGAGGCGCCACTTCCCTTTAGGCGCCAATTGCAGTTAGCATTTATGTTGAAAACAGGAATTTTATGTCTTTCTCTGTTAACTTTCCTAGTGCATCGGCAGACCCACTAACAGTCCTGTAAAATGGAAGGATATAGATCAGACAATCTAGATTGAGCAATGAATTTTTAACATTGGAGCATTAGTTGAATAGATACCCTTCAAATAATAATTGCTTCGTCTCTTGCAACTTTAAGATTCTTTCTTCGATTGAACCTTCTATAATGAACTTCACAACCCTACAATATTTCACAAGAGATTTAGAAGAAGGGTTGCGGTTTGCACAATAGTACTAGAAGACTGCAGTCTGCAAGTAACTATATAGCCAAGGCACTTGCCTCACGGGTTTAAACTGCCCAATTCTATGTACTCTATCTTGAGCCTGTTGCTCAACTGCAGGATTCCACCACGCGTCCATCAAGAATACCTGCACGGGTCAGAGCAAAACACACAGTCTTTACTTCGAAACATCAAAATAAACTCCCACTTCAGATACAGCAAAAGAGTATACGCTTACATGTGATGCCGCTGTGAGATTAAGTGCAATCCCTCCCGTTTTCAAGCTCATCAGAAATAATATACAATCTGGATCCTCGTTAAATCTTTTGATGGCTATATCTCTCGCCTTCATATTCGTCGATCCATCCAACTGAACACACTGAACTCCGGACTGCAAAACATTTCGACGTCAATGAATTTTAGTCTGCTTGATGAAGAAGCAGATATTAAAAACTAGATCTTGTAAAATCATCACCCACCTTCTGCAGAGAATAGTGAATCAAATCCAAGAATGATGGGTATTGGCTAAAAACGATTCCTTTTGCAGAACCATCTCTCTCAATCATAAATCTAATTTCTTCCCTCTATATAATTGAATCAATTTCATATTAGTCAAAGCACTAACAATGTTTAGAGAAACAGGCACTAAGATATCAGGATATCTGGACTTCAAACTGATATCAAGAATGTGTTAAAGAATCAGTTTAAAAAATAGCAATTTAGTATGAAAACTGAGTTCAAATAAACAAGAGCATTCTTACAGACAGCAATGAAAAAGTTCTAAAAGGATAATCAACAATTTACCAAAGCCTCTAGTTTTGTACTAGTCTGGAAGTCATCAAGCCGAATTCTGTTGAGAATACTGGAGCTCTTAAAACCTGTAATGCTGCATGTAGGGCATGAGACTTGTCCCGCACTAGCTGAGAAGTCGATGAAACAAGATCGACAAAAGGTGTGTCCACAATCATTAACCTGGAGTAAATATTTAGTAAGTTTAAAAGAAAGTGAAAGAGTATTATTAATGTAAACAAAAAAGGAGAAATCATAGTTATATCAAAAAATTCCAGAGAGATAATTCTTTTTACTAAACCTGTTCACTAGAAAAGATTCAAATTAGAGAAAATGATCTTATTTTCTTTTTACTAAAAAGACACACATAGCATTCCACTTTAGATATAATTTCTTATTATATGGCTTGGGGAGCTAGAATAGTGACATTATATATTAAAGAGATTAAACACATTATTAAGGAGAATAATACTCGAAAAATAATACTTCATGCACTCACCAGAGGATCTTTTACAGATTCATGACACAGCCCACATTTTACTTCACCACCATCATTCGCCGCACTTGATTCTTTGCTCATGGCATTTTTAGAGTATACCACTAGGTACGGATGATTCAAAGCCTTTTATACAATCAGAAGTTATAGTTAGAGTTGAAAGAAGGTAACAATATCTCATAATCAATTGAGCAGCACATCTTAAAAAATATTCACAAATTGAGTATCTAGTATCTAAAGTAACCAAATACATCAATAATAGTTTTAAGTTAAATCAAGTACTTTCCATCCGCTTGATATTTCATAAATTTACTGAAAAATGCTATATTATAAAGTACCTAAAAGGCTAAAACACAGAAAAGGTTATTGCAATAAATTAAGAAGATTGTATAATTAAATGAGATGTTCCTGGGTAGAAAGTAAATCATCCACCTGTCGCACACGTGTGAGGAGATTGTAGATATTGGCGTAGTTATTCATAATAGTTCCTTCGTTGACATATCTGCAAGTAAGAAAAGCTAATGTTATAATGCAACGAAGTGGGGAAGGAGAAGTTACCATGTCACAAAGATCCTTTTGAGTTATATCATAATATTTTTATATGCTTTACTCGGGAAAAGCTATTTATACCAAAGTGCCTATTTTTCCCGAAAGTGAGCTACTAGAATTGAAAAGCTCAAATGTAATTTCCGGCCCTATCTGACTTCAGTTTGTTTTACTTTTAAAGTATTTTTACAAAAGCAAACTTAATTAAGTGACCATCTTCAATAATACAAATAATCAAAGTTTGAGCAATATTATCATTCCAAATGTACCAGTCCAGATGTGTAATTACTGATGTTTAAATGGTAAAAACCTATAAAAGGATCACACTGCATTGTCCGAATGTCATCTATAAACCAAGCATATATATACGAATGAAACTAGCTAGAACCAACAACAAAATAAGAATGAAAGCATAGAGGGGCTAGATCTACGAATAAGATAACGAATATATAAATTGAATTTGAAAAAAGGTCTAGCGATTAATGATCCCTGAATAAATATCTTAACCAAAATGAGAATAATAAGTTGACTCACGTGTTATATTGGGCCCGAGAATCATTGTACAATGATTTGAGGTAATCATCTTCCTTGATATCGAGTGAGTCCCGTCGTAAAAAGATCTGGCAAAGAATAATATATATTGCATGACATATTGAAGTAAATATGCGTTCTTGGTGCCTTGCAGAATAAGAAATTATAAAAGGTACCATTTTGGGAGGAAGCGCAAGATCGGCAGATCTGCCCTGTTTAGTACGCCTAAGGAGTATACTTTTCAAAATTTTATGCTTCAGCAAAAGCATTGCATCTCTGCCACGCCCAGTATGTCCTTCCGCTTGTATTGGTCTGGCAACATACTTCACATTCACAATGATCAAGTGAAGTTAGCACCAAAGTTGCAATGTTTTCCATGCATCCTCAAATTAAAAGACACAATATACAAACTTAAACTTTTGTGACTCACTTTATCCCACCAGCAAAAGTGGCTGAAAGGTGTATGATTGCAAACTGAACAATAAGTTAAAGAGCTGCAAGGTAATTAATGACATAATAGATATTAGATAACAAACGGTTTATTATATGTAAAAGTATATAAGAGCAAGAAGACTCTAATTTCCCCTTCATCAAGGCCTACGGATACCCAGAACCCAGAAGGCGTTGCCTACCCTATAAAAATTAAGGCGGGTTGAACACCTTCCCATTATTTATTGCTACTTGACCCGGGGGTGGCAATTTTGGTAACATGTCATGTTCGTGTCGGAAAAAGGGTCGATTTTGGGTCAAGCTAAAAGCACTTAAAATTGAAAATTTAAGTTTTTATGAATGAAATTCTAATTTTGGGTCGATTTCAGGTCAACCGGGTAATTTTCAATTCACGTTCAGATTTTGTCTCACTAAATCAGGTTGCGGATTTGGATCGGGTTCGGTTCGGGTCAGGTCGGGTCTGATATTGCCACCCCTGTGACTCAGGCAATGCATAAAGATAAGCGAGCAAATATGTTAGGAACAATGTGTGAAGCAAGGTTTCGTCACATCATGTAGTTGAAGCAAGACCGTAAGCATGATGCAAGGTGCCACACATAGGAGAACCTCATTAAGAAAAGGCAAATTTTGAAGGCGTACAACAAAGATAATTTCAAAAATATTTCTGCGGCTATTTTCTTTTTAGTCTCAAAATATATTGAAAAAGAATGTACAGACTTTAGTTGCAACTTCATATCTTCGGTAATTGTGAACACAAGTTCTATATCGACTCTTGTGACGTTTTATAATTTTGGTGTCACTATTTTTGTCAATCTTACCAAGTTTTCATCTACGCATTTATATAGACTGTTTATGTAGTGTGTGCTTCGCTTCTTTAAATCGCTTCGCACAAAAGCATTGCACTTATGCGCCGGGACCACCTTTGCACTTTAATTGGTGTGTTTAATTTGCGCCTTTAATAACTATTAGGGCATACATCATATATAGCAATATATATATTTGACTACCAGACACAACACTGAGAGCAGAACTTATGATAAAAAGCAGGAATAGATTCTTTCAGGAATCACGTTTAACATTTCTTTCAGGAAAGATGGTTTAATCCTGAATAATACCTGTAAATAAGTTCTATGCAATCACACTCCATACAGAAGTAATAAGAATATGGAAAAATCTGGAGGAAGCGGATCTGTGCCAAAAAATCAGAAAAGTAATTACATATAAACCATGATAAATTAAATTGTATATTACATCAAGCTAAGTACTCATGTAAGCAAATCTTACAAGTGAGTAAAGTTCTCTAACACGATTTTGAAGGGGAGTGCCACTTAGAGCCCATTTGTAGGTAGAGTTTAAGAAAAGAACAGCATTCGAAGTGCTACTTCGATGATCTTTGATATGGTGAGCCTGTAATAAAAATAGACCAGTAAATTGAGGTAATAATTTAAGTCAAACACTGAAAGGCATTTAAAACACCTCTAGAGTAGATTTACAACTCTAACTTAATCCATCATCTCTAAAGAGTAAGCACCCGATTTTCAAAATAAAAGATCAAATGTGAACAAGTACTATATATATTGTTTTAAAGTGCTGATGAAAATATAAGAAACTAATATGAAACCTAATGCAGTTATAAACAACAAATGAAACTATTAGTTTTGTTCATGTAGATCATCAAAACATCAAATCATCAGAACAAGTTTTTAATATTCGATGGCATAGTGAAACAAGCTAATCTGGTTTTAGGTATCCAGGTAATACTTATTGTGATATGTCAAAGTTTCCATAGATCATGCTGCTCTATGACTTTATATATGCACATAAGCACATACACATATATTCAGGAGCTTCATTAAATATGTTTTTATGTTTTGCATAAATGGATGTGGGTAGCTCATAATTCATTTGTTAGTATCTGGATTCAAAATGCTGCGCAAAGAACTTCAATGTTGCCCGAAAACCTATAACGAGGAGGTATAATAATTAAATATAGCAGCGTGCCCACACACACAAAAGACACATCAACTAAAGGAGCCAAGTTTGAGACACTTTCTAACAGTACTCGTCATTAAAACGCACCTCATCCAATATTATTCGGTTCCAGTCCACGGAGTACAAATTATAATTGCTTGGACGAGGTCTGTTTTCAGCTCCTTCTGAATCACTGGTAGAAGAACCAGCTCCAAAGGCCTTATCCTTATTCAAGCCCTTTACTTTCTTTAGAGGTTCCTTTTTCCCGTCATACACCGACTGAGTAACATCCACCCCAGGATTGTTAACACAAAAAGCTCGGTGATAATCCAGGATCCCTTCATCAAACAACTCTCCACACCCTGTGCATCTTTGTTTCTCGGGCAAGACATACTCCTTGTATTCAGCTTGGACGATTGAATACGTGGTGATCACGAAATCATGATCCAAGAATTCATGAAGGGACTTGCCCCTCTTGGATCCATAATAGACCAACACCTTCTGGCTACCTGTCACCGTGACACGGCTAATCTCGTTCGCCCATTGCGTCACCGCAATGGGAGGACATATGACAAGGGTCGCCTTCGCTTTTGGCAACCCAAGAGATGAACTTGGTAGGGGGAAAGCTCCATCCCCCGCTCCTTGAAGTTCCTTCTTAGCCAGGACCAGTGCGATGGCCTGGACAGTCTTGCCCATCCCCATCTCATCGGCAAGGATGCCTCCCCGGGCTGCAGATTCCTCCTGCTGCAGCGCCCAAGCTAACCACTCTTTCTGAAATCTTAGCAGAGGCATAGTTAAACTGGGCGGTGGTTCAGCAGTCTCCGCCAGAACTTGATTCACATTATCGATCTCCGTGTCTGCATCTGCGACAGATTCTAACCATCTGACATAGTCTTCTTCCCAAGCTTTCCACATCAAGATTGGGCTTTCCTTTCTCCTTTGAGTGTCGTCTCCAACAATCAATTCTTTGCTATCACCGTCACCATCCGAATCTGAAATGTCCATAGCGACATCAGCTTCATCCAAGCTTGCTTCTTGCTGATAATCATCTCCTGATCAACATTTGTTATATAAATAATCTAATTAGTAACAGAAAAAAGACCGAATATACAAAAAACATAAATTCAACAATCATTCAACACAATTATAAATCCCCTAAGAAACTCGATACAAATCCCAATTAACTAGACATACAGCATGCACAAAAATCACCGAATATACAAAACATGTATAAATCCCGAATAAACTCGGTATAAATCCTAATTAACTAGACATACAGCATGCATAAAAATCACGATTATCATGCAAGTAGATATATCTAGTGATTAAACAATCTTGATCAGCAAGTTGAAGAAATGATGATAAAAACAGATAATTTACGAGGCGATCTAAATAATAAAGAGTTGAGGAGATGTTATACCCTTGATCGGAAGTAGAGAACTGGGATCGGCGTTGGGGTTCATCGTGATCGGAATTGAGTTGAGAGAATTAGGGGTTTTGGGTGCAGCTAGCAGAGAGAGAAGACAAGAGGGAGTGAGAACAGCAGTGTTGTAATGACTTGTGCGACGTGGCTTCTTTATAGCTGAGCGGGAAAAAGTTTATTTGGTTTTTTCCACTTGGGCTGTGCCACACACGCGACCTCATCTCATTTCCTTTGTGCATCGGGTGATATTTATGATGAAACTCAGTCTCATCCATTTTGCGGATTTGGATCGTGATGCAATTAATGATATTTTTCCAAAATACTCCCTCAGCTCCCATAATAATAGTCTCTTTAGAAGAAATTTTTCTCTTATAATACATGTCTACTTTTAGTTTCCAATGCAAATATATTGACATTATTTCAAAATTATCCTTCTTGAAAATTGTATAACAATCAATGAGGGTTGAATAATAATCTACATTCGTGCATTTATTAGGAGTAAATGTGAGAAAATATTATCTAATTAATATTTTCTTCATATATGTAATTTTTTCAAAACAGACTTGTATTGTGGGACGGAGGGACTAATATTTAGAAAGAAAGACAATTACGCAAAGACAAATCACTAAAACACAAATAAAGAGAAACCACTTCCAAACCACATCACACACCCTCAAATGTCATCATACACCTCCTGTATGACATTACCCATCTAGGACCCACTCCGTCTTACTCAATCCACCCCGGCCCAACACCAAGGTTCGGCCAGGTCTGGACAGGCTCCACACAACCCTAAGTGTCAAAACTTGGCCCCACCATGATATCACTAAGCCCCACCCTGACTTTACTAGGCCCACCTCGAGGTCAATCCCCGGCCTGAAATCATTCTCATTCTACTTAATTGCATTGGTTTGTATTTTAGTAGTTTGTATTGGAGTAGGACCCTATATATATACTAGTGATCAAATACAAACCGATTCTTAAATATAAATCAAAAACCAGTTACACAATCATTATTTATAACTAAAAAAATCACTAGTTTATACTACATTAGTCATTGTTTTATTAAATAATATCAGAAATTTGTATTCTTCATAATTAAGATAATCAATTGTAGTTGTAGGAGGTCCATTATGGTAGTAAGTGACGAGAGGAGAGGAGGTGTGTGATGGTGGTAAGTAATCCCTAGTTATGGTAAGTTATGGTGCCAATTGGCGGTGGCTACAAGTGATGGTAGGCAATGGTGACAAGTCATAAAAGGTGCTGATAATGGTGGCGGGACGTCCATTATTGCAGTACAGGTGAAGATGGCAGGGTGACAATTCATAAAAGGAAGTCAAGTTCCAGCAACACTAACAAGAGGCAATTAAGATCCAACAACACTACTTGAAAGTGGTAGTTAATTTCCACGTCAGTTCTGTGTATTCATCATGGTTGATCTTTGTTTCCTACAAACAGTGCCAAATGTTATTAATTAAAAAGTATATTTATTAAATACTAGGATTTCAGTGTTGTCGAAATCTTAATGGCTGCTCTCGCATTTTAAGAACGGCCCTCAGAAGAAGCTAACGTATCTTGATATGTAATCAAGAACTGAGTTAGAAAACGTATTTGTAGACGGAGTGGTAAAGCCATTTGTATAGGATATAGAGTCTATGAGTTGGATTTCGGTTTGGGGATGCATGGTGAGTAAGTCATTTCCATCCTTTTTTTTTTGAAAAATTCTAGATTCTTCTTTGAAACAGTCTGAATTTTAGAATGTCTGTGTAACAAAAGGACAACTCTCAGTAGTTCTCTCTTTTTTGGATGCTAATTATTGCTCGTTAACCTGTCTCTAATATTAATAATGAAATTAATATATGAGTTAAAGATTTTTTATGTTAATTAGACTATTTTTTACTCAATAACTTAATCATCACGATCGGCTTTTTTCACGGCGAATAAGTGGATTTAGATATTTGACTCAATTAAATCCATATCAATTCAATCCACATAGTACACTATACATACTTATAAGTCATGTTCGGGGCCATTTAAAATATAATTAGTGACACGTTAGGTATATTTCTAATATCATTTTTATTCCAGGTCAGCTTATATTTAACCAATTTGTAAGAACATGATGCAACATGATTTCATCATTTGTCACCGTATTAAGATAAAAGATTATATTTATCAGAAAAAAACATGAAATAATAGCACTACAATATCTCGCATGTTCAGCATAAATTATAACATTAAATTTTATATTATTTTAGCCAAACGTTTCCATCAACATTATTCGAGATGTTTAAAAAATGCTACACTATTTCCTATTTATGTATAGACCAAATCGTAACTTGGGAATTTAGAAATAAAGGAACTCAAGTGAAGGATGAAGTTTAAATAAGATAAAGCCCTAAAACCGGGACAAGGCACGGGTATAGTTTCTGGTAATTCAAATTATAAATAGATTAATTTTTCTTTTTTAAGAATTTGATGCAACCAGTTTATTATTATAAAATTTAAAATAATTGTTGATATATGTATAAAGGTCGTGCTCAAGAAAGAACCAGTCTTTAAAATAGAACCATTAAACTACTAAGGTTTTGCCGCAGAACCCTAAATTTTAAATAGATTTTTAGGATCTAAATCTAAATACATGTATTTTCATCGTTATGTGTGTTCAAAAATAATTTTGAAATATAATACATAGATATTGACATTTTTTGCATGTGAAGTTCTACTGTTAAACCCTAACTCATATTAAAAATAAGGTAAGAGTTCTATGGGTTCTGTCTCTAATAGTTCTCTCTTCAACATGACCCATGTATTTTATGCACATTTAGTTAATTTATCGTCTTGACTATCGCTTTAACTTTATAATATTATCGTGTTCTAACCGTAACATGCGTAATATTTAGCTATTTTTTACATCAATTTTAAGAATTTTACTCATTCGAACAATTTTATTTGGCTTAAATTTTCAATATTTCTCCATCCATGCTACAAAAGGTTCAAGTTTCAGATCCCATCAACAACATATCACAATAAATTATTGATTCAAACACATATAAGAAAATTATTAACTATTATGATACACACGTCCATCGCATTGGTTATAGGCCGGTATATTATTAAAGCTAAAAAAGAAAAGATTTGGTCGTCGGTTTGCAATCGGTACGGTGAGTTATAATCGTTAGATCACTTGATTAAATTTATACGCACAACTGTTAGATTTAATTTTCTATATTTCTACATCTCTGCTACTAAAAGTTAGGGGTTCGAATACCGTCAACAACATATTAAATTATTCATTTCAACACATATAAAATAACTATTAGCAATTTAAATACAGACGTGTATCGCACGAGTTATAAGTTAGTATATTGTAATTGACAATATAAAATATTTAGCTATAGTCAATTATATTCCTCACTATACGAGAGTATGAAAGGTATTTTTTACATAGCTTTACATGTATTCAAGTGATATAAGATATTGTATTCAGAATGAACTACTACATGTCAAATACTCTATTTAAGTATATCATCTAAATTATAGAAGTTAACTTGACAAAGATGATTCTCATAAAATTGTACTACAAAAAGTAAGAAATCTAGTATACACTCATTATTTTAATCAAATCTAAGACGGCCCCATCAATACTTTCGACATATTTGATCAATATTGCAAATGATCAGTATACCTTATACAATTACAATAGAGCCATCTACTACATTATTTTTAAATCTTATCTTCTGTAGACACAAATTTATATTTTAATTCAATTAGTTTCTTTGTCAATTTTAATAATCATATAATATATTTAAAGTGAAACATAGTCTTTTATTGGACTATAAAAGATGTATCAATTTATAAAGATGTTAAATTTTTAAATGAAAATTAATTTATAGATAAATTACGAGTACTTAATCATATGATATGGGGAGAGAATGACCATTTTCTTATAATTTTTTTATAAATCTTGACACATAAAATTGATTTATGTTATTTCAACCTTATAGGATAATTCAATATGAATATATCATTTCTGTATTTTAAATGATAACTATTATACAAATTTTTGTTCCCCATTCTATAGATATTTTATTTGATTTTTCACTTATAGAAAAAAAATCTGTCAACATGTTTTGTCTATGAATCTGATCAGTCATCTATTCATAATTAAAGTTTTAATTACTAAATATATATTACCATATCTATGTATACAGTATGTACATGATAAAATGCTAATTAATATTCAATTGTAGTGCTCCATCTATGCGAAATGCGGGTGAATGTAATGTTATTGGCCATATGCTGCATTTGAGAACGTATACTTTTCAAAATCAGCCATCATCTAAATATAAAATAATATATTAACATATAATGTGTCGAATTCATGTACCATTTCCGCAAATGTGTCCTTTAATGGTAACGTTATCTCAGACTGAACAAAAAATTCTTAAATAATATATATTCAGAAATTACAATTTTTAATCCACTCACTTTTACGATACCTTAATTTTCTCTAAATATAAAAAATAGACTACAAATCATATTTTATAAATTTATATTATTAGATGAAATATTATATATGAATAAAAATAAAAGATAAAATCATTATTGAAAACTGATGATGTTTAAGTTTGTCTAAATAAAATATCAAATATTTTTTTTTTCACATGATATATACATATTATATGTATTATATAAAAATACAAATGCCATTTGACATAGTGGTAAAAAGAAGTAAATGTTAGTGGATGCATGAAGTTCAATGAATAAAATGTCTCATATTTTGAATTTTTTATTTAATTTCATGACTATATATCCAATACAAACTACTAAAATACAAACTAAATACAAACCAATGCGATTAAGTAGGATGGTAAGGGTTTTGGGACTGGGGATGGGCCCCGAGATAGGCCTAGACGAGGTCTAAGTGGGTCCTAGTAGGTTCGGGGCGGGGCCTAGTGGGACCGTGGTGGGGCCAAGTTTTGGCTTTTAAGGCTGTCTAGAGCCCGTCCACGGCCTGTGCGGAGCCTTGGCGAAGCCCCAGCGGACCCGGGGTGGATTGAGTGGGGATGAGGGTGGGCCCTAGGTGGATCATGACATATAGGGAGTGAGTGATGTCATTTAGGTATAGTTTCTCTTGGTTTGTATTTGATCAATTGCCTATATATATAAATTAATTTTCTCAATATTTCATTAGTGTTTTAATATTAATATATTAGACATACCTGTATTTTGAAATTTTAATCGATCTCATAAGGTATGAATAATTTGAAATTAGATTATTTTGATGTCAATATGATTAGCTCAAAAACATTCATGTTAAACATTTTGGATGTCTAGACAACTGGAATTCATGAATTAAAATTATTCTAAATATTAACCTATTTAAGTGCTATCTATTTTTTTCAACTTATTTGGCAGTTGTTTCAATTAGCTTTTCAAATGAATAAAATAACTAATGAATTAATTGAAAACTGATGGTAATTAAGTTTCTCAAAATAAAATATCAAATATTCTTTTATTCACACGACAGATACATATTATATGTATGATCTTAAAACACGAATGACGAGCTAGCGCAGTGGCATGAGAGAAGTAGATGTGATTGGATGCACTCATGCAAGTTCAATTCAACAAAAGTCAAGTTTTTAACACATATATTAGACAAAAGGATAAATCAGCTTTTTTACAGGAATAAAGAAAGTAAGAAGAGGTAAATGTAACCTTGATATACTTTCATTTTATTTTTTTGAATTTTAAAATTCATGACATAAACAAATTAGAAATGTAAATTTATGGGATCGCTCACTTTAAAGGACATCCACTTGATTCTAGTGGTGAGTTCGGTTTTCATAAAATAGTGAATTAGTCTAATATTTTATAAATTGAAATACCTCTTAAACATGCATTAGTCTAATATTTTATAAATTGAAATACCTCTTAAACATGCATTCTATCTTTTTGTATTAAAATTAATGAAAATTATTTTGTGGGGGCTATAAAGTGATGCGGCTTCTCGGATAGCAATGAAGAACACACAAACACACGAAAGAAACACACCAAAGATGACTTGAAGCTTTCCATAGTCCCACTGATGACAATCTAAAGAAACGGATTAAATAGAGATATGAACAAGGTAATTAAAGACATTAGATTGTCCTATTAGTGATGAGAGAAGAGCAACTCATGGCCATCAAGCATGGTTGTTATTCCTCTGGTGCTAATTTGTTGGTTTTGTATCAGGTGTCTCATCAAGGTTGTTTGCTGGTAGCAAACGTGATTTAATTTCCTGTAAGAGCATGATAGTTGGTTACTGCACACAAGGGAATATGGACTCAGAATCAAATTTGTTTGCTGATATGCAAGAAAAAGGTCCAAAGCCTCATGTAATTCCATGCAGTATACTGATGGACAACCATTTCAGAAAAGGGAGGACCGAAGACGCTTTGAAGTATTTTAAGTTTTAACCAATTGCTGTCTCTAGGACTCGCTCCTGTCAATTATACAGACAATATTATCTTAGCCGAACATCTGAGGCTAGAGATAGACTTGAGAAATTGTTGGAAGATGGCTTTGTTCCTGACTGCATGGTGTACAATAGCTTAATATATGGTTTTGTCAAGGAAAATACCATAAATTCTGCATGGCTGTCTATACTGAAATGTGCGAAGGTGGAATTTGTCCTAATGTTATCACTTACACTCCTTTTGTTGATGGGCTTCTTAAAAGCAACAACTAATCGCATATGGTGTTCAACGATGAATACGCAACTCCTTTAATGTGCTCGCCAATCCAAATGAGCTTAACTGCGGTACACTTTGCAACTCAAACAGGAGACTGACATCTACTGTTGTACATTTGGATATGTTGGATCCCACAAGTTGAGGGCAGAGTTTATGCCTAGGAGATGTACCAGCATGGCTTCAGTTCAAGATATCTTGAACTGATCAGTTTGCTGCAGCAACATCCTGTTAGGATAAAGACACCAAACAATTTTCTTTCCTTTCTCACATGAATTCATTCTACATGATTTTTCAGTCTCAATATTTGTTGTAACAACTTCCCTGTGTCATTTTGACTTAAAAATTCCTTTGAATTCATATACACCTGAATACCTGGCATTGTCCCTGATTTCTGAACACATATAATCTTCTGTATGCTTGAGGCTACTCTTTAGTTGCTGCTAAAAAAAGGTTGTGTGTGATTTATATTTTTTTTTCATAGAAATTTTGAAATTTGGTAAACTTTTAAATTGGAGGAAAAATTTGGAATCTAATATTTATAATTATTTATTCATTTAATTATCAATCCATAAAAATTATATCAACTAATTAATTTGATATTATATATATTCCATTTTAAAGAAATTACTTTCCTTATTTTTAATGACTTTTTATTAAATTATAAACTTGATTTATATATTTTTAGGAATATTATTATATAAGTGTTGTTTTTTTTATTCACTTTCAAATTTAAATTTAATATTATAAGCAAATATAACTCAGGTCCGAAAAATCAAAATAATCAAGAATTATTAAAAATTATAATTGTAATTTTTTAATTAAATTTTACAATTACGATCCAATTACTAATATTATTCCCTTAATTATTTAATTTTATTTCTAATTATATCAAAAATAAAAATATTATTTAATACCAAAATCTAATATTAAATTGTTAATCATAGGTAAAAAAATTAAAATTGTTTCGACTAATATTTTATTAGCATTAAATTTTAATTTTCATATAATCATGTTATATGAGTTGTTGAATTCCAAATTTTTACTTACTTTGAAATTTAATTTAATTATAAAAATCAATAATTATATGAAAATCAAGAATTACAAGATAATACTGTCAAATTTTAAGAATAATTTTTAGAATCACATAGAATTTTAGTTATCATATTTAACAAAATTCTTAAAATGAAATTCTCGCTTACGTTTCAATTAAAAGGGGTGTATTGAATTGAGATTTCAAAGAATTTTTTTTCATTCTTGAAATCTGAGGGTATTCGATTGTGATTATTTGAAATCCATTTAAATCTTGATGTATTCAATTGGGATTTTAAATTATACTACAAAATCTGGTGGTATTCAATTGGGATTTTAAATTATGCTTTGAAATGCGATGGTATTCAATTGGGATTGTTTAAAATCCATTAAAATCTGGTGGTATTCAAATGCTGGTGGATTTTTTTGGATTTCATAAAATGATGGATTTTGTGGCATTCTCCGGTGTATTTTAAGTTTTTTGAAATCCCACCAAAATCAATGGAATTTTGAAGCATGGTGTTTAAATCCTATCAACTCTGCAGCGCACAAAATCAAAATCACATTCAATCCATTAAAATTCATGGTCGAAAAACAATCCATTAAAATCCCTATCGAATACACCACCGTAAATTTAAAATTTTGTGCAGATATAAATAATATGCTAAATAAAGATTAAAAATCTAATTTTAATATTGGTTTAATTTATTTTCCGAGCTCATTTTAATGAATATTTTAATAATTTACCCGCATGCGAAGCGCGGGCATAATCCCCTCGTTAGTCTAATATTTTATAAATTGAAATACATGTCAAACGGATAATTCGGATACGATCCGTATCCGTATCCGCAATGGTCTGATTCAGATTCAGATAATATCCGCTTTATTCCGGATACAGATAATATTCGCTTTTTCTCGAATACGGATGCGGATATTTCGGACGGATTTCGAATATTTTTGATGACGATGATTTTCGAACAAGTTTTTTATGACTAAGCTCAAATTATATTTTTATATATGTATAAAGTGTTTGAGTATTTGTACAATTATATAAAATTTATGTAAAATTATTTAATGCATATACACACACTACACTACAAGCTAAATAAAATAAAATTTTAATTACATATATTTATATATTATATAATCTAAATATCATATATGTATTTAATTTTGAATTCGAATATGACGGATTTGGATACGGATAATATCCGCTTTATTTTGGATAAGAATAATATCCGTTTTTTCTCGAATACGGTTGCAGATTATTCGGACGAATAACGGATGTTTCGAATTTTTTTACAGCCTTGCTCTTAAACATAGCATTCTATATTTTTTTTTATTCAATGATTCAATCTTTGTATTAAAATTAATGAAAATTATTTTGTGGGGCTATAAAGTGATGCGGCTCCTCGGATAGCAATGAAGAACACGCAAACACACGAACTGGTCTGAATGATATGTGAGTGATCTTTGTAATAACAAAAAATCAATCACATTAAAACCACCACCTTCATTCACAATCATGTATAGATTAAGGGTATGCACCAAATTAGCAGCCAAAGATCCAAGAAAGACTCTTAATTGCTTATCTTCCCTTCAATCTCTAAGGTATTTCGATAATCTTGAATTTTATTTTCTGGGTTTTTCATGAAGATCGTTTCTTTAATATAGTTTCGCTTTTTATTTGATTTTTTAATTTTTTATAAATGGTCTTGAATCTGGTGTTGTATGTTTTGTTTCTTTGTAATGGTAATGGATCAGTTGATTGCCGAATTCATGTTGTATATTTGTTTTCGATTTTCTTTACTGTGATTCTCTTGTGAAAATGGTCCACTGTTCACTGTTGTTAGTTTAAATAGTGTTAGAGGTACCGATCTGAAATTTGTTCCCAGATGATGTGAAATAGATGATATGGTGATATTGCAAATTTGTTTATGTGATATTTAGGAACCATTTCGGGTACCGATTTATGTGATATTGAGCAAGTGCTCTACCATGTGAGATTCATACGGTGTTAGGTATAAATTTGAATATCAGAAGTAACCCTATAATTTAAAGCAACAAGGGCGGGCACTGCCCCGTTCCAGTTTTTCTGTTTCCCTAATGCAACAGTTCTTAATACTTTTTTTACAGTAATAATGTTGCTTTCATCAATGATAACTAATAATTTATATACACACGTTTGTACAATTCCAACATGATGTGTGGGGTAATTTTGAGTCATTGTCAGCTGTACATATTTTTCAAGATGTCCCAACAATTTGTCATTAAATTTGACAGAAGTGTTTTGTTTCCTGAATAATGAACAGAGTAGCTCATGATTAGTCTCAGGTACCCTTACAATATAATTGCTGCTAGTTATTCTGCATATTTCTCTTCTTTGTTTTGTGGCATTCCATAATCCATAGTCATTTTACTAACTTTTTAATTATATATATCAACGCAGATCGAAGCATTCATTACCTTTTGCCACAGTGGATGTAGACAGTTTATCAGGCAGCCAACCTGCTGAAGTACAGAATTTAGGTAGGCTTTATAGAAAACGACGTATAGCTCACGAATCATCTTTTGTAGAATTTGACTCTAGAAAATTCAAGATTATGATATTTCATTTCATTTGTAATCTTAACATTTTCCTGTAAATCAGAAAGTAATTAAGAATCAGTTTCATTTTTAGATTAAATATAGTGAAGAAAACATTTCAATTTTGTTATGATTTTGAAGGGGAAAAAAAGAATTAATGCTTAACATATTTTATGGGTTATTCAGTGCAGGGAAATTGGACAAAGTCTTCTAAATGGAATACACTTGTTGATCCTTTAAACGGTGAACCATTTATTAAAGTTTCTGAGATAGATGAAGGAGGAATACAGGTTTTTATATTTTAGTGCCTGAATCTTACTGTCACATGCTAGGATATAATCATATAATATCTTTTTTCCCGTATGTGTGTCATGGATGTATTTTACTGTTGCTAAATTGCATTCTGTTCGACTTCCAATCCATCATGAGCATCTATAGTAATTAAACTAGATTTATACTTGACTTCTCTTGTTTGGATTTATGTCCTTGCAGCCATTTGTTGACAGCCTCTCCAAATGTCCAAAACATGGTCTACATAATCCATTCAAAGCACCGGAAAGGTATAGGTTACTTGTCCTTTCCTGTTAAGTTACTTACTTGTCCTTTCCTGTTTGTATATATGATATTAATCACTGTTGCCTGTGATGATATGAGATAAGCTGATCATAATGTTCAAATATATACGAATATCAGGCATAGTAACAATGAATTTCAGGTACCTTTTGTATGGAGACATTACTACAAAGGCAGCTCACATGCTGTCCTTGCCTGAGGTATAATTAAGTGATAGTACTGGCAAAAAAGATACTATAAAATATGACTAATTTAATCCTGCTATATATTGAACTTATTATTTTACTCGGGCTTCAGGTTTCGGATTTCTTCACTAGGTTAATCCAAAGGGTTGCTCCTAAAAGTTACCAGCAAGCTCATGGCGAAGTCTATGTTACACAGAAGTTTTTAGAAAATTTTTGTGGTGATCAGGTAGATGATCAGTCTTATTGCTCTGGCCCATAAAAATGTGAAGCTATATGCTTGTGTTGCTATATTATTCAGTTAATTTTTCAAATTGGCAGTTAGATTGAGGATAGCTAGGAGGAGTTGTTAGCTGATAGTGTTCTTTACATAAAAATAGATTATTTTTCGGACTTGTTCAACAGTGTCATATCTCAAACCTTTATGTAAAACCTAAAAGCTATCTAATATTTGGGTTTGGGCTTTAATAGCTGTTGATTATTTTTGAGAAACTTGTGCATGAAGTCTTATATTACATATATCCGCTTGCCTTAGCAAGATATATAATAGTTATGTCATGTAAGGTCTCTGGAACTGTGTTCTTGTAAGGTGCATCATCGACTTTGGAGTTGACATGTTTATTATTTGCATTTCTTCATTTACATTACATGTCCACATCCATGGCAGGTTCGTTTCCTGGCAAGGTCATTTGCAGTGCCTGGAAATCATCTTGGGCAACAAAGTCATGGTTTCCGCTGGCCCTATGGTCCTGTAAGGCATCACTTATGGATACATGTTACAAATGTTTTTTTTTAATTAAAAGGCATTGTTTTAATTATGATGGTTGATGAGCAAAAAACTAACAACGCGGGGCTGTTTAGTTATTGTGAGTTTGTAATGTATGAGAACTTTTAATCCTTTGTAGGTGCAACTTCCTTGTCAAAAAAACTTCCCTGACATAAGCTAGTCAAGATGGCAACTTTTTTTTTGTGCCTCTCTTTTCACTTGGACTTTTAATCTTGTGTATACAACAAAAAGTTAGACTGATAAGTGTCTCTGAATTTGTATGCAGGTCGCAATAATAACTCCTTTCAATTTCCCTTTAGAAATTCCTGTGCTTCAGTTGATGGGCGCGCTTTATATGGGCAACAAACCTGTCCTTAAAGTTGATAGCAAGGTAGGCATTTAAAGGTCTTTGAAGAGTACCCAGCTCTGTTTTTAGCCTTTTAGGTCCTCCAAAATGTTCAAGTATCATTTTTATGGTGAATAATATTACAATATCGGCAAATGATAATTTTCTGGTGGAATGTGTAGATGATCTTATGTGTAATTTAGATTTACCATTTTAAGTGTCTTATAACTTTTAAATATCAGGTTATGTGAAAAGGTTGAAATCCCCGGAATTCATTATCAACTTAAATTGTAGTTGATGTATGCACCGTGCTCTTTAGAAGTATGAATATGTTTTAATGATGAAAGGAGTTTGAAATATTATTAACTTAACTCTATAAAAATAAATGTAAATTTAGACCAATACACGATCTGGATTGAGAAGAAATTAAAAAATTTAATTCCCTCTCCCCATATTTAATTTACAGTAACTTCTGCATCTTGATATAAAATTATTTGTTTATTGTAAGTTACCCGGACTCGGGTACTATTGCGCAACACGGGTGCGGATCTAAGTGATGGATCCTAAGTTTTTTGAAAATTAAGATCCTTGGAAGTTGGATATGAGTCCGAAATCTGACACAGGTGCAGGGACTCGGAATATAAGCTTAACATAAGGGAAAATTTATATGTTCTTAATCCATTTTACATCTTAAAAAGTATGTGTGACTAGTGTCTTCTACCAATTAAACTTATACACATTATATGTGTCATATTTGTGTCATAAAGTCAAAGGACAACATAGAAAAAGTTATATATGGACCTTGCTCTTTACAAAGAAATGTTGTTGAGGCATTTTATATCCAACTCAGATCCTGTACCCACAGAGGGTTTATTTATTTAATTGCTTAAAAATTTTATCCTGACAGCTTATCTTTTAGGTTTGTATTGTAATGGAACAAATGCTTCGCCTACTTCATGAATGTGGACTACCTATGGAGGATGTGGACTTCATCAATTCTGATGGGTCAACAATGAACAAATTATTGCTAGAGGTTAGTACCCTTAGAGCATCTCCAATGGGCTCTTTAAACAAGTTCTTAACTTTAAATTTAAAAAAAATGTATAAAATTATTGCTCCAATAGGCTCCTAGGAGCTCTTTAAAATGTAACAGCCTCTTCTCTCTCATCTCTTTTGAAGAATATCTAGGTGCTCTTATAATCCTACAAATTTACTAGTATTATTCAATGTATTGACTTGCTAGGAGCCATATATTTTATTATTTTTCAAATAATGATTTACGAGCCTATTGGAGATGCTTTTATAATCCTTCAACTTTACTTGTGGATAGCTTAATATAACCTGCTTGCTACGATAATTGCACACTAAGTTACAACTATCCATTGTTTTCAAATTCTTGTGCTATGAAATAATATGAATTCTCACTAGCTGCCTACCTATCCTCATGCGTTTTGTATCTTTTGATATTGCAAAATATATAATTAGGGGAAACCACGCATGACTCTCTTCACGGGTAGTTCAAGAGTTGCAGATTTATTGGCAGTTGATTTAAAAGGCCGTATAAAATTGGAAGATGCTGGATTTGATTGGAAGATACTTGGGCCAGATGTTCAGGAGGTATTTTTGTACAATCTCTGCTTTATATATGAAGGGCAGTGGAAGAGGATCGTTAGTTAATCTGACATTGTTTCGGGGAATACAGGTTGATTATGTTGCATGGGTCTGTGATCAAGATGCATATGCATGTAGTGGTCAGAAGTGCTCTGCACAATCAATGCTATTTATGCATGAGGTCAGGTCCTTTCAGTGTCTTAAAATAATCTATGATTTTTTGTTCTCCGAAACTTTTAAATACATGCTGATAGATTAAATTATTATTTTCATTATTTAGTCATGTGATCCAGATTAGTTATATGTTCCTCGTGTAGAACTGGAGCCAGAGTTCACTTGTCAAGCAATTGGGTAACCTTGCAGCTCGAAGGAAGCTAGAAGATTTGACTATTGGGCCTGTCCTTACGGTATATGTTTGTCTTTATTTTGTCTGCAAAATTTGTTATATGTAATAAAGAATATATATGTCCAACAATAGATTCTATTCAGTTGTGTCAATCTCTGTGGTCAAGACTATAGGACATTGTCACTTTTGTGGAGTATGTCTCGCAATGAATAGTATTATCTGCAGGAATGACATTTCGTTTAGATCAGGAACAGTTAAGTTATTATTCGGTTAGATTGTGTCATTTTTATTCTGTTTCTTTTTTGCAGGTTACAACTGAAAGAATGCTGGAACACCTGCGTAAATTACTTAAGATACCAGGTTCAAAGCTACTTTTTGGAGGTGAAGCTTTAGCAAATCATAAAATTCCTTCAGTATATGGTGCCATAAAACCAACAGCAGTATTTGTTCCTCTCGATGAAATACTGAAGGACGGCAATTATGAACTAGTGACCACAGAGATTTTTGGGCCATTCCAGGTTTTAATGAGATTCCGAACCAAACTTTTATAAGCATTTTATATGCTATACCATACTTGTATAGTTCTCTTGACTTTAAATTGTCACAGCTGAATCTTATCAATAAAATTGAAATTCTAGATTGTCACGGAGTACAAAGATAATCAGCTCGCAATGGTTTTGGATGCCGTTGAAAGGATGCATGCGCATCTTACAGCAGCTGTTGTTTCAAATGATGTTCTCTTTCTGCAGGCAAGACTAGCTCACTATGTTTTGTATGTTTTTACGTTTTTAGGTAGTATCTCTCTGCCTAGCCACCGGTATAAAATGATAGCTTAACCATAATATGGATCCAATTCCTAAATCTTTGTAAAAAGTTTCTTCTGGTTTAAATTCTGTTTTAGTCATAACAGAACCTATGAACAAGCATCACTCGGATTAGTTCATCCCTAGTTCTGCTGATCTGACAATCAGGAGAACAACTTGCAGTTGACACCTAGAGCAACTGAGCAAGTCCAGTGGAGGTGCTAAAAGTGATGTTATATCTATTATATAGCACCCACCAAAAATTGCACACTCCAATGGGATGCTAAACTTGGTTTCAAAATAGCAAAATGCTATATTTGGTGTTAGATATAGAACCAAGTATAGATGTTGCTATAATTGCCACATAGGCATGCAAGTAGCAAGTTTGATAATTTTTGTTTTATTTCATTTACAAGGTGGGTGAAAATCTAGCTATATATGTATTGTTTAGTGCTATTTTGAATCTACCCCTTGGAGTAGAAGTTTTATTTTAACATCACAAGTCACGTTTTGGTGCTAAAATATAGCAATAGGCAAAGCTATTTGTATTCTAGCACCACCATTGGCCATGCTCTAATAGGCTAGCATGACGTCTTACTAAAAATATGCATGCATCTGCATTATAGGATCTATGGCTTTATCACTAAATTTACCATTTTGGTCAATTTTTAGTCTGACACATGGAATTTGTCTATCTAATATTATGAGGAAGACAGAGAAGCATACTGTAGCATGTAGAGTGTTTTTTCTTTTTGCATTTTCTATTTTCTCATAGTAAAAATCAGAGCCGGCTCCTTGGGAAGTTGGTATATGTTTTTGCCTATGGCTCCAAGAAACCGCACTTAGGCCCTACCCCGGTCTCACTGGCCCCACCCCGACCCCACTAGGCCCCACTCAGGCCTCACCAAATCCCACCTCATGGGTCCATCCTCGGACCGTAGAACCCTTCCCATTGAACTGTTTTCTATTTAGTTTCTATTTAACTGGTTTATTAGATTAGGACCCTGTATATATATTACAGTCTATAAGTGGACAAGCCATATTTTCAGGCTTTAGCCATGCTCTAGTGCGTAGTAGAATCAGTTGGCAATGTTTCAATTAAGGGCAGTTAGTTCCTTATATCAACCTAGAAATTACATACTTTATGTTCATAAATTTGATGCAGTTTGGGCATTCTTGAAATTACTGCTGAGAAAGTCTGGTAAGTAATGAGACAGTAACGGATGTTCCTGATACTAAAAGAAGCAAGGGGAGTAATGAGACAGTAACATATGTTCCTCATAATAAAAATTCGAAAACATTACTGTTTCATTCTTTATGTTAAACGTGCAATACATATATTGCACCTGATCAACTTTCTTTGAGTTTCCTAAAAGATCAAGTATGTTCGAGTTTCTTAATTAGTTTAATAAACTAATCTTACCCGCAGGAAGTTATCGGGAGTACAGTTAATGGAACTACTTATGCTGGACTGAGAGCAAGAACAACTGGGGCACCACAAAATCACTGGTAGCCTGAAATTCCAAATCATTTGTAAATGTCAATTCAATATTATTGATTTCTCAATGCTAATTATGTCATATAAATCAATCCACTGCAGGTTCGGACCAGCTGGAGATCCTAGGGGTGCAGGAATCGGGACTCCTGAGGCAATAAAGCTTGTTTGGTCTTGCCACAGAGAAGTGATATACGATATTGGCCCGATGCCTACAAATTGGAAACTCCCAGCTTCTACTTAAGAATCACCTGCGACAAAAATAAATAGGAAACCTGGAATAAAATAGGAAGTTTTCCTGAGTTATTTTTCGTGTTAGGAATTTGTGGATGGTCCAAGTTTCAATGAGCAGCTAGATTCACAAAATGCCCAAAAGACCATATAATTTTATTATCTGGTAGGTGCTGATGTTTTTCATGTATCTGTCCACTTTTGAGCTAAATAATAATTGCTGAATTACTGAAAACAGTCAATTAGAAATAATTGTGTGTTACTATAATGTAAAATTAATTAAAAAAATGTAAAGATTTATTAACTTTATCCAAAATGAATGGAATTGACATTTCACCGAGTATTCATCAACTCACACGGATATCTTGTGATCACTGAACAGCAGTACTTTATTGCACATCTTCTGAGCACACATTAAATCAAGAGATGGACCACTGAAACCCAATGGTTTTGAATTTATTAAACATTTTCAAATTCAAAGTAATTTTTTACTACCATTTCCTCATTATATATGCACAAACTAATTTTAAACATTGGCTACACTTATGTGTGTAGAGGGAGAAGCACATGGAGAAAGTAGTGAAGGCTAAGTATTTACTATGGGATTGTGAGAGTTCACTATATGATGCAGTTGAGCTCAAATCTATCCAGCGCCACTTGAACTCGGCCATTTTATCTAGCCGGAGCTTGTCAATGCCTCGTTTCATGGATCCCCGCTGTCCTGTCTCTACTCATGTGACTGCACCAGCACCCGCACCAGCTTTGTTGAGAAAGTCTTCTTCCTCAAGAATTGTACCTAGGACGCTTCAGTCTTCTTACTCAAGAATTGTACCTAGGACGCTTCAAAGACTCGTTATATCATTTTTCAAGTCAAAACCAAGCAACAATAACAGGATGAGCTCTTTTGATTGTGATGGATGATCGTCGTACAATGTTAATTCTAAGAGGTTTGGTGCACTTACCACGATTCCATAAATTCAGGAGAATTTATGTGATATTTGTATCAATGGAGAAGATATCACAGGTTTAGCACTGCTGTTGCTGGCATTAATTTTATGTACTTAATTTGTAATGTTTTAAGTAGAGTTATGCATAATGCGATTCTTAGTGCTCATCTGGTGCACATTAATCTTTGTTGTTCCTCTTCTTGGAGCTCTCCATACAACCTCCATTTTCCTACAGGATTAACCTTCCAAAGGATTACGTGATTAAAGTCTCCTATTTTTTTATTTTACTTCTGTTCTGTGTTCGCACTACATGCCATCCATATGCTCCACATGGTGGTCGCAATCACCAACATCCAAATCTTTTTTGGATCAGGTATTCATTGGTTCGGTACAAATTACCATCCCCAGTTGTAAGGAGTCTAGGACAGCTACTGGAATTCTTGCAAGGCTGAACCATAATACCAGCATGCTATCTATGATTGCCTATAATAGAATCAATCTACCCCTATTGAGATTTTGTCCACAGCCAAGCTCACCTTGTTCTTTATTTTGTTCAACATTGGCTTCCAATATTTAATGGTTACAGGAGATGAACCCATGCTAACTCCCAAATAATTTAGTTGTCATGTATCCACCTTGCAACTAAGAATACCAGCCCACATGATCATATTTGCTTCACTCTCTCCGAACTCTCTTTATATTGATGACAGAGTCTCTCTCATTTTTGATAAAGAGTATAACCTCATCTGTTTTCTATTTTATTGTGTTCTAAGATTAATGAACAACCTCTCCTTGTTTGCTTTTTGCAGTAATCTAAATAATACTTCCTTCACAATATTAAAAAACAAAGAAGACAGCGAGTCTCCGTGTTCTGGTAGGAGAGAATCTGAAGATGGAGTACCATTTACTAGAATGGATGTTCTTGCCGACGTTAGTAAAGTTTCCACCCACATTAACCATTGGTCATCAGAATTGATGCATTTTTGTACTTCTAATAAAAGGGTAGCGGTCCATAAACCATTAATAGCTGTGGAGCACTTAATCAACACACAGATCATCGGCCGTTGAATGCATATCCCGCGGTCAGGATCATATTAAAATTTTAACATGTCCAGCGCTTTTTTAGCACTTGATGAGGATTCTCATGTCCAGCGTTTTATCCAGCGGCCAAGATTATATTAAAATTTTAATATGTCCAGCGTTTTTTTAGCACTTGATGAGAATTCTCATGTCCAGCGTTTTAGCGCTGGACATGGGAATTCCCATCCAGCGCTAAAAAAACGCTGGACATATTAAAATTTTAATATGATCCTGGTCACCGGATATACATCCAACGGATCAGGATCTGTGTGTTTTTTAACCAATCCCTGGCATATGACTGCCAGGGACCCGGACCCCTAATAAAAAGCTCCAGTCAATCATCTAAAAAATCTTTTTCAAAATCAAGTTTTACCATTAAGAGCAAGTCCTCTTTAATCGTGTCATAAGTTAAATTAGGGTATTTGATAAAAAAAGTTGTTGTTGTCCTAATGATGCCTTATATCAGGACAATCCTTTCAAGCTTTATTTTTGAGGCACTCTCTCCTGGCCTTATCCCATATTTTATAATAAATTTATACCAACACTCTCTTTCTCTCTACTCTAAACTATGTTTAATGATGAAAGTGAGCTTTTAATAATAAAATATTAAACATATAGTGAAAATAAGGCACATGGTTAGAGTTGAACTTAGTAAAAATATGTCCTAAACTACTAGAACATAATTTTTTATATTATATTTAGTGTTTCAACTAAAACACTGTTGGACTTCGTATAATTTCTGCATTTTGGTGTCTTAAGAGAAGAATACGCCTCACTTGTTATCAAGATGCAAATATGCAATATGTCTCTTATAAAAGCTCCATGAAATTATGAGATAAAATGATCCATGTGATTTTCAAGTCTTCTGGCCAGGACTTTGGTTAGAAGCTTCATCGACAATTACTAGTTTTTCTTCCTCATGAAGAAGCTATGAAATATATATATCATAGTCTAGCAAATATATAATCAATGAAAAATATTCAGTTGTTAATTCATAATTAAACAATCTTAAAAAATCACATGAATTTCTGGAAAAAAAAGTTAAATATATAAGTCATCAAATTATTTGTCGAAAAATAACAGTTGAGTTGAACTCTTTATTTAAAATAATTCTAAAAATTGTAACTTTTATTTTACCATCAACAAATATTTAAGCAAGTTTCAAGATATAAAATTAATTGAGAAAATAAAATAAAATAAACACACAGGTTTGGAATAATATCGAACGAAATATTATATAATTTTTTTTCAATAAAAAGTTTGAAAATATTATAAATATATTAAAGATAAACAAAAATACAATTAAATAACTTTTTTTATGTAAAAATCCGGTGAATCAATAAAATTTAAGCAAGAATAGTCGCTAACATTTTGGAGGACTAATTGATTAAAAACTAAAAAAAAACCAATGAAGAGTTTGTTAGAGTTGTTATTAAATTTTTTTATTTTTTATTTTTTAACTCAGTTGTTAAAATTGTGTCGATAAAAAAGTGTGGTGGTAGAGATTTGATAATTATTCGATAAGTGTTTAACAATTATGTATTATCAGTTATATAAATAAAAAAATTGATTTGGTTTGTTAGTGAAATATGTGATAGTTTTATGTAAAAGTTGAAACAAATATATTTTTTCATAAATATTTGAAAAACCTACTTATCCTAAGAATATATTTTAAACGAACAGTTATCTCATTGTCCACATGAATAGTATATACTGAGGGACGGGAAAGTGACGCGCACTTTAATACTTTTGTAAAATATAGTTATGTTATATATTTTAAGACTTTAATGCTTTTGTAGAATTTAATATTTAAATTATTATTCAAAAAAATTTATAAATAAATTATAAAGTTATTCTTTATTGAGTATTAAAGTCCGGGGAATTTGACAAATATGCTCATTTTTGGATATTTATTTGCAAATATACTACCTAATCTTAAATATTATAAATTTACTATCTTTTAAACACATAAATAATTAATTTGCAAAAATACCATCTTCTTTCCATTTCTCAGCATCTTTTTTTTTTTTTCAACACATACAAAACAACACGCAAAATTATACATATACATACATTGTTTTCAACACATACAAAACAACACATAACTATACATATACACACATCTCCTTTTTAATAGCACCATCATCACCTCCATCTATAGTTATCATGTAGCACCCATAACCATCGCCTTCCACCAAACTCGCAACCCACTAATCAGCCACCATCACGAAGGATGCAACACACACAACTACACATATACATATATACAATTGGACCTCACTCTGTCAACCCCTCTATATGTTTCCACTTCTACAGCATCGTTTACACGGCCGACCTCGCCTCTCTCGGATTCCGACAATTATAGACACGCATCTTACCTCTACAAATCACCATTGCTGACTGCTATTTTGCTGATTACACGTGAAATCGAAGAATTTGAGATCGAATAGGTGGACGGGGGAAGAGGTCTGGTATACGGGAAGACGAAGATGATGGACTCTGGTTGTTTTTAACAACTTCTAATTTGCTTTTAGTTGATTTTATGGTTGCTTGTATGATATTAGCGTTGGTCTCGCAGGGACGCTCATTTTTCATCATTTGCAACCACTTGCAACTTATTTTGCAATTAAATTTAGTTTTTAACAGATTTTTTTCAAAATTACATTTTTTGGTGTATGTATAATTGCTAGCAGTTGCAAATGCAATCTCCGTATTTTTGTAATTTTTTTTTTAAAAAGATACTTTTTTACAATTTATTTTAAAAAAATGATGAATTTTTGTAAAGTTTCTTTTATATTTGGATATTTATGAAAAAAATCCTAAAATATGTTTCTGAGTAGAAAAAAGATATATAGGGGGGAAAAAGGGAGTATATAATTTATATTGATTATTTGTTAATAAAATAGGAAAATTGCCCAACAAAAGTACTTGACCGGCCCATGTTTCTTCCTCGACTCTCCCCTTAAACCCTACTAAAATTTATCCCCGAGTTGCAGCCATGTCTTTGCTTGAAACTATTACAAAGGCATCAGCCAACAAGACCCACCTTACTTCTGATTCAAACTACCCGATTCCCCTAAACGCAGATCCAATTTTACTCGGTCTAAAACCCCAGAGTAAAATTTCATCACTTCTCTCAAAATGTGATGATGGGTGGGAGATATCTAAGCTTGATTTGCAGATTATTGAACTGGGTCAGAAGTTCGTGAAGGCCCTGAAAAGAAAATTGAAAAACCCTAGTAGGTTTGGCAAGATTGAGTTTTTAGAGATGTTGGAGGGTTTTTTTGGTTCTTGTGGTGAGAAAATTGGTGTTTCTGTTGGTGAGGATGATGGGGTTGAGAAATTGATTGGAAAGTTTGGATCTTTATTGGGTTTTGATGCGTTGGTATTGGTTTTAGAGGGTTGTGTTGTTTTGGAGGTTTGGGAGGTTTTGGAAAGTTTGATTGTTTTTGGGTTTGTGACTCCGTTGGTTTCGGGTAATTTGGTTGGTAATTTGATTGTGAAAGGAAGGTCTGAGTTGGTTTGTTTGTTTTTAAAACATGTTAAGGATGTTCAATTGGGTGATTTTGTTTCGATTTTGAAGTATTTTTTGAGTCCTTCGAGAGAGGTTTATGGTAGTATGGTTAGTTTGAGGAAGGATTGGGAGGGTGAGGTTTTAGAGGCTATTGAGAGGGCAGATGTTAAAGGGATTGGAGGGAAAGTTAGGAATTTAGCTAAGGAGGCTGCAGTTTTGTTGATGGTTGCGTATGATGGATTTTCGGCTAATGAGTTGTGTTTGCATTATCTAATTGCACGTAAGGATCTCGATGAAGTGATGTTTTTGTCGTGTGTTAGTAAGTTAAATGGTGAGGAGTTGATGAGTTTGATTCGGTACTTGGGGAAGTGGTTGAGGAAGTATGAAAGGTTTCCTCAAGCATATCCTTGTCCTAAAGGTTCGTCTGTGTTGGGGTTGAAAGCTTGTAATTGGGTTCCTACGCTTGCAAATGTTGTGAAGTGTTTTGGATTGGTTGTGGATGAACATTTCTCTTCAATGGTTCTGCAGTCGGAGTTTCATGAAGAGCTGAGATCTCTTGAGAGAGTTGCTAATTCATTATCTTCTGAAGCAACGGTCTGTTCTACTGTGACAAATTTAGTTGAAACCCTCAAACCAGAACTCAAAGGTACTCACTTTCACTGGTTAATGTCTTCTGTAATTCAAATGAACCTGTAGATAAAAAGATATTATGTAGATTGATTATGGTCACTTAATGGAGTAGGCGATTAACTTTTACATATAATATCCTTTTTCATTTTACCATACAACATCCTCCATATGTTCCCAGATGAACAAAAACCTAAACTTGTCGCTAGGCTTGACCATTCTCTTCTATGGCTTCTTGGAACTTAAATACTGTTCTCTTATAATTTTTTTTAAATAGAATTGACCGGAAAATCCGAACTTGTAAAGATAAATTTAAAAGAATTAACTCGAAGATTTATCAGTTTAATTATTATATATGTCAATATAGATTTCATTTATACCGACGGGCCTAATATCTTAGTGTGTTTTACCTTTAATTTGTTTAATTTAATTTTTGTGTAAGAATTTATTAAAATGCATATATATATTTATATATGTATGTATGTATGAGTAGCAGCGTAGTGGCTTTAGTTTCAATATTATTTCTAGTAGTCTTTCACAGCAAGTGCTAATTCTTACTAGTGAATTTAGCTTTTTATCATATTATGTCCCAACTACATTTTCAATGCAAAATTTACCTAAAATTTATTTTATCTATGTTTTTGATGTTAGGTGCTTCATATAATGTCTCGTCTGGTTCGATATATTACAACATAGATATCTCTTATTTCATCAGAGCCACTAAGTCATTGATACATAAACATAGAATTCGGACTATCCTTAAAATGGAGATTACATATTTACATATATGGCCATCTCAACAAAATAGGCGTAATAAAACATGTTGCAGGAATCAATGATTTCTGAGGTAGTTTTCTGTATATTTTTATAATTTTGAGAGAGAATTAGCAGGAGAGAGACAGAAACAGGGAGATAGAAACTAGAAATGTAGAGGGAGCCAGAAATCAGATAGAAAATCGTAGAAGAAGACATTTTGAGAGAGAGAGATACACTAGAGAGAAAAGCGTGGTGGAAAACACTCTTTTTTATATATATAAATCATAAATTAAAATTTAACAATACAACTGCTATTTATACTACTGTAGTACCCCTTGACACTCTTACAGTCTTACTCCCATATTACTACCAATACTACTTACTATTTATTTACTTGTACTATTAGTACTACCATCCTGACAAACATGTCTCTGGGAAGCACATTACAACTAATAAGAGGCTGGCATGAACTTGGAGGATTTGCTTTTTGATGCTGTAATTATGTGATAAGAATGTATCTTGAGCTTAAATTCTCTTCATAAATTGGAAGATTTTTTTGGTCTCTGTCGTCCTAGCCGATGTAGGATATGGTCCTTGTAAGTGACTGGACACATGCAGAAAGGGAAGATTGTCTGAACTCTGAATTCTTGTTTTGCAGGTAAAGACTAGTCATACCTAGAAGAGCTGACAAGACGATGAAGTATGTCTGCAGTAGTTCAACTTTTGAAGGAAGGAAAATGTGTCCGGGAAAATGTACTCATATCTAAGTTGAATTTGACAGAAATGGTCTCACTGGAGAGACATTGTATGAGTTGACACTTAATTACGGAACTGAGGCCTGATGTATCGTTCATGTTAAGGTCGCATGATTAGATTTTTGCTCTTTCTATATTACTATATATGTGAAACATCTCGCGAGTTTTTACAGCATCCTTCTGTTTTGCCTTCATCTGTGGTCTCTTGGTTTCTCTTTACAAATTAAGTTTAATCTGATCAGTTTTGGTTAATCAAGCACCAGTCCCCATCTGCAGTTTTGCACCATCGACATTGTTCGAGGCCAGATACTAAAATTACAAATGAGGATTACACATTCCTCATTTGCATCGTCTCTCAGTCAATATTATGTTATTTCAAGTAACCTAAAACGATCCAGACATCACAGATGCGGTTCAATGAAAAATCACGATTTTACTAGGGCGCAAGAATAAAGCTTTCTGTGTGCTTCACTAATTCATTTTCTACACGCAATGGAAGATTGCTAGTGCAAACGCGAAGTCTAGCATTGATTGTTTTCTACATTCCTTAGCAGAAGACTTGAAGACTTCTTTTGAGATGCAAATTCGACATTGATTGCATTAACAAGACAAGTAGGCTTGTCTTCTAAATTTGGGTTAAATCTATACCATCGAAGACATAGGCCTGATTATAGAGATGTTCAAAAAATCGGAAATCCGATCCGAGAAAAAAATCTAGCACATCCAATTTTAATTTCATCCGGGATTTTTAAAAAAGCCCGCGATCTATTTTGAAAAAATCCGGATGTTTTTTGTATGGTCTGGATCCGGCCTGAATAGATCTTTTGTGCATCAATCCGGAACCTTGCAAGGCAATATGGTAGGAAAATATAGAAATAACCTAATGTGGCTGTTATATACATTCCTGTGTAACATTTACTCCCTCCGTCCCCCTCAATTGTTTACATTGGAGGGGGACACGGAGACCAAGACAATATATGAAAAATGAGTAAAGTTAGATGAAAAGTGGGTAAAGTGGTGGGACCTATCAATATTTAATAATAGATTTGAGATATTGGAGGAAAGTAGTGGGTGTAGTAGTAGTTTTTATTGTTAAATATGAAATAGTAGGGGAAGATAGTGGGTGTAATGATGAGAAAAACTTACTATTTATAGTAACGTAAAGAAATGAGAGGGACATCCCAAAATAGTAACTGTAAAGAAATAAGAGGGACAGAGGGAGTAACTTTTAACAATAGAAAAAGAGATTCTAATATAACGTAATTTGACTATCTGTCAGTAATGAAAGATCAAATATAGTAGTTTAAAATACATATTCACAGCTGAGTATTGAAAGTAAAAAAAAGAAAACTAGAAGAGAGACACTTTAGTATTCTTACATTGAAAACCTTTTATTGACAATCTGGCATCAGAAGTTCAATGTATTGAAATAGGGGTCATAAAAGGCGTGCTTTTAAGGTTGAAGTGGTTATAGAAATGGTCAAAAACTGTACTTATAAAATGTGTATAAGCCATGGCCCTGATCCTACTAATTCCTGTGTCCTGCCGTTTGCTGCGGGCCAGGCATGTGAAATGTTTGCTTCAAAGAATCAGAATTCATAGACAAATTATTCTTTGCTTATATGGTCCAGGTTAATACTCCTATTACCTATATTATATTTACAATATATGTGCTACACATGGCCCTGGTCAAGCCTTTTGAAGCATTATGTAATGCTATAAAATTTTAGTTCCCGGCTTCCGTGTTTTTTGACTTCTTTAATTTTCTCATTTTATATTTATTTCCAAGAAAAAAAACGTCATTGATTAGACTTGTCCGAACTATTTAGGTCCTAACTCCTATATAAATATTACTCGTACTTTCGTGTATATTAAGAAAAACTATGACAACAACTTCACATCTATATTTCTGAATTTGTTAGTTGGTTTGTAGTTTGGTTTTAGTTAATTAATAATTTGGTACAGTATTTTATAAATATTATATCATTAAAATCAAATTGATTAGAAAGATGACATTAGATTGAATATTCTATATGTAATTATGATGCTACTAAAAAATAAAGATGTGAATCACGTCAATTATAAATTAAAATATAATATTAATTTAAAAACACTAAAAAACTAATTAACTACTAAAATTCACCTAAATATCTTGGTCAGTATTTTATTTAGATTAATAATCAATTTTCAATACAAAAATATTATAATAACAATATCAATAGTCATTTAATAAGATCCAATTTGGCTTATCATCGATAATTATAGCAACTCCTATCCTATTAACTTTCTTAATAATGATTATATAAAATCATATAGCTTTAAGATTATTTCACTCCAATAATAATTTCTATATTTATTTTCTATTATTATTATATTAACCATATAATATATTTTATAAAATATACACCATTAATTATGATTATCCGTAAATAGTAAAAAAATGATAAAAAAATTTTAATCATATAAAATTATGAAGTTCTGATTGGTCAATAACAAAATAACAATTGATTTCAATGAAGTTTTCTAATGTATATTATATCTTCAGATTTTTGTTCACGACATAAATTTGAAGAATTATCCTTAAAGATTAGTGAGTACAATATAAAAAGTATCAATTTTTAACGAAAATTAAAAATATAAGTTAAAATTGAAGTGCGGGTTGAAAATATTTGTTTTTCATGCCGCAACAATTACAAGTCAGGTTATACGTAAGAAAGTACTGTAAATTTATGTATTTTTTGAAGCTGGATCTTTGAAAATTTGCTTTATAGAATAAAACCCTGCAACATTTCATCTCAATTTTCTTTTATTCTAAATGAAATTTAAAATTATTTACAATTTATTAAAGTTATAAATGATATTTAGTTCATCAAACACTATTAAAATCAACCGTTGAGTCCAAAAAATAATCAACCGTTGGAAGTTGAAATCGGCAAATAGCATCTCAGTCGAGGATATTCGAGTATCCTCAGAATCAAACTTGCAGTTCTTGCGGGGAATAATCTCAGAAGTCAGAAACGTTCTAGAGAAACGTTGGTAGTTTAATTTTATTATTAAAAGAAAGAAAATTGTGAAGAACGACAGGGAGTCAGTTAAGGGGTGCTTCTTGATGCTAGAGACTTGGTAAAAGTATAAGAATAGTAACAGATACGTGAACAAATTCTGTATAAGTCATGCCACTGATCCTGCCATGATTCAGGCTGCAGGAGAACACGTGGTTTGCTTCGATTTTCCACTTGTTTTTTCTTATACGTGGGTTATATTAAATATTCCATCTGTGCCTTCAATTGTTTACATTGGGTGACAGGTGTTCGGCACATGCTCTGATAAAATATAATTTAATAAATTATTATTATTTTTTTAATAAAAGTTTATTATCTAAACTTTTATATAAAAAGGAAAAATTCCAAAAAATGTTATGAAATTATATATTATATGCGTTTTAAAATAGATATCGAATAATAAAAAAATTGTAAAAAAATGAAAGTGACACATAGAATGACTACCTAACTATTTCTAAATAAGTTTAACCATGTACTCACATCGATAATCTGTTCAAAGCTTTTAAAGCAAGCTTTTCAAAATCGTCTCAGATTTGGTTAAGAAATGGTCTCGAAGGTCTCTAGTAACATACAACTAATTCGTATAAAATTAAAGACTGTTTTTATAATATTTACTCATAATGTTTAAAGCATGGCTGGTTTTTTTAATAATATATTCTTATAATTTAAAACATGGTTGTGTTTAATATTCCTTCATTCCAAATTAACGAACTATTTGAATTCCGACACGTAATTTAACGTACTTTTGACCATTTTCATATATAAATATCATTTTATAAAATTAAATTTTAAATAAATTATATAACTACACAATAAATATATCTCAAATTATACTCCATCAAAATTGTAATCTGGGATCTTGGGAGGAATATGTGCTGCATAACTTTTCCTTTCAATATCTCAGAATCCTTTCACAACAACCTTAAAACGTGTACAATATATATAAACAGTATATGCTGATGATATTCCGAATCCTCTGTAAATTTCAACGAGCATATTATAATAGGGCAATCGGTGGTGTAAACAGAATCGACATTGTCGTATAAAATATCACGTGTCCGTGATTATTAGAGGATAGTTAATTAAAATAATATAACATATTTAAAATATAAAGTTTACTAAGTACATAATGAGTATTTTGGCATGACAAACTATAGTGATATGTTATTATTAAATACTAGCCTTTAACCCGTGCGAAGCACGGGCGGGTATATAGTTCGTAATTTATTATTTACAATTTTAATTTTAACATCATTTTATTAGTATTTTAATATTAATAGATTGAATTTAATTAAATTATATTATTCGACTGACTATATTTTCTCCCGATTACTTGAAAATGGACAAACCCTAACAAATATATATATATATATATATGTATATATATATATATATATATATATATATATATATATATATATATATATATAATACATTTAATCCGAATTTAGTACATGTAGATTTAAAAATTAAAAAAATCAGAAAATTCAAATCTTTTCGAAACATAGACGATCTTGTAATACATTTGAAAGATTCAGTAATCTAATCAATCGAATTTCAACATGATTCTATAATCTTGATTTTTTTGGCAACATAAATTTTTAAGATTAGAATTAGAAAGAGTTATGTAATGTGTGGTGTTTATATTGATATAGAACACGTTAAAGTTAAAAAGAGTTATATAAAGCTTCTTGTTAAAAAAAGATATTCGAAATTATTATTTATAATTTTATTTATAACATCATTATAATTTTTTAATAAAATATTATATGATAAGTTAGTGTTAGGAGTGTTTTTAGTATTTGAAACTGTTTAACAATGTAAGACTAATAGACTCCACATTTGTAGACTTGTAGTACCAAGGAGAGTACCAAACCAAAAAATATAACTAAAACCTAGGATTACAAATTATACCCATGTTGGCTTATTATAGTATAGTATAGATATAATGTGTCTATCATATTTCATTTCAGATTAGTAATTTTTGGTCGGCTAAAAATGATATAAGGATGAGAAAAGAGTTTTAAAACCCGGAAAAAAAAGTGAACCAAATATAGGATATCGAAAGCCATAACTCAATCTCACACCACCTCAGTTGATTTTGAAATATTTCACTAGCTTGGTCACGTAGTTTAAAATGCATTGATGACATAATCATGCGACTCATTTTAAATTTGTTCTGTAAATAAAAATTTAAATATCAAATATTTATCGGAAAAGAATAGGTTTAAGAAACATATGAAAATAAATGATCAATATATTTTAAATTAAATAATAAAAGCCAACTAGCTCATATGAAAGAAATATCGGCCATAAAAAAGAAAGAATTTCATCAAAGAAATATTTATGAAAATTTGGAAAAAAAATTTATGCTCGTTGAGAGAATCGTTCAGAATCCTTTTCAGAGAGATCAATTTTTTTTTTCACGTTTCTTTGTGAAAAACATTAAATACTCCTTTTATTCCTTTTAAACCGAAGAGAGTAAATGTAAATATTTTATAATTGCACGGTTTAAGATCATGACAAGCCAACGAAATTGTTAATAAAATGAAAAAAAGTTCACCAAAAACACACTTACGGTTACGGAATTAAATTAAATGAAATTCGGTACAACTCCCTTAGTACTAAAAAGTAAAAACGTACTTATCATTTCGGAATTAAAGTCGATACAACTCACTATATGGGCCCTAGTTCGTACAAAATAAATTGAAATAATCAAGAAAAAAACAAACAAAAATGCCATGAAAGTAAAAGTGAGACACGAAACATGTTAGTTTCCTCGCATGCCAAGCATGTGTCACAAATTTAAGCAAGCACTTGTCGAATAAGCCTCTCAATTTTACACACGTCCCCCGTATCGCAAACCGAGTAACAAAAAAAATACTACGCTCACCGATGACGTATCACATTCTAAATTATACACTCGCACAGTCCAATTTGGAATATTCGGTTTGGAAACCCCCAGCTAAGTTTCTATATAAAACCCCCACCACCGCCTCTGAAAAACCTAACTAGAAACAAACCAAGAAGAACATGTGTGAAAAGCTCAACAGAGAATACGAAATTTGCGAAGAGATCGGCCGTGGACGATTCGGCGTCGTTTACCGCTGCTTCTCCGCCTCCTCCGGCGAATCATTCGCTTGCAAGTCCATCGATAAGCGCCTCCTCGTCGATTCCACCGACCTCGAGTGTCTCCAGAAAGAGCCTAAAATCAATCACTTCCTCTCCGGCAACAATAACAATATTCTTCAAGTTCACGACATCTACGAAGACGAGAATTATCTCCACCTCGTCTTCGATATCTGCGATTCGCCGAATTTGTTTGACCGGATCTCGAACAACCAGCCGCTCTCGGAGCCTCAGGCGAATAGGTATTTCAACGATTTGATGACGGCGATTGCGTATTGTCATCGATTAGGGATAGCGCACCGGGACGTGAAGCCGGAGAATGTGCTGTTTGATTCCCGAGACAGGCTGAAGCTCGCGGATTTTGGATCGGCGGAGTGGTTTGGGTGCGGGAGTGAGATGATGAGTGGAATTGTAGGCACGCCTTATTATGTGGCGCCGGAGGTTTTGTCGGGGCAGGATTATGACGAGAAGATTGATGTTTGGAGTTGCGGTGTAATTTTGTATATAATGTTGTCCGGTGTGCCTCCGTTTTACGGCGACTCGCCTGCGGAGATTTTTGAGAAGGTGTTGCGGGGGAATTTGCGGTTTCCGAGCAGGAATTTCCGATCGGTGTCGTCGGAGGCTAAGGACCTGTTGAGGAAGATGCTGTGCAAGGATCCTTCGAGGAGACTCTCCGCTGATCAAGTTCTCCGTGAGTACTCCTAATTCATTTCTCATTTCTCATTTTGTTGTTAAGTAACATTAAGGATTCAACATTTCTCATAAGCGGAACTCTGATATCATGTTAAGTAGTCAGTGGAACGAGATCTTATGCTACAACAAACGTTATGCAATGGAAAATAAATTAGTTTATTAACGACAAATTAATGTATTGCAGGACATCCGTGGGTGCTAAATGGAGGTGAATTACTGAATCATATGGACTAAGCATGAAAAGTGATATGAGGAATCTCAGCCGAAAGATTTTGCAGCGCGGAGAGTTGGAGATTGAGGAGGACAGATGACAGATCCTTTATTTCTAGTTGAAGATATTGGAAGTGAAGTAGTTGTGGTCCTGGGAAGTAGTAGGTTCAACGAGATTTTGAATGTATGCAAGTGAAAATAACAAGTGATAATGTATATTACTGGTAGGAGTTGAGGAATTGTGGTGCTTGTACTTTGTACCCAATGTTCTGTTTTTTTTTGGTTTGGCAGTAGAGTTTTTCTCCTGATCAAAAGGCTGATGATCCATGTAAAAATGTGGTTGTAATCAAGAGCAGAGTTTTCTGAGTTTCATATGTTACGAGGCATGTGATTGTTGTTTCATTGTTCCCACTTGCTTGCATTTAAATCTTTTCTTAACTGGAATCAGAATCCATGGAATATGCTTAGAATAGGAAATAAAGTCTTTGGGCCTGTTTGGTTCCAGGAAGCAGAAGCTGCTTCTGGCTTCTGCTTCTCTTGACCCGTTTGTGTAAAGAAGTAGAAGCACTTTTAAAAAGCTGAGAATGCTAGCTTCTATCTCACAGTTTCTGCTTCTTTTCCAAACATTTTATTAACTTCTTTACTTCTCACTTCTACTCCACTTCTTTACTATAAGCAAGAAGTCACTTCTTTTAAACTAACCCAAACGGCCCCTTTATATGTGAGATGCTACTAATTTACGGTCAAGATATATCCCGAGTAAACGCTATTCTCTCTGTCTCGTCTATTTTGGAATAAACACGTATACTAAAAAAAAAGACGCATATTAAGAAAAAAGTTGGTTGAATATAATTTTACTTCATTCAACATTAATTAGTATATTGATAAGTAAGAACAGAGTTGAGTTTAAAAAATTTCACAATAAATATAGGGATTTAGTGCATTGAGAAATGAGAATAATGTTGAGTTTCAAAAAAGTCACAATTAATATATAGATAAATTTGTATTGAAAGAAGAGATGAACAAATATTTTAGGACAAATTTTTTTTTCAAAAAAAACTTATAAATTGAGACGGAGAGAATACTACAAAATATCACTCGATAAACCGATCTGAGTAGTAGAAAATCGGGTCAAAATCGAAATTGATTAAATTTAGTCAAACTCAGTTTGGCTCCGTGTACTTCGAAACCAAATTTAGAAGGCTGATGGTGGAGGTGAAATTGTGGTTGTAATCCAGAGCAGAGTTATCTGAGTTTAACGAGGCATGTGATTGTTGTTACTAGAGTTTGTCCAAGTAATTTCATTGTTCCCACTTGCTTGCATTTAAATCCTTTCTTAACTGGAACCAGAATCCACGGAATATGCTTTAGTGTGCTCCTAATCTACCATCAAGGAATGGGGGTGAGAAGAGCATCTCCTATAGTCTCTTTAGAGGGGCTCTTAAATTGAAATTTGAAGAGGATGGTCATTTTTTTATTCCAATAAGCTCCTAGTCACTCTTAAATTTTCTAAATTTCTCTTCTCTTTCTTCAATTCTAAGAGCTAGTAGTCATTCTTAACTAATATTTTATAATAAATGTGTAAGAAAACATTTGCTCTCCATCTACTTTCTTTTGTACTTTTATGCACATGACTTACTTTTAATAATATAAAATAAAATGAGGAGTGAATATAAGAAGTGTTGTTGGAGTTGAACCCACGTTAAATCACTAAGAGCTAATATTTTTATATTATATTTAGGAGTGAGTTAAAAGACTATTGGAGATGCTCGAAGAAAAGATTCGAAATGCGCCGAGTAAATGCTCTTACTGATCTTCTACGTCACCTAAACGAAAGGCGAAAACAAAAAACGGCTCATTCATATTTAATGCCCGGCTGATATCATCCATATATTCACGTGTCAATTTCTCATACAACATCATCAATATTTATAGGGTCTTTCTAGTGTGTGCTCAGGGGCACATATTAAGTACTAAATTTGATAAATTTGGTGGATTTTGAATTATGGACTTGATGTATATGCAGGGGATCATTCTTATTTATGATTAGATGACCAATAAAAATGCACCAAACTCATAGGAGTTAGTGCTTATTGTGTGTCCATGGGCACACCAATAAAAAACCGATATTTATATATGATATTCCCATTAAATCTCATTTTATAAGTAACTTTTTAATTTTTAATCCTCCTCCATTAGTTTTCTCCTGTCATCCTCAACTAATTCGTTTTTCTCTCCTTTCCCCATCTCCTTTTAATAAATACTTATTCTGTTCATTTAATAACGGTGAAATGTTCTCTAAATATTTTTCTTTTTGATTTTTCTCATATTTTTTTTTCTTAAACACAATTTCATTAATATAAGAAATTCCTCTAAAGAGAAGATACAAAAGAAACACCGACCGAAGCCACTCATATCTCATACTTATTTAGATGATTTTGTGCGGAACAGTATAAGTGTAATTAAGATTGGCTTTAACTTCCTTAAAAAAAAGATTTTCTTTAACTCTTGAAATTCTAGATGAGCAGATTACTTAATATAATTTAAAACTCGATTCAAAAGGGGTTTCGATTTGAATCCTTCATCCTTATTTATTTAATTTAAGATTTTGATGCTATTATCTACAGTCAAGGAATGAAGTAGAATGCTACGATAAGTGCCGGAAAGGTCTTTTGATTCGATCGAGTGCTTAGGGGTCATTTGATAAATCTGAACAATTAATATATGAATGAATAATACATCTGATTGGTCTGAATGATTAAAAAATCTGAATTCTGAATGAATAATATTATTTGATAATTTTTTTAAAATATCTGAATGACAAAATTTTTAATAAAAAACAAAAAAGTTAAATAATCTTTCGATGAAATTTATATGTAATAACTATAGAAATCTTATAAGTGTTTAATATAAAATATATTTAAAATTCTAAATATAATGTAATGGTTAATTTCAGGGTAGTATTACGTGTATGACTCGTTCCGCCAGAGTTTTTGAAATGAATAGGTCAGCACAATTTAAGATCCGGTCAGCTGCAACAAGTGCATCCCAAACGAGATGAATCAGATGTTTCGGTCAGTTAGACCTTATTCAGCTCTAATCAGGAGTAAACAAATGAGCTCTTAGTCAAGTCAAGTTTTCATTTTCTCCAAGGATTTTTTTTAGTATTCCTTCTGTCCCATCATGTTCCTTACATTATTTCTGGACATGTATTTTGTAATTTTTGTAAAGTATAGTTTTATAATATTTTTTTATTTTTTATTTTTGTGAATTGATATTTAAATTTTAATTCAAAAAGAATAAATTAAATAAATATTATAAAACTATACTTTATAAAAACCTAAAAATAGGTGAAAACAATGAACATAAACAATCACATGAGACAGAGGGAGTATAAAATAGTATAAAACACGAATAGAGTAGATGAATTCGTGTGGTCTATCACTATTTAATTGATAAATACTCCCTCTGTCCCATTTAATTCTTTTCAACTGCTCGACACGCATTTCAATGCTCTTATATAAAATATAGCTCCGTAATTTTATTTTGAGATTTTCTTTTTCTGAATAAAAATATAACATCCAAACTTTAATTTAGAAAAAGAAAATTTTAAAAATAAATTACACAACTACACTTTACAGGAGTATTAAAGTCCGTGCCGCGTCCCCATCTCCCAATGTATACTACTCGGGGGACAGAGGGAGTAATAAATAAAAGATGAAAATAGTGAGTTGACAATGTCTATAAATTTTAAAAATATACTCTTATTTTTGAAAAAATTTGAAATCTGAAAAAGACATATTAAGGAAAATTTTTAAAACAACATATCCGAATATTATTTCTATTACGGAGCCACAAACCTGCTGCCATTCCATGCTTATGATCAAACACTCCCCATTACTCCTACTCTATGATTTTAAGATAAGATCACTTACATATCCATGTCAGTGTCTATTGATACAGTATCAGTTTATGTATCATTCAGTGAAGTGATGATACACATTGTCGGAAATGAGATGAGACTGGCTTTATTGTGAGAGGACTAGGCAAGAGGTGGCGTGGAGATAAGTTATTATAATTCCAGAAGTGGACCAGCACCGATTGATAAGTTAGTACACCTAACTTAGAGTATCAATTATCTACTTCTGCTTGCATTCCAAGACACCATAATCATGTCCTGTTGAAAACAACTTAATGTTTCAAAATCGAAACACTTTTTAATCCGGGGCGTTTTAGTGAGTTTAAAATAGTGTTTTTTGTTTAAAATAAAAAAGTAAAATAGAAGTTAGAAGTAAATTAAGATTTATAAATGATTAAACTGTTTGAGAAATAAGTAGAAGTCTGAAATAAAAGCTAGCATTCCTAGCTTTTTATAAGTGCTTTTTAACTTATTACACAAACGGTACGAATAAGTGCTCATAACTTTAAACAAACACCCACTTAATAATATATATATATATATATATATATATATATAATAAATTAGAAAGTAATTAAAATTTAAAAAGATCAGTTGCTAGGATGTATATCTTAAACAACTTTATTATTTTGTGATTTTCAGGAATAACTTATCAAATTATTAATAATATATTATGTTATTCAAATAAACAAACTATCGATTTTTATTTATGTTTTATGAATAATAAAGTATACATTAATATAGAAGTACCCGATCATTCGATTGTAATTTTCGCTTCCAATTTATATTTTAAGTTATTAGTTATAACTTAAGTTGTACGAAAATCTACGCAAAATAAGATGAGAATTTAATATTTTTAAAATTTATCTTTTAATATAAAATTTATAAAATAAAAGTAACCTACATACGAGACAAAACATAAATATATTTTCTCAATTTGTCCTTTAGTAATTATGTCTCATTAAACAAAATGTAAATAAAACGAATACTCGTACTGTCTCCGTTCCATTCAATTGTATGCATTATTTTCTGACACGTTTTTTAAGACTCGTTTAAAGTATAATTTCATAATATATTTTCAAATTCTTTTTTTCCTGAATAGAAATTTGATATATAAACTTTTATTCAAAAAAAATTTAAAAAAACATTACAAAACTATACTTTATAAGAGTCTCGAAATACATGCAAACAGTGAACGTGTACAGATGATCGGGACGGAGGGAGTATATTCTAATTTAATGAGACGTTTTTTATATTATACATGATTATAAATCAATCACGGATAATGCTACGTGCTCTAAAAATAATTATTCAAAATTTTTTATCAAATGATGTGACAGACAAAAGGAATATATGATAAGTGATTGATGTATATACAAGAAGTCTCATTATTATTGGAGTGAATACAGCGGATCAGACTTCGACACACTATTTGAAAAAAAAAATTGAGATAATTTTTTGGGAAACCTAGTAATATTTTCCATTAATCACGTATGTTTTTGAAAGTCAGTATAAGCATATGCAAAAATGGATATATAGTATATGCTGATAAAAAATATGTATAAACATACTCATATTTTTTATAATAGAAATGTTTGGGGTACCACATATAACTGAATAAAATAACACATCCAGATATCCAGCCAAAAGAAAACATATACAAATAGGTGGCAACAATAATGGAGAGGGGATCACAAGTTCACAACACCCCTGATGCAGTGGCCATGGGCTCATAATAAATTCACGGGAATTCGAATAATAAACAATAATAAAAACTGCGTCATGTCTTTGAAAGTTGAAATTTGAATTTTATATTTTATCTTGTTATCCTTTTCTCCCCTGAGTCGGTAAGTTGTATATGCGGCAGGGGTGTACAGGAAAAGGCGAAACAGAACAACCCAATCCAAACCGATTATATTTCGTCTGGATTCAAACCGAAATTTTTTAATCTGATGAGTAATTGGATTGAAAATGTAGTAATCCGATTTAGTTGGGTTGGATATGGGCTTCGGATTTTATAAACCGATCCAACCCATCCCGATTGAAAAAGATGAGAATATATTAGATTTATCAATCCCGTCACATATTAGCCTAGTCTATTTAGTTTTATTGTATTTGTGTGCTTCTTAAATTTAATATAGTAATTTTTGTTTGTTATTTAAATATATATGAGATTAAATTTATGAATGAGAATATGAGACTAAATTCATTATTATGTTTGTCAAGGAGCACACAAACATGAATATTGTTTGTTTGCTATGTAAATGTATTTATGGCTTTAAATTTATCTGTTTAAGTAGCAAACAAACATGAATGAGAATATGAGATTAAATTCAAGAATATATTTGCTCATTATTTGTCACCACTTATTTTTTTAACTGAATTCAATTTTATGTTTTTGACAAAATTGTTAAAGTAATTTTTAGTGTAAAAAATTGGATGTTGAAAACCTATTTGACATCAGCGATTATAATATTTATTAATCCAATCAAACCGATCTAAACTGAAGTAGTACAAATTGATTTGGGTTACAAATTTATACGGTTCGGGTTGAGTTGAAATTTTGAAAACCCGACTTAATTGGGTTGGGTCGATAAATCCGCCAACCCGCCCAACCCAAACTGCGTACACCCCCATATGCGGGAGCGGCTAATGCTCTTCTAATATATCTTTTATAATTTATTTTTGAAATTTACTTTTTGAATATAATTTAACTATTAAATTTTTGTTCAAAAAAAAAATTCTTAAAAATAAGTTATAACTCATATTTATATAAAAAAAATTAAAGTGCGGGCCAAATAGATAATGTATAGAATTAAATGAGAAAAAGGGAGTAATATTCTCCCGGTTCCTTTACATTTTATGGATATAGGTTTAAGTTATATTAAGACTTTTATAAGATATAACTTTTTAATTTAATTTAAATTTTTTATTCAAAAATAAATATTTAAATATAAATTATAAAGAGTTTAATATATCTATCAGATAAAAAAAATATTAAAATAAACGGAAAGTTAAGTTTTTAATATCGGATTGCAAAAAGGTTTTACAAAGCTTTTTGATTAAAAAAGAAACCTGCACCACATGGCACATGGAGAACCATAAGGATATCTCATGCTGGTTTGATTAATTACTTACTCCATAAATTACATAGTAGGTGAGGTCCTACGTCAAACGAGGTGTGCTTTTGAATAATAGGGTGCTTATATTTGCATTATTTTTGTACATATACATCTAATATCTGTGTTATCAATCAGAGTGTGTTATCAATCAGAGGAGGTGTGCTTCTAGACAACTGAGTGTGTGCTCACGCTGCCTTATTTTATTTACATATATATTAATATATTAATTAACATTACAGTCCTCCTCTTAATATTACATACACTTTTTTTTTTTGAAACAAATATTACATACACTTTAATATCTAGGAGTCGTCTAATATTTAAATTAATTGAAATTGAAATTGAAATTAAAATTGAAATTTATAATTATATTTTTATTTAATATTTAATATGAGTCGTATAATTAAAATTGAAATTTATAATTATATTTTTATTTAATATTTAATATCTAGGAGTCGTCTAATATTTAGCTATGTCACAAATATATCAATTTTTAATTTTGGGAATAATATATATTAAAGTTTTTAACATAGTGATATAGATATTATAAAAAATATTTTTATAAATTTTAATATTACGTCATTAATAGTACGTATTAAACATTTTATGTAGGTCACCTTGATCATAGTAGATATGTATCACTGTTACAGATATCAATCGGGTCGATCGAAATTGGTTTCGCAAATACCAAAATTGAACCCAAACTTGAAAAGTTTAGGAATTTTAAACCTGAACTTGAAGGATATTACACGAGTAATTATTATTTATTCAACAAATAATATTAAATATATATAAAATATTAAATATAAATATCTTAATTTTGTTTTAATTTTATTATATATTAAATAATAAATATATTATAAAAGATATTATGTATATATGTATGTATGTATATATGTATGTATGTATGTATGTATGTATGTATGTATATAATTTTTTTTCTTCCTACTTTATACTTTATTTGAAAATTCAAATATAATTATTTATTAAATGTATTTGTGAAATAATAATAACAAAATTCATTAAAAATTTGAAACCCGTGCGCGGAGCGCGGGCTAAAACACTAGTATATTAATATATTAATTAACATTACAGTCCTCCTCTTAATATTACATACACTCTAATCGTTAATATTCTTTATTATGTTAAAAAACTCATGAATACGAATTCAATAAAATCATTGACGACTATATTTAGTTTTATAAATTAGATATAAATTAATAATTTATCTCATATTATGAACAATCTCTACAAACAAGAAAAACAATAAAAAATCGAGGGAGTAATTGCTAGATATCTATATTATACTATACTAAACCAACATGGATATAATTTGTGGTATAAAATTTTAGTTATAATTTTTATTTGGTACTCTCCCTCTGTAACTACGGGTTAAAGGCTAGTATATGTATAAGTCATGACACTGATCTTGCGCTCCGAGCGGGCAACCACGACGTGGTTCATCAATAATATCTCAACAACGGTTTTTCTAATGGTGTGTCCATGTGCACACATTAAGCACAAAATTTGATAAATCCATTTAAGTTCATGACACTGATCCTGCGCTCCGAGCGGGCAACCACGTGGTTCGTGAATAATATCTCAACAACGGTTTTTCTAATGGTGTGTTCATGTGCACACATTAAACACAAAATTTGATAAATTCCTCTAAGTTTTGATTAGCTTACACTCTTGAATAATAATGAACCCTCAGCATTTACGACAACCACACATAAGCATCTAAATTCATTTAGTGCTTAGCATGTGCCTAGTCAAGCCTCCAACAACTTCGGTACAAAATCAAAGAAAAAATAGCTCTGATATCAATGAAGGAATTATAGACTTGCAAATTAGTATAAGATAACATAATTTTGAGATTCCGATGAAGTTGATTATGCATTTTCTTATGCGTCAAATGGAATTAGACCATTATATATGTGCTTCATCAATCCTTTTCATCATAAAAAAATAACTTTCCGCTTAATATCACATTTAAAGACACACAAATACCATTATAACAATAATGTTATAAAATTTAACTTATATATTAAATACCACCTAATCAATATTATAACATTCAAATATATAATATGGATCATGTTTCAAATAGAACCATTAGACGTAGAACCATTAGTTTATTTTTAGTATTAGTTAGGGTTCTGCAGCATAACTGCACATGACAAAAATGTCTTATTTATGTATTATATTTTGAATTTACTTTTGAACAAGCACAACGATGCAAAAAAACATGTATTTAGATTTAGATCTTGAAAATCTATGAAAAAAATAGGATTCTGCAGCAGAACCTCAGTGGTTCCATGGTTCTATTTTAAGCATTCGTTCTCTCTTGAGCGCGATCCTATATTAATTAATATATATTTTATTCTTAATTACATGTAGCTGTATTTCAGAAGCAGAAATTTTGTCCAAGGACTCGGGGCCAGTTTGGCCAAAGTTTTTCTTTTTGACGGCTTATAACTTAAAAGTCAGAAACAGATTATTTGTAAAGAAGTTCATGCTTTCCTGCCTGCATCTGCTTTCTTTTTTAAATACATCAAATAAGAAAAAATGATAAGCTTAATACTCAATCCTGCTAAGCTGAACTGAGCAAAATGATACTGTCACCTCATATTGTGTATGTAGCAAGACTTACTAAGTAAGATAATTAATATCACATCATGAAAATAAATAAACTCACTCTTTAAATCTTTGGTTGTTGCATATAGGATCAGTTCATACCAATTCAGTTTAACCATTCCAATTGCAAGTGCTGAGTCTATAAACACTGAAGCACTGTGGCCTGCATTTGTTTAGATAGGTTAAAAAAACTGGACAAAAAGACTTGACCTGAATATTTTTGCACACTCTGTCCCGGAATAAGTGAGCCTCCTCTATTTACACGCATTTCAATGAATTCGGTAAAAGTATTTGTAAATAATTTTTTTCTGATTTTTTTGTTTTGTAGTGTCTCCCGGTTGAAAGTTTGTAGTGAACTTACATGCATGATTCAAGACACAGAGTAAAGTTCGTTGAAACAATGTATTAGAGCTGAGCCTTAAAAAAACAGATAAACAAATTTGGTCATACTAGTTACAAAATTACTGAAGAGGCTTCCCAGAATGTAACAATGTAAACACACAAACAATTGTACTACTTAATAGCAGTATCTACATCCTTTATTTAGGTTCCAATTTTGCTGATATATTAAACCCGCCACTGTACTGAAACGCGTCGCTATCATTCACATCTTTTCTGGTGAATGCATTAGCATCATAGGGATGTGCTGGAGGACCTCCGTTTGTGTGTCCAAAATCCGTCGCAGATGAAGATGCAGAAGTCGTAGAATTCGTGTTCAGTCCATCATTCATTAGTATGGTTTCTAGTGTCTTGACCACTTCGTTCATTGTTGGACGATCTGCAGCTGACTCTTTGACACATTGCAGTGCCAAGTCTAAGTACCTTTCGAAGCCTGCAAGATTGGTGAGCGTTTTGAGAGACGGATCCATTAACTCCTTTAGGCCGTAATTCTCTTCTTCACTTTTGTCTAGCATGATTATGACCTCGCGGACAATGTACTTTCCTTTCTCAATTGGTTGCCTAGCGCTTAGTAGCTCAAGCATTACCACGCCAAAGCTATATACGTCGCTCTTCTCAGTTAGTTGTTGACTCATGTAGTATTCAGGGTCTAGATAGCCCTGTGATGAAGATGTTAAGATGATTAGTTAAAGTATTATCTTATGAAATTAATTAGTTTAAGTGGATTTCAAACATGAAGAACTTGTTTGGTGATACTTACTAATGTGCCTTTAACTTGAGTAGAAACATGCCCCTTTTCACTGTCTGAAACTAGCTTAGACAAGCCAAAGTCTGCAACTTTTGCTGTTAGATTTTCATCCAACAATATATTCGTGGATTTCACATCTCTGTGAATTATAGGAGGGTTTGCAAGATCATGTAGATAGGCTAATCCTCTTGCTGAACCCAGAGCAATTCGAAGCCTCCTCTTCCAGTCTAGATGAATGCCAGACTTCCCTAAAATGCACCATCACAACAAAGATGGAGATTTTTCTTAATTACAGGAAGCATGTTTAGTTCATGCAACATAGGGAAATTTATGGGCATGCTATTTACAAGTTGGAGTGGAGTAAAAGAAAGTTACCTGACAAGCTTTCCCTAAGAGTTCCATTGGGCATGTATTCATAAACCAGCATCTGCTCTCCTTGTTCAAAACAGAATCCCACAAGGCCAACAAGGTTCTTATGATGAACACGTGAAAGCAATTCAATTTCAGTCTTAAACTCTAGTCCGCCTTGCATTGAACCTTGTTGAGCTCTTTTAATTGCGGTTATTTGCCCATTGGGGAGGATTCCTCTATAGACCTTGTATATTTAAAGGGTAAACATGGCTTAAAAATAAAGTTGCAGAAAACTTGGATATCATATTAAGCAAGGAGTTTGATGGTCTACCTTGCCATAGCCACCGGATCCAATCTCATTAGTATCAGAGAAGTTGTTTGTGCATTTCTTGAGCTCATCATAGGAGAACCATCTAGCTCCCTTTAGTTGTGGTGCACCTCCACTGTCTTTTCCGCTTGGAGCCCAAGATGCTGAATCACAATATCCCAAGGAACCAGTCACAAAAAAAGGCTTAAACATACCTTAAGAGAGATAGCAAATGTGAACAGCAGTTTGTATATCAGACAGACTTACCAAATGGTTTGCTTAATCCAATGGCTCTCTCTGCAAGCTTCTTTTGCCGAACAGCATATAATCCTAGCCCAACAAGCACCAGGACCATAATAACAGCTAAACTTATTATTGCTGCAAGAACACTTGAGCTAATAGATGGCCCACCTTCACCTGAAGCATTTTTAAGTTGAATAAATATTCATTGAAAGATAGGTAGACCTTCAAACATAGATATGCATATACAGAAGAAATATATGTGCATAATATGTACCTCGGAATAAATATGGAAATGCTATAAAATAATAAGGACCGAATTCGTTAGGAGGCTTGTAAGTCTGATTGCTAAAAGCAAAACCCAACCTCTGAATCTCAGTCCTACTAAAATGTTTTCCATCTGATGGAAACAGACCCATCTGCACTTGCAGATAGTCGTCGCTATTGAAGTATGGATTATCCAGGGCAACTGACCCTGGAGTCAATTCCAACTTAACCCATAGGCTCATTTCTAAAGAATGGAAAATCGTAGCATTAGACAACTCTCTGAAGGAAGGGCCTCTGAAGTATAATATCCCTTCGTATGGATATGCACATTCACAGCTCTGAGGGTTGAGCTTCTGACCAGAAGCACAAGATTTTTTTGCACAATTAGCTACGCTAGTTGAGTACGACTGTGATGTTTGTTGTTGAAGCTTACAGAAGTCCATATTTGCAAGACCGTTGTTGCATACAGGATTTCCTATCAACCTAGATACAAATCACACAGGTTACTGGTCTGAAGCACATTTAAGCACTATATTATGATTGCGTAAAAGAACTTGCTTACATCAATGTATTTTTATATCCAGAACCTAGTGTTACAAAGGATATGTTGTTGTCCTGCAAATCAATGAGCTGCAGCTGCTGGCTGATGCTGATACTCATGTTTAATGTATTGTCAAATGCATTATTCCTCAGTTTCCTGTGAAAAAAAAGAAGCAAGCAGCACCACAGATTCATTATTCTCTCTTCTTCTTTTTTTTCTTTTGTGAATTGTATGCAAAAAGCAACTGAAGTATATATATCATCTTACACTTGTTGAATCTGGTTAAGACCAAAAAGGTCTTGTGGCACTAGCCCTTCAAGTGAACCATATTCAAACACCCTGCACATTGCAGCAGAGTTTTGCATTAGAGAGGTAAGTTATAATGTAATGCAATCCTAGACCACATTAATAATTAGTACTTACAGAGTCGTAAGTGATGACAGGGTTGAGAACCATGAAGGAGCTTCTGATGGAGTAAAGGAATTGTTACTCAAGTCCCTGAATGAAGGAAGCACGGTAGTCACTCTGATGTATAAGTTTTCTATCACTTTATTCAAATATTCACTAGGTTCAAATGTTATGACATACACATAATTGAGGGAATTCATTCCAGTCAAGTCCGGTATTGGGCCAGTAAGTTTGTTGTGTGCCAAATTACTGCAGTGTGATGTCAGATAGTGAGAAAACACAGTATTTTGAATACGAAGTACACAAAAATATGCCTTCACATTTTTTCTGAAAATTACTCACAGTTCAACAACGCTGATGAGATTGTTGAGGCCTGGCGGGACTCTGCCTGTTAGACCATTTCTATCTAGCCGACTGTTGCAGATGAAATTATGTTATGATCAAGGAAATCAGGGCTAGTTACAGGTTGGCGTATATCTTAAACAAAACTGAGGTTGAATTTAAGCAGCAAAAATATAACTCACAGAACTTCCAGTGTCTGAACGTCTCCAATTGTACTAGGAATGCTCCCACTTAACTGGTTTCCATCAAATAGCCTGTCATTTTTGCAATCACAGAAGCATTAGTGTGATAATTAATAAATTTCAACAAAATAAAACACTTATCCTCAATTGAGACTCAACTTACACGTGTATAAGTACCATGTCTGAGCTGAAAAGTTCTTTAGGTATTGAACCTGTAAGCTGATTCTTGTTGAAATGGCTACAAGGTAATTGTACATTGGACATCATGAGTTTTTAGGAATAATGACCTGTTGTTCATGACACGAACAAAGGTGGCTTGCAAGTCAAGTAGGAGAGTACATCGAAATTTACTTACAAGTGCTTTGCCTTTTTAAGAGAGTTCAAGCCCGGGGCAGTAATTGATGAAATAGGGATAGATCCACTCAACTGATTATCTGCCATGTCTAACCAGTAGAGATTCGACAGATTACCCAAAGAACGAGGAATACCTCCAGTGAAGTTGTTTGAATTCAGTGCTCTGCCAAAAAATATAGTTTGTTGAAAGTCAAATATTATCAGAATCCTACATAGGAGTACATTCGAGTTGAGGGTAAAACAGAAGTTCTTACAAAAAGGATAGCTCTGGTAGATTTCCCAGTTCAGTCGGAATAGTGCCAGTGAAACCACATCCGGCAAGAATTCTGAAAATAGATCGTAGTATATGGTCAAAAAGAATGTCGGATACATATAACCAAGCCTCCTTATTCTGCTAGCTACTCAAAACAGTCTCAACAAAGATAGAGATAACTAAACAGACAGAAGACATCGATTTAGTATATAAAAGTGGATGGATACGTACAATGTGTTGAGATTTTTCAAATTGCCTAGACCCGGAGAAAGGGAACCTGTTAGACCTTTGTTGAATGACAGATCCCTGCAACATAGATAGATCTGCTTATTACTACTAGTCTACCAAGAAACTTCCTTTAGTCACATAACTTAAAAATACTGGGAAATATTTCACATATTAGACGATTTCTGGAAGATGTTCTTCCACAGGTTTTATTAGGGGTGAGCAAAAAACCGAATTGAAACCGAAACCGAACCGAAACCGTTAAAAACCGATGAAAACCGAACCGTATAAAACCGCACCGAACCGAAACCGCAAATTAAAAAACCGAACCGATTCTAATGGTTGCGGTTCCGGTTTTAGATTAAAACCGAACCGAAATAAACCGAACCGAACCGATTATTTAAAATAAATAAATAAATATTATTTATAAATTATAATACACATATAAATATAAATATATAAATATATTTATATTAATATATCATGAACCATAACTAAGTAATATATAGAATTTAGATTATAGTTTGGTATAGGTTGGAGAATACTTGAATTAGGTTCGATCCTTTTTACATACCTTAGATTTTATCCAAAAGAGTAGTACGAAACATACTATCAAAATTATAGACTCGCAGCCTTGGACTTTTTCATCGATCTAATACCGTAAAGATACAAAAAGATAACTTTTAATGTTGTAAAATAATTTTTAAAGATTCAATACGTAATTTTTTTCCTTTTCTCATTTCTTGCGGTTTTATAATCGAAACCGAACCGACTAAAACCGAACCGAGTTTTTTGAAACCGTTTTATCATATTAAGACTTCAATAGGGAGTAATTAACACTATCAAAGCGCACTGAGATGTCATACAAGGATTTCAATTCGCTGAGTCCCCCAATGTCGCCACTCAATTTACCCACAAGTCCCATAGTTGATAAGCTCCTGTATAATCAATAACCACAATTGTCAACAAGATTGAAGGTTCTACATACCTTATGCAGCAGGCAAAATGATTTTCAAATGTATGCATCTAAATGAATATTCTTACAGCGCAGTCACCCTCGACTTCTCACAAGTGACTCCTTCCCACGCTTTACCACAAGGATCGTTCGACTTCCCCCAGCTTGGTGGAGTATTTTGCCACTGATCCTTCAATGATCTCAAGACTGCCACTGCACCAACCACTTATCATATCAGTTGTCATCTTCTTAATAAAAACAACCATACTTAACCCCCACAATACAGACTAAGTTCTCTTTAGACTTGTTTATCACAATGCTGCTTCTATACCTCAATTAACAAGACATAGAAGGTCTCAATTTTTTTTTGTTCTAGTAATTGATAGTTATAAATCTATAATCATAGTACTCTTGAAAAAAAAAATCATTCCAATTATATTACAATCTTCTGAAAAAATGTAGATAAAAACAGATACAAAATCTGAGCAAACATTCCAAAACAGCAACATGGAAAGTGAGGATTCACACATACCATCACCATCATCAGTATTCGATAAAATTCCCCGAATCAGCGCAGAGAAAACAAGAACCACCAGCACCCTGAAGAGCCCCATCTCAAACAAAAAGAATCCACTTTCAACTCCCTCAAATTAGATCATAAATACCCCCACCCCTGTCCTGAGATCCACAACACTAACCACCAGGAGCCTTTTTCCTTAGTGGAGGCAAGTAAAAACCACTGAAGGGGTACAGCTCCTTTATGCAAAAATGTAACCCAAGTAAATAAGTTCTCAAGTAGCAATGATTAAACTTATCTTAAAAGCCAATTCAACTCTTGTTTATTCTCTTTCCTCCAACTACTGAAGAGAGGCCTTATGATCATGCTTAGTTTTGCATTAAGTCCACATCATAATAAGCAAAATGCATGGGTTTTTTAGTTGTGTGCCAGTGCACCATTTTACTATTTCTTTCTCCGGCCTGGTTAGAGAAAAGACAATGGACTAAGAGTTGGATTTTGACGTCCGGGAATCTTGTTTGGAATTGCCGTCCCTGGGGGTATTTTATTCGGGGGTACGGGGTCATGGCCAACTAATACAAGAAAATGGTCGTTTATGTGAGATGTTGGTGTTATCGACACTTGTCTGGACCTTGACCTGAATTTTAGTCCAGCGGCTAGATATTTTATTTTATACATTTGCGAAGAGGCTGAGATGCTGAAGGGGTTTTATGAAGTGGGATAAGTTCAAATACACTAAGATATTGAAACGGATTTTATTAGTCGGGTTTGATATATTTATATTCACTTATTTGATACAAGTGAATAAAAACTCTAGCATCTACTTTGCCACATAACTTATAGGAGAAATCTAAACCCAAATCGATAATATATTATTAAAAGTTACACTCCAAAAATGGAATGAAAGTGAAAGTACATTTACTTTCATTTACCTTCACTTACTTTCTCACCTTAAAAAACTTGAGAGCGGGACCTAAAAGTAAAAACCAATGATATTTCGGTACAGGGGTGCTCGCGGTGCGGTTTTTCTTTAAAATCGCAAACCAACTCGCATATGCGGTTTAGTTAAATATTCAAATCTCGACCGCACCGCGTTAATCACAAACCACATAAACCACATGTATGCGATTTGTGCCGTCTAACAATTTCCTTTTTAAAATTATATAAATTTAAAATTAAAAATTACAATAAAATTTAGAAGTCACTAAGTATTTTTGTCTCTTCATTAAGTGGCCTAATCAACATTCAACTATGGTCACATTACAAATACAAACTCAGAAAACAATGTTATATTAAAAAGGAGTACAACATTTCAAGAATCGAATACAAATTAGAGCTAATATTGAATTACAGTAAGGACTATTAAATTGGGCAAATATAAAATATAATGCATCTCTATATGGACTCGGTCTATCACAGTCTATCACGAAGTCAGTATAATCTTTTAATAAATAAAGATGTAATATATTAATATAAGAATAATATATGTATATAATTATATAATATAAATATTATATATATATATATATATATTTATATGCGGTGCGGTGCGGTTTGAACCGCGATACCTAAATATAAAACCACAACCCGCACCGCACGGTTTGTAAGAAATTCAACACGCGATCGCACCATAAAAATTTAAAACCGCGTTTTGTGATGCGGTGTGGCGATTTGTGCGGTGTGAGGTCCGGTGAACACTCCTGTTCAGTATCACTAGTGCGGTAACGAGGTCTAAACAATTACATAAGTTGCGCGTCTTCTTTCCTTCTCTTTTCTCCTAAATAAGTTGCGGTCCCTTTTAGCTCAGTTTAGAAAAAACAATATTTAGGGACTGTTGGATCAGTTTAAAATAAGTACTTTTTGTTTAAAGTAAAAAAAGTAAAGTAAAAGTTAGAAATTAATTAAGTCTTATAAGTGTTTAAAGTGTTTGGGAAAAGAGTAGAGTTATGAAATAAAAGATAGGAATCCTAACTTTTTATAAGTGTTTCTCGACTTTTTACACAAACAAACAGTACGAATAAGTGCTTCTAACTTAAAATTGGCTAATTTTAGGGGTCATTTGTTAAATCTGAATCAAATTTCTGGATGAGTAAAAAATCTGAAGGAGTAAAATTTCTGGATGAATAAATTTTTTTATCATTTGTTAAATCCGAATCAAATTTCTGGATGAGTAAAAAATTTGAATAAATTTCTAAGAAAATAAAATATCTGGAAATAATATAACTAAAATATTTTGCCAATATTCAAATAAAGACCACAAGCTATATTTACATAAAAATATTATAAATGATAAATTTTAAATTTCCGAAGAAGTAAAATTCTATATAAATAAATAATTTAACTAATACATTTCACAAGTATTCAAACGAAGACTATAAACTATATTTACATAAAAATATTATAAATGATAAATTTTAAAATACATAAAAACCAACGTGAACTTATAGCAAAAGGAACTGGTACAGGTATGCAGTACTTTCTTAACCATTCGGATACATTTTATTGGCCATGTCGTCCAGCAGATATTAGGTCTCGTCCAGAGACTTACAAAACTCAAACAAATGATATGAACCAGGAATGGTTCATGGTTCAGCTACTTTAGGCTCGTTCAGGGGTTAACAAATGAGCCCTTAGTCAAATTGGCTAATTTTAGTTAGAAAACTAAGAGCGGTGTAGTGGAATGAGATTTTAAAGTATTTTTTTCATTCATGAAATCCAAAGACCGAGGGTATTCGATTGAGAATGTTTGAAATCTATTAAAATCTTGAGGTATTCAATTGAGATTTTAAATTATGCTACAATATCTGATGGTATTCAATTGGGATTTAAATTATACTTTAAAATCCGATGGTATTCAAGTGCTGATGGATTTTTTTTGGATTTCATAAAATGATGGATTTTGTGGCATTATTCAGTGTATTTTAAGTTTTTTGAAATCCCACCAAAATCAATGGGATTTTGAAGTATTGTACTTAAATCCTATCAACTCTGCGACATTTTATCAAGAATCCGCACAAAATTAAAATCACATGCAATCCATTAAAATCCATGGACAAAAAATAATCCATTAAAATCCCAATCCAATACACCCCCGTAGGTTTAGTTAGAAAATTAGTGTGCATGCAGGGCCCTCGTTATTATTTGTGAGATGAAATCAATTAAAATTTGTCATATAAATTTGACAAAAATTTATTCTATATTCTCTAACATTTTTTTGAAATAAAATAATATTTTATTATAAATATAAATTCTGAAAGATAAATCAAAAGAAAATATATAATTAATTAAATTTTGAATGATTTTACATAAATACATTGATAATCAAATTAAAGAATACTTAATGATGTTAATTATGACTTATCCGGTGTATTGGATAAATTAGCCATTCTGTTAAGGAAAATGTTAAGGACCTCAAAAAATTATTCCAAAATTTACTGTTAATTATTACATCATGTATAATATATTCTTCCTCGCCATTAATGATCACCATTTTTCAGGTAATATGTGTTCTAGTTTAAAATTATATTTATATTTTAGATCGTATTCGACTGCAAATGTTGTACGACAAAAATATTATATTCAACACAGTATTCAGTAATTATAAAATTTCTTAAAATTTCAACAAATTTTATATATTCAATATTTTATCTCTATTTCCTCTCTTTCGAGATCTTATCTTCTCTCACTAAATCGTTATCCATTCTCAGATTCGTTTCCGGTCAACCTTTGAAGTCACATTCACATATACTTGGGCCATGCAAGTTATGGCTTTTTGACGTGACTTACACGGTTCAATGGAGCTGAGGCCACATGACCAGATAAAACCTAATACATCTACATTATTTGTTTTCAAAGAATTTCGTGATAGTTTTAACCCCTATAAACATGATGCGTAGGACTCTTGTATCAAGAATAGCTTGAACATTTTCTCCTCTTTTTTCAAGGATCAGCTACACTTTTCATCATTCTCCATCCTATTCTTCGTGATATTCTTGGTGTTAGGTACTAACTCATTACAACAGAAGTATGAGTTTGAGTGATCCGAAACATATATCGATAACGCATGTATAGACAATTATTATAAAAGGCATGTCTTAGTCACAAAATATGGGAAAATTGTTGGATACTAAAGCAGTACGAATTAGATTCCGATTCAAGTTAGATTTCAGAATTAGATTCTAATTGTAGTTAGGTTTTCAGAATTAGATTCTGATTTTGCTAAGTTTGATATGATCATATATTATTTGTTATATGTGCTCACGGTGTAGATTTAAGTATCGCTCGCGAGCGGATGTTTGAGTATCCAAATTTGATTGATTGTATATTGATAACGGTTTTGATTAATAATACAAGTTGAGATGTGGATTTTCAGCGTCATATACTATTGTCCCTTGTCCCTGTGTTTTGCATTAGAAGTTTAATTGCATCGAAACAAATTCCCTTAACTATTTTCTCATGCTGACATACACTTTTGGAAAGTTATATTAACATAAACTTTTAGAAAGTTACACTTAACTATAGTAACTTATGTAATACTCCTTCTATCCCTTTCATTTCTTAACATTTTCTTTTCACTATTTGACACACACTTTAATGCGCCTATAAAACATAGTTCTATAACTTTTTTTTCTAAAATTTTCTTTTTATGAATTAAAATTTAAACATCGAACTTTTATTCGGAAAAGAATTTTTTTAAAAAAAAAATTATGGAACTATATTTTATAGAAGCATCAAAGTGCGTGCCACGCTCCCGTCCCCCAATGTTAAGAATTGAGGGGAACGGAGGGAGTAACAAATTATTTACGAGACCATGCGGATGAAGAAAAAGGACTAAATTACTTCGTTTATAAATACTTTTACAAACAAATCTTCTAAAGTAAGACATGCCCCTAACAAACTAAAAAAAAAACAAAAGATCTCTATATCACAAGTTCCTCAGCGCTATTTCACAAACACCTTCTTATAAATCTAATCTGAGTCAGGCTGTACACGTACTTGTAGTTAATTACCTGAAGAAAATCTAATCCGAGTAGTTTAAATAACGTAAGGAGCTGGCGAAGGCAAGTCCTTGACAATGCCACACTTGATGGCATTGTCCGGAATGTTATACTCATCCTTGAGTGACCGCTCTGGTGACAGAACACTGAAGTATAGTTGCTGTCCTAAGTAGAATCTCTCCCACATGTCGGACCGTAAGTTCCACATTCCGGCATTGTCGAGAGTTGTCATCACTGCTGACCATGAGTTCGGGAACACGTGGATCGTGTGCCGGCTCACGGCATCTATTAAATTGTAGAACCTCCGCTTATCGGGTGACCATTCCCCCCTTTCCATTCCAACCGCGAAGAATGAGAACCCGTCTAAGTGGTATCCTTGGATTGTTTTCTCGTGATTCTCGAATATGATTTCAATGAAGTTACGGTATGTGGCGTTGACAACGTTTGTTTCTATGATCAAGGGCTTGTTGTCTTGTGGAGGTTCATCTTTGATTGTATCGTATTTGAAAACAGAGTCTGCTTTGCCAAAGTACTCTGCAAGTTTCACTGGAGTTTCCTTGTCGATGTGGGAGACACCGTTGAGGCCGAAGCGGAGCTTCCCATTGACATTTCCCCTGCTGTTGACAAGCTTGATGGTGCGGGTAATGTTGATTCCTCCGTAATGGTATGAGCCTTGCGGATTAGGACGGGCCGCGCTGGCTGTGAGGTTCCATCTGAAAGAGCGGAATTGGTTCATAGACAGGCTGATTCCGACTTTCGTCTCTTCTGGCCCTGGTGGCATCTCTGGGGAGGGCGGTCCGTTGCCATTGGCGTAACGGACGATGGCAACGGTGGTCATGGTTTGCTTTATGAAACGGGAGGAAACGATTAGGTAATAATCTTTCGGCGTCTTGTCAGCGGTTATCAGGACGGACATACATTGCCCGACATGGATGTCGAGGCTATCGTACATGTTTTGCACAGTGTGAGAGCCCTCAATTTCGACAAGCTTCATGGAATGTTCCTGGAACCGGAAATTAAGAGAGGTTCTCATCCCCACGTTGCACATTCTGTATCTGTATGTTTTCCCTGTTTCCATTGTGAACATAGGCTCCGCAGGCTCACCAGGTCTAGCAGATTTTCCGTTGATCTGGATTCCATCAGGCTTCCCCACAGACCGTCCTGCATCCAAGATTGTCTTAAGGGCCTTGTGTCCCCTATTATACCAATCCCCAGCAATTACATCGAACTCTTGGGCAGGTTTATCAAAAGGAACCGGTATAAGCTCACGGCTCTGAATACTCAGGGGACCGATTCCCCCTGAAGCCCTGAGCATGCCGGTGGTGGGGAAGTAGACGTAGCTTCCTATTTGATCCTTCACCTGCATTTTGTAGGTGAAGTTTGTGCCCGGCAAAATGGGGCACATCGTACCCGGCATACCATCCTGCCACGAGTTCTTTCTGTGCTGAACGCCAGCAAATGTAAAAAGAAGAGGCTCATCTATATGGTTGAAGACGTTGATAACAAGGTTATTATTGGAAGTGCAGTTAATTTTAGGACCAGGGAACTGACCATTGATTAGAATAACTTGTTGCGGAACACCCAATAAAGCCATGGTGCCATACTTGACATCCCAATCCATAAAAATATAAGGGTCTTCACCGAAAACAACCCCTGCACTACATAGCCACAGCAACAACTTTGCTGCTGTGACCAGCGGAGATCTTCCCATGCTCGCGACTACTAATACTGCTAATTACCGATATACAAGCCTCAATATCTTTGGTTTTAAAAACTATGTATGCAGAATGAAGGGACTAACTCGCCGCTGAGTTAGCATAAGAATTAACAAGAAGTTGGGGGCGACAAGTTTTCATCTTGTAGATGCAGCTACACCTTTTTATAGGAAATAATAATGTCTATATTTGTGGCTCCTCCTAGTTTATAGCCATGCCTAATGCCTTCCTCCAACTTCAGAGACCCCCCACTTATTAAGGAGTATCTATCTACTTATCAACTTTCTTTCGTGTTCTTCTTCTGTATCTATGTAATATTTGATGGTGCAACTCAATTAAAGGGAGAGGTCATTAGTGTCCGTCAAGAAACAAAATTACATTCATGCAATCAAATTACAACTCTTATGTAACAGATTCATTTTTATTTTTATTATATTAAAGCATGTAACAATATATATGTTATGCAAATGATATTTACCTATAATGTAGCAGCCTAATATTTTTATGGTGAAATTCGACATTATTCTACTTCTATGGGTTTTTTTTCATTTTGATAAGCAAAGATATGATATTAGGATCTCGGTATTTCTTACACACAGTGGATTGAGTACCACCCCAGCCAAAAGAAATCACCTAAACACTGCCAGCCTATCTGCATGGGAAAATATAGGACTCAACAGCTGTGTAAGAACATCCGAGAAAACACCAAGCTAGAGGCATACTACGCAAAATAACAGACATAAACTAATGCAAGACCTAGATACTAGTACCCCTACGCAGTTCTACTTCTATGGTTGATTTCAAGATTATGAGCATCACATGATAAAAAAAAAAAATTATATTCAAGAGTTATCGTAAACAAAAAAACCTAAGGGGTCGGATCCGGATAGCAACAGCTGCCATGTTTTTCTCTTCAAGGAAACAAATTTCTGGACACAGAATATTAAACTGAATTTCTTACTTAAATACAGAACATTTTGAGTTTCTAAAAATTAATACAGATAAATTAACAATCTTATAATGACCCCCAAACTGACAAAAACCACCCTACTAAACCTGATTATGCTCCTGCCAAAGACACTGGATCTGCTATCTTAGCTTTCCTATTTCCAACAGAACTAAATTGCAGAACAAATTAGATTCAGTTCAGATAATCACAATTCACAACTGTGTGACTGATACCCATTATGAAAGTGCAAAAACTCTTTCAGCCCTGTGAACAAGAAGTACATGATACAAGCAAGTGAACCAAAACAAAGGTCGTAGCATTTCATTTAACGGTAGTAAATACGTAGCATTTCATTTAACAGTAATAAATACACAACATTTTGCTTATTTTTCCTTTCTTCGTTCGAAATTAAGCTGGACATGCAACTCCAAATATGCTTTGTTAACTGGAGATACTATTATTCAAACTAAAATGGAAAACAAAACAGAAATCGCCATGAAAATGTGTTCACAATGACACCCGCCCCCTAAATGATCCATCTGCTACATACTGCTCGAAAGCAATAAATATTTAATATAATTCTTCACTCAAAGAAAACCATATGTCACCTGGCATTTATCTTTGAGGCGGATCCACTGTTCTAACATTTGCACCAGTCAATCCTTCAATTCGATCTTTGGTAATCTCAACGAAGTGACCCACCATTTCATGAAATTGTTTCAGCCCTGAAAGTGGGAGAATAATGGAAGATCGATCTGAGCCTGCAACCTGCAGTTTTGCGGACACCAAGGCTTATTTATTTGTTTTTTATTCTATTTATTTTCTTAAGTCTATAGAGTAAAGAAAGGAGGGAATACAACAGAGATCCTTTCAGTTATAGCTTGTAATGTATTCCAGAACTCTGTAGTATGTACCTCGGAGATTCTTAAAAAGTGCCCTCGGTTGTTGTTCCCCAGATCAAAAAAGAACCTCTTCTGATCAACTCTGATAACTTTAGAGGTTCCCATGTTACCAGTTTCATCTGCTGAGCGCAGATCAATTGACTTTTCTGCATTCAACTCAGACGCCGAGACCGCTTGAGAACTGTGGCCAGATATAAATCCCACCCCGACATCATCTGACAGCCCAACTAACCGCTCTGATGGCTCAGAACTCTCCTGTTTTGTTAACAACATAAATAGGATAAGAAACGGAATAAGAAGCTAATGAGGTAATCTCTTACAAGAAGACAGAAATAAGGCAGGAGCAAAACATATGCACTAAATTTAGATTGATGTACAACCTGCTTGGACATGAGGAAAAGCCTGGAAGCCTCATGTATCTCTCCCAAGATATTCCTGAATGCTACCCAACCTTCATCACCTGTACTTCCTGCTGGAACTATAATAGTACTCCGGTTTCTGCTGACAGATGCTTCAGATACCTGCAACCAAAATTTTTGAGAGGTAAAAAATATGCACAAGACACTTGAATATATTTGTCATTTAAAAATCCTTAATAAAAAAATAAGAAAATGAAGAGCGAAAAGAAAAAAATATTTAAAATTATTAATACTCATAAATTTAAAATTATTAATACTATAACAGAGGTTCAAACAAAAAACATGAGCAGGGAGAAGAAATCAATTCAAAGAGCAACCCAAGTGGAGTTTTTTTTTTTATTATTATTAAGAACAAGACTATATGATAAAAGTTGCATCCATCAAGCATGGTCCAACACAATATGGCCTTATTCGTCTGTTTAGCAAAGTCTGCAACAGCAGTTGGAACAGAGATAGAATGTTGCCTCAATAGATGCCCCCAGGGTATGAGATTCATTGTCTATAAAGGAAACATTAATGCACAGAAGCTTAATGGAAACACCCGGTAATTATCATCATATCTCTGACTAGTTTAGGTCACAGCAGAACTAGAGTATCCATATCGATATGCTGCCTTTTCAGGTCTGATCTGCACGGCTGGTCATATTGTGTTTTTTCACTGCAGTACTTAATGCTATCATAAGAATACTTCCCAATGCCAGATTACATTCTTTTTCTAATTCTATATTTACTGGTTTAGAAATTCACTTTACATCCCTAATATTGGTACTCTCAGTATTGTAGAATATACATAGATAAGCAACACATGATAACTCCAGAGGAAAAACTAACCAAAGAATTTTAAAAGGCACTGAAAGCAAAAAGGAAGAGTACACAAGATCTCAGGAAGGGTATTTTCCTTTAAAGCTTAGGCCAATACAACAGGTTGAAATTACTCTAAATGGAGTGATTAAAGATCCATTGTCGAAGAGACAGTAACAATATTAAGCTATTTTATCCAAAATGATCATGTACAAAAGACAGAAGAAAATGGGTAAAGATTACTTGGTAATAAGACCAGGAGAGAGATCGATCGGGGGTTCAAGAAAGAGACTAGGGTTTTGGGTAGGACTGAGGTATCTGATCATATGCAGAGTTTAATCTTTAGCTAGCCCTTGTTAACTGGTGCAAGGTTCCACTAATATTTTTTTTGCAGGAATGGTAACTCAATCAATGGAAAATAATTTCTAAGAATTTAGTATTTACATATGAAATATGGCATTATCCTAGGTATAAAGCCGAACAGCGCACAACTTGTTCCTCCACCATTATGCAGCATTGATTGAAAATGTCCTGGATCTCTGCATTTGAACTAGAGGGGGCAATGTGAAGAAGCACTTCAGATGAAGCAAGCATGAGAAACAGACCAGTCTGTTTGTGGCATTTGAGTACGAATCTACAAATGGTTCGGCACCTAGTAAACTGAACCTCTTTATCATAACAAGTTATTGAAAATACATTTTGACTTGGCCGCTTTTCATCAAGAAGAAAAACAAACTATCATGTACAGGAAGAATGACTGAAAGATTCTTATAATTAAAGTATTATTTTCGAATCTGAAGGCATGTTGAACAGAATATATTAATCATTTCCAGAAAATAAAAGGAGCAACCGCTTCAATTACCAACTAAACCATTAACCTAGCATTTCAACCGCTTTGTAACAACCTTTTCCACATCAACACTTTGTTCTCGTGTGTTTAGGTCTTGTTAATCGAGTATTTCGCTGATCATTATAACTTCAAATTCCATAATTAAAATGTGCAGTAAAATAAACGATAACGGAGTTGAGATAAAGAGAGGGATAGTTGACCTTCAAAAAGCGCCCCCTCCGATTCTCCCCAATATCGAAGTAAAACACCTGAAAAGCCGCAATTAATTCACAAACGTCGAGAGAAGATAATTACAACTTAAAAGTAAAAAAGAAGAGGTACGTACCTTAGTATCAAGCTGAAGCTCTTTGCTACAAGCATCGTGTTGATCCGAATCGACATAGTAATTAAAGAGATCAAGAAAGAATGAGATGCCGTTCAAAGGAAGAATAATAGTCGACCTCGTAGCGGAGGTTTTCTCGGAGATTTTAAGATAGCGACCACGCGGATTCTCCTTGAGATCAAAGTAGAAGAGCTTGTGCTCCACTTGTAAAGTCTTGCAGAGTAGCTCTACGTCATTCCCGCCGCCGCCGCCGCCGGAATTGGCTTCCATCATGATTCAAGATCGGAGTGGAGTGGAATTGAATTGACCCGGCTCAAGGAGGAAGCACTGGTTTTTTTTATCTGGATCGGGTTGTATTATACATGTATAAAATAATCTTACTGCTATAGGACTGTTTAGTTACCGAGTTTTTAGCTTGTTTAGGAAAGTGTACGAGTCAGTTAAAATGCTGAAACCGGGTAACTCCAGTATTTTTACGTCTCCATCTCATCTGCTTTCAACTCCACTTCTCTCACAATAACCCGCTTTTCTCACTTTTACTTCTAACGTTAATTGCACGTGTGAAGCCCCAACGCCTAATTTTATTATTCTCCGTTCCCTTCATTTGTTTACGTTTGGGGTGAGAGATCGGTATGCATTCTAATGCTCTAGTAAAATATATTTTGTTAAATTATATTTAACTGTTTTTTCTTCTAAATAAAAATTCGATGTGTAAATTTTTGTACATAAAAGGAAAATTTTAAAAAAATTATAAAATTACATTTTATATGCGCTTTAAAATGCGTGTCGAGCAGTGCAAAAAAATTAAAGAAATGAGGGGATAGAGGAGTATTATAAGTCTTTTTATACTTAAATTTATTTTAATAATACATTAGGTTAGACTGATATGTATTTAATATATTTAATATATAATTAATAAATATATTTATGTGAATATATTTTTAATGAGCATGTTAAATAAAATTCTGATAATTAAGTTTGTCAATGAATTGACGTACGAAATATATGATTCGGTTAGAACGTTCAAATCTGTTTTAATTATAATAAAGAAATCATGTTATAAATAAAAAGGTTCCGTGAAATACAAGTACTAAACAATCGAATTTAGTATACATTCAGTCTCAGCGTGAATACATTCAGTCTCAGCGAATCGTTTTAGTCGTGGGTATCAAACTGGAACACCCAGTTCTGAGATCTTCAATATCCTTTTGTCCACGGCATTTCTTTGCTGTCGGAGTGTGGACACCATGGAAGCTACCTGATTAATGGGTTTAGGTACCAACACAAACCATGATAGTATCAGGAAAGCTCATACAACAGAAAGTATGAATTTGATGATCACAAGTTACTTGCATCGTAGCTTTAGAGCCTGTCTTCCGGGAAGCTCTCGCAGGAAATCCATCAGATCCATAGATATCATAAAATGAGTTAGTAATGTACTTTCTGCTCCTCAAATCAGTAGAGATTTACATAGGATAGTATTTTTCAAGGGAGAATAAATTAACCTTAAACACCAGTATTTTCAACAACTGAGCACCGACATGATGCATGAATATTAGCAAGATTTCAACCTAAATCAACCTTCTGTGAAAAGATTGTATCAAAAATTCAAGGTAGCTCATAACATAATAGATTAAATGTAGAATACTTTGTACTATAATTTAAAATTTTAAAGGGGAAAATCACCACTCACTTGTCTTATCTCAAACTAGTCCGCCTATGCAAGTGTGGTCACATAAGAGAGAGTGTGACAAACAAAGACAATAAAGCTAAGGCTGAGGTAGCACATAGTTGGAAAAGGAGTAGATTTGAGGTGCTTTTTTAATGTGTGCTGTAAATTTAAGTGCAAAGTTTCAGCCAGTCGAGACTTTGAACCTAAGCAATTGCATAGGTTGCAACGGCAACCAACAAAGATTGGCAACAACAGAATTACAGAAAGACGCCAAAAGGGTAGAATTTATTTGACTAAATTTACGAAAACCCCCAACTTAATTGATGGAGTGGGGTCAGAATTAGGGTTTTCACACAATTGCCTACCTAATACAGAGATATTCACACAGAATATATATAATAATTATAATAATAATCTGTTTAGATTACAAGTATCCATCCTTTTTTATGTCCTAATCAGAATACAACTCTAAAAGAGAATCATCCTTGTTTACTACTCGCAGATTCCACTAATACCATCCAGACATTGCATAGTCTGATATTAAAGTGTAATAAAGTAATACAAACACAATCATACTACTATTATGCAAAGTAATGTCACTAGCTAGTCTAATTCTGATGAAATATTCATAGAGGACAGTCCTTTCTATTGGCTCAGGATTATCGCTATTATAAGCATATTGGCCTTTCGAAGAGGAGGGAATGGTAATTTCCCCCTCCCCTTATACTGTTCTCACCTTTCTAGCGACCCGCTTTCGCTGCTTTTCTCTGTTTTATATTTCATCGATGAATGGACACAAGGCATCAAGAGGTAAACTGTCACTGAGATCATTCTCACAAAGCTGAAAATTCGAAAAAGATAAAATATGTAATGATGGACCTTCGATCTAGATAGGTTAGGTGACTACCTGATATGTTGTAGTTAAAGAAAAATGACTCAAATAACGATAGCGCTTCCTCATTGTCTCTGATTGTGTCAGTCTCTAGTTGTACAATCTTTCTATAAATTCTGCGAACCAAAAACTTCAACTAAGAAACCTGACGACATGAAAACAACAAAATTTAAATTGCTTTAAGCAGATAACATGTGTTTCGAGACAATGAAATAAACCTCTGGAAAAGCTATTGTGGGGAAGAATTTCACGTTGTTCTCAAACCCTCATTAAAAGGCATCAACACCAAGTGTTGCTGATAATCATCAAAAGCACTTGAAGGGAGTTGATATCACAAATAAACACCTCTTCCTTGTTGAAATGCAGCTAACATCAAAAATGTAATGAGCCATACATTTTGCAATACAAGTAAGTAGTCAAACAAAACACCAACACTCACATAATTAATACGGAATCAAGTACACAGTTCGAAAAGTCTTAGAATATAAAGCATAAGTCAGTGACAAAATGTCAACGACAACCATATTCAAACATAATCTCCAAACACTTAATCATCTCCAGCATCACTTCCACCATCCCAGTCCGATGAAAATCGCAAGTTCCGATATGAATTTGCCCACATGATACGTTTGGATCCTACGAGTGAAAACAAGCTCTTTGTATATTTAAAAATTTCACCCCTTTCAAGATAAGGACGAACAGCGACATCTGTGGTCTCTTTCGTGTTCCAGTTATACAAAATCCGGTCACCATCCTTTTCAATAAGTATAAACTCAAAATTGCTGTAAAGGACACAGAAAAATTCATCTGGCACACCTATATCAACACAGAGCACTTTAGTCCAAGACGCCTCAACTCCACCACTACAAACACATGTCTCATCATCTAATGTCCATAAGTTAATCTTACCTTCTTCTAAAACACAAGTAATGGCAACAACAGTATCCTTCGAGACAGTGATATCAATACTACTCTCTTCTTCATCTAAAGAAACAACAGGGAGTTTAATTCCACCAATAAACACCTCCTTGTTCAAATTAAAAGCCATCATACTATCATGATGTATGGCAAACAAAAATCCGTGAAGCGCATGGAAATTGCTGGATTGAGAAATTGGCTTGGATTCAATTGTTCGCCAAACATTCATGTTTGAAGAATAAACCTCAGCAGTATCGGACACAATTCTAACAAGTTTAAAATCATAATCAATGTGATCGAAACCAAAACCGTAAGTACCATTTGTCCCATGTTCATCACGCGTAGTATAAGACGGAAGTAGTTTAGAGTGTTTAGTTGCAGGATTCCAAAGATAGATATCAAAATTCTTTTTAGCAGCACGCCAGTTCGATAATCTAACAACAACACAAACAATTCCACAATCCGTACCTACAAGTTCAGATGTGACTCCAATAGAGCATTGATACTCACCTTGCGAGTAAGGAAAATTCAAATTCTTTGAAATGCGAGCCGAATCGAGGCGGAAGAGGGAGAAAGAGCCGTCTTCTTCTTCGTAAACGTAATCAAATTCTTTATGTACAATGAGAATTTCGTCGTCATCTTCCGCAGAGTTGGCGAGGTAAGATTTGGCGAAACGATGGCTAGAAATGATGGAAAGCCATGATTTTGAGACCGATTTTAATCGAAGTAGTGGCTTGAATGGAAGGCGAAGGAAAATCTCGATCCAGAGATCGTCCGTAAAATTACTCATCACCGCTTCCCAAGCTTTTGCTTTCTCCTCTTTCTTCTTCTTGAATTTTCTCTTTTTCTCGTGTTTTTCATCCATTTAAGAACTCGGGCAAAATTAGGGTTTAAAAATATGCAAATGGGGGCTAGCGGGTGTTTATGAAGAGACGCACTTAAAAACTGAGAAGCCTGAGAGACGGGTGAAGCACAAGTTTACCTTTAGAAACTAGGTGGGAAAATTAACCAAACTTTTAAAACAAATTATATAACAATTTTTTCAAAATCATTTAAAATTATGAAATATTTCATATCGTTAAATAATAATTAACCAAAATTACTCTACTACAAAATCAACTTTTTTCCAAGTTTAAAGCATTAGATTTCTTTTTAAAATAATTAAATGTCAGAGTATTATGATCAAATTTATAATTTCTTAAAAGATAATTAATGTTATTAAAAAACAAGCCCAACGGTGTCAAACCCTAAATATAATGTAAAATATCATGTCCTACTAACTTAGGACATATTTTACTAACTTGAATACCAACAATGTGTCTTATTCTTGTGATATGTTTAATATATTATTATTAAAGATTCACTTTCATAATTAAAGCATAATATAAAGTGGAGAGAGAGAGAAAAAGTGTTCATAAAAATTTATAATAAAATATTGAATGAATAGGGCAAGGAGAGAGGTGTCTAAAAATAGGGCTTGAGGAAGACATTGTTGGATCAAACTTTTTCATCATCCTCAATTATAGCTTAGAACATGATATAACTTTTATAACGTATGACAAGATATAACTTAGAACATGATACAGAACATCTCTTGGACTTGCTCCAACAGAATCAATAACAGAATCAATGGTACTACTGAGGAACACTACGTGGTTGCGTGCTCTAAGATGTTTGTCACAATGAATACCTATATGAACTTTTATCAATGAAAACCTGTATAAACATTTATCAGATTAATTTAGTTTTAGTCCAATTCAATAACACTATCAGGCTTGAACACAATACGGGGTTGTCTTCGATTAAAAGACTGGGCCAGTTCAATTAAAAAGCAAGCACGTTTATGAAGAGTTCAGAGCAGCTTGTTCTACAGTCCTAACTGCACCTCAGACTCAGCCGTACAATTTTGATCTAATTGCGGGAAAAGAAAGATCTCAACATGTTATGAGAACATAAAGTGCCTTGAGCTCTATAATAGAAATTGGGGATTGTAAGTTTCTGGTATTGAAGCCCTCTCCACACATCTTGTCGAGATGGATGTATCTAGAAGTAGACATCTTACTAAAACCCAAAAAAGAAAACAATATTATACCCATGTTACATACCACCGACCAAAATCGCAGCACTTATTTTCACCATCCTACATTCATTGGATAATGGAGAATATATTCAGTCTCGCAAGAATCGTTTTAGTTGTGGCCTTGTGGGTATCAAACTGGAACACCCAGTTCTGAGATCTTCAATATCCTTTTGTCCACAGCATTTCGTTGTTGTCGGAGTGTGGACGCCATGGAAGCTACCTGATTAATGGGTTTAGGTATCAACACAAACCGTGATATGTCAGGAAAAGCTCATACAACAAAAAGTATGAATATGATGATCATAAGTCACTTGCCTCGGCACGTAGCTTTAGAGCCTGTCTTCCAGGAAGCTCTCGCAGAAATTCCATCAGATCTATATATATTATAAAATGAGTTAGTAATGTAATTCCTGCTCCTCAAATCAGTACAGATTTACATGTATTTTTCAAGGGAGAAGGTTAATTAGGAATAAAACTTGGCTAAATTTGAGCATAAATTAACCTGACACGCAAGTATTTTCAACAACTGAGCACGATATGATGCATGAATATTAGCAAGATTTTAACCCAAATCAACCTTCTGTGAAAAGATTGTATCATGGATCCAAGGTAGCTCATAACATATATAGATTAAATACAGATTACTTTGTACTATATTTAAAATTTCAAAAGGAAAAATTACCACTCAGTTGTCTTAGTCTCAAACTAGTCCACTACGTACGTGTGGTCACTTAAGAAGAGAGAGTGTGACAAACAAAGACAGCAAGGCTAAGGCTGAGGTAGCACATTATTGGAAAAGGAGTAGGTTTTTGGTGCTTTTTTAATGTGTGCTGTAAATTTAAGTGCATAGTTTCAGCCAGTCGAGACTTTGAACCTAAGCAATTGCATAGGTTGCAACAGCAACCAACAAAAATTGGCAGGAAGTTATTTACAAAAATTTAGAAAATAAGTGATCAAGGCAGATGTACCAAGAGAAAGACGCCGAAAGGGTAGAATTTACTTGACTACAGTTATGAAAACCCCCAACTTATTTGATGGAGTGGGGTCAGAATTAGGGTTTCCAGACAATTTCCTACCTGATACAGAGATATTCACACAGAATATATATAATAATTATTATAATAATCTGTTTATAGTACAAGGGTCTACCCTTGTTTATAATATAATCTTACTATGTCCTAATCAGAATACAAATCCAGAAGACAACTTCCTTATTTTCAAAAAAATTTCAATTATAATCAACTACTTCTAGAATAATAACTAATGGGCTTCCAAAGTCTTACCGAATCTATACTATCTATACTATAATAAGCCAACATGGGTATAATTTGTAGTCCTACTTTTTGTGCATGTTTTTTGGTTTGGTCATGTTTTTTTAGTCATTCCTATATTATATTATCTTGCTAAAAAAAAAATCACACTAGAAATCTATCTCTTAATAGATACAAGTCTTAAACAGTTATAAGACTAAAATCTATCTCTTATTTTTAAATAAATTACAACACTAAAGATCCATCTCATAATAAATACAAGTCCTCAAAGCAGACAAAAATCTCATCAAAAGTTTCAACGGCTAGATGTCTACTTCAAAAGATGTACTACCATGTAAAGTTCTGGGCGAATATTTGTCATTAGCAAATTACCAATGAATTGTTCACAGTTATTTATTGATAAATATTTTGATTTAAAAAAATTAACACATGCTGAACTAATTTAGCTGGAAATTAATCATGATAAAATATTGAGTTTGTTTACTTTAACTTAAAAAAGTACTTATTACTTATTAGTAAGAAGTTATTTGTAAAAAAATATTTTTAATTTATATATTTGGATATACAATGGTCTTTTACATGTTTATAAAATTAAAATTTAAAACAAAAATGAGCACGATTGGATAGCCCAAGTGGTGGGTTTATCCTCTTTTGTCCCCGGAGACCCGGGTTCGACAATGGCTCATCCGAATAGTATTAGAACATATACTAATCTGTAAGGCATATAAGCCTCCATTGTCAAAAAAAAAAAATCAAAAAAAAAATAAGCAATTAAAAATATAAGCATTATGAACTTTGGGTTTATATGCATAAATTTGACTTCTTTTTATAGCCAACTTATATGTCACAATATATATTTTATGGACCAAATGGAAAATAATTTTATTTATTAAAAGTGTGAAATTATTGGGTAAAAATTAAGCTATTTAAATTAAATAATAATATGACTATTGCAGTTTTGTCAAATATTTCTATAAATTTCAAAAATGTTGTCAAAAAATTTCTATAAATTTTAAAATTATATAGTCACCCGTGCTTTGCACGGGTTCAAGGCTAGTATATTATAAACAGAACTTAATACTCCCTCCGTCCACTCATTTCTTAACATTTTTTTTCACTGCTTGACACGCACTTTAATGCGCTTAAAAAACATAGTTCTATAACTATTTTTTTAAAATTTTCTTTTTCTGAATAAAAATTTAGACACTAAATTTTTATTCAGGAAAAAAATTTAAAAAAATAATTATAGAACTATGTTTTTTAAGCGCATTAAAGTGCGTGCCACGCCCCCGTCCCCCAATGTTAAGAATTGAGAGGGACAGAGGGAGTAATAAACACATCACACTTCTAATTATATTATAGAATAAAGATTTAATAAATAACATATACAATATCCAACTTATGTAATAGAGAAATATATATGACAAACATACAATTCTCAAAAATTCAACATAGGTCTTTCCAAAAATAAGACACATATATATAAATTATATATGAGTAATGAAGTCAACATATATTCATATAAATAAACTGGCAAAAAATTAATCACTCTTTATCATATATATGTAAAACATATGAGCGGGCATAGAACAAATGACTACGGCAGAATCCACATATACTTATTAGGTTATACAAAACATATTAAACTGTTGATTGCCCATTTTTCATCATTCTGAATCAGCTCTTTTTCCGTGTTAAAACCTAGTTCATAGGCAGGGAATATCTACAGACAAATTTCTTGAAATTGCAAGTAAGCAAACTGTACACAGGTCAACAAAATGTCAACAACTTAATACAGTGCGTCTCGCCATCTTGGAAACCAGACAGTCTCCCAAATCCTTCCATCATTGAGACCTTGTCTGTCCGCTGACTCAGCCCTATCAGCCCTTATAACACTAATTCACCGAATGTAATACCTTATCAACAAAGCACCATGCATCAAAATACCCTTCCTGCAGCTAATAAGATTGTTGGTTGAGTCCTACAGTTAGTCAGTTAGTCAATGTGTAAGATAAATCATTCTGTGAAAAGATATGATACTTTCTGTTTTTTTGAAACAAGAGTTTCATCTACTATGCTTACTCTACTCTGTGTCTTATTATCTCTCTAGTTCTATGCATCTTTCTTCCATCCATTTTCTGGTCTGTTATACCAGAACATAGATGAGCACAAACACCTTCGCTGAGACTTTTACCCTCGATCTCATTGGCTCTTTGAACATGGTTTAGGACTTCTTCTGTTGCATCCATGGCAAAGAAACATTCACTGGTAACCTAAAGAGGAGAGGTAACCACTAGCTAACATTCCTTGGGTTCAGATCTATGTATTTTGAAGTCTTCACTCTCTCTGTGCTCAGACATGTAATAACAGCTCCAATATCTATCCTAGTCTCACAGCTAATTTATAAAGATCTGTTAAACCCGAATCACGATCCTTAGCTGAGACATACCCTAGTGCCCTCTTGAAATACACAGGGCAGTTTTATGATCTCCCGGTTCATCTACATATTTAACTTGGTAACAAATTTCTTATGAGTGCCCTACATATAACAGCCTCCAACCAGAAAATATATGCAAGTTGCAAGATGGCCAGACAATTCAAGGACGATAAAGTATAAAGAGCATGTTAACAAAAGCGTGATATTAATTATCTCAATAATTTATTCAAGGAAAACTTCCAGTTATTCCAGTTATCAATCTACGCGCGCGCACATATCCGATACCTCCATTAAGGCAAGTGATTTAACTGCCTTGAATACATTGTTACTTGAGATGGGTTAATATCTATGAAAAAATGTATAGGCCCAAATCTTTGATGCCAGATCGTCCACTATATGAAGATGCATAAACAATCAGAAAACAAATAATCATACCAGCTAGAACTTCTTTGGTTTTATTAGCTGCAAACGGGACATGAGCTCTATAATTTCCACATCTATCACATAACTAAAGTTGATTTAATGACAAGGGTAGAAGAAGCCACCGTAAGGTTTACAGATTAATGACAACTGAAGTCTTGCCAAAGACTGACAGGCTAGATTTCGCATCTAAAGAATGAAAAATTGACTTGCCAGCCACAAAAATACAAGAGAGTGATAAAACATACCAACAGCTTCAGCTTCAGCTTTATGAACTGTTTTAGCAAGTTGTCGGATTTGAGTTCCAGAAACCCTACAAATAAATACATGTTAGTCATGCATATAGTATGAAGATAAACTTGATAGTTGATGATACATAAATTCAGGATGCTTGCAACCAATATTTACCTTAAAGCAGTAAGGCCACTACTCATCTCAGTTTCAGCAAAATTAGCTCTTTCAAGCAGTTTAGCGCTCTCCTTCTTCATTAAGTCAACAGAGAGGTTCAACGCTTTTACATTTTTCTCAGCTTTGACATACTGTGCCTGCAAATTTAAGCTTTAAAGTGAACATTTTTAAAGTCTTAAAGTTTCATGGTGTCTGTATTACCACAAGTGTTTTAGTAAGCTTCAGAGATATATCTTATCAGCCTTGCTTCTTGTTGCAACTGGAAGCTAGTTATACTGTGTAAAAAGCAATACCTCCTCACTTTGTAGTCGACCAAATGTATTCCTAAACAAAAATCTTCTAGGGCCTGCAACAAAGGCATTAAAAAAGAAAAATGAATCACATATAACTTGAATAACTTTTAGACATCAAAAGGCTATTATAAGTTCTAAAAAGTATTTAATACTGTTGCTTACAATTAAAATTAAAAATAACAATGACCTCTATATCAGGATAATATTGGATGATTAATTGATCGATATTGTCTTGATCTGTGTACAAACGATTATACAAAAGATGTCCAAAATTATATGGATGAGTAACTCAGTACTGCCAGTCTGTCACACTATCTTCACTGCTCCCCAAACTCCAGTATGCAGCCAATGTACCAAGACACTTATGATAAATTAAATTTTGACATCATACTAAAGAAGATTTAAGATTATTCCGGTTAATAATGCTAAAAAGGTGTGGTTACGGGATGTAGACATGTATCCATGTTATATTGACTCTTTGAACTGGGCATACTGCGTGTGAAGAATACTAGACACTCAGTAATAAGTGAGGGCTGCATAAAGAGACAATCCAGATTTGACTTAGGGTCAATATAGAGGTATAGAACAAGGAAAAAAGAAAATGTATAATACAGGAAAAAAATAAGTTTAACCCCTTTACGTGTCTTAAAGTTCACACAGTTACAGAGTTACTAATCATCCTAAAATCCCTCTATGCTATGAAAGAAATAAAATAGTGGCCTTATTAGTCATATTTATTGTTTTAAACTTAAACTATGTCTTTGTATCACTATGCTTCACACACTTCAACTTTGTTTAAGATTATGAAAACTGAGCGTTTTGGCGACTATGTGCACAAGCAGTACTGCAGTACTCATATAAGCAAGGAGTACATATAGATGCCGTTTGGTTGAACTTAAACTTGTGACTTTTGACTTAACATGACTTAATGTGATAAGCTGGGAGTTTATTATGTCTGTTTGGGTAATTTGGCTTATTGATGACTTATGGGTTATTGAAAATATAAATAATAAAAAAAAAAGTGATTTATGGATACCTATAACTTACCGGTAATTTTTATCAAAAAAAATACTCCCTCCATCCCTTTTTACATGTCCTTTTTGGAAAAAAAAATTTGTCCCAAATTACTTGTCCACTTCTCTTTTCAAAGCAATTTTTTGTATGTTTTTTCAAAATGTAACAATTTCCAATGTTTGACTAGCATATATATACACACAACTCTATCTAATTCATTACATTTATTAGGGATATGTATGAAAACAAGATATCCACCTAACATTTTCTTAAGATGCGTTATTTTTTCAAAAGGGACAAGTAAAAGGGGACGGAGGGAGTAATAATTAAAAAACTAAGTCACTGAAAAAAGTACCTCAAACTAACTTCTGACTTTAAGTCAGCTTCTGACTTAATTCTAACTTTAAGTGGACTTCTGACTTATTACACAAACAGATATTTTTCAGCTTAAAGTCGAAAATGACTTTAAGCCCAGGCAAGCAGGATCATAATATGATGAGATTAAAAAAATGAAGAAGAGTCTGCTGCCAGCAATGGTTATAAAGACCTCATGCAAGTCTAACTCCATTTGTTTCATATGTGTACCAATTCAAGGTAAACGTCGTTAGTTACATTTACCGTACCACGCAATAGAAGAAAGCCAGCTGTAACGGCAATTCCACAAGCCATAACTGGGTGATCTCTAGCACTGGCCAACTCATCTGCCAAATAATTGATTAAAAAAAATATTTAAAAAATCAGATATTAAGTATATATACAAGGAGAAGGGGACAAATGATTAGCTACAGATTAGCCCGTTAACCTCATCAGAAAATTACCAAAATATTAAGCACTCAAAAGAGCAATTCTCGCGGATCACTGTTTTGAATAAGCCAACATTCGTCTTCTACTCAGTAACTTTGGCCCCTCAAGTTTCAGAATAAACCTTTTATGAAATAATATCCCCATAGATGAAGCACCAAGGATCCTAATGCTCTTTTCTTAGTATGTTGATAGATACCATCAGTGAAAGGTTTTGGTGTGAAGCTGGTGAGCAAATTAGTTTTAAGATTTTTATACTACTACATATTTATAGGTGTTTTTGTAGTTAATTTTTTTTTTATAGCATCAACTAGGAATTTAGATATATGGTAATACTTATTTAAGAGGAATTTGGAAAATTATTAGGATTGGATTGGCACTATCCAGGATGTGGAAAGTAGTTACCACTCCTATATGAATCAGATTTCAAATATGATGAGTCTGCAATTATTTGATAAATCTGGGAACTTATCTATGTTTTAGCCGATGGTTATGATTTCTATACTTTGCGATGAACCATTTCTTAATCTTTTTATGCATCTTGAAGAGAAGGATTTAAATAAATCATGGAAGGCTATATAGAAATGCTAGTACATGTCACTTTCACCAATCTACTGTCTACATATCAATTATCTCATGTTCTTATTCATAGAGAACGATCTGTGCACAAGTACCAAAGCATTAAAAAGTACCTTTAACATTCTTAACCAAAGCATCTTCATAAGTTTTACACTGAGTTCTGATTTCAGGAACAAAATCCTGCAAAACATGTACATGTAGTATGGACTCATTAGAAAGGTACGAGTGACCAAAATGTGATTGTTAGTTAAATAGAAAGAAAAATGTCAGGACAAGGGCCTCGTATTAATTCATTTAAGCCTACGGCACATAATTAATCAAGGCGTGTAATTAAAGTAATTCCTATATCAATGTTGAGCAATGAATTACAAATATATAATTCACTTAGACTTTCTGCACGTATTGTAAAGCGCAAAAAACATAGCATCGCTGCTTATGTTAAATTGTCTGAATAATTTACGGAGTTATCTTTTCTATGCACTCTAAAATATGTGCAAAGAGTCAAAGTGACTACTAATTTGCATATTACTGTATGACAATATGACTCCAGGCAACCCTAAGATTGGACCTGAAAACTATAATAATGCGTTGAGTTTAAATGCTGAATGCACTTGGCCTGACACAATTGGAATTAGCAGGAGTTAAAGAGAGTAGGTTTTAAACAAAAATTGGAGCTGAAAAAACAACGATGAAGAAGAGTACCTGAAGAGAGTGTAGAAAATTGGTAGAGGAGTGTTGAAAATGACGAGCGGAGCGGATAGCAGAGTCGGTTGATTGAATGATGCTGCGAGAGAGATCGGAATCTGATGAGGGGGAGATCTTTTTGTACAGCGATTCCCAAGACAACGCTTTTTCTTCTTCTTCGTTTCTTTTCGCCGCCGATGATTCCTCCATTTCTCACCTTTTCTTTTCTTCTTCTTTTCTGTTTCTTTCTATTCAATTCACCGCTGCCCCTCCGTTTCTTATATTTACTAAAGGGGAACCAAAGTTTTTTTGCAAATGATGAGGTGGAAAATTGTGACGGTTTTCATTACCTTAAATAATTTGGGAATTTTTTTTGAAAAAATGTAAAAAATAACCATTTTTTAATTAAGAAAAAGAAGATTACCGATTCTCGGGACAGCCGGTTAAAAATACCGGTTTCAATACCCAAGCCCCATATGCGTAATAGGTAACTCTGGATACGCAATAGTGGATGGGGTATTGTTTAATAATTTAATTTACCAGATTAAGGGATACGCCGTTCGAAGTTGGGTAACTGTGGATACGCATAGGCGGGTTGGGTATCCAGCTTTAATACATACACTACTCGTTTCAGATTTGTACAAACAATCTAGAGCTCTGTCGCCTCTTTTTATCAATTGGGTTCACATCTTTCACTTTCTCAGTTGGGTTCACTCAGACTCATCTCTTGCTCCTGCTCTATACCAGGTATATTACCTTATTTCTTAGTTACTGTATGATGACGTAAAACAATTGTGTGATTACGCATTTTGTAAATGCGTAATAAAGTCGGTATTTTTTGCCGGCCCATCCGAGAATTGGTATTCTCGTTACTGCTGTCTAGAAAAATGTTATTCTTCCCCTTCACCCATTTTTTTTGGAGTGTGTAATATTTTTTATTATTAAAATAATAGGTTTAAATTATATGACGGTCATTTTGAGTTTTGAAATCCTTCGTTTAGTCCGTCCATTTGTAAATGATAGTGCCAGATATTCCTTTCAAAACTCTATATAACTCTTTTAAATGTTAATAGGAGAATAAGTAATGAACGGTTAGATTTCCATTTAGATGATGATGTTGAAATTCCTTTCACAATCATAAGATAAAAGTGTTTTAAACAAATTTAAGAGAAGGATGCATGAATGACCATATAATTTTACCCAATTTTTTTAACCTGATTTCTAGTATTATCAACATATATATGATACAGTATTATTTATGTGCAGTGATATTTGAGTAATATTGCCAGGATATAGAGTGAATTTATGAAAGATCCTTGGAGAGTATATATAAGCCCTAAATACCTGAGACTTAATTTTTCAGAATTTTATAGATAAAATTGTAGAAAATTGCTGGAGTTGTTCTAAGAAGCTACGTTCACAGTAAAACAAAAACTTCAATTATTGCTCAAAGGTACCTGTATATATCAGTAGAGTTTCTACATCGAATAAATAAGTCTGCTTCCATCAACACATGGAAGTAAATTATGCAGGCCAACAATGAAAAATGTTGAAACCAAAATTTCAACTGAACAATACTGATCATAGTGAAAGTTCTGTTTTAGATCAGACGAGGCAAAAATAGGTTGCTAACACAACTATCAATCAGCATAAATTCAACACCAAATTGAGAACGCATTACTTCACGGTGACAATCTTGATCACGGATGCAGTTCCAACACGATGTAGGGCCACTACAGCATCTCCTACCTTGCAGAGACCTTTTGTCTTTGCATGCTGCAAAGCAAAGTCCAGTGCTTCTTCAGTTGATTCTGCATGAGAAGCCCTTGCAGATCCTGCACACAATACAGGTACCAATCCCCTGAATATAAGACTGTGCCTTGCTGGAGATTCGTCACTGCATGTCCAATCAAAGGAATCAGTCTCGATCTCAGGGACTACCACAGACAAAATAGGCATTCCAGGTCTGTATTTTGCCACCAGCTTGGCTGTACTTCCTCCTCTAGTTAAAACCAAAATAAGGACAGCCCTTGAGGCATTGGCTGTTCGAACAGCAGAGGAAGCCAAGCTTTCCAATGGGCTCATGGGCACAGGGGCATTTGCTGTTATCCTCTTAAAAACATCGGCATAGTCGATTGTGCTTTCTGCTTCTACACATATCTTGGCCATTGTTGCAACTGCGAGTTCTGGATAGGCGCCAGCTGCTGTTTCCCCACTAAGCATCACACAGTCTGTGCCATCAAGAACTGCATTGGCAACATCAGTAGCTTCTGCTCGAGTTGGCCTGGGAGATTTAATCATTGACTCCAACATCTGTGTTGCTGTCACTACAGGCTTACCTTGGATGTTGCACTTGTAGACCATCACCTTCTGAGCTAAGAATATCTTTTCAATTGGAATTTCCATTCCCAGGTCACCACGTGCAACCATAAAGGCATCAGAGTTGGCCAAAATTTCATCAAAGTTAGCTACCCCTTCTTGATTTTCAACCTAGTAACAGGTCATAAGCAGAAAAAGATTTTAACTGGGCGATTATAAAACAGAGGGTATAAGAAATTTAAATGAACTTGTAGAAAATTCTTCTTGTTTTACCAACAGCATAGTAAAGATTAGTCAAGTGATTTCACTACTTTTATCAAGAAAATTTTTCAGTATCAATCGACAAATCAGAGAGAACATGTAGTGCCAAATCATGCTGCAACATCTATTAGTATTTCCGTATTTAAAGGTTCTCCAAGAAGTCCCATATACCAGCTAACTTGCATGCAAGGAAACATTCCATATGGTTCAACCTTTCAAGTAATCAAGTCCCTCTATGGCTTGTTTGGAAACTTGCATTTCATTTCAAATTATAAATTTGGATATTTAATGTGTCTGGATATTCAAGAACGTCTGGTTTTGGAATTCAATCAAAATCCAACTCGGTCAAATTCAAGCCCAAATTTGTGGATTCAAAATGACAGCTATTTATACTTTAACATTTGAAATGAATGATATATATCCAAACACAAGCTCATAAAATTTAAAAAATATTGACATGATTATCTTATATACAAATTTATCTAATGGCAGTGCTTCAATTATCTTAGAGAAAAAGGAACAGACCTTAGACATCAGAAGAATATTTTTTGCATGTTCGCCAAGCAATTTTCGGACCTCCACTAGGTCTGAACCTTTACGGACAAATGACAATGCAATCATATCAATTTTATTGGGGACACCCCATTTCAAAATATCTTCCTTGTCTTTCTCTGTTAGGGTTGGGAGATCCACAATTACCCCAGGAAGATTCACATTTTTTCTCTCACCAAGAACTGCGGTATTCTCACAGCGACATTGAACAGTTCCCTTTTCTACGTCACATGACAGAACAGTAAATGAGATGGTGCCATCAGCACAGAGTATCACACTGTTTGGCTTCACATCCACTGCTAACTTTTTGTAACTCATGCAGATCATATTTTCATCACCCTTTATGGTATAATCAGTTGAGATGGTGATCTCCTGACCTTGCTTCAGTTGAACAGGCTTTCCATCTTTCAGAAACCCTGTCCGTATCTCTGGACCCTGAAATGCAACACATTAAACTAGTTAACAGCCGTGCACAACAATGGTCCAATATTTTTGGACAAAAGAGGGAGTTTCCATCCTATAAGCAAACTATCAAGTAGGTGAGAGTGTCAGCATGTATCTTGAACACATCTATATAGATATTTTACAAGAACCATGACCTGAACAATTACCAATTTACCATTATTATGAAAAAAGAGTGATAAGCATTATACTTATCACATGAATAAAGATTGATAAAAAGAAAAATATTTAGAGCTGCAGCTAAAAGCAACAACAAAAAAAAAAAGATGCATCGCATTCAGTTTAATGACCTTAATACAACAAAATAGGGTAAAGAGTTTGACATGCTAATTTGTCAAAATTATACACCATCTTACTAGAAGTGAGAGTGAAATTTACACATAAATTCAAACCGAAGTTGCTTTCCGGTTGATAAAGTAACTTTTTTGAAATAGAAGAAACAACACATGGACTCCCATCATAAATCAGTTTGCAGATGCTAGCTTAACCTATGTTACCTATAATTACATTTGGCTTATTTCCTTTCGAAAAAATATATAAAGGATGTTTATAATAGAAGGTAGAATCTGAGTAAGTGTTACGTATAGGTGTCGTGCGAGCACCATGTTTATAATAAAAGATATAATCTAGAGAAGTCTTCCCCATAGGTGTCTTTGCAAACCGTGACTTGACAAATTTATTCAAATATAAAAAATTACACATCATTGATGAAAAAAATAGAGACTAACTAGAATACTAAATCATAAGGCAACAAATGTTGGTGCAACTAATGTTGGTGCTTTAGTTCAAAAGGGAGGAACGAGATGATGTCACTAACGACATGTAAACAACTGTTCCTGTACCTCACTGCATTTACTTTACATATCATTACATTCAGATTATTCGATATCACCAAAGAATTTATCCAGAATGTCAATTAGCAAATAAAGAAACCGTTCCGAATAACAAGACCTGGAAACAAATGCACAGTTGGAAAAATAACAAAAACTCTTATGAGCAAGTTACTTACAATAATGGCACAAATAATCCAATTGAAAGTAAACACATATAAACAAGCACATGAAACCACAAAGAGTACACGACTCAATCAATAGAAACAATCAGAGACAGTTGTTGTAAATTCTATCATATCCAATTCAGTTACCGGTGTAAGCACACAATCTGTTCTATAAAAGAAACAAAATAAACATCCAAATTAAAGTTCAGAGTAAAGACTCGAATGATGCATATATAGCAGGAGCATACATACAAAATGAACCAAGACAAACATAAATATAGTCATAACAAATAATAGGTACTAGTATTACAAAAAGAATTAAACACAACAAACAACACCGAAGTGACAGTAGATCATCCAATGAGCAGAAATAATGCAATAAAATGTATTAAACAGTAGTTGGCCGATTCAAATATTAGTAAAACCGAAGAATCGCATCATATCCGACTCAATTACCAGTATAAGGGAAAAAATAATTCAAAAAGGATGAAATATGAACATCATATTTAAGTTCATAACAAAGACCTGAGATGCATATTTATAACAGAAGCATGAACAAAATATGAACCATAGACCTAGATACATAATATAACCGATTCGATTAAAATACCAGCATAGCATACCGATCGGAAAAGAATAATAAAGCAAAATGAAATGAAAAATAACGCGACGAATACCTTGGTATCGAGCATAACAGCGCAGAGAATACCGGTATTATCCATAGCATCCCTGAGATTATCGAGAGTCTCCTGATGATACTCATGAGATCCGTGTGAGAAATTGAATCGGGCGACGTTCATGCCGGCTCTGAGGAGCTTCTCCGTCATCGAAATCGAGCGAGATGCGGGGCCCAGCGTGCACACAATCTTCGTCTTGGGCTTCATCTCCATGGATCGATTCACAGTTGTGATGGAATAATGGAATGGTGAATTGGGATTAGTTGTGAGAGAAAAGTGACGAGTCGCACAAAACAAGTATAGTAGTCTGTCTAGGCGGCCTATTGGAGGATGGAAACGTGGTTCGTGACTCTTTTCCTACTATTCAATCATATGTGCGGTGTGTGTAACTGTCAATCACACCTGCCCGATTCCGATTGTTTTGGTATACTTTGGTGTACTCGATTTCTTATATATTTTATATTTTATTTAGGTTTTGCGTTTTTTCCTTTATGTTTTTGCATATTTGGTAATTTTAATATCGTAAAAATTAAAATATTGTAATAATATATAGGTTATGATCAAATACAAACTATCTTTAAATATAAAATAAAATCTTTTATTGTACACTATTTACTAGTAACTCCATCTTCGGTCTCTTTTAGCAACCACACTCTCATCTCTCCCCTCCTCCGAACTCACCACCGTTGTCACCTTTATCTTACTTCATCTGACTACCCATTTTGATCCCAAGCACCACACTATTGTTCCTCCCTCCAGTCCCGCCACTAAGCAAAGTTGTTGCAGAATTTGAAATTTTCTCATGTATACTTTAGTGATTTAGCTTTGCAAATTAATGATTTGTGTTGTATAAATTACTAATTATCACTTTAAAAATTGGTGATACAACAAGTACAGAACCTTGTGATAGTGCTGATTGTGTTTGCATCTGTTTGGATGGATTGAGATGTAGGGGTTTGTGGTTGAAAGGTGGGATGTCGGAGGCTATAATTTGTTGCAGTTCAGAGGTACGGCGTACGGGGTTTGACAGGAGGGAGACAACGGGATGAGGTTGTGGTTTCAGGCAGCGTAAATTCGCTAGAAGTTGGCAGCGAGAGCGGTGATATTCGTGGCCATGGGTCATGTTTGACGATGTGAGGTCTGGTTGAGTTAAGAATGACCGGGTGTGTAAAGGTTATGCAGGTGATTGGGAAGTGAAACATGTAGGTCTGTTGTTGGTGTTTTTCATTACGGACATGGAGTTGCCAGAAGTGGAGGCAGAGTTGGAGAAGATGGAAGTCAAAGTGGGGTTGTTGGAAGATTTAGTGATATTCTGTTTAGAATTGAGTGATATTCGAGCTGCTAATTACTAATTATTATTATCATAATCACTGTTTTGTATGTTTGTATCATAAGGATTTTGTACCGGATTAGGACCCTACACACACACAATCTGTTTTTGCCAAAAATAATAAAAATTGTTAAAAGTGCCAAGAAAATTGCATAATTTTCAAGAAATTTTGAAAATATAAAAGCAATTTTTCAATAAAATAAAAATGTTTTGAGATGATTTAAATATTTTTAAATTAATTTAAAAATATTTCAATAAGCACCTGAAAGTAAATTGAAGAATATTTCAATAAGTACTCGAAAATACGAAATAATTTAATTTTTTTGCAGAATATATCTTAAATTTTTATAAATTGAAATTTACAACTTCTATAGTCGACATCTAAACAGATTAGCTCTGATTCTCATTTTTACAACTATACATGCTTGTAAATTATAATTAATAAGTAATTTTAGCTTTTAATTAAATATCAAAATGATCATTGAAATGGAGATCATATATCAATTTGCTCATCTGTCCTAATGAAGTATCATTTAAAAGTCATAATAAATATCAAACAAGTACTTATATATCTCTATTCGGGGAGTAAAATTAAAGGTTGAACAACAAGTAGGTGATTGACTACTTCCAAACAATTCAAGTATTCCACTCATTACAAATTTGAGTCGAGTTGATCATCAATTAACTTAATTTGATCATTCTGTTAAAGTCGAAAATTGAAATTACTCAAAATTAAAAAATGGTAACATAGGAGGGTAGAGTTCGTTTTAGGCTTCAGCATGTTATTAAAATTTGTTATTTGTCTCACGAAATCATGATAAAATCTAGCTATGATTCTCCCAATTTTTGAGATTTCGAATAATCAAAGTTAGATTTTGCCCGTTTGAGTCTACACGTTTGATATCTCACGAAATCATGGTAACTTAATGTCTCACGAAATTAAGTTAATTGATATTTAGGTTGAGTCAAATTTGCAATGAGTGGCTTACTTGAGTTTTTTGGACGCTGTCAGTCACCTACTTGATATATTTAACCCGTAAAATTAATATTGATTGATATTTATTATGAAGGTGTGAAATCTAATGTACACAATAGTCACTAACTTTTATGCGAATGATAAGTTTTGATTGGTGGATGAATTATAAATGTTGATGCCCCCTGCATGCACACCAATTCCATCAATAAAAATAAGTCATTCATGAGAGTCGGTGATTATTGCGTGCCCAAGGGCACACATTAGAAAGACCGTTACTCCCTCCATTCCAAAATAATAGTCGCTTTTACTTTGTGCACGTATTTTGAGGTGTAAAAAAAATATACTTCCACACATTATTTTTGAAATTTTCTTTTTCTGAATAAAAATTTAACATCTCTATTTTTATTCAGAAAAAGAAATTTTTAAAAATAATGTGTAAAAAATTTTTATGTCTTAAATCTCTGGTTTTTATCAATATGCTCATATTTCCCGAATTGTATTTGTGTTTTCATTGTATTGAAATTATAATTCCAATTTTATTTGAAAAAATATGTTAATAATGTATTCAACCCCTCTTACTTAACATGCAATATTCCAGATAATATATTTAAATCATAACATAATTTATTTACTATCTATTTTAATTAAAACTAAGAAAATAACTATTAAAACAAAAACATTTCTACTAATATTAATTTTAGCCGAGTATACCCGTGAAACCCAAATTTCTGTTGGGAGAAGGAAAGCCCATTGACCGTGTGGTGTTGCACTTTTACGCCCTCGCATCAATCATCTACACAAGGGAACCGACGTCTTGAATAATTCATGCGATCTGGAAATGCTGCACTTGTGATTCTATTACAACTCTTTAACCTCTCTGCAGATTAGGAAATCAAACTTTAATTTTGGAAGGTACACACCCTTTCTCTCTATGCACACAATTTGCGATTTTCCTAGTTATTCAAGCTCTTGTTTCTTCTCCCTTTTAATTCCTGTTAAATATTCATAATCTCCACAGGAATATCCTTTTTTTTAATGAAATTTGTGTCGGTTATATACGATTCTTGCAAATTTTTTAGATATTATAAATTGTGGTGATTCGAAATTCTCATCCCTGTGAATCTGTGATCAAACAAATATGAAATGTGTGTGTGTGTGTGTGTGTGTTTATATGGATACGTGAATTCTGAAATTACCAAAATGTTGCAGCTGTGTTAAGTTTATTTGCTGTTTTCGTTTTGATTGGGGGTTGGATTTCGAGGGAAAGTGTAGGGCTGTCAATTTCTGCCATATCGATTTTTTTCTGTTCTTCTTCAGTTGACATTCTAAAATGATTTCATCTTGCACAAATGTTTCTGAATCAGTAGCATTTTGTATGTAGGAAAGAACGATAAATAACTAAATTGTATAACATTTATATACCACTATGATAACTGCAGTAGATCGAGGCCGGTTTAGTATTTTTTGCATCATTATTTGCAACGTTCTAGGGTCTGATATGTGATCATGAATATGTAAATTTTAATGGCATTCGCATATATACCTAAGTTTTTGCGGTCTACAAAACTGCTATGACTTTCTTGTTTCATACTGTGATATCCCTCATCATAAGTTTGGTAAAATTTGTATGTCTTTCATCAGGCATAACCATTCACAACTGGGTACCAGCTTGCCTAGCAATTATCATTTACCTGTGGGGGGTAGTTGAACTATCTGGTGTGCTTATGCCTGTGACTTGGGGTGTTACATATACTTTATTAACACCGTAGATGCTTAATTTGTTATATTTGGCCACAAGATTTTAGAAATACTCTAAGGATGCCAGAGATTATAAAGGATAAGTAAGGAAAAGAGGTATTTGGTTAGCAAAGTGATTGGGCTTCGTGTGGTATAACCGTATAGGAGCCCATCAAGCTCTATGGCAAGCTATTTTGTAGAATAAGGAGGAACATCAAATGTTCTCCTATCAGGAAATTATTATATTTATAATTTTGTTATATATTATATTTTATGTATTTCTTTTTTGTTATTTTGCACGTGTTAACAGTCAAAGGTGCCAACTGCCAAGTATACCTAAATAAAATCTTTTTGGAACAGATGTTGGTTAGTACTCTATGTACGCCTTACTATTCATAGGACTTTGCTTCCAATTCTAGTCAGGAATTAAAACAATTGTGTAATGATTATGACAAAATTTAGCTTTCATGTACATCCTTCTGATAAATGTCATATCATTTCCATCAATACACACCTATGTGTGTGTGTGTGGGTTTTTTAGTCCTATTACTTAATGGACCATTTGTTCCAAGCAACTCAATACAAGTATGAAATAACAGGGATCTGTTTGTTTGTTTGGCAATTACTCAAGTGTTGATATGTCTCGTTTTGATATTAGGTTCTCCTGGACTGGCTTGAACAAGTTTTGCTAATAAGAAGACGGGCCGAGAATATAGGGTGTCATGGCCTCAGAAAGAGAAGATTTCAATGGTTCTGGACCATTACACCTGACAGACATTGACTGGTATAGCCTCTCATAGCACATTTAACATATTTATGAATTTTAAGGTAAAAGCTATTTTATACCAAATGATTCAATGGGATGTTGTTACATTTGGTATTTATCAGATAAAATAAACTGTTACTTGACATAAAGCTATTAAAGGGTATTCGAGATGAATTCTGTATTAACAAGCATGTTGGTAATGTGTATATGGACCTGCAGTAGCAAATATGGAGGTAATATGTATACACATGCATATGTCCGAGTGCGCACACACACAGAACTGTAGTAAATAGGCTTTCTTTGGGCTAGACAATTTGGTTTATTACTTCCTTACAAATGCTGTGTAAGTCACAGTTCGGTTGGTACTAGTTTAATGTTTTCCCGTTAAAATTGTAAGAACACCCAATAAAAGGAAGACGAAAAGGTCAAATACGAAATCATGATGTATTATAAGATAGTCGAGTAATAATGAGTTTTCACCTATCATCTGCATAGGTAAATGCAAATTCTATATATTTGTTCCGGTTTGCATTATCATGGTTTGTTAGGTTTGTTCTTCAAAATATATTATTTCTTATTCAAGAAAAATATGTGTTGCCTTGTGCAGGACCAATGTGGAGCACCAAAGAATTATAGCTGCCAGTTTGGTTCAGAGTGTGTATATCTTAGAGCTGGATCGTCATGAAAATCGGGAGGGAGAGCAGGCTCTTGCTCCTCCTTGGTGGGAGTTCTTTCACTTTAAGCTACACAGTATGCTTGTTGATGATGTTGATTTATCTATATTTGGTGCCATATTCGAACTTGATCTCCAATCACCAGAATGCAGCCTCTCAACAAGTGAAATGCCTCATTATGTAATTGCCTTTAGGGGAACCCTCACAACAGGAGCTGCTTTTGCACGTGATGTTCTATTGGACATTGATGTTGTCCGCAACGGACTTCACCAGTCATCACGCTTTGAAATAGCTGTTCAAGCTGTCCAAAACCTGGTTGCTGCATTTGGACACTCGAATATATGGTTAGCAGGCCATTCTCTTGGGGCAGCTATGGCGCTGCTTGCAGGAAAGAATATGGCTAAGAAGGGTGTATTCATTGAAACGTTTCTGTTCAATCCCCCCTACTTTTCTGCACCTATTGAGAGAATTCAAGATAAGAAGGTGAAACATGGAATACGATTTGCAGGAAGCTTAGTCACTGCAGGGCTAGCTTTTACCATGAAGACTAATGAAAAGATTAATGGCAACGAACAGAACAGCAACAAGTCAGAAGATCCATTTGCTGCTCTATCTGCTTGGTTGCCACGTTTATATGTGAATCCAGCTGACCACATCTGCTCGGAGTACATGGGGTATTTTGAGCATAGGAGAAATATGGAAGATATGGGAGCGGGATTAATTGAGAAATTTGCAACTAAATATTCAATGACGAGTTTATTTATGACTGCAATGGGAAAGGAGCCAGAGGAACCATTACATCTCATTCCTTCGGCCAAACTGATAGCTCATTTAAGTCCTTCAGATGACTTTAGAGAAGCTCATGGAATCAAGCAGTGGTGGAAATCTGATCTTAATTTACAGGTCACAGACCATAGTTTCAAATAAATATATTGTATAATTTATCCATTTAACAATCCACGTAGTCTCGGATTGTATTACTAGTAGTTTGATGCTTATTTGTTGTTAATTGTGTGTTGCCCATTATTTTGTTCGATTGTACACGTTCAATTCAAATGTATAAAAAATATTTATTTGACTGAACAGTGTGTGATTAACTACTCCCTCCGTCCCCCTCAATTGTTTACATTGGAGGGGGACACGGAGACCAAGACAATGTATAATAAATGTGTAAAGTTAGATGAAAAGTGGGTAAAGTGGTGGGACCTATCAATATTTAATAATAGATTTGAGATAGTGGAGGAAAGTAGTGGGTGTAATAGTAGTTTTTATTGTTAAATATGAGATAGTAGGGGAAGATAGTAGATGTAATGATGAGAAAAACTTACTATTTATAGTAACGTAAAGAAATGAGAGGGACATCCCAAAATAGTAACTGTAAACAAATGAGAGGGACAGAGGGAGTATGTAAGTATGTACTCTTGAAGATTCATAATTATATTTGGTATGCAATATTGTGTAAATTAATAAATTTTTAATTTGTTTATAAAATATAGAATATGCATTGATTGATAAGCTATCTTGTTAAATTATACTCCCTCCGTCCCAGTCATTTGTATACAAATGGCTGGGACACGGAGACCAAGAAAATGGGTAAGAAATGAGTAAAGTTGTATGAAAAGTGGGTATAGTGGTGGGACCTAATAAATTTGAGATGGTGGAGGAAAGTAGTGGGTGTAATAGTGTTTATATTATTATAGAATGGAGATAGTGAAAGAAAGTAGTTGGTGTAATGACGTTTTATATTATAAAAATTTACTACTTTTTGAATGTATACAATTGATGGGACGTCCCAAAAAGGAAACTGTATACAATTCATTGGACGGAGGGAGTAGTTTTTTGCAACCACAAAAAATAGATGATAAATGTTAAAAAAGGACGGTGGTTGATTGGAACATAAAATGGGATACAGCGCATAAATATTTTGTGTATGTTTATATATTACTAATTCACATATATAAGAAATTGAAAATTTTAAAACCTTTAAATAACGGAAATTGAGGTAAATTTTGTTAGCTCAGACCGGCCTCTCAGTCTGATTATCACTGCCGGGAGAATTATTAAAAAAACATCTAACCAGGTAATGAGCTCACGAAACATTGGGGATTTTTGCTTTGTTTTATATATTGTTATAATTAGTATAATATGAGGTTCAAATTCTACGGTTACAGACTCTGTTCTAAAATCGGTAATTAATCATGATTAATCACCTAATTAATCTATGTTTCATAACTTGCCGAACTGATTAAATTTTCGATTGATCATCGATCAATCTTATTAATCTCCGATAATACTTGTTCCGTTAATACTTGTTGGTGTGACTTCACCGACTTTAAATGTCAAAAGCAACATATGTCCAAATGTTAGTTTGGGTCGTTAAGTCCTGTGAGAAGCCCATGACCCGAGACTCGACCAGCTCCAACTCTTTAAAAAATACTACCAATAATTAAATTAGCGAGCAGCAGCAGGAGTAGTGTGTAAAAATAAAACCTTTACAAAACCTCATCCCTTCTTGCCTTTGAAGGTACTTTCTTTTTATTTTATTTTTAATTTTCTGTAAATTCCTTTTACATTATACAATGCATATAGCATCTCGTGTATATGTGTATTGTAGTGTTGCATTGTATATGAATTTAGATGTTCTTGTTTGTTGAGGTGATTATGATTAGCCCTTTGGTTATGCTACAATATGTTATGATTTTTGTTGAGTAATTTTGTTCTAATTGATGAATTGTGGCTGCCCTCGAAATGGTTTTCAGTCACCAATTTTCTGAGAAGTTTATAATTGGTTGCATTAAGTCATGACAATGCACACAATGCTTCTGCCAGGACTCGAAATTTTCGTGCAACTGCAAGTCTGGAATTGGCTTTTCACTGAGATATATTAGCCTAATTTGAGGGAGGGCACATGTTACTGATGAAACAGGCAAAATGTAGTTATTCATGTTGTCTCGAAGGTGTTGGAATGGATTTAAAGGATGTTTTGAAGTTATTGTATAATTACGTTGACATCTATATAAATGTGTTGCATAAGAAATGCCACAGCGAAAATGGATGGGAAATAGGGAAGTGGACAAATTGGGCTTTTAAGAAACTAGATATATTGTAAGATTCAGAGGTGTAGCAATCTGTTTTGCAAGCCATATGGATATCATTAATCGACTAAAATGTGGTACTTGTAGTTATGTTTGCTTCTCCAAATTACATTTTACTGGTTCTCTAAATGATTTCCCAGAACCTTCTATCTTCTCGGGAGTCAGATGTTCATGTTCGTATTCACACTACTGCATCGGTACCCAGAGGTTTCATAGAAAGAAACATCTCAATTGTTTAACTTTACCTCCATAATTTTTCAATTCTATCCAACCATCCTCTGATATTCTCTTTATATGATTTCCCCTCATGTCCAACCTCGTACAGCCCATTTAAACTGAAAGATCAATGCTGAATAACTATATGCATCTGAATATATTAGGATATTTTATGTATTTGAATAGCCAATTTTTAATTTTTATAGTTTTTTCATACTTTCAATTGCACACCGCTAATGAATAGACTGACACTTTGGCGCTATATATTTCTGCAGTTGTCATATTGTAAATGGTGGGACTTGCTGCATCTGGCCTGCAAATCACCGCAGTTAGACCTTTTATTTTCTTTAACCATAGGATTTTTAAGTCAGCTGTATCACCTGTCTTTAATAGTTCTAATGGATCCTCATCAGTAAAGGATTCCAGTTCCTGTCATGTATCAAGTTTGCAGCCTTTTCAGCGAATTTTAATGTCAACCTCAGCTAGGAACTATGCAACGAAGGCAAACTCTGAAGCAAGTGATGTAAAGCCGACATCAGTATTACCTATAGATTTGAGAGGTAGGTCTCTCTGTTTCTTCATTACATAAGCTTGCTTTATGTTGAATTTAAGTAAAATTGTGCTATTTTGGTGGTACTGGGTGTGATGTGATGAGTGGATAATAAATAATAGATAAATCTTTGTAATATTTTTCTATAATCTTATGGATAAGCCTTCGGCGTAGTATGATATTTAATTAGCTAGTGACTGAGATTAAAATTTAATTAAAATTCAATAAAATCTTTAATGACTTTTTAGCTCCTTTTACCAGCCAAAGGCTTTTGTGTTGACATAAGCATTCAGTGGATACAAGGGGAGTTTTAGGCAGTTGTTATGTCTGTTATTTAAAAGTGTTATAATTTTATCAATTTTTTGTTGCAATGGTTTGAGATGAAGCATCCACATAATCGGATGAAAGAACCGAGTTTAAGTGTCAATTAAGTCAAATATCTTCTTCAACCAAATATATAATTTGACGTGTAGGTAAAAGGGCATTCATTGCCGGGGTAGCTGATGATAATGGATATGGTTGGGCTATAGCCAAATCTCTTGCCGCAGCAGGTGCTGAAATTCTCGTCGGTACATGGGTTCCTGTAAGTGAAACCTCTTTTAGCCCCTGGTTTACATCTACCACATTGATAGTTTTCTAGTTTTTGTAATGGTTTTGCCTAATCTGTTTACCCCTCTCCTGTAGGCGCTAAATATATTTGAAACAAGCCTACGGCGTGGAAAATTTGATGAATCACGCGTGTAAGAGTAAAATGTTTTTATGTCATCTCTTCTTGTTTTTATTTTTGAGCATAAATATATATTAATGATTTATGCAGTTAATGCGGGTTGCACATTTTTATGAAGTCTTACATTTCAGGTTGCCAGATGGTTCTTTGATGGAAATTACTAAAGTATATCCATTAGATGCTGTGTTTGACAACCTTGAGGACGTACCTGAAGAAGTAACATTCCAAAGAATTTTTAGAAGTTATATGAAAATGCTTATTCTTTGATTAATAAATAGGACATCCATTATGCAGATAAAAGCAAATAAACGTTATGCTGGATCTTCTAAATGGACTGTTCAGGTACATTTGCATTAGAATCATTTTCACATGAATAATTGTTACAAAACTATCTTTCCTAGCAATTAAAGAAATATCAGAAGAATTTGCATTGTGTTGCTAAGGGTTAGAAACAGCAGGTTATGACCTGTAAAACTTAATACTTGACGCTCAATCTAGCAGACCTGTGGCTGAGTTAGTGTACTACAATGTCTGTGTTATCAGTATCATACAGATTATCCTAGCAGCATAACTAAAACACATTTTATTCATCTCGAAGAAAGTACGATAAAAGAATAAATATTTTAATGTGCATATTTTAGAGTCTATGCCATCTTCAGTTATTAGTACCTCTAAAAATTTCAAACTTATTCCAACACTGGGTAAAGTATCTGATTGAATTCAGCATATTCTTGAATATCTAGTTTTAGATGAGCACTTCTCTTATCAGTTGATCAAATTGTCAGGAAGTTGCAGAATCAGTGAAAGAGGACTTTGGCAGCATTGATATTCTTGTGCACTCACTTGCTAATGGGCCAGAGGTACATTTCCGTTATTATCTACTGCAGTTTATACATTTACTTAAGGATGAATATCTATTGAGTTTTTATTAGGTGACAAAACCTTTGCTCGAGACTTCAAGGAAAGGGTATCTTGCAGCAGTATCTGCATCAAGTTTTTCCTATATCTCCTTGTTAAAGAATTTTATCCCAATAATGAATCCGGGTATGACCTCTGTTCTGTAGTCTAAGCGATGCTTTCTTTACATATGTATGTTCATCGCAAGTTGTCCTGTTGTTTTGGTCACTGATTTAATTTTGGCTGCACGTGTTCTGTACCTTTGAGTAGCTTTTGTTCTGCAGGTGGTTCTTCAATTTCCTTGACATATATTGCTTCTGAGAGGATAATTCCAGGGTATTTTGCCTTATAATTGAATTCATCTTTAATTTTTTGATTGCAACACCTTTGATGGGGAACATAATTAATGCTATGTAATACAGCTATGGTGGTGGTATGAGTTCAGCTAAAGCAGCGCTAGAAAGTGACACAAGAGTAATTACTATCTAAGATAATCCACGTCTCGATGTTTAGGATTATTTTTTTATTCTTCCTGCCGGTAACCTTAACTGTACTGTCAGGTGCTTGCTTTTGAAGCTGGAAGAAAACGTAAAATCAGGGTCAACACAATATCGGCTGGTACACTTGTCATTTCAACTTTCTGCCTCTCTCTTCTGACCCTTATGTCTTTAAAAGATGTCATTTATCAGAAATATCATGCTTGCTTGAAAATTTGTTCAGTTACTAATTGAATTTATATAAAGCACGCACATATCTGGAGCTGTTCACCAAGCCTACTGTTCTAGTTGTACCATTCTTAAGGAGGACCGTATTTGGAGCCCTCAAGCAATAATAGTCTTCGTGTTTTTGTAGTGTAATAGGTTAGATATACTCCAAGAAACAGAAACCATTATCAATTTTTCACGTTAAGACATTAATCTATCGGAACTTATGATATCTGTGCCAGTTTTGGTGAACAAGATATGTAAAAACAAGAAATGTAAGAAAGTCGGGAGTCTTTATCACTTGTACTGGTAGGAAGACCTAATATTGTCTATTGTAAACTTTACATTTTCTAAAGTAAATTTCCTTGAGATCTAGCTCAATATTTTACCGTAAACCTGTTATTTTGGTTTGCATCTTACCTAAAGACAATGTTTCCAGGCCCTTTGAGAAGCCGTGCAGCGAAAGCTATTGGATTCATAGATATGATGATTGACTATTCTTTGGAAAATGCACCTCTCCAGAAAGAACTATCTGCAGGTGAATCGCTTGGATATTACAAACCTTAATTATTTTTTTGCAAAAATGTGTCTCCTTATGAAGAATGTCTACCCTATCTACTCACTAATCTTGAGAAACAATGAACAGAGGAAGTGGGGAACACTGCTGCTTTCTTGGCTTCACCACTGGCTTCAGCAATAACTGGTGCTGTTATATATGTAGACAATGGTCTAAATACAATGGGTGTCGGAGTTGATAGCCCCATATTTAAAGATCTTAATATTCCGAAGTATGAGCAATAGCGATGACAATTACAGGCGCTTTTCAGCTCCAAGCTCCAAAAGACCAGAAGTAAAGAGTACTTTTTGTAGTTTAGTTGCTTGCGACCTATATCAATGTTCAGCCTGACATGGGTTGGCCGCGGCACCATTTTCTTGAGTTGTAGCACCCTTCCTATGAGCATGTATTACTATCAGTGTAAAACCTATTTGTAGCTAAAGGATGAATTCAAAGGCATTTGGACTACTTTCACTCTTTTCTGGCCGTGGCCGCCGTTTAACTAAACTTATTTTTCAAAAATAAGGATTTATTTCTGAAAAAAAGTACATTTTTGACAAAACATATATACAGCTCTATTTTATCCTGAAATAATTCCTTATTTTTTTCCTAAATAATGAATATAAAACACCTTCTGAACATCTATATCTTCATATTCCCCTGGTTCTGGACGTTGCCATCTCTTCAAGCTGATGGCTTTGTTAGCCCTCATAGCTCTCGTGACAACAAAAGGTTTCAAAAGAGTATTGTGTTTTATATCGTTATGTGTGTTTAAATATAATTTTAAAATATCATAAGTAAAATACCTTCTCAAATTAAGATTTTTAACTTATTTAGGAATTTGGGTGGACCCCAACAAATCCTTTGTCGACTTGAATTCTATAAAACTTAAACTGAATCAGAGAATCTTACCTTTTTTTCGGCCTTAATCTTCGTTGCTCCATTATCTAAATAATAGTGTCTTTCTTGTTCATCACCTAGAATCAAACTCTTTCTTTTATACACCTTCCAACTTCTCCCTCATCCAACAAACCTGTACTCTTGTGATGCCAATACGCTCAAAGATATACATTCTTTGATGCATCTGTTACATATCTCACATTGATAGCATGTTTGATTGTCTCATATCAACTCCTTTGAACTTTCTTTTTTTCATCATTCTCCATAATGATATTACAAAGATCTTCATATGTGCATAAAGTCTCATACATCGCTCGATCCCTAATCATGTGCACATCACTAAGAGGGGTGTATTGGATTGGGAATTTAAAGTATTTTTTTTCATTCATGAAATCCGAGGGTATTTGATTGGGATTGTTTGAAATCCATTAAAATCTCGAGGTATTCGATTGGGATTTCAAATTATGCCACAAAATCTAGTGGTATTTAATTGGGATTTTAAATTATGCTTTAAAATCCCATGGTATTCAATTGAGATTGTTTAAAATCCATTAGAACCTGATGGCATTCAAATGCTGATGGATTTTTTTGGATTTCATAAAATGATGGAATTTGTGGCATTCTCCGGTGTATTTTAAGTTTTTTGAAGCATTGTGCTTAAATCCTATTAACTCTGCGACATTTTATCAAGAATCCGCACAAAATCAAAATCACATACAATCCATTAAAATCCATGGACTAAAAACAACAAATTAAAATATCAATCGAATACACCCCGTAAACTTTGTTCACATGTGTAGAGTGTGCATCATTAACTTTGTTCTTACTCTTCATCTCTTTAAAAGATCTCAATTCTTCTTTTTAAAGTTTGGACAAAATATTTGCATATGACTCGTTTCACCATAATAATAGAACTCAACAGTGTTCATATCCTTTTACTCGGTCGAGATTTATTTCTTCCTTGCGAGTCATCGCTCGAGCGACTCCTCCCTCTTTCAACACTTTTGATAGCTAAAACTATCTCATCACTTTGAGAAATAACACCCTTTGTCATCTTCTCATTATCTTTTAACAACTTTAACACATCATCAATCGCAAGAGATGTCTTCCCTACTAAAAACGTTTGTTTAAACATTTGAAGGACTTCGGTAATGATGACAACAACAATAGAGCTTGTTCCTCGTCTTTCATCGGCTCATCAACATTAACCAGATGACATACTAGCTGATTAAAACAACTAATGTGATCATGGAGATTACCTTCTTCATCCAATTCTAAAGAGTAGTGTTGGGTTCCGTCCCGAATTCCTAAATAAGTTAAGAATCCTAATTGGAGAAGGTATCTTATTTATGATAATTGAGGTAATCCGATTCTTGGTAGAATATTAATTGTGGAAGGATTTCTATCCAAGATAGGAAAAGATGGTAATTATCATAAATAGGAATTTGAAGTAAATTAGGATTAGAATATTTGTGGTGCCTATAAATATAGTTATTTGTAGGAGTTTTATTGTATTGCAAAAGTTAGAGAGTTGTGTGAGAAATACACAAGAGAGAACTTTTGTGATCAAGTTGAGGGGTTTGTATACAAGAGTGTTGAGTGAGGGAGCGACTCCAATCTTGTAATACATTCATATTTAGTGGATTGGTGGTTTTACCCTCCCTTGAGGGGTTTCCACGTTAATTGTTTGTGTTCTTTACTTTCGTGCTTGTTATTGTGTTTGATTAACGTCAATCTATAGTGGATGCGATCCTAACAAACTGGTATCAAGAGCTGAGGTTCGAGAAGTAGATTCGACGTTAAAGAGGAGGCAATCACGAAGTAGGCTATTTGTGCGGAGTTGGTCTTGATTTGATTTTTTGGCTTGATGGAGGATCTGAAATCGTTGAGGATTGATGCACCCAAGTATGATGGGAAGACGGATTTCACGATGTGGCAATTAACCGTCAAGGATGTGTTAATTCAACAAGGACTTGATGATGCCTTGGAGAAGACGAAGCCAAAAGAGATGAGTGATACAGATTGGGCGAAAATCCAGAAGAGAGCGGCGAGTACAATCAGGCTGGCACTTGCACCCGAAGTGAGATATAACGTGTTGAAGGAGTCGACACCAAAGGAGATATGGGACAAGTTAGCAAACATATACGCTTCAAAGTCGTTGACCAACCGACTTAATTTGAAGATGGAGTTGTACTCATTAAAACTGGATGAAGAAGGTAATCTCCATGATCACATTAGTTGTTTTAATCAGCTGGTATGTCATCTGGCTAATGTTGATGAGCCGATGAAAGACGAGGAACAAGCTCTGTTGCTGTTGTCATCATTACCGAAGTCCTTCAAATATTTTAAGCAGACGTTGTTAGTGGGGAGGACGTCTCTTACGCTTGATGATGTGTTAAAAGCGCTAAGAGATAATGAGAGGATGACAAAGGATGCTGTTTCTCAAAGTGGTGAGACGGTTTTAGCTGTCCAAAGTGCTGAAAGAGGGAGGAGTCGCGCGCGCAATGACCTGCAAGGAAGAAGTAAATCTCGGCCGAGTAAGAAGGATATGAGCACTGTTGAGTGCTATTATTGTGGTGAAACGGGTCATATGCAGATGTTCTGTCCGAGCTTTAAAGAAGACTTGAGATCCTTTAAAGAGATGAAGGGAAAGAACAAAGTTGAAGATGCGCACTCTACACACGTGGTCGAGGATGGAGAGTTTTTGATGGCGAGTGATGATATCGTTTCTGATTCGGTGAAGAATAAATCAGAATGGGTGATGGATTCTGCTGCTTCCATGCACATATGTAGGGATCGAGCGATGTTTGAGACTTTATGCACAGATGAAGATCTTGGTAATATCATTGTGGGGAATGATGAGAAGATGAAGGTTCAAGGCGTTGGAACTGTTTGTCTTAAACTCCATGATGGTACAATCAAGAAGGCTCTTAATGTGAGATATGTACCAGATGCATCAAAGAATGTGTTGTCTTTGAGTGTGTTGGCATCACAAGGGTACAGATTCGTTGGACGAGGGTGAAGTTGCAAGGTGTATAAAGGAAAGAGCTTGATTCTACGAGGGATGATGAACAAGAAGAACATCTATTGTTTAGATGGTGGAGAAACGAAGACGAAGACCGAGAAAAAGGTGAGATTCTCGGATTCAGTTGAAGTTTTCGGGAATTCGTGCCGAGGGAGGATTTGTTGGGTTCCGTCCCGAATTCCTAAATAAGTTAAGAATCCTAATTGGAGAAGGTATCTTATTTATGATAATTGAGGTAATCCGATTCTTGGTAGAATATTAATTGTGGAAGGATTTCTATCCAAGATAGGAAAAGATGGTAATTATCATAAATAGGAATTTGAAGTAAATTAGGATTAGAATATTTGTGGTGCCTATAAATATAGTTATTTGTAGGAGTTTTATTGTATTGCAAAAGTTAGAGAGTTGTGTGAGAAATACACAAGAGAGAACTTTTGTGATCAAGTTGAGGGGTTTGTATACAAGAGTGTTGAGTGAGGGAGCGACTCCAATCTTGTAATACATTCATATTTAGTGGATTGGTGGTTTTACCCTCCCTTGAGGGGTTTCCACGTTAATTGTTTGTGTTCTTTACTTTCGTGCTTGTTATTGTGTTTGATTAACGTCAATCTATAGTGGATGCGATCCTAACAAGTAGAACTTCGTCTTTAAATTAAGTCGGTTGGTCAACGACTTTGAAGCGTAATTGCTTCCTAACTTGTTCCATATCTTCTTCGGTGTCGACTCCTTCAACACGTTATATCTTACATCGGGTGCAAGCAGCTCTTTTCTGAATTTTCGTCCGATCTGTTTCACTCATCTCTTTTGACTTCGTCTTCTCCAAGACATCATCAAGTCCTTGTTGAATTAAAACATCCTTGGGCGTTAATTGTCACATAGTAAAATTTGTCTACCCATCATACTTGGGTGCATTAATCCTAAACGATTCAAATCCTCCGTCAATCCAAAATATTAACTCAAGACCAACTGTGCGCAAATAGCCTACTTCAATTGCATCCTCGTTAATGTTGAATCTACTCCTCGAAATCTTCTTTTGTGTATCTCTCGAATAACTTTATCAATTTTGCAATACATAAAACTCCTATATATAACTATATCTATAGGCATCACAAATACTCTAATTCCACTTTACTTCAAATCATATTTATGATAATTACCATTTCTTCCTATCTTGAATAGAATCCTTCCATAATTAATATGTCTATCAAAATAGAATTATTTTAATTATCACAAATAACATACCTTACCAAATTAGGATTCTTAACTTAGTAATTCGGGACGGATCCTAACAAAAATATATTACAATATGATAAATAAAATTATTTATTAATTCATCAATGTATTAATGAAATATTAATTTGAGGAATTTGGATTTAATAGACTAAAATATCGTTTATGAATTAATTGAGAATTAATCAAAATAATTTATCAAGACAAAAAGTAGATATACCAAAACAATATAATCCATTTTAAAATTAATTATATATTTTATGATATTTTTAAAATTTATTTACTTATATTAATATATAAATCTCAGTTAAAATTTAATCAGATTTAACGAAAAAAGGTCAAAATATTTCATTTGAATGTAATATCAAACATATTTAGCAGGGCTAAATTTGATAATTTTATTATTAATAGTATAGATTGGTTAATAATTTATCAAAAACCTTGATAAATTAAAACACTTTTCAGGTAAACAATTACTCCCTCCGTCCCCCCTAATTGTATACACAAGGGGGAGCGGTATGCACTTTAATGTTTCTCTAAAATACAGTAAAAAAATTTTTTCTGAATAAAAATTTAACTATTAAATTTTTATTGGGAGATTTTTTTAAAAATAAATTATAGAATTATATTTTATTGAAGTATTAAATTACGTATCAAACAGTGAATGTATACAATTCAGAGTGACGGAGGGAGTGAATAATTTTAGTATGGACAATGCAACTTTAATTACTCTGTCAAAAAAAATGCAACTTTAATTACAATTTTGGATAATTAAAATATTAAGTAAATATAAAAGACAAAAAAAGGGCAAAGTGTGCAGTGTAATAAAAAAAGAGTGAAAGAAGATATTTTTGGTGTTTGAGTTGAGAGTAGGGAGGGAGGCAAGGCAAGGGTTGTAATGTTATCCACAAGGACCAAGAGAAGCTAATAATTAGTGAAGCCATGGAAATGAGCAGCTCTGCACTCGTCTCCTTTTCTGCTTGTTCTCACCTGACAAAACCTCAATTCTTCTCCTTCAATTCCATCTCTTTGTTATCTTCCACTTGTTCTTCTTCTACAAATATTATATCCACTCTTAATTTTAGTAATAACAATAGTAATTCACCAAGATTTACGTTCCTTCGCACTAACGCCATTGCTCTCCATGCTCTCACCACTCCTGTTTCTCAACAAAATGATGACAATGATGATAGTAAACAGCTGCCCCACTTGCCTAAAGTTGATAAGAGCGGAAGGTTTTGCAGTCCCAGAGCCGCCCGAGAACTTGCTCTGTATGCCTCTCTCTCTCTCTCTCTCTCTCTCTCTCTCTCTCTCTCTCTCTCTCTCTCTCTCTCTCTCTCTCTCTCCCTCTCTCCCACTCTCTCTCTCTCTCCCTCCCTCCCTCTCTCTCTCTCTCCCCCTCTCGCTCGCTCTCTCCCCCCTCTCCCTCCCTCCCCCTCCCTCCCTCCCTCTCTATCTCTCATATATCATTGTGTTTGTGTACGTATTGCAATTTAGTGCATATGCTACTTAGTCTAATCTTTTATATATGCGTGTTACTTTTAGTTTGTCATGCATCTACTTAGTGTATGCAATTTAGTGGATTTAAGTGTTCTATATGTGTGTATATTGCTAGGTCTATTCTATATGCTGCCTGCCTACAAGGTTCCGATCCTGTTCGTCTTTTTGAGAAGCGTGTAAATGCTAGAAGAGGTTAGTGATGCTTCTTCTCTTTTCCCCCTATAGATTGTATGTCTTGGAGTTAAGTTTTTTTTTTTCTTTTGTATGGACTGGCATTTGTTTTATAGAGGCAGGATATGAATTTGATAAAGCGGCATTGATGGAGTATAATCATATGAGCTTTGGTGGACCCCCGGTTTCTGCAGATACTATTGAAGAAGCTGACAGGCTTATGCAATGTGATATGAAGGTATCTGAAGTGGGTAAGTTCTTACAAACTACAAAGCCTTTTATGCTTGCCACTGCCTTCTTTAATTAGGACCTTACAGCTTCTTCTTGTTTCACAATGGGGGTTTCTTTGTGATGATTTATACTTGTGATTGGCGATCATTTTTGCAATTATATGTGAACGTTTTATGTATTGGTTTGTGTTTACAGACAACCTAGTACAACTATACCTTATACCTTCAAGATAAACAATTTTGCATTTCTTGTGTGTTAATCGTAATCACTTCAAAATACATTGCCGGCTACATTATATAAGCATTTTTCTCAATTCTGAATCTTCTTAAGAAAATAATTTTTTATCTAATTGCTAAAGTTTCCTACCCATATGTACAATTTTGTTGTTCAGGTATGATGCTACCATTTTCAGACATGTTCTCTTTCATACTTATATACTGTTGCTTATCAGCTATATGATTCGCCTCTTTCTCTTTAGTCTTCATTGGACCAGTAGTGAGTGGTTTAGCTAATTTTTGCAAGACAGAGTGTTGATTTATCTTTGTTGCTTCTAGTATTTTTTCACCAAAAGTTTAGATTTTACCATTTGTGCATGCTGAACCAATGCTTTCAGGCCAACTTTCCAAGTTTCTTTGTCATAAACTTAGTTCAGCTCTTTAAAAATTTGGGAATAGTACAACGGCTGTAGTTCGTCACTTTCAAATTAGAAATCATATACTCTAGTGGATGCCTACAACGATTGTGTCCATTCACTTCTCATTTCATCATCAGACTTTAAAAAAAATGAAAAGTGGAAACTATAGAAAATGCTTATGCGTAAGAAATGTATATTTCACTTGTCCCTTTATAAGTTAATGGTACTGTGGCTGCTTCCGGTTGATAGATCAATGTCCAACGCCAGTCTGGTGAGCATATATATCTTTCACGTCAGATGCAAACTCTTCCATCCAGAAGTGTTGTTTTTAAAGTATTACTGAATAATGACTAGAGAACTGGCTTTCTTAAGCATTTGTCTTGCATTTACACGATAACTTTATAGTGGGTTTGAATATTGATGATGATGGTGACATAGTGCGAAGCTTAAAACAATGTTGTATTGGAGGTCTAGTAGTCAAAGGCATGGAACTTATTTTAACAAGAAAACCTTGTTATATGCAGTATAGTGTCAGTTCATTTATGTAGTATATGTGTGAAATTGGTTTCGTGGTTTTAGATTGCTTCGTAAAGAATTCTGATTTCCCTTGATCTGAAAAGCATAACTAATTGTGCAATTTTTAATGCTGTATTCCAGAAGCAGAGGTCCTTTCAGCTCCTCCAAAGTTGGTCTACAGCAAACTAATCTTACGGTAGGTCCTTAGGTGTGTAATCAGATATTCATTGCTTTTTATCTGCACTGTTTACTTTACTCTTCCCTTCACCATTACAGCTTTACACGAAAACTGTTGGTGGCAGTTGTTGAGAGCTGGGATAGTCACGTGCTTGTGATTGACAAAGTCGTCCCACAGAACTGGAGGGTTAGTCTTGCACGTCTTCTCTGACTTCTGATTTTTTCCTTTAAGCTTGTGTTTGTAGGCAAACTATTTGCTTACATCTAATCTGATACAGATTAATTTGTGATAAGGAACAACAAATCTTAGGCTAGCAACTAAACTTAAAAGTCCATTACACTCAATTCGAAATCAACAGTGTTCTGATTCAGCTGAAATTTTTAACTATTCTCGAATTCCTTAACATTAGTAATAGTTCACAACATTTTATCTCAAATTTTGTTAAACATTTTAAGGTCAAAATTAGCTGAGTCAACATTATCAAAACCAAAGACGGGCCAAATGAATTGGACCATTGTTGACTGCCTCCCATATATCTTCTTTCATTTGGTCCCTCAGAAAGGCTATCATCTTTTCTTTAGGAATGAAATGTATACTTCTGACCTCCGATTTGAAGCTTGTGTTCATGTCAAATATGGGTTAAATGGTGTTTTAGTCACTCAACTGATCAGAAATTTGCAATTGGGTCATCCAACTCAAAAAGCTGTCAGTCACATCCTTATACTCTTAAAAATTTTCATTCAGGTCACTGGCCGTTACACTCCGTTAAAAAATTTGACGGAAAGCTGACTAAGCATCGTGACTTGGCTTAAATAAATCCACCGTGGCATGTACAGTCAGCTGAAGTGGCATTTTTGTCACTCAACTGACTACAAACTTGCAATCGGGTCATCAAACTCAAAAAACTTTCATTTAGGTCACTTATCATAATATCCGTTAAAAATTGAAAAAAAAAGGAATCAAATAACAATCATGCAGCACTTTTTTTTCTCTCTTGAAAATTTCGAAACTTATTAACAAATGAAACAGATACACACACATAAAATCAATAGTTTCACCCACAAAAACTTAATCTTTGTTTATATCTTATCGTTGTATATATCTTGAGGTCATTTTGGAAAAACTAATATTGGCCTTAAAATATATAAATCGATAAGAGATAAACAAATATTAAGTTTTTATAGGTGAAACTATTGATTTTATGTGTGTGTATCTGTTTCATTTGTTAATAAGTTTCGAAATTTTTAAGAGAGAAAAAAAGGTTTTGTATTATAGCTTTTAATTCTTTTTTTTTTCAATTTTTAACGGATATTATGATAAGTGACCTGAATGAAAGTTTATTGAGTTTGATGACCCGATTGCAAGTTTATAGTCAGTTGAGTGACCAAAATGTAACTTCAGCTGACTGTACATGCCATAGTGGATTTATTTAAGCCAAGTCATGATGCTTAGTCAGCATTCCGTCAAATTTTTAACGGAATGTAACGGCCAGTGACCTGAATGGAAATTTTTAAGAGTATAATGATGTAACTGACAGTTTTTTGAGTTGGATGACTCAATTGCAAGTTTCCGGTCAGTTGAGTGACCAAAATGCCATTTAACCCTGTCAAATATTGACTACATCCGCAGTGGTGTTTGATAGCCTTGCATTTGCACCTAGACGATTGGATGTCAAGAATGTTCATGTTATGTTATAATTGTAATTGTGGGGAGCTTGGCTATTCGGCCTATAATGTTTGACAGTACATCCTTAGTACACACTTCAATTGGTCAGATTGAGTTTGACTTCATTGTCCCTTCTGTGGTCCATTCTACAAAGCAAAATACTACGGGTCCAATCCTCATATGTGCTGCTGTGTTCTCTAGGACCAAGTTCTAGCAGTCACTCATCCTAGGGGTGGGAATTTCGAGTATCGCGGTGGGGTTGACGAACTCGGGTTAGAATTTCAACCTGACTTGAATTGTCCTTGAGTAACCCGAACTCAACCCGAAATGATATATATATATATATATATATATATATATATATATATATATATATATATATATATATATATATATATATTAAAACTTCCTCCAATACTTTCCTCCACTATACTCACTGTATACATTAAATCAATCAGTCCCACCACTTTATCCACTTTTCTTTCTCTTTCCCACTAGTTTATACATTTTTCTTTATGTCCGTGACCGACCCATTTGTTTCAGGAGGGAGTAATTAAATTTATAATCCCATATATTAGTTAATATAATATATAAACAATAGACACTAATCTATATAAATTATAGTAATATAAAATTTATACAAATATAGGTATTTTTGTAGTATATTTCATTTTGTATCATGTATAATATGATCTAGACTCTAGAGTGACTTTGAATCCATCTTGGGTCACACCGATTCTGAAATACTCTGACTCGAATTTATATTTTTCTAGTTGGGTCTTATTTTGCCACCCCTAGCCCATCCCGGTCGCAATTTGGTAGAGAACATAACTCATCAAACATAGAGATGATATGCTAAAACTTAGAAGTCCCAACTTTTGATTAATAAAGATGCCCTTGGTCTTTCAAGTTCGTATGACCAATGGACAATGAGCCCGCTTCTAGCTAAAAAATTAGAGAGGTGGCCAGACGCGATGAGATTCTCATATCCTCATACAGTCATACTGTACTTTTCTCACTATGAGGATGGTGTTGTGCGTGATGTCATTTTTTAGAGAAGTTTGCCTTATTCCCTTGCTTATGCAGCAGTGAGATGTATTTGGAGGATATTTTGGTAGTCCTATACTCGTATTTTGTATTTTTGTTACTTTCTCTATGTAATTGGTCAACTATTATTTTTTGCTGAGCTACTGACCTGCCTTTTAGCCACATCCATTGTTTTATTCTGTACAATTGATCCTTTAGAATTATGTTTATAGTAATTATTGTCCATGTTTTTTAATTAATTATAGGCTTTCTTTGAGAATTATGACTATTTAAGCATGCCTTTTCCCATAAAGTATGTGGTTGCAGTTTATTTTATTTACTCCGTTTTTTTATATTGGTTATTATTCTTATTTCAATCTGGTTAGTGCTAGTAACAGTTTGATCCTTTTTATTTGCATTTTTCTATACAGTATATGGTTGCACTTTATTTGCAGTTAATGCTGCAAAAAGTTTGACCCTTTTATGGTTTAACTAAATGGTTATGATATGCATTATGTGCTCCTCATCAAAATTAAATTTTTTACTAAATCATGAGCTGTGGCGTTATGAAGAGCTACAAAATTGATATTATGTTAATCTTTATATTTACTTGTGCCGAAATGTGTACAGAATGAACCAGCTGGCAGAATATTGGAGCTTTCTATTCTTCACCTAGCTATGGCTGATATATCAGTATTAGGCACACGCCACCAAATTGTGATTAATGAGGTATTGTTTTCGCCTCTTGCTTTCGTTTAAAATGAGTAGTAGCATCTTCTAATAGTTTTGGATTTTTCACCTTGTTAACATGATCATTAACATGAAGGCTGTTGATCTCGCAAAACGCTTCTGTGATGGGGCAGCTCCTCGCATAATCAATGGATGCCTCAGAACATTTGTAAAGGATCTTGAAGAAACAGGTGTTCAACAGGGTTTAGTAGCTAAGCAGACCAATTAAGCTTTATATTAGGATTAGATAAAGTTGCCTATCCGTTTTCAACTTGAGGACAAGATGAAAATCTTATATTAAAGAATCACAAGAGTGAAATACGATTTCACCTTGAAGCGAATTCCTCCTGATAAGAGTTAAGGCTACAAGTCTACAAGACTACCACCAAGTGTAAGCTTGCAACAGGAGTTGGTGATACTTGAGGTGTTGTATATTTTGGTGGTAAATGCATTTGGAAAATGGACATGTTGATGTTGTAATTCAGGCTTTCAGTGTAGTTAATATAGCTTTTGGAATTCCGATGTAAGTGATTCATACATATATATAGATTTAGAGATGGAATCAGGCAGCATTTATTTATTCGTCAAATGCCTAAGCTTGTTAACGACGACTTGGGTTGTTTGGTTCATGGTTAATGAGCCCGGTTAATGGGAATCGGAACCTTAATCCCATAACAAGCGTTTGGATTAGTTATTTGGTGCTATGGAATGGGAACCCCAATCCTTTTAGGTGGTTAAATCATACTCTTCCCACCCTTTGGGTTACCATACCATTCCCATTAACCCCCATTCCCATACCCTCCATTCCCATTCCCGATTCCCATTCCCAACCTTAATCCAAACGCCCCCTTGATTAAACGGATTGGTAGTTTCTCTTTAAACCAGGGAGTTGATTCTATCATAAGAGGGGATCTTGATTTTGATGTGTGTGTGTGTGTGATTTGTGTGTTATTTTCCCTTGTTAACCCAGCTAGTTCATATGGTCAGTCTTTTCTTGCTAACACGCTTTATTTTATAAGGATTTTTTGTTGGTATTTGTTTTGCTAAATTTCACATCCTCTTGAACTCCTATTTATTCGATAAAATAAATTGACATTTTCCTAATCTTTTTTATAAAATCATATTTTATAAAATATTTAAAATACTTGACAAAGATTCCAAACACTTGTGTAGAAATGAGTGGTGGGAGATAGCGTTTGAATTGAAATTTTGTTTGAAGAGCGTAAAATAACGAAGGTGAGTTAATTTTGTGAGATATTTCGCCGGAAATAACTTGGAAGATGTTTTTACTAAGCTAGTTGACAATTGACATTGTATGCACACGGAAACTATACATACAACAAACAATTCTATATTTTCTTAATAAATATTGTTACCTATCTCTCTCCACACTTTTTCTCTCTCTTAGGGTTTCAGAGAGATTTCAATCTCAGTCCGATGACATCTCCGGCGACATCAGCATCACCGAACAAACAGCAATTCCTCAGCAGCGTCCTCTCGCAACGCGGTCCCTCATCTCTCCCCTACTCTGAAGACTGCAAATGGCTGATCCGTCAACATCTCGTCTCTCTCGCTGATTCCTATCCGTCTCTCCAACCTAAAACTGCGACCTTTACGCACAACGATGGCCGTACGGTCAATCTCCTCCAGGCGGAAGGTACGGTTCCGATGATCTATCAGAATGTTACTTACAATATTCCTATTGTTATTTGGCTTATGGAATCGTATCCACGTCATTCTCCTATTGTTTTCGTTAATCCGACTAGAGATATGATTATTAAGCGGCCGCATCCGTTTGTTAATCCGTCGGGGATGGTTTCGATTCCGTATTTGCAGAACTGGATATATCCTAGTTCTAATTTGCTGGATTTGTGTCGGAATTTGTCGCATTATTTTGGGCGCGATCCGCCTTTGTATTCGCAGCGTAGGCCTGTGCAGAATGTTAGCCCTAGTCCTAGTGTCAGTCCCAGTATGAGTCCTAGTGTTAGTTTTGATTCAAGTTCTGGTGGTGCGGCTGCGCGGCCTGCCATTCCGCCTGGGACGTATCCACCCTCGCCGTATAGTAGTGGAGGGAGGATGCAGTTTCCGGTGCCGACGCAGCCGGCTCCTCCGCAGAGGATTAGTGAGGATGCTGGGGAGGTTTTTAGGAGGAATGCAATTAATAAGTTGGTAGAGAATTTACATGGTGATATAGGGGCCATGAGGAAGAGTAAGGAAGCTGAGATGGAAGGATTGTTTGGTGTTCAAGGGGCGCTGAGGCAGCGCGCCGAACATATATCCAAAGGGGTCAGGGAAATGGAAGGGGAGAAGGAAGGGTTGGAAATGCAGTTACAGATGGTTTCCATGAATACTGATGTGTTGGAAGGGTGGTTGAGGGAGAATGAGGGAAAGAAGAAGGATGGTGTTGGTATTGATGATGCTTTTGTGCCAGTAGACAACTTCTCTAAGCAGATGCTGGAGTGTACATCAGCTGATTTAGCTATTGAGGATGTTGTGTATGCGCTGGATAAAGCTGTTCAGGATGGATCAATTCCTTTTGATCAGTACTTGAGAACTATTCGGTCATTGTCTCGTGAGCAGTTCTTTCACCGTGCCACAGCATTGAAGGTCAGGGGTGTTCAGAATCAAGCACATGTTTCTAGTATGGCTGCTAGGGCATCACCATATCTGGCATAGTTTTGCTATTCATTTACTTTCTGCAGAAGACAGATGCAAGGATGAGGAACTTAGTTGTTGTGGTATGTCAATCCAGGTGTCCTCAAGATATGAATGTTTGATAATCCATATGATACTTGTTAAGATCGTTTGCTGTAAAATACGCTTACTGGTGCTATATACTCTTTGTTTTTCATGTTCTTTCTTGATATATTTTGATGGATTTTGTATAATCTAGATGATTTGAATCCACATTTAAATACTACCTTTCATGTGCTTAAATAATTGACACAAATTCGCTTTTTCAGCTTGCGCACAGTTCCCATTTTTCAGAAATACTAGTTTTCATGTGCTCATATAATTGACACATGGTTTTTTCTTTTTCCGGCTTGCACACAGTTCTCATTTTCAGTTTAATGTGTAAAATAGACCTTTCACACTATTAAGTCTTGTTTGAGGATGTGGTGTAGAAATCAAGTGGAATTGAACTTTGTCAGACTTAGATCCAGCTTCATTTTATCAACTGTTCACTAACCATGGATAGTTTCTTTTTTAAGTTTTACCTCAAAGTAAGAGGCTGTTTGTTTGGCCTTAGAACTTCAGTTCTGAAAAGCTAGATGGTGATGTCACTCTTGGTGTGTAGTGTTGAATATTTACTTATGCTGCAACTGACAAGTTAGGCAATACATTGTTGCTTGTACATCTGGCAGGACTTTTTTTAGAAATTTGGATCTCATTTATGCATCGGCCATATGTTATTAGTTTGACGTGGCTTCCTCATGTTGCGTTGCATCTTTTAAGGTGCAAGTGATCTAATGTTGTTGGTGTTGATAGTTCTTGATGCTTTTGTTGCTCTAGCAGTTGTAATAAGGGTACACAATGGCAGGCTACATAACCTACTTCTCTAGATTATCTTTTATATTTGTGATGTGAAGCTGTACTGTGATGGTCTATTACCAAATTCAATTAGCTTAAAATTAGAAAAGAAAATTATTGAGTCTTATTATAGTGCCCTCTCAGTAGCAACATAAACTTTACTTGTCAAAAGTATTCAGTGATTAACATTTGTACTCATGCATCATGTTTAGGTTTCAATTGATTGACAAGTTTTTTAGTTTAGGTTTGGTTCAGAAAACCTATGTTGGTGTAATTTAAGCACCACGGTGAACACATTATATGTATGTATGTTGGAGGGTAGAGAAGAGAGGGGGGTGGGGTGGGTTTACCATCAATTTTCAGTGGAATTCCCTGCATCACTGAGTTGTCTACTTGTAGGATCTCTATTTGAATTTAAAATATATATATATATATATTTATATTTCAAATTAAGTTTTAGTGATCAATATAAAATGATGATGTATTTTTGGGTTCTCACTGTCGTTTTTCAGTGCAATGGGGGAAGTTGTTTTTACTGTTGTTTTTCAGTGCAATGCACTGCATCATTGTGGTGTTGACTTGTAGGGTATGTATATGTAATTAATCTCTAATTACTCTTCATATTCTAAATCGTGTTTTTGCGATCAAGATAAAGTGATTACGTATTTTTGGGTTTTATTGTCATTCCACAGTAGACTGTCCTGCATTGCATTTTTATTTTATCACTATTGAGAACCACCAGAAATTTTACTCTATTTTAGGCGGGTCACTTATGAGTTATATGCTTTTATGAACTTTTTTTTGCCTTCTAAGTTCTGATCCAACTAGATACTTTAAATCATATCATTTGTTTGTCTTTTTGTTGTCTTGGATACATTTGTTGTAACATAATTGCAATAGCTTCTATAGTCATTGACTCATTATGCAGATAAGTATGTTTACAATAGTTAAAATTGTGATGAGAAAGCTTTGCTACTGACTGGATGTAAGTTCTCTTATAATTGCTTATGTTTATGTTCCTGTGTGGTCTTGTGCTATGTTTGCATTTGTTTCGCTTTGTGATTAACATTGTTATCAGTGTGGACTGGTTGACAAGTTGTGACTTTGAAAACCCTGACTTTTAAAGTTCAGGTTGAAACCTGGCTCAAGATTGGATTTATTTTAAATCCAAGGCATTAACATAGGAAAAGAAACCAAATTCGGTCGTTGTTTGTAAGATAGAGAAAATGCTGTTTTCCATTGGATATGCTCGTAAATATCCTGTCTTTCTGATGTTGTATGAACACATATACAACTAATATAGAATACACTATACACTTTACACATCTCATATTAAATATGAGTACAGAATTACATCCACTGCATGTAATTACATTAAATATGCTAAAAATATGTATAATATGTATGCGATTTATCATTTTTGACACTCGACTCTGGCTAAAGTCACAAGTTTGGTGATTATGGATGGCTGCGGTGTGTCCAGTGATACCAGCTTTCTTACGGTTACATTTTCTGTCTATTAGGTTGTTAAAGTAGTAAAGTTATGGAGGCAGCATGACTTTAACATTTTGTTTAAATATAATTAAATTTCACAATATGCGCTCTGTGTCAGCAATATATATTGTACTAAAGTTTAGAGAGTGAACTAGGACATGCAATTTAGTATATCTGGGTATACGTATGCTAATTTATGTGTTTTCTGCTTCAATGTTTTCATGGTTTTGTTTCAACTGCATTCACTTATCAAATGCTTGTATTGATTTTAACCTTGGACTTTAGTTGGTTTTTAGTTCCGTAACAATCTTGGAACTACATTTTGCTGGAATCACATGTACTGTGGTGACACTTTGACAGTTCTTATCGGAAGTTCAAAATCCAGCCATCTCTGCTTTCATTTGAATTTTTAGCTCATTAGGTTGCAACTCTGGATTCTCATTTGTTTATATGGTATTTGGTGGTAGAAATTGTTATGGTTTCTAATTCATATAGGAAGTGGTCGTGCATCATCTATTAAAAAATTCAGGTGAAATTTCTTAATTTCAGCTACTCATGAATAGAAGAGAACTGATAGTAATGTAGGAGAAAGATCAGCTGTTCCGCTGCTTGAGGAATTGAATGTTCAACATTTTTCTGAATTGGAGGCAGTTTACCCTGGAAGTTGACATGTGAACTAGGTATTTGATATCCGAGCTTGCTGCTTGTCAAGAAAACAACTCCCGACTCAAGTCTCACAGCAATCGCCCTCTCCACCTGAGGTTAGTTGACTCAAGTTTCAGCAACAAAACCCTTTTCTGAAAATGGTTTGGTTATAGAGTATTGACTGTAGTGGACTGAGAAACCAGCTCAAAACCTGTGAATTCACTAACCGAGAATGAGTATATAGCTAGCCCGCTTTAATTGCTTCTTCCACCTACCATATCTTATAGAAGCCTGTTTAGTTTATGATGATTACCACACTATATAGGGCAGAAACATGGAAAAAGTTGCATAACCCTCGAAGGCCTGGTTTCGCAACATAAATCATCTTAGAAAACTTGATAAAGCAGTAGAAAACCTTTTCTGAAGATGTTGAATATTAGTCCTCTCTTTGTGGAGTTTCAGCAGCTCCAACATACATCTTGACAGTAATTGTGTTTGTTTCAGCAACATGAGGTAACTTAATTAAACTACAAAGTATGGACCTTTTTCATATGAAAGTGTGGTCCCATGGTTTTGTAGGATTGAATAATTTGCGCCTGAGTGAGGCAATGAGCCATTGGTAACGCATAGTTGCCTTGTTGACTGATTTGCTCATATATTGCCTAACCGGGAACCATAAGTTGGCAGTTCATTAGACAGCCAAAATGCTCACGCTTAAATAAAATACAGAAGTACACCGACGGATCTGAAGTTGTAAAGTTATATCAAAATCGATATTCACACTTGTTCCTGAAAAGTGTGTATCTTGACAAATTATAATCGTTTTATATCGGGAAACACAATGTGGAATGAAATGCTGCCAAGTTGTTCAAATTTAACTGTGCTTGGATTTAATTACCAAATCGGCAATCCCATCTTCATCCTCTTGCCGTTGGGTTTTGGCAGTGTATAATTATGCAACTTCTTTTTAACACCAACTCTACTGACATAACCAAGTGCCTTGATGTCCAACTCTCTTTACAATTATCATCACATACTTTTATGTCAACAATTTTGTACATATCTCAGTTAAACCTCGTACGGCCCGTCATTCTACTAATGTGTTTATTTAGTATTTGAGGCAATCCTCATACCCATCGTTTTACTTTTTAGGATATATAGATTTTCTATAAAATAAGTAGTTGATAAGTAATATGCTTGTAAGAATATGATACTCGTTCTTTACCTTGGAGCCGGAGGGCTTGTATTTTAAGACTCCGTACAAATTTCAATAGACAGGTACTGCAAAAAATTTAGATACCATGTCATTCATTATAAACTAATTACCGGAGAAGCTTCTACTTGAAGGTATAGATCTTTAAAATTGATTGTTCTTAATAACGACCCTTTTTGAAATGCAGACTGAAATGAGAATCAGAGAGGGTAATTGTTGCCATAATAATACATTGAACAATATTCTGCATTCTCTGTATGAAAGACGAGGCTCTTTATTTATGCTGTTGAAACACTACAGTTTGCAAATTCAGCCTAAATTTGAAGAAGCTTAATCTGTATCTGGTCATTAGTAGTTCACTGTGGCTTTTATTGCGTCTAAAATCTGCATTTACGAATGAAGATGTGCATGACACTGTTAGTAAGTGTGAAACAGAAGTTGCACATTGGTACAGTTAGAAATCCTTACCTTGTTCTTGGTGGGCATATAAAATGGTTCAAAAACAAGAGGAAACGGCGTGTCCAAGCCGCACACTCTGGCTATAGGGGCTTCCAACTGCAATGCCATTTAAAGTTGTTTAAAAGGAGAATTTACTTATAATGTATAATGAAATAGAAACAACAAGTCTATCCATGTGTAAATTGAAAGTACTAATATATGTCTAGAACAAATATAAAATGATATGCATAAAGTATGCTGAAGTGGCAAATTTGAGGATTAACTATGGTAAAATGGCAAGCATATGGATATAATCTTGTCATTAACCTTCTTACACAGCTTATCAAACAAACAAACAAAAAAACCTTCTTATACATGTGGTCCATATATTAGACGATAAAGCACTGTCACAATAATTGGTCGAGTATACCACATACAAAGGCTATGAAGTAAAGACTGACAATTTTAAAATTTAAGAAGTTGAGGATTACCCTCAAGAAGCAACGTTCAACAAGAGATGCAGATATTTCAGCAGCAAATCCACCCGTCACTGGAGCTTCATGACTGATCTACAATGTGAAAACGAAATATCAGTACTGGAACACTTTGTTACAGAAGCCATGTTAATAGCATATCAATATTACCAGAAGTCGTCCAGTTTTCTTGACAGAGGCTTCAACAGTTTCTTTATCCCAAGGTATAAGAGTTCTCAAGTCTATAAGTTCACAACTTATTCCATCCTGAAAATATTATACTTTAAATGTATAAATAATTACATCGAGTGTAACAAACAAATAACAAACATAAAATCTCTATCAGTATATCCAAAAGGACCAAACGGCAAAACCACAGCGGTGCCGGTGTTAATGCTACATTGTTTAAATGCAGCAGATTAAAAAAAAGAGATCCATAGAGAATACAGATATGGTACGGTATATGGAACTTTAAAAGAGAAGAATTCTATAGATACAATTCAAATTGTTGTTTTGAAATACGTCAAGGATAAAGGAGTGGGTAATCTAATAATAATGATATTGAAATGCTTATTAACCTTTTCAGCATCTGCACAAGCTTGTTCCATAACAGCTAGCTGAGCTCCCCACCCAACAAGTGTTATGTCACTGCCTTCACGAATCACCTAAACATGATCACCCAATATTTAAACAACATTTTTTCAGGTGCTAAACTGAGAGAGCAAGATTTGAAACCAAACAGTATTACGCTAAAGGTTGGAGTACCTACTGAAACCATGCTACGTAAATGAGCTCTATCCAGGTGTTTACATGTTTTACCCATAAATATTTTGCAGATTTATATATTCTACATTTTTGAAAAACTTGCATTAACTAGGATTCTTTTTCTTTTCTTTTCTTCATTGGGTGTATTAGAAATAAGTAACATACTAACATGAATAAAATTACAGATAGCTGCTATTACCTAAAATGCTACTAAAAGAAAATAGCACATTAGAAATTATTATATGATGCTTGTTCTAATGTCAGGACTTCTGTAGTAAATAATATACTGAGTTCACTTTACCTTCTCTATCATTAAAAGGTGACCTTAAAGACATAATACTGTACTGCAAAACATTTAGTTCCAATATTCATAGGCTTATTCGAGCAAAGCTTTTAGGGGTGACTATTTATTAGACAATACCTAATTGGATTACAGATAATATGTAACAGTTTTTGGGTTATTTGAAAGTAGCAGCTAGAGTAATGTTATTATACCTCTGCCTGTGAGAGAGGCAACATGTAATCATCCTCTGGAACCTCTTCAACCGCCAAACGGTAGAGCCACTATAAATCCACCAGAAATATATTAAATTATATGTGCAAGCTAATAGGTCTTGGTAACTAGGAGATTCAAGTAGAAGAACTTAGCACCTTTGGCTCAAAAAAGACAACAGGATTTGGATCACGAATGCATGACAATAACAATCCTTTTGCTTCCCTTGGACTTCGAGGAATGACCACCTGCAAAAAATTAGTAATTAGAGGAAGCCGAAATATTCAGGCAACGACTACATCCCTAACCAATGCAAAAGTAAATATTATTGGGAAGAAAAAGGGACAATTCAAGATAGGAACTCAGTAACAAAGTGTAGAAAGATGTATTAAGGTAGTTTGTCACTATCTTGCATATAAGTCTTTAGTGTTATCACACATTTCGTTTCTACTCCAATCAACTTATCTTCATTTTCTTTTTTCTTTTGCAGCATTGCACACCCCACAAAGTCAAGGTGATTTGATCCTACCTAAGGAATATAAAAATGCAAGGAGTCAGGGCAATCAAACCCAGAAAGTAGATACAAGTACCTTGATACCAGGAACATGACAAAAAAAAGCTTCCGGGGACTGTGAATGATAGTGCCCACCATGGCCAACTGCCCCATAAGGTGCTCTTATAGTTAAACCTACAAAACCATGTCAAAAGCTCAGAACGTAAATGAATATATAGGGAACACCAAAAGAGGGCTAACTTTCTCTATCAGCCGCACATCGGTTTACCTCCACAGTTAAACTGATTACCACTGCGATATCTGAACTTAGCAGCTTCATTTACAATCTACAAGGAGAATCAGTCAATAAAATGTGCACGCGATGGGACAAAAAGTTAAACGAAGAGGGCATGTACCTGATCAAAAGCAGGATAGATATAATCTGCAAACTGAATCTCTGCTATTGCTCGGTTTCCCTACAATGTGTGATTGTATTCATTTTAAGCAAATATGTAAATAATGAAGAGGAAAATACAGACAAGTGGTCAGAGTTAAATTCATTTCAATAAAGTTAATCATATCAATCAAATAAATCAGAAGCTCACCATTGCTGCCAGACCAATGCCAAATCCTACAATTCCCTGTTGCATAGGAAGTTGCCAATTCAGAAAGTGTCTCTTGAATCTAAGATACACCATATCTTATTTCGTGTATATATATATAGACATATTTTGTATGCATTCAAAAATAAAGAGGGCAAAAAAAATTCATAATATAGAATGTATATTACTTTTAGATTAGTGATAAAGCATCAGACAAGCCGATAGGATTTAAAAAAGGAAACTATAAAATTTTATTTTTAACTTAAGGACTTAATTTCAAGACGAAACAATTTAGGTATATCTAGATATACGAGTGACTTAGATAAACTGGCATATTTAACCAAAATTGCAAACTGCAGAGCTAAGGTCCAGTCGATAGCTATGTTTGTGGATTCATATAAGAGAAGGCATAAAAACAGAATATGCAGTATGTTTTTTTAAAAAAATAAAACAAGGTACTGCGATGCCTGATTTAATCATTTCCGTCATTCTGAAACAAATGTCTACAAGAAAGTTTTCGATTGTTTGATGTAATTTTATACACAAAATTGTCCGCGTGTGTTCATACTGTAAGATAGCATGTTCTCAGCATACCTGTTCACAGAGAGGGGTGTTGAAAACCCTCTTTTTACCAAAACGATCAGCTAGGCCAGTTGAGCACCGAAAGACCCCGCCAAAACCCACATCTTCACCAAATACATAAGAACTACAAATTAAAGTATTTTAGTTAAATTTTAATAGGATAAAGATTGACGCATCAAAGAGAAAACAAACCTAAAGTATGAAACAAGTAACATCTCAAATCTTTTTTTTGTTGTTGTTGCTAATTTTCCTGATCTTTTTAATGTCAGTGAACTCATAAGCTCTACAAGTGACAAAAGTCTTGCTAGAAAAGTTTAAGAAGATTGTAAATAGAGCACTGGCTCGGTTGATTGCATAAACAAGAATCAGAAGCATGGAAAATATATATATATATATATATATATATATATATATATATATATATATATATATATATATATATAGCAATCAGCATATAACAAGCTAGAAGAGAAATCTTTCTCTTATTAACATCTATGTTCCCTTTACATCTTTCACCTCAAAGTTTGACACTGCGTCAATACACAAACCAAAAGATCATCTCTTGCAAGTACCGCACCAGAAAGAAGTACGAAACAAGTAAAAAAAACTTCCCTAACCCCTTAATTCGCCCTGCAATGGTGTAATTAAATGAATCTACTGACACAAGCAGCAACATAACAAAGGACCATTATTCCATTAATGATAGACCAGGTCCCAAAATATCTATATGATCCCAATGCCTCGTTTATTTGGAACCTATAAAATCAGTTTAGACGAAATCTGAATCCTCCCTCCATTAATTTCCAACAAACTCAAACCCAAATGCTTCAATACTATTCCCACTCAATCTCCACACAAACCTCAACAAAAAAACAAACAGTAAACACTTTGACTCCAAATGCAGAAAATTACTGAGCATTTCAGGAATCAAATAACAAAGTAACCAAAACCTATAAACTCAAAACGACACAGAACCAACCAAAACCCATAAACATTACACACCTAATATACCTCAAGTCACAAGAATTGGCTCATGAACAAACAAAAAAAAACAAAAAATTAAAAACCCAAATGAAAAATTAGGATGGTAACACACACATACCGAGGATCAGACTCCAAAGCAATGTGAAGGGCTTGATTTATAGCAGTAAATAAGTTGATGGACTTGGTGCTGCTGCTGGGCGTAGAGGTTTTGGTTGGTAGCAAAGTGGTTCCATCTGGGCTAGTCGCCGTGGTTGTTGAGAATCCTCCCCGAGAGATGAAGAAACAAGAGCGGCTTGCTCCACTGGACCTGCCAATTCTCCTCATCAACATCTTTTGTGATCGCCCACTTGCCAAATCTTCATATATATCCACTCTCTTGCCACATTATTATGACTTGTTTCCGGTGTTCTAAGAGTCTCGTTTATCCAAAATTCCCCCCACTTAGATAAAAATACTCTGATTGTGCTAAAATAGTTGTTACTTTGGGGTTTTTCATGTTATTTGAGTTGTAAAAAAAACATACATTCACGTATTATTTTTCAATTTTTTGAATATAAATTTAATATTTATATTTTATTTCAGAAAAAAATTTGAAAATAATATGTAGAAATATTTTTCTTTCCATCTTAAATTCTGTACGAAAAGTCAAAACGACACGTATTTTGGGACGAAAGTAATATATTATATCAATTTATTGATTATGTTGTTAACTAAAAATATTTTATTTAAAAAATAATTTATAAATCTGAATCAGTAGGGTAATTTTGATTTTTGATTTCCGCGCTACTTGTTTTGTTTTTTATTACATCATTTAAATCTTGTTCAGTTTAATTTATCTTATTTTTCATGCATAACTGATTCATTTTTTAATAAAATATATAAATACATGTTTTCTATCCAACTTTTTATGTAAATGAGAATATCAAATTATTTATTAAATATTTAAAATCAAAATTAACTATTATATAATATTGCTTTTCATAAAATAAATATTTACTTCCAAATAAAATAAGAGATGAGAGGGACAAGCTGGACTCTTTTTTCCGAGTACTACTGCTTGTGGTTATCTTGACATGGTGTCCGTAGGATAACATAAAGTAATGCACATATTTCACACATGCTCGATAGTATAATCGCTCGCTGGTCGCATTGCGCGTCCTATTTCCAGATTATATTCCAATTAAATTACTATACTCCCTTCGTCCCACCAGGTTCTTTACAGTTACCTCTTTTGGACGTCCCATCCATTTCTTTACATTACAAAACTTTCCCAAAATAGTTAATGGGTCCCACCACTTTATCACTTTTCCTTCCTTTTCACACTACTTTTACTCCACTATCTCTCTTTTATATATTAAAAATCGATGGGTCCCACCACTTCACCCACTTTTCTTCCTCTTTTTCACTACTTTATACATATATCTTAATCTCCGTGCCCAAACCCAATGTAAACAATTGGGTGGGACGGAGGGAGTACTAATCAATAGGCTATTTCTGTATCTCTATTCTTTCTCACTATTTTCAATTTACACCATTTTGACGCCTCTACACTACCAATAAATAAATGTATCATATCATTATTGCAGTAACTTTCAGGCCAATTTATTACTCTTAATATTTTATTTGTTATTATTTCTCCAAATTATGTTAGTCAGATGTTATTTTATATTTCGTATGTGTGTGTTTCTATATGATCAGAACATTATTTTAATTGATAATAATTTGTCTCTCTATACTTAGGATATTATTTTAATTGACAAAGTTTTGTCTCTCTATAACGAAGACATTATTATATTATAAAAATAAATCCTACTTTTAGTTGGTAATAATTTGTATTTATATAGATAATAAAATTTTTTAAAATAAGAGTTTCTAAAATAGAATAAGGTTATGAATAAACGATTCTTGTAATGGGGCAGGTTGGACTTGGGTGTTGGCCCATTTTCACTTATTCTTATCACAATCCGAAAAATGAACTTGGATATTATTTATTAACGCTAGCGTTTGAGATATCAATATCAATATTCAATATAATCTTAATACTTGTTAGAGAAGTCCATCATTTTACCCATATTTTTTACGCGTTTCAAATTTAACCGAAAGATTTACCCGATACCCCCCCCCCAGTACAAATTCGAATTTTTCATCATCATCCATCAGTACCTTAACTTGCTCTATCATGCCTTAGCTGTTAATCTACATTCAAACTTCCATTCCGCCATTGATCTCGACCGCATGTGAACCCTAAAGTCGGCGTCCCGAGATGTCCAGTCTCTGGTTTCGTGTGGGCTTCATGTTTGTTGATTTATCAGAGGCTATTGGTGGTTGTTAAGGCTTTTTTCGCTAGAATAGTTATCCGGTTGGTCAATCTTAGATTTTGTTTATTCATCTCCGTTTTGTGGTTTGATTTAAGTTCTTTGTGTGTGTTTTCAAACGGGCACGGGTGGTCATCGTCAACTGTCCGTCAACATTTGCAGGATTACATCAAAGCAGCGTCGAAATGCAATCAGAAGAATCAACAGGTATCTAACTTAATGGCATCGTAGACATACGCTTACCCGTCTGTACGACACAACAATCTGTTATTTATGATTTTCACACTGTTGTTACGTTCATCTGTTCATCTACATAAAAATCGTGTTGATGACACTTTGATTTACAGGAAGGAAGCGTGGTGTAGAAACAACTATGGATTGTGAATCAACAGGTGTTTGTTATATCTCTGTGTTATGTAATTGTTTCATGTTTCCACGCATCAAATACAAAAGTGAAGGATTATGTTTGAATAGTGTATGTTTTTAAATGTTTGGGGACTCAAGTTTTGTTCTGTATCACGATGGTAACATAATGATTTGCAGGAAAGAAGCGCCTTTTCAATGCAACTACAGATTATGATTCGACATGTTTTAAATTAATGTTTCGGCACTACATTCATGATTTTTCGTATTCATATCATAACATCGTAGTACATTATTCATTCATGTATTGTTTGCAAGTTCAAAGAGACGTATTGGTGGTGTGGCACTCAATGAATTTTTGGAGAATAGACTTAAGAATATGCAAACACAAAATAATCATACAAGATATGGTAACGCGTGTCGTAACTAATATTTCATGCAATCTATACTGGGTTACCTTGATTTTCTTAAATGTTTTTTTGGTGTAACAGGACAGTACATTGCCATGTCATATAGAGACCAACAAGCTAATTCTGAATATGCACGCAGTGGAACAACATCTCAGAGGCGCCGTGGTCGTGGGGCTAGCATGAACAACCTCATAGACAGTCTTCCGTTCACACCTGATCATGGCAGTTTCCCACCACACCTTCAATGCAGCCAACAGATATAAAAGGTTGGCCCAAGTTCTCAAGATATTGGCCTCAAGACTTGTAGATCAGCAAATTTTCTTACCACGAACTACAGCTCTGAAGGACCCCAAGCCACCCTTGCATGGTCGAACCTAGCAACCATTCACAACCCCATTTGGTATAACTTCCACAAGTCAATCTTATCCACAAACAACAATCAGAGCTACGAATACATAAGATTAAAAAAACAAATACTTTTAATATTTGATTTTTAGTTGTCATATTTGATTTTGTGCCGGTCAAATTGACCAAAGTTTGATTCAGATTTATTAATATTTTATCAATTAAAAAAATAAAAAAAATATGTAACCGAAAATAACTTTTAATCTACTTTAAAATGTAATTTTCAGTTCTTTTAAATAATGAAAGAGTAACTTATAATCTTCGGTAAAAAATTAGTCAATTTGACCAACAAAAATAGAATTGTGACAACTAAAAAGGGATGAAAGGAGTATCAAATTATTTATTGTTTTATTCTTTAGTATAAATAGTATTTTAATAATAAATCCAAGCAATTATATATTTATTTTAACCTATGCATCGTGGCATACATTGGTGGTGTTTGTTTGCAAGAAGCAAACGCTGCTTCTTGCTTCTGCTTTTCTTGACCCGTTTGTGTAAAGAAGTAGAAGCACTTTTAAGAAGGTGAGAATGCTAGCTTCTTTCTCACAGCTTCTGCCTCTTTTCCAAACACTTTATTAACTTATTTACTTCTCACTTTTACTCCACTTCTCTTTAATAAATAAGAAATTGTTTTTTTTAAGTTAACCCAAACGGCCCTGTACTTTCTAAGTTTACGACCACTCCTCGGCGGAAAGTGAAGTTCGGGTCTCTGTTGTTTGCACTCAAAAATCATATTTTGATATAATAAATTGTTTAAAATTAGGGGAATTATCTTGTATATTGTTTTTTCAATCTTATTTTCAAAAATACTACCTTATCCAATCTTATTTTCAAATCTCTAAAATATTTTCAAAAATACTACCTTTTTGAAAATATTTTCCAAAAATACGGTGGTTGCATATGCAACCATATATGCAACTACAAATCCTGATTTCAAGTTGCAGATTTCAAATGTCATTTTCGACCTCATATTTGGACTCGATATATATATATATATATATATATATATATATATATATATATATATATATATATATATATATATATATATATATATATATATATATATATATATATATATATATATATATATATATATATATATATCGATCCCAAATATGAGGTCGAAAATGACATTTGAAATCTGAAACTTGAAATCAGGATTTGTAGTTGCATATATAGTTGCATATGCAACCATAGTATTTTTGAAAATATTTTAGAGAAGGTAGTATTTTTGAAAATAAGATTGGATAAGGTAGTATTTTTGGAAATAAGATTGAAAACGTGGTTATGAATAAAAAAAGCCCTTAAAATTATTATAAAGATAAGAGTTAATTGCAATTGGCACCCTTTTGATTTCAGCTTATTGCACATTGCACCTAATAGTTTTGGAAAATATATTTTGCATCCCCAGACTTTTAACCCGTAGAACTTTGCACCCTGCACCCTTTCCGTTAAATTCTGCCGTTACCGTTAACTTTTGCAGGGGCATTTTAGGAAATTTAATTATATTTAATTAAAATCAGACTTTTATTTAATTTTTTTGACCATCTAAACGATATTTTTCGGAAAAACTTAAAGAACGAAAGTTGTAGAGAATAAAAGGATCTTCTTAGAACTAGGTTCAAAATTTTCGTAATTCTTTTTATAATTATTTTTAAAAAATTCAAAAATTAGCAATCTTGTAAAAATGAACAATCGTTTTTTTTTTTTGATAAAAAGGAATCAATTCATTAATTAAAAGCCATACGGCATCTACAAACACAATCGAAATTGGGAACAATCGTTTTTTAATAATTATTTAAATTTTGAACCTTATTGTTCTAAAAAGATCTTTTTATTATCTACAACTTTCGTTTTTTTAAGTTTTTCCGAAAAATATCGTTTTGATGGTCAGAAAATTTAAATAAAAATCTGATTTTAATTAAATATAATTAAATTTCCCAAAATGCCCCTACAAAAATTAACGGCAACGGCAGAAATTAACGGAAAGGGTGCAAAGTGTCTACAGGTTAAAAGTCTGAGGCTGCAAAATGTATTTTTCAAAAACTATTAGGTTCAATGTGCAATAAGCCGAAACCAAAGGGGTGCCAATTGCAATTAACTCTAAAGATAATCAAAATTGTTTATTTTCTTCTTATTAATAAAGAGTATGTCCCTAAATTCAAATAAAATTAAACTATTTAATTGTTCTCATCCATAACTTTTAGTTTAGTTTAATTTTTATTTGACACTCAAATTAATTGAAACATATCTATAATTATTTTTAATATTTGACGGAAATGAATTCCTATTTTTATTATCAGAGAGAAATGAATTCAAAAACATCACCTCCTAATAACACAATCAGCATCGAAATTCTACAATATATAATCAAAAGATATATGAAAAAAATCAAAAATATTAGATAGAGTGTAGTTATCAATCATTCTATATTTGTGTGGAAGATTCGAGAGATAATAAAAAAGATTTAGCAAAAATATTAATCGGTTTCAGTTTGACAGTGTAACCTAATCCCCAGCTAGCTCGTCTATAAAAGTACAAGTAGAAAGCAGGTGATAAGAGTCGAAAGCAAAAGATAAGCCCCCGCCCGCCCAAGATAACTCTCCGCTTCATTCCCATTTCTCTTCTTCTCTTCACTCAGAGTAAGCCCTTTGAATTGCAATAAAACACACACACACACACACACACTTGTTCTTGCTGTTTTCTGTTGGCTAATTCACTTCTATTTTAACTTGAGAATTGCTCAACTCCTGACTTTCTGTTTCAAGATTTCAGCTTTTTGAATTTGTGTTTGCAATTTTTCTTTTCTGTGAAATGGGTTTTTTTAGTTGTGTTAGTTGTAACTTGTAAACCCATCAATTGTAATCTGGCTTTAATTGTGATGTTATTGAGTTGACTAAGTGCTACTGTTTTTGGGTATCTTGGATTGTACTGGTTTTAGAAAGGATAGAATTGGGGGTGGGAATTTTGGGTTTCGGGTTCTTGTATTGAGCTATACATGCTGTACCCTTAAGTATTTGAGGTTTATCGTTGTACTAAATTTTATAAACAAGACTCTTTTGTGGCCAGAGGGAATGCTGTTTGTAGATTGAATGCTATGATCATTGTTTAGTTGAGTTTATTTGTATATTTACTCTTGAAATTCCTTTAGCCAGCCTCATGGTTGAATTGCAGATAAGGCGGCTATACATTTATATTTACATTAAAACTGAACTGATTAGTAGAAGTGCACTTACGATGATCATTGATGAATATCTCTCTCCTGTATTTTGAGGTATAGAGTTTTTTCTGATTGAAGATAATGGTCCCTTTTGTCGTATAGTTAGTAGATGGCTTCCACATTTGCTGCTATGTCTTCTGCTGGCTCCTTGATTGCGCCCAGTGGCTCAGTGATGGATAAGAAGATTCTGAGCTCATCTACAAAGTTATCATCTTTTGCCTCTATATCTTCACGGCCATTTGGCAGGAGACAAAGTGTTTCTGTACGAAAAGCACGTCCTCTAGTAACTGCAGCTGCAAAGGAATTGTATTTCAACAAGGATGGATCTGCGATAAAGAAGCTACAAGTACATATTTTTTCTATAACATTTTCGTCAGTTGCTAGTATATTTTCCTGCTTGTGAATAACCCAGTTCTTTCTTCTTGCAGAATGGAGTGAATAAGCTGGCTGATCTAGTTGGTGTAACTCTCGGTCCAAAGGGAAGGAATGTAGTCCTAGAGAGCAAATATGGTTCCCCAAAAATTGTAAATGATGGAGTTACTGTTGCGAAAGAGGTACTCGTATGAGCTAATTCTGTTGTAAATGTAACTGGGAATCTGATTACTGAAAACTTCCTAGAATAACTGCACAAATTGTTATTCTATTTAGACAACTAAAATAATTATGGGGCCCTGTTTTTTTTTTGCAAATATTTTATCAAGCCCTATCAGTGGAAAATTGTAATATTCTGTTACAAAGGTGACTACACTCGGACACTTCTCTAATCATTTGATTGTCATTTATTTCTTTAAGAGTAACACATGGCTGGGTATGAAACATTATAAGTATTGATCAATTCATTCATGACAATGATCTTATAACTTAATCTTTTGTAATTTGTTCTACGACTATTCAATGCCGGGTGTAAGTAAAAACTGTATATAAAGAAAATTAAGAAAGGGTTGTGGAAATAAAAGCTTTTTGTTTAAGACATCATTAATTAGTTTTCAGAGCATTGTTAATTTTTAAAGGCTGGTTATCCGGTGAATTTTAATTAGTAGGGACAAGTAGTGGGTGTCCAAGAACTTATCTGCCTGTATGCAGCTTCTAGACTAAGTAAATTTATGCATCCAAGTTTATTGATCAGGCGATTAAGTGTAGTTATATTTATTAATTCATTTCAGGTTGAATTGGAGGATCCGGTGGAAAACATTGGTGCAAAGTTGGTGAGACAAGCGGCTGCTAAGACCAATGATTTGGCTGGTGACGGGACAACAACATCTGTTGTTCTTGCACAGGGTATTATCGCTGAAGGTGTTAAGGTTTGTTTGGTAGATTTTGCATAATAGTTGAGGAAAAATCGTGCTATGTGAATTCTCATTGATTACTCTAATCTGATTCAGGTAGTTATAGCTGGTGCAAACCCTGTCCTTGTCACCAGAGGCATTGAGAAGACAACAAAGGCTTTAGTGACTGAACTTAAATTGATGTCAAAAGAGGTAATGTTGATTAGTTATAAAATTCTATAAATGACATTTCTTGATTTTGTGCAGCTTTTGCAATCTCAACTCTGAAGTAGTATTAGATTGTGGTCACTATTTACCATGTCATACTTGAAATTTTAGGTTGAAGACTGTGAATTGGCAGATGTGGCTGCAGTTAGTGCTGGAAACAACTATGAAATAGGAAATATGATAGCAGAAGCAATGAGTAAAGTGGGTCGAAAAGGAGTAGTGACTTTGGAAGAGGGTAAAAGTGCAGAAAACAGTTTATATGTTGTTGAAGGAATGCAATTTGATCGTGGTTACATCTCACCATACTTTGTAACTGATAGTGAAAAGATGACTGTTGAATATGAGAACTGCAAGGTGAGCCATAACTTGTAAACTTTGTGCTCCTTAAGTATGTTAATTTATAGATTAATATAAACCATCAGATTGGTTAAGAAACCCTATTTTGCAGCTATTACTAGTTGACAAGAAAGTGACAAATGCAAGGGATCTTGTTAATGTACTGGAAGATGCCATTCGAGGTAGCTACCCTATTCTAATAATTGCAGAAGACATTGAGCAAGAAGCTCTAGCAACTCTTGTCGTTAACAAGCTTAGAGGGGCCTTGAAGATTGCTGCACTTAAAGCTCCCGGGTTTGGGGAACGAAAGAGCCAGTATCTTGATGACATTGCCATTCTTACAGGAGGTCTCTCTCTCTCTCTCTCCCCCCCCCCCCCCCCCATACACTCACGAAGTCATTCTGTTCTGTATCTCATGCACCTTTCCCATTTCAGTATTTACCATGCTTGGGTATTGCACACCTCAATTTTGATTTCCTTTTTGTAATTTGTCTTTTGTAGGGACTGTGATTAGAGAAGAGGTTGGGCTTAGCTTAGACAAAGCTGACAAAGATGTATTGGGTCATGCCGCCAAGGTTGTTCTGACAAAGGATACAACTACAATCGTTGGGGATGGCAGCACACAAGATGCAGTTAACACACGTGTATCACAAATCAGAAACCTCATCGAGGTCAGTATACATCCTCTCTGTATGTTTAAAGGCCACAGCTTCACTATTGTCCTAATTACTTGTTCTCATTAATGCAGGCTGCCGAGCAAGATTATGAAAAAGAAAAACTTAATGAAAGAATTGCAAAGCTCTCGGGAGGTGTTGCTGTCATTCAGGCATGTTTAATATGATTTCACTTTGCTTAAGCTTACTAATGAGTTGCATGGTAAAGTTTACATGTAGTTATTTATAAATCAATTTATGTGTAGGTTGGAGCACAAACTGAAACAGAGTTAAAGGAGAAAAAGCTTAGAGTAGAAGACGCTCTTAATGCAACAAAGGTATATCTATTTCACTGGAAGAAAAGATTTTCCTTTAAACATGGTTGCTGTATATCAGGCCTGCTAACAAGGTAACTATCCAAACATTTCTCAGGCAGCTGTTGAGGAAGGTATTGTTGTTGGTGGCGGCTGTACTCTTTTAAGGCTAGCTGCCAAAGTTGATGCCATTAGGGACAGTCTTGAGAATAACGAGGAAAAGGTAGTTCTTTTTGTTTCACCACCACTTGACAGTATTCAGGTGTACGAATAAAGTAAATCTCTTTCAGTATCATGTCGAGATTGATGCTATTTGCAACTGTACGCTAACTTAATTTGAAGAACTTGATAAAGTGTTTAAAATACATTACGCCTTGTAAAGCAATAAGACCCCTGCTAAGAGAACTTTACAGGCAACCATTGGCTTATGGCTAGGTGTTTGAGAAGTAACACTTTGATGTGACTTGCAGGTTGGGGCAGATATAGTAAAAAGAGCTTTGAGCTATCCTCTCAAGTTGATTGCCAAAAATGCCGGTGTTAATGGAAGTGTCGTCAGTGAAAAGGTAGTTGGAAAGAATTTGTTTTGATTTGTCTTTTTAATTTTCTTCACATATACTTGTTTTGTAATTATGTCTTACTTTTTATTAATAACAAATTTGTACAATCTAGGTGCTTGCCTCAGATGACCAGAAGTATGGATATAATGCAGCTACGGGAAACTATGAAGATTTGATGGCTGCTGGGATCATTGACCCAACCAAGGTGAGTGATGTAGTAATAGACTGCAAGCCCACAGTATCTAATATGAACTGAGTACTGCTCTTTACATGTAATACACACACACACATATACATATGTAAATATATATGTGTGTATACATATGTGTATATGTGTGTGTATACATGTGTATGTGTAGTTACCTTACAGACATACCAAAATGTAGTAATACAGAGAAGATTAAAATCAACAAGTAAATAAGAGGATAATAAAGTATATGTATATATATGTAGGGACAGGATCAAATAAAACTTTTTTAAGTTACAAACTTACAAACTTTTTTTTTTGAATTTTTTTTAATTCTCCCAAAGTGTTAATACTTAGTTATAGAAAGTATCCATTTTGAAAAGTATTGAAAAAACATTACAATTTTTAAAAATTAACGCATAAAGAAATCGTGCATTCAACACATTTATAACTGGGGTTCAACATCGGGTGTAGAACACTAATTATCATTGTGTTGAATATATTTATAGAGATGCTTAAACAATACCTCTGGGTTTGGTTAGGGTCTAGAAACATAACTATTGGTTATATAATACTATGTTTAACTTAGTTCTTACATTAAAAAATTAGTTTATTAGTTTATGTACTTCTCCAACACAATTTTAACCATGTTCAACAAAATATGTTAAAAAATGTCGAACTCAAATTATTTATGTGTTGAACGTATAGTTTATCTATATGTTTTCAAATGAAATACTGATGAATTTTCAATTATTTTCAACATGGATACCTTATATACTCCCTCTGCCCCCCTCATTTGTTTACATTGAGGGACGGGGACTCAACATGCATTCTAATACTCTCGTAAAATGTAGTTTGACAAATTATTTTGAACTTTTTTTTTCTTCTGAATAAAAGTTTGATGTTTATATTTTTATACTAAAAAGAAAATTTTCAAAAATGAGTTATAAAACTATGTTTTATGTAGACAGAGGGAGTAACTAATAATTAACACATACGAAAAATAAAATAAAAAATAAAAAAGGTTTGTAAGTTTGTAAGTTTGTACCGGAACCCTCTCCTATATATGTATATATATGCTATGTTACTTTGACTCGGGTACGGAGTGTCGGACACGACACATATCCGGGTGTCAGACTCGGGAACTTTAAAAATTGGGGACATGGGGACACTGTGGACACTGTCCTATTTTTGGACACAGGTACGGGGACACGTCGTAGTATAGTAATAAAGAAGTACGGTAAGTTAGTCATCTTAACAAAAAGTAACAATAAAATTCAAATTAGACATGATTTTGTAGGGGATTTTGCAAATTAAGCGTCTTCTATACTTTAATCCCTTTCTTGCTTCTTTCTTTTTTCTCACATATTTCTTTGGAATTGTAAGTTTGACTCATATTTGATTTTTAAATTGGTCAAAGTGTCCACATTTTAGTCAAAGGATCCGACATGAAATAAGTGTCGTGTCCGAGTGTCCGACACGGGTACGGCAACTTAAATAGAAGAGTCGGAGTAACATAGTATATGTGTGTGTGTGTGTGTGTGTGTATTAATTGAATTTAGGAAAAGCCTATCATACACATTATAATAATTTTATACTCCCTTGAGGGATGGACTAAATTTATACATTTAAGCTACTTTAATACCAAGACTTTCCAATTTATAAACATGAGTACCTTAGTGCAGTAAAATTATATACGTACAATTTGATGAATGTATCTTGCTCAAATTGACACAGTACAATACGATAAATAATTTAAATAATCTGATGACCTAAACAAATTATTAAACTATTAATTCTGTATGTAAAATGATATCCTGCAATCAATAAATCACGGTCCTGTGATCTATAGAGGTTTTACCTGCACTCTGGTAGTCTGTTTCATGTGCTGAGCTTCCCTCTTTGCTAATTATATCTGATAATAAAAAATTCCCTTGGAATTTTAACTACTTCATCGACAGCTAGGGGTTATCTGGCCAGCTTTTTATTCACATGTGAGTCTAATTTTAGTGGCTACCTTTTCTTACTATGAGGGTATATTAAAACTCATAAACTCAGACTTCAATGGGGTTTCTTTCTTCTACCAGTAGAAAAGAGGCAACTTATAATTATAAAAGTTAAATGAATAGAATGATATTGATGAATGTAAATGTCTAGTAGGTCTACTTGGAACTTGGCATTGTGACTTAAATGTACATGTGTTTCAGGTTGTGAGATGTTGCTTGGAACATGCTTCATCTGTGGCGAAAACCTTTTTGATGTCGGATTGTGTAGTTGTCGAGATCAAAGAGCCTGAGCCTGCCATGCCTGTCAACCCCATGGACAATTCAGGTAATATTCCTCTACTGAGTTCTGTTACTCGTTTCAGTACATCTGATAGATACGCTTTAGTTTTTGTTACTTATTCATTTATCCAATCCTATCAGGTTATGGATACTAGAAGCTACTCAGATAATTAGAAGTTGTCAAATGATTGAAGCGGACTAACGATGGATGCACCTAGTGGCGGATCCATCAAAAAATTTTGTAAATTTTCTTATTGTTAGAGTGACGGTTCCATTTAAGGCTCATGTATCAATTGGTGACTTAAAAGTGTATGAAATAGTGGATGCATATTTTATTTTCAAATGAGCAAGTCCTAAATTACACATTACTTCACTTTCGAGGATGTAGTATTAGTACAACTTGCATGCAGATCGACCACCAGAACTAGTTTGTATGTGGTTGGTTAGAATATATGGATTGTCCACATTCATATTTAGGTTGCTTATGGATCAAGACTTTTTAGATTGTTTGTATAAAGTTGGTTGGATACAGGGCCGAACTAGTGGTTCAGCTACAAAACCCAAACTACTGAAATTGAGGTATTAGCCCAGAAAAGGTAATGAACTTTTTATTATTTCTATTTATTTTTTACTTATTAATTCAATGGACTATCATTAACTGCGAAGAGCTATCATTTAATTTAACCAAAGATGATGATTTGGCGATGTTACTTGATTCCTTGAAATAGTTGGTACATAAATTTATAATTGTTTTTAATACAATTTTCACAAATTCAGTGATTTCTCAATTTTTCATTTTTATAGATATTTATGTATAACTATATATAATACCATATTGTCATCTATACAGCTAAAACGGAACATCCCGACTTAATCTTAATTGGGCAGTATAATTTATCGTAATTAATACGTGGTAGTATTTTTTTGAAAAAATAGAATTAATTCAATAATGAAAAATTATAGAGTTAATTGCAATTGGCACCCCTTTGATTTCAGCATATTGCACATTGCACCTAATAGTTTTGGAAAATACACTTTGCAGCCCCAGACTTTTAACCTGTAGACACTTTACACCCTTTCCATTAATTTCTGCCGTTACGGTTAACTTTTGCAGGGGCATTTTGGGAAATTTAATCATATTTAATTAAAATCAGATCTTTATTTAAATTTTTTGACCATCTAAATGATATTTTTCGAAAAAACTTAAAGAACGAAAGTTGTAGAGAATAAAAAGATTTTTTTAGAACAATAAGGTTCAAAATTTAAATAGTATACAGTCATACATAGTATAATTATAAATAATAGTATTTACATATGCTATTATATTTTATTTAACATAGTATAATTATAAATAATATATATATATATATATATATATATATATAATATTTTATTTAACGACTACTAATGTATTTACATATGCTATTATATTGCGGTGTGGTGCGATTTGAACTACACTAGTAAAATGTTAAACCGCATCCACACCGCGCGGTTTGTGGAAAATTTAAATCGCAATCGTATCACAATAATTAAAAATCGCTTGTTGCGTTGCGGTGCGGGCGGTTTATGCAGTTTGTGCCGTTTTTTGATCACCCCTATAATAAAGTAGTAATAGTAATAATAATAATAATAATTAAATAATAATAATAATAATAATAATTATTATTATTATTATAATACCATGAATTTGATTTCCCTCACTTTGAAATATTAGAATATCTTCTTATTTATAAATTATATAAATATAAATATTAAAAAACTAGCAATGAGTAGTTAATTGAAGTTGGTTCGTTTAAAACGTCTTATTCGACAACTTGCATGAATAGTTGACATGGTATAATCTCCGATATATTTGTTTGATAGACAAGTGACAAGTGTATGGGTAATATTATACTATTATTTGTGTGGGTATTATTCTACTCGTATTATTCAAGCCAACAGGATTAGTAGCTGGTTTGTGGTGCTGTTGACATGAACTCGAGATGGGGAAAGTTTTAACATTATTTATATACTCTACCCTCTACGTCTTGACGTAAATTTTTGGCTGGTCCAAATCTTAATTATTTGATTTTGAAAAGTAAGCTTTTGGTGCATAGCGATTTTCCCACGTCCCTCTCTTCATCACGGTGAGTATTTACTACTATTTAGCAATTAGCATCCCGCCTATACAGAATTATTTGGGAAATTTTTATTAAAAATATTCATTTGTTTAAATTATTTTTAAAGATATGATTAAAATTATATATATGATTATAATGATTAATTTTCATGTCGTAAGAGTTGTAATTAGAGTTGTGGACATAGTATGTATAGAAAAAATATTGTTGTTTGAGTATTTTTGAGATAATTCCTAATTATATTTACAATATTGTAAGATATGCTCACAAAAATGAGAGTTTGGTCAACAAAATCAAAGGAAAATATAAGGACACGGGTTATAAATTTATTAATAACTAGCTTTTCTTGCCCGCGCTCCGCGCACGGGTGTCTTGATATTGTAGTTGGTTTTTTGTGGCGTAGTAAAATAATTTTTGTGATTAAGAATAGAAAATTAAACTATCAAATAATCCCAAATGAAGAATAAAATTAAAATATATATATATAATCCAAAATAAACATAGTCCGGATGATAACCTCATAATCTATAAAGAATTTGAGCATAATTTCAAATACTTATTATATTATTATTTCACAAAAATCTAAATATTGTAGTACGATTATTCAGCATTCTTGGAGATGTTATAATCCGAGATCTGGAAGCTATACATATCCATCACGATCAAGCCTGGAACAATATAAAAAATTTATAAATTATTCTCATATTATTTTGATATGAAATATATAATTATACGATTCTGTGTGAATAAATGAGCAAATTAAATAAATAACTATGTCTCATGCTATATACCGCACTCAAATTTAAATTAACATCAACTTTTGATATCGGTGTGTTGATAAAACTGATATTTCATGTAGTTGTATAGATTGTCACCAAACATGTTTCAGAATTAAATATATTTAGATGTGTATATGATTGTGACGAATGCAAATTATGATCCAACCTTCACACATTTGAACCTTCATACTTGCTAGAACCAAGATCACCGCCGTTTCTAAATCGTCTTGATAAATATGAATCAAATATTCTGCGAGTTCTCCACTCAAGTCAACAATGATTGACTCCCTACATACCTATACATGCATGTAATAAGTTAAAGTATGAAATATTTCTCAATTAATATTTTATAGTATATCTATTTATCATTTTACCTCCCATTACAATACATTATTATACTAAAAAAGTGTAACTGTAAATTTATATATTTATTAAACGTAGCGACAAAAATCTTTGTATATATGTTGTTACTGTAGCATATGCAATTTTAGAGTTGGAATTGACGTAGGTATTTTATAATAGCAGATGTGCAGTTTTTTTTTGTGAGAATGGAGATCTGCAATATATACAAAAACAACATTTCAATAAAAAAGAAACTAAATATATAAGAGTTTTTGATTATGTAGTTTATGTTAGTAGCAGATTTAATTTAGCGAGTAAAATAGTGAATGAGATTTTGTATTATAATATTTGATGAGTATTCAAATTCAAAATCTATAATAGATAGAATTTATTTTTCAGAATTATCAATGACTAAAATGCATTTAAAATAGATATTTTTTCTGTTACAGTTTTTTGGCATAGTAATGTATTTAAATTACGTAATATTTTTTGGCATTGTACTGAATTAAGACATTGATTTTTTATAAAATATTTAACTAAAAATTTTAACTATATGATAATATTTTTATAATGAATTATTTAACTAAACTATGATATTTTGGCATACCAATGAATTGTATCGTTTTGGGAATAGTAATGAATTATTTAACTAAATTTAAATATTCTGAAAGATATATATATATATATATATATATATATATTATTCTTATACACTTTATTTTATCACAAATTAATAAATTGATAAAAAAAATACGTTAGCAAGCTAGCAATTCAGATCCTTCAGATCGAGTATCATCCATAAAATTTAGGTCTGATGTTCCATGTATTAGTCAGAATACATGATTTGTATTTCATCGAGCATTCAGAGATAACAATCAAATAACACCAATTAGTTATGTCAATTAAATACAAATGCTATAATGTATACAGAAATTCAGAGATAGTCAACCTACATATATAATTGATTCACTTCACTTGACATAAATACAATCTTTCTAAAAAAATATAATATATACGTCTTTTATAAAAAATATAAATAGATTTTGTTTCTACACTTCATTTGATTAACAATTAAATAAAATAAAGACGTCTTTAATAGAGAAGTATACTAATTATATTGTTGCTACTTATATATGTTACCTAAATGAATAAGAGATCAAATTAATAAATTAAAATCATGGATTATAATTTACATACTGATATTTTAAACCGCATTGAAATTTAAAATTTGCAACGACTGTCATATACTTAACTGAATCTGAATGTTTCCTAAATCTAGGGGATACGCTATACCTAAATTTACATGATACATTTTAGTTGTTTAGCATTGAATGAGTAACTATATATTTTAATATTACCAAAAGAAATTGATTAATCATACTTGTTAATTATTCCATCCAACTTAAAAATCGAATAAATTAAGGAAGCATAATAGCAGATGCGAATTTTTTTTATGATATTATGATTTACAGTGAGATTAGAGATTTGCAACAAATATAAAGACAATATTTTAACAAAAAAGAAAGTAAATGAATAAGAGTTTTTGAATTATGTAGTTAATGTTAGTAACAGATTTAATTTAGCGAGTAAAATTGAGAATGAGATTTTGTATTAAGATGTTTGATGAGTATTGAAATTCAAATTTTGTAACCGATAGAATTTATTTTACATAATTATTAATGTCTAAAATGTATTTATAATAGATATTTTTTGTTACAATTTTTTGGCATAATAATGTATTGTAATCTATGTGATATATTTTGGCAGAGTAATGCATTAAGACATCGATTTTCTAGAAAATATTTAACTAAAAAATTTAACTAACTTATAATATTTTAAAATGAGTTATTTAACTAAATTATAATATTTTGACATACGAATGAATTATATCGTTTTGGGAATATTAATGAATTATTTAACTAAATTTAAATATTTTAAAAATGAATTATTTTAAATATATATTATTTTTATACACTTTATTTTATCACAAATAAATAAATAAATAATACATAAAGAAGCTAGCAATTCAGATCCTTAAGATCGATTTTAGGTCTGTTGTTCCATGTATTAGTCAGAATACAGGGTTTGTATTTCATCAAGCATTCAGAGATGACAATTAAATAACACCAGAGTATGTCAATTAAATATAAATGCCATAATGTATGCATAAATTAAGGGATAGTCAACATAGATATATAATTGATTCACTTCACTTGACTTAAATATAATCTTTCTAAGAAAATATATAATATATATGTCTTTTATTATAAACTAGTATATCTGGCCCGTGCTTCGCACACGGGTAATGTATGTTGTTTTCATATTCTTATAATTGATAACTTATCTGTACACATCCAATAATCATTTTTTTATTGCATATTATTACACGTCCCTTTTTCTAACTCGAGGATTGTACAATTTTATGAAACATGCTATGGTCGTGTTGTTAGATTGTGATCCAAATCTTTTGAAGAATTCATAATAGAAAAAGAAGCCAACTCAAAAAAGAATGAATTCAGTGACTTCTTGTTTCAAAAACGGTAAAACGTGAATACTCCAACCAAATTAAACTTCTTAATAATAATAAAAAATCTTAGACAAACACCAATGAATATCCATTGCGCAGAGATTAATAATAGAAATTAAAAAGGATGAGCTCCTTGTGCAAATCGCGAAAGGCAGCAAATGAAAACAAACTTTTATTAGCAGTGGAACTCATGGTTCCTGCGGCATGTCAATGAGGTAAATTTTTAAACACAAACACACATGTATGATGAATGAACCAATATTATGCCCCAAGAAGAAACTTACCACTTTCGTTCTTCTTGAAGCTGATTTTGAGTTATCTGGTGTGTCATTCTCTTCTCAAAACTTGACAACAGAGTTCTACACGTGCTTCGCACACGGTGATTTTATTATTTTTTCTGATTAATTTTAACATCACTTTATTCTTTAACACAATTTTATATGCTTCGCACACGGTGATTTTATTATTTTTTCTGATTAATTTTAACATCACTTTATTCTTTAACACAATTTTATATTTTTTTACTATTTTATTTCATGATTACTGTTTTTTAAATTTATATTAACACTCGATGTCTAATTTGAATATATAATTATGTAGGAAAACACTATCAAATATCCAATATTAGTTATTAATTTAAAATCATGAATAATATTTAAATTGTGTGATATAATTTTTTTAGATGAATCATTATATATAATTCTTCAACTTTTTTAATATTTGGTATTTTTCGAGTAAGTTCTAAATATCTATCAAAATTTAATACTATCCAATACGTGCATAACAAAACTAATAGTCTTAACTAAGTGGTTAAGGGCTTATCCTCTGTTGGCCCAGGTCCTGGGTTCGACTCTGGCTCACCTCGAAAATATATTAGAACAGATACTCAAATTGTAAGGCTATAAGCCAAATTAGTAAAAAAAAAAAAAAAAAAAAACTAATAGTCTTAACTAAGATTAATAATGTTGAAGTATAATCGACTTATTTAGACATTAAAATTTTATAAAAGTTGCGCAAAATGAAGAGCACACTACTTATGTAACTTTCCACATTTCCTAATATAAATAAAAATAGAAGTCAATAATATTTACAATAATATATTCGGACAATTGAAATTTAAAAATAATTATTTTTTCCTTGTTGCATAATCTGGTGATTTGAGTTTTTGGATAATATTAGGAAGAAAATAATAGATTTTTTTGTCTTATTTTTAGTTCTGTATTATGCTATATGCCAATTTGAATCTGTGTTTAAAATAGTATATTTACTAAGTAAAATATTATTCATAATAATTTATTATTCTTTCCAACTTTTTTTAATTATAATTTTGATCTTTTATACATAGTTTAAGGTGGTTAAAAAAGATATTATAGTTCATTGTTTTTAATTTGTTCTGAATAAAAAATATGAATTATAGTTTGAAAAAAAAAATCTTTTCAATAGTAAAAAATTATAGTTTTGGTCACCTTAAATTATGTGTAAAAAAATCAACCTCTTATATTTCTTTTTAGTCACCTTAAATTTTAGTTTTGAAAAAGATGTTTTTTATAATAAAAAATTATATTTCGTTTTAGTCACCATATATTATGTGTAAGAAAGTCAATGTTTTATTTTTAAAAGTTCCGAACAAATTGAGATCCAAAAAAGTATTTGTATAATTTCTTTACAACTTTTTCCAAAAATGTATTGTATAATTTTTTTTGCAACTTTTTCACTTAAAGCAATTTTATCCGTACGACGGATAATTTTTTCATGTAATAATATTTTAAATAATTCAAAATTTAATATCGTGTTATAAAAACAATCATTTATTATTTTGTGTCACAAATGTTCAAAAATTTTAAGAAGACAAAATAAATTTGGACATTTGTAAATTGGATATCTAGCTAAGCGATGTAGCACCTTTTGTAAATCTAAGTAATTTCATGCCTATGGCCAGAAACTTTCAAATAAAAGACAGATTGATTCAAAATCAATTTTAAATAACAGATCGATTAATTCAAAATGAATAATGCAAGCAGCTGAAGATTCCTGTAATATTAGCCCAAGCCTGCATTGGAACTGAAGAAATAAACACTTGGTGGTTCATAACAACAATATAAAATTGCAGATCTGAGATACCTACAACCTTTTTATGCAAAATCTGGTCATTCTTATGACCAAGACAGTTGCATTGGCATAGTGCTGGTTACATGCCAGATGCCCTTGGCATACCTCCTGCCTCATCTTCATCATAAGCTTCTTGCTTTCTTTGATGTTCCTTGAGCCTCAACTCTTCTTTCATATTAACATCATGCATGGTAGTTTCTTTGCAATCTTACATATCAATATCAGAAGAGTGCTTGATGCGGCTACAGGCAAAACGGTCTCCAAACTTTTGCACTTCTCAGGTGAGAGGAATCCAGACTTTGGAAATTCCACATTAAAATGGATGAAGAGCCTTCCCTTGATAAAAGGCCTCTAGTGATGTGGCATTCCCTCATCATTTATCGTCTAGACTCTGTAGTGTTTTTCAAACCATGATCAATTACAACCTTATGACATTAACTAATTTTGGACTTCATGCGTATAAATAATCGAAATTTAAGAGCATGTTGGCCAAGTATGTTACCAGGCTTGATGACTTTGCGTGGGTTTGACTTTATGATCAGCTGCCTGCCATCAAAGTGAGTTAGTGCAAACTGAAATCTACAAAGAGCCTCGCCTAAATTGAGAGTGTGTTCCGCATAGAGATCGTCAAACTTCCGCTTAGAATATTGAAAATAGAATAGGGAAAACTGAATCATGTGATACAGGGAAAAACATTTAAAACTGATAATCTATACTGGATATTAGAGAAAATTTGTAAATTGTATATCTAGCTATGTGATGTATTAGCACATTTTGTAAATCAAGTTGTTATCAATAAAACTAATCCCATCGATTTTTTTCTAACAACAAAAATAATAGTAAAACTTACTCTAAAGTCTTATAATAGAATCAGATAAAATTTAGTTTATTATAATAAATAATCAAGAATATGCATAACTGACACAAAGTATAACAATGCTTCATATGTTTTAAATGTCCCGTAGAGTGTGTCGAAGCAACTAACCATGTTTGTAGGAAGACAGAGAAACAGGATCAAGTGGAGTTCTTTTCAGACCTACAAAACATGGCAACTGAGTCATATAATTACCTTTTTGATCGACAAATCAATTGCTATGTGTAAAAGAGATCAACAACTGATCAAGTAATACAGTATGGTGTTTAATCGAATTGCCCGGGATGTGTTAGAGTTTTGTATCTACAACATTTGTAAAGAACAATGATTAGAACAACATATACAACACACACATATGAGCACCACTTTCTGAAACCAAGAAAGTCCCGGTATGATATTCAGCACCTGCAGGTATCCATAAGATATTAGCATCCTTCGAGTAGCAGAAGTTAAAAGTATAAATTTTTGGAGACTAACTATGGCTACATAGCAAACAATTTTAAGTGGAACCAACAGTATAAGTATAATGAAACATTAACAACTACATGCCAAAGTAGTATAAGTATAAACAAAATCCGTCATACCAACATTATTTTTAGCTCATTGCTCAATGTCGGGATGAATATTTTTTTTGGGTAGTTGCTGCCGAGTGTTGAGTTTGTTGGACAGAATGGGAGCACTAAACCGAGCTTCGACATTTACTTATCTGCAAAAGGATGATCAACACATTCTGAGTATTAAAACCATACTTACCATTTTGAGATGAAGTAGGAGAGTGTCTGTGTATTCAAGAAACCAAGCCTTGTCAAAAAATCAGATTACATGAAAATGCTTACAAATATAAAAGTAAATTAAACTGATACCTCTGTCTCCCAATCACAGTTTGATATAATAAACTGGAAAAAAAAAATATTACACAAAAGAAAGAAATGACAATCAAATTAATAGTCAGTAGTATTACATAAACTATTAAGTTATTCATGCAAGGACTATTTTTGTTTGGACATTATAACAAACACTTTGTGCTGTATACAATTAACACCCTGCAGAGAAAAGTAGCTAATGCGAAATATTAAAATCCAATGATTGTATATAATTACAAAGAATATAATGTTGATTGGACATATGATATAAACTGCAATTCTTCAAGATGCTGAGAGGACGATTTAGAACTACATAAACAGTTATGTACTATAAATGAAAGTTATAATTATACACAGACTGAAACACAATATAGAACATTGTTACTCACTAATCTGAGAAGAGGGAGATAGTGGATAAAGGAGAAAATGCATTCGTCTTGCCGTCCGATGAAACATGTCTGATCCATTAAGCAAGAAAGATTAAAAGTGATCTTGAAATGGAAGATAAAATACTGTGACATGATTCAAAATTTTAAAAAATAAACTGTTATCCGTAATGGCGGAGTAGAAACACGATTCATGCTAGATTATAGGAAGAGATATATAACTGACATTGTAGATGGTGGAGAGAAATCAGTTTAGAAACCCAGATAGAAACGGGTTATCCTGGATGAGCAACAAATATGACTCCAATCAAGTCGGGTATGACCCAAATTGATTTGGATTATCCAGGAGGATGTGAAAGGACAAAAATGGGGTCATGTATGAATGGGACGCTGAAATTGAGGAAGGGCGGGATCAGAATTTTTCCAGTTTCTTTGTGTTCGGGAATTAAGAATATATAGATATATCTAGATTTCGTTTATACACTTCATTTGATTAAGAGTTAAATAAAATAAAGACGTCTTTAACAGAGAAGTAAACTAATTACATCATTGTTGCTTATATATGTTACCTCAATGAATAAGAGATTAAATCAATAAATTAAAATCACGGATTATAATGATATTTCCATCTGCATTGAAATTTGAAATTTGCAACGGATACACTATACTTAAAATGTTTCCTAAATCTAAGGGATACGTTATACTTAAATTTACATGGAAACACATATTCTTTTCATTATTGTCATTGTATTTGTACTCAAGTCCTTTATGTTCTTATAAGTTTTTATAAAAATATTATAAAATACAAATTATGAAAATTTTATTATCTCTTTCAAAAACAATAGATAAAAAATCTAAAAACCCGTCAATGGTTAATTTAAATAGATCATGTGATCAAAACTATAACTTACTCCCGAGACAATGCATGAGCCAAATGAGAACTTGCAATATAAAATTTATGACTAAAACAACTACTTCTCAATGAACTTGAGTGACTAAAAGTACTAACTTGCGAAATTATATATTCTCAAGATATTAAACAAAGACTACACCAATGTAAATAGGGAGACAATTACATTGACATCATTTTGTTAGACTTCCCCATCTCACGTGATACTTCCTCAATGTTAACTGCATTGCTAGCCTCATCGTCTACATTTCTCACTCCCGTCTGACCATTTCAGATCCCTTTACTACTTCCTTTGTATTGAGAATCTGGCTGATGAGCTTTACCAAAGTTTCACACACCAAATAGTCTCCGCGTCAACTCCTTTGAATATCTGCTGCTCAAATCAATAATTAGTTGTTTCAAAGGACTTTGAGATTGTTAAAAGAGCACCCAAACTTTCGTAATTCCTTTCTAGATGCTTGTAGACAACTGACAACTATCTAAGCAATTGTATCATACATACACATAAGTTATACATACATATGTAAATTCTAATGATTGATATTAAATTCCAATAAATGATTTCATTTGTTATATAATCAATCTAAATAAGTATTAATAAAATTTTTCACAAACTTGCACAGAAAAGGCTGAGATTCAATTTACCAAGTGAGACAACAATATATCATTCTCCTTTTATTGACAACGCTAAAATTTGTATCAGATGAATCTGTATAGCCAGATTGGTGTGTTGCTAATCAGAGGAACTGAGCGGCCAGACAAATGGTCATTTAAGTATTTTATATACACATACACAAAAATTAATAATTAGTGTCAATTAAATGATAAATATGATAATCACGCCAGTAAAACATATGATAACACCAAAAATCAGTTGAATGTAGTAGGAAATACGATGCCTTTAGGTTATTTGAGTCCCACAACTTGTCTCAGCCATGCTTTCTTCATTGTAATGTAGTTTCCTCGGCCTTTGATAGCTACAAATTGTAAAAAGAGATTCCATTAACATTCACATCCATATATCTTGTAAATTAAAAACATGTTTGAAATTTTAAAAGAATTGCTTACAGATATAGAAAAAAGAATGAAAATCTCAAACTATAAAGTCAAAAAAGAAAAAGAAAAAGGAAAACAAAGATGAATACAAACAATCAAAGATATAAGCATGTAGTCTTGATAACGGTTATATATATACCCACTCTCTACCAAATATATAGATATATAGACATATACATATAAATAGATATGAAATCAATCAAACAAATTACCATAAATAAAATCATTGTTTTGAATCTTGTCATACTATTGTTCAACGAAAGCTATAATCAAGGAAATTTGAATATCAAATTGAAGAGAGACAACCAATATGATTTCAATTTTGCAATACTTACTTTGAATTCAAATTTTTAGATGGTAATGGAAAGAAACAAATGAAATTCACTCGCTTCCCATTCTGAAGCACCAATCATGCATATAATCAAGCAGACCTACATATGCCTTCTAAATTGCTTACAATTTCTGATCCAAAAAAGATATTATTCTTCAAACAAAATTAAAAAAAATTCAAACCAATTAAATATTTAAAAAACACCGATTATGCAGCTGATTGAGCATGCTTAAATATCAACTAAATGCTGCTTCACACACCTTACCATTACGACGCTATGTTACTGCTCTGATATATAAATTTGAACTAATTTTATATTTATTTTAAAATAAAAAATTAGAGAGTAAAACATATATAATGACGTATCTCAAATTTTTTATATATAAGAATTACTTTATTAAAATTGAAAAAAAATAAAATAATGAAGAAAACAATAACACATAAATGAATTTAACAACACAATAGTCGTATCATAATTTTTTAAAGTATAACATATTTAATGGTGCATCAATACCTTATTCTTTTTTGTATAATCTTATGAAAATATTTTAACACTACTTTATTTTTAAATATTTTAAGAAAAGACGATTAGCAGTTTAAGAGGTAGTAATCACTATTCCAACATATTGAATTTTTAATGCAGTATCATACAAAAAATCTTGTAAGTGCTTAGGAAGTCTTTCCATGTTTAATTCGAAATAGATAATAAGCTAACAATTACAATTAAAAATAGGTTAATATACAAAATATACATGTAGTTGTGAATAAATTAAATGTATAAAGATAAGAAAAATATTGTTTGAAATTTTTTAAATACATTTTTATTTTAAATATTTTAAGAAAAGGCAATCAGCAATTTGAGAGATAATTATATTTTTAAATTTTTAATTTTTCATGCAACATCGTACAATAAAGTCTTGAGAGCGCTTAAGAAGTCTTCCCATAAATGGTAAGATGAATTTGAATTTTTAAAATAAATAATAAGAATTGATTTGATTTTGAATTTAGAAATAATTAATGATGATTAGTTTCATATCTTGGAGAGTATTTGAGAAGTCTTTTCATTCATAAATTAGAGATAGAGGAAGTCAATAACTACATTTAAAAAATATGCTAAAAATTAGGAAGGAAATGATTTTTATTTAAGACAATTAAAATGAAAAGTAAGAATGCATGCATAATTTGTGGGACTTTCTAAAACTTGACTTATATAAATCAGTTGATTAGATGGCGCTGCTTATGTGACATAATTAAAATATGTGGTTTTATGACGTGTCATTTTACGAATTACGTGTATTTTTAAATATACAAAATATACATGTAGTTGTGAATAAATTAAATGTATAAAGATAAGAAAATTATTGTTTGAATTTTTTTTACATAAATTTTAATTTTAAATATTTTAAGAAAAGGCAATCAGCAATTTAAGAGATAATTATATATTTAAATTTTTAATTTTTCATCCAACATCGTACAATAAAATCTTCAGAGTGCTTAGGAAGTCTTCCCATAAATGGTAAGATGAATTTGAAATTTTAAAATAAATGATAAGAATTGATTTGATTTCGAATTTAGAAATAATTAATGATGATTAGTTTCATATCTTGGAGAGTACTTAAGAAGTCTTTTCTTCATAAATTAGAGATAGAGGAAGTCAATAACTACATTTAAAAAAATATGCTAAAAATTAGGAAGGAATGATTTTTATTTAAGACAATTAAAATTAAAAGCAAGAATGCTTGCATAATTTGTCGGATTGTCTAAAACTTGACTTATATAAATCAGTTGATTAGATGGTGCTGGTGATGTCAACGCTGACATATTAATATGGTGGTTTTCAAAAAGATGTGGTGATTTTCAAAAAGATGTCATATTAAAGATGTCTTTAATAGAGAATTAAACTGATAATCAGAGCTGACAATCAACGCTGATTTGATAATTAAGACAAATAAAATCAAAAGTAAGAATTCATGCATGATTTGTGGGACTGTTTGAAACTTAACATTTATTAATCAGTTGATTAGATGGCACTGCTGATGTGGCATTAAAAAATACGTGGCTTTATGACGTGTCATTTAACGAATTACGTGGACTTTGTGACTGGGCATCGTTCAGGAATTATGATATAATAGATAAAATTTGCAAAAGAATGAATTGCAAAGAGGACGAAGCATTCCTCGTATTAGGAAATCAATCATCAATATAATATACTTATATAAAGGAGAAGCGAGGGGCGTGTATGTGGCGCCTCTCACATCGTTCCGTTCGATTTTTCTAATTTTCTGGAATTTTCGGATGAAAAATATCAAAAATTAGAACTACCTTTTTTAGTTTCGGGTATATTAGAAGCAAGTTTCAGAATCTGATTTTGTTTCAAATTATTTATGGAATATAGCAGCTTGAAAATTTTAATCTGATTTTGTTTAAGATTATTTAATTATGAGAAATAGTAGCACACAAGTCTCTCTGCACCTATAAATACCCCTATAAGTTGTAGGATTTTTGAATCATCCAAACACAACCTACTCTCTCCCAATACCACAACCCTACCTCTCTCTCGTAATAGTTCTCTTGCTCGATTTCTAACTCGGTGGTGCCGTTCTTCTGCAACGATAAGTGAAGGCTGTTTATGTAGTATTAAAGAAAATAGACGTGTAGGTGGCGCCTCTCACATCGTTCCGTTCTATTTTTCTGGAATTTTCGGATGAAAAATATCAAAAATTAGAACTACCTTTTTTAGTTTCGGATATATTAGAAGCAAGTTTCAGAATCTGATTTTGTTTCAAATTATTTATGGAATATAGCAACTTGAAAATTTTAATCAGATTTTGTTTCAAATTATTTAATTATGGAAAATAAAAGTTGTTGCAAGCAAAGTTAGTTATAGATGCTATGTGGGAGTTGACAAATCCAAACACGGGAGAAGAATATAGTCTTGACATGATATTGATGGATGATATCAATAAATTAACTATTAGTGATGTATGTTTGTTGGTTATTCTTTTATAATATTTGTTTTGTTAATCGGATATGTTTGGTGTTGTTAATTTTTATATGATTTATTTTGAAAAAATTATTTATGTATTATCTGTTTGCTCCGTTCAAGCAGCTTTTAAGTGAAGACTGTTCATACAGTATTACGAAATAAAGGTTGTTACAAGTAAGGATAGTTATAGACCGCTATCTCACGGATTTAAGTTAGATATTTTTGTGCACAATCAATCCAAAAAACTTGGATTAAGGTGACAATGTAGGAACATGATTACTTTTTTAAAAAAACACAAATAAAATTAAGAATCGTCGTGCTTTAAATTGTTAATCAAGTGTAAAAAATTATTTTCATTTTTTCAACATGAATTATAGTCCAATTTTGCAATTTTATATATTAGTATTGGTATTACCTCAAATAATTTTTATTTTATATATTGATATCAATTTTATTTTATCATACTAATTTTTAATCATTAATATAATTTTTATAAACAGCCACAAAATTACTGCATTCTACAAATATTAATATTGAATCATTAATATAATTTTGTTAGGCCGCCGCAACGTGCGGCTTATATACGATCTCGCCCCAACGGAAATTTGGCTCTTCTGCAAATTAGTAAATTACTCCGTACTAACTAGAGGCATCAAGGGGCGAGGAATTACTCCTTCCGTCCCAAAATAAGTGTCGTTTTGACTTTCTGCACCTCATTTAAGATGCAAGAAAAACATATTTATACATATTTCTTCCCAAATTTTCTTTTTTTGATAAAAATATAGATGATAAATTTTTTTCAGAAAAATAAAATTTGAAAAATAATATGTAAAAATATAATTTTTTGTACACCTCAAATTACGTTAAAAAAGTTAAAACGACATTTATTTTATAGGGGTTTGTTCAAATACAAACCAACTTTATCATAAAAACCTAAAAACCAATTTCAAAACTAAACAAATATCCCCCCAAACTCTTAAAAACTAACAATATCCCCCCAGCTTTGCCATCAACTTCCCCAAACTTACACTTTCCACCCCGCCACGTCACCACGCCACGTCAGCGCAGGGGGTCCCCCACTGCTGACGTGGCACTGCCACGTCAGCACTGGGTCACACCCACTGCTGACGTGGCAGTGCCACGTCATCTGCCACGTCAGCACCTGCTGACGTGGCACTGCCACGTCATCTGCCACGTCAGCAGTGGACTGACCCAGTGCTGACGTGGCAGCTGATGTGGCAGTGCCACGTCAGCAGGTGCTGACGTGGCAGATGATGTCAGCAGTGGGGCCCCCCCGGAAAATTAAAAAAAATAAAAAATAAAAAGATTGGAGTGCTTATAGCAAAAATGGGAGTGGAAATAGTGGTTTTTAGGTTTGTATGAGAGTGTGGTTTGTAGTGGAATAAGCCCCTATATATATATATATATATATATATATATATATATAAAGGAGGAGTTAAGTTCTATGAAGTACATAAAAACATTGGAGTATTTGAGTACAAAATCATAATTTTTTAGTTTAATCATAAATAAAATCTCTGATTATCCAAATTTATATATAACTTATCATTTATAAGTAGTATTAAACATAATAGTCAAATAATCATTAATATCTTTCAATTATAAAGAGCATTAAGATTATTGTTCTGCTTAAAAGTTATATTGCATAACATAATGTCCTACAATTTATAAAAGTAATTGTTCTATCTTTTGATTACAATGTTTATGCTGTAGAACATAATCTGCAGGTTGTCGAATGTTTACAAATATTGTAGAACAAAAAAAATTAAGATTTAAATGACTAGATTATATTGTATCAATCTTGTACTCCAATATTTTTTGTACTCCATATAACTTTACTCTATAAAGGAGAATGCGGGCGTCTCTAAAATTTTTTCGATTTAGTCTTCTGATTTTTCTTAAATTTCGAATAAAAAATATAATTATAATTCAAAAAATTAGGTTTAATACAAATCTAATGATAATACAATTCTTTTCTTATTGGATTCCGAAAATAGTACTCTAGAATTTAGAAAAAGGATTTTAAAAGTAAATTTTTTTTTTCTTATTTAGGAATCATAAAGATAATATAATTCTTATTTTTATTTATACATTATTTTAGAAATTATTAAAGAAGTACAATTCTAATTTTCAAAAGTTATAAAATTTATAATTTTATTTTATTAAATTTAAATAGAATCCAAAGTTTCCCGTTAGCACGATCCCTTTTTTACCAATCGACGGACTACGAGTGGATGAGAATGCCTGTGAATGGCCATTAGATTAAGAATGATATTACTAGGATAGCAAGATCACCTGAGTAGTTAAGAAATTTTTCTCTGAAATAATTTTTTTAAAAATATTTCGTTTAATTTTTCCAATTTTTTGAGAGAAAATAGATAAGGTAGCTAAAAAATAGTAATCGTAAAAGAGATATAATCTAAGTAGTTAAGAAATAGGAATTTTAGCAAAAATATAATAGCTAAAATCTATGATATTCTAAGTAGTTAAGAAATTGAAATCCTAAAGAAAAAAGAGATAATTCTAAACAATTAAGAAATATGAATCTTAAAGAAAAATATAATAACTAAAATCTATAAAATTGGATATATTTATCCAATTATAATTATAATTTTATCATAATGTAAATGATTTTTGATTAGTATTTTGTTTGAGAGGAGGGCGGACCAAATTATCTTTCATCTAAATAATAATAAATTTTCTATTAGTATTATGTTTGATGGGAAAGCGGCTAAAATAATTTTTTATCTATGTTATAATATATTGGACGGCCACTCAAAAAAATTTTCATATTAATTTTTATATTTTATATTAATGATATGTTTAACGGTAACATGACTCAAAATAACTTTTATGCAATTATAATATTAATTTGTATCAAAATTTATAAAAAAGATTCTTGATTGGTATTGTGTTTGAGGGGAGGGCGACCCAAATTTATTTTTATCTAAATAATAATAAATTTTCTATTAATATTATGTTTGACGGGAAAGCGGCTAAAATAATTTTTTTTATCTAAGTTATAATGTATTTTTCTTTTATTAAAACGGGACCACGACTTAAAATAATTTAATCCAGTTATAATCTTTAACTTTATCATAATTATAATAATTTTTTTGTGTATTGTGTTTGACAGTAGGCGACTCGAACCCATATGTATATTTTAACTTTTTGTTATGAGTACTGTGTTTGACAAGAGAGCGGCTCAAACTAATTTTTATCTATATTGTTATATTTAATTTTATCATAATTATAATAATTATTGATTAAATTATCTTTGATGAGAGGGCGGTTCAAACAAATTTTTTTATTAGTATTGTGTTTGACAGGAGTGCCGCTTAAACAAATTTTTATATTAATTATAATATTTTTTTATTAATAATATATTTAACGGGAACATGACTCAAAATAACTTTTATACAATTATAGTATTAATTTGGATTAAAATTTATAAAAAAATCATAACGCCGCCGACATATAAGAACAACCTTTGCTAGACTTGGGAAATAGAAATTATCTTAAGTAAAATTCTTAAGTCATTCGACTTGTGATGAAAATATTATGGAGTTTTGTCACAAATATTTAAGTCAAAAATTTGTTTTGTAAAAATATTAAGTATTTTCTAAATATTTAATAAAATATAAAATTTTTAAAAATATTTGTAAAAATACTGTATGCAACCGGTTGCAAACACATGCATTCATACTTGCAACCAGATGCCACCATAGCTGCAATACCAGCGGGACGGGAAGTTGCAGACCGTATTTTGCAAATATATTCTAAAACATTATTCCCTTTTGCGGTATATGAAATAGGGGATTTCACTAAGTCTATTTTTATAAAATCTCGACTCAGTTTTTTGTAAATATTTTTAAAAGATAGTAAAATCACAAAAAAACTTAAAAATAAGAATAATCTTTTGGAGCATTGTAAGATCCTTTTGGCCTTTGCGAGAATTTCTCAGATTTAGTGAAATGCAGCATGATGTTGTAGCTTTTCAAAAAAATCTTTCTCCCGCCAAAATTCTATATAAAAATACAAGGTCTATTTTTTTAAACGTCATTGAGGACTTTCATCGATTTTCAAATTTTCAAATCACTTATTTTTTTATTTTATTTTTCAATAATACCTTCTCTCTAGATAAGGATTTTTATCTTTCGAAATTGTATTTTTTGTTTGTTAAATTTATTTTTAGATAAGTTTTGTTTCCAATTATTTTTTGAATTTTGTTTATTCTCTATTTGTGAGATTCTGGTGTGTGTTTTCTTGTGTGTTTTGAACAATACTCATCTCCGGATGAGGATTCTATCCTTCTAAATTGTATTGTTTATTTGATAAAAAATTTCTGAGTTTTGTTCCCAACTTATTTGAGTTTTGTTCATCCTTTACCAGTGAGAGCTTGATGTATATTTCTTTCTGTTTTGATGTGATTCGGTATCAGGACGTTGAATGATTTTCAAGAATTTGATTCAGTGAAAAAAAACTTGTGTGAAATTACAATTATAGTCGATAATTCAAATTGGTTGTGTTAAAACCGATACATATACATATATCAGTTTCTGCATAAATACTAATTAGATTAATTAGTGATATTATCTGTTTTATAATTATTCGACTCGATAGTTTTCTAAATGTGTATGATTTTTTATTATCGAATTAAGTTTTTTTTTAAAAAAATAAATATTGAAGAATCTATGTAAATATTTTTTATTTTAAATAATTTACGATCCATTATATTATCCATTTGAGTGATTATAGAATAAAACAAATTGTCATATTATATTTAATGTTAAGCGGATGGTGTGCAAGCGTGTCTTTCATGACAAAATCAAAAGCGATTATCCAAGTTATTGGGCTCTCTGTTTTTCAGAAGTAGAATTTGTTTGTGGCTTCTACCTTCTTTTTAGTTTTTACCCACTTGCATTTGTGTAAATAAGAAGCATTATTAAGAAGTTGAAATGAGAATATTATATTTTCTTTCAGAGTTTTATACTTTCCGTCTACTTGTTTAAAAATAAGTAAAAATCAGTTATTTCAATTACTATTCTTAAAAATTATTTTCTTAATTTTTTTTAACAAATTTTAGTTATCTTTGATTGGTTAAACTCACATTCATAATAATATGAAACTTTTATATACATTTATAATCCTCCTTTGAGTCAATTTATTTATTTAGTCATTTAGAATAAAATTTAAAATAAATCTGAGATACTCAGCTTTAAGAAAAAAACTCAAAATATATATCCAAAATTTACTTTCAATAACAACATTTCTTTCTAGAACCATATGCTGAAAATTATTTCCTCTATGACCAGGAACATTAAACAAAGACATAAATGACGTAGAATTGTAGAAAGCTGGAATAGTAAAATTTCAAATTATGATGTGACGAAATAATTAAAATACACTTGTCCTCCAAAAATGTCAATAATGCCTTTTTTATACCGATATCTATAGCTTTCTATTGCTATATAAGGGGCCACTTCTCATCCCAATCTTCAACACCATAGTAAAGATTGAAACCAACTTTCTTTCAAGTTGTTGTATCCACACAACTCTAAACACACCCATACTTTCTGCTTCACACACAAATATACATAGTAAAATGGAGTCTCAATATGATCTGGGAATGATAGGATGGTTAGTCTGTACAGTGATCTTAGGTGGGCTTGCTACAGTTTATGGGTTTTTGAAGAAGGCCAATAAAAATTACTGGTCTTCTTCATCTTCTTGTTTTTCTCTAGGAGAAATAGTTTGGACAATACGATCAGTTTTTAAGAATCTGACCCATGTTGTTGATTCTTGTTCTTGCTGCTCCCATGGTGTTAACAGGTACTCATCTTTTCATTTTGTTTGCTGTTTCTTGTTTTTGTTGTTACTTGAAGGTTTTGATGGGTTTTCATGATTTATGATGTTCATAGAAATAGATACTCTGATTTTTTAAAGATAAACGGATAAATTTCATCTTTTGGCATGAACATGTTTTGAGATGGGAGGAAATATATATTTTGACTCAATCTTATTTTTCAGAAATTAAAAATTACTGATGTGAATATAAGAAATTTAGTTCTGCTAACACGGGATGTTACACGTTGAATAAATAATTGATACCGTTACGTTAATGTGAAACTTTTTCCCGAAAAAAGTCCTTATTCTGGACAGAAAAGGTTACCGAAACTTAATATGTTGCAGTTGACACTTTGTGCTCAGATGTGTAGGCTTGGATCTCAGACATATTGGATGAGTTCTAGAATCTTAATTAACCAAACATAACCGGTACATCCGCCCTGATTCCCTGAGGGGTTGGCAGTAGGGTCTAGAGAAGCGGTTTCTTCGCAGATCTCCAGCTTTTCAAATATTCGCATAGCTCTCATAACCGTTTTCGTCATTATTTTAATCATAATTATTCGTACTGATCAATAATATTATCATTTAACATATATTCATTGTGGAATCATAATTATTCGTACTGATCAATAATATTATCATTTAACATATATTCATTGTGGATCTAGAGTTGAATGATGCTGTTCATTTGTACTAGACAAACTGACAATTAAAAAAGTATCTTGTAAACACAAAGATGTTATTATATTGACAGAGATTGTCAACTAGTTTTGGAATAACCATGTTATACTTATTCCTCGATTCAGTGTTTTTTAAGATTTTTTGGTCTGTAGTTGATTCCTTTTCCTAATTATATGTGATGTTAGTTAAAAAATTATTATTAATCTTTGAATTTTGTTTTTCTCAGTGATTGTGTGGATTTCCAGTTCTCTTCGTGGGAGGAAAGAATTATCTCGGCTAAGAAACGCGAGCGAAAAGTTGGATACTTTTTAAAGAATATCGGTTCCAACAAGTATACTTTGGCTGTCATCGGAAAACAGAGCATCGTAGGCCATATGTCTTACGACGTTTATGGATCCTTTGCTAGGAATCATGCTTCTCATCTACCTCCTCGACAAGACCTCAAGTGGAATACAAAGAGGGAAGTGGTGGATTGGTTATCCACATTGATAACAGTCCCTAATACGGAAGTTGTGCAACAAGTCCAGTATGCAAAGGAAGGCAACAGCTTCTTTAAAGTCTTGATAGGCGAGTTTAAAGATAGCTTAAATGTACCAGCAACGTATATGCAGCAGTACAACAGCATCAAAAATGGTGCGATGAGACTAAGGAACGGAGAAAATGAATGGGAAGTAGAAGTAGATGGTCGAGTCATCAAGAGCGGGTGGAATAAATTTGTCAAGGATCATAAGCTTTGTGAAGGTGATTTCCTTGTATTTACCGCTCTAGGTGAAATGTTTTTCAATGTGGCTATCTTTGGACAGAATGGTCGGATTAAAGAATATCCGTGGTTCCATGCTTTTAACCCTGATGGTAGAGTAGTGTACGCGTGATCCTGTGAATATGGCAAACGGTTTCTCAAATAAACAGGGAATCAAGCCACATAACTGAGAACTCGAACTAGTTCCTCGATGATTGCTGCTAATTTTCAGAATCACTGATCGAGGATTTGAGATAGAGTAGCAGGGGTGGAGTTATTCACCGATCTGCGATGTCTCCAAGCCAAGACGCGATGCAGGAGCTTGAAGCCATCAATGCTGGTTATCCCGGTGGAAAATCCGATGGTTTCTATAGATTAATCACTTCTCTGTACATATTCATTCGTCTTGGTAGAAATGCTAGTGGAATGTTGGGAAAATTTACCAACATGTGTAATTTTCTCATTTTGCAACTCCAGCTGGATGCTGAAAATTAAACATGTTTTCTTTCTCAAAAACAGGGTTGATTATTGGGTAAAAACCAAACCGTAACCGAAATACACAAACAATCATAACCGAATTAAAAATCAAAACATTTTGGTTCGGTTAGCGAACTGAAATATATCGGTAATTTTGGTTCGGTATTGGATTAACTGAGCCAAATGCTAAACACTACCTAGAAAGTAGTCTCAGAAATTAGGTCACTTGTGAGGTTTTAAACTTGGAATCACCCCAAAATTTTAACTTCAATATCTAAAATTATCGGTATAGTCAAAAATTAAAAACATTATCTAAAAAAGAAAATAAATATGAATAATTAAATTTATTTGTATGCTTAGACACTTCCCCTCAACATCTTCTAAATTATGGATTGTTATTTACAGTTTTTTTTGTCAGGATTGTTAATTACAGTTTTATACTACTTTTATATATTCGCGGAAAGCCACAAGTTAAGGACAGAGAAAGCGCAGGCAAGTTCATCAACACTCGAGATATCTCCACGAAGATGTATCATAACTCTAGCCATTATTGTGTCTAGATTCATGGTGCCGTTATTTGTTGAGCTGTTTAGTCATCTCATCGCATGCGTTATCAAATTTTTTCTCACATACAGTAACATGCAAGTTATTTTTGGATAGTTTATGCGTATAGATCTTATTATAATTAATAATGTGAAGAAAATCCATTAAATATTATTAAGTATTAACTATGATCCGGAAAAAAATTTGAATTTTTAAAAATTTTCGGACACATCTCTTATTTTTTCATGACAAGAATTATTTCTTGGGATATCCAGTTGATATTTTTTTAAAAAAATCATTTATAAAATTCGGAGATATTTAATTCGGATTTTAAAAAATGTACCAGAATCTTGATGTATTCGATTAGAATTTTAATTATACTACCAAATCTGAGCGTATTAAATCAAGATTTTAAATTATACTTAAAAATCATATAGTACACAATCAAGATTATTTAAATTATATTAAAATCTGACCATATTCAAAAATTGATGGATATTTTTGAATTTCATAAAAAAATAAATTTTATGAATTGTTCAATATTTTTTAAGATATTTGAAATCTCAGCAAATGACATGAGATTTTCGAACATTATCCTTAAGTTCTAAAAACCATCAATCTGCAATATTTTGACTGTGACATAGTTTTATATAATTTGAGTGTGTAATAAGGTTAGTTATTTGTAGTTAATTTTTTATAATGGTTACATATTTTCATTCATAATGATTACATATCCTTCAAACGTAATTTTAACATACCAATATTCATTTCATTAAATTTTTTTAACAGATTTATTATTCTCACATTTTTTTTTTTGGAACAAATATCCTCACATATGTTTAGTATAAATAATTCTAACTAACACAAAAATAATATTTAATTTGAGCCTGTGAACAGGAAGGCCTCTGAAATCAGCACAGACGTAAGATTTGTAACTTACGAAAATATAGTACTAAGAGCATCTCCAATAAGCTCTTTAAACAAGCTCTTAAATGAAAAAATAGAGAGCATTAACAAAATGGAAGCTCCAATAGAGTCTTAGAGCATCTCCAATAGTCTCTTAAGTCATTCCTCAAATATAATATAAAATATTCACTCTTAACAATTTAATGTATATTCATCTCCAACAACACTCTTTACATCCCCTCTTAAACAATATTTTATTATTAAATGAATAGGACTACAATACTAGAGTGGAAAGAGAAAGTGGATGCTTGTATTACTTTATAATAAAATATAACTTAAGAGTGAGTGAGAGACTCTTAAAAGAGAGGAGAGAGAATAGACTCTTAAGGTTTTGAAGAGCCTCTAAGACTCTATTGGAGCTTCCATTTTGTTAATGCTCTCTATTTTTTCATTTAAGAGCTTGTTTAAAGAGCTTATTGGAGATGCTCTTAGAGGCTCTTCAAAACCTTAAGAGTCTATTCTTTCTCCTCTCTTTTAAGAGTCTCTCACTCACTCTTAAGTTATATTTTATTATAAAGTAATACAAGCATCCACTTTCTCTTTCCACTCTAGTATTGTAGTCCTATTCATTTAATAATAAAATATTGTTTAAGAGGGGATGTAAAGAGTGTTGTTGGAGATGAATATACATTAAATTGTTAAGAGTGAATATTTTATATTATATTTGAGGAATGACTTAAGAGACTATTGGAGATGCTCTAATGGATGCACGAGAGTCTATTCAGGAAGACGTGGATTCTAGAACAAGAAGACAAAGTCACGTAAAGTCATGGTAAGTAATCCAGCAGACCGTCCATCCTATCCGTTCCCATCCAACCACAAGGATATGTCAGTTCCGTCATCTTAAAGTCATTATTATTACTCCTCCCCCACCACCTCATCGACAAACTCATCTAGAAACTCTTTTTCAACCTGTTCATCCCAATAACTCATGTGGAAAAATGCACTCCCTCCGTCTCAGTCAATTATATACAGTTTCATTTTTTGGATGTCCCATCATTTCTATACATTCCTAAAATAGCAACTTTTTATAATATAAAACACTATTACACCCACTATCTTCATTCTATAATAATAAAAACACTATTTCACCCAATACTATCCTCCACTATCTCAAATCTATTACTCCCTCCGTCCCCCTCAATTGTTTACATTGGAGGGGGACACGGAGACCAAGACAATGTATGAAAAATGAGTAAAGCTAGATGAAAAGTGGGTAAAGTGGTGAGACTCATCAATATTTAATAATAGATTCGAGATAGTGGAGGAAAGTAGTGGGTGTAATAGTAGTTTTTATTGTTAAATATGAGATAGTGGGAGGAAGATAGTGGGTGTAATGATGGAAAAAACTTACTATATATGGTAATGTAAAGAAATGAGAGGGACATCCCAAAATAGTAACTGTAAAGAAATGAGAGGGACAGAGGGAGTATTAAAAATAAGTGGGACCCACCACTTCACCCACTTTCCATCTAACTTGACTAATTTCTTAGGTCTCCGTGTCCAATCCCAATGTATATTATTCATTGGGACGGAGGGAGTACGATTACGTGCATAATAAAGACTTATTCTTGAAGAAGGTACATGAAATTTTATCTTTTTCTGAAATAAATATTTATTTTTTTGTCACATAATGAATTCGAAACATCTCTTTAATATTTATATTAAAAAAATTCTAAAAATATGTATTCTAAAAAATTAAGTACTTAATAAACACTTGACTTATCTCGTCAAACAGGCGCTATATACCTATAGGTCCTATATGATGAAACTGAATTTGATACTCATTCATTTTAAAATATGTTTATATTTTCCGCATGATCCAAAAAAAAAAAGCAATTTTTATGATTATTATTTTATGTTTTACACATTAGAAATGAAGTAAGATGATAAATTTTTCATTGACAAAAGAAAGTGAAAAATATTTTTAAAGATTGATTTATGAGCAAAAGTGTTAATCTAATAAAAAAGTCATACCCCACCAATGACCGAGTCGAACGCAAATTGTAATCGTATGTTCTCATTAATAGACAGTTAAACGATATTTTAAAGATGATATACATACAAATACAAGTACCAACTTCATGCATTCTCGTTAAATTGCTGATACCTCTTCATTATGCCCCAATGAGATATAGTGTGAGCTATCTACGACTCCATACAAAATTTCATCACCAAATCAAGACCTCCATTTATAATCAAGAAACGAAAAACACACCTCTCACCAAGGAAAGAAAACAATCTGAAAATACAAGCCAAAAACGGAAATAAAACTAAACTGAAAACAAATAAAAAACTTAAATCTGATGGTCGAAGTCACAGGAAAGACAATTAACTGTCGAATATGATAAGTTATGTCTGAATCGAAGAAAAAAGCGAACTGCAAGATCCGATGATATAGATCTAAAACAACAAATTAAACCTAATTAAAAGGATAAAAATCCTTTCCCAAAGAGGAAGATTATTGAAAAAAAGAATCAAATGAACGGCGTGTTGACGTTCCACCGGTGAAAGTCGATAAAAAACCCAGAGATAATAGAGGGGCTACTTTAAGAACAGATAGAATCTTAGAATTCGACTTTATATTTAGAGATTGATAGTTGGAACTAAAATTTTAGTTGGTATTTGAAGAGTGAAATTGTAGTGTTCTAAAATCTTTGATTAATTTTCAAAAAAATGTATTGATTTATCAATTACATTATGATTTGATTAAAAATTTCTAATTTATTAAAAATCTCCTATGTTATTATTCATCTACATAGAATTATGATAAATTTAGGTATATTTTTTTAAACCGAAGGATACTACAATTAAGGTCTCATCCAATTTTCGGTTTGATTTTGATGTTACCATTTAATAAAAATAATTATTTAACAATTAACAGTATATTACAAATTATGCCAAATTATGCCGTTTGGTATGTAAATTTATTTCATATAAATACACTGTACCCATATACTTATGGGAATTATGTACAACATAATAATTAATTCATCTTTAGTTTACATGATGTGGATAGTATCTTTTTTATTACATTTAAATTAAGAATTGAAAATAATAAAAAGTTTGTTTCTTATGTAACTAGCTATGTTACATTATTAAAAATACATGAAAATAATTTTTGTTTTAAAATCCCATACATAGCAAGAAGATTTTTTTTTTTTTAAAATCCCATACATAACAAGAAGTTAAAGTGAGGCCTATGTTCAAAAGTTATCACAGTAAATACAATTAAGGATTTGTAAATTTTAGGTTAATATTAATAATTGATATGATTCGTTGGGTTATTCCCATTTATGTTATTAAAGTGATATAGTTTTAGTATATTTGTTAAAATATTGTTAATAAAACATTAGCGATTATTTGCCTGAAAGATGTTTGCTACATATATGGGAGTCTTAAACTAATAAAATTTCAAATGTATTATATTTGTTATGCATTTAATCTTTTTAAAATCAAGTCTCATATGAAAATCATAATATCAATATAATTATTTGAATATATTTTATTAATTTACACTTTTATTTTCATTTTTTAATATTTAATATTCAGAATTCTAAAAAAACAATTTTATTTATTGATAATATACATGGTCTTAGCATGCGTAGAGCGGGCATAATTACCTAGTTTAATATAACAACAATGAATGAGTAATTTAATTCAAAAAGACTAATATAATCTTACTTACTATACATATATATTGGCGTTGCGCTGAATGAGAGTCGACTCCCTAGGTCACCATAGCCGCGGGCCGCTGCCCCTTTTCTCCATCTACAACTTCGTTTCCCCCATTAACCATTCTCCAGTCTCTTCTCATTCATCTAAATCTTTTTTGTTCCAATTTTTCAATAAAATCGAACCAAAGCCAATTATTTAGAATTTATTTCTCAGATTTTGGTTTTGAGTCTGACTCTGCAAATAAAATACCTTTAGATTCAAATCCTCCTCCTTAACATCATACCAAGATTTGGTGTCATTGAGAGATTTTTGAATTTTTGGTTTTAATCTCGCCTATTGGCGTGTGTCTGACTTGTTACACTTTTTATTGGGATGTCGAGGTATGTTTTTTGGATGCTGGTTTATGTTTTGTTCTTGGCTATTTTGAAAATGATTTATGTGGTTTTGTGGGAGATCTGTATTTAGTGCAGTGCATTGGATTTGGGCTGGTGTCGGATATTGGAAGAGCTTACTTTCCACAACTAAAATTTGTTCATCTTATGAGATCTTTCACCCTCGGCTTGTCTATAGCTGATTTTTGGCATGTAGATAGTTTGGTTGCTTCTGAACATTGGGCTATAGGTGGTGCGTATGTGAAGGTTATTTGTGATATTACTAATTCCAGGATTGGTGCAGGTTTGATCAACCGGGAAGCCATTTTAATCTTTTTTCATTCAAAGAATTTTGAAATTCATGATGTTAAACAGTCTGAAAACATAAACGGTTATGTGCTTAACTCGTTTTTATGTTTCAATTCAGGTTGTAGTGTCAGCTCAAGGAGATTTGTCATAACTGTGATTTGTGTTTTTGCATATCTTTTCCAAATCGGATTTTCGATGGGAGTTCTGTTCTTATTGGAATTAAGTCTTCAATTTTGGTTGATGCAAGTTAATAAAATCACTTTATTTGTCAAAAAAACTATACATATTTATACTTACTATACTATTAAAGCCGAAACATTAAAAGTTTAGTCGATTCTTTTTAACTAAAATATATTATCTTTTTTATATTTCTAATTAAAAAAACTCAATCTTCTAAAATAACATCGAGCAACATAATAATTACTTTTTTAACTAAAACACGTAATCTTTTTTAGATTTTCTAACTAAAAATAATATTATAAATCTATACTACTTTACTGTATATTATTATTATACTATTAAAGCCGAAACACGAAAAATTCAGTTGGTTAGTCGGTCAGTCGAGTTTGGTGAGCTGGCTTGTATTCAGCCCACAAACCTCCTTAATTTATGACATGTTATAATATTTTTTTTATTATCTATTAAACCAAAATATTAAAAATTAGGTTAGTATGATGGGTCGATATCTGGATTTACGTGTCTCTTAACTTATAATATTTTCTACTATATTATTAATTATTAATAACGAAATATTAAAAGGTTGATTGGTTGGTTTATATCTAGATTTATAGGCCTCCTCAAATTATCAAATTATAACATGTAAAAAAAAGATATTTAAACATTCTCATTATAATATATATGTTCGATATAATTTTTAATTAGTCATTTTGACGGAGTTAACTATTAATTGAGCTGTTAAATAAAAAATTTATTTGACCACATTATTCTATAATAATTTCATTTTCACAATAAAATTAGTTAAATTTAAAATATATACAATAAAATAACAAATATGATAACCACTCGTGCATTGCACGGGTTATAAACTAGTATATTTATATAGAGAGGTGTTATTATTAACTTCTGATGCTAACCTATTTATTACACATTAATATCTATTCATTAATATACACTAATTATGTTATAATTAAATTACCAATACATATATGTATATGATATTTATAATTATGATTTAATAAATAAATATCCAGTTTGTGAAAAGCAAGATTTAGAAAATCGGTGATTAATCGGAAAGATTAACATGATCAGTATTTGGTATTAATTTATTTTATATGTATAAATAATATAAATACTCATTATACATTATTAAAATTTTAAATTTCCCCCACAAATTTTGTAAATTTTAATATTCTACCTGATTTTTGGCTGATTAATCCAATTTTTGACCAATTAATCATCGATTTAACCGAATTTTGCTAAATCGGATAAAGAAATCCGTCCGATTATCAATTAATTGGTTTATAAAATTTATATATGTATATTTGAATAATTATGAATATAATATATAAATATTAAATAAATGACTCTGACAAGAATCTTATTTTTTTTATATCAAATTTTCAATAATTTTAGGTGAGTGATACCTTAATTATATAACAAAATTTTAAATAGTGTATATTTTTTGTATTTATGTTTTAATAAATATCATAATAGTAGGGATACGTGTGTACATATAAACATCGACATAATATGACTTTAAATATAAATAATTATTAAATTTAAATTATTCTAAAAATACAAATAATCTCAATTTAAAAAAGATGAGTAAAGAGATATAAGATATATTTCACTACTAGAAATCCCGAGATCACCAACCAAATTTCCCAACGGAAACAATTCCGTTACGATTTCCCAACGGAATACTGACCATTTTTTATGCCAGAGGAGGTCAAACCATCAACAACAGATTACCAACTAAAATTTACCAACGGAATATTTCGTTGGGAAACGGGGCGCCAAAAATCTCCCGCTAAGTTATAGCGACAGAATTATCAACGGATTTCCAACCGAAATCTTAACATCCAAATATCAACTGACTTGTTACGGATTAGCGACGGAATTTCCGTTGGTAACCTGGTGATGAATTCGTCACAATTTCCGTTGGTAATTCCATCGGCAATCAGTCAATTAGCAACGGAATTTCCGTTGGTAACTTGGTGATAAATTCATCACTATTTCCGTTGGTAATTCCATTGGTAATCTGTCAGTTAGCAACGGAATTTCCGTTGGTAACTTGATGATAAATTCATCACTATTTTTGTTGGTAATTCCATTGGTAATCTATCAGTTAGCGACGGAATTTCCGTTGGTAACTTGGTGATAAATTCATCACTATTTTCGTTGGTAATTCCATTGGTAATCTGTCAGTTAGCAACGGAATATCCGTTGGTAACTTGGTGATAAATTCATCATTATTTCTGTTGGTAATTCCATTGGTAACCAGTCAGTTAGCGACGGAATTTCTGTTGGTAATAAATTCATCACTATTTATGTTGGTAATTCCATTGGTAATTTTTTTATTAATATTATTCAATAATTTTTTTATAAATCACATATACATATCCAAGTTCAATAATTTTTTTTATTAATATTAATCAATTGTGTTAAAACATGATTTTTATTAATATGGTTCATGAAGGTCAATTATATACACATGTATTCTTATTATATTTAATACTACTTTAAGGCACAAAATCCATCATTGGTTCCAAATGAAATTGTTCGAGGTATTATCTCAGGACCTCTTCGCTCGGTTAGATCTATACTATTTACGAACCTTTTATTTTGGCAAGTCAAGCCATGCAAGTCTATTTTTTCAATTATTCAAGTGTTAGAAGAAACAAGACAGACTGTTTAGTCGTATGTAAAATTAAAACCCATCCGCTTGTTAAATTGCCACAAGCTACTCAATCACCACAAGAGCCGCATCAAGATGAGATACCTGAACACTTAAACATGATCAGTACAGAAGATATTCTTACATATCTTAATGATAATGAAGGAATAATAGATTTAGATGACGGTGAAGGATTACTAGAAGAAGAAATGTTGTTTGATTCAGATTCGGAAAAAATATGCTCATCACAAAGTGATGATCCAAATAGTGATAATGAGATATACATTTTTATTATATTTCAAATCAATATAATTATATAAAGGAGGAGGGGCATGTAGGTGAAGGCTCTTAGGTAGCTTCGTTTTATTTTTCTAATTTTCTGAAATTTTTGGATGAAAAATAACAAAAATAAAAACTAGCTTTTTTAGTTTCGGTATATTGGAACTGCCTTTTTCAAAATATCAAAAATAAAATCTACCTACCTTTTTTAATATCAAAATTATTGGAACAAAGTTTCAAATTATGATTTTAATTTTAAAAATATCTAATATTAACTTATGGTTTTTGTGGATGACTTGCTATGTAGATGAGGTAGCTTGGCATGAAAGAAGAAGAGTATGGGTTGGTGATATATCACAAAGATCATAGAGTTTAAAAAGCATAAGTAGCAGAGAGAAGATCTTGAGGTATGCATATATTACAACTTCTATTAAAGATCCACTTACAGCCAGAAATCAAACCGTTATCCACTGCACTGATTGCTATGCTGCAATTACTTTATGTTGGATGCTCTGATTAACATGTTTAATGAGATTTGGTCGTGATATTCTCCAGAAATATATATATCCGTTGATATATACACTATAAATTTAATATTATTTTTGCAGCTAGTGCTACTGACACATTTGGGGCTGCTTAGGCAGTCTTTATACGTTCTCATTCAACATCTGTCTGCACTCGGTGGATCCAGAAATTTACAGACAAGCTATTTCATTTATAATTTAAAAAAAGTTACAAGTGTTCTATAGTCTCAGAATATAAGTTCATATATAATGTCTTATTAAATTATTACTAAACACCACCTTGATAATTGAATTCTTGCGAGAAATTAGTGTGTACAGATGACTGATTCAAAATTAGAGGAGAGTTTATTGATAATCCAAAATATTGTTTTGGTTTTAATGGTCGTATTTTATTGGATCATCAATATAAACTGCCTTGTAGTAGCTGCTGCCATTAGGGGAATTGCCATGTCGCTCTGCCCCAATCCCACCAGACAGAAGTATTAATCAGAATTAGAGGAGAGTTTACTGATTTGTTATATTAATGTTTACTGCTGTGATCATATACTTGCAGAATTTTCACATGCCTTGTGATCATTCTTTATTGCTTACTTGTCTTTTCAATTTTAAGAAGCAGGAGAAAGTTTATTAGTTTCTTATATTTGCTTATTCTTGAATAGTTGGACTTTTATTTCCATACATGCTGCTGTCAATAAAGCTGTTCAGTGCCTTGTTGTGGTTGCTTGCTCAGTCCCTTTGCCCGCTTATATCCGTGTTACACTCAGAGGTGTCAAATGAGTGTCTAATGCAATTATTTAATATAATTTAATTATTATTTTCAGGTTAGAGCCTTCAGGTAGATGCTCGCGAGTTATCACAGATTCTATATCCGAGAGGCGGGATCCTGATGGATTCACTTGGAAGGCAGTGTCCAAGGAGGAGAAAGCAGATGGAATAGATGAATAGCCAACTTGCTATGGTGCTTAGAAAGTTAAATATTAGTGTAAAAGACTAGCTGCGTTTTATTTATGTATTAAGTTTGTATGACCTGTGAATTATAACTTGGATGCTACTTTTGCTTGTAAATCTATGTCATTTTTCTTTATTTAATTTACTAATTTAATTTACTTATTTAATTAGGTGTATAATATAGGAATCTTGAACAGATTTAAATGTACCAATATAATTTTTTTTTAAAAATGAATTTTGCCAACGGATTTTACCAACAGAACTGGTACGTAAATTATTAAATTTTAATCATTATTGACAATTTCCCAACGGAAAGCTGGAGCAAAATAGTAGGCACTCTGTTGGTAAAGTTACCAACGGAATGTCATTCTGTTGGCATAATACCAACGGATTTACTTCTGTTGGGAAGTTAACACCAACAGATTTAAGTCTGTTGGGAAGTTAACAACGGAAAATCCGTTGGTATTTCGGATTTGTTTTTAAAGTCAACAGCCTTGTAATCTGTTGGTAATCGGTTGGAACATTACCATCCGAATACATATTCCGTTGGCAAAAATTTACCAACGAGGATTTTAGTAACAGTTTTTTCCGTTGGTAATTCTGTTGGCACTTCGTTTTAGCAACAGAATTTCATGTTTACCAACGGAAAATTCCGTTGGGAATAACGGATTTTCTTGTAGTGTTTGAAAAAATAATTTAAATCAACACGTACATTGCAAATTTGCAGTACAGCTGAGTTCAAAGGACACTAAAATCAGACACCATATGAACATTCTTCAAATGACAATGAGAAAATGATACAATTGTTAGAACACCATCATCTAGTACAGATGGTCTACATACGTGGGAAGACAATTTAGATGATTCTGACAAAATTGGCACGTTGGAGCAAAAACATATACAGCCTCCAGAGGCGAACAAGACACGAAAATGGGTTAAATTTCTTGTTCTAGAAAGCCCGAAAATTGACAAAGGAGCAGAGGAAGAGTTGCAAGACCTGGTGGAAGCTAGAGAATCAGGGATTCCTATGCCAATGCAAAGCCAGGGTCTAGTCTAATGAAGAAGTTTGCAATAAATTATGGGAATTTTTGAGGAGGAATTTTAGAGCATATAGCCTCTTCTCCACGTACTGCACATCTTCACTTCTGCAGTAAACAGTTTCTCCAGTAATCCAAGTAGAATTACGAAACTTACAACGACACAGTTTAACAGGTAGCCAGCTACAACTTGAGGGTGGAACTTGTAAGACACCAAACATATCGTCGACCACCAACCTCTTTTGTGCAAAATCATTATGCAGAACCATGAAATGAATGCTAGCTGCATGATAGAATTCACAGGACTACTTCTACAGATTTTTGTAGAATAAATATCTTGACAGTTGAAATTAACTTAAAATGATGATTAATGATTGATATAAGCGGTTGCAGAATACATTACAGGTGACCAGAATTTATCCTAAAAATATGCAAGGCAGATTATCATTAGTATAACAAGATTACTCCATAGTCCATCCTTAAGTACACATGAACTCATAATATATACTCTAAATGTTTCGGACATAAAAGTGTAAACTCATAATGGTACCAAACTTTAAACAGAATTTACAAATGCACTGAGCTAGATAAAGTTGGTCATTGAGGAGCTAGGCCAACGAGAGACCAAAAATTACAAATTACAGAACTTACAATCATAACTTAACAAATCCAATGCATATTACAACTTAGATGATTCTGATATTAATGAGCAAATTAAAGGAGAAAGATGTGCATCCTCCCAAAGTGAACAAGATACAAAATAAGGTTAGGTAGTTTGTCCCAGAAAGCTCCAAAAATGACAGAGGAGCAGGGGAAGAGTTGCAGGACCAGATGGAACCTAGAGAATCAAGGTGGCGCATACACTGGGGCATCCTTATGAGGGTATAGTCTAATGAAAAGCTTGCAATAAATTAATGGGTATGAGTTTTTAAGAAGGAATTCTGGAGCAATTTTATGTACCTCTTCACATTGATTCTGAATTGTGATTATTCTTTACCTGCAGAATCTAATCTAATTTTGGCTATACTTGACAGAAATTGTATTTAAAATTTTGCGATCGACAGTGAAGAAATGTAAGCTACAATTGTGAAAATTACAAGGCTACATAAACAAGTTTCTAATCACCATCCTTCACCAGCAATTTGACCAACTCGCCAACATAAACCACCTTCTCCTTTAACTCATCAACCTTTACAGCTAATTTACCAATTTCAACGAGTTGACGATCCAACTTCTGCTCAAGATTCAAGAGCAGTTGCTTCTTCATCTCCACTTCCTCTAAGTTCTTCCGATATCCAAGGTAGAAAGCAGTAGCCGCCCCAGTGACAGTACCAGCACCAATTGTCAAAAAAAAAAACCCAGAAGTTTGTACTCTACAGTTGGAAAATACATCAGATAAAGAGCATCTAACAAAACAATATGACACGAGTGGTCAGGTAATCATGCAACAATAATATCTTCTTTTTTTTTAAAAGCAAACTTATATTCATTAACTGCACTCTCCAACAAGAGAGAGCAGGAGGAGCAAACATAAGAATACCACTACTGGAAACTGGGAAACAACAATAATATCTGAGTAAATAACAGTATAATGGCCTGTAAAAAGAATTCCCACTTTGATGGCCATCCAAATTCAACGGTCTAATGGCTATATTTATTGTTTTAGAACACTTAAATGCATGCAGTGAAGACTGAAGTCATGTTAACTCTGTTACTTTATTAGGGGTGAGCACGGTTCGGTTTGGACGGTTTTAGAGGTCCAAACCGAATTTTTCGGTTTGGTAAATATACAAACCATAACCAAACCGAATGTTGTAAAAACCAATCCAAACCGAACCGATTCTTAACGGTTTGGTTCGGTTTGGTTTCGGTTTAATACCAAAATATTAAAAATATCATAAACTTTTATTAATTTAAAATAATTCCATGTGCTCCCTTTTTTTGTCAGTTAACAACATACTTAATAAAAGATAAAGATGAAATTTGTATAATTATTTGATATAAATAATTTTATATGCTACCCTTATACGTAGTTATGAAAACAAATAATTCATTTTATTTTAAAACTAAAAAAAATATTTTATTTAAAAGACAAAAAAAAAAGGGTCGATTATTAATGAGGAGTAGATAAAATAAGAATGGAGAAAAAGGGGAAGAATAATTTTAAAAAGTAAGAAATATCCATAATATTGATCAACACTTGAACACTTAAATACCTAAATTAAATTTATAAAATTAATTACATAACATAAGTGATAACGGTTCGGTTCGGATATTTCGGTCGGTTTGAAAGTGAAAATCGAAACCAAACCGAAAATTTTCGGTTTTCTAATTACCAAAACCAAAACCAAACCAAACCGTAAAGAAACCGAAACATTCGGTTTGGACGGTTCGGATCGGCCGGTTTGGACCGGTTTCGGATAATTATGCTCAGCCCTAGTCTTCTCACAAGTATAACAGCCAATAGACTATATAAATACAAATATACAATAACAAATACACGCCCACGTACTATTCTATACACGTGACTATGAGTATCATGTTAGAAAGCCACACGAATATGAATATTGTTAGACAGTATGTGGTCAGTGTTTTTGGCTTTCGAGGGGAAAAATATGGTCGGAATGATAATTTAAAACGTGAAAAATTTTAAAATTTTAAAATCAATTACAGAATTTATGAGAAAATTAATATTTACGTTTTAATTCTGATGTCTACCTTCAAAAGCTTTCTGAATTGAATGTCTAATCAAAATTTTTAGTTTAATCAATCATCACCTATTTCGCCAATAGACGATATATGTTTGAAATGTATGATGAAAGAGGCGGCACCTAGCACCAAAACACGACCTGTTTTTTTCTCTCTCACAATTCTATGACTACGAAGGTTTAGAATTTTTATCAAATAAAAATCATTACGCTATGAGTAGACATAATGATGTTTATATAACATAAGCCTAAAAAAGTCATGATTCTAATTCAATTAAAGAGGCGTTCAGTTCATGGGTTTGTGAAATGGAGTTTGTTAATTCCAAACCCATGAGAAAAATAAAATCTCAAACTCATACCTTAAACCTCCGGATTTTTGATCCCCAAGTGGGGAGGTGGGTATGAGATGCATTTATTTTTTATTTTATTTTTGTCTCTATTTAGGTAACGAAATATTAATGTTTGATACAAAATTAAATCAATGATGCAAAAATATATTACAATAATAATTTTATTAATATTTTAATTAATATATGTTAATAACTTATTTTTTACAAAAATTGTATATATTGATTCCAGCATTCAACCAAACACATGATATCAGATATGATACCTCAAACTCATACCAGATTATCCGATTCCTTATTCCAATTCGATACCACTTCTCAGACCAAACGACCTCTTAGAGTTTTTAACAAAATCTGAAATTTTATTCATATTATAATTAGTCTCACTTAATTGTTAAATATTAACTGGCTTTCTGATTTCGTTATTTATGAATTCCAAATTCATTTATCCTTTGAAATTATCTTTGTGATTACAGATGTTTGCTAGCTGTATGGTTGCAAATACGAACCATATTTTTGTAAAAAGAATTTAAGAAAATGATATTTTTATATTTTTTTGTTTTCAAATTGTATTTTTATAATTTTTTTTTTGAAATTGACATTATCTTACAATAAATTTTTTATATACGGGCATTTGTGAGAAAATTCCTCAATTTAATATAATCGTTGAGTATATCATAATTACACAGAAGCGAGGAAGAAGAAGGGTAGGAAAGTGAACATGAAAGGGAAGTGCTTGGAAATCGAATTAATTTATGTTATCTTGGAAGTTAATTTCTTTCAGTACATATTAGTTTATCGTTGTAAAAAATAAAAATTAAAATAATATTTTAAGTTTAGAGGAAAAGGACCAGAATGTTGCAAGTCAAAGTAAACACCTACAGTATGTGTTAAAGTAAACTACACGTCTACACCCGAGTGTCACAATAATAACGTTGATAGTAATTTCTTGCAATATCATGCACAACTAGGGGTGTTCGCGGTGCGGGCGGTGCGGTTTTTCTCTAAAACCGCGGACCAACCCGCATATGCGGTTTGGTTAAATTTTCAAACCACGACCGCACCGCGTAGTATTAAAACCGCGTAAACCGCACCACGTAAATGCGGTGCGATGCAGTGCGGTTTATGCGGTCCGTGCGGTCTAACAACGTCAATTTATATTTCACAATAAATTGAAAAAGTGAAGGTTAAAATAAAATTACAATATTTAAGTTGAACAATTCCTAGAAGTTAAATTACATAAGCAAGTGGAATTACAGGAAGCTCTGTGTAAGTTTTGATTAAATGACCAAATATAAAACAAATAGGTTGGTGCAACCTCATAAAACTAAACTAAATAGGATAAACAAACTAACATGACATTTGAACTGTGACTATAAAATATATAATGCAGAATAAGAATTATTGACATGGGACCAATAAATTTCCATAATGGGTGAAAACTAAACCCAACAAAAATTTCATATAACAATATACGAGAAAAGCTAATACATTATATTTTATAAAATATAGAGTATATATATATACCTATATATATATAAGAATAAAAAATTATATATTATATTATTATATGCGGTGCGGTGCGGTTTGAACCGCACAACTTAAATACAAAACCACAACCCACACCGCACCGCGCGGTTTGTCAAAAATCAAACCCGCGACCACACCACGAAAATTAAAAACCGCATTTTGTGGTGCGGTTTGGTGCGGTGTGGGCGGTTTGTGCGGTGTGGGCGGTGCGATGAACACCCCTATGCACAACTTCCACAGCCTACTGCACCTCGTTGACTATACACGGTCGACTTCACGAGTCACCCAATTTCATGAATTGATAAAAAAGATTGCTCCAACAATGTCCTAGTGATGCCCTATATCACTCGGACAACCCATTCAAACCCTATTTTTGAGGCACTCTCTCTCTGCCCTATCCCATATTTTATAATAAATTTTTACCAACACTCTCTTTCTCTCTCTATTTTATATTATGTTTTAATGATGAAAGTGAACTTTTAATAATAAAATATTAAACATATAGTGAAAATAAGGCACATTGTTGGAGTTGAAGTTACTAGAATATGTCCTAAACTACTAGGACATAATTTTTTATATTATATTTAGGGCTCCAACTAGAACACTGTTGGATTTGCTGTTACTACCTATGATTTAGCGTAATTTATAATTTAACGTAACTCATGTGATAAACTGAGGGTTTAAAATGTTTTAAGGCTTTTTAATCTGAGGATGGAGGGCTCGACACGTATTTTAAAGATTCTGTTAAATATAAATAATTTATTTATAATTTTTTCTTAAAAATCTAAATATTAATTTTTTATTTAAAAAAAAACTGTTGAAAATGAAACTGTACTTAACGAGAGTTTTAAAATATGTATCGAGATTTTAAAAGATTGTGGGACCGAAGCACTAGTATATATAGAAGTATATCCAACTCCACTCTCACAAAAGCAAGCACATCAATGGGCAAGCCACTGAGCCTGATCACACCACTAGTGCTTTCAATTTTCATACTCATGTTCATGAAATGCTCATCTTGTCCTGCTCATCAAAAACAATCCCTTCTCCACTTCAAAGCCTCCATCCTCACTATCTTTAATTCCTCAAACTCATCTTCAGAAACATCCTTTTTTAGCTTAGACTCATGGGACTCCACTTCTGATTGTTGTAACTGGGAGAGAGTTATTTGTAGTCCGCGTACTCGTGAAATAACAGCTCTCTACCTTGACTCTCTGCTTCTCATGCCTAGTGACCAACCCATTGTGGTGGATTCAAGAATCTTGGACCCTGTTTTTCGCATTCGATCCTTGATGTTTCTTGATGTCTCCTTGAATAATATACAAGGAGAGATTTCAGGGGAAGGGCTGGCAAATCTTAGTAAGCTAGTTCACCTTGACATGAGACAGAATGGCTTGGTTGGCTCGATCCCGCGACAGGTTTTTCACTTGAGGTTTCTGCGGTTTCTTGATTTGAGTAGTAATTCACTGAAAGGTGGATTGAGTGGTGAAGTTGGCAGGCTTGGAAATTTGAGGACATGCAAGTTGGATGAGAATTTTCTTGGTGGAGATATTCCTGCTGAGATTGGGAACCTGACAAAGTTGCAGCAGTTTTCTGTCAGACAGAACCAGTTTTCGGGTGGAATTCCAGATTCAATTTTGGATTTGAAGGAATTGGAAGTATTGGATTTGAGGAGTAATCAGTTAGTGATGCAGATTCCAAGGGAGATTGGAAGTTTGTCCAACATTTCGACCTTGGCATTAAGCAAGAACTTTTTCACAGGTGTCATACCGCCTTCTATACGCAACTTGAGCAAATTAGAAACTCTTCGGCTGGAAGATAATAGGTTTTCTGGCGATATCCCTGCCTGGTTATTTGACATGGAGAGTTTGAAGAATTTGTTTCTTGGAGGCAACCAGATGATCTGGAATAATAATGTCAAGATTGTACCTAAGTGTCTGCTTTCCCAGCTGTCTCTCAAATCATGTAAAATTGCTGGAGAGATTCCAGAATGGATTTCCACTCAAAAGAATCTTGATTTTCTTGAACTGAGTGACAATGAGCTCACTGGAAGATTCCCTCTTTGGCTTAGTGAGATGGAAGTTGGAAGTATTCTGCTGTCGGATAACAGGCTTACCGGGTCAATCCCATCACGCCTTTTTCAATCCCTGAGTTTATCAATTCTGGCTCTGTCAAGGAACAATTTTTCAGGGGAGTTGCCTGAAAATATAGGTGAAGCAAATGAGATCATGATACTTATGCTTTCTGGAAATAATTTTTCAGGGCCCATTCCTAAATCAATTGCAGATATTTATAGACTCTTGCTACTGGACTTGTCAGGAAACAAATTCTCTGGCAACACATTCCCAATCTTCGATCCTGATGGCTTACTTGCTTATGTTGATCTCTCCTCTAATGAACTATCGGGTGACATTCCCGTTTCATTTTGTACAGAAACTAAGATTCTTGCACTAGGGAATAATAAGTTCTCTGGCAAGTTGCCAAGGAACTTCACAAATATGAATCAGCTTGAACATCTCGATCTTCATGACAACAACATTACAGGTGAATACCCAGAGTTTCTTTCCCAAATGTCTAGTCTTCAAGTTTTGAATCTACGCAACAACTCTTTACATGGCTCACTACCATCCAAGTCATTCTCCAACCAGAGCAATCTTCGTATTCTTGATCTCTCCAACAACAATCTTGGTGGAAGTATCCCTTCAGAGCTGGGAAACCTAATGGGAATGATTGAAACCCCCTCTACATCTTCATTAACCACAGATATGTTCACCTTCTCAATTGAGTTTAAAGACTTGATAGTAAATTGGAAGAAGGCTATACGAGGTCTCTCAAGTCGTCGCCTTGACATCTACTCTTTGCTGGACTTGTCGAACAACAAGTTTTCTGGTAACATTCCATCTTCATTAGGAAATCTCAAGGGACTGAAACTACTCAGCATCTCCAACAACAGACTCTCGGGAAATATACCACAAAGCTTCGGGGACTTGGAGAGTGTAGAGACACTAGACCTGTCAAACAACAATATCTCTGGTGTGATCCCGCAATCATTCACAAGGTTGAAACAACTATCTGTATTGGATGTGAGCAACAACAAGCTGAGTGGGAGAATCCCACAGGGCGGGCAAATGGACTTAATGAATGTTCTGAACTATTTTGCTAATAACAGTGGACTCTGTGGGGTGCAAATCGGAGTAAAATGTCCAGATGATCAGCTAACACCCGAGGCAGACGAAGAGGGTGATGATTCTGAAAAAGAGCCGTGGTTCTTGTGGAAAGGAGCGCTGATTGGCTTTTCACTTGGCTTCGTTTTCTCAGTGTTGATGGCATTTCTTGGCGGCTACTTCGTTTTACCACCACCACCAAAACCAAAGTACCACTCTGTTAAGTATAGGTTATAAAGAGTGTAATCAGTTAAAGAACTCATGTGTTTAGCAGCTAGAGCCTTGTATCATCAGAGCTTACTACATCTTCAGCACTATCAATATATGCAACTCATTCGCTGCAACCAAAAATAATATCAACTATTGTACTAATATCATGTATTGAACAATCATGAAAACAATGTGGCATTGTCGTGATTGTCTGTGTGTGATCATGGCCATTCAAACCTTCTTAACTGTTAGACTGGGCTCGTTTCAGAAATCGGTTCTTTCCTCATGTCTTTATTTGACCTAGCTATGCATTTAAAGAGCCGAGCCGAGCCAATCAACTGGAGCAAACTTGGGGAACATTGCTTATGCATGCAGGACAGTCCCGAGACTGCTGATGGGTAACACAGTCCCGAGAGTGAGCTCTGTGGCATGCAGGATATTCGAATGTTCCATTGTTATGCTCCAGGGGATGAGACAATCTGATTGAACACTATAAGCTACCACAAATCTAACCACAGGCTTCAGAATAGTACTTTCATTAGTACTGTATCTATGCTAGAGTAAACAATATGCCAAAACAGACAAGGGGAACGATCAAATTAACTGTGATTCCATTATAAGTGTAAGAATAAAACACAAGACTAGCAGGAAACAGTATGTTCATATTCTCGTGAAGGCACAGGAGTACCCGGGCCTATTCTCCGCAGAAATTATTATATATGCCAGCCAGCAGCAGCAAAATAAGAAAATAATTTAATGACAGATTTCAGCTTCGATGCAACCCCAGTATATTCCATGTATGTGCTAAGTCTCCTTTTGTTATGCTTTGCATCTTCGGGAATTTTGTAACCGTAACAAAAAAATTGAAGAATAGGCCAATATAGCAGGCATCAAAGAATGACACAAACACAACCTCTGCTATCTTCATCATAGTCAATATCCCAGATTTCACTGTTTGCAAATACATGGCAAATTACAAAATTAGCATATGAAAGTTGGCTTACAAACAATCTAACATATTACAATACATAGGACCTTCCTGTACTTGCCAAATTCTTAGAGTTCTAAATGACGAAGAATGTTTAATGACCGTTTGCTATATATTTTATCTTAACCATTGCATCAGAACCAACGTATGAAGAGTCGACTAGAAAAATAGTCATACTTATATCCTTTGGAACTTCCTAAGATTATCTGGTATCTGGCTTTTTGAAAACATTGGATACAAGCTACCAGGTCGCTAAGTCACTAGCTAGAAAGCAGCTTCTCTTTGGAGTCTGGGTACAACTAATATCTTCTACATGATGAAGAGGATACCATTTTACTTATTTCCTTGCTACTTAAATTCATAATCAAACTAAAAGATTACACACTAGAAAATCAGTGTGAACATTACAACTGAAATTGTACCGTATACCAAGACCTTGTGTTGTGCACTTGTGCTCCAACTAATTTACATGTTAATAATAGTTTCAACTTCATAAGGCAGATCTTGACTCTTCTATAAAAAATTTTTGCTAAGTGACTCTTCTATATTTACTCACACTTCTCCTAGGTTTCCATCTTATGAGAGGACACTTGCTGTTTTAAAAAGTATGATAACATGGTCCACGCCATCTGCAACTCCATTAAATAAAACTTTCTTGGAAAGGCACTGAAGGGAGAAGCAGCTATATTAACTCTTTGGCAGCCTTGTCTAGCATGTTTCCAGTTTAGTTTTTCACATCTCATTTCCTTAAAATGAAGGTATATGGTTACTATTTCCTTGATTTATACAACAGTGCGCTAATTCTCATCCTTGCTCATGTCAATATAGTCAGACATATAATTCAGGTAATGTAACATAACTTGAGACACTGTCTAAATCAAAACAAAAGATCTTCCTCAAATCTTTATAACAAACATGACATGAAGAAACAAACTTACAAGTCAGCTTCTAACTTGCTGTTTCCAGTGAAATGAGTGACTTATAAGTTGATGTCACAGAAGTAAGAAATAGGTACTTATTTTGAATCTGCAATTTGACTTCATAAAAATAAAGTTTTTAAATTACTTTTACTTGCAAGTAATTGGAGTAACTTTAAGAGACAGATAACTTCTTTTAAGGTAAGCAAACAGGCCAATAAATGCTTTTCAAAAAAAAAAAAAAAAAAAAGCTTTTCAAAAAAAACAGGCCAATAAATACGTTCCACAAGAATGTGAAATGAGATACTAGGCGAAATGTGTTAAACCCATCTACCGAGATCAAATTGATATGGATTGCATTGCATACAGATCCGTTAACAAAGGTATCTCGACCTTAGGAGAGGATTTAACCAAGAAACATAGCACAGGCTTCTTCCTTGTCAACGAGCAAATCATTCAGAATTTTCGCATTGTAAGTGACATTTATCTTATCCTAATACGCAATTATATAAAACTCGTTAATCTCCTCACTAACCTCTTCCTTGAACAAATGTCCCCTTTACTTGAGAACATAAATTTCAATAAATACATTTCATTTGCAGACTTAAATTATAGTAATGAAGCTGCAATGCATCTTAAAAATAAAGTTGCAAATTGCAAATTGAAAGTCATGACATCTAATGTATATATATAACTAAGAACCATAAGCAAAAACATCGAAATGAGTACACACCTGGATTCAAACTCTTTGATATCGGCAAGGTCTTTGCCTATATTATCCACCCATTGCACACTCTTCTTTTCGACATCATGAGTTGGTTCCGAAGCAGCCTCCTTATTTCTTCTAATACAGCTCCTAAGAACAAGAACTTCTGATTCTTTTTGCAACTTGTCATCATCTACACAACTCTTATCCTGATCAGCGCTATTAGTATTATCATCAGTAGCAGCAGCAGTAGTAAGAGGCTCAGCTCCTAGAGGAAGGACATGTGGGGTATTATCCAATTTCAAGGGTCCAGAAGTGTAAAGATGAGCAGCAGCAGAAGGCTTGCAGAAGCAAATGAATGAAGGACAATGGATCTTGCAAAATAAAACCCTCATGAAAATGCTTTTCATTAACACCACCTACTTCATTTCCACCCTTAATTCAATCCATTCACCAATCAAGAATAATAAAAATCTCAACTTTTTTCAAGATTTGCTCAGTAACTCAGAACTTATAAGCCCTCTTGGATTCAAACATTGACAGATACCAATATATTAAATTTATATCTAAAGAGAAAGAGACCAAAATCAAGGATATTTCAAGTCTGTGTATATATATGTATGTATCTCAGATAAAAAATGGCATATGATAAATTCTAAATCTAAGAAGAAATGGGCATCTCTCAGACCCAAAGAAATCTGGAAAATATATACACACATATATAATCAAGAAAGCTCTATTTGCTGAATTATATACTAGTGTTTTATTGAAGACATCAGACAAGACATATTTTGTAATCTACTGAGAGAGAGGGAGAGAAAAAGAGAGAGAGGGAGGGAGAGAGAGAGAGAAATGACCAGTGTGCCCTGTATCAGAACATCAAGGATGATCAAAGTGCTGGAACACAATGCAAGTATACAACAAGTAAAAGGAAGAATAATAGAGATCAGAAAGCACAAGAAAAGAAGTTAGCTGTAAAGTTGAACAAGGAGAAGGTGTAATTTGATAAAGAAATAGGAAACCAACATTCTATAACATGCTGGTAACTGCTGTATACACCTTGTACAGGTGGTGGTTTTGTAATAGTAACTACCATCTTCATTAAAATGGGTATTGCCCTCTTGTTCAATCATCTTTTTTCTATTACAAACTCGCTTTTTCACCAACCATTCAACCAACATATAAATTACTCCCTCCGTCCCATTTTAATTGCTTTTGACTTTTTTACACGTATTTTAAGGTGTTAAAAAATCATATCTAAACATAATCATTCTTTATAAAATTTATATCAAATAAAAATTTAGAATCTAAATTTTAATTTGATATAAAAATTGAATTTTTTTATTAAGTGTAGATATAGATTTTTTGCATCTCAATATACGTGTCAAAAAGTCAAACATCAGTTAAAATTGGACAGAGGGAGTACTATATATTTTTGCTTTTCTATTAGTATGTTATTTAATCTCTTGTTATTCTTTAAGTGCAGGACATGATTGTGCATGTGTGTTGAAAGAGCGATGGATCCTCAATTTTTACTTTAATTTTTTTATTATTTACCAATGCATTTTTGTATGATAAAATTTGTTGGAGCATTTCCAAGAGGGTTAATCATCTAAAATTATAGTTAAGAATTTCAAGGTTCACTCCGGTATTATGTATAATTATATTATTTAAAATTATACATTTTAGGTTTACAGATGTAATTATCTCAATTTTAATTATCTATAATTTTAATCAAGAGGTAATGGTTGGAGTGTTCGAATTTTTACATTATAGCGAAACTTTAGTTATCAATAACGCTGAATATTTACTAGTTTATGAATGTAAATATAGTGAATTTAGAGAAGGTAATCTTTTGGTATCTAACTTGTTTTGTATTGTGCCAAATTGCCATTAAATAGCCCACCCTATTGTTGTTCTGTTGTATGTTGTTGGCTTTTTCAATATAAAAATAAGAAATGATTGATAATTTAAGCTTTTGTAACAACTTTCCATTCTATATTCTACTCCCTCCGTCCCATTTTAATTGACACTTATTCCTTTTTGGGACGTCCTAAAAAGAATGAACCTATTAAACTTACTATTTTTGAACACTACTTTTCACTATTACACCCACTACTTTCTTCCACTATCTCTATTCTATAATAATATAAACACTATTACACCCACTACTTTCCTCCACTACCTCAAATCTATTATTAAAATTTTGATGGGTCCCACCACTTTACCAACTTTTCAACCTTTTTACTACCTTTTTCTTAATCTCCGTGAAAGTCAAAGCAGTTCAATCTTTTCGGGACGGAGGGAGTATAAGATTGGTGAATGACATCCTCTCCTGGTATTCAACTTCGTAGTTAGGAGGTGGACAACTTTCGGTACCTTGGTGATAACTCCTTTTCTCGTCGGGGGTTCCAATGCACTGTTCCGGGAAGCTCAGGTCGCGACCTAACCTGCAAAACAACGCCGCACGGGGGTGTGTCCCGTGAAGCGCCTCCGGCGTGATAATCAGTGATTGGAATGCTTGACAAGTAGGGTAATCAGAGAGCCGAAACTCTAAATGTGCGAGGTGTGATATGTGCTTTGTATGCTTTGAAGAGTGAATATTTGTGATAGCCCAGAGAGAGAATATTTAGAGATGAATATTTTGTGTGTTGTGAGCATGCTTGATACTAGTGAGGCCCCCCCCCTCTTTTTACCTGTGAGAATGCATGTATTTATAGTACATCCATATGAGCACTATTGAGCAAGGAGTACAATTACTATAGTTAAAGTCATGGCCTTACCTGCAGTGCACATCCATGCTTCCTGTCAAGCTACAGTTGAGTCAATAAGAAGTACAATAGTTAAAGTGTTGTTGTCCTTGTGGCATGGGTGTATCACATGGGTGTGCCGTGTGGTGTTAGTCTTTGCATTTATTGCTCCCTAGCTTTGTATATAATACTATAGATATTATTAAATGATAATTATGCATGGTACTATCATTGCCCCCCTACTCCTTCCATTTGCTTTAGCGGATGGGAGGAGTAAGTAAAAAAGAAAATCGAGTTGGGACAAGTTTGAAGAAAAATAAGTTGTTTGGGTGCTTTTCATGTGTTGGGTGCGAGCAACACGGAAAAAGAAAATTTTGTGAAAGAATTGGTGCTTGGTTGCCCCCCAGTGTTGGTTGCGGACAACACTCGGGAAAGAGAAAAATTTTGTGAAAAAATTGGTGTTTGGTTGCTTGGTTGCCCCCCAGTGTTGGTTGCGGACAACACTCGGGAAAGAGAAAAATTTTGTGAAAAAATTGGTGTTTGGTTGCCCCCAGTGTTGGTTGCGGACAACACTCGGGAAAGAGAAAAATTTTGTGAAAAAATTGGTGTTTGGTTGGCCCCCAGTGTTGGGCGCGGACAACACAGAAATAGGAATTTTTGTGAAAAAATGGTGCTTGGTTGCCCCCAGTGTTGGGCGCGGACAACACAGAAATAGGAATTTTTTGTGAAAAAATTGTGCTTGTATGAATTTTGTCTAAATGTGGGAGAATATTGCACGGATGCACAAGACTAAAACATATATATGATGAGAAAGCTGGTGTTGGTTGTAGCTAGCAAATACGTATAAAGTGGAGGAGCTTGAGAGAGATTTCGGTGACGACATAATGAGAAGAAATATAAAATAGTAAGTAGTGCAGGATATAGCAGTCCATGAGTGATGGCAGTGTTAGATATGAATGGAGGTAGCGGACATAGGCATATTCTGTTGAACACACATACATGTGATTGTGAGCTATTGGAATAATTTATTCTGTTTATACAAGCTAGTAACTGAGGTGATGGGCCGGGATGAGGTGGCGGGCCCGGTAGGGGTCTGGGCTAATAACAGTAACAGATAGGATGGTTGGTGGCATGTGTTGGTGTGTGGTAGCGGGATGCAGAATTGACACGAGGTGGCGGGAGGCTTTTATGGCGGTCCAAGAGAGAACATAGGTGAAGGTAGCGGACAAACATATATATATATATACATATATTACTACTGGTTGTGGTAGGTTACAGAGATTGCGGACTGTTGTTGAAGTGAGCTGTTTTGTATATTACTTAGTATGTACCGCTTTTATAATATTCAAGAATAAAGGTGGCGGGCCTAGTAAGGCTATGTGATGGGCTTGGCTAAGAGGTGACCTAAAAATGATGTTTAAGGAAGGGTGTTGTAGCGGGAGAGAGCAGCCTGCAAGCGGCAATTTGTGATGAGCTTTGGTAGCGGTACAGGTGATATAACATGCATGGAGCCACAGATTAGGTTAAAAGATGAGCCCGCCTCGGAGTGTTAATGGGGTAAAAAGAAAAAAAGAGAATTGCAACTCTAGGTGAAGTTTACTGAATAATATAATTTGTGTCTTTCAAGTGATAGCGGACAATGACTAAAAATAAAAGATTTGATCAAATATTAAATCTGATATTGTGCTCCACATTGTGAAAATAGTGATGAATATGCTAGAAAAATATGATTATTCCTGCAATAAAATAATTATTGGACAGAGTAAATAAATTTGTAAAAATTGCAGGGCTTGATTTAATGCTTTAAATGTGCATTAATATTTTCTCCAAATGAGAATAATATTTTTTACAGTAATATTAAGAAAAATGTGTTGCAGCAGCCCCTTAAAAAAAAGAGGTAATTTGCAAAATTTTAGAAAATATGAATCTAAAATTGTTTTTGCTTTTTTTGCTTTCGATAGAAATTTGTAAATAAAAGTGTGAATTAATAAATGTAATGTGCAATTTTTTGAAATATTTAAATGTGAAAATGTTTGGCAAACAAACACAATTGTGACAAATATGCAATTATGCATTTAAAATTTTTGTATAACGGAGCATTAACAATAGTGCATCGGAGATTAAAAAATAAATATGTTGCGTCTTGTGCTTTAACGCCTCACTGGGCGCCTAGCAGCATTGCGACGCTTCATATCGAAGCTTGCGGAACGATGTCTCCCTTTCTTCGACACCCTCAAAGGAGCACTCAAAACCAAAAAACTCACATGGACAGAGGAGTGCCAAAAAGCCTTTGAAGACCTCAAGACGTACCTGACGTCCGCGCCACTCTTGACGACCGCGTCCCCTAGCGAACCATTGTCACTATATCTGGCAGTTTCTGACAAAACGGTGGGCGCGGTGCTTATTAAGGAAGCAGAAGCGGTGCAAAGGCCCGTTTACTATGTCAGCCAAACATTAAAGGACGCAGAAACCCGCTACCCCAATACAGAGAAAGCCGCCCTAGCCCTTGTCATGGCAAGCAGGAAGCTTCGTCACTATTTCCAAGGGCGAGAGATACGAGTCGTCACGAATCAACCCTTGCGCAAAATCCTCCACAAGCCTGAGCTGTCAGGACGACTTATTAACTGGGCGATCGAGCTCAGCCAATTCCACCTCACTTATATCCCGAGAACCGCGATCAAAGCACAGGCCCTGGCAGATTTCGTCGTGGAGTGTAACTTTGCTAAACCAGACGAGGAGGCACCGGACAACCAAAAACCCCTCCCAGTAGCGGAGGGGTGGAAGCTTTACGTGGACGGCTCCGCCACCAACACCAGATGCGGAGCTGGGGCAATACTCATTAGCCCGGATGGTTTTTGTATAAAACAAGCCCTTCAGCTCAACTTCAAGGCCACCAACAACCAGGCGGAGTACGAGGCCCTGCTTTCAGGTTTAGACCTCGCCCTAACTCTACAACTGCAAAATCTTACCATATACAGCGACTCCCAGCTGGTAGTTCGCCAAACAACGGGTGACTACGCGGTCAAGGATTCAACTCTAGCTCAATACCAACAACAAGTGCAGACCCGCTTGTCCGCACTCAAAAGCTACCAGCTCCACCAAATAGACCGGGAAGACAACTCATTGGCTGACAGCCTATCCAAACTCCTAGAGGGAGAATACACGACCTCAGACGGTCCCGTCTACTTTCTATCTCTCCCGCATCCCTCAACAGAGGCCAAGGAACAACTCAGCATCACGCTCAACGAGGACAACTGGATGACCCCTCTCGTCGCTTACCTCCGAAATGGAACTCTGCCAACCGAGCATAGCAAAGCCCGGCAGGTCAAGGCACACGCAGCCAAATTCTTCCTACAAGACGATGTTCTCTACCGACGAAACTTCGACTCCCCCATTCTCAAATGCGTCGATGACGACGAAGCAACATACTGCATGCGGGAGGTTCACGAGGGCATATGCGGGGATCACATGGCGGGCAAAGCCCTTACACATAAAATCTTGCGCCAAGGATATTATTGGCCAACCATGGCAAAAGACTGCAAAGCCTTTGTCAGAGCATGCCACCAATGCCAGCTCTTCAGCAACGTCCCGCGCGCAGCCCCCGCAGTCCCAGTTTCAATACTCTCCCCTATCCCGTTCGCTGTGTGGGGAATCGACATTATGGGACCATTCCCCAAAGCCCGAGGGGAACTCCAATTCGTCATGGTGGCCATCGATTACATGACCAAATGGGCAGAAGCCAAAGCACTCCGAACCATCACCCAAGAAGACGCAATCCGGTTTGTCCGTAACCAGATAATCACCCGGTTCGGTATCCCCACAACTCTCATCTCTGACAACGGGACACAGTTCGTAGGAAAGAAATTTACCACCTTCCTATCTGATCACGGGATCAAGCACAAAAAAGCATCAGTATGCCACCCGCAAAGCAACGGACAAGTCGAAGTCACAAATCGCATCATCCTTCGCGGACTAGAAAAAAGCCTCACAGACTCCAAGAAAAAATGGCCAGAACACCTACCCCAAGTCCTATGGTCCTACCGCACCACGCAGAAAACAAGCACAGGGGAAACACCATTTAAACTAGCATTCGGGGCAGAAGCACTGGCACCAGTGGAAATAGGATCACCGTCCTTCCGCATGCAAAATTTCAACATCAACGACAGCATTGAGGGAATGCGGACTAACCTAGAATTACTGGACGAGGTCCGAGCAGACGCAGTCCAGAAAATGGAGCTTTACAAAGAAAAAACAAGGGACTTCTTCGGAAAGCGGGTCCGAATGCGGGCATTCCAGGTGGGAGACTTAGTCAACAGAGCAACCGAGGCATCAGACCCGCGCCACACGGGCAAGTTAATGCCCAAGTGGGAAGGTCCATATAAAATAGCACAAATCATCCGTCCCGGCTCTTACAAGCTGTCCCACTTGGATGGCACGGAGGTCAACAATACTTGGCACGCAGAAAAACTCAAGAAATATTATCAGTAGCAGACATGTCCTAATGATTCATAGCATGTAAACGGACATCCTTTTGGACTTATATATATTATCACGATGTTTTCCGTTAATTCGCATCCTGATGATTCATCCAACAAGAAGCACATAAAAAGCACAGTATAAAAAGCACATCTCAACAAAAAGCACATAAAAGCACATTTACGCACAAGACAAAAGGACAACTTATAATATATAATCCATAGCTTACAAAGATCAGCTAACGGCCGCCGCGGGAACAGCGCTACCCGGGTCAAGCCACACCAACGTATACCAAGCATATTACAAACGCACACATACGAAAAATACAAACAACATTGGACCCCCGAAACATACAATGGGGGTACTTAGGAAATACAACAACTAGCATGGCGGTAACGACATCTAAAACGCCTCATCCTCCTCGCTCGAGTCACTCGCGGAAAGCTCGTTGTGTATGAGCTGCAACTGCGCCCAAATCGCACCACGGCGCTTCACCTGGCGGGCACGAACACGCTCCATCCTCTTGTGATAGGATTCATGCAGGTCTTTGTTCTTCTGCATCAACTCCTCAAGGGCACCCCGGGCACGGGTGCTAAGCGGCTCATCAATCCACACCTCATAGTAACAATCACCCGCAACACAAGCCTCCATACGCCGCCCAGCATTCCGGCCACCCCAGATAGTTTTCATCACCACAGGACGATCACAGTAACAGCGAGAGCCTACAAGATTGGACATGGTTAACACAATTTTTGCAGCACACAAGGATGAAGCAACAAAGGTGTGAAGGAGCATAATACCTCCGTTTCAGGAGCAGGCTATTTATACTACTCCCTCGCACGTGCCTGGCAGCCACCTGTCACAAAGCAAGCATATAACCTAAGGGGAAGGACGACCACCGCCATCCCTCCCCTAGACCAAATCCACACGCAACAACAAAAGTATAGCAAGGCATGGCCGCGTATCCGCAACCATGCCCTGACAACGGCAAGGCTCCAACCTGTAAACTCGAGCAAGCAACACAAAGCACAAGCATATACACGCAACTAAAAAGCAAAACAAAAGCATATTAAACGCACAGCCCAAATCCACAAACAAGTCAACCGCCATTGTACGGCAAATTACAATCCCAAAAGAATAAGTTCAAATAGTCTAACCAGCCAAGTTCAAACGTAACTTCAAAAGCAACAGTTTAGAGACAAAGGAGTTAAATGGTGGGGGTCTCGGTCGAGTCATCAACAAGCTCTTCATCTCCCTCAGGGGTGGCAGCTTCGGTTCCGGGTTGCTTCTCCGCATCAGCCATGACCGTGTCCGGATTCTCCCTTTCCTCAGCTACGGAGCGGGAAACCTCTGTTTCCTCGGCAGCGGGATTTTCATCCACGGTCTCCAAAACTTTTGGACTCTTTGTCCCAGCGCTACCTCCAGAGCTGCCACCCGCGCCCTCAAGCTCCTTCACCCGGTCAGCAAGCTTCTTGTTCTTCTTCTTCCTCTTGTGTGCCTTAGACTTTGCTTTCTTCAAGGAAGATGCCAGATCCGCTACCCGCTTCTCCAAAGCGTCAACACCGGAAGAAGAACCACCCGCGCCCGCCACTAAGCTCAAATACTCTGCACTTTCTTTCACAGAAGAGACTCCCTCTTCAAAAGCTTTGGCCAAGGTAGCCCGATACTCAACACTTGCCTGATATTTCCGGATGGCCATCTCCTCGGTGGGTCGCGACGCAACCATAGCTTCAGCTTCTTCGGCACGCTTACGCAGCTCGGTGAAAGTCCGCTCCGAGGCTGCCTCCTTCCCCTCCCAAAACAGCCTTTGGGTCTCCAACTCCTTGTCCACAAGGCCCCTTCGATCCGAAAGCACCTGCCAGTCAGCTTTGAGAGTCTCCATCTCTTGGGCAAGTTCTTTCTTTTGATCCTCGACTGCATGGCAGTTCTCCACCAAGGTCTTCTTTTGACCTTCAAGGTCAGCAACCTGCTTCCGCAGTGCGATGTTGTCCTGGCGGAACATCTCTCCCCGGGTGCTTAACGCCAAGTCATACCCTCGAGCCTGCAACAACCATCAGAAAGCATATCACACCCACATACACAAAATTAAAACGCTAAGTGCAAAAGCGACTGCACGACACATACCTTCCTGTGATGGAGCTCGGAACGACGCACCAGCTTTTTCCATCCCAACCCATCCAACTTCTCAAAATCATCTTCAGTGAGGCCAACCTGTCCTGGTGGCCCGGCTCCAAACAAGTTGCCTCGTCCCACACGACGGGCGTCCACAGGTCCCAACTCATCTTCGGTCCCGGACGCATCCCCAGCACTAACACCTGCTATCAAATCCACATTGCCACGGCGCTTCACACGGCGCCCAATCTGGGCACTCAAGGTCAACTTCCGACCACTGCCAGCACTGCGAACCCGTTTCCTCCGTCTGGGAACCTCGGGGGTCTGTCCCTCTGTTGTCGGATTCTCCAGCATCAATACAGTTGGCGTCCCGCCAGCCTCAACACTTTCTTTTTCTTCAACTACACGAGACGCTCCCGCCTCCACAGCTTTCCCGACAGCCTGTGTGCTGACCTCGTTTTCACCCTCACCGCCCAGACCATCGTCAAACTCGCCCACGGTGGTATGACCGCCACCTTCTCTCTCTTCGCTATCCGCAATCTCATGGATCTCCGGGCTCTTTTCAACAACCTCCTCATCATCCTCCGCATCCCCAAACACATCCTGGTTTTCCACTTCCTCACTTGGCACATTTTCATCCTGCTCAGTCGCGGGCTCCGCTTCATCCCTCAGAAGCAGCACACGACCACGACCCGCCGTTCCCGAGGCAGAGGCCCCAATAGCCGTCACCGCAGGTTGCACAACCGCGGCCCGGGTCGCCCTGGCAGACGCCCGACCCGGCCGGCTTTGAGCTGGCGCACGCCGCCTTGCCTGCGACCGGCCTTCACCTTCAACCCTCGCAGCGCCCCTATACCTAGGGGGATTTCGGTTCAACAGGCCCGTTAGCAGTTTTATCTCCTCTTCATCAGTCATGCCCTCCAGGGGTGGCAACTCCCTCAACCGCGGGTCCAGAACTACAAAATCAAGCGACATGTCACAAACCTACAAAGCAAACTCAACCCACACTTAGTAAAATAAAAAAAAAAATAAAAATAAAAATAAAAATAAAAACTTACGCAGATACAGTTGCAGCCTCCCATTCTCAAAGAAATCATTCTTGGTCCAAGTACTCCCTAACGCCTTCGTGATACCGACCAGTATCTCCACATCAACCGCGGACAAGTGATCCCGCGGCGCGCGATAGCTTTTCTCTACTTTCAGGACAATATTAGGCATCCATGCCAATTCTCTACCCGCCACCACCAGAAACTCATACTGCCAATCCGTCATACTATTCGGAAACTCAAAAGGGGTGTAATTCACAAGCTCTCTACCAATCACGCTGCTCTTATTAGCAAAAGGCAGCTCCACAAAAGGCTTAGCTGTGCTAGTCTTGATGTTAAACAAATGAAAAAAAGCCTTCAGAGTAGGCTGCTTCGCTAGCGCAGTACAGCTCGCTATAAACCAGTTAATAGCCCGGATCGCGTTGGGCGTGATCTGCGAGATAGAGCACTTCAAATGCACGCAGACGAGGTCCCACATAAAACGATGCATTGGGAACCTCAAGCCCGCCTTCAGCTGTTCGAGGGTCACACATATGGACCCGCCAGCACCACGATGATGCAACCTCTCCTCTTCCCGGGCAGGCCGCCAGCTATAGTCACTCCCAAACCTAAACAGCTTCGCCATGTATGGCCCATACTCCGCCACGTTGAACGTACTCCTCCTCTGGAGATGATCACAGCCTGCCAGCTCTTGCTCCACTTTGGCATTGTTTATCTCCACTGGCCGTATCTTGAAGGTCCGGTAGAAACTACTCTGATCCTCAAAAAACCTGTAATGCAGGTCTTTCGGCGGGAGTGGAATGGTAAACCGCGGAAAATCCCGCCATCTACCAGACAAACTAATCAGCGGCTTTGCCTCCCGCGTCACGGGATCAAAACAATCTTCCCCCGGCATGGCAGCCATTTCTTCTTCAGTACCCGGATGAATAGCTTCCAGACGCACCTCTTCAGCCACAGCAGTCATCAATTACCTGCAAGATGGCCACACAGAAAACAGCCCGTTACATACATCGTCTCAATCCCGTCAACACCGGCGGCATACAGACAGACAGAAACACATTTCACAAACAATCCCCTTTTGTTACCCGCAACCCCCATACAAGCATATTATCAAACACCTACAGTACAAACACGTGCAACCGCCGCATATTACAAACCTTAAAACTTCAACCTAACCCTAATGGTGCACAACCCGAGACGACAATCCCGAGGTCGGTACATCGCCCTCATACCGCAAACGCCACCGTGAAGACGGCAGCCACGGCAACAAAAGCTTCACTACTACCACCACAAATCAAAGACGAAAACACACACATTCAGACGATCAACATAACTAAAGGGCAAGACCTAACACACCGATCTACTCACACTACGGAGCGAAAACAAGATTACGACACTCAGAAACGCCGGCGAAGCAACCAAACACATAAAGCACAGTAAAAGCAGCAGCAACACGATGAACAAAAAAAAAAAAAAAAAAGCAGAGTACACAGACATCAACAAGATACGATTCAGCCGCAACATTAAAAGAAAAGACAAGCATAAGCTTGAAGAATCGCCGGCGAAGCTTACTTGTTAACGGAAATGACAAAGAGAACGGTTGCACTTTACTCCTCCGGACGACCTCTCACAACTTACAGATGAAAAAGCGGAGCACTTCGAAAAAACTAAAGCTTCAGACAAATATACTCAAAACTGGGTTTTAAGACATACATATATACTCCCACAATTACCAAGAGATGCATTAACTGCATGGCCACGTGCACACACACGATTGGCTCAGAAACTGCACCATCACACCCACCCCTCCTCAAAAGCCGCATAAACCGTACTTCATCCCCAAAAAACCCCCAACTTTGAAAACCGGTGTCTCTTCGATTACCCATGTACACAAATACATATACGCCACTCTACTTATCAAATCTCACCCACAACATTCTCGCATTCAATTTTATTCCCCATTTATTACCCACTTTATTACCAGTCATAAATTGGTCGAAGACAAAAAACATAAATACAAGCAAGCCAAAAGCCAGCGGGAAAGCAAAATACTTCACATATATATATTAAGATTCTTTTTAATACAAGCCAAAGCGGACTCAGTCCGCGACAAGGAAGCCCTACTCTACAGCTGAGACTCCAAGTCCGCAATGCGGGCTTGGACATCCACTAGCCTCTCTCGCAACTCGTCCCTTTCTTCCCGGGCCGCAGCCAGCCTCTCCGCCACCGTAGCCTCCGGCGCGGGTTCCGGACGGTCAATGGGTACATACCACCGCCCATTGACCTGCACCGCCGCTCGTCCGCGTCCCGGGACCAGCATCCTCTCATACACCTCCTCAAGGAGGTCGTCGTAGGGAAGGCCGTCCTCCAGCATATCGGCCAACCTCCTAGCAAACGGATCGGTCGGCAAATCATTGAACAAGGTCAGAAGTTCAACCCTCCTCATCCAACGCATCTGCGTCCTATAGCTCCCACTGGACACATCACTCCCGTTGCTAACAGAAGCTGAGGAGTTGTCAGACATTTTTCACGATACTTCCACAAGAAAAAGAACGATTTAACGATTAGAAGAGAGAAAAGAAGATAAACGCACAGATGAAGTGCACAAATGAACTTCTCCAGCCCTTATATAGCCACAGCCACAGCCCCGCAATAAAAGCAGATGGAGTTCCCGAAGCGTTCAAACTTCCCACAGGCGTTCCCTAGGTCAACTATAACTCAAACGCACCTGGAAAACCAGCGGTCAACAGTCTCCTCAGTGAATGTCTGTGCAGTGCATTTAATGCACGCGGACACCCACACCCCTAACGGTCACCCGAGTCAACTACCCGCGACCAGCAACACTGCCACTCCTAGTACCATCCCGCCAGCTGACTTCATACTTGGGGGGCACATTTTCACTGTACTTCAAATTTTTACAACTTCCCTCATTATTGGCCGCGTCCAATACTTGGGGGGCACATTTTCATTTTTCTTCAAATTTTTTACAACTTCCCTCATTATTGGCCGCGTCCAATACTTGGGGGGCACATTTTCATTTTCATTCAAATTTTTTACAACTTCCCTCATTATTGGCCGCGTCCAATACTTGGGGGGCACATTTTCATTTTTACTCAAATTTTTTATCTTCCCTCATTATTGGCCGCGTCCAATACTTGGGGGGCACATTTTCATTTTCATTCAAATTTTTTACAACTTCCCTCATTATTGGCCGCGTCCAATACTTGGGGGGCACATTTTCATTTTTCTTCAAATTTTTTACAACTTCCCTCATTATTGGCCGCGTCCAATACTTGGGGGGCACATTTTCATTTTTCTTCAAATTTTTTACAACTTCCCTCATTATTGGCCGCGTCCAATACTTGGGGGGCACATTTTCATTTTCATTCAAATTTTTTACAACTTCCCTCATTATTGGCCGCGTCCAATACTTGGGGGGCACATTTTCATTTTTACTCAAATTTTTTATCTTCCCTCATTATTGGCCGCGTCCAATACTTGGGGGGCACATTTTCATTTTCATTCAAATTTTTTACAACTTCCCTCATTATTGGCCGCGTCCAATACTTGGGGGGCACATTTTCATTTTTACTCAAATTTTTTATCTTCCCTCATTATTGGCCGCGTCCAACACTTGGGGGGCACATTTTCACTTTACTTCAAATTTTTTATCTTCCCTCATTATTGGCCGCGTCCAATACTTGGGGGGCACATTTTCATTTTTACTCAAATTTTTTATCTTCCCTCATTATTGGCCGCGTCCAATACTTGGGGGGCACAACCCTCATTTTTACTACGTGTTTTGTCCGCTTCAAAACTTTATCGCAGGAACTAAACTCAAACACAGAGGCAACACAAAGCGATACGCGAATAAACAGTTTCACATTAAGGCAGAAATCAAATTACAATCAGACAACGGGCTACTCCCGCATCGCAACTACCTAAGGAAGCTGAGCCCTCAGCTCCGCAATCCGCTCATCTACAGCTTCGAGCCTGGTAAGCAGGCCTTCCCTCTCCACCTCCGCGTCCCGCAACCGCTCCCGCACCGTGACACCAGGAGGAACCGGCGGGTTGTCAATCGGCACCATCAACCGCCCGTCCACCTCCTCCGCGTCCCGGGCGCGACCCGGTAGCAGAAGCTCATGGTAAACAATCTCCAGAGCAGACTCATAGGACTGCTCCTCGTCCTCCAACGCCTCCGCGATTCTCACCGTGATAAGCTCGGCCGGCAACCGGCGAATCCGGTTGATCAGGTCCTGACGCCGGCGCCACTCGCTCGACCGGCCATAGTACAGGTTAGAACTAGCTGCAGAGCTGTCGGAAGACATATCACCTGCACAAAACAAACCAAGGCAAGACGACCGGTTAAAAGTTCCGATCAAATAACAAAGCAAGAAAACAGATGATCACTACGCCGACAACGCCTAGACTCGAACACTCACCAATATTGCAGAGACAAGCTTTTACAAAGATACGCGATGAACTGAGCACTCTTCACCAAGATAAAACTCCCTTTATATAGACAGCACTCCAGCCCTTTGAACTTCAGCCGTTACTTCCCTAGGCAGTTGAAGCGCCAAAAATACACATCCATCACCCCCGTCAAAAGCCTCATACATGTATCTGTGCCAGTAATTAATTGGCACAAATATCCGCACAAAATACCATCAGTCAAATTAACCGTGCATGCAGATACGACATCAACCACTCACAGCACGCCACGTGGAAAAACCGTGCATTCCCCGTACGGAACGACAAGACCAGGCGGCAAAAGGCTTCACACCTTTTGAAAATTTTGAAATCTATGGCCCGGCAGGCACAACCCGGGTAAATCACGCCAATAACCCGCCACCTAAGCCCAGCCACTCACAACAAACACGCTCGCCCACATACAACCCGGGAGTGCACCTTTGCGGGAAGGATTTAACTTACTCCCCCCACCCGCTAAAGCAGATGGAAGGAGTAGGGGGGCAATGATAAGGTACCACGCTACAGTGGCCAACAGTACCCGCCCCCGCTACAGGGCTTGGAGATCCCCAAAGTCAGACCTCATCATTACCAAGTACAAGGCAAACAGGATAATAAGCATGCACAAATCCCAAAAGGACAGGAAAAAGGACAGTAGTTGCACCAAAACAGCCACCCATGCTGGGGAGTGGCTATAGACCCATTCCCGCCACTGTAGCAACAGTGGCGGCCAAGGGCCTATATAAAGCACTCCCCAGCCAAAGTGGAAGGTAAGTGAAAATTTCTCCCTAAACCCTCTCAAAAAAGCATCTCGCACCATACATTTAGAGTGAAAACTCTCTGATTTCCCTTACTTGTCAAGCACATCCAAATCACTGATTATCACGCCGGAGGCGCCTCACGGGATGTCACCCCCGTGTAGCGTTGTTTTGCAGGTTAGGTCCTGCCTGAAGCTTCCCGGAACAGTGCACTGGAACCCTAGACGAGATTTGGAGTTATCACTTGGTATCTTCTATGGCAGCTACTACCGGTTCATGGAAATAAAAAAGTTGTCAAAACATCCTATCATGTTTTGGGACGTAAATTCCATCAGTAAAGTGTAATTTTAAGTAAAAATATTTCGAGTTTAAGCCAGTTTCAAGTTGTTCAAAAAATGGTCCAAAATAATTAGGTCATTTTTAATTGAATACTTTTATTGATTTCAAATTTACCGACCGAGAACACTAACTTTCTTTGTCCGTTTTATACGAATCACTTTCTTTTTTAGATGTCCAATAAAATGAATTTTTCATTTTATATGGATCAAAGTAGCATTTATTTAAGATAATTAAATTTTTTTGTAATAAAAGATTTCATAAAATAGTAAAAATTCGAACACATCTTTTCTTATATATGTTTTTATTAGCATTATAACATTAAATATAAAGAAAAATAACATTAAAATTAGGAAATTTTGAATATCTTATGTAATTTTTAAAAATTGTATATATATTACTGAGAGGAGGTTGGAACAAGTTTTTGTTCTAAACCGCGGCGGAGAACAAGGGAATGGGGGATACCTTAGACCCTCAAAATTATATGATTCATTTTGTGAGAAAATTAATATGAAATTCATATTTAAAATAAATTTTGGAGTCTTATTATTTGAAATTAGATAAAATATAATTTCATAATCCTATTTTCAATTTTATTTATTCTATATGTTTTTAAACGACATGAATATATGTGTAATGAACAAGTCCACAATTGTATTTATAAATCGAAGCACACTATACAGTAGAAACTCTTTAAATTAATACTCCGTAAATTAATAAACTCTCTAAAATAATAAATTTGTCCGATCCCGACTTGGGCCAATGTAAAAAATTGAAAAACTCGATAAAATAATAAGATAATAATTTTTCGGGAGATCCCTTTATAATTTTCGGTCCCAATAAAATCATAAATTAATAATTCACAGAAACTGAAAAAATATATTATACTCTATTAAAATATATTACATTTACTATACAGTACTTCAAAAATCATTATTGATTTCTTATACATTTGAACACAGTAGTTACTAAGTTAAGTTGTCATTATTGATTTCCAATAAATATGAACAGAGTAGTTACTAATTTACATTGAGTCTCAAGGGTCACTGTAAGTTAATTCTAAGAGGTATAGACTAATTTGTCTTTTTGTTTGGTATGTACGGTGTAATCGGTTAAAAACTCTTTAAATTAATAATTATTAATTTATCGATAAATTAATAACTCTCTAAATTAATAAATTTCTCCGGTCCCGACATTAATAATTTATGGAGTTTTTACTGTATATTCTATAATAAACAGGACAATTATATTAATAATTATTAAAATTGAAGGATGATTATTGATAATAATTTTTAATAATAATTATAAACATTCCCTCCGTCCCTTTAGGTTCTATACATTCACTATTTGAGACGCTCTTTACTTCCAATAATTTATTTTTAATTTTTTTTGGAATAAAAGTTTAATAGTTAGATTTTTATTTAAAAAAATTCTAAAAATAAGTTATAAAACGATATTTTAGAGAAGCATTAAACTGTGTTCCACTCCCAGCGTATAAACTCAGTGGGACGGGAGAGTAATTAAGTAAATATAAATTTTGATAATTAAAATTTTATTTATGATCAAATTAAAAAACTATAACCTAACTACATATAACCTAACTTTCATGTAAATTATCCCGTAAAAGTATTTGTAAAGATTGTTTTTGCGAAGATGAAGAATGAAACTGCTTTACAAACCTCACGGACACAAAAGATTTGAAATATTCCAAAGCTTAGTGACCCTTTTAACTGGTATTTCTAGTTAGTCCGAGCCCGTGGTGATTGATTTCACAAGTTTAAAAAATAAAGTTTGTGGCATCTTCAAGTGGAATAATCATTATTCACGCACCAAATTGTCTCACAATAATAATGAATCTGGCATCAATCAATAATTTAATTAATTTTAAAGCCAAAGCAAATTATTCAAATGACTAATTCTTTAATCTTATTCATACGTGGTTGAACTTTAATTTTGATTAATATCTTGTTTCCCTCTCTTAAGCTGGACTGTTAATAGGTCGGGGGACTTAAATCCAAGGCAAATGCCGCAAATCTAGATGCTTTTACTTTCACACGTCTCTTTATCACCTTTCTCACTTTAATAGAGTATCATGAGTTCTCGGCCATGTCTACTTTAGTTGCATGAATAAAAACTACTTCTGACATCATTTGATCTATTATTTGCAAATTAATTAACTATTAATATATTTTTAGTAATTAATTATATCTATACATGTCCCTGTCTTCATTGCATATACTTGAATCTCTGGGCAAAGTATAAGCACTTGATGTCAAAGGATGCCTCACTTATCATTATTCTCTGATCAGAACGCTGGCGGGACCGAAATCTTAAAAAAAATTAAAAATTATATGCTATACAAAATCTCCCGAGACTCGGATATTTTATCAAATTTTAGACGAGCCCGTAACCTAGTTTAGGCTCTTGGACTTTGTTAATTTTGCTGCCGGATCTGAATTATAAAAGAAGGGTAAGGGTTTGTCTAGTGTGTATTCATGGCTAAAATTTATAAATTTGGATGGTTTTGATTGGTGTGGTTGTTGTAAATACAGGAAGAGTACATCATCATTAAAGAATGTAAGCCAATTAAAACCATCCAAATTTATAGTTTTTAGTGCTTAATATGTGTCATGAGCATACCACAGAAAAACCGATAAAAAAATAAGGATGTTGTGATTATAGACGAAAAAATTTAGTGGGGACTCGGATTTATCAAATTTTAGACGAGTTAGTAATCCAGTTTATATTCTATGGCTTTTTTAATTTCGCTGCCAGCTCTGAATTATAAAAGAATAAAGATGTGTGACTATAGACAAACAAAGCTTGTGTCTAGCAATTATGAACCGATTTTGACTATGAACTCGTGAACTTCGTTGGCCTCTTCTTCGGGAAATCGATGAGATAAAAGGTGAATGTTTAGTGGGGTAAAGGGCAAGAAATTACCCTTGTTTTAATTAGTAAATTTTTGTGTGAGTGTAGAGACAAGATGATGGGGTTGTGTATTCGATTGTGGAGGCAGATCCTCCTTCACTCTAGCTACTCTGTCCTACAGACATCCAATTTATTTTGCTAAAGAAGTGGCATGGGATATGAGGCAATCATAACAGCCTGCCATTTGTTTAGGGGCCTCGTTGGACAGCTTGTTTCTACCACTTGTAACCTCACATGCACTATTATTTGCTGCAAGCTCCATCCAGAAGATCTATATATCAACACAATGCTAATGCCATTCTTTTATGATTGTAATTAGCAATGTTATTACTCAAGACTTTCTGTTGGAACGCAATTTGTGACATAACTAACTGTGAATCTGTGATAATCTTAGAATAAATGTAAGCCATATGCACAATTTAACCCTGCTTGAAACTGGGTGGTCCTGACTATAGGCGAAAAAGTCTTACATCTAGGATCTCGAAATTTCAGAATCATCTTAATATAAATTTGTAGAACATATAGAGTATATACGAATTAGGGTCCCGTGAACTGATTTTGTCTGTTTCAGGAATTTAAGAATCATCTTAATATAAATTTGTAGAACATATAGAGTATATATATACGAATTAGGGTCCCGTGAACTGATTTTGTCTGTTTCAGGACGGTCCCTTAGAGCAAGCGGATCCTTTTCCTCCAATACAAAGATAATTAGAGCAAGCGGATCCTTTTCCTCCAATACAAAAATAATTATGCGATCATCAATTTAAAAGAGTTACAGCAACCATGGGAGCAAAGCTACACTTACTAAAATTAACTAACGGAAATATTAAAGCACTTATGAGCTACTAGGTGCAATTACCCCCACTGCCCCCGGTGTCCCTCCGTCCCTGGATTTAAGCATCTTTCCAGTTTTTGCTAGATACTTGTAAATTCACATTTGATTTTAAATCAACAAAACATTAACTTAACCACACAGTTCAGTAGCACCAAGTTTAGATTGTAATTTAAAACTAACAGGCTCGCATAGAGAGAGCTAAACAGGATCCTATCAGTCCATAGCTTGCTGAAGGATAAGGAAAGAGTTTTCATTAGTTGATCTCCATTTCCTGAACCTGAGAAGCAGATGGATTTGTATTAGTATCATCCGATGCCCCTGATTCAGTTTCATTTGCCAACGGTTCTGGCAGCTGATGTGCATTGTTCATATCATTCTCCGGCACCATTTCATTAGCTGACTGTTCTACTTCTGAAAGCTGCTGTGCATTGAGCACATCGCTATCTAGCTGATTTAGTTTGTCCTGCAAAATAGTCTAGTCGGATCAGTCACAATTGAAATAACATTGGCTGATGCATCTGCAATAGAACATGGATGACTTGTAGTTTTATCTAATCAAGTAGAAAGTAAATATGAAAATAGTAAGAGGTAGCACATATTTCGTGATTGTTTTGGCTAAATTGGTGTTTCCAAGAAGAGAACTGAGAGGCCTAATTATCCTTCAAAAGCCAGATAAGGGGACTTGGAAACATCATGTATTTGCGGATGGGCCCTTGTTCCTCAGGTCTCAACAGTTTCCATGTAACGCGTAATGGTTAAATTGATCTAAAATTTCTTTGATCCTTTTACATGCAAAGGATATACTACTTTGCCCCCTATGGCTTAAACTGTTAAACATTATACCCCTCTTAATGTGCAATTGTGACTCTTGCGGCTATTGAAGAACCACTAGAACAGAACAGATGCCAACTGCTAGCAAAGAACCATTTTAGACGGAAGAAATATTAGTTCAAGACAAAACAAGAAAATCCATTTTACTATAACCACAGAAACCTTCTGTAAATGGGGCTATGTAAGGTTAGGCCTTGTAATGAAGCACACACACAAGATTAATGTTCCAGGAAAACTTCAGGAAGAACCTGTAGATAAGAACATATGTCAGCTGCAGTAAGCAACATTCCGTTTTGCAGCTGCAACTGGATCCACTCGTACACTCCCGTCTGCAAAAACAAAATAATATCATCTATGACAGAACAACTTTACTTTTTCCGAGTACACAACAACCGTATATACACATTCTTTTAAGAGTTCAAATGGTCTTAGGATCGAGTAGTAATGAAGTACAGTAGCTATAATATTTTTAATTTTTGGTTTTCCTCTTTACCTTTACCAATATGTGATCAATAATTCATAATCACATTGTCACATTTAACAGAGAACCCTGTAAGGTAATACCTTGGCTTAACAACAAAAAGATGACAGAGAATACCGCGAGTTATTGTTTAATCACATGTAAAATTGAGGAGGAATGTTAAATATGTGATCCTGTCGAGGACTCTAGTCACAGGATAATTATGTAAACATATTTGAGTAAACTAGAGTCACTGGACTCGCCAAGATGAAAGCACAACTCTACTGAGCTGTATTACTACACGCGTAATCCGCACTAATGGTATTGCAATATTGTTTGCAATAGAGCTCAACAGTCCAGAATTGGGCTACTGTAATCACACTAGATGTGAACAAAAACTAGTAAAATTCTTTTCAATGTAAAATGTTGTTTTACTCCTTCGGGAAAAGGGACGCTAAGATATGTCCCTTACAAATCTATTTGTGACAAAAATGTTGTTAAGATATACATGTTTGAGGTTCTGGTAAACATTTATATCTCACTTGTGTTTCTAAGACAGAAATATCCATTCTTTCATACAAAGTCTATAGACCAAAGTTTACAATCTGTACTCTGAGATAGTATTGTTTCCTTTTTAATGCCTTTAGAAAAATCTCTCTTCCCTGAACCCGAGTGGAGAACTATAGCATTGCATATATCTCAAAGACCTTGAATTTCCTTATCAACAGATTCCAGCATCTTAAATAAGAATCATCTTACTAATATTAGTGTGCCCATGTCCAATGCCAGTTCCACAGAGGTGTCACATACCTCTTTGTGTGACAGGGTACGATGATCATAGTATCATACTCTAGTTTAAGCTTGATGGATTTCAAACAACGTTGTTAAGCTGTCTAGTAACAATTGTCTAAGGAGCTGAATATTAATTTATAACTTGTAAGTGTAATAGAAGCCAGAATCAAGAGAGCCCCAGCAGGAGCAGACGTGCTTCTAAAGATTTCGATTCTCATCTCCCCTTACACTTAAAATTACATCAACTGACAAAGAAAATAGTGTGATACAAGTTCTGCGCCACTCAAATTATCCAATTGTAGTCAAGGCCACTGTGTCCTTGGGCTGCTCACTCCAAACAGCAGCAGCATGCTCTTCATGACTCGCGAGCCTTATCAATTAATCTACATTTATTTATTTCTTTTTTTTCCTCCTTATTCCCCTCGTCTACTTCCTTATATTATTCACCTGAGCAACGGCAGGTTGCTTAGTTTCTTTGAGTTGTGCCATTCAACTCACAACTTTGCTACTCTTTATAGTATTCTCAGAACTAATGCCACAGTCTTTTTTTTTTTCAGCTAAGCAAATATATTATATAGACTCAACAGAAAACAACATCTTCACCAAGGTATACCCCCGGAAAAGAGGAATAAACTCCACTCTTTAGGACCAAACTGGAATAGCGAGTCCATTCAAATTAAACTACAGTAATCAGAAATTAGAACCCAGTCAGAAGTTGGTAATCAGAAAAAACAGCAAAACACTAATAAACTTCAGTAAATTATGAAACAAATGACAAATAAGTAATATTCCCAACTAAGAAAATCCAATTGCTACTAAGAGGCTACACTTGATCACAAATGGCTTTCTAAAATCATCCATTAAAAAGGAAAAGAAAAACAGTAACTAATATATAATAACTGAATAGGCTCAAGGAGAAAAGGGTTCTCACATAGGCATGTCTTGCACCAGCATCAAAAGCAACATGCCCATCAACAGCTAAGGAGTAGAGCTTAGTGAGTTCTGCAGCAGCTTTGTGGAAAACGAAGCTGAATGACTCATCGTCTGATATTGATACATCTACAACAGGATTCTCAACTCTTCTTCTTTGAGCCATTTTGTTTTCCCCTCAAACTTAAGTTTGTGTTCCCACTTCAATTGCACCATAAACATCTATAAGTTACAAGACAAATGGATAAAGATGTCTGATCAAAGTGACGAATTAAAATTAAAAATTATATATGATCTGCTTGCTTTATAAATTCTCCTTCTTACGTGTCAACAATTTAGAGTATAGTAGATCACACAAATGATGACAAAATCATACAACCAACTTCAAAGACATGCAAATCCATGCATCATGTGTCAAGAATGTGTCGGTATCGAAGATGAACACGTTTTTTCATAATTCAATAAGACATTTGTTGTTCGTAACTCTTACTGATGTCAAATGTTTTTGACAAAGATAAGAAAGTAGTTTGATAATCTGTAACCGTTGTTAGAGTCTGGCTTATATATTTTATAATATTAAAAATAAATATTTAAAAAGACATTAATTAAAAATAAAATATCCAATGCATCCCCACCCATCACATAATTATAAAAAAATGGTTAATTATAATTAGATATATTAAATAAATTTTTTATAAAGATATATCAGTAGTTTTTTTGGATAAAAATTATAATTCAATAAATAAATAGATTTTTACTTAATTATATTTGTTATCTCACAATAAATTATCATTTACATATAAAAAACCACATTTACAGAACTATCATTAATTGATTTATTTATACAAACAATACTTAAAATTATTAATTAATACACATAATTATATTCATATGAATTGAATTTATGACATCTTATGTAGACTTCATAATTATAACAAATAAAGTAGAACTCATAAATTTTCAAAAAAAAATAGAAATTTATATGTCGTGTGTGTTTTTATTTTTAAATTATATATAAATAGATATGATCAAATTTTGAATTATTAAATTATTAAAATTTTTGAGAAAAAATATTATAAATAGTTCACAACATCAACACCTGAACTACTTTGAATACACTTTTTCAAATAAATTAAGTAAACAATTAAAAATTATGTATGTTGGTGTATATTATAAATTATATCATTTCTATTTTTGATTTGTGATGGTTAAGTTTTCATCACGGATTTTCATAAGATATGTCAGTACTCTATCATGTTACAAAATTTAGTTTTAAATTGAAATTTTAATGAGATATGTGTTATATTTCTCAGTCTAATTATTCAAGCACACACATAGAGTATGTTTTTATTTTATATAAATAATTAAAATTCAAAATGGTTCATAAACATTTTGGGAAAATATATCTATATTTATCTCTTTTATATTTCTTCTTATAATCCACAAACATAATAAGCCATTAAGGCATTAACAGTGTTTTGCGACCGGCTTCTATCCCTGCTTTTATAACATTACTTGCGTCCACAAGGCTAATGTCCTCCTTTTGCTGCGCTTTTAAAATAACCTTCCTCTGATGAGATTTTTCATTTTTTGTAAATAAAAAGATAAAAATCTGCTCTTAATGAGGTAGATGAAGATAAGTTGTTCTAATCTCTACTTACAAGTCATTAATAGGTGAAAGTCTGTTGGCTCAAATGAACAACATATCTAAGTGTTGCTGACATAATGACATAATAACGTTAATACTAAGTATTAGAATTAATTGGCTATATCATACCTGTGACTGTGAGGCTGTGACAACTGGAGCCATTTACAAATTTAGAGAAGCCAAAACTTCATTTAACACCCATATGGCATCACATATTACTCATGCCTATCTAAATCATAGATCATACATATATATTTCTCAACCCGCTATCTTCATGAATCATGTCAGTCTCATAATGAAAAACTTGGAGCATGAATTTAGCATGACACTCCTGTCACAAATAACCTCAAGTCTATATAATGGAATTTCGATCAGTTAACTAAAAAGAAGTTAAGATTTTAGGTATGAGATGAACTTTCTTTTTCCATAAAATCCAAAACTCGGAATGTCCAACTGGAAATATGTATATATTAGAGTTGCAGGTTATAAAAGTATATAATATTGGGTGATTTCGAAGGTGCCATGACTATCACTAAGTAATGACTGGTAACTTACAGGTATTGAACTCCTCAAGCAAGTCTCAATAAGCTGACTAATTCTCTCTTTAACAACATAACCAACTTCCCACGCCAAAACTTTTCTTCAGTGTCATAGAAATGAAATAAACATAAATAAACCCTGCAGCAATTTCCACCACTTAGCAATTGTAGTCTAAAATGCATTTCCCGCAAATTCTGTATAGCATTATTGCTGAATCTTGAGGACTGGAAAAGCAATAACATCACGAATACTAGCAGAGTTTGTGAGGAGCATTACTAGCCTGTCAATTCCAAGTCCCTGTATATAAAAGCGTAGTTAGATATGCTCCTTCCATTTTTAAAAGATTTTCTTTTGCAATAAAAATGAAAGATTAGTTGGCTAGTTAAAATAAAGGAATTTCATGTTTAACTCGACATCAGAAGGAAAACAAGTGCTTTTACATGATATGTACTTGAAAACATCTTTCATCTGGCATGCAGGCATAGAATTTGTAGCTAAAGCCATATTATTCGTGTTGCAAGTACACTATATCTACTAATGCAGTTATATATATATTACGAAAGAAATATAAAAGATATGATGGCTGTAATAAGGTAGTGAATTTATGCAGGCTGTATATTTGGGATATACTCCCTCCTTTCAAATTTTCAATTTACATGTCCACTTTTAAGAAAAAAAATTGTTTCAAATTAGTTGTCAACTTCAACTTTCAATGCAAAATCATATTTCCAAAGTCAATTCTACTCCATATATCTTGTATTTATATTTCCTAGATCAATCTCATTCCACATATTATGGTCCTTTAATGCAATTAATTTGTGAACACTCACTTTTCTTAAACTGTGTGATTTTTTGGAAGTGGACATCTAATTTGAAACGGAGGGAGTATTTATCACTAAACCTGGACCATACTGAGCGTTCCACAGATAGAAGCCCTCTGAAAAATTGGGTTAGAAAAACGTGTATACATCAAAACAAACATAGGAGCAACAAATCCTAGCTGCATGGGTATTTCAGTTAAAAAATTGCAGGGGACTATCTGACATATTATCCCTCGTGACTTAGCGTAGTGATACCCCTTTTTGCTTTTCTCCTTGGTAACAAGAGGTCGAGGCCTCAAACCTCAGAAGAGGCATGTGCGTGTTAGTATGTGTATATCCGTGATTGGCATGTGGCTCAGGAGTTCAAGCCTTGGTGAGGACACGTGGGCATGAGTATCTGAATTTTTGTAATTTGACCAAACCCCAAAATAACTATTTAACTTTTTAACATACCATTCCTGAAGCGGGAGGCATCCCATACTCAAGGGCTGTAAGAAAGTCATCATCCAGATTTACGTCATAAGAATCATCATCACTTTTTTTTCCTTCTTCGGAAGACACTTCTGAAACTGTTGCAGCTGCTGCCCTCTTTTCATTGTGCTGCCTCACTTGCTCTTCCAAGCGTCCTCTCTGCAGTAATTTTGCAAAGATTTTGTATAAAACACATCTTTGTGTGTGTGCAGCCACAATACCAGAAGAACAAATGCATAGTTTGTAGAGTGTAGACATAATATTAACCAGTACTAGATATATAAAGCAATGATGGCAACCATGCTATATAAACTATACCCCGGGAAGGACTCACCACTTGCTTGGGACACCGAGGATTACCCAAGTAGGAATAGCCAAAAAAGGGGAATAAGACGTATATCAATGGACAGTATGGGCAGTACTAGTACCAGAATTTAGCAAACAAATTCTTAATAATTTGGAAACGTAGAAAACTGGAGAGTGGAGACACAAGTAAAGTCAAATATAGTTGCATGAACAAATGGGAATTCAAATATCATGGTGGCAACTATAACATGTGTCCATACCACTTCATAATTCTTGGTTAAAAACAGGACAGGGTCCTTAAGAACAAAGTAATGTCTTCTGAAGTGCTGACTCTTTACAAGGTTGAAAGACTATGGACAAGGTTATCTACGGCCAGATAAATATCAGAAAAATAACGTGACAGGACAATAAATTTTCTCATATAAAAAAGTTATAGTACAATTAATAAATACCTGTATACCTTATACTACTGGGTAACGAATAAAAAAAATTCTTAAGCTAATTGATATCTTGATTCTTGTGTACACAATCATGAACATTATTAAACTATAATCAGGCTTCTTCATGAACATTTAAAGCAAATTTGCTCATGAGCTTTTGAGACCAAGCTTGGCCTGGTTATAAGTTAAGCCCCAAACTCCAAGCCAAGTTCTTACTGAGTCAAGCACAAAGCCACTCAGGAGCGTTTTGGCTCATACAAAGCCCTATTTGCATAAAGAGCTTCAAGAGTGCTTCAGTAGTGACATACACATTAGAAAAAACAACTATAGAACATTTTGACTTAACTAGAACCTTAATTGCCTGGAGCGAAAAACTCCTTGGCTGTTTTTCTAAACAAAGAGTAGGACCAAGTGAAGCACAAGGCAAGGTCAATTATTGCTGCTGCGTACCTGATCTAATGGATCAGTCAATTCAGAGAAGGCATTTCCCAGTTCACGGCCACAAATGAACAGTTCAAATCTCTCAGTCAAGCCTGCATGCCTGCATTAACGTTAGCTATATTCACTATTCAGGTTCTCCGCCATATTTCAGGCAATGAACAACTACAAAAAGTGAACATTACATAAATATTTATCTATGATTATCAAAATTGAGTACTATTCAACAATTTTAAAAAGGGGAAATGCATCTCAAGACAATATTAGAGTGGATTCGAGTGTACTTAATGTAGAAAGATTGCAATTTTAAGGTGACATTGATGCTGATGTATGCTTGTTCAAGGGTATGGACATTATTCAGATACAATACAATTCCCTTAAAAGGGAAGCCTAAACCTCACTATATTCCTACCATAATTTCCATAGAAAAATACAGAAATGCTTATCCATTACAAAAACATCTAATAATGCACAATATGTATCGCGTCTTTCCTTCTTACTGATTCAAATAAAGAGTTATTAGTTTCCAAATGCAGCTTTTGCAACGAAATAATATTTGCATGCTCAATCTTCACCGCAGTAGAAAGGGCCACTGTACATGCTCCTTATTTTATTTCTTTCTCGTCAGACTTGACATTAAAAAGCCTATATAAGAGAAATTTAGAGTCTTCTTAATATCTACCCCCAAAATTTTATTTTCAATTTACAAAATTACAAACCTGGGGTGTGCTTCGAAACTTTAAACAGGTATCCCGAAAGAAAGGGAAAAAAAAGAAGCAAAGTTCAAGCCTTACTTAGCGCTAAAAAATTTTAAAAAAAAATCAAGCCATGTTCTGTCTACAGCATTGTTATCAAGTCGACGACTAGTCGTCGACTAGTCGACAAGTCGTTTTATAGAAAAAGTCAAGCAACGACTTATTTTGTCTGGCGACTTATGAGTTTTACCCGACCTGGTACCTAATCTGACTAGCAACTTCAGAATTACTCCCTCCGTCCCTATTTATCTGTCCACTTTGGAAGTAAAAATTTGTCCCTATTTATCTGTCCATTTATACTTTCAAAACTAATTTAATGATAGTTTTTCAAATATATCTCCATAATTTCAATTTTCAAGGCTTGACTTATTTAAAACTTGGTTGAATTCATGTTTTCAAGACATAAAGTAGGGGCATTCCACCATTTTCAAGATATTAATTAAAGGTATTTAATGAAAATTTTTATACAATCAATTATTCCTTGGTATGTGTTTTTTTTTCCAAAATGGACAGATAAAAAGGGACGGAGGGAGTAGGGTTTTTCAAGCAAAATCTTATGTTATTTTGTTCTGAAAAAAAAAATAAGGCTTTGGGCGGCTACATTAAGTCCGACTAATAGACTTGTCATCGGTGTGTAGGCCCTGATAACTAGCTCTGGCTACGTAATCTTTGTATCATTTTCAACATATCAGTATATCCCTAATCTTTGTGTCATTCCAACTACACATTATTTTATTTTGTTTGCTAAATTTCGACTTCACATTATTATTTCCTTCCTGTCACTACTTTTGGCTTCAGGCTATGTAATCTTTGTATCATTTTCAACATATCAGTATATCCTCAATCTTTGTATCATTTCAACTTCACATTATTATTTCCTTCCTATTACTACTTTCTAGCTTCACTTTACATTTGAACTAACAATCTGCTACGTCCTGTACATCTCACTGTTGCTTATTATCTTTTAATTTTGATTATTATCTTTTAATTTTGATTCAGACTATAAACTGATGTGTGTTCAACTATATTTTATTTATTAAATCAAGTAAACATATGTATATGAATGACTTGTCGACTTTTTACGACTAGTCGGCCGACTTGTCGACTAGTCGATTCCAAGGTATCCAGGCGCTGAGGCTCGACTTGGCGCCATGATAACCTTGGTCTACAGTAACAAGGCTATCAGAAAGTTAAAAGAATTAGTTAATTAATGTGTTGAGGTTAGTCATATTCAGTAATTAGAATATCGTAGGCATTCAGCAGCAAAACACTCTCCAGAACAAGCTCCAGTACCTTCTGTGTGGCTTAGCTAGAGGTGATATTTCAATAGGGTAGTCCAAAACAAAGGTTGGCTGTATAAGATTTGGTTCTACCACCGTCTCAAAAACCTGCACAAATGAATGAAGGTCGTAACAAAAAAAAAAACAGTGCCAACTTATAGCAGTAATCCAAAATAGAATACGACAGCTCTTACATAGGCTATGATGGCTATATCTTGTATGAAAATACAGGTATATTAATTCTTTTATTCTCTTACACTCTGTTTAAGCTGGGATGAGAACGTTATGTAATTGTACTAATTTGTGGGCCATTATTCAAAATTTCATTTCCTTCCAGCAACGTGCTCATACACATTTAAACTAGAGTTCAATCCCACCAATTTAGGAATGACTTCCCATTTCCAACTCCTACTTGTATCCTTCAAAAACATTATGACAGAAAATTTGCACCGTCTCATTTTCTTCACCCTCACTCTTTCACCTTTAATTTAAACAAATAAATTCTTTTTCATTCCCAATCCTAACATATCCCATAGTTATTGACTTTGTGCTTGTACAAGAAAGTGCAGGCTAACCTCATTCAACACATGACCAATAGATTGACATGCCCGAACTGAGTTTGCTTCTTGATTATTCGAACCTATGTTAAGTGAACTTAGTGTGACATCTTTCGCTTTCTCAAGATCACTACCAAACTCAGTAAAATCAATTCCAGTAGCTTCTTTCACAAGATTATGCATAGTTTCTCTCCTCCAGGGTCTTTCAAGGCATATTTCTACACCCTACAAGTAAAAACAAAGTAGTTCAGAGAACTGACCATAATATATTTATAGTAAAAGGTACACCAAACTGAAGCGCAAGCCAGAACAACTTCCAACTATAAGTTATACCGCATACAGGTTAGCAACAAGGGAAGACACGTCCTAGAAAAATGATTGCAAGAGAAAATAATTTAAAAGACCAAAAGTGATTTTAATAAGATAATTTTAACAGATAAAAATGTTTTACTTAAATAAGACCTGGCAAGTTTGATGAAAACTTGTTAAATACCTGAAAACAACTAGATCCAGTGGGCTGTAAACAATATTTTCTCATCCAAGATTCATATGATATGGACATATATTTTGAGTTAAGCTATAGTTTCAAGCCAGGAGCGGAGCAAAGTGGTGGCGTGCAGTGGTGACCGCCACCTTAATGCCCATAAGGCCATAACATTCACAAATTTGGTTCTAAAATTTACAACAAAAGAATATTTTGTTTATTTTAATCTTGTACTTCCAAACTAGAATTTAGGAAAATTTAAATTTGTTCCCCTCCAAATATAAATGCCATTTATAATAACTGTTTTGTTAACGTTGATAGTTATCTATTAATCCAATAATACGGAAGCCATATTTTGACAGGGCTTAACCTCTATACAGGAGAATTATGATGCAACAAAACACTATTCAATTTTATGCAGTAAAACTATCAAGAATATAATAAAGGTAGTCTTAACAACTTAAGCCCTAGAGGTACATCTAATTGACAGCTAGTTAATTAACGTCCACCCACTACAGAAGACGAGTAAATGACCTCTCTCCTACCTGATAGTCAATAATAAGTTTTCCCTGAACTGCTAGAGCACATCGAGTTACAATTTCTTCAGCCATGTTCATCATGCTTTCATAATCTGAGTATGCTTCATAGATCTGTAAAGAAGATAATACTAGAAGTGATCAGAGGTGGCATGGTGGGAAATGAAAACTGTAAGTACTCATCATACAAGAACAAATTAGTGATATATATATATATATATATATATACTTCAAACCGAGGCACATTACCTCTATTGTAGTGAATTCAGGATTATGACGAGTAGAAATGCCTTCATTTCTGAAAATTCGGCCTATCTCATACACTCTTTCGAACCCTCCAACCTGTAATGTTGGAATAAGTATTTTTTGCAAATATACATCAAATAAGCTGTAATACACAGGACATATAAGAACCCAAAAGGTTAAAAAATATAATTCCAGACATTACAGAATAGATACTAAGTAAAACATACTCCCTCTGTCTGCATATAAATGAAGTTTAAGGTTTTTGCACCGTAATTAAGAAAAGTCATTTATACAGCTTAAATACATTTATTTTTACATAGAATTCTTAATCTACCCTTCACTCTTTTTCTAGGAACCTGGGGAGACATTTTCTTGTACACCCATAAACAATTAAACACTGACCTCAGAAATAAAGAGACGTACATGCAAAAGTATTTTATCTTAAATACGGTGCAGTTTTTTCCTAAAATCACAAACTAATCCGTGTATGCAGTTTGGTAAAATTTTCAAACCTCAACCGCATCGCGTAACATAAAAAACGCATAAACCACACAACAAAAAAGTGGTGCGGTATAGTGCAGTTTATACATTTAAAATATATATTTAGATGAAAATAAAAACAAAATTTTATATTATATGATATTGAAATAATATTTTTGAATGAAATTACATTTCAATTTCAAAGGTATTGTGCCTACCGAAAGAAACACAAACTAAAATTATTAGAAACAACTTTAAGAGGAAAAGGTTTAACAAATATATAGAACAAAATTAAAAATATAATATTATAGAAATTAATATATGTATAGATATATTTAATAATTTTCTTATATATATAGTTATAAATTTTAATTTTAATATGTTGTTAAGAAGATTCAAACCTTTAACCGGTGGAAGCATCTTAAATCTAAACATATTAAAAGTAATGTAATATTAGATCTAACGGTTCAAATCTACTTGATATATGAGATATAAGATCTAATTGCCTATAATGACTAACCAACCGAATTTATATATATGTTCCTCTTAGAACCATTAACCTAAGAACCATTAGAACTTTCTAGTATTAATAAGGGTTCTGCAGCAGAACTGCACATGCAAAAAGTGTCGTGTTTATGTATTATATTTTAAAATTATTTTTGAACGCACACAACGATGCAAAAAACATGTATTTAGATTTAGATCCTGAAAATCTGCTTAAAATTTAGGGTTCTGCAGCTCAACCTTAGTGGTTCTATGGTTCTATTTTAAGGATTGGTTCTCTATTGAGCGCGACCTTACCATATATAATCTATAAAGTTTTAGCAGTTTCGTTAAAAGACATATATTAATTATTAATTAAAAAGTTGTAACAAGTACCTACTTTTCTGTAGAAAACTTAATAAATTCTGAGCTAGTTTTGTGTGGTAAAACATGTAAGATATGTTAACATGTGTGAAGTGGGCTTCAAGCCCATAACCATAACAAGAGATGGATTGAGCAGGCTCAATTCTAGAGACAAGTGTTCACAACTTCTGAATTTGTTGGCCTGATGATAGTTACATATGCAGAAGTTTAAATTGTGTGCACACACATACAAATGTGCAAATTAAAAGGAAAATTATCTAGACCATAAAAAGACAAAACGCATTTCAACTGAGGATAACTGTGTATCTAAATGAAATTATAAAATGTAGCAACACGCAATGCATTTGATGGAGCTCACCAGCATTCTTTTTAAATGGAGTTCCGTTGCGATTCTCAAGTAAAGATCCCTACCAAGAGAATTATGGTGTGTAATGAAGGGCCTCGCTTCTGCTCCACCAGCTGCTCCCTGATAGATTAGTAAAATTATAATAAAAAAATTACAAATCCAAGCCAGCCATTAACATATCAGATGATTAAGCAGTTGCCTAGAAGTGCACAAAAACAGAAATGAGGAGAATCAAAGTAAAAACAAAAAAATGCAGCAATGTCACAGCACACTCAAGGTGATACTTCAGGCAATCAACTAAATCAAAGATAGAAAGAATCAAGGGAAGATCAAGAGTGATGCTTATGCTACTATAATTAGCTATATTTGTAAAGGTATGTTAACAACTTGAACAACTTTCAATTGAAATATTCCAGGATAAAAGAATAGAGTACATCAAAAAATTACAAGATGTGGGAAACCGAGCTTTCAACATATAGAAAAATGGCAGGAGACTAGAATTGATTATTATTGTCCCCTACAAGCAATAGACTAGTTCCTTTAATTAGTAAAGATGCACAAAGCAAAGTCATGTAAATTCAATTGCAGACCACATTTAAGTAATTGATACTGTAGACGTTTCCAGGATATTGTGATCACACTATTATCTACACAAATTACAAGTCAGGAGGTCCTAGATCTTACACGCAACAGTTCAACAATTTTTGCACTTTTGACCTTTGTGGTACATTGAATTAATGACTTGCAACAACTAGATTGTGTCTTTGCTTCTTTAAATGTGCCATAAACTAGAACAAGGAGTATGGTTTTAGATCAATTTAAAAATAAAAATAAAAAATACTTTAGAAAAATTAGCGAAAAAGTATGTCTCCTATGAAACATGAGATATTCTAGGACATTAGACCTCCGATTTTCTTGCAATCTTAACCATAAATACCTGATTGAAGATACTAAAACATATAGATTTGTACTCATGAAGTGAATAAAATATAAAGTACAATGAATAAATGAATAAGTGAGCCTTTTGGGTTAAATTAATATGCGCAATTTCATTCACTTTGCTGCAGTGATTCAAGAAATATCAGTTAACTCAACCAGCTGGGAAAGACTTTTTGTGGGTAGACCTATACAAGTAAGAAGTTTAATCATTCATGCTCCACTCAGTATATTTTTGAGTCCATTTGTAGGCAAATCTAAATATCTTTGAAGATAAGAACGCGCAACCCCCACCAAAAAAATATATATATACAAAATTCACCTTGTCCCCTGTTTATCTGTCTACTATGCATAAAAGCAAGTCAGTTTTGCATAAAATCAACCAAGGTATTTCAAGATAAGTATTCCGCAGAATATCAACAATGTTGACCAAAAAGAACTTGGAAAAAAGACAAATGTCAATTCAATAATATAGGAACGCTAAAAAAATATGCAAACCTGTAAAACTGGCGTTTCGACCTCAATGAAGCCTAAAGATTCAACTGTCTTCCGTACTTCTGATACAACCTACTGAATTTGTGCAAGGTTAGCATACAATTTCAACCAAGTCACGACTAAAATAAGACCAGAACAAACTTTACACAGGCAGTAAGCAAGAAGACATAACACAAAGCAAACAAGAAGTCATATGTAATAACAGCCTCAGAGACTCAAGAGTGGCAGGTACTATCAACTCTAAACTAAATATACAAATTCAGAGCACTTAAATACCAGCCACTACATTCTACTTAAGTATATAGCAAGGATTCAAGAAATGAGTATACAACAAATACACACACACACACACACACACGAGGTTACCTTTGCTCTTTTACGGAATGTATCAGCTACCTCAGGATTTGCAATCATATCAACATAGCTAAATGAAGAAAAAATATGTTAATATATATTAGCAATAAGATAATTTGCAACACCAACAGAACTAGCTTGCAATAAGGAAGACTCGTAGATAACCACAAATTGTTGCCAGGAACTAGCTTCCCAAAAGTCCTAATATAAGTTGTGCTATATATATTTGTGAGAAGACAATCGAGTTCCCTAAATATGAAAAGAAAGGAAAATAATTAAGAAATTACACATCTTCCTTTTAATAGCCATTTAAGACAACTTGTAGTATAATAGCCATCTTTCAGCTAACTAATTTCCATATTATTTCATTTTCAAAAAAATATATATTTCTCACCATTATATCCAGGGCAAGAAAAACAAGAAGCATGGGATGTGGCAGAATGAATGAATATTTCTGTGGTGGATATGGAAGGAAATATATATAAACATGGAAGAGGGGAGAAAGATGAAACATATAAGCAATTAAAAACGATAGGTTGATGATGAATATCATACAAAAGCTACTCAGTCGTAGGGCACATGTCTCTGACCCTCTTTCCCTTATCAATCCCGGTACATTGTGTATAAATGAGTGTGTTTCTTACGATAAAGGGCAAATATCAAAAGGTAATTTGAACTTAATTACCAAACGAACAAAAACTAGCCAAATATAGGTAAGGTTTAGCTCGACTGGTACGGGATGTGTTCAAACGGAGGACAGCCAGGTGCCAGGCTAACATTATGTCATAGTAAAGTCCCCAATAAAAAGAGTACTGGGTAGCACTATTGATTAAAAAATGTTCAATTAAAAATGGAAGATTATATTTTACATGACAATGATTACATGACAATGATGCCTTATATGTGTTTTCCTAGTGATATATCATAGTGTGACACTGCATTATTAAATCTAGCCAATTACATAGGAAACATATTTCTCAAACAAACAGGATGTTGGTAAAACATACCGCTGCCGATAGCGCTTATCGACATCTGTTAGACCATGATATTTGTCTGGCAGTGGAAGCAATGATTTAGTGAGAATTGAAAATGAGTTTAAAATTACAGAAAGTTCCCCTGCAAGAAAATAAGAGAAAGAATGGTCATATCAGAATTTTCATATAGGCACAAAAAATAAAACAAATATGCCAAAAAGAGGTAGACTGGTTACTGGTAGATAAACCAAAAAAGTACTTTATAAGATATATTAGCACAAGAGGAAAGTTAACAAAGATATCCCAAAGCAGAGTGATTTTAGTTGTATAATTACAAATCAAAATAACATCTTATCCTGCATAATGCACTACATAAATGCAAAAAAAAAAAAAAAAAAAAAACATTTAGGACAACATAATTTATAAAGTTCACCTTTCTCTGTCCGCTTTATGGAACCACTGGCCCCGAGAATATCACCAATATCAACAAGTGCCTTCAACTGGTCAAACTGGCTTGCAAGCCTATCCTTCTCACAGTATAGCTAAAACCAGAACTGATGATTTAGGACAAGGAACCCGATTTGCTTTTCTTAAGAGAAATAAGTCACTTATTTTGGAAAAGGCACATAAATATGTACTTCTTCCTGAAAATAAGTGACTTCTTTCTGCAAATAAGGAATGGTAAACACCTATTAAATATTTTATTCTTAAAAATATTATGTAAATGTCAATTTTTTCCTGAAAATAAGTCCTTATTTTTTTCAAAAAAGTCCAGAAACATGCCAAGGACAGGAATACTGGAGGAATAAATCATGCGAATTCACAGTAACAAAGCCAAAAAAGGTGAATGCGTGATGATAATTGAGTGACAATCATTTGAATCGAAAGCTGCTAAGAAAGAAATCCTGCTTTTAACAACAAAGACAACAGAAATTAAACTCCTACATAGTCAACATTCAAAAATTATTTTGTTATGAAAATAAGGGTTTTTTTATATAAGAATTATTTTAAAGGCCTAAATCAGCTGACATAGTAATTCAAACCAGAATTTTTTTTACTAGAAATCAAAAAAAAATATTTGAACAGCAAAAATATTTCAGTTTGTGAAATTAATGTGCCATGTCAACATTTTAGTCTATTTTGGTATCTCTGCGTTTTGAAATCCAAGTGTTGATTCACTTAACAAAATAATTATGAACCACGTAAGTTTTTTCATATAACATATGAAAATAAATAATTTAACATCAAAGGTAAGGTTCGGGAGGCATCTAAAACAGAATCAGAAAACCAATTAAGTCAGGAAAACCCGGAAAAAATTGAAGAAGGCTCGTGTTTAAAGTTTAAAGAATACACTGACATGCAACAGAAATTCATGTTCAATGGGTTAAGTGACTCGATCCATGGATCAATTGCTTAGGCATATTGTATAATATGTATGAGAAGAAGATAAGAAATAAGTTATCTTATTGTTTCATCTCTTTTTCTGGAATGATCATAATTTGTAGATACTACTTGGAAGCCACAAAATTTCTAGGCTATGTTGTCCGCGCTTGAGATATATTTAAACGCTGCAAGTCTATAAATAATGTTTATTTGAGGATACAAGAGTAATCTTAAATCATACTTAAATTATGAATACGATTGGCTTTGCAACAACACTCTTTTAATGCAAGTACTGATCCGACAGAACATATAACCATAACTTAAACTCAACATGCCAAATTACCATTGTGCTACAAAACCATAAAATGGAGAGAACAGAATAGAAAGGGACAGAAATCTTAGCGCAAAATTAAAAAATAAAAACTTTCAAATCATGCTCCCTTATGGCCACGCATTTGGGAACAAGAATGATGCCAACAAATTCCTAACAGATCAACTATGCTATAGTTTATCAAAATAAACTTTGTTATAATTATAAAAATAAAAAATAAAAAAATGCATACTGCCTAACCTGAATTGTCCCTGAATCATCTCGTAAAGTCAAAAATGCAAGTTTCCCAAAAGCTCTGCGAGCAACAATCCTTCCTGCAATAGAAACATGATCTTTCTCATCATTAGACTCTTGGCCATTTTCAAGATGTCTGTATAACTCTTGCAGCTGATTAGCAGAATGAGTCCTGTCCCACTTATAGGCATAGGGTTCAAATCCGGTAGCTCTCAACTCCTCAACCTGTTCATAAAAAGGTCAAAATACATTTATTAACAAATAGAAAATGAGGGTCCAAGCATGGTAAGTACAATTTCCTATCAGTTTCGGTAAATTATTGGTAAATACAACTTAAAATGTACAAATTCAACAACTTAACAATAAATTACTGCAAGTCACGTTTGCAATGGATAATGTTCTTTCCTAAGAGATTAATAAAAAATTACTTTTACTTATTACACAAACTGCAACATTGTAAAATTAATAAGAAATTTACAACTTACAACCAGCAGCTAAGTAGGCACCGTAACTATCAACACAAAGTTCAATACACACCTGTTCTACTAGTGTCACAGAACTCCAATACATGTATACAACACCACCATACAATCAAAAACAATAAGAAAAATTAGCTGATTTTGAATTTCCGCAAGTGCATCCACCTAAACCTCTAAATTAGTTACGACACAACAATTACAAATTTATCAACTAAACCTAATAAATACGAGTCTAAAATATATGTATTAAACTGGAGTGTGTAAATTAGGCATATAGCACAGAAATTTGATAATCGAAATGAGAAGACTAAAATGCCTAATGAAGCGAATAATCAACATTGATAAAATTGAATGAAATGGATAGACAGTAGTAGAAGCAATACCTTTTTGAGACGAATGGAGCGAATTGCGTCTCTATCGGAAGTAGAAGATGGAGTTGCGGAGGTGGAGGACCTGCGATTCCTCACGGCGGAGGCGACGGTGATTGAAGGCCGAGGAGAGCGGGCCAGAAGAAAACGAGGCGAGCAGAGAGGTAAAGTAGTGAATTTCGAAGAAGACGCTAAGTGGAAGAGGTGTCTCAGAGGATGTGAAGAAGAAGAAGAACAAGATAGAGTGTGAAACACCCTCAGCGCCTCCATTGTCTTCGATTTTAATTCGCTGCTGCGAAATCTAATTTATATCTAGGTTCAGAAAATCAGCAAAAATCGTTTCAGTGTTGGTATTTTACTTATAACAGTAAATAAAAATCTCTGTTTTCAAAAAAAAAATATTAATAATATGCAACGTCTTTTAAACATTAAATTTTTAAAAATTAAAATTGGTATATTATTTTAAAACTTATATAAAAAATTGAGAAAATAGATTTGTTTGCCACTCCACTTGTTGTGTCTTTGAAAACTTATCACTCAACTAAAATATTTTACTTTTAATCGCTGACTTTATGTTTGGATTTATATATAGCATTAATAACATAAAATGAGTCGATAAAAAATTCAAATCATAAAAAAAATCGTAATCAGAATTCTATAAATTCATTAAATCATCAATATGGAATTAATGACTTCAAACAATTCATCCTCCATCATAAGATAAAATCTAATCGAATGATATGATGTATTATTCTTCACTACTAAAGTTTAAATCGACTAATTTAGCTTAAGATATCTCTTAATTTATCCTCATAAATTTTAATAAATTTATCTTATTAAAATTTTCAAGATAAAGATAGATAAATAGAGAGCAAAACTTAATTTTCGATTATTGTCTTCTGTAATGTATCATTTTATGTTATTATTACTCTATTTATCCTTCTCATTTGTTTACAATTTATTTTTACTTACTTAGCATGCACTTTAAGACTCTTGTAAAACATAGTTTCATAATTTATTTTTGATATTTTTTTTTGTGTATAAAAATTCAAACGCTAGATTTTTATTCGGAAGAAATAATAAAATAATATATGAAACTTCATCTTTTAGAAACTGTAAAATACGTGTCAAACTCTTATCAACCAAGATAAATGACATAAATAATATATACATATATATATATATATATATATATATAGACGTATATCAAATCATCAAAATATTATAGACTATCATTATATTTTTATAACGCTACAAAAAATTAAATATAATGCTAGTAGTTAAATTCGAACCTAACTTTAGTGTCAAGAAAATCTGGACCTAATATTAGTGATTAAAATATTTATAATTGAGTGATAAGTTTATAAAGACACAATAAGTTGGGTGACAAAAAAATCTATTTTCACCAAAAGTATCCCTGGTTTATTGTGAGAGAAAATTTTCACCTCCCCCGTTAATCTGTCCAAAAACAGTATAAAAATAAAAATCATTAGAATTGGGGCAAGGTGTTTAAGCCCGGCAGTGGGAACTATTGAAAGAGTTGGTTCAGAATTGAGATCCGGCCCAGTCCAATAAACGGGTAATTAGGGTATATTGAAATGTATATAAAACGAGGGGTATATGAGAATGGGCAGGAGGCTAATTAGGTATTGCTCTTTCCCCTCTGATATATACTTGTGTGTGTGGCGTTCGAGCTGTATATAATTTCTTGGCTTGATGTTTTCTTGATTCAAATTTATACTACTCCCTTTTGCTAAATTATGGTCTTGAAACAAGAAATGTAAGTGTATATAATTATGTTGGAGAATCCATCGTAAGCCTGTGAGGATTTAAAGATTTGCCTACATTGTCTGATGTTGACTGACTGAGTGATCTTGTTTATCTGAGGCTTTGTAGATGAAACAAATCCCCAATTATCTGTGTTTAATACATAATACTGTGTGTGTTTTTGTGTTTTTGAGTTAGTTGAGTTATAATCCTATGAAAGAATACTATCTGTGGTGTATATTTGGCCTGTGATGAAGGAAAGAATTGCCTACATTGTCTGATGTTATTTAACATGACAGAGAGATATTCAATTGTCTGAGGCCTTGCTACTCTTTTCAAAACTTGTAGACGTTCAGCTTGTGCTGTTCTGAATCTTTAGGTGAATCTCATGAAGGTTCTGTTTTGTTGCTTTTACCAGTTCGTATTCACCAAATGTTTCAAATTTTTTCTCAGTGTCATGAGTTGAATTTTTGTTGAATCTTCTTTGAAGTTCTTTTTGTTAAATCGTTGTCCGAGTCGACTTGCACGCACCTCGATTAATCCGGTTAAGCTTAGGCATACTAGCACACTCATACCCTGAGTATGATAGTCCACTCACTCCTGGAGTGTCCACCTGGAGTGTCCAGAAAATTGAACTTGTGATCTCTGTTTGTATTCGCAGCTAAATCACCTTCATGAACAACATGTGTTACTATTAATTTTTTCAATATGTTTTTGATAAATAAATTCATTTTTTTAAAAAAGAACAGAATCAACTCAATTATTTTGATTTAATCCATATGATAATTTCGGTCCGATTTCGGGATCAAATGCTTGGCCGAGCACAACTTATAATGGGGTCGTTTGGATGCGCTTAAAATAATTTTAAGTGCTTCTTGTTTAAGGTAAAAAAAGTGAAGTAGAAGTTAGAAGCAAGTTAAGATTTATAAGTGATCAAAGTGTTTGATAAAAGAAGTAGAAGCCATAAAACAAAAATTAGTATTATTAATTTTTTTTAATTACTTATTAATTTTTTTACACAAACGATATAAATAAATATTTTTGACTTAAAAGCCCGACCAAACACCCACAATATAACACAAGTTGTGTATAAAGTTAGACTTTTTTTTTTTCCCACTAACAATATAAAGTTGACATTAAGTGCTTCCTTTTATCCCTAACTTTCCACCTCTTTACCCTTTTCTCTGCTTCAAGCATTGCTTATGATTACTCGGCGACTCAACATTTATAGTACTGTGGTGCATTGAGCTGCCGACTCTCCTGTTTGTTTTTTTTCTTTTCTTTTTGTGAAAACCTCTCTTATTCTTTTATCAACTCCTCTACAAATTGTATTCCATATATAATTTGATATATTGTTAAAATTACGAAATTTTATAAATTTGAAATGAAATTTAGAAAGAATTTAGTTTTATGCGGATGGTCAAAGTTGATTTAGAATTTTGTATAATTACTAGCTTATAAGCTGTGCAATGCCTTGGATCTTTTTAATTATTTTATACAATTTTATTCTAAATATATTTAAAATGAAAAAAAAAAAGTATCCAATAATAAATCTTAATTTTAAAATAAATAAAAATTAAATAGGAAGTTATATTATTATTTTTAGGCAGAACTATTTATGTACTAACTTCCTATCTCGTCCTTTTGGTCACCTTTTACTTTTGACCTTTCTCTTCGTGCTTGATTAGTATTATTGTTATATTGTTCGCAAAATTTCATTTTTTATGACCGGCTCATTGTTAATCTTTTATGTATTTTTAAATATATTTCATGAAATCGTATGCTCATTTTTTATCTCTCTGATATATTCATATTTTGATATGAACAAAATTTTACAAAATGATTTTTACAAAGATGAAAGGAGAAATAGTGAGCCTGATGTAAAATGATTTGTATTCAAGATTTTGGCCGGTTTTAAATTTGGAAGATTTTGGTGTTGCCCCGGATGTTGAAAATTCTGCTATGTATAATATTTTTAATTAATTTGTATTTGTATGGGAGAATTTTGTATGTAATATCAATTTCTATTAGGATAATTTCATGTCTTTCTCTTAATTTTTATGTTTATATGTATTTGTGTACCAAAATTCTATACATGTGACGCCACCTTCTATTAGATTATATTTTTAAATATATTTTGTGACGGTGTGGTTTATATGCTTCTATAATTAAAACAGGTAGAAAATATATATTTTGAACTTAAAAAAATCATAAGCATGTGAAAGGTAGAATTTGTTATGAATTAAGAAAAGGAATAATAAGTATGAAAGTGGATATCAGTTGTCTTATAGAATGGAACAAAGTTTTGTTCTAATCTAACGGTGCTTATTTGTAGGGATGGCAGAAAAATCCGATCTGAATGGATTCCCGACTGTTTCGACCCGAATGGATTTTATCGAACCCAATATGTTGGATTTGGATTTGATTTTTAGACTCGAACGAATTTGGATTTGGATTTGGATATTAGGTATTTTGTATCGAAACCCGACCCGAAATCCGAATCCAATCCGAACCAGATTCAAACCCGAAACCCGAAAAAAATCCAAATATCCAAATATGTATGTATGTATGTATGTAGAGTATACTAATATACTTTTTTTTTCAATTTTAAATATACTTAAATTTTGTTTATAATATATATAGATAAAGTGTGAATGTGTATATTTTTGGGCGATAGTATCTTTTTTTGTTTAGCTAATGAATAACTATAAAATTTTATATTCTATATAGTGAAGATTTGTGTTTATAAATTATTAAATATGGTTCGAGATTTTATTAGTGTGTAATACTTTATTATTAGTGTAGTTTAATTTTAAATATAATGAAATTCAAGGGCAACAAATCAAAAATAATATTTTTACAATACTATTTACATTTCGGGATTCGGGTTTTGGATAAACCCGAACCCGATCCAAAACCTGTGGATTTGGATTTGGATTTGGATTTGACATGTGAAACCCGATTAGATTTGGATTTGGATTTTAATAATAATTTGAATTTGAATTTGGATATCTCATATATCCGAACCGATCTGACCCGTTGTCATCCCTACTTATTTCTTCACACGATCCAAAAGATGATAAACTTTTGATAGTAAGACAACAATATAACCAATTTATCTCCTTTACGCTTATTATATATAAGTATATAATGTGAAGTCTCTTGTGATAGAGTTAATTACCTATCTTTCAAAATCTTATAAATTTGACCGGATCTCAACATATATAAAAATTAAAAATAAATTCATCAAAATTAGATATTTTTATATAATTCAAAAAAAGCAAGCAGCATTTAAATGCTACAACATTCTAATATTGTTTAGGAAATTTCAATCTAATACTACAAGATTTTGAAAAATAACATAAAATATTATTTCTTTAGTTTCTAATTAATGGTCATATTTAACGTTTTAAGTTATATATGCAAATAGGCTCGATAGAGTTATGAATAATATACTAACTTTTAATAAACTAGTTGAGAAGCCGCGCGTTGCGGCGGTCTATAAAAATTACATTAATGATTCATAATTAATATTTATAGAATAAAATAATTTTTTGATTGTCTATAAAAAGTATATTAATATTTTAAAAAATTAATATTTGTAGGATAATTTAAATTTTATATTATAAAAATCTTGATGTAATACCAATACTAATATATAAAATTGTAAAATTGGACTATAATTTATGGTGAAAAAATGAAATAAATTTAAACACGTAATTAACAATTTAAAGCACGACGAATCTTAATTTTATATGTGTGTTTTTTTTAAAAGTAATCATGTTCTTACATTGTCACCTTCTTCCAAATTTTTTGAATTGATTGTGCACAAAAACATGTAACTTAAATCCGTGAGATAGCGATCTATAACTATCCTTACTTGTAACAATTTTTATTTTTTAATACTGTATAAACAGCTTTCACTTAAAAGTTGCTTGAATCCTTGACCAAAGCATACAGATATTTTCCTCTATACAAAGTAAATCATATAAAAATTAACAAAAACAAACATGTCCGATTAACAAAACAAATATTATAAAGGAATAATCAACAAACATACCTCACTGATAGTTAATTTATTGATATCATCCATCAATATCATGTTAAGACTATATTTTTTTCCCGTATTTGGATTTGTCGACTTCAACATAGCGGTCAATAACTACCTTTGCTTGCAACAACTTTTATTTTTTTTAATACTGTATATACAACCTTCACTTATCGTTGCCACTTATCGTTCCAGAACAACGGCACCACCGAGTTAGAAATCGAGCAAAGAAACTATCACCAGAGATAGGTTGGGTTGTGATATTGAGAGAGGGGGGTTATGTTTAGGTGATTCAAAACCCTATAATCTACCGGGGTATTTATAGATGCAGAGAGACTTGTGTGCTATTCTTTCCCATAAATAAATAATCTGAAACAAAATCAGATTAAAACTTTCAAGCTAATATATTCCATAAATAATTTGAAACAAAATCAGATTCTGAAACTTACTTTTAATATACCCGAAACTAAAAAAAATAATTCTAATTTTTGATATTTTTCATTTAAAAATTCTAGAAAATCAAAAAAATAGCACGGAGCGATGTGAGATGTGGCGCCCTCCAAACCCGGGTCAGAAGTTTGGGGTCCACAACATAACATAAACCTGTAATTAATATAATATATGCAGTGACCCTTAGCTGTCCATGGATCGCAACAGGTTAAAGTATAAAACAAGCCATAGCATAACTTTAATTATTACAAACCCAATCCCAAAATATAAACTTAATTCTTACAAGCTTACACATCATTTGTGTCTTGTTATTCAAACTAGTACATATATATAAAAAGCCAGGTGCCGCTGATAGCTCTCTTCCTTTCCTAGCCTGGAATCCTGGCCTTACCACTAGCCTGAGGGTCATCGTTACCAACCTTCTCTGCCTTTACTGGAAAGAACATAAAATACCGCAAGAGTGAGCTAACCAGCTCAGCAAGTATAACAATATCAATTTAAAAATATTAATCATAAGATGAAGGAAACCAGTGTCTAAGGGAATCAATATCAATACCAAGATTTGTTTTTAAAGTACGATTAGAATTGGATATTAAATTTATTTTTAAAAATCAAAGGTTAGGCTACTGATCAGTCAGACACTAACCCCGAGCAGGTCCCACCATGCTCGTTTACTGGATCCAAGGCACACATTGGCCTAAAGCGACCACTCATCTGGTCTGACCATTCATTTGGTCCAAGTTTAGAAAACTATCCAATTCTATCACAATCAAGATGATCAACAATATTATTCAATCAAATAGAAACATCAACATCATAAATAAATTTTGAAGCAGAAGCAGACTACTATTCAAAGTGTCTCAGATGTATTTCAGAAGAGAAATGAGGACAACTTCAGGGTTTATCAAAGAATCAGATAGCGCATGATTGGATGACAAAGTATATCAAAGTTTAGTGTTTATATGAAGGAGGGTTCTAGGTTCACAAACAGGATCCAAATATAAATGAATACTTTTAAGGTCAAGAAACTTGAGTTTATGGAAAGAATCAAGCAACTGTAAGATATATGTCATAACAAACGTTATTTGGTGTTGATCAAGTGGTTAAGGTCTGAAGGAGGTGTAATTGATAACTGGTTAAGGTATCGAGGGTATGTTCTTGAAATGAAATTAGGTTCGTATGGTAATCATTTAGAAGTTTTAAAATTTGAAGGTTTACAATTGAAATAGGTTTCGTAGCAGGTATCAAAGAATCTGGTCATAGGTTCAAGAATCAATAAAGTAAGTAATCCATAATATAATTCAAGAAGTCTGGTTGAAGGTTCAAGGATCAATAGGATAAATAATCCATGCAATAATTCAATTGGTCACAGGACTTCATCAGAGAATTCACTAAATAATCACAACAGATACAACATATAATTGAAGGAAAGTCTGAGGGAACTTGCCTTATATAGCTGATCTCAAGTTTCAACTACGCTTGCTCGCTATACTACTCTATCACCACTTGCTTTCCCTTCCTACGTCTCGCTTCTTCTGCTAATCACAACAATTCTTTATCAATATATGATCTCATATTATTCTTATTATCACACCTTCGCAACGAGTTCCTAACTACCCTTCGTTTCATTTAAATCCGACTTACGGATCAAAAGATATGTCAAAACAATCCTATAATGTTCATGTAGACACGTAACACATCAATCAGATATGCCATAACACGTATCACATAAGATATTCAATGAAATTTATTTATCAAAGAAGGTTTGAAGTCAAAAGGATTTTTCTGGCATTTGATATGGATTTTAGAACATTTTTCGGAATTAAAACGGGTCAAAGAATCATTTTATAAATAAATAATTAATTTTGGATACTCGAAATCAAGTCCGAAATCATTTGAAAACAATTAACGAGCTTCACACATATTTTAGAATAATATTTTAAAGCTCGAAACTATTTTTCGAAATTTTAAAATCATTTAAAATAATTAAATCTAATTAATAAATCAATTAAAATCAATTAATAATTAATTAAAACAATTAATCAATTAATATTTAAATTAATTGACCAATTATAATAATTAATTATTAATTAGAAATAATTAATAAATTAAATCAGATTTATTTTTGAATTAATAAATAATTAAAAACTATTTTTGAAATTAAAAATAAATGATTTTCGAAATAAAATTTAAATAAATAAAACTTTTAAAAGATTTTGAAAGTTCAGGGTTTAAAACGCAAGAAACCAAACTACAGTATCACTAATGCATCGTTTTCATAATTCCAGGTACTAAACTGTAATTTCAGCCGTCGGCCGACTGTCACTCGCCGGAGACGGTGTCTCAGGCCACCTCCGGCTACCAGGATGTGCAGATATGCACTAGACGCTGCCAGGAACACGTTGCCGTGATTAAAAGTTGCAGATGATCAGAGAAATGGCCGGAAACGAGGAAGAACAGTCCGCCGCCGGCGGACTGTTTTCCAGAATCCGGTGGCTCGTTTTGGGGCTCCCACACCACTTTTAAACACTCATACAAGCTCATAACAACGAGACAAACAACATGGTAACCTCAAAACATGCCCAGATTCGCTAAATAAGAAAGTCCCAATTCTCAATTAAGAACATTCATACGAATTTAGAACCCTAATTCTTAAATTCGACAATTAAACCTCAATTTAACTATGTTAATGAGCTCCAAATCAAGCATATGATATACCAAAATGATCAGGGAAACATTATCTACAACATACAAACAAGAAATCACATGAACAACTTCAACATCAAAAAGTCCTAATTTAATCTTAATTTAGTACGAATTTAAATCCTCAAATCCGAACCTACCTGATGTTTCTGCACTAAAACTGATGCTAGATTTGGATTCTACTCGTCAAAACCTTCGATTTAAGTACTTGAACGCCAAAATCCGAGTCCGATAACGCTTCCAAATCCTCGTTTGAATCCCAAGAACACGAAGAACACTCTCTCGATAAACCCGTGTTTAACTGAGATTATGATTTCCCTAATGAATTAAAGTGCGGTTAAGGCTATTTATAGTTATGAAAATTAATACCCCTTTGGATCATATATGACACAAAAATACAATGTTTAATAGCTTTATATTAATAAAACAGGTCCAATCGGTACCGGTTTTCGAGATAACTATCAAATCGGGGCTTTTTAATCAGTCATTAGTATGCGGGTCCCACTGCAATTATTACAAGATAAGGATGAATCAAAATATCTAGTTTCACGTTTATCGAGACAACCAGATAATTATCGATAATTTAAAATACCGAAAAACTCCGCTGGACCGGCTCCGGAACAAACCGTACTCCGGATCGAAAAAGTCAAAACATGAAAAATGTCCGGAATATTCAAATTAAGCTAAAGGTGAATTTTGTTAAAATTTTCGGGAAGTAAACTCTCGGTACCGTTACAGGTTGACGGTTTTCGAAAAATTAAAATAATTAATAATTAAATATAATATACGTAATTAAATCCATAAATCAAATATAAAATCATACAACAACACATAAATCGATATGAAAATATCTAAATAAACTATATTTCATACTGAACATATAAAAATTGATATTCCTCAAATTTAATCAGAAATGCATAACTAAATTAATAGAACAGGAACCAATTAATTCACTGAAATTCATATAATATTCATTAATCATCCAAATAATTACACGGATAATCCCAGATGTTACATGAGAGGCGCCACCTACACGCCCCTCGCTTCTCCTTTATATAAGTATATTGATTTCTATGAAATTTTGGAAATTATAAAGCCTTCTCGATTTCAAATATAAATAGTCAAATGTAAATAATTAGATGAAATAAAGGTATTAAGAGCATCTTCAACCGTGACAAACCCTTAGCTTAAATCTTAGTTGACATATCAAAAATAAAAATTATAGTCAACGCCTTCAAAAAACGACACTTCAACCATACCCAACCCTTATTTATAATTATAGCCAACCCATGGATGACTATATTTATCAATCCATTGCAGCCTGTAAGAAATATTTTAGAAGATTACACATCACTTATTATCATATTAAAGTGATAGATTTTATTTATAACAATATAAATTTTTAAATTATAGCGCACTAATATAGTCAATACCATTGAAGCAAAGTGTCTTACAAGTTCAGCAAATTTTACATAATATTCTACCGATCCAATTAAGTCAATTATTATAGTCAACTCCATCATGAAAGATACTCCAAATAAACTTTTAATAAAAGCACAACCAAACTCATACCGAGATCATCCAAAAAAACAAGCACCGCCAAGCTCACAGTGACATTGGGGCCGTTTGAGTGAGTTTAAAATAAATGCTTCTAGCTTAAAATAAAAAAGTGGAGCACAAGTTCAAAGCAAGTTAAGACTTATAAGTGATTAAAGTGTTTAGGAAATAAGCAGAAGTCCTGAAATAAAAGGTAGCATTCTTAGCTTTTTATAAGTGATTTTTGACTTTCTACACAAACGGTACAAATAAGTGCTTCTAACTTATAAATCACAAGCCCGGCTTTTAAGCCGAAAACAAACACCCCCATTATCTCTAAAAACGTGTGTACATAAATAGCAAACTAGCCTGAAAGTGCCCTAAATTGGCGATAGAATATCTTGAATGAGTATTCGATTGTAATTTTAAAAGAATTTTTTTTTTTCATTTATGAAATTTGAGCGTATTCAATCCGGATTATTTAAAATCCACCAAAATATTGGGATATTTAATTAGGAATTCTAATTATACTACAAAATCTGGCAGTATTCAATCAAGATTTGAAATAATGCTTAAAAATCTAATGATATTCAATTGAGATTGTCTAAAATTCATTAAAATTTGATAGTATTCAAATGTTCGTGGATTTTTTTGGATTTTATAAATTGATGGATTTTGTGAGATGTCTTAGTGTATTTTAAATTAGTGTGAAATCCCACAAAATTCATAAGATTTTGAAACATTATGCTAAAAATCCGCACAAAATCAAAATCACATACCGCCAATGAAATTTATAGATTAAAAATTACCCATTGAAAACCAAACACCTCTTCAGTATAAGTAACAAATTCAAAGTTGGAGATGGTTGATGATTCAGTCTTCTTTTGTATGCAATGAGTAAGAAAAGGTGGCATGATGACAGAGCGATAGCAAACATGATTATAGCAGAACAAAGGAGTCTGTATTTTCTACATAAGTGTTCTATAACAACTTTACGACCTCAACATTATATTTATCCATCGACCATTATCATACTTGTTCTTACTTGAGGTACGATATAATAAAGAAAATATATAGCAGTATAACTAACACCAATGATCCAATAAACAATTATACTACTACTTGTTTAAAGTTTCTTTCTCAAATCTCTGTCAGGCATCAATAAAATCCCCCATAAAGATTAGTATTTATTTTGAATAATATCAAATTGAAAAATATACTAATAATGTGAAGAATATGGTGTCCTCAAGGCAAAACTGGGCCTAGTATGTAATGAGTAGTGATGTAGCTCACATGGGCGATGTCCACATGCAGTACAGACATGGCATACCACTAGGCATGTGCCCTAGTTTGTATAGTATCATATCATGACCTGTTTATTTGTGGCCTAGTCCATTTCTCACCCCATTCACATTCTTTACTTATCGTGTTGCGTCTCCCATTAATTTCGTAAAAGCAACAGACCATAAGATTTGTGTCTCTTTGCGAATTTTGCAATCATGCTATCATCCTCTCTTTCTTCTTTTTTTTTTTGGCTAAATATGCTATTATCCTCCTTATTTGTACTTATGTACATTAAGGGAAAAAAAATGTGGGAGTTTATGAGGCTTTTTGGACAAACTCAAAAAAACTGATTTCTAACTTAAAGTAAAGAAATGTTAGAAAAGAAACAGAAACTCTGAGAGAGAAGTTAGTATTCACAGCCTCTTAAAAGTGCTTCTACTTGTTTACACAAACGAGTCAAGAAAAGTAGAAACGAAAAGCAGATTCTGCTTCTCGTAAACAAACAGACCCTATATTAGACCGGTATCTTATCTCCCCACTTTATCCAAAATATTAATTAAACCAAATCAAATATATTCTTACATGTTAGTTTTTTTATAGATTATTTGGCATGAAAAAAATTCAGGCCTTACTTGGAAATAAAGAAATTCTAATTTTTGAGTTTTTGTTTTGTACAATTATTTGGCATGACATTTTGTTTTCTATCAATTCTATCAGCAAGTTTTTACAAATTGAAAATATGGACATTGATGTTCTTCTTATACAATTAAAAAGAGCTGATTTCTTATTTTCAAAAGTGCAGGGAGCCTGATTTCGTAAGTGGAGTGAATGAAGCTAAGAAAATTGCAATTGAGATGGGATTAAACTTAAATTTTTGTGAGAAACGTGCTGAAAAGAGAAGAATACAGTTCGATAAATGTGGAGAAGAAGATGTTATTTTATTAGCTGAACAATCTTTTATAATGAATCACTTCGTATGCTATTAGATCAGGTCGATGCATCACTTCAATCCAGGTTTGAACAATTTCAAATATATGAACAGAATGTTGGGTTCTTATATAATTTAACAAAGTTGAAGTGCTTAAGTAACTGTAGTTTAAAGACTTCTTATATTAATCTCAAAAATTTTTTAAAGAATGATTCTGTTTCTAATATTGATAGAAATGTCCTAATTCTTTAGTTAAGAATTTTAAAAGAATGCTTACATGTAGAAGTGTAAAAGGTGATAGATAGGTTGAGTTATATATCTGAAAAGCATGGGAGGTTGTTATCTAACTATCACAATTGCTCATAGAATATTGATAACCGTCCCGGTTACAGTGACCTCTCCGGAATGAAGTTTTTTCAATTGAAAATTGATTAAGTCGTATCTTCGTTCTAGAGTGCTTGCAAATTCTAATTCCGAAGGCTTGATCTATGATTTTGCTAACAAAAATGTGAAAAGAATAATATTAAAACATCGTTCGGGTAAACTTAAAAAAAATGTTTATTGTTTAAAGTAACAAGTTAATTAGAAATGAGAAGTAAATTAAAACTTACGAGTGATTAATATATTTGGGAAAAAAGTATAAGCCCATAAACAAAACTAGCATTATCAGTTTTTTTAAGTGTTTCTGACTTTTACACAAACGGATCTAACGAAAATAGAAATAGGCTTCTTATCGTAAGAAGCCAGAAGCATTGCTATCTAAACAGGCACTAAGGATTAACTTATTACTAGGGGTGAAAAATTTTATGACTTAATGCGACATGATGTAGTTCAGGATCGGTCCTGGCTCCTGGGTGGTAGTGTTAGAAAGCCGTTTCCCAGTATTTCTTTTTTGATGGAAGTCAAGCCTGCAATTACACCCGGATCCGTCAAACTTTTAAGAGGAGTACTTGTTTTAAATACCAGAAATTATGATTAAATTTTATTTTTCAATAGGTGATTCCGCTGGCCAGAGCTCTTGACCAGAATCTCCGACAGTGACCCTACGTATTCATTCATGATTTTGAGTATAATGATTCGGAACATCGACTCGAAACGAGAAAAATGCAATGATATGGAAATGCGACACTACCAAACCCCCCTCATAATTCAAAGGCTTGGTAAATCATTGAAGCTGCTGGGAAATTTAAGCTTCGACACCAACAAAATGTAGTCAAACTAAACTCAGCAATTAAGTAGTCTCCGTACGAGGCTACAAGTATGTACAAACAAGTTGAGTTATGTATAATAGAAAATGATTTGGTGTAGTTTTTGCACAAACAATTTCTAATACTGTGAAATTTTGTGAATAACGAAAACAATGTTTGTCTTTTGTACTTTTTACTAACCCATATGAATCTGTATCTGCGACTACAAATATACTACTATACTCTTTGGAAATTGTGTTGTCAGTGTTCAATGAAATTGACCATAATTTATACACATATGGGAGCACTGATGCAGTCTCATGTTTGATTTGACCATTGTCGCATGCTCATATTGAGTTCTTAGTTTTTCTTAGCATCCATAACTCCATTAGTTTAACACAAATCGAGTTTTCATTAATTTGATTGTACAAGCTGATGTTTACGAGCATGTTTGTTCTTTGCTTATTAAAGCGGGGACTTTAAACTAAAAAGTGTTTGTTATATTATAAATCAGAGACTGATTTAAAGTCAAATATGTTAGAAACTGAGTTAAAGCATATACCTTCCTTTTAAGTGAATTAATTTTTTCAAATTTTTTATTGATAAAATTTACTTATAAAACATATATTATTTATAAATCATTTTTATTTTTATTATTATATTTTTACTAACTCATATGAGTCATTAACAAATCAAAATAAACCACACAGATATTTCAAACTCACATCTTAAACTCACCAAACGGATTTTATATCACCAAGGTTTGGCCGTCACTATTCATTTCTTAAAAAGAATCATATTTATATAATTCCACGAAAAATGTTACGTACCTAAATTTGTTCTCAATTTGTTTTCCTAAATCTATGTGACAATGTGTGATTGGTTATACTAATAAATAATGAAACTCTTGTATGCACATTAATCACCCAACTACAATCTATCGTATATCTGTTAAGTCATTAAAAAAAAAAGATTCGAGACAAATTTTGGAGTCCTAACATTACCATACGATAGTAACTGTTGCCGGAGCTGGGGTCGGTGCTGCAGCTTTAGGGAATCCCCCGTTAGTATATATGCAACTGTGGTCAGGGTTTGGAAATTGGAAGTGTGAAACTGAAAAGAATCTTTGTTAAAAGGAAACTCAAAACAATACATGCACATTAGTACATCACCAATATATTAGTATATAACAGTAATAATAACGTGGTTGAAACTCCACGTTCTGAAACACTGACGCTGCACAGGGATGATTCTCTTGCTGATGTATTCCAAGTTCTGCTATACATTATCCCCTTTTTTTAATTAATTCTGGAAGATTATTATAAAAATGAATTCGAATTATTTGTGTATAAGTAAATGCTCTTCGAATTCAACAAAAAGTCGACTCAATTCTAATTGGTTGTATATAAACTTGTACTACTCTTGGTTGTTATTAAACTGATCTTAAAAATCATTTTTATTTGATTAAAAGTATGGATAAACTAATTCAGGAAAACATCAAATTTAATTTGAAATAAAAAATTCGACCAGGATCTTATTATTTTGCGTCCTCAGTAAAATTGTATGCTGACCATTGACATATATCAAAATACTCATGTATTGAGCAACCATTGGATTCCTCCATTGCTTTACTTCTATAAAGGCCCCACAAGCTAATTATATAAGCAAACAGATTTATGTATTTAAAAGTCTGATTCGCCACACGAACATGCACATGGAGTATTGACGCTTTACATTTTTACAATGCACGGTTATCTTCGAGAGCATGTCCGACGGAATTGCTAAAGATAATAATATTATATTTGTAAAAGGGTTCGCCTAGTGTGTGCCCATGGATATATGCCAAGCACTAAATTTTATAAGTTTGGGACATTTTGATTGGTGTGGTTGTTGTATATGTAGGGATTCCACCATTATTAAGAAACAAAAACCAATCAAAATGAGTCATACGTGTGAATTTTAGTGCTTAGCATGTGCCCTAGAAAAACCGATAAAAAAATACAATCAATCAAACTTAAATATTCAAGCCAAACAATATTCTAGTATCCGCTCACAAGTGATGCCTAAGTCTAAATATTGACAAACACAATATGACTATGTGTATATAGTCATATCAAATTTAGCTAAGTCATGAGAGCATCTCCAATATACTCTTAGTTCAGTCTTCAATATATTTATAAAATATTGATTTTTAGTGGGTTAATGTGTGTTTATCTCCAACAATGCTCTTCATATTCACTCCTTATCCATTTTTCTATTATTAAACATAGTATGCAATCATGATAGTACAAGAATAAAGTTGTGAGAGAAAGAAAATATATCATATAACATTGGTTAAGAGTCTTTAAGAGCTCTTAACAAGAGAGGTTAGAGAAGAAACTGAGCATCTCCAAGAGCCTCTTAGAGAGCCTCTTAGAGCTTCTCCAAGAGACTCTTCATTTAGGCTCCTAACTTGAGATTTGAGGAGGGAGAGGAAAAATGTTGCTCCAAAAGACTTTTAGTAGCTCTTTAAATCACTAAGAGCCTCTTGTTTCTCTCTCCTCTCTCCTCAAAATTAAGAGCCACCACATTGCTCTTAACTTATTTTTTCACAATAAAAAAATCCTTCCCTCCCATCCACCTCCATCTTTCCCTCTCTTTTGTTATAGTGGAGCCCAATATATGATTAAAATATGAAATAAAGAAGAGATGTGGAGAGTATTGTTGGAGTTTACACTCTTAACTTTGTCCTAAATTGCTAAGAGCCATATTTTTTAAAGGGATTTTCTATGGTGTGCCCAAGGGCACGTAATAGTCCCTAACTCCAATAAAAATAATTCCATTTGATTGGTGGATGAATAATAAATGTGAATGGCCCCCTGCATTCATATCAACTCTACCAATCAAAATAGCTTATTTTTATAGAATTTAGTGTTTATTGTGTGCCCTTGGGCACACATTAGAAAGACCGTTTTTTATATTATATTTAGGAGCCAACAAGGAGGCTCTTGGAGATGCTCTTAGTTGGCTCCTAAATATAATATAAATAATGTGGCTCTTAGCAATTTAGTGCAAATTTAAGAGTGTAAACTCCAACAATACTCTCTATATCTCTTCTCTATTTCATATCTTATTCATATTGGGCTCCACTATAAAACAAAAAGAGAGGGAAAGGTGGAGGTGAATTAGAGTGAAGGAATTTTTTATTGTGTAAAATTAAGTTAAGAGCTATGTGGTGGCTCTTAACTTTGAGGAGAGAGGAGAGAGAAATAAGAGGCTCTTAGTGATTTAAGGAGCCACTAAGAGTCTCTTGAAGCAACTTTTTTCCTCATCCTCCTCAAATCTCAAGTTAAGAGCCTAAATGAAGAGTCTCTTGAAGCAACTTTTTTCCAGTTGCTCTTCAAATTTAAAGTTAAAAGCTTGTATAAAGAGGCTATTGGAGATGCTCTAATCTAATTCTGATATACACTAACTCTAATCAGAATTCAATTCACAAATCTAACTCAAATAAGAATTCAATTCATATTAGGTTAACACCCAAAAATCCCTCCCACATTTTATGACTAAGATATATGTTTTATAATAATTATCTATACGTAAAATTATTTTTCTTATATATTTCGGATCAATCAAGCTAATGTTATTATTGTAATGGGCAATAATGGGCTGTTACATAATAGTCCTCCCCTTTAGCTCAAATAATTTCATAACCGAATTACCGGTCACCAAAAGACACGAACGTCCATTCGTCAATGTTTCTTCTCAAAAAAGAATTTTTGTTTCTCGTTCTTCCGAATTTTGAGTGTCGCTAAATTGCATTTAGTGACCTCCAAACAACCGTTCAACATTAAAATGGTACATCCGTCTACAAAATCACGTGTATCAACCTCGAGTGTCTTTCCATCTGATGAGTCACCTTATCCTTACTTTCACAATCGTCCTCCCTTTAAAAGAACATCACTAATATCATCCAAATAATTCACCTAATTGATTGAACCATTAAACAATTATGACGATCCCTGCCATCTTCTTCCATCATGATTGGTTCACGATGCAAATCAACCGTCATACCTTTTCTTGATTTGTTGGTGTAAAAAACCAGAAACACTTGTAAAAAGTTGAGAATGCTAGCTTTTGTTTTAGGACTTCTACTTCTTTCCCAAACAGTTTAATCACTTATAAGTTTTAATATCATTTCTAGTCCACTTCTTTAATTTAAGGAAGAAACAATTTTTTAAGCTTACCCAAACGGTCTCATATTCAAGTATCCGCCCACAAGCGACATCTAAATCTATATATTGAGAATACATGACAAATACAATATGATTATGTGTATATAATCATCTCAAATTTAATTAAATCAGAATCTAATTTTGAAATACACTAATTTCATTTAAAATACAATTCTGAAATCTAACTCAAATAAAAAATTAATTTATAAAAAATTAATATTCATATATCCTTCTCATATTTTCTGACCAATACACACTTTTTATAATAATTGTCGTACACATACAAAAGCCATTTCGATGTTTTCTGCATCTGGATATGATCAACTGCCGGATCATTTTGATTTTGACGATCAAAGATACAATGAGATACTTCTGAATCTAGTCTAATTTAATTGATAAGTTCAAACTAAAAAATTTGGATGACCAATGATTTCAAAAAATAACGAATAATCACACAAGTGCATATTTGATAAATAAGAAATATTTTTATATTTTCTTTGAATATAAAGTCGAAAGACGAAGCACTCCTGAGAGCATCTCCAATAAGAGTTGCCAAGAGGTTGCCAACTCCTACATGACATGACAATCTTGGTTGCCTACCTATTGGAGTTGCATGGTTGCCAACAAGTTGCCAATCAAAGTTGCCCTCATATAGTAAAATCACATACATTTCCTCAAAAGTGAATACATTTCTACTCATTTTTGTATTTTTCATATTGTTATCATTTATGAATGGGACTACATTAACAATTTTTAAAGTTGCCAACTATTGGAGTAGATTTTTAACAAAGTTGCCAATAGTGAGATGGACGAGAGAGGAGATAAAATATTAATATATAAGATGATGTGGTAGAGGTTGGCAACTAATTTGACAACCTCTATTGGAGATGCTCTAAGAAGTATCGAATAGAGCAACAAGAAGTTGCAAATTTTAGTTTTTTTCTTCCGCTAGCACTATTTCTTTTAATTATCAAATTTTTTAACTAAAATTACGTGGACATAAATAATGTATGAATCCTAACTAATTCATCATTTACAATTCACTTATTTATTTTAAATAATAAATAGCTTCTTATAAATTTAGTTAAATAATCACAAAGTATATTATGAAATTATAAAGTAACCTAATATTAAAACACTTTATATACATTTCTCTGAATTATAATTTGAGAACTCTCAAAATGAACTGTACTTCCTTTAATACATACACACTCGTCCTTTTCTCTCCCAGACCAACTCAAGAACTTTTTATAATGACAATAAATAATAGGAAATTGATGTCGCTCCCGTGTTCAAAAAAACAAAAAACCAAACTGAAGAGAGAGGAGAGAGAGTAGAATTGTGAGGGCTAAAAAACAAAAATCTGTATTTGAAAGATGAGCCTGAGGGAGTGAAGTGTTGTTTTTTAAGTTTTTACTTGGAGAGAGATATCTCTGTGTGGGAGAGAGAAAAAAGAGAGATAGAGATTGAGAGAGAGAGATAGAGCATTTTGGGTTTTAGTGGGTGTCTTAGTTTGTGCTAGTAGTGTGTGTTTTGAGTGGTGGAGCTGAGCTTTAAGCTCAAGAACATCTCATAAGCAAAAAGCAACAAGCTTTGAACCAAGTTTATTTCAAGATTTGAAGGTGGGTGGGAAAGGGCTTAATTAGTTAAGCATTTCAATGGCACCTCTTCACTTCATTTCTTCAAAAACACCCTCTTTCACACTCTCCTTGTTTTTCTTGTTCTTCTTCTTCACTTTGTGTTGGAGTAGCCGTGTGCCCAGAGGGACTGGGCTTTCTAGGCAGAAGCTTGAGGTTCAGAAGCACTTAAATCGACTCAACAAGCCCCCCATCAAATCCATTCAGGTACATATCTTTACATCTACTCACATTTTTATGTATGTATTGAGCCTTATTGGTACTTTTGTTTGTTATTTATGTTATATTGAGCATTTGTGTTGTGTTTTGAAATTTTGTGTATGGAAAAGAATAGTTCTTAATTATTGTTGTTTTGAATGAGCAGAGCCCAGATGGGGATACCATTGACTGTATTCCAATCTCACATCAGCCTGCTTTTGATCACCCTTTCCTTAAAGATCACAAAATCCAGGTACCCTTTTTTATTTTTGAGAAAATGAGCAAGAAATGAGGCTTAAAGTTGATGTTTTGTGTTTTTGTGCTTTGAATTCTCAGATGAGGCCTAGCTATCACCCAGAAGGGTTGTTTGATGAGAGCAAGATGTCAACAGAATCTAGCGAAAAGGCGAAGCCCATGTCTCAGCTTTGGCACATGAATGGTAGATGCCCAGCAGATACTATACCTGTGAGAAGAACAAAGAAAGATGACATTTTGAGAGCAAGCTCAGTTAAAAGATATGGTAAAAAGAAGCATAGAAGCATTCCTAAGCCCAGGTCTGCAGATCCTGACCTTGTTAACGAAAGCGGTCATCAGGTAGCTTTGATTACAAGCTTTTTTGCACTCTTATAAGCAGTATGTATACATGGTTTCTAATTGAATTCATTGTATTGTGATTTTAATTTTCTAGCATGCCATAGCTTATGTTGAAGGGGACAAGTATTATGGTGCAAGAGCAACTATAAATGTTTGGGAGCCAAAAATACAGCAGGCTAATGAGTTTAGTTTGTCACAAATTTGGGTTCTTGGTGGTTCTTTTGGTGAAGATCTTAATAGCATTGAAGCTGGTTGGCAGGTAAACTTTATATTTTGGTTTTGTTTATGGAGAAATTGCAGAACAGCTTGATTATGGCATTCACATGGCTCTTTTTAAGGTATTTCTATTATTAGGTCTGACTGTGGCATGTTCTTGATAACAGGTCAGCCCAGATCTTTATGGTGATAATAACACAAGGCTTTTCACTTATTGGACTGTAAGTCCATAATTTATCATACAATTCGTTCCTTTACTCACTTCAACTGGATTTCACAAGAATACTCAGAGTTTTTCTTGATGCAGAGCGATGCATATCAAGCAACAGGGTGCTACAACTTACTCTGCTCAGGCTTCATACAAATCAACAGCGAAATAGCAATGGGTGCAAGCATCTCCCCGGTGTCTGCTGTTCGAAATTCTCAATATGATATCAGTATTCTTGTTTGGAAGGTGAAATTGAAACCTTACCTGGCCATATTCTTAAAGTTTGAACTTTTGCAACTGACTTTTGATTGTTAAAATTAATTTTTTTCAACAAAAGGCTCCATGATAGTGAAATCAACACACAAGTATACAGCTTAATGATTAATTAGTTTGTTTATTTGAGTATAGATTGTGGAATCATATTCCCATAACTTGAGGTTGTGGAATCATATTCTATAGACTCTAGAGTAATTATTTTTGAGCGGTCTTAATTTGATCATTGCTCCGTGCTTAGTTTAATAAGAAACCTTTCTTTTAAAGTTAATTGTTGATTATGGTGTACGCATCTTCATCCAAAGCTTCTTCTTGGTTAGTTCTCAAGAATCATATGTATTTCATCCATGTGTAGGATCCAAAAGAAGGAAATTGGTGGATGCAGTTCGGCAATGGATATGTACTAGGATACTGGCCTTCTTTCCTCTTCTCATACTTAGCCGAGAGTGCCTCAATGATAGAATGGGGCGGTGAGGTTGTCAACTCCGAGGCCGACGGTCACCATACCTCAACCCAAATGGGCAGCGGAAGATTTCCAGAAGAAGGGTTCGGAAAGGCCAGCTACTTCAGGAACATCCAAGTCGTCGATAGTTCCAACAATCTGAAGGCTCCTAAAAACATCGGCACATTTACGGAACAGTCCAACTGCTATGATGTTCAAACAGGCAGCAATGAGGACTGGGGTAGATACTTTTACTATGGAGGGCCTGGTAAAAACCCAAACTGCCCATGAGAGAAGTGAAATGCAGGAAGAAAAGATTCCCATTTCTCCCCATCTCTCTCCCCTGTATTATTCATCTCACATCCCTACCTCTTTCTCATCTCTTTTAACATACTTTTATTATATCTTACATATTTTCTTTAAATTTAGGTTTGAGTTAGTGAATGTGGTGGTCCCTTGTTTTAAGTAGTGGGAAGTTTTTGACCCTTTTGCATTTTTGTTGTTTAAAATCTTGAAAAGTGGTTCTCCATGTAAGTGGTTGGGGAAGTGGCCAAAGTTTCTCAAAAGTATAAAAGAAGCAGGCCCCTGTCTTTTCTATCTAGCAGCAGTAGTAGTGTATTTTTATTTCTTTATATTCTCCTTGCTTTGTTGGGAGTTGGGAGTGCTTTGCTACTCAATTGGATGAATCAATTTGCTCATCTTGGTTTTGGAGCTTCTCTATCCATTCATTTTATACAATATTTGTATTTCAATCAATGTTCATTTTGGTAACATACCAGAGAGACATGCAACGGGAAGAAAAAGGGAATCTGTACCTGTACAATTTGAAAATTGAATTTAAGCCCTTGAACTCTTCAAACTTGCAAATCAGCATGTATGGTTGCGCAATTCTTTACACGGCAAGACAAATAAAATAAAAAATCATACGAAAATAATGTTTGGATTTATAAAATACGCGATTCAGATTTAGTGGTGTGCTTGGCTTTATCTTTAGGTACACGTCGAGTAAATGACGAAAATAAATATATGAATAATTTTTTTTTTTGTGAATTTAGGTTATATAATAAAATTTATGAGTAATTAATTTGCAATTCAGTAAAATATCTATTATATATATAAAAGAATAATATGTAATAAATTTTTTTAGTTTCATATTTTTTGCCAGTATTTATGTTCGTGTCGTGTGTCTACATGGTAGACATGAAAAAAATAATTTTTTGGTGTAATATTAAATCGTGACTGAATTTCAAATATGATTTTATTAATGGTGTGCACCCACCGAGTGAATGCTCATTCCATTTTTTCTGTTACGATATTTGTCACAACAAATTTAAACACATTTATATTAAGTCAATATTATTTTTTCTTTTTCATAAAACTTTAATATAATTTTTCGTTCAATTCTCCCCTCAACTCATTCCATCAAGTGAACACAGCTAAGCGTATAAATGATTTATATGAAAAATGAAAATACACCCTACAATATACTCCTTCCGTCCCGTTTTAGTTGTCACATTTGATTTTGTGTTGGTCAAATTGACCAAATTTTGACTGAAATTTATTAATATTTCATCAATTGAAAAAATTAAAAATATATGTGATCAGAAATAATTTTTAATCTATTTTAAGATATAATTTTTAGTTTTTTAAAATAATAAAAGAGTCATTTATAATCTTTGATCAAAATTTAATCAATTTAAACAACAAAAAAATAGAAATGTGACAACTAAAACCGTAGATAAGGTGTATATACTACACGGACGAATTGCGAGGTCGCCTGCTGTGTATACACACGCAGGCATGAATCATTCCACTAAAGAAAAACATCTTTAGATTTCAAGTCAGTGGAAAAAATGTTGTCATGTGTAACAAGAGATTTAAGGTTCTAAGTCTTTGAATGCACTTGAACCTGCCGAAATTAAGGGAAACTAAAGTGTTTCATTATCTTCTTTTTCTTCATTTATAAGATTAACAAGCATAATTAAAGGGAGATAAAGTAGAGTCATAATTTGCTAATGGAGAATGGTAATGGTTCTCAGAATATGATTATCTTAATTATGTAAAAGTTGGCTTTGGATAGGACATGCAGGTATGTACGTGGGAAAGAAGTGGTGAAAAACACTTTGCAAAATGACATTTATGCCAAACTTCTTTATGTAAAGAGGTCAATGCCTTCATCAATGAACATCGAGGAATCAAAATTAGCTGCTTCAATTGTGGGGACTTGGTGCACACTAGCTGTTTGTAAGGCACAAGCTTCATATTAGAATCACTTTCTAAAAGGACCATACATTTGTATCCCCGGAACCATAGGCCAACTAGGACCGAATCCCATGCCGAACAAGAAATATATTAGTTTTATCATATTGTCCTTAGATATCAGTAATTCCTTTTCATTTCAGCTCCTGCTAAGTTAGAATTGTTGTGAAGGAATTTGATCAACACTCCTATCTTGAAAACCGCTTAGTCTCAACTCTCAATTGTCCAGAAAAGTTCACAACTAAGTACTCCTTCTGTCCCAATCAATTGTATACGTTTCTTTTTCACTGCTCGATAGTCGACACGCTTTTTAAGGATCTTATAAAACATATTTCTACAACTTATTATTAAGATTTTTTTTTTTATAAAAGTATAAATGTTATACTTTTATACAGAAAAGGAAAATCTTAAAAAAAATTTACAAAACTATACTATATTGAAGCATTAAAGTCCGTGCCGCGCCCCGTCCCCCAATGTATACTATTGACTGGGACTGAGGGAGTATCAATAATACACGCGAGTTTGCGTAGATTGTGTTTGTACTGAATTTCTCGAGTTTCCGTCAGATCAGGGCGATGGAAAATCTATGCACACCCGAACTAGATCATCGAGAATGTGTTTCTCTCAAAATGTATAAGTGCTCTCATCCTCATTTAAGAATCGATCCCAACAAATGACTTACATATTCCTTATTTATAGAAAAATCAAGTTCAATGTGGTTTTTATAGACCACATTGAACTTGATTTTATGATCATCTGAACACTGATTTGTAGTAGTTCCTCTACAACTGAACCGCATTACAACTGAGATATGAATAAATAGACCTCATACAGCTCCTCTACATAACTTGTAGTCCTTCCTGCAACTCCTGTATGAGCAACCCCAAGCGTGACAGAGGTGGTTCTATGGTGACCACTGACTACTAAACCTCAATCCACAGACACGTGCCTAGCTTTGCTCGGGCTTCATAACACTTCTTGGACCTCCTTATAAGTTGTGGGACTTAATTTATACTTAACCAAAAACGGAGCTCAACAAGAATCTTCAATAAAAATTTGCTATTTTTAGATTTCATCCTCCAATCCCGGATGCCGCCACTAATTTGCCCGGTTTGATATTCTGTTCCCCGAGATAAAATCGAGTAAACATCTTTTCTTGTATAAACACGTGAGAACAATTTATAGAGCACTGCTGCTGCACACTGCACCTTGTTTGCAAAATCGATCACTAAAGCAGTTGATGCTATACATTGTATCTGTGCATGTGTGTCAACTGCATTTGCCTACTCTATAGAAGATAAGTCTAATACTCGTATCATCATGGCGATGCATATCGTTGCTCTTAGCTTCCGGTGGAACATACATATTATTGCGGAATTTCTCACTAGACTATTTCTGAATCCTTGTTTCTATCATAGTTCCAGAACAATTTTATAATTTCATAAATGTCGATAATGTAAACAAAGCTACACTTTATAAGGCAAATTTTCCAAAGAGATGAGAATGAATCATTTATATTTTCAAGAAATGTGTTGATTTGTTACTCCATTTATCTATTTACCTAGTTTCCTCTAAATTCTTTGTCTTCTTCAAGTTTCAGCAAAATTTTTAGGTTCTGTTATTTCCTGTTTACATTGAATTTGAGCTGGAACTATATAGCACACTGCTACTCATTTCGCTGCTCAGTTGTTCAAGAGCTACGACCCAGAAGTGCGAACATCATATGAAAACAACGTGTTTTGATGCTAGGAACATCTTGAAGGCCAAGGCTGCAATTCTCTTATATTTGCACTTGTTATCAACCACATTAAAAGTGGTTTAGTCCATAAATCATCTTAATGCTCCAACCAGATTGGCCTGGAAAAATTATTCCAAGATGCCTGTTTTCTCTGGTTGCAGGCTGTTAATCTCTCTGGTTGTAGGTTGAATACAAACTTCTATACAAAATTATGAAATTTGTTGAAATAGAATCAACTCTAATAGCAAAAAATCAACTTATAGCCGAGTTTAGTAGCTAGACAAAATTTATTTATATGGTATGGCAGATCTATGATCAATCTATTTGATCCAGTGAAGGATTGTTACGGTCTAGGACTACGAGAGTCCTCACAGCTGATCATTCTCATGGAACGATGGAGTTCATACCTAATACACAAAAAACGTGTCTCATTCTTATGGCTGATCATTCTTATGGAACAAAGGAGTTCATGCGTAGTACACAAAAATCGTGTCTCAGGCTCATAGGAGAGGTATATACACAGCCTTACCCTTTGAATTTTTAAACTATAAAAAGAATGATTTCCAGGTTCCAGGCACAAACCGGGAAAGAAATGATACAAGAAAACATTCTTGTCCATACGTTCACTTTCATCTCTAGACCCCCTGTTATATATCAGATGGTCACTGTTAAAGGTAAATGAAAATACTGGCATGTGATGTAAAAAGCATCATTCAGCAACAAAAGCAAAAGCTTTAACAGACAGAAAGATAAGTTCAACAAGATGTATAAAAAAAAAAGAAATTGTCTCTTTTTCTCTTTAAAGAATGTCGATACAAATATTTCCGGTCAATAAAGATTAATTTCTTTACAAAGAGACTACAAACACCAATCATCTCTCGTTCATGATCCCTCAACCTCTGCGGCACTGCCTGCTTCCATTTACGAACTACAGAAAAGCTCTTCCCATTGCCAACGTTTCTTTTTCTATTGGTAATATTGTCCGATGTATCTCTTTCCATCGATTCATTCAGAATCAGTTTCCATGCTGCCCATAGCCTTTAATCCTCTTGGTCTCTGCATCACAAAACAGTAGTCATTCATCCTTCTGATAAATCATCATCCACCCTTCCTCCTCCCCTTTTCATCTAAACTCCCCAGTGCTTGAAACTTTTTGAACAATTTCATTAAACAGGACTATTTCTTTCCTCAAAAGGAGAAGTATGTTAAGGACAAAAAAAATGGACATTCACAAGGTAAAGGTCAAGTACAATTACCTTCTTAGAAGTCTTCTTCTCTCTAACTTCATACCTCTCTTGGCACAAGTCAGACAACCATTGACCCGGACTGACAAACTGAAAATATCCAGAATATCAAAGTCAGCATAATCAGAACTTACGACACTAAAAAAATGTTGGATGATAGATTTCTGCTTTGGTTTTTAACAAAGAAGAGAGAAAAATGCTTACAAGTACACTTTTCTGAATCATTTTGGCCCTCTTCTTAGGCCTGTGGGGTGGCTTACACCCTTTCATTGCCATAAAATCTTCCTCTTTTTCTTTACTTGATAGTGCTACATACAATTTTGGCCAAACTACCACTTTTTTCTCTTTGGTTGCTTCCATGAACATCTTGCTGTTGTCATCCAGTACTCCTATGCCCGATCCCCTTGTGCTATAGTACCTATCTTCCTTTTCAGGAGAGGCAAATGATAACATCTTCCGATTCCCACTGGCGCTCGACCTATGTGTTCCTAAATCTCTACAAGACGAACCCAAATTATTGCACATTTAAACTCCTGAATTATGATATTCTACCTAGCAATTTATAAAGATACTATATTCTCTATAAAAGATATCAATCATATCTTTAATAATAAACATATTGATCTTGCATTATCACAACAGATATCTAAAAACTGAATGCTTAATTATGTTTCCTTACATCTATTATGCAATGCCATTGTTCCACGGTACAAATTAAAACATTGCTGGCATTGTTTCAGCTGCAGTTGTCTAACAACAAAATGAGGCCTTTCTTAACAATAAACATCATTATGCAATTAGGGTTATGTCGGGCTCTTATTGTCTAACCATGAAAACAAGAATTCTCTTATAAGTAATTTGGCATGGCTATGCTACCATTAAACCAAACCAGATCAAGGCCAATTCTATTCCCCATTTACATAGTAAGGACTAAGAATCCCCCTTGCAAAAATACTTGTATAAACATATACTCCTACCGAAGAAACACAAATTATTAGAAAGGCTAAACAATCACAAACTAAAAAACCCTATACCCCTAGACAGTTTATTGTATCATAAGAAAAATATTATAGCCAAAGATGGAAACTTTACCAATTACACTCAATCTAGGCTCGTAAGGTAAACAAGTTAACAAACAGACCCTAAACATGCTAAAAATAGATAACATGGGTTACAACCATTACATATGTAGTCAATTAAACCAGAACATAATCATCAACAAATGTAATCGAGGAGAGCTATGTGCAAGGAATTACCTGCTGGCTCGATTCGGGGACTGAAAAGGAGGGCAAGGACAAGAAGCTTGAACTTGTCTACTAGCAGTGGCAATATCATTGTTTTTATCATCATGAAGATGATTAGGAGTCGAAGGTGCAGCAGCGGCAACAACTCTCCTATCAACTCTAGATGTGGTTTTCTTCTTAACAATAAGACCATTACCACCACTCTCTTCTTCAGATTTCGCACCATTCATCACTGATGAAGATGATGAAGACTCTTTCACCTTGACACATCTCAACCTCTTTCTACTTCCCCACTGTAATTTATCCATCTTCTCTTTAAATCTCTGCATCAAGAACATTAAAACTCAAAAACCCATCTGAGATTTTGCAATAAAAGCACTATAAGCGAACAAATTAAAGCAATTAAATTCAAAACAGCACAAACAAGTCAAGATCTATAAGCAAACAACAAAACTCACAGCACATTTCAACAACAACCCATTAAAGCAAATCCATACAAGATTAGATGAGAATATTATAATTAGATAGAAATTAACTACTTGTGCTTACCCAAGATTAAAATCTTGAAAATTATGAGATACAACAATGAACAATACTGTGAAGTAACTGAAAATTTCCCCGCTCACAAAGAAACCAAATGTATGTATGAATCTTGTATATCAGTATATTTATCTCTGTCTCGTTATCTTGTGAATTGTAAGATGTGAAGAACTGAAGACTGAGAGGAGGAGTTGGTTCACCCTATTGGGCTTTTTTCTTCAAAATTTCACACATATTGATGCACACACTGGTTCAATAGTGTCAAATGAATGGTGACCGTTGGATGCTAATGGATGGTCAGATGAGTTTCCCTCCTAATTTATGACCATCCGTTGACTGGGGTATTTTGATAGCCATAGTTTAAACCAATACTCCCCCGTCTCTAAAAACATTTCTCATTTGAGATGTTGGCACTGTTCATAACATGACACAAATAATTAATTTATATCTAATTTATAAAATAAAATATAGTCATAAGTGATCTTATTGGATTCGTATTTATAAGTACTTTATTAGTGAAGTTTTTATTTTTAATACTAATACGAAATTAAAGTTATTAATGATAAAAATCGTGTGTTGGCAAGCATGATAAAGACAAATAGGAAAAATAGTAAGAGATGGAGGGTGTAGTCATTTTAATTATGAGCGCCTACATAAAATTAATTTTGTAGTCCATTTTTAATTGTCCAGTTTTGACTTTCAATAATCAATAGTACATGATAATTAAAGTGAAATATTTTAATTCGTGCTATTTCTCTATTTTAATCAAAATTTAACGCATATTATTTTGTGAAAAATTTTGTACCTAATGTTGTTCATGAAACATTTTTCACATATTTTCATTGTCACGATTTTACATGTATATATAATCTTACTGGAAATCAAATTAGTCTAAAAATAAGAAACTAGTTGCACAATTATTTTTATCACTATGTTTAATTATCGAAATCACCTATTGTATATTAATAATCACTATGTTGTACATTACAAGTCTCATAAATATAAATACACACACATAATATGTTATATGTACCAATCATCTTATTCACCCACAATGATGGATCTCATGCATCCATTATCATCCCCTTTAAACTATTCACCGTCTTCTAGGAGTGTACACACATGTCGGATATTGTTAAGAATATGATTTTTTTTATAATAAAACAAAACATTTAGCATAATTTTGTTTCAAATAAATGTGATTGATCCACGAATAACATACTATCTGTAGTATCTGTTGATCAGGTAGCCCATCAAAGGATGAAATTTTTGTAATATAATAGACACTATACATTTTAGCAGTTAATTGTACTAGTTGATTATAACTAATAAAATTATGATTTATCAATGGATGCGTAATTATGGTGACAGATTGAAAATATTCGAGGTCATGTAAATTACTGAAGTGAAGTGTAGATAACAGCTATATCAAAGCTATCAACGAATTAAGAGTAAGGGTTCATTAACTACTATCCAAATCCATCATCGGCTAGTAAAAAATAAGCTAAAACTTATAATCAAGAAAACTATCAACTGCTAGTCCCACAAGATATCAACATCTACTCAAAGAACTTATCAATGGTTAATCTAAAACTTATCAATTTGCAGCTACTGTGCTTGAAATAAGACAAATATCACATGGGTTGTTCAGCTAAAATAACGCCTGTTTTGAGAGCTAAGTACATATTTGACTTAGTACCATATTGAAGAACTCGAAACTTGCTATTTCTAGTTATACAAGATGTGATTATTCAAAAATATAATCTATCACAACATAAATATATTGAAGTTAAATGAGCATGTGAACAACTTCTACTAGATATAAAAAGCTATTTTATTTATTTTCTGGTAAATGTAAACTTGAAATATATGACCAAGTAATCTACTTCATTTTAATAGTATTTCATCCAACTCAGAATGGTGATAATTGCTTAGAGTTGTTAGAAAAAATTCTTATACAAACAATCTCTTAATTATCTTGTAAGCAGTTGTGTTTTATAACACAGAAAAGTTCCTCAATAGAAAAATCTCTTAGGTGAAAAGACAAACTTATTTGAAACCTTTAAAGAGCTTTTGTTTCTTAAATTTTACTTAATTTTATTTCTTGTCTCTAAGTTAGAATATAAGAAGAAAAGATTTAAAATCTCAAAGATTATATTCAACCTTTCCTTCTACAATCTTTCCACTAATTGAATTGTTAAATAACAGATATGTTAAGAGCATATTGACAACCCGGGTTTAAAAATTACCAATCCAACCCATAAAAAATTAACTCATGACCGAGCTAGGTCGGTTCTGGGTGGGTTTGGGTCGATTTGGATGAGTTATTCATTTATATATTTAGAATTAATAAAAAATTATATAACATCGAACCAATTAATTCTACATGTGTGTTTCAGAATTTGATATTGTCATGTTTGCTCATCGTATAAATGTTAAAATTGAATTTGCATTTTCATATGATTATCAAGTTCCGAATAATATTCCTGAATCTGTTAGTAACTATTATGTAAACTCATGTTATTATACTTCAAATTTATCATTTAGAATTCGGTTAATAAATTTCAAAATTTTTTGTTAAACAAATTGTTGTTATGATCCGAAATTAGGAGCAACGATAGAAAACCAATCTCATTATTTAAACATAAAATACATGTATCAATCTCATTATTTTTTCAATATTTAATTTGTGAATATAAAATAAAATTTCATCGTTCTCCAAAAAATCATTGAAAATTAATAATAATATCTAAACAATTTCTAAAGTGAAATCATATATATTCGTCTAAAGTGGTTTCGCAATACAACCAGATCAATTTTTTTGTTTAAGTTGTAGGTGATAAATTATTTGTGCATTTTATACATGATTAACATTTTACGTTAGAATCAAATTTTATGAGATCTCAAAGAAAACATGCATAAAATTTTAAAAAATATTGATCATAGTCACTTTGATTTTTTACACATAAATAATTTAAATATTATTTATACCCATGCATAAAATTTAACACTACATGGATGTGTGATTTTACATTAGAATCAAATTTTATGAGATTGCAAGGATAACATGCATAATTATTTTTTGAATCAAAATATAGATTTTAGTTTTCTTCAGGAAGAAAATAAAAATAACGCGTAGATACATATTTTTTACATCTTGAATTATATGCAAAAACTAAGATGAGTATTTCCCTGTCCCTTCGGTTCTTTGCATTGAGGACAAAGATTGATCATGTGCAATCCCCAATGCATCTGAGTATATGCTGCTCTACTCGTTCCTTGAGAAAAATGGATATTCCACGCTGGTTGATGTATTGAAAAGGTATAATGAGCGGTCATCTTTTTCAGCGTCATACTTTATCTTTTTAAAGCGCGCACAAACATGTACATATAATTATATATATTAGTGATATTTTATATTGAATATATCGAGTGCCCAAGGTTTGGAAAGATTATCGGTCCAGAAATCATACTCTATCTTTTTTATGAACAAATATAGAATTATGTATTAGTGATATTCTATATTTCTTCCTTGACACTTTTGTTGTTCAATTTTGTTTATAGGAATTTGAGTCACAGTGGCGGGAACTATGGTGGTAGGATGGTTATTGTCAAGAACATTACGCTAGCCTTTCTTCCCAAGTTTAGACATTCTTGTTAATGTTGCCCTGCATGTTGGATGAGATGGCATCTAGTAGCAGTATTTGTAATATTCCTTCCTGTCAGTAAACACGTCTCATGCGTGATGATTGATGTTGATAACTTTGCAATCAAAGCCAGAATAAGCTCCTCGAGTCAAAGCCTCAGACGCTTCAAGTTCTTTGAATTTCTGAAATATATTTAGGAAAATCAGTGTTTGTAATGCCTGAATAAATCAGGGACTGTGTAATTTAGAATTGATTGAATTGTATAAACTAGCCAGTTGTTGTTACATGTGTTTTGTATTATGACAATATAATATATAAAATTTGGATTGATTTCCTATTTTAAGCAAATTATTTATTAAAAATTTATTTATTATATGTTTTATTATAAATCTTCATCAAGCTAATATAAAAAATATATATTATATAATTAAAATTGATATTAATACAAATTATAGTTTTTAATCATAAGGCACCACGTGACTTGTCATTAAAGTGCCATGTGTCTAGCTAAGTTGCCACATGGCTTGTGTGTGAGATGCCATGTCACATATCCACGTGGACATCTAGTCAACTAACTATGAACACGTCAGCTCATGACTCATTATGATGACTCATCTTTTGTGAGGTCCACATAATATATTATCTACCAATATCATAAGTGTAGCTAAAGTGTCTTTCTCCACCAACCTTTACCTACCAACATCTACCAATTCAATATTGGCGGGTAAAAATCTTTAACCGCCAATATTGTAGTTTTGCCTACATTTGAAATTCGTAGGTAAAACTCAAATTTCTTGTAGTGTTTGACAGGCATTTTTATAATCTCATAAAATATTTTGATTTTTTCTTATGAATGAAAATTAAATGTTTAAATATTTGTAAGAATATCTTTTAAAAATTAAGTTATGGAACTATAACTGCATCTAGGCAGTGAGAAAAAATTGTAAAGAAAATATAATATTTACAAATGATAAAATATTTATTATTTTAGAAAAAAGAATATAATATTCACAAATAATATCGGTATATAAATGGTGTCCGACAGAAATTTATAATTTAACTGGTGATGAGGAACCCACAAATTTGAGAAATATAACGTATAAATACTTATTATTTTTTTAAAAAAAGAAAAAAAAAGAGATTTTCGGTTTTATCATTTATAGCTAATCAATGTTGTAAAAATCACATTAACCGATCACCTCGAAAGAATAGGGTCTAAAGCGCTTCAATTTTTCACTAAGCAGAATATTAAGCGTTTGTGAAATTAAAGAAATTGTTAAGCGGATTAAGCGGTCGAAATGACTTTGACTTGCAATTTTTCAATTTTTATATATTAATAGTTCATAATATAACAATAACTATATTAAAAATTCAAAAAATATATTTTATTATAAGTATTAAAAATTTAAATTCTTATTATAACATAATTTTATTTTTAAATATATTAATATTATAACTAAATATTTAAATTACATATTATTAGAACCGAGCGCTCTATAATAATAGTCAATAATCATCCCCATATAGTCGACATCCTGAACCCAAGAAACAATTCTGTAGCATAAGCTTGCTTTACATTTCCCCGCTCCTAATCGTCTCTCAGGTAGCCTCAGCTCACAGCTTTCACGCCCTCATTTTTTAATATATTTAGGGTTTATTTATTTCTTTCCCCCAAATTCATCGTAATTAAATCAAGCTTTCGTTAATGTTTGCCCTAAATCGAACCTGGCCTTTTTTTTTTTTTTTTTGCTGAGATTGCGCCGAGTGTTGATGTTTGCTTGATCCGTATAGTTATAATACTAAAATGTTTAGTATATATCTGTTTGCAATTTATGATATATTCGATTAGAAAACTTTATTAATACTCATGATTAGTTCTATATATGCGAAATTCATTGTATTTGAAGCTTAATTTTGGATTTATAGTAATCAGCTGATTACTTTATTAGCATGTTCTGTTTATGTTGTGTGTGATTATTGCGATTGGTAACTAGTTGTTATACGATTTGAATTATGTGTAATTTTGAGACCTGAGGCTATATATTTATGATATGACAGAAACCTTAATACGAAGGACTCGATAAATATATACTACCACGTATTCTCATCTTTGAACACAATTATGGGGTGGTTTGATGCATATATTTATTAATTGGAATTGGTGATTCAAGGAGGAGGCGTTGTTCAAATTTGTGGTTTCGGTGAAAAGTGTAGTAATGTGTTTGGTCATAATTGGTGTATCTATTAAATTAAAGCAGAGATGGGGGGTGGGGGGCGAGAAACTGCCTCCTGTAGTTGTAGTTGAAGTCTATCAAGCTGTTTGTAGTCATGATCAAATTTTCAAGTCAGTCTTCTAGTTATTTAACAAATTAAGTCTTTTGTACGACTTAAAGGATGGAGCTTAATCTTAAGATTTAGGTGTATTTGCTAGCTCTTCCCCATTCTGTCCCTCTGTTATTTGTGTATATGTTTTCTGCTTATGTGTCTTTCTACAATGATGTTTTCTCTCCGTCTGCTTTTCACAGGTATGGCTGAAGAAGCTGGGATGTTTTTTGTTCAACAAACTGTTGGCAGTGTTTTATGCTGCAAATGTGGTATTCCAATGGCACCAAATGCTGCAAATATGTGTGTCAAGTGCTTACGTACTGAAGTTGACATTACAGAGGGTTTACAAAAGCATGTCATTATCGTTCATTGCCCAGAATGCGATACGTACTTGCAGCCACCCAGAACTTGGATTAAAGCACAACTTGAGTCGAAGGAACTCTTGACCTTTTGTGTAAAGAGAGTAAAGAATTTGAATAAGGTTAAGCTAGTCGATGCGGGTTTTATATGGACAGAGCCTCACTCTAAAAGGCTCAAAGTCAAACTGAGAGTACAGAAGGAGGTTCTTAATGGTGCAGTCCTTGAACAAACTTGTACAGTTGAATATGTTGTACAAGATCAAATGTGTGAATCTTGCACCAGAGTGCAGGCTAATCCTGATCAGTGGGTAGCTGCAGTTCAACTAAGGCAGCATGTTTCTCATAGGAGAACCTTTTTCTTCTTGGAACAGCTTATACTTAAGCATGATGCCGCTGCCCGTGCCATAAGAATTACTCAGATGGACCAGGGAATTGATTTCTTTTTTGCTAATCGCAGTCACGGTGTGAAGTTCGTAGAATTTCTGGGTAAAGTTGTTCCAGTCAAGAGTCGGAGTGACAAACAGCTTGTGTCCCATGATACCAAGAGCAATAACTACAATTATAAGCACACTTTCTCTGTTGAACTCTGCCCAATCTGTCGTGAGGATCTAATCTGCCTGCCCCCAAAAGTTTCGGCTAGTTTAGGACATCTTGGCCCACTAGTAATATGCACAAAAGTAAGCAACAATATCATTTTACTGGACCCCTTCACTCTTAGACACTGTTTTCTGGATGCTGATCAATATTGGAGGTCAGCTTTCAAGTCCCTACTTTCCAGTAGGCAGCTTATCGAATATATAGTATTGGATATAGAGTCTTGTGCTTCTGAAGTAACTGTTGGTGGGTCTACTTATCTTTTGGCTGATGCACAAGTAGCGCGTCTATCAGATTTTGGAAAGAATGATACTATATACTTTGTAAAAACACATTTAGGCCATCTTTTATCTCCTGGGGATTATGCTCTTGGTTATGACTTGCACGCTGCCAACACTAATGATATGGAACTAAATAAATACAAAGGTTTTGTCCTCCCGGATGTGGTTTTGATAAAAAAGAGCTATGAGGAGAAACGCATGAAGAAGCGTGGGAAGCCTCGTGCTTGGAAGCTTAAATCCCTTGGCATGGAAATTGATGATTCTGCTAAAGGTAAATTTGATGAAGAAAAGATGGATGCAGAATATGAAAAGTTTTTGGAAGACTTGGAGGAGAACCCTGAATTAAGGTTTAATGTGTCGTTGTACCGTAATAAAGAATACCAGCCATCAGATATGGCATCTGTAACTGATGGAGAGGATGCTCCTACTGTGCCTTTAGATGAGTTGCTTGGTGATTTAAATCTTACTGAAGCAGAAACTGATTATGATGATATGAAGGAGTGAATTGAAGCTGGTCTATTCAATTAAAAGTGCAGGAGGCTGAGAGTAAGTATTTTACTCTGCTCTTGTATATTAGTTTCCTATGGATTCTGCTAGAAAAGACACTTAAATGATGTATGTCAATTAAGAGAGATATGTATATTAGTTTCCTATGGATTCTGCTAGAAAAGACACTTAAATGATGTATGTCAATTAAGAGAGATATAAAACTATGTAGAACAAGTGACTAAGAAAACCGAACAAGGTATGATTATTGCTGTTGATATACACAGAAATACATTTACATAGTCTGGCCAAAATTCAAGAGGTTGGCAATCTACTACTTTTCTATTGCTCACGATTATCTATGATCTCTCACCCCGTCACGCTCTCTATACTTCTCTATTTAACAAACACCCCTCGCATACTTGTTACCCTACCTTCCTGAGAACTTACTGATACCTAAACTATCCCTGCCCCTTGCTTGGTCAGCTGGCTTCTCTTGTTTTTACACCATTAACAGCACAGGCAGCTTATTCTTATTTCCTGCATAGTACTGCTTCCTGTTTTCCTGAATAACTAATCCTTGCCTGAGTTTATCAATGTCGTTTTACATTTTGAACCAACACTCTATATTTATTGAATTTAGTCTGTTGAGAACATTGTGAATCTTTTATAAACTACAATTGATTATATGGTTCCATGCACTTCTTAATATATATTCCCGAGTAAAGATACTTTTAAATGCGAAAATTTCTCAAAATGACTTTAAGATATCTTTTAATGGCAATTTAACATGGAACAATCAGATTATTTTTAGGAAAATGTTATTTCCAGAACAATATTTTTAGTTCCAGAGCAAATTCAATTCTCTCTCCCCCTTGCATCTACACAAACAATGCACTTTCAATACAAATATCTAAATTACTCTGGAAATTAAAAAGTTGATCTAGATATAACATTTCCCTTATTTTTATTCATGTTGACCTTAGACTCTTCCTTTATGAGAATGCTCAATTTACATGATGAAATATTATGCATATAGCATTTGCTCAAGTTTTAATAAATAGTCTTTATATTTTTATTTGGTAAATTAGTAAAATATATGGTTGATTGTACCAGATTTTATTTTGCGGTCAGGCCGGAACACTTGTCTAAATGCCAGCTGTGGGGCGAGTGTATGGAACTTGGTTGACTGCAACTTTTTAAGTCTGCAACTTTTATAAGATGAGGTTTATTTGATTTGTAATGTGTGTAAGCTCACAATTTGCTCTTCCATGTATTTTGTCATATATGTATTGTTTATCCATGTCTCTTGCGATTATCCATGCCTCTTGTCGAGATAATGGGGCTGTTTTGCTTAGTTTAAAAGACGCTGTTTATTACTTAAAGTCATTTGACTTGGTTTAAAAGAAATTATTCACTCCATTCTTAAATATCTGTCTTTTAGTTTTTTAGTAGGTATATTAAAGTGCTTTGACGATGCTAGTGTATCAAGGTTTATGAGTTGGTGATCTACTACACAACTGAACGAGGGGACAGATTACAGAAAACGATTCTCTCCCACTAGTGGACATCAATTTGGAATAGGCAATTGTATGAATCTCGCTACTTGTTTACTTAAAATTGTACACATGAGAGGTTATCTCTCTCCCTCCCCCTCTCTCCCCCCTCTCTCTCTTTTCGGCTATTGTGGTATTTCGACCTGATTCAGGATTCAAAATTTCCTTTTGGATCAAAAGTAATATACTTTCACAGCGGGAAACAAAGATGTTGGATCTGAGATTCAATTCATCGGAACATGGGGAATATGATGACTAGAAGATATTGCTACATGATTACTGATCGATGTTTTAACATGTTTTTCTTTAGCCTTTTATCATTTTATGAATGTTTTTTGTGTGTATTTACACCACAATCAAGGTACGCTATTTTAAACTTTTGAAGATTTATCATTATATTGATTTTGTTGGGTTTTATGTTTATAAGTGTTAGATGTAGACGTGAATTTTGACAGGCTTGAATTCATGTATCTGCTACTTGTTATTTTTTCTCGATCACTTTGTTATGAGATGTTGAAGACTAGTACTATAGTTGTTTTGGTTAATCGCCATAGTCTTTTGAAGGATTATTTCTTGTTTAAAAGTTTAAGTTTCTTGTGCACTAACTCTTGCTAGTTTACACCTTAAGATTATCATTTGTTTTTATTAATATTTGATTGGTTTTGTGATTACTTGTTTCTTTTTCTTCTAATTTCTCCAATGAAATGTGTGAAAAAAGTTTAGTCAATGTTGGTTTGTTGGGATAGTTCGTCAAATTTATTTGCAATTGTGTTTTTTGAGTTTGTAAAAGTTAGAGTTTGTATATCGTTACTGTTGGTGACAAAAGTGCTTCAATGTCGATGAGATGGTGCTATCACTTACTGTGATTTTGAAATAATATATTATTGAATAATTCTCTTGCATGATTTAAGGTTTGTTTGGTATAATTGGTGCCATTTTTAATTTATTTTATTGGCTTTAATAGTAGTAAATGATGTATTTAATTTTAGTTATATTAAATCTCTAGTTGACTTGCTTAATTTGTGCTAATTTTTGAATTTTATTTGACTTGTTTGATTAATGCTGATTTTTGAATCTTTGTTTACCGAGTAATTGCTAATAAATATATTTTCTATATGTTTTAAATTCATTAATTTTATTCGACTGTAATAAATTCATATTATGGTGAGATATTACATTAAGTAGTGATTGACTCTTTTAAATTGAATTGATTGATGTCATAATTTTTTTATAAATGATTTAATTGTTAATTGTGCCTTGATTGAGGCGAATTTGTACCATTCATGGGTGGCAATAAATGATGGCGTATATTTTGGCTTGTAAGAAGCAATCAAATATATTTAATTATTTTAGTGTCTAACCAAAGATCCTTCTTTGGTTAGACTTTATTCTAATTTTTCAACTTCAGAAATATAAAAACACACTTCTATAATACTTAATTATTGGATATATTATCCTTTATAATTTTTAACTTATATAATTTTGTATATGAACTTATCTTCTTTTTTTTTCGTGTGTTTTTTTGCAGGATCCTTGGGAGGTGTTAATTGGGTATTTTCCTATCAGACATTAAAGCATTATTATCTAAGTGTCCGGAGATATCTTTGCATGTCTTTCGGTTAGATGATAATCTTTTTTGAATGAATGAAATTCCCTGTAGCGGCTTATTGTATCTCGAGATACAACTCATCTACGAGTATGTAGACCTTGACAAAAAAAAAAAAAGTGCTTTGACGATATAGTCAAATATATAATTTTCAATTTTCTTTTCTAAATAAAAATATCACATTTGTTATTTAACATTACAAACAATGAGGTTAGATTGCAGAAGGGGGTTGAATACAATCTAAAAAATTTATCAACTTTTTCGAACTAGAAATGTATTCAAAAGCAAACATTATAATTTTTTTTTGCATAAATAGAAATTATGAACAAGATGCTTCTCAGAATTTTGGTGGATTATTTTTCTCCACCTGAGGATTTTCTATATTGAAGAACCTCCCAAGTAAATTTACATGGCTGCTTACAAGATTTGAAGTGTTAATCTTTATCGATTTTTCTTCCTAATTTGTTCTAGGTTGCATTTCAGTTGCTACTCCAATTGATACCTTGAAATGAAAAATAAAATGTGATGAATATATATCAAGAGATCAGTTATTTTTCTATCCAAGTCTATAGCAACAGTCTCTTACTCCAATCTTTACATCCACATTTTTGGAAAATATTTGTCTTCTATGACAGAAAGCATGATTGTATATTTTTTTTGTTGTATTGCTAGAATTGGTAGGTTTTGAAGTTTTCAACATATGACCAAGTCTTTTTATAGCTTAGCTTCCAAAACAGTTCTACCTTTTATCTGTTCAACCCATGTGACTACTGTCCTTTCTTTGATCGTTGCTGTTAATTAATAAGAACTAAATTAGCAGTTGATGTGCTAATTTAGTAGATGTTGATGAATTCTTGAATTATCAGCTGACAGTTCGTTTTGCATTTAATAGTTGACGGGTAGAATATCAATTGGTAGTTATTTATTCCTCATCCGTCATGTTTTGATTAGTCGTTGATATTCACTTCACTTATGCAATTTACATGGCTTAAAATATTTATAATTGATCACCCTAATTGCATATTCGTTGATAGAATAATTACATTATCAATTGATTGACTAAATACTATTAATTGCTAAAATGAAAAGTACTAGTTTTGTTGTTACAGTGCCACATCTACTAATGATCTATCTGATCAACGGATACTACAATGTGTATGCCATCCGTTGATCAGCTACAATTAAAATACAAGTAAAAGATACACAAAGTGTTTTGACTTATAATCAATTTTGTCATATTCCTAACAACATTAATAGTTTTATTCTTAAAAAAAAATTTGAAAATAACATTTCTAGTTAAAAAGTTAAAAGGCAGATATTCAAATACAGAGAGGGCATTACTTATAAGTAAAAACTTCCTTAGTGGATAATAAATTTTACTTTATTTTTTGGATAAACTTGGTAATTTATAAATGAGATCATTTCCAGCTAATTTATCAAATTATAATTTGTAGCACGCTCATAGTTTATCATTAAAATGATATTTCAATGAATTGTGTTTTTTCAAAGATTTTCGCACTTGATTCAATTATTCGAAATTGAAATAAAAAAATCTTCTAAAAACTTATTTAACCACATTTCTACGTTATTTGAGATCTAACAGTTCTACGTTTTTTTAAACCCAACAATTAGTACCAGCAGGTCTTGTGATATTTTTTCCAGTTGTAATTGCACTCAAAATAATTAAAATTTTAATTATTTCTGATTTATCTTAATTTAGTTTTAAGTTGTGATATTGATTAAATTAACACCTATTTGCATAATCACAAATCAGGAGAGATTATTAGATATATTGGGTCATTAAAAATGAAATTTGAGCTTGTAACATTTCTTAGAATGAAAAATACTAAGTTATCACATTGTCCATGTCAAATTACGGTTCATGTAACTAGTTGTTATGACAATATGGTCTAAATCATCATAACGTTGTGAGATAATAATTTAAATATATGTAAAAGTTTATTGATATGTTTAGACACATGTCAGGTCGAATCTAGAGTCATGATACACATAAGGAAGAATGAATGGTTGATTGTACATTTACAATGGACGATGACGTGAGTTTCATGCCCTTCAACATAATATTGGAAATAAAACAAGGACTACTTATATTTGATCAATTTTTTTTTTTTATATATCTCATAACTAAAGATTTGGCAAAAGTGGGTACAATATGAGTAGAAGAAATGATAATGCAGTATGGGGAGTTTGACAATATTCACCTCAAGCTATGACAAAAATAAGTGTACGAGAAATATTCTACTGTTAGATGAATGGAAATTGTGTATATTCATGTGCCTTGTTTAAAAGTATAAGTTACATGTAAACTATACTAGTAGCAGATATGTACAGACTACGACAAGAACTGAAAAAATACAGGAAAAAGTTTGACATTTGAGGATAATGAAAAATTATATCTAGAGGATTGTCCAAGCTTAAAAATAAAATGTATATATGTTAGTTTAATAGTTAGTAATCTTTCTTTAATTAAATTTAGAAAAGTTTGTAGGTTGAATGATGCCTGTAATAGATCGGGTTCAGATCGGATCAGCCTAAATTGATATCTATATCCATTTATTTTATCGGATTCGGATAGGATCAGGACTGGATTTTTTATAGGCCGATCCATATCCGGATCCTTTAGGATCACGGATCGGATATCCGGATCCATTTAACTTTCTATGATTTTTTTTACTTAGATTTGAAAGTCTTAAAAATTGAACAATTATAAGATCTCTTGAAATTAAAAACGAAGTAACTGAATAGCAATATTCGAAGTTTAGAATACAAACTCCAACATAATATTAAAAATCTAAACACAAATACAAATGAAAGTCATTTTAGAAGGATAAAAAATCATTATGATAATTTTTCGAATTCTGGATCAAATTTCAGATCGGATTTTTTTTCTTACGAATCCATTTTCTTTAAAAAGGCTCCGGATCGGATCGGACCGAGTCAGAGCTCAGGTCCGTTGACAGGCCTAGGTTGAATCATGTCAGTGAGATTGCTTTCGATTGGATATATAATCAATATCTTGTAACACTTGTAAACAAAGATTGTGATTGATACTTATATTTTGCTAAAGAAAATTTGCAGCTGAATTTTATTACAGATAGTTGAAGCAACAAAAAATTAAAAAAATATTAATACTGAAAATATTATTCTTACTAAATTTTTTTTCCCTATAAAATTCAATTGAGTGATGTTAATTAAGAAAGTTTAAATATAGTGGTTTACATTTTTAGTTCTAAAATTTACATTTTTTAATTTATTACACAAAACTCATATAATAAATTAACCAAAATCAAATTGATGGTCCTCTATCTACAATAAATAATGAGTAGTTATTTTGTCACATTTTTTTTATATAAACTAGCATAAAAGCCCGTGCGAGGCACGGGGCTCTTGTTTTTGCTGTGTTTTAAATAATATTCATGTGTCATCATATTGTTCTCATACGGGCCTTGAGTTTGTATTGTGTTTTAAATAATATCCGTGTGTCATCATATTGTTTTGAACGGTAACTATTACGTTTTATTTTTTGACAATATATGTAAATATGAAAAATGTAATATTTGCAACCTAATAGCATTAATAGTAATAATAAGTATTATTCTCTCTGTCCCATTTTATATGACCCTTATTCCTTTTGGGGACATCTTTAAAATAATGAACTTATTATACTTACTATTTTTAAACACTACTTTTCACTATTACACCCACTACTTCTCTATTTTATACTATTTTATATTAAATAAACACTATTTTACACTCACTACTTACCTCCACTATCTCAAATCTATTATTAAATTTTGATATGTTCCACCACTTTACCCAGTTTCCACCTAAATTTACTCTTTTTTTACTACTTTTTTCTTAATTTCCGTGAAAGTCAAATAAGGTCACTTAAAATGGGATGAAGGGAGTATATTTTTAAAAAAATTTATGGATCAAAAAGTACATTTGAACTGATATTTCTATATTCAAATTCGTTAGGATATAAAGACCATTATCATATTATCTATGTTCAAAATTATATTCGAAATTAATACTGAAAGTTTAGATTTTAGATATATTTTTTTTTTTGTCAAGAGATTTTAGATATATTATACCCCATTAAAAGTATCAGTAATTTATTGTTGAAAATTTTAAATTATTTCAACTAATATACCATGATTTTGATGAAAACTTGTTCTTGATATGTGAATTACGATATCCTCAATCATGATTAAATGAAGATGTGTGGTCCGCGTTGCCTTACATATATTTCTTCTTTTTTGAGTGTATATTTGCATAATTGTTAGAGTGATACATAATGGAGCAGATCATCAACACATTCTTTTTAGCATATGTTGCACACATTTTGTATAAATAAAAATCGAAACATATGTTGTATGTAAAAAAACACATACCTTATTTTATTATAAAATACTAACCGTATTATTGCACCCCAAAAATTTCTGACACCTTTGATGTGTCTTGTCCTTTAATTTTGCATATTAATTATTTAGTACTTCAACGTATTATATTATTATTGTTAATTTAAAAATATTAGATGATTATTACTTTGATACAGTATGTTATAACATTATCTCATTATAAAATTTTAATTTTTTATAATTAATTTTTTGATCTTGTCGATTAGGACTTTTAATGATTTTTCATGTAATCGTTATAAACCAGATCCCAAACAAATGATTTTCTGGAATTTCAAATAGCAAAAAGAGAGTAGATATGAGTTAGGCATCATGAATTTCATAAAACCATGAAATATTTAGTTCAATTAGTCGTGTGGTTACTTTTTTAGCTTTGTGCAAACTTACACTTTTAAATATTTTGATACTCGTATTTATTAGGAGTGATCAGTGTGGCATATCATGTTCAATTGTTAAAGATCAAGTCATATATTTGATATTTTGAATTATGAAAAAACTATTCTTGTTCTAGTCCCGTTTAATCAGATATTAGTTTTCACCGTATCGCGTCAGATTATCCGGTTCAGAATTAATTGTATTTTATTAGTTTAATTTGTAAATGATTAATTTAATTGTAGTTTGAATCATTTTATTTAACTGGTATGTTATATATTGAATGATGGCATATTAAAAATTATAGTTTTAAGACTTTAATATATATATATAACTTATTTCTCTGTGTTATTTTATTTAACCAAGTAAAATTTATAACTCAAATCTTTTTAGTAGTTCTCGTAAACGCGTTTTATTATCATATGGTTGAATTTTGATTAACAATATAGAATTTCCCTAAATTCACCTTCGACAAGTTATAGTATTTCAAATACATATATCATCAAAATTACATCATTTAGATATATTTTCTGACACCAAATTTGTTGTATTGTCACTATTCTTATATCTATAATTTTTTTTTAAAAAAAGATTTAGTTGCACATCAAATTATGAATTCATAAGTTTAAAATAAAAAAATTATTCTAAATAGGAATATTCTTTCAATCACCTTATTTCGTGTTCTCCAAAATATTGTAATCTCTTTATAAATCGCCTTTATAATAAAAGAAATTAATATGACATAGTCCATGTTGAAAAGCCCATCAATTATTCCTTTCAAAGATGCTCGCTTAAACCTCAGTTTTTGTGCTTATTTCCCACATTCAATACTTAAAATTTCTATAATATTGTATCGGTGCTCGTTTAAACTATTAACTTAGATTTGAATTTGTTCATTTTTAATCGAATATGAATTAAATCTATTTTTAGAAATCTGAATCATGACTCGAACCCGATTATTCACATTTTTTTTTTCAATTTTTAGATATTAATCTATCATGTAAACAATATATGAGACTTAACTGAAATAATAACTTATCTCAAATAAATAAGATATTGAAACAAATATAAATACAAAAGTTTTAAAGTATGTGGTTAATGCTTTTAATAACAAACTAATTGTTTGTGCAGTTCAAGTGGTTTGAGTGATGTATTTGTATCGGAGAGTTCCTGAGTTCGAGTCCTGTTGGGCTATTATATATACTAGCTTATAACCCGTTAATGTGAGTATTTATAAGATTAATATGATTGCATAGCACATGATACTATTGTATTTGAAAAAAGATTAGTTATATTAAAATATTGAGCTGAAATTGTTAGTTATTGGAAAAAAATCTATTCATTTAAAAAATTTAGTTATTAAAATGTTTTTAATACCCATATGTGAATTTTTTCTTAATATTACTATACATGATAATATTGAAAATTGCTACGACAATAAGGATGATGTCTCCAGAGTTCTTTGTCAATAACTGTATTCTTGTTTGTCTAATGTGTGGAGAAGGTGAACTAACAGATTTATATATTCATGTGTGCAGGTAGAACTTGCAGGTCATTGATGGAGAGTTTCAAGAGCAAAGCTTGAGTCCATGCAGGTGGGTCGAACTTCTGCAATGTTCTCGTTAATTTTATTACTATTGAATAAGCAACTCGATTGCGGAAAATTCAACAATTTAAGGGAAGGTCTAGTATGCATCACTGGCTGCCAAAAAAATGTAGCTTTTGAAGAAGAGCTGGTAGGATTTAAATCCTGTAGCTGTTTAAAGACGCCAAGCTTTCTATAACTCTATGAAGGCATTAACAATCATTCCGGTAGCAGAGCAGTCAAATAACAGGTGTCAGTAACCAGGAGGCGATATCACTGAGGCGATATCAATGAGTGGTAAAGCAATGTATGGTGTATAAGACTAAACCAAATGTTGGAGGAAACATTGAAGAAATGACATTATGTTCCAGAGCAGTAAATCAACCTTATCAAATAACCTAAATTTTCCATTTATCATTTGCACACCATGTCGATTGTAGTGAAACAGTACCCTTTCTGACTTAGCATATTTGCTACATGTATTACCTAGTTTCTTTCTCTCTTTAACAGTATGTTCCAACTTAATCTTGTATCTTGTCTGATATTAACCTTTAGAAAATGAAAGACTTGGTGAAAATTTTCTGAATTGACAGAGAGGTTGTCTTATATCACTTGTCCTCCCCGTACTCTTGGAAATCTAATGCAGTGGCAAAGCAATGCGGTGTATCATCTTTAGAATGACTAATAAGATCATCGTAGCAAATGGTTTGATTATGTGTCACATATATATCACTAAAATAAAACAAACAAGGTGTATCAACTGATCAACAAAGATTAAATGGCACCCTTCTTGAACTCAAATATGTCTGGATCTAGTTATCTAGTTTGGTGGGAGAGATAGAATGAATATGAAAGGTTGGAGCTAAGTTATGAAGAACATTAGTGAAAACGACATTGGAAAGGGTATAAATTATGGGACGGAAAGGGTATATTACTCATTGCAAACAACAGCCAAATATCCAGATGCCAAAAAACACAACAAACTAAAATTTAATGGATATACAGAAAGTGTATGCCATTGCTTATATCTTGGCCAAACTGCAAGACTCTTGAATCAATGAGTTACAGAATTTTCCATTTCCGTTCCAAAGCATTTGTGATCTTTGATATACAATATGCCGCACTCAATGGGTAGCTAGAAACTGAGCAACCAAGGTAGATATAATTAATAAGGGAAAAAAACAGGACATATGAGTTTATCAAAATCCAGTCACAGAGGATGCAATAATATACAAGTTCAAAACAACTTACTTGATATAAAATCGTCTACAAACTCCTTTTCAATTTTCCCATGGGCCATTGCACCAACCTGTTTACATAGGATTAGAGATGATAGTCATACAGAATATCCTCCATAAGAAAATCAACAACCTGTTGACCTCTGAAAGCCAATTTTTACTCTTTGTAATCCATCAATTTATTTAAATTCTACTTCATCATATTTTACACTAAATATAAACAAAATTACACAATTTATCAATATTACAATCGTATCTTGAAATATATTATATCACATATAAACAAATGTTAGAGTTATGTCACAAATTAGAGGCCAGAACTTGGAATACAAAAGCAATTATGAACACAAATATGAAATGGGGTTATGTGGAAATTAGCTACACTTTTCTTCTTCTTTGCAATGGTTCCTGGTGCAAAATGTTGATTAACTAAACATTTACTGCAATTAACTTATGCTATTTTTGGATGGATTCAACGGAAATTTTGATGGGATATTGTACTATACTACTATTTAATTGTTAAATTTAAATTTTCCATTCCCTCTCCATTCTATACCTATAAATTTAAGGTAGACCTCAAACTCATTAATTTGAGAATGAAATTTCCATTCTTTTCTATACTCAGGTTCTTCTCAAACCTCATCATAAAAATTTTGCACTATAATCTTTTTCACTCTTCCTCCTACATGCTTTGCTGCTTATCTATATTTTTTTCAACTTTTCATTTTGTTACCACCTCATTCCTTTCCTTCCAACCAAATGGGCTTTAGACTTTATGATGGGGCTTTAGACTTTATGATGGAGCTGATAAGTCATATAATGGTGAGTATCAAAGGTCATTCAAAAACTCCATTATTTCTGGTCAGTATATAATCTCGTTGGTATTTGGGCCTATTTACGGGCTTCTTTATTTTAAAACTTATTCAATTAGGTCAAACCTACTTTAATTACAATATCTTCATATATTATAATTTAAACACATTTGTTGGGCCTATATATTTACATATATTAACGGGCCTAATAAAATTATATTAATCCAAGGACATCCTCAAGACTAACATAAAAAAGTGAAACATAGAATTCTAACACAAATACATCTGTAGAACAAAATTAAATGTATAAAAAATAAAACATAAATAAAAGTTAACAAATATTAAAAATTCTTTGTGCATCGCACTGCATATAAGCTAGTAAATTTTTAAAGCCAAAATATTAAAAGTTTTGGCCGGTCCATACTTGGGCCTGTTGACGGGCCTTTTCATTTTAAAAAATAGCCCTATTTTATTTTTATTAAAACACATTTAAATATTAAAAATATTTAACCTAGGCATAATTTATATTCCAATATATTGTAACACATCCAAGTATTAAAAATAATTTTACCAGACTTATTTAAATATATTAATTCAAGCACATCAATAAGCCTAATTATCTAGATTTATTATAGAAGGCCACATCAAAAATAATTAAAAATTAAAACTTTATTATACCACTAAGCACGAGATATAAGCTAGTAATGGTTAGGGATGAGCGTGGTTCGTTTTGGTGCGGTTTGAACCAAAAACCGCACTGTAACCATATTTATTCGGTTTCTAAAATCAAAAACCAAAACCAAACCAAATAATAATGGTGCGGTTTGGTTTTCTTAATTCGGTATTGGTTTGAAATGGTCCGGTTCGGTTTTAAAACCAAATAATAAAAGATGTTGGCAAATTAATATTTTTGTTGGAAAAAATCTTTTTTTACATCCCAAAAGAAAGCATTCCCGGACTATGACACTGTGTCCTATGCTAGCAAATTAATATTTTTATAATATTTTATCTATTATCAAATTCGTTGTCCGTATTAGATATATAATTTATTAGATATATAATTTTTTAATTTAATTATTTATTTTATTTTCTTAGAGATTTTAATAGTAGTATCTCTTTAATTATTTTTATAATTATTATTTTTAGTTTAATATAATTATTATTCTGACATCAGTTTTGTTGTTTTTTTCATGTTCCTTTGGTTCTATTTTCATACTTGAATGTTTTATTATCTAAATGTCCGGGGACATATCTTTGGTTAGATGATAAACTTCGGCACAATTCATCCACTATGACAAAAAAAAACCTTCCCTGACCATTACACTGTGTCCTATGCTAGCAAATTAATCTACCAGAAGTACATGCCTGTACAATCCATTTGCGGCTGTTATTCCTACTCAAGGATTTCTCGTAATCTTCTACAGCCTGTAATAGAAGATACATCAGACCAAACTCAAATATTTTAGTTAAACAAGGTGGCAAGCAAAAAACAGATTACAGTAGTGAAGGAAAAGAAGCAAAGAACATTCTGAACAAAAAAAAAAAATCTAACCTTTACAGTACAATCCAGAAGAGCAACAGCAATATGTTTACCATCCGGACTAACAAAGTGAACTTAACACAAATCCTGAAAAAATTGTGAAAAACAAAGTGGAAGGACTAATACAATATTTCAGGGAAAGTATTTTTTTATAAGAAATCAAACCTTTCTAGTTCTTTGGTCTAATTTTAAAAGTAAACTACTCTCACACAGGATTCTCATTCATGTAGTGTCACGTAAGTTCAGAAATATCAGATAGATTCATATGCATAAAGATCAGAAAAATCACACTTCTGGGCAACTACAAGTGTAATTTGAGCTAAGATGGTATCGACAAAATCAACTTACTGGCTAATGTATGATTACGTACGTTCTACATACCTCTCTTATCCAGATCAAAATTTCCAGGTCTGAAGGCTTGGTGATGCGGCAGAATTCCTGGTAGCATTTGCTGGAATTAGAGATTCTATCCAGAACCTGCAGAAGACAAGGAAGGCCAACCTATAAACTAAAAATAAAAAAGCATCAGAATAGTCCCCAGGCTGTTAAATAGAATTTTGAATATAAGCCAAGCCAGGACAGTCAAGCACAGTGGCAGACTTGAAATCCAGGACAGTCAAGCAGTTAATAGAAATCTTCAAGATCAAAGCATATCTGTTAAATAGAAAAGAAACTGAATCAAAGTCTAGCAGTTAGATATAAATCAAACTGAAATCACAGTGGCAGACTGGTATGCAAAATAGAATTCAGATTACAATACAATACATATTACAATAACAAAAGAACAGGACATATCCTGATATGCAAACTAAACAGAACAGTCCTCAGGCAGTCAACAGTGATAAACTAAACTAATGGTAATACCTAAATATACCTATATAGCTGAAATATATAGAGTGGTCTTCTATTATTGATGTCATATCTTAAGAGTGTAATTTCAGGTCTATGATTGTCGGAGGTGGGATTCTGAGAAAAATGATAAGACTAGTTGAAAAAAGATGTTAAGCAAGTCTTTTCTATTGGATGGAGAAGATTTGTACCTTGGACTTCTTGTGAAGCGTAAGAAGTGAAAGGCTGACTACCAGCGTTCTCTACATCTGCAGATGATTTTTCGGACCTTTTCTTCACTACAAAGAATGCAACCACGGCTCCAACAACTAAAATGGATATCACAATTCCTGCCACACCACCACCGCCTATACCTGATTTCTTGCTTCCACCACCATCTGATGAGTTTTTATTGTCATTTTGTTTTCTATTTCGGTTGCTACTGCTGGATGGAGGAGTTCCAGGTAGAGGAGGTGGTGCAGGACCGGAACTCCATGAGTTGCCCTCTGTCCTGTTAGAATAATCATGTATATACTGTTTAAAAATAAAATCCCCTACTTGATTAAGACCATTGTAAGACGATTGATGTGAGAATGTCTTACTAAATATTTATGTTTTTTAATCTTTCAGGAATCCAACCGCTGAAATGGTTATTTCCAATATTCCTGAGATTGTAGATACAATCAACTTATTAGTACAACAATTGAAAACACTTTATAAGTAATAGACTTGTATCACTCACAGATTATGTTGGGGAAGATTAGAAAGGACATCAATAGAGCCTGTAAACTGGTTGTTTTGCAAATTCCTGCACAACAAATATCTTTGAACACAAAAAAATCTTATAAATTTAGATACTAAAACTATGACAATATACTTACATATTGGCCATGCTTGAAAGAGCGGCAAAACTTTCAGGAAGATCACCTGTCATGGAATTTAAAGAGATACCCTGGTTCAAGGAAGATTACATATGTCATTGTGTCAAGCAAAGCAAAGCAAAAATTTAACTCCTGGAAAGTGAGAAATTGAAATGTCCTTGCAATGTAGATCAACACAAAGAAAATTTCATGAGAGAAAGGTGGCCAGTATGCTGCACTTTCGGTTCCCGGTATGAATAAATAAACAAAACTCAAATTTACAAAAAAGTAAATCCATCAAAAAAAATCATAACGAAAGAACATTAACGTGTATGAAACTGGACATGAGCAATCTTACAAAGTAGAGAGAGCTGAAAGCGATCCAAACATGTCATTTAGCTGGCCCTCTAGTTGATTGCGACTAAGATTTCTACACAGGTAAATAGAAAGCTCTATTTTCAGGAACAACCACCTGAAGCTCTGTGTAACTAAACAACATGAAACACACAAAATTAGCAAGATCATCTCTATCTTGTATATATTTCTAATAAAGCCAACATTAAACATAGTAAAAGCGTAGAAAGTTTTTTCAACTATTAAAATCATAGTGATGATAGTAAAGTAGTATGAGGTGAAAAAAAGAAATTCAGGACATGAAAACAGGGGCGTATCAATCACCAAAAAAAGCAAATTAACAAATTGTACTAACGAATTCGAGCAAATAGCTTAATAGAGTATTAAAGGGGAGAGAGGGAGGAAGGAAGGGGGGGAGAGAGAGAGGGAGAGAGAGAGATTGTACTAACGAATTCGAGCAAATAGATGAATAGAGTTTAAAGGGGAGAGAGCCAGAGGGGGAGAGAGAGAGACATAGAGACCCGTAAATTCGACCGTTTCCTATATCAATTGAGAGACAAAGCTTCTGATGGTTCAAAAGGGAGAGAGCCAGAGAGGGAGGGAGAGAGAGAGAGAGGGGGAGAGAGATAGAGAGACCCGTAAATTCGACGCTTGTCTATATCAATTGAGAGACAAAGCTTCTGATGGCGAACCACTGCTTCTCCTCCTCCTATTGTTCCTGTTGATTCGTCTGTAACTCACTCCTGCTGCGTCAATCTTTGTTGGGAGAGAGTCTCTCTCTGAGAGAGTCTTAATAGGTGTTGGGAGAGAGGTGTAAGAAACGGTTTTTAAACATTAGTATAGCAGATAGAAGAAACCGAAAAACGTGAGACGAAACCAAAAAATGGGAAGTACTACAAATTATACCTATGTTGGCTTATTATAGTATAGTATTGATAAGTAGATATGGTTTACAAATATAAGGTATTTGATAATCATGTTTACTATAAAAAGTATGGGTCATGTTCCAAAGAGAACCATTAGAGAGAGAACCATAACGATGAAAAAACATGAACAAAACATGTATTTTAGATTTAGATCCTAAAAATCTATTTAAAATTTTGGATTCTGCAGCAGAACCCTAGTGGTTCTATGGTTCTATTTTAGGGAGTGGTTCTCTCTTGAGCGCGACCCTAAAAAGTATATATATTCTTATTTCTACATAGAAAAGATATATTTAAGTCCATGTATATAAAGAGATATCGGGCTTGTCAAAGCCCAGTAAACCCTAGGATGAAAATCACATATAACATATTTGATGGCGCCGTGGATAGGCATGAGTGTTCACAAAATTTACATTAGCAGATTTGTTCAATATAGAGATTTGATCAACTATACATTGAGTTATGATCCAGACTTGTTTTCATCGATATTGATTTTATAATCTTCATGCTAATGATTTTATTCAGCGTTTGGGAAGGGAATACACGGATTCTATCATGATCGAACTCGCTAATACATCTACAATTACTAAGCATCATTGCAGGTATGTTATCTTTTAGTTGAGATGATAATGCTTCTTTATCGAATTTCATCCCTTAGAGTGCCACAATGTTAATATTGTCATACAAAATTGAATTTAGCCATAAATAGAATCAAGTGATTTAAATTTCTACATTGAGTTAAAAGATGAGTTTTATGATGGTTTTGTAACTAATAATCAATTCATAATTTATTGCTCTCATGTCATTTTAATTATATTCATTTTTGAATGTTTGAGAAGTTCTGTTCCGAGATGAAGGAGGTTACTAGGTTTAAGGGTTCGCTTGAAGGCTGATTTGAGGAGGTTTTAGTCAAGTTAGATGTGACAGAGATGGAGAAAAGGGTTATATCTAAGGAGATGATTCGAATTCGTATAATAAAGCTTGGGTTGAGCTTGAAATGAAAAGGGAGATTAATTTGGTACAAATTCCGGGTGAAGAAAGATGCAGAAAACTTGAGCTGGGGAGGAAAAGATGGAAGAGAAGATAAAGGAACTAGAAATAAAAACAAAAAAGTCCAGCAGCATTGAGTTCTCGATTGTAAAACCCGAGCCATGGAGCGATGATGGTTCTTATGCAGATATAAGATTTTCTGTTACGATGGATGGAAACAACTTGCTCTTGTATTTGGTCAACCATAAAGGGGATCTTGATTCAATGTCTGATGAAGTTTATGAGGCACTTGGGAAATTAATGGAGCCTGGAAAACTGGTTTTAGATGCACTATAAGGCTTTTACACAAAAAAAAAAGCCGAGGAGTTTGAAGACAATGTAGTTTGTAGAAGCAGCATTCTTTTGTTAGAGCAGTTCAGGAGAATTTCCCCTCATATTCAGTCATACCTCCTCACTAGAGTAAAGCAACTACATCTCTACTTTGATATGAGAGGTACACCGATAACACAAGTTTATTGTAGATATTACGCGAGGCAACTGTCTCAAACTTGGACAATAAAGAGGGGGAATCTACACATATGAGCATGCATTAACTAAACCTTCGGATGTTTGGAACAGGTTTTCTCCAGTCAAGATCCTTATTTTATGCATAATACATGAACAAGCTGTTTGCACGGTACTTTTTCACTTGGATGCCATGCCATGTGCAGGAGCTTCGCCATTTAATCAATTGCGTCTTCGTGTGCTTCGTTTGCTTATAAAACTGGGCATACAATGGAAGCTTCAAAGATATACAGTATTGTAATGATCATTTATACATAATGACATTACAAACGGGAGGAGAAACCTACTTAACATAACATAACATGATCTTTTGTTTTAGAGTAAAAAAGCTTCTTAGGCGTGTCTTCCATGTCGTGGATTTAGAGAGGATTGGCAACAAGGTGAATACAGGGTCCACAAGCTTAAATAGAGGAGCTCTCAGACAGCTCACTTATGGGGTTCGCCTTTAGCATTTGTGTGGATAGAGCATCTCCTGTGGAAGACTTGTAAACTTCCTCACATGGCTTCCAAGGTGATCATATTTGTAAATCTCAAGTTTTCGTGTAGAATATCAATGTACAAAATATAATAAAATGTAGATTGTATGTATTGTCCCTTTTTGATATGAAAGTATACACGGTGTGTGTTGTCCACAAACACAATACACATAATAGTGTTTTGTGACACTTCTTCACCACATTGTTTTTAAAATAAGTTTAAAAATGTTTTAATATATTGTTTTGAGACGTGCATTCCATCGCAACAACATCCATAACATTAACGTGACTGATCAAAATCATATTCAGGGTATTAAAATATTAGAATCTAAGATATAATTGCAACTTTTTTATAATCTAATGTCATTGCACTTATAAGAAATAATAGATAACATTAGAGACAATTGCATCATAAACATGTAGTGGGGGTATCGGTATCAAGACTCATTATTAAAATAATTAACACGCTAAGTATACTGACCAAAAAAAAAAAAAATAACAGGATAAGTATCAAATGATTCTAAGACCCCAAAATAGGAAGCACGTCACTTAAAAACATGCCGCACAACGATTATTGTAGTCCATAAAATCTAAGACAACTTTAGCTTCAATATAATCACGAGTCAACTTAACACGGAAGAGAAACATAATAAGTTCTTAATTATCATCTTTACTCATTTCAGTATTATAACTCAAATAGGTCATGAGAAAATATTTGGGGTAAAAATAATCATTGAAATAATACATGAACAACTCAACAGCGGAAAATTAGTCATCGCCCAGGGCCTCATGGCTCCATATATTACTATATTAATAAATATAAAATTTTGATACCATTAAAATTATAGGAAAATATGAAGGCAATTCACCTGCAAATATTATTTTTATTTGCAATTTTCTAACAAATACAAGAGAAACGAAAACTAGCAGCTGAACATGTGCATTCAATTGAATTTGTAGATACCTGCAAATATGTTGAAGTTGTGAGATTACTGATGGGTCTACTTCCTAGATTAACCATCATGGTCTGCATAGTTCGAATCCTCAAAATATTGAGTAATTTATGATTCTGCTAGAAGTTAGATGTTATAACTTAATAATTCATTTTCACTACAAGAAAAACAGCCTCAGACAACACACATTACACAGCGGTTTGGAAAAATTCCGTTGTGCCAATCTGACATACAACGGAGAAATATTTTTCCTTAACATACCGTTGTCTGAGTGCGGAATAGACATTAGTTACGTAAACTATTGTCTATGTGGTAATCTTCAAAACTTGACAGACAAGCTTTATTTTTGAAAGTGTTGTGTGACATTGTTGACACAATGGTCTAGTAACCATTGTGAATATAGATCGTTAAGACAATGGTTTTTAACGCGATGTTGTGTAATTCACACAGCGGTTACATTTCATTAAAAAAAAATAACATTGTCTAATAAACATCACTACAACGGTTTCAAAACAATTGTCTAATTAATGAATTAGACAAGCCTTTTTGAAACTGTGTTGTGCAAATTAAAAAGTTTGTAAAATGGTTTTCCGAATATATTGTCCTATACAATATCACACAACGGGATGGAAACAGTTGTCTGAAATAACTCTTTTAGAATTTCGATAGACACCACATGATGAGGTGGCACCATATGATTAGTCATAAGACTATCACTTGGATTGCTGAGATGGTGCGTTGAGAGCCGTTGATTGAAAGGAGATTTAAAATCAGTCGTCATCAGATTAAAAAACGTTGATACGCTTACACAACGGTTTTTGTCAAAAGAAATGTTGTCACAGATTTTCTCAGAGAATATTTTCCCATAGAAAACCGTTGTCTAAAAGACTCGTTCTAGAACTTTCTAGGAAAGATGAGACAACAATCTTTAATGAAATAACTTTTGTCTTTAGACCTTATTCTAGAAGGTTCATTAAGGAAACAACGGATTTTTATCAAAATAATTCAACGAATGTGGCACAATATCTATTTTAGGGACTCGTAATTTTACTAGCATTTTTTTAAAAAGTCGTACAAGATAAATATAAATTTATTATTTTTTGATTATTTTTGTACATGACTAAAATAAGTGGGTATTAACATATATAGGGTTAGATAGTTGAAAAATTCATTTTAAAAAATATTTCAGTTAATCCTGTTTTGGGGACTAGTATTTTTACTGTATTTTTATTAAAAAGTCATACAAGATAAATTAACGATTTTTTATTTTCTTACATGACTAAAGTAAGTAGGTATTAACATCCGGACGGTTGGATCGTTGAAAAATTCATTTCAAAAAATATTTCAGTTAATCTGCTACGAATCCCGTTTTGGGGACTAGTATTTTTACCAGATATATATTAAAAAGTCATACAAAATAAATTTATTATTTTTTGATTAATTTTGTACATGACTAAAATAAGTGGATATTAACATCCGTACGGTTGGATCATTGAAAAATTCATTTGAAAAAAATATTTTCAGTTCATCTGGTACGATCCTGTTTTGGGGACTAGTTTTTTTCCTAGATATTTATTAAAAAGTCATAAAAGATAAATTTATTATTTTTTGATGGATTTTGTACATGAATAAAATAAGTGGGTATTAACATCAGTACGGTTGGATCGTTGAAAAATTCATTTCAAAAAAAAAATTTCAGTTAATCTGGCACGAATCTTGTTCTAGAGACTAGTACTTTTACTAGATTTTTATTAAAAAGTTTTATAAGATAAATTTATTATTTTTGATTATTTTTCTACATGACAAAAATAAGTGAGTATTAACATCTGTACGGTTGGATCATTGAAAAATTTATTTCAAAAAATATTTCAGTTAATCTGGCACGAGTCTCATGTAAGGGAATAGTAACATTATTTGATTTTTATTAAAAAGTCATACAATATAAATTTATTATTTTTTGATTATTTTTGTACATGAATAAAATAAGTGAGTATTAACATCCTTACGGTTAGATCGTTGAAAAATTCATTTCAAATAATTTTTCAGTTAATCTGGCACGAGTCACATTATAGGGACTTGTAATATTATAAGATTTTTATTAAAAAGTCATACAATATAAATTTATTATTTTTTGATTATTTTTGTACATGAATAAAATAAGTGGGTATTAACATCCTTACGGTTGGATGGTTGAAAAATTCATTTCAAAAAATATTTCAGTCAATCCGGCACCATTCTCATTTTAGAGACTAGTAATTTTACTAGATTTTTATTAAAAAGTTGTACAAGATCAACTTTTTATTTTTTGATTATTTTAGTAAAAGACTAAAATGAGTGGGTATTAACATCCGTACGGTTGGATCATTGAAAAATTTATTTCAAATAATATTTCAGTTAATCAGTTACAAATTCTGTTTTGGGGAATTGTAATTTTACTAGAATTTCAATAAAAAGTTAAGCAAGATAAATTTATTTTTTTTTGATTATTTTTTTGCATGACTAAAATGAGTGGCTATAACATCCGTACGGTTAGATCGGTGAAAAATTTATTTTAAAAAATATTTCTATTAATCTGGCACGAGTCAAGTTTTAGGGATTTAGTAATTTCATTAGATCTTTCTTAATAAGTCGTACAAAATAAATTTATTATTTTTTGATTATTTTTGTATGTCACTAAAATAAGATGCATAATTTTTTATGCATAATAATAAACATAATTAACTTAAAAATTATTATATATTATAAGATGCAAATTTTTTTATTTCAAAGTCTCAAAAAAATTAAATATATATTTATAATAATATTAGTTTTTATATTACTTTCCTTATTCTTTGGTGTAGATTTTTGTAATAATTTGTTTTATATTAGTTTTTATATTACTTTCCTTATTCTTTAAAAATTTATATTATATTCATACCTTTTAATGAGTTTGTTGACTGTTTTCGTCTTTCGTTTTATATAGTTTTACTATTCTATTGTCTGTATGAACTTATTATGGTTTTTATTTGTATTGTATTTTTCAGGGTACGCGAGGTGAAAGAAAAAACGATAACGGGACCTTTTATGGGTGTTTTCTTATCGAACATTAAAGCTTTATTGTCTAAACGTCCCCGGTCATCTCTGCATGTCCGAGGGTTAGATGGTAAACTTTCTTGAACGAAAGGAACTCCTGGGAGCGGCTATTGTATTCTGATACAATTCATCATACGTGAAAGTATCTTGTGACAAAAAAAAAAAAAATGGCACACAGGCCCATGAAATAGTAGAGCGGCAAATATGCCGCCCATTAATTTTGTTCCTCTGCTTCACTTTTAACAAAACATAGATCTCAATTTCTATCTCTTTCACTCTCTTGTACAACTATCTCTTGTAAAAGTCTCTTCAAATTCTTTAATTTCTTAGAAGTAGTATGTATTTTGTTTCAAATTTAGACTTCTCGATTGATCTGTGTTCCATTTTGAAGATTTCGGATGAGGCTTTTTCAGCTTAGGGTTCTTCATTTTTGAGTTTAATCGGTGAAACTTCAATTAACTTATCTCTCTCTTTGATTTCAGTGCTTCCTCGATTTGGATTTTCGATTTGGAGCTTGTTCAGTGAATTATGGCTTCGATTTGTGGCTATATTATTATGTAAGTTAGAGATTTGGATTTGGGGCTTGTTGATACTCACTAATTATGATAGGTATTAACCGGTATTTTGTAATTGTGATTGTTTCGAACAAAGTATATTCCCATGTTCACATTTTACCATTAAGTTATGACATTTTTTTGTTCTATGAAATTGCAGGAGAATCCTCTTATAGGGATATATGCCTATGGTAAGTATGTGTTTCTCATAGTAAACATGCCTATTGATTTATGTTTTTATTTTTTTTACATATTAGCATATATGGTCCAGGGTGTCTGCCCATCTTGGGACTAAAAATGACCTCATATGTCTATCTAATTTTCCGAAACTTTTTAAGTTGAATAATTTTAAATTTGTTATTGAATATATTCTTCTAATCTAATGTAGCAAAGAATCTTATACTTGGTTTCAAGTCCGTGACCCTGCATGACAAAGGCAATGGTGAATTGTTGGATTTGTCTAGCAACTTTATATTCACACAGAATGATGTTGGTAAGAGCAGGGCACTTGTTTATGTTCAACAGCAAGCTGCAAGAGCTTAACAATGCTGTCGTTGTTACCAGTTTGACCATTAAATTTACTAAGGAGCAACTCTCTGGCTTTGAGGTAGCTCCATTCTGTTAAAATCTTAAGAGAAATCACTTGTTTATTAATGGAAATCTTGAGTTTTGTATTTGTTTTGACTTATCTATCACAAAAATTACTTGAATATTTTGATGTGCTAATTCTTGTTATCCTTGAATATATATTAATGGCACCTGGAGATGCACTTTGGTATAGTAGGATGTCCAACAATAGAATTTGTGAACTAGATAACCTTTGGAATGAATAGGGAAAGAGCAGCATGTTATTTCATGATATGTGGTACACATACTATTCGATGTTTATAATCTTCAGTGGAAAAAAAATTACAAACTGATTGATATTGTCCTATAGTTAAAGTACGTAATACTTTGTTGTATTGACGTGGTAAAATCATTCAATATTAGTTAATCACTTAGTCACTACTATTTTCTTTTTCAGCCTTCATGGGCTGATACCAGCTGAGAATATGGAACAAGGAAGAAAGATGTTTCTGCTCCTAATGGTCACATTAATTCAACCAAGCAATCACTGAAGACATAGAGATACTGTAAATATTTCAAGAATTTGATGGTAGCTTGACATGATCAAATTAATTTTTCATGTAGTTGTTGTATTTGATATTTTTGTAAATGCATGAGGACAAGTTGTATATCAAAAACTAGTAAACCACCTTTTATGAAGAAACAGAAACAATGGATTATTTGCTAAACCATTGTGTAACTAAACTAAAAATAACATTTGGTATGAACTATACTGTTCTGCATACACTTTAAAACAATTGTTTTAAGTTATATAAACCATTGTGTGTTAAATAAAAAAAACTGAGTTTTGGATCTAAATTGTTGCAGCTAAGCTTTCAGATCACAGTTTTTATATGTTAAACCATTGTGTGTGTATAATAAGTACAACCGTGTAAATAAACTTTGACATTGTGCTTGAGCTTCCAAACAATTGTGCATTTCTATAAAACACTTGTATATAAGCAAACAAACAAAGGTTACATTAAAAAACTGTCGTGTGAAAATATTTCATACAAGTATTTCTTCCACTACACTATTGTGTTAAGTGGTTTCAACAACCGGTTTTCTTTTACAAGTTGTTGTGTCATGTTCTTTCAAACAAGTGTTCTGAAACCATTGTGGCAATCTCGTTTCAACAACTGTTGAATAACCATTGTGTGACACTTAATCAGATATCGCCTCGATATTCAACGGAATCCTGATATGACAGACAACGGTGATAAACCGTTGTATGACCCTGTTTTTCTTGTAGTGTTTGCAAGTAGATCTGTATTCAACCTTAGTTAATATCTCAAAATGAGACTATAAATCAGAAAAGATAATGCTATATGTTTTATTTTCTTTTCTTTATTAAGTATAGACTAACAAGTCTTGCCTTTGTTAATTCTGAGGGCTTGATCCAGTAGTTGATATGACCAATGCTCAACTCACTACAAGGAGATTGGTCATAAAGTTCTTCAACCATGGAATCAGAAACCTTTTAAAGAAATATTCATCAAAGAGCCTTATCTTATATTATCTTTGATGTTCATCATTCTATCATTCTAAAGGCCATTATATATCTTTTACCTCAAGTAAAAACTTTGTGGTTTACACATGTTCCACATTTATGTGCCGGATAGTTTTCTTAGGCGTGTCTTCCATGCCGTGGAATTTAAGAGGAGCTCAGAGCTCAGTTATGGGTTTCATCTTTGGCATTTGTGTGAATGTCAATGGCCATGGTTATATTCATGACCTAGAGTTAAAACTCGAAACTTTCAAAATTTAAGCACAATTATGATGTCATAGCCTTTTTTTTTATCCACAACCGAGGTAATATTTGTTATGTGAGGATGATAACTCAACAATAGAACGATTGATTGTTGCAAATAATAATACTATAATTCACGAAAATCTATTTAAGAATGAAGATTAATCAATTTTCCTTTTTGCTATAGATGAGACAATCAGAGGGGAATAATGAAAACATTTTTTTTATTAATCATCCTTTTTACCCGAAATATGTTAGATTTTATTATTTTTTAAATTAAATCTATTTTATTTAAATACAATTTTTTCCCCAACAGGTGCAAACTGAATTTTTTTATTTTTAACGGGTTTTTTATTCTTTTAATGGAACTCTGTTAAAATGGTGCAAATTGCAATGATTTTTAAACTATGAGGTGCGAAGTGTAAAGAATTAAAGTATGAGACCACAATGGAAAAAAGGCCCAAATATAAGGGATGCAAAGTGCTAAAATTTCGTTTTTTCATTTATCACACAAAACTTATATGATAATTTAACCAAATCTAAAATAGATTGTCCACTATTAACAATGAAGAATGAGTATTCTTTGGTAAGGTTTTTATATAAATATCATTTACAATTATAAAGTATGTAAAAATCATGTTTATTAAAAAAATGTATATTCTTATTTCTACATGAAAGGGATATATTTAAACCCATATCAAGAGATATTGGGCTTGTCAAAGCCCAACAAACCCTAGGATGAAAATCACATATAACACATTTGATGCCGCCCTCAGTAGCCACCATAAGTAAGAAACAGATGTTCATACAATTTACATCAGTATATTTGTTCAACATAGAGATTTGATGAACTATAACATTGAGTGATGATCTCGACTTGTTTTCATTGATATTGTTTTTACAGTCTTCACGTTAATGATTTTATTCGGCGTTTGGGAAAGGAATACGCAGATTCCATCATGATCGAACTCGCTAATACATCTACAATCTGAAGGTATGATATCTTTTAGTTGAGATCATAATGCTTCGTTATCAAATTTCATCCCTTAAATGCCAGAATGTTAATATTGTCATTCAAAATTGAATTTAGAGATAAATAGATGTGTTCGAAAATACCCTTAACTCGTCAATTCATAATCTTTATAATATAATATCCTTATACGAAGAAAGATGTGATATATAGAGTGATTAGTCACAAAATTTTGGATGTGTGGGTGGAATTTCACTGAGTTATATTACCTATTCCATAATCAATACATAGTTGTCCTTAGAAACTTGATCATATGTAGTGGTGTAAAATACAACTCTTCTTCCAAAAAGTTTGTACTTCGTTTAAGGAGGATTATGATTTAAAAGTCAAATGGACTAGATTAATAATCTTATCAACAGGTATTGAGTATTATCCATCATAAGGATTAGACGGGTAGCATCCCCGTCAGATTACTTATGTATCAATCAAAGATTAAAAACTATAGCTATAAAACTAATTAGAGAAAAGATAATTCCGCTGATTTTTGTAATTAAAATATTAAGTGATTGACACTTTGCACCCCTTATGTTTAGGCGCTTTTTCGATTTGGTCTCAAACAATTTGTTTTGGCAGTATGCATCCTAAAGTTTGAAAAGCGCTTCGTTTTGCACCCCTTTGACCACTCTCCGTTTAATTGACCGTTAAAGTTAACAGATGTGGGATTTTCACTTTGCACCTCATAATTTTAATTTTTTTTAATGGGTATTTTGAATTTTTTTTTTCATGAATAAAAAACTGTTTATCATTTTCGTCTGCCAGGATATTATTATTGTTTACCATAAACGAAGGGTATTTATAAATAATTTCTCTTTCCTAATTAGTAATTTCTGACTTGGTAAGTGATTTATAGATGCTACATAGAGATTGCTAATCAAGTTCATCATTATACATTTGTTTACTGTAGAATAAAGAAAGTTGATAGTACTGTTGGTAATGGATCTTGTAATGGTACTACTAAATCTTGGAGCGCCGAGAGCAAGCATAATGAGGTCCTTAGGTCTTCAAGTAACACCTCTGGTAATAGCAAGTTTCGTGATTCCTCTTCTGGATCATATTCAAGCACTGACCATAAGCGAAAGGAGGTTTGCTTGATCAACCGTCATTTTGAATATTATGATAATCAGAATCGGTATACCAGGGTTCCATTCTTTGATAAAGTAAACACTCTATCTCTTCTGTACTTAGCAAAAAAACAAACTCTTGTCTCTTTTCCATTAGTTACATGCAAGTTATTGTCTTTGTTCTTTACTTTTTGACAAGGAATATATAATATAATAATTACCTTTGTGTGCTTATGAATCAACTTTCCAATGCTGATCAAAAGTCCTGCTCAAGAAAATCCAAGCCTGATAACTGTGAGAAGCACTGATTTGTTGCCATCCAGTTGGATGGCTGTAGCCTGGTATGTAATCTTGTTATAGAAAGAAAAACATCATAGATGCAGTGTTGACATGAGTCTACTAGCTAGTTTGAGAACCCTAAAATTACTATATATGTTTTCTATATTGTATGATTCAGTGATAATTCAAATTTTCCCTTCCAAGTCGTCATTGCTGAAATGCCAGAAAAATGATAATTTTTAATATTTTGCGCTCTTTGTTTGTGAAACAAGCGTTTAATATGAGTAAGGAGAATTGTCGTCTGTGGTAACTATCATTATAATCGTTGTCACTTGGCCAAAATTGTTGAATATTCTAATTGTCAGATTGGAAGATTTAAACCAGGGTGGAAATGATAAACAATTTTCCGATTCATGAAAAAAAATATTTCAAAATACTCATGAAAAAAAATTATAATCATGGGGTGCAAAGTGTAAACCTCACATCTGTTAACTTTAACGGTCAATTAAACAGAAAGTGGTCAAAGGGGTACAAAACGAAGCGCTTTTCGAACTTTAGGATGCATACTGCCAAAAAACATTGTTTAAGACCAAATCAAAAAAGCGCTTTTTGAAATATAATGATTGACACTTTGCACCCATTATGTTCAGGCGCTTTTTCGATTTGGTCTCAAACATTTTATATTAGAATTATTCTGTTGTAGAATTAGTTTCGAAAATAGATATATTTTATAGTATTCTATATTAGAATCACGTTTTATATGTATTCTATTACTAAATTTATAATAAAATTGATGATTTATGGTGGCGCACTATGTAACTCCTTATAAGGAGTCCCCCTCTGGAATGTTATATATATATATATATATATATAGGGATATGATCAAATAAAACTTTTTTAAGTTACAAACTTACAAACTTTTTTTTATTCTCTCATCGTGTTAATCCTTAGTTATAGTCCTTAGTTATAGAAAGTATCCATGTTGAAAATTCTTGAAAAAACATCACAATTTTTAAAAATAAAGCATGAATAAATCGTGCATTCAACACATTTGTAACTGGGGTTCAACATCGGGTATTCGGGTGTAGAACACTAATTAACATTGTGTTGAATATGTCATAAAGATGCTTAAACTATACCTCTAGGATTTGGGTGGGGATTAGTTAATTAACATGTTTAACATATTTTTTACATTGAAAAATTAGTTTATGTACTTCTCCGACATGATTTTAATCGATGTTCAACAAAATATGTTAAAAAAGTGTTGAACTTAAATTATATATGTGTTGAACGCATAAAGTTTGTAAATTTGTAAGTTTGTACCAGAACCCACCCCTATATATATATATATATATATATATATATATATATATATATATATATATATATATATATATATATGGGCTTAGTCCACTAGAAACTAAATTAGGCTAGAAACTAGAAACTAGTCCCTGGCCAGTTTTTCATCAATGTTCTTAACAACAAAAATCATTCATTTGTATATCAGAAATCACTAATTTATATATGCAAAATCTGACAAATATAGATATATAAATACACATATATACAACGTATATAATCATCATCTTCAATTATACTACATTGATGAAACTCCCGGCATCATAATCAACCCCTTCCACTGCTGCCGCCTTCACTTACAACCATGAATTGCCTATCACCGTTTGTCATCATAACTTTCTACTACTACTGACTATCTATCATCACCACACACCTCATCCCGCCATATTCTACCATCATAGACCTTCTACAACTATAATTGATCATCATTAATCGACCACCAATGTCAATCCTAAGTATCTGTTTGGGAGTGCTGTTATAAATTGCTGTGCTGCCAGAAAAAGTGCTGGTAAAAAAACTGTTGTAGAAAATCAGATAACTGTTTGGTAATTTCTTTTATATGTGTTTATTTTGGGTTATAATATAAAAAAAATAATGTTTTTGGTGCAATTTGATATCGAAATCTGTAACAGCTTCTTGTAAAAGCTGAAAAACAGCTTTTTCCAAAAGCATGGGAGAACCTGCCTTTTCTAAAAGCAGCTTTTTGGCCAAAAACTGCTGTTCAGAAAAGCTGATTTTAAATTTACCAAACAGTTTTTTCACCTGTTTTTAGCAAAAAGCTGCTGTTGCTGTCTACAACGGCAACGCCAAACAGTACCTAAGTAAATTTTCATCAAAAATAAAAAACTGATGAATATACTGTATAAATTAGTGATTAACAGCAGAGAAACTAGTGATTTCTGTAGTTATAAACAGTGATTCAAGGAGTGGTTTATAGTTTCTAGAATAACATTGGTTTCTATTTGATCACTGGCCTATATATATAGATACATACATACATACATACATACATACATACATATATATATATATATAGACACACCACGTATTTATAAAAATCCCCTACATACGTACTTGGAGGCATTTTTCTTAAAGAGATTGGTAGTGCCTTTTTTCAAAAATATATATATATATATATATATATATATATATATATATATATATATTAGGAACGAACCCGACAAATAATTAGAAAATAGTATACGTGGTGGCCATTTTTTTTATGGAATTGTGAGTGATTCCGAATTGATCAAGACTTGTATAAAGTAACTTCGTCAGGTATCAATATGGAAAGTTAGAAGAGGAATTGGGAGGAATGAGTTAGCCTTAGTTTTAGGACAACTGAAGAAAGAAAGGGAGAGTGTAAAAATATTTTAGGTCTGTCTACTCAATTAAATAGACCATAGAGCCGTTAGAGAAATGTAAAGCTGCAAATCCCCTACAAAATCTAAAGGAATTAATTAAGATAGATGGAATTGCGCATTCTGTATCGACTTTCAAAATTTGAATTTTCAATAAATTATTTTTAAATTCTAATATTAAAAGTGATTTCAGAGTCAAATACATGCACACAAAGTACACTTTACTCTAAATATAAGTATCGTTTTTATAATTATATATTTTGTAAGAATCTTGTTTATTTTATATATGGAAAATTATTGTTTTATGATAAAAAATATCAATTCTTATTTCTACATATAAAACATATATTTAAGCCCATATGAAGAGATACTGGGCTTGTCGAAGCCCAATAAAACCCTAGGATCAAAATTATGCATGTTTGTGGCGGCCGTCAAGAGGCACTATAAGTTTGAAACAAATCTTGATACAATTTACATTAGTCGATTTGCTCAACATAGAGATTTATCATCTATACATCGATTTATGATATGAACTTGTTTCCATGGGTATTGATTTGATAGTGTTTATGCTAATGAGTTTATTCAGCATTTGAGAACGGAATTCACAGATTCTACCATGATTGAACTCGCTAATACATCTATAATTATGAAGCATCATTACACGTATGATATCTTTTAGTTATGCTTCCTTATCGAATGTTAATATTGTCATAATAGATTTAAATTTAGTCATAATAGATGAGTTCGAAACTATCCTCAACTCGTCAATTCGTAATATTTATATTATTATATAAAATCATTATACTAAGAAATATCTAGTAGAGTGATTAATTAAAATTTTTTGGAGGTGTGGGTATTGGAATTTCACAGAGTTACTTCGGAAATAATCAACACAGAGTTGTCCATAGAAACTTGATCATGTGTAGTAGTGTGAGAAACAATGCTTCTTTAAAAAAGTTTGCACTTAGTTTATGGAGGATGATTGGAAATTCAAGTGGAGTATACTCATCATCTTATCAATAGTGTTACTATTTTCCTTCACAAGAATTTGGTGGATGAGCATCCCCTTTAGATAAAATATGTATCAAGCAAAGATAACAACTGCTTTTTAAATATCCTTGCCTAATTTTTCTTAAGCAGGGCTCCATCCCAGTTCCCACCAGAGACGCACAAAAAGTCCATGAGTTTCGGTTATGATCGGGCCCTAAAAAGATTGGGCTTTTTGATCAAAACCGGTCTAGACGGACTTTGACTGGGTTGGACTTTTATAAAATAGTTGAGTCCATTTAGGTCCTCAAAACAAATCCAATCAGGTTTGTATGAAGGCCTCATCCCAAAGTAATTGGAGTAATTATCTATTAAAACTTGAGTAAATGAGTTAATATTATGTTGACTTGGACATTTATTTTTATTTTTATATAGTTTAAGACTTGAATTATATTTGAATAATTCATATCGAAAAAAACAAGTTAAAATTTTATATGAGAAATAAGTGTCAAACACAACACATGAGTCAATTTAATATTTATATTTTTCTTTAATTTTTGGCATAAAATGTTGCTATTGTTATCTTATGAAAATATTTTCTCAATATGTTCATATTATTATGCTCTCAAGTAATTAGATTTTCATTTAATTACAGATGAGATGGAAATGGGCAAGACTGTTGGAGCCATCACACTTGTACTGGCTAAGCCGTGGATGGAGCTTTCCCCAACCAAGTTCATCTTTTGGGTTGCCAAAGTGACGCAATGGGTAAATGAGATTAGCCGCTTTACCTTGACAGGTAGCAACAAGGTGCTGGTGTATCATGGATCCAAGAGGGGAAGGTGCCTTGATAAATCTGAACAAGGATATGAACGTGACTGGTCAGGAGACTCTGATAAGAGGCCTGGTGATAAGAGCAATCATGTGACAGGGAGCATGGATATAGGGAGAACCGATACCGCCAGTACAGCGAGCATAGGTACAGGGAGCACCGCTACAGGGACCACCAGTACAGGGAGCATGGGTACAGGGAGGAAAAGGATGACTATGACAATCATCGGGCTTACAAGGATGATTGTGGTCGGGGACAAATCGGCAGGATCTAAGGGCAAATCGCGTGTTGTGGAGGAGGATCACAGATCTCGTTCAAGGGATTCTTACCATGGAAAAAGGAGACGTGGTCTACCGTTCATTTAAATTTTTACATTCATATGCAGTACTCTTGATTCTCTATTTATCAAAACAATTCTTCTTGCCACATTTTTAAAGGTTCGATCAATTCTTTGAATAATAATAATTGACATGGCTTCCCGTCAAATCTTGGTTCTGGCCCGTCGAAGCTGAATACAGGAAATATGTGTTGCCAGAGAAACAAAAATGCACGTGGTGTGGAAAGTTATTTCATGAAGCATTGTTGGCTCATCACTGAGCTATTATTTGTTATTTGAAAACAAGCAGTCAAAGAGAGGAAGAGTAAAAATGTTGGGGTGGATGTTACTGGGTCCGGGGATGATCGGAAGCTTGGGAAGAAGAATATGTGAGATGGTTAGAATTTCTGGAGGATGCAGACCCAGATATGGATAATGACCATCAAGCTTGGGAATTTATTCATGTTGACCTTAGACTCTTCCTTTATGAGAATGCTCAATTTACATGATGAAATATTATGCATATAGCATTTGCTCAAGTTTTAATAAATAGTCTTTTAATTTTTATTTGGTAAATTAGTAAAATATATGGTTGATTGTACCAGATTTTATTTTGCGGTCAGGCCGGAACACTTGTCTAAATGCCAGCTGTGGGGCGAATGTATGGAACTTGGTTGACTGCAACTTTTTAAGTCTGCAACTTTTATAAGATGAGGTTTATTTGATTTGTAATGTGTGTAAACTCACAATTTGCTCTTCCATGTATTTTGTCATATATGTATTGTTTATCCATGTCTCTTGCGATTATCCATGCCTCTTGTCGAGATAATGGGGCTGTTTTGCTTAGTTTAAAAGACACTATTTATTACTTAAAGTCATTTGACTTGGTTTAAAAGAAATTATTCACTCCATTTTTAAATATCTGTCTTTTAGTTTTTTAGTAGGTATATTAAAGTGCTTTGACTATATAGTCAAATATATTATTTTCAATTTTCTTTTCTAAGTAAAAAATTTTAGAAGGATAAAAAATCATTATGATAATTTTTCGAATTCTGGATCAAATTTCGGATCGGATTTTTTTTCTTACGAATCCATATTCTTTAAAAAGGCTCCGGATCGGATCGGACCGAGTCGGAGCTCAGATCCGTTGACAGGCCTAGGTGGAATCATGTGAGTGAGATTGCTTTCGATTGGATATATAATCAATATCTTGTAACACTTGTAAACAAAGATTGTGATTCATACTTATATTTTGCTAAAGAAAATTTGCAGCCGAATTTTATTACAGATAGTTGAAGCAACACAAAATTAAAAAAATATTAATACTGAAAATATTATTCTTACTAAATTTTTTTTCCCTACAAAATTCAATTGAGTGATGTTAATTAAGAAAGTTTAAATATAGTGGTTTACATTTTTAGTTCTAAAATTTACATTTTTTAATTTATTACACAAAACTCATATAATAAATTAACCAAAATCAAATTGATGGTCCTCTGTCTACAATAAATAATGAGTAGTTATTTTGTCACAATTTTTTATATAAACTAGCATAAAAGCCCGTGCGAGGCACGGGGCTCTATTTTTGCTGTGTTTGAAATAATATTCATGTGTCATCATATTGTTCTCGTACGGGCCTTGAGTTTGTATTGTGTTTTAAATAATATCCGTGTGTCATCATATTGTTTTGAGCGGTAACTATTACGTTTTATTTTTTGACAATATATGTAAATATGAAAAATGTAATATTTGCAACCTAATAGCATTAATAGTAATAATAAGTATTATTCTCTCTGTCCCATTCTATATGACCCTTATTCCTTTTTGGGACATCTTTAAAATAATGAACTTATTATACTTACTATTTTTAAACACTACTTTTCACTATTACATCCACTACTTCTCTATTTTATACTATTTTATATTAAATAAACACTATTTTACACTCACTACTTACCTCCAGTATCTCAAATCTATTATTAAATTTTGATATGTTCCACCACTTTACCCACTTTCCACCTAAATTTACTCTCTTTTTACTACTTTTTTCTTAATCTCCGTGAAAGTCAAATAAGGTCACTTAAAATGGGACGAAGGGAGTATATTTTTAAAAAAATTTATGGATCAAAAAGTACATTTGAACTGATATTTCTATATTCAAATTCGTTAGGATATAAAGACCATTATCATATTATCTATGTTCCATGTATGGAACTTGGTTGACTGCAACTTTTTAAGTCTGCAACTTTTATAAGATGAGGTTTATTTGATTTGTAATGTGTGTAAACTCACAATTTGCTCTTCCATGTATTTTGTCATATATGTATTGTAACAGCCCAAATTTTCAGGCTATTATTTAACAATGAATTACCTAAAATCAAGTATGAATGATATTAATCTAAAATTGAGAAGGAAAAATAATAATCTCAATGTTTAAAAGTAGTTCGGAAATCTCCAAGTGATACTAATAAAAGTTTGAAGTCAACTAAACCAAGTCCTGGAACTTATTAAATAATCCAACAAACTAATTTGGGTAGCACTCATCTCAAGTCCCGCTAACCCCTGAATTTCTGCGGAAAGGAAGTAAACAGAGTGAGCCAGATGCCCAGTACGAATATAATTTTAAAACAAAACTAAGTTTAAAATAACTGAAAGAATTGTGTCTTACGTTTTAAATCGAGACTGAAAATAAAATGAAATAGTGCCGAAAAGAATTGAACGATAATAAGTGCACTGAATCGAAGCAGAACATATATAAGGCCGAATCAAGTAAGGTATGTATCCGTAAGGGTCTCTTATACAAATATGTACTAGCACAAAGCAGAGTACAGAACAGAGAATTCTTCCCCGGTAATCCACGAGAAGAAAACACACAATAGTGATCATGATCTATACACAATCTCATACTCCAGAGACGTGCTCGTATACTCACAGCACTGATACGAGTAAGTGCCTAGTTCACCTTCACTCCGAACTCCATGTGAACATTGTCTATGATTTACCCACACAGATAGGTTTAAGAGCCCAACACATAGGTTACAAAAATTGCCAAACTCATTTAGCAAAACAGAGCAAAACAATGTCGCAAATAAATGCGAAACAAAACGAGACAAATATAAATGAGTTTGCAATAATAGTTTCAACAATAGAGAATACGAAAGAAATAAAATAATGAGCAACAAAGATATACGTAGAGTACAAGGTCACAATTTTGTAAAATTAACTCGTGATTGTAAATATAAAGAGTAATCACTATACAAATGAGGAGAAAAGAATAAGGAAATTCGTACCTCAAAAATAGCAAACTCAAACACTAACGAACCTCACAAAGGACCATCTAAACTCCCGAACCCCGCTTTATCTTAAACCCCAATTATCTCCATGATTCCAATCTGCCCAGACCAATAATCGATTGTTTTGACCCTCCAAACGATGTTTTATGGAAGAATTCAAAACACGAAAGTCGTAGATAACGAAAAGAGCTTTCCGAAAAGGTAAGGCTCGTCAAAAACGGAGTTGGAACGAATCGGGAATTAAATAAAACATCCGTTGATTCAGAACTCAAAGAATAAAATTAAGTTTCGTAATTTTGAGGACAGTTCAAAACAGAATCTGAGAAAACATTGTGAACGAAAGTTATAGACAATTGAAAGAGCTTTCCGAAACATCAAGAATCATCGAATTCTGATAAGAATTGAATTTACTACGAATTTTACAAGACATCTGATTTGTGAGAATAAAGCCCTACGAATTTTTTGTAATAAAAACGAAGAAAAGGTTGGGTGACTCTCAAAAGTATATAATATAATGAGGGACACAATCAATATATAAAGTCTTGAAACCCTAATTCTGGACCTATCCTTATCTGAATACAAGTCTGATTCATATTCTAAGTCCACTATCCTAATTCAGTTTTAAATCCTATTTAATATTAATCCTTTTTTATTAATACTAATCTATTAATATTATTCTAAAAATACGGGATATTACATGTATTGTTTATCCATGTCTCTTGCGGTTATCCATGCCTCTTGTCAAGATAATGGGGCTGTTTTGCTTAGTTTAAAAGACACTATTTATTACTTAAAGTCATTTGACTTGGTTTAAAAGAAATTATTCACTCCATTCTTAAATATCTGTCGTTTAGTTTTTTAGTAGGTATATTAAAGTGCTTTGACTATATAGTCAAATATATTATTTTCAATTTTCTTTTCTAAATAAAAATATTACATTTGTTATTTAACAATACAAACAATGAGGTTAGATTGTGGAAGGGGTTGAATACAATCTAAAAATTTTATCAACTTTTTCGAACTAGAAATGTATTCAAAAGCAAGCATTATAATTTTTTTTTTTGCATAAACAGAAATTATGAACAAGAAGCTTCTCAGAATTTTGGTGGATTATTTTTCTCCACCTGAGGATTTTCTATATTGAAGAACCTCCCAAGTAAATTTACATGGCTGCTTACAAGATTTGAAGTGTTAATCTTTATCGATTTTTCTTCCTAATTTGTTCTAGGTTGCATTTCAGTTTCTATTCCAATTGATACCTTGAAATGAAAAATAAAATGAGATGAATATATATCTAAGAGACCACTTATTTTTCTATCCAAGTCTATCGCAACAGCCTCTTACTCCAATCTTTACATCCACATTTTTGGAAAATATTCGTCTTCTATGACAGAAAGCATGATTGTATATTTTTTTGTTGTATTGCTAGAATTGGTAGGTTTCGAAGCCTTCAACATATGACCAAGTCTTTTTATAGCTTAGCTTCCAAAACAGTTGTACCTTTTATCTGTTCAACCTATGTGACTACTGTCCTTTCTTTGATTTGTTGCTGTTAATTAATAAGAACTAAATTACCAGTTGATGTGCTAATTTAGTAGCTATTGATCGTTTTGCATTTAACAGTTGACGGGTAGAATATCAATTGGTAGTTATTTATTTCTCATCTGTCATGTTTTGATTAGTCGTTGATATTCACTTCACTTGTGCAATTTACATGGCTTAAAATATTTATAATTGATCACCCTAATTACATATTCGTTGATAGAATAATTACATTTTCAATTGATTGACTAAATACTATTAATTTCTAAAATGAAAAGTACTAGTTTTGTTGTCACAGTGTCACATCTACTAATGATCTATCTGATCAACGGATACTACAATGTGTATGCCATGCGTTGATCAGCGGATACACGAAGTGTTTTGACTTATAATCAATTTTGTCATATTCCTAACAACATTAATAGTTTTATTCTTAAAAAAAATTTGAAAATAACATTTCTAGTTAAAAAGTTAAAAGGAAAATATTCAAATACAGAGAGGGCATTACTTATAAGTAAAAACTTCCTTAGTGGACAATAAATTATACTTTATTTTTTTGGATAAACTTGGTAATTTATAAATGAGATCATTTCCAGCTAATTCATCAAATTTTAATTTGTAGCATGCTCGTAGTTTATTATTAGAATGATATTTCAATGAATTGTGTTTTTTTAAAGATTTTCGCACTTGATTCAATTATTCGAAATTGAAATAAAAAAATCTACTAAAAACTTATTTAACCACATTTCTACGTTATTTGAGATCTAACAGTTCTACATTTTTTTAAACCCAACAATTAGTACCAGCAGGTCTTGTGATATTTTTTCCAGTTGTAATTGCACTCAAAATAATTAAAATTTTAATTATTTCTGATTTATCTTAATTTAGTTTTAAGTTGTGATATTGATTAAATTAATACCTATTTGCATAATCACAAATCAGGAGAGATTATTAGATATATTGGGTCATTAAAAATGAAATTTGAGCTTGTAACATTTCTTAGAATGAAGAATACTAAGTTATCACATTGTCCATGTCAAATTACAGTTCATGTAACTAGTTGTTATGACAATATGGTCTAAATCACCATAAAGTTGTGAGATATATGTAAAAGTTTATTGATATGTTTAGACACATGTCAGGTCGAATCTAGAGTCACGCTATACACAAGGAAGAATGAATGGTTGATTGTACATTTACAACGGACGATGACGTGAGTTTCATGCCCTTCAACATAATATTGGAAGTAAACAAGGACTTTTTATATTTGATCAAATATTTTTTTATATATCTCATAACTAAAGATTTGGCAGAAGTGGGTACAATATGAGTAGAAGAAATGATAATGCAGTATGGGGAGTTTGACAATATTCACCTCAAGCTATGACAAAAATAAGTGTACGGGAAATATTCTACTGTTAGATGAATGGAAATTGTGTATATTGCCATAAAATTTATAATTGAACAATATTATAGATTTTTTTCATGTGCCTTGTTTAAAAGTATAAGTTACATATAAACTATACTGTAGCAGATATGTATAGACTACGACAAGAACTGAAAAAGTACATGAAAAAGTTTTGACATTTGAGGATAATGAAAAATTATATCTAGAGGATTGTCCAAGCTTAAAAAATAAAATGTATATATGTTAGTTTAATAGTTAGCAATCTTTTCTTTAATTACATTTAGAAAAGTTTGTAGGTTGAATGATGCCTCTAATGGATCGGGTTCAGATCGGATGAGCCTAAATTGATATCCATATCCATTTATTTTATCGGATTCGGATAGGATCTGGACTGGATTTTTTATAGGCCGATCCATATCCGGATCCTTTAGGATCACGGATCGGATATCCGGATCCATTTAACTTTCTATGATTTTTTTTACTTAGATTTGAAAGTCTTAAAAATTGAACAATTATAAGATTTTTTGAAATTAAAAACGAAGTAATTGAATTGAAATATTCAAAGTTTAGAATACAAACTCCAACATAATATTAAAAATCTAAACACAAATACAAATTAAAGTCATTTTAGAAGGATAAAAAATTATTATGATAATTTTTCGAATTCTGGATCAAATTTCGGATCGGATTTTTTTCTTACGAATCCATATTCGCTGAAAAGGCTCCGGATCGGATCGGACGGAGTCGGAGCTCAGGTCGGTTGACAGGCTAGGTGGAATCATGTGAGTGAGATTGGTTTGCTTGGATATATAATCAATATCTTCCAACACTTGTAAACAAAGATTGTGATTGAGCCCGCAAGGGTTGGTTCAGCTGGTTAAAGAGGGGACTTGTATCCTCTTGGTCACAGGTTCGACTCCCGAAGGGGAAGATTGTGATTGATACTTATATTTTGCTAAAGAAAATTTGCAGCTGAATTTTATTTTGCTAAAGAAAATTTGCAGCTGAATTTTATTACAGATAGTTGAAGCAACACAAAATTAATAAAATATTAATACTGAAAATATTATTCTTACTAAATTTTTTTTTCCTATAAAATTCAATTGAGTGATGTTAATTAAGAAAGTTTAAATATGGTGGTTTACATTTTTAGTTCTAAAATATGGTTTACAAATATAAAGCATGTGATAATCATGTGATAATCATGTTTACTATAAAAAGTTTATATATTCTTATTTCTACATACAAAAGATATGGGGCTTGTCAAAGCCCAGTAAACCCTAGGATGAAAATCACATATAACATATTTGCTGGCGACGTGGATAGGCATGAGTGTTCACAAAATTTACATTAGCAGATTTGTTCAATATAGAGATTTGATGAACTATACATTGAGTTATGATCCAGACTTGTTTTCATCGATATTGATTTTATAATCTTCATGCTAATGATTTTATTCAGCGTTTGGGAAGGGAATACACGGATTCTATCATGATCGAACTCGCTAATACATCTACAATTACTAAGCATCATTGCAGGTATGATATCTTTTAGTTGAGATGATAATGCTTGTTTATCGAATTTCATCCCTTAGAGTGCCACAATGTTAATATTGTCATACAAAACTGAATTTAGCCATAAATAGAATCAAGTGATTTAGATTTCTACATTGAGTTACAAGATGAGTTTTATGATGGTTTTGTAACTAATATTCAATTCATAATATATTGCTCTCATGTCATTTTAATTATATTCATTTTCTGAATGTTTGAGAAGTTCTGTTCCGAGATGAAGGAGGTTAATTACTAGGTTTAAGGGTTCGCTTGAAGGCTGATTTGAGGAGGTTTTAGTCAAGTTAGATGTGACAGAGATGGAGAAAAGGGTTATATCTAAGGAGATGATTCGAATTTATATAATAAAGCTTGGGTTGAGCTTGAAATGAAAAGGGAGATTAATTTGGTACAAATTCTGGGTGAAGAAAGATGCGGAAAACTTGAGCTGGGGAGGAAAAGATGGAAGAGAAGATAAAGGAACTAGAAATAAAAACAAAAAAGTCCAGCAGCATTGAGTTCTCGATTGTAAAACCCGAGCCATGGAGCGATGATGGTTCTTATGCAGATATAAGATTTTCTGTTACGATGGATGGAAACAACTTGCTCTTGTATTTGATCAACCATAAAGGGGATCTTGATTCAATGTCTGATGAAGTTTATGAGGCACTTGGGAAATTAATGGAGCCTGGAAAACTGGTTTTAGATGCACTATAAGGCTTTTACACAAAAAAAAAGCCGAGGAGTTTGAAGACAATGTAGTTTGTAGAAGCAGCATTCTTTTGTTGGAGCAGTTCAGGAGAATTTTCCCCTCATATTCAGTCATACCTCCTCACTAGAGTAAAGCAACTACATCTCTACTTTGATATGAGAGGTACACCGATAACACAAGTTTCTTGTAGATATTACGCGAGGCAACTGTCTCAAACTTGGACAATAAAGAGGGGGAATCTACACATATGAGCATGCATTAACTAAACCTTCGGATGTTTGGAACAGGTTTTCTCCAGTCAAGATCCGTATTTTATGCATAATACATGAACAAGCTGTTTGCACGGTACTTTTTCACTTGGATGCCATGCCATGTGCAGGAGCTTCGCCATGTAATCAATTGCGTCTTCGTGTGCTTCGTTTGCTTATAAAACTGGGCATACAATGGAAGCTTCAAAGATATACAGTATTGTGATGATCATTTATACATAATGACATTACAAACGGGAAGAGAAACCTACTTAACATGATCTTTTGTTTTAGAGTAAAAAAGCTTCTTAGGCGTGTCTTCCATGTCGTGGATTTAGAGAGGATTGGCAACAAGGTGAATACAGGGTCCACAAGCTTAAATAGAGGAGCTCTCAGACAGCTCACTTATGGGGTTCGCCTTTAGCATTTGTGTGGATAGAGCATCTCCTGTGGAAGACTTGTAAACATCCTCACATGGCTTCCAAGGTGATCATATTTGTAAATCTCAAGTTTTCGTGTAGAATAACAATGTACAAAATATAATAAAATGTAGATTGTATGTATTGTCCCTTTTTGATATGAAAGTATACACGGTGTGTGTTGTCGACAAACACAATACACATAATAGTGTTTTGTGACACTTCTGCACCACATTGTTTTTAAAATAAGTTTAAAAATGTTTTAATATATTGTTTTGAGACGTGCATTCCATTGCAACAACATCCATAACATTAACGTGACTAATCAAAATCATATTCAGGGTATTAAAATACTAGAATCTAAGATATAATTGCAACTTTTTTTATAATCTAATGTCATTGCACTTATAAGAAATAATAGATAACATTAGAGACAATTGCATCATAAACATGTAGTGGGGGTATCGGTATCAAGACTCATTATTAAAATAATTAACACTAAGTATACTGACCAAAAAAAAAATAAAAAAAAATAACAGGATGAGTATCAAATGATTCTAAGACCCCAAAATAGGAAGCACATCACTTAAAAACATGCCACACAACGATTATTGTAGTCCATAAAATCTAGACAACTTTAGCTTCAATATAATCACGAGTCAACTTAACACGGAAGAGAAACATAATAAGTTCTTAATTATCATCTTTACTCATTTTAGTATAACTCAAATAGGTCATGAGAAAATATTTGGGGTAAAAATAATCATTGAAATAATACATGACCAACTCAACAGCGGAAAATTAGTCATCGCCCACGGCCTCATGGCTCCATATATTACTATATTAATAAATATAAAATTTTGATACCATTAAAATTATAGGAAAATATGAAGGCAATTCACCTGCATATATAATTTTTAGTTGCAATTTTCTAACAAATACAAGAGGAACGGAAACTAGCAGCTGAACATGTGCATTCAATTGAATTTGTAGATACCTGCAAATATGTTGAAGTTGTGAGATTACTGATGGGTCTACTTCCTAGATTAACCATCATTATCTGCATAGTTCGAATACCTGCAAAATATTTATTATTCTGCTAGAAGTTAGATGTTATAACTTAATAATTCATTTTACAAGTAGATCTGTATTCAACCTTAGTTAATATCTCAAAATGAGACTATAAATCAGAAAAGATAATGCTATATGTTTTATTTTCTCTTCTTTATTAAGTATAGACTAACAAGTCTCTGTTTGTGATGCCTTTGTTAATTCTGCACGGCTTGATCCAGTAGTTGATATGACCAATGCTCAACTCAGCCACTACAAGGAGACTGGTCATAAAGTTCTTCAACCATGGAATCAGAAACCTCTGAAAGAAATATTAATCGAAGAGCCTTATCTTATATTATCTTTCATGTTCATCATTCTAAAGGACCTTATATATCTTATACCTCAATGCGGTTTACAAATGTTCCCCCTTTATGCATGTGCCGGATAGTCCAACCAGCTTCTTAGGCGTGTCTTCCATGTCGTGGAATTTAAGAGGATTGGCAACAAGGTGAATAGAGGGTCCAGAAGCTTCAATAGAGGAGCTCAGAGCTCAGTTATGGGTTTAATCTTTGGCATTTGTCTGAATTTCAATGGCTAGAGCATCTCCGATGGAAGACTATTAAACTTCGTAACATGGCCTCCAGGGTCATATTTGTAAACCTGAAGTTTTCGTTTAGAATGACGATCTAATTTTTTTTTTATACAAAATATAGGTTGTATATATTGTCCCTTTTTGATACAAAAGTATACATTGTGTCTATTGTTTTCAAGGGCACACTAAGGTAAGTCACTAAGCAGCAAACTGCAAGGACTAAGAGGCCCCTGTTTTGGTTTTGCCTGGTCTTGAGGGAAGTGCAGAATTGAATGCCAGGGCATGAAAGAAGAAGGCATCAGAGTGCCTAAGTGAGAGGCTGACTTTTAATATTGATAATTAGACTTTGTGCATACTTATCTTGATGCTCCTATTGATTACTGACATTGGTACCACGGAAAAGTCTGCTATATTGTAATCAAAACAAAATGTTATCAAATAATTATAAAATTTTGACCTTTAAATTATACTGTGCATTTTTTTCAAAGAGATTGGTAGTGCCTTTTTCCCAAGAAAAAATATATTAGGAACGAACCTGGTGGCTAGAAAAAATTTGATGGAAGTGTGAGTGCTTCCGAGTTGATCAAGACTTGTAAAAAGTAACTTCATCAGGCATCAATGGAAAGTAAGAAGTGGAATTGGGAGGAATGAGGTATGGTTAGTTTTAGGACAACTGAAGAAAGAAAGTGAAGCGCGACAAGCACTACAAAAACTGGAGGCCTATGTTGCAAGATTAGAGGCCCTCAGAATCTTTTCAACCTGTGCTGCTCACATAGGTCCTGTTTGGGGATTAGCTGTTTGCGGTTAGCTGTTAGCGGAATGAATTAGATGTTTTGACTAGCGGATTGAAATAGATGTTTTGACTAGCTGATTGAATTAGCTGATTATCGTAAAACTGTTTGGTTAATAGCTGATTGATTAGCTTTTTCTGACACAAACCAAAACCTCTAACCCAAAAAACTCCTCAAAGTAGCTTTTTCAAAATTAGCTTTTTGGGTCTAAACCTCTGTTTCAATCCGCTAACTACCAAATACTTATATTAGCGGATTCTAGTGGTCAAACCTCTAAACCACCCCAAACCTCTAATTTTGCCTCAAATTTCTAACTTCCAAACAGGGCCATAAAGTTTAGAGTGCTCCAGATGGAAATAAAGAGTGTTTTAAATAGTGAACTTGAAAAGGAAGTTTATGTTGAACAGCCTCCAATATTCATTGATTCAAAGTATCCAAATCATGTTTACAAATTGGATATATGAGGCACTCTGTGGACTGAAATAAACTCCTTGGACACATGGTATGAAACTCTAGCTAGCTCAATTCCTGCTGAAAAGTAGTTTCACTAGAGGTACCATTGATAAAATCCTATCTTACTTAAATTATGGTAAGGACTTATTATAGTTCAAATATATGTTGATGATATCATTTTTGGATTGACTAATGATAAACTCTGTTAGAAATTTGCTAAGCTTATACACTCTAGATATCAAATTAGTATGATCGAAGAAAAATGAACTATTTTATAGGATTACAAGTCAAACAGACTGATAAAAGGATCTTCATTAATCAATCCAAACACACTAGAAATATTTTAAATAGATTTGGCATGCCATATAGCTCAACTTCAACTCCAATGGCCAATGCTACCAAACTAGATCTAAATATCGGTTCATCAAAAGAAATTAATAGATACAGAGGTATGATTGGCTCAATCCTATATCTTATTGCTAGTAGTCCGGATATTATGTATGCTACTTGTCTTTGTGCAAGATTCCAAGTTGATCCAACCCCGGGCTCTGCCCCGTATCCGACCATATCTAGTGCCCGTTAAGAGAATTTTTAAATATTTTAAAGGAACCATGAACACAAGTCTTTGGTTTCCTAATAATCAGACTTTAAGCTGACAGAATACTCAGATGCTGATTTTGAAAGATGCCAAATAAACAAAAAAAGTACAAGCGAGAGATTGCCAAGTTCCTGGAGGGAGGCTAGTAGTATGATTTAGGATTTCAGGCAAACCATAATTTTTTTCTTTTTAACCCATAGCAGGCAAGAGTTAAAAATTCCAACTTCATTAGCTAAAAGAAAACAATACAAACTTGTCCATTTCCATCTTGAGAATGCAAGCAACAGGAAATAAACACAAAATGTGACGTAAACAACAAACAAGGAAACGAACACTAATACCAGCAAATATTGACCAGTTCGAAATTTTATAACTTAACCGGAGAATAAGCATCATATGCAATTCATTGTCCACACTCATGCAACATCAAATACGATCTGTAGATAAAAAAAATCCTAGTTCAGACTCAAAGAAACAGTTGGATGTCAAAAAAGTTCTATCCATAGTATCTCATGGAATCTAGGTGCTGAAACTTAGCAAGCTGTGAAAGAGTTGATCAACTGTGTCTCTTCTCAGCAAAGGAAGCCCATTTCTAGGGAAAAGTCTTGTATAATGAATCACCGCCACGTACGAATCCTCCCCGTTTAGGATGCAGAACATTGTTATACTCGCGACAATAATAGCAGCCATTCGTTTTATCTCCTGTTTCATCTCCTGCAAGACAAAGTCATAGGTTTACCAAATGAAGGAGCCCTTAATCTTGATCACCGATGGACACCAAAACAAATCAATAAGCAAACCAACATAAACATGCAGCTAGTAGCAGTAAGATATAAACTAAATCACATGACCAATTCCACATTAAAAAAACAAGACTCAAGGGACAGACTAACAAAGCAATACGCAAGCCGAAAAAACATGCACCTAATAGCAGTAAGTGACAAATCACATGACAACTTTTACATGTAAAGAACAAACCTAAGGCTGAGTCTCTTGGATGCAAGCGTACACAAAAGTTACAAGATAGAACCTCGCCAGTACTTGTCAGTTCGGCAAAAAACAACTCGCGAGCAACATCAACATCAGTCTCCTTGGCCGTGAAGTTGACATGAATAAGTGAGCATGTCGGCAGGACCACCCGTGTAAAGAAACCCGGCTCCATCAGTTCGTAGCTTCTATGCTATAAATTTCAGGCAAGGCAAACAGAAAAGGAAGATCATGAAGGTCCAACATATGGCGATTAATTTCAGTAAAAAAAACAAAATAATAACATTCAGAAGAAAACTGACTGGTTGTCGGTTGAAGAACGTTATGGCTTCAGTTGAATAAGGTGTTGCATCATCAACTTGTTCCCCTATTACACTCTCCTTATTGCATTCAAAATTCTGAGAAACTTCTTTAAGCCTGCATATTTAAAAATTAAAACAAAATTCACTAAAAATTCTGAGCAAATAAAGACTGTTTCAATTTGATTTCATTAATGATAAAGATATGTGTCAAAAGAGCATATCTGAGTTTAGTTTATAAGCCAACTGGGAGATCACAGCCCAAGGACAAGTTTAGTACTCGGCTCCTCAGGTATGTTTTTTCATCATTGCCTTGTGAGCAAACTGATTAGGGGTCACAGCCAAAATACCCAATGGAATAATACAAGGTGACCCCGGCATGAAAAACAGGCAAAATAACAGTTTCCAAATCTGTTACTCATATAATATGATCCATTAGATGACCTTTAGGAAAGATTTTCTTGTTTATCTCCAATGTTGTGTTTGGTGGGGATGAATGTAAAGGAATGGAATGGAATGGATGAAATCAGATGAAATAAATGGAAATTGGAGGGAAGATTTGGAAAAAAGAATTGAAATGCAAAATTTTTACGATAAGAATTATGAAGAAAATGAGATTAGTAAGGAATGGAGCATTCCATCTCAAATTGGGATGTTTAAATTATAGTTTAGGTGTTAGGAATAGAATGAGTTAAGGAATGAACATTTTGAAAATTATAATCATTTTATACTTAAAATCTCTTTCGATTCCATTCCATTTCATTCATCCCAACCAAACACAACACAAGAGTAATGAGTGGAGCTTGCACTGCACAGAATTAAAATATGTCCATGCTTCATGAATGGTTCAAGAATGACAGGTACTTGAAGCCACACTATAGCTTTACTATTAGTGTAAATGTATATATAATGTGCTTCAGTTACAGCCTAGGTTGTGGAGTTTGGAGGACAGTTGGAGTTGAATGCAAGAGTCAAATAACTACTTACATAGGTAAGTGCTTTTCTTCGGCATTCAACTTGATGCCACAGATGTCTTCAACTGTTTTGTAAAATGTATCGCCTCCACGTACAAACCCTCCAGCTTTAGGATGATGAACATTGTTTAATCTACGGCAATAATAACAGCCATTTAATTTATCTATATCCCCTGCAAGACGAATTCGTAGAGTTACCAAAAACAAGTAGCCAGTAATCTTGATCAGCAATTAACAAACCAAACAAGTCAATAAGGCAAGCAAAAGAAATGAACATAATTGTAGAAAGACAGAAATTAAATCGCAATACATTTATGTGTCAAAAACAAACCTGAAATAGAGTTTACTGGCCCCAAGGATACGCAGAGCCTGACGGACAAAACCTGCCAAGCGCTAGGAGATGTGAGCTCGGCAAAAAACATCTCCGTTGAAGCATGAGGAGCATCAGTGTTCTTAGCCTCAAAGTCAATATGGTAAAGGAAGTAGTTCGCCAGAATAACAGTTGTAAGACTACCTGGATCCACTAATTTATATCTTTTACCCTATAAATTGTAGGCCACAGAAAACAGAACACAAAGAATAAAGAGAATTAAGCAAAAAGGTGAATAATGTTAAGAAAAAGTAAAAAGAAATAGAAAAAGAAACAAGAAGAAAACTGACGGAATTTTGGTTATAGGACTTCAAGGCTTCAGTTATATATGGCATAGATGGATCATCAGCTCGTTTTTTAACCGTCGTCCACCCGGGTTTCTTTGGTAACTTGAAATGGGAAACTTGTTTAGGGCTACAATTTAAGACAATTAAACCAAAATCAGATCAACATTTGATAACTTGTTTATTTTCTCCGGGTCTCCCTCTCCCTCTCCCTCTGTGTGTGTACGTCTTCTCTCTCTCCGTGCGTCTCTCTCTCTCTGTCTCTCTCACTCTCTTCCTCTTCATGTGTGTGTAAACAGGTAGAAAAACCAAGCAGGATCAAAACAAGTTTAGGGATTTCAAACCCTAAGTCCACATTTAGTATGCAATATACCTTTGTAAAATTACATAAAACGGATTACCTTATCGAGGCGACAGATGATGAAGACGAAGAAGAACAGCCGGTTTTCAAAATCCTCCCTGAACGCAGAATCACCATCGTAATTTACCCCCGTTCTTTTACCCCCTCTCCTCTCCAACGTGTTAAACCAAACAAATTGTTTTTTTCTTTTTTTGACAAATATGACTTATAACCTTGATTAATCACGATTAATTCCTGTTCTGGAACTCGATGATTACATATCCAATTAATCACCGATTAATCCTCGAACAATTCAATTAATCTCCGATTAATCCTTGTTCCGTGACTTTACCGATTAAGTCAGATTCCGCTTTTTACAACACTTCTTGTAACCTTACAAGTGAGTATGTGTTATCTGAAATTTCCGGGTGAGCGACTCTCAGAGCGGTGTATTGGATTGAGATTTTAAATCATTTTTTTTGCATTCATGAAATCCGAGGGTATTCGATTGAGATTGTCTGAAATCCATTAAAATCTTGAGGTATTCAATTGGGATTTTAAATTAAGCTACAAAATCCGGTGGTATTCAATTGAGTGGTATTCAATTGGGATTTTAAATTATGTTTTAAAATCTGATGGTATTCAATTGGGATTGTTTAAAATCCATTAAAATCTGATGGTATTCAAATGCTGATGGATTTTTTTGCATTTCATAAAATGATGGATTTTGTGGCATTCTTCAGTGTATTTTAAGTTTTTTGAAATCCCACCAAAATCAATGGGATTTTGAAGCATTGTGCTTAAATCTTATAAACTCTGCGACATTTTATCAAGAATCCGCACAAAATCAAAATCACACACAATCCATTAAAATCCATAAATTAAAAACAATTCATTAAAATCCCCATCGAATACACCCCCGTCAGTCTCTCAACTGAGCTATTATCAAGTTTGGCCCTATCTTATCTTATGTTTTAAATCAATATAAATAATAAAAAAAACTAAATTGAAAAAAAATATGTTATGACTAACTAATTTAAATAAATTAAAATAAATAATTATTAAATATTAATATTTTAAATTATTAATTTTAAATTAAAAAATTATATTTTAAAATTAATTTTAATAAAAATAAGTAAATCAAAATAAATTTTGTTTTTTGAGGAAATAAATCAAAATAAGTTAAAAAAAAATAGATTAGCAATATTTTCGATAACTTTCGATTAATCAGCATACTAATATTTTTTGTCCGCGCTCCGCGCACGGGCGTAGAATATTCTTTTATATCATAAATAAATAAGTCAATAATCATACTAATAGTGTGATATCTAATATTTTTAATTTGTATTATGTCATAAAAAATGCTTATTAATGTCCATTTAAATCTTAAAATTTGCATTAATATACTCATCAGATTTTATAGTTCAAAATCGTATCTTTTTTCCCTTAAATAATGAAAACTTATTTTCTTATCCTAAAACCAAAAATAAAAATAGACATAAATCGACCGATTTAAAAGTAAAACGATATGTTTGCATTACTATGGATAAAACAGTTTTGATATACATTATATATATTTTAAGATTTAAAAGATTATTTAGCCTAGAAAATTTAGATTAGATTTAGTTATCGTAAAAATAGTTATGATGTTAAAAAATTCTTATATCTATAATTTTAAATGTAATTTAATTGAGAATGTCTCGTAAATATTTAATTAAAAATTGCATATATTATAAGTCAATTGTTTGATGTGATGTATATTATGACTCCATTTCAGTGGAGGATATAATTTTATGATATTTAAACAATGATTGTATTCAATTATTGGTTATGTACTGCATATATTCATTAAATTATTTTAAGATAGCAACTCTTTATTTAGAATATGTAACTTTAGGATTCAAATATTGTCCACAAAATTCTGATATAACATTTAACCATAAGCATCCTCGCATTTGCTATATTCATTGAAAACATAGTTATATATAACGGATTATTAATTTCAAATAACTTTCATAACTTGACCAAATACAGTATATATACAAAACAATTATATGTAAGAAGAAACTATTATAATGCGATTAAACAAATACGATAGATCGATAATTATATTGGTAAGTTCTACATTAAAAATTATTTGAAAAATCTAAAGAAGAATTAAAGCATAGCAACAAAAAACGGAGTTAATGGAATAGAAATCAAACATATAGACAATTAGGCCATGTCTTCTAATTTTTTTGTGTTCTTTTTTTTTTCCGAATCTTGCCATAATGTGAATAATGATTCTTAATTCTTACATTTATAAAAATCCAAAAATAAAGAGGTGTAATGCTAATTGTCTATCAAAAACTTTTTAAATACGATATTTGAATGAAAGGAAGAAATAAAAGCAATTTTAAAACAATTAGCAAAATCCAAACTAGACCAAATATACAGTAAAAACTCTATAAATTAATATAGTTGGGACCAGAGAATTCTATTAATTTATAGATATATTAATTAATCGATAAATTAATAAATATTAATTTATAGAGAGTTTTTGGCATTAAACAAAATCAAATTTTAATTATATAATTATAATTATACTAAATCATACTTGTATTATAGCTACTCCAATATATATTGATTACGAATTCAATGTAAATTGACATAATTTCATGTATATATGTTGATTTGAATATTAAAAATAATAGTAAGATGATGTTAAATACAATACGATACTTTATACGTAAAAATATTAAATATAATTGCATAACATGTTGATCTATAGGCAGCTTTTGTTGAAAGTAAAACCAAGTTATCCTTACTCTTACATGAAATTAGGTCGATGGCTTGAAATTAAATATGTACAAGAATATTTTAGTCACAATGATGAGCACCTTAATATAGTCTGTTGGCTCCCTTTTTTGATGTAATTCAAAAATAACACATGAAATTTTAAATGAAATAGTCAAACTTAATATTGAATTTCAAATAAATTTAAGTTTTACGAAACAACTGAAAGCACTTGAATCATATTTTACAATGTTATAGTAGAAATATTTTACACTTATTAAGAATTATTAATATATGAAATTACTGGAACTATATATATTTGTTCTTATAATATATTATATATAAAATTCAAATGAGTGCTCTTAATCAAGAAAGTTTAAATATAGTCTTATGCAAGCTTAAGGAACCTAACATGGTTGTTCTAGATTCTACATTTTTTTCGTTTGTTACACAAAACTTAATAATATTTTAACCAAATAGATTGTCAACTATTAACAATAAGGAATGAGAATTTGATTTGACAGGTTTCCTAATTATAAGAGTTAGGTGCACTTTGTGTACCTATATTTGATCGTCACACCACTTTCACTATTAAAGTATAAAAACAAATAATTAAAAGATCAAATTTTGAAATTAGTTACAAAATGTGTAATTTTGTCTATTCTTATTAACCCTGTTAAATATATTTTAGGGGTATTTGTGTATATTCGTTCCCCCATGTGGTCTATTTAATAAAGCATACAATACCAAAATATTAGGCAATCTTATTGCAAACCATAATTTAGTATTTACTTTGGGTGTTAACAACGAAAAAAATTAGGATTTTTCAAAAGATTGCGTAACTTTTTGGGCAAGTCTACGCAATTAAATATGCCATAAAGTCATTAGAGAAACAAAAGACGCAAATACCCTCAAAAAATATGAATAAATTAATTAGGATAGACGGAATTGCACATTGTATAAAACCTTTCAAAGTTTGATATTTCAATAAATTATTTTTAAACTCCAATGTTAAGACTGGTGCCATGACCAAAGTATATCTACGCAAAGTAAACTTTACTCTTAATAGAAGCATCATTTATGATCAAGTAATTTACACTTTGCACCCCATAAGTTTAAGCGCGCCTTTTCGATTTGGTGTCAAACAAAATTTCTTATCAATATGCACCCTAATGTTTAAAAAGTGCTTCGATATGCACCTCTTTGACCATATTCCGTCAAGTTAATTGTTAAAATTAACGGATGCAGGGGTAAAATAGTAATTTTGTAGACTTCCTTTTACTGATTCTTTTCATACAAAATTAACGGATGCAGGGGTAAAATAGTAATTTTAACATTAAACTTGACGGAATATGGTCAAAGGGGTGCATATCGAAGCGCTTTTTAAACATTAGGGGTGGGTATTGACAGAAAATTTTGTTTGAGACCAAATCGATAAAGCGCCTAAATTATGAGGTGCAAAGTGTAAATTACTCTTTATAATCATAAAATAGGTAAGAATCATATTTATTTTATATATAATGAAAAATTCTTGTTTTATGAATAAAAAATATAAATTCTTATTTCTACATATAAGGAATATATTTAAGCTCATATAAAGAGCAACGGGGCTTGCCAAATCCCAATAATCCCCTAAGATGAAAATTAGGTATTTGATGCGGCCGTCAATAAGCACGATAAGTAAGTAACAAATCTTCATTCAATTTACATTAGTAGATTGTTGAACATAGAGATTTATCAACTATACATCGATTTATCATATGAGCTTGTTTTCATCCGTATTGATTTAATAGTCTTCACGCTAATGACTTACTTCAGCACTAGGGAATGAAATACATGGAATCTATCATGATTGAGCTCGCTAATACATCTACAATTATTTTTCAATTATGAAGCATCATTACAGGTATGATATCTTTTAGTTATGTTTTTTTATCGAATGTTAATATTGTCATAATAGAATTGAATTTAGTGATAATACTTACATCACTCTCTGATTTACTATTGAGCAAGAGATTATTATCAGAATGAAGCTGAGATAAAGATAATTTGGCTTTGAACATTTTAGATGTGGATTATGATGGTGATAAAGAAAAAATGTCTGTTGAAAACAACATGAAAACACTAGTACAAAACTGCTTTTGGCATCGGGTTCAATGGGAACCCGATGCCTATTTTAATTTTAGGCATCGACCAATCAGGCACCGATGATGAATTTTGGCATCATTTTTATATAAACCAAAATGTAAATAATATTTTTGGGCATCGGTTATTTTTTAAACAATGCAAATAATAATTTTAGGCCCCGGTCATATTCGTGATGCCAAAATTCAACGATGCCAAAACTGAAAAATTAAAAATTAAAATCACTACACTGATCGAGGAGATAATTTTTTTCGTAAAACAGCTACAACAATGATGCAATATCACTCCCTCTCCATCGCTCCCCCTCCCCTTAAATTGAACAATGACTGATCTATGTGCAAACCACATCACCTTTCGATTGAAGGTGCGATTGAAGTCACATGCCACTCATTTCTAGTCGATTGAAAGTTTGTAGTCAACATTTGTTGTTTTTGTAAATTCTGTGGTTATAAAGTTTTCCGGCCATTGAAAGTTGAATCTCATGTTTTTTGTTTGTTTGATCCAAAGTAAATTATACTTTGCACCCCATTACTTTGAGCGCTTTTGGGTTTTGGTCTTATACAATTTTTCTTGGCATAATAAAACTGAATATTTGATTCTCGCTTCAGTTTGCACCCTTTTGACCATCCACCGTTTGACTTGACCGTTAACGTTAAGTCAAGAGGTCAATTCTGTAATTTACTTATCAAAAAATGTGTACAATCATAATATATAAACACTATTTAATTTTAATTCATAGTTAACTTATCATCTTCTCACCCCAAAATCGCACAATTGCTCTATTAGAATCCTAACACAATGAGAGGTTGATTATGGCTAGTTATTGATGATAGCTTGAATATTATTTATTTCCTTTCGATAATTTATCACCTTCTGATTTCACACAAGACAATATCTTCCCTTCAGTCATTATAGAACTAAGTGTAGGCATGAAAATTTCTATGATCTTGGCTTGGATTTTTATGGGTTTTTTGAACTGAGGTTGTGCTAAAAGAGTTGCTGGGCGGTACATAGACGGGGTTTTGGTGGTGAAGATGAAAGAAGTGTTCAAAATATGAGCCATTTTCATATGGATTTTGGCTGAATTAAGGAGGAGATTGAGAAATGAGGAGCAATTCGATTGAAAATTCAACAAATGTAAGAAAGGTGATTTTGTATAAGAGTGAGAAAAGAAGGGCTCTGTTTTCAAATGGGGTTGGAACAAGGAAATTACTATTTTACTTTGGGCTCTGCTAACGTTAACAGTCAAGTTAAACAGCGGATGATCAAAAGGTTGCAAACTGAAGTAGGAATTAAGCATTGGGTCGTGTTTTTCCAAGAAAAATATTGAAGATCAAAACACAAAAGCGCTCAAAGTAATGGGGTGCAAAGTGTAATTTATTCTTTGATTTATAATTTTGGTATAAAGTTCTCTAATTTTGTTTTTGTTTAATTTATAAGCTTTAGTTGGAGATTACTTTCAAACTGTTTGATTGAATGGCTAGACAACATTTTGTGATGATTAAATTAACTATTCAAATTCTTAGGATACTTAATTAATTAACTGTTTGAAATTGTTTCTGATGACTTATTGGTAATGAACAACAATTTACGGTCGGTGAGTATGCCATAAATGTTCTTTTTATCTGTATGACTTGAATTGTAGTCATGTGGTATTACCTTTGCAGTTTACACTTGAACATATTATGTGATAACTCATAATTGTCAAAGCCAGGTGCTTTGTGGAAGCAAATAAATACTTTCCAAGACTCTACTATACGTTAGGGTTAATTTTTTGAAATGCAACCGTAAATTCTGATATTTAGATTCAACTTGACAAATATTATGCATTGGCAACTGCAATAGTGGGTGAGGGTGACTAGTATTGCAAAATGTAAGAGGGTGTATTGGTGAGGCAAATACCTAGTATTTGGAATTGTTGTGTGAGAAAATAGACAAACCTGATTGCGACTTCGATTAAATCGAATAATTTTCTATACAGTTCTTAAATCCATTAATTTTGATATTGGACAGACAAAAAACTTCTTTGTTTTCTCCATGCTTCATTAATTATCATTTCTTCATTGGATACTGGATCTGAATCAGTAATACTACATATGTTTCTCCAGAGATACATACACGAAGAGTTACTAGCTGCTGGGAAGTTTGTGTCACCAGTTTTGAAATGGCTATAAAAAAGAAGTCCGCCTTGGGCCAATTTAGCTGGCGCTACATAATAATTGATGAAGCTCATAGGTTGAATGAGAACTCACTTCTTCCAAAAATCATGAGACTTTTTAATACTAACTATCGCCTTTTTATTACTGGAACTCCACTTTAGGTACTTCTATAATAGTTCATTTATTTTTATGGGTGGTGAATGTAACTTTTGAAAGCCTAGTTTTTCAATTATTTTAATAGTATTTGTTTCTAGATGAAATCCACTAGCCCCATATATGTAATTTGATTAAAAAAATTGTCATTGTCTGTCATTTTGTGATACTTCTTGGCACCCATCATGAAACCAATAGATGAGAGGTTACTTTTTCTTGCACATTCTTTTGTAATGACTGATTATATACAGTTATTAATTATTTGATGCACATACGTTTTGTTCTGTTTTTTGATATATCCTATATTCTATTTTACAGAATAATCTCCATGAACTCTGGTCTTTATTGATGAACTTTCTACTACCAGAGATATTTAGTTCCTCAGAGACTTTTGATAAATGGTTTGAAATTTCTGGTGAAAATGACCAGGAGGAGGTTGTTCAACAGCTCCATAAGGTAAGTCTTGTTCTCTTCAGCTGTGTCTTATAAATCCCTATAATATGCCCTATGATGGCTGTGATGCAATGGGTGAATGAGATTAGCCCTTTACCTTGACACGTGGCAACAAGGTTCTAGGTTTATCATGGATCCAAGAGGGGATGGTCCCTTGATGAATTATCCGATCATGGTTTTGTTATTACTACGTATTCAGTCGTCGAAGCTGAATACAGGAAATATGTGTTGCCGGAGAAACAAATATACACGTGGTGTGGAAAGTTATTTCATGAAGCATTGTTGGCTCATCATCGAGCTTTTATCAGTTATCCAGAATAAGCTATTGAAAACAAGCAGTCAAACCAGAGGAAAAGTAAGAATGCTGGGGTGATTGTTACTGAGTCGGTGGATGACGGGAAGCTTGGCAAGAAGAATATGTGAGAACGAAGTTCAAGCCATTAGACTTGTACTGGCAAAGCGGGAATTTAGTGGAGCAGTGGATGGAGCGTACTCCCCACCAAGTTCATGTCTGGAGTTGCCAAAAGTGAAGGCTATCTTGTTAATATGTCCTACGATTTCTGTGACGCAATGGGTGAATGAGTTTTGCCACTATATCGTGACAGGTTGCAACAAGGTGCTGGTTTATCATGGGTCCAAGAGGGGCATGAGCCTTCATGAATTTTCAAATCAAGATTTAGTTATAACTACATATTCAAGCGTCAAAGCAGAATGCAGATATTACCGGAGGCAACGTCTCAAACATGGATACTAAAGAGTCTAAATCTACAGGTACGGGCGGTGGCTGAAGGTGCATAGTTACCGAAGAGTCATTTGCCCCTTCCTTAAACTTTATGGTGTTATGTTTAAGGATTAGCAGAGTATTTGTTTAAGTATTACTCGTGTAAAATATATTTGTACTTGCTCTATATATAAGAATATACACCGCTGGTTTGATTTAAATGGTGACCACACTTTTGTTGGAGAAGGGGGATTATATATTTACCGCAAGAAAGAACGTTACAAAATTTATTATATGCAATAACCATTTCTACTTGTAGTACGTATATGATATCCAAAATCTATAATAAAATAGTGGTCTCCATATAACTTTTTACTACAAAGGTCTATAGTTAGCAAATACATTAATGATCAAACTTAGAACACCATTTTATGTCCAGAGATATTCTTTTAAAAAATGATTAAGAGAAATTTGTATAATTACTCAAAAAAAAAAAAAAAGAAGAGAAATTTGTATAAATACCCATGTTTTCAAACTTATTTTCAAAAATATTGACGAAGTCGCATATGTCGTTGCACCGTTCGTTGAAATCATTTGATTTTCTGGTTATTGGAATTGCGAATGAGGTTGCACGGTATTTCCAAAAAAAAATTTGCAGCTTGTTATTTTTGAAAAAAGGCCAATACTTAATTATTAAAAATAACAATAAATAATGTCACTCCTTACCGGGGTTTCTCGTTCTTCCACTGTGTATGAGAATGCCTAAATTAAATCTTCGGACGTTCGGAATTGATTTTCTCTGATCAAGATCCTAATTTCATGGATAATACATATACAATCTGTATATGCACCATATTTTTTCATACATACTCAATACTACTAGTCTATTTTGCTTTATCTAATCATGCACATCAATTTGTTCTTATGCTATTAAAAAGTTAAAAATACAGGGTGTGAAAGGCAATGATATCAGTTGGTTGTTTAAACCAAGTGAATAATAAAGTTAATAACAACGAGCTGACTAGGTTACAACTTGTTAAAGAACGAATTCTGGCACTTACAATGTACTTGTTTGTGTTACAGTGTCAGCTTGAGTGAATATTAGTGAAGATATCTATGCACGTAAGCTTGAATAACAAATACTATTAGAAGACTGGATCTATTTGATGTCAACGTACAGTTGATTTTTATTACTAAACTAGTCATGATTGTTATCAGTGATATTCTTGGTGGTGGGGTGTCCCGTATGGTTGTACAGGCCTCTTTGGTAGCCTAAAGATTACTGTCACTTAACCAAACTCTTTTTCTACAATTTTTTCTACAATGGGTGAACTTTGTACAGCACACTAATGAGCCAAAGCACAACTTAAAGGTCATTCATATATCAATCTGGAAATCATAAACATATCTTATTATATAGCAAACATTAAGTGTTTTTGTTGCAGCTAAAGTCTAGTGATCATGGTAAATAAATACATGATTCGTATCTTACTTTGGTAATTAGCACCTAGATTTATGAGATCAATCAGATTAGTGATTAAACTGGATTACATGGTATATGAAGCAGAAGAAGGTTCCTAGCTAGACGGTCAATAATAGCTGAAAAGGCACTGATTGACTGAAATTGAAACACAATAAGGCACATAGAGGAGGTGCTGAAGACTCTAAGAGCAACTTATATAGCTTAGGGCATCATAGCAGCCCTCTTTCAAGGAAACACAGGTGAAGAAGTGAGCAGCATGGGTATTGGTGGTAGTTTGAATTTTGCATGGATCACAGTTTTATCATATTTGTAAAACTTAAGCAGTTGGCTATAGTAGGTTGGATATGTATTAGAGTGGTGGTTGTAGTATTGTGGTATTAGTTTTGGTGTTTTGGATTATGTTTTGGTAAATTTGTGTAATATGGGAATGTTGTTTGAACAAGGCTGTTATTTAAAATTTTACATGTTGGACCCATTTTTTTAAAATAATTGGAACATAATGTAACATTGGGCCATTACACTAGGTCCTATTGTACTAAGACTTTTTTTACTCTTATAATAGACTTCCAAAGTGTTACATCATGTGACCTGATGTAATGCTCGTAGGTGTAACACTCCTAGTGTTATAATAACTCTATTGTAATGCTTTTCTGGCCTATTGTAACCGCAGAGAGGCATTGCAATGAGTCACTTATGGCGAAGTGTTTGACCGTCCTTGGAACTTTATTCGAGAAATCATTAAATATATAAATACTAGATTTATTTACTTGTAATGATTTACAACACTCAAATGAAGTCTATGTTATCACATATTATATGAACAAATATAAATAATAAGAATAATATTTTCAAAATTAATGTTTTATTAATTTTGTGTGGCTTCTATTGGTTTTGTATATAGGATTCTAGTAGTTTAAGTATATAAAGTATAGAACAGAACATAACAAGGAATAGTAAAACTATTTTTCTGGGAATATTTTTGTTCTGATATATGTTTTTTCCTTTTCAAACTTCTCCATTTATAAGAATACATCTCCTCGGTTCAATAAATTACATTTATTCTCAGATATTTAATGCTTCCTTTTAGAATATTTTGAGAAACTCAAGATTAGTTTATTTAACAAATTCCTTCCTTAAGCTAACTCTTTTCGATCCTTCATTCCCATGAGCTTTTTGTAAATATCAAACGGAGTCCTGGACAATGGTTTAGTGAGCACATCCGCTATCTGATCATGAATAACAACATGGCATAAATGCACATTCTTTTCTTTCACATGCTCCCGAATAGAATGGAATCGAACATCAATGTGTTTGCTCCTTTCGTGATGAACTGGATTCTTGGCAAGCTCAATTGCAGATTTGTTGTCAATTCTAATTTTAGTTGATCTTTGCTGTGGGATTTATAATTCACCAAGTAACCTTTTAAGCCATATAGCATGAAAAACACAATAAGAGGCTGAGACATATTCTGCCTCTCACAAGTTGATAATGAACAGACTATAGGATGCTTCTTAGAATACCAAGTAAATGTTGTTTCTCCCATAAAGAACAAGTATCTAGACGCTCTTACGATCATCCACATCTCCACACTAATCACTATTAGAGTATCCCACCAAATTGTAGTCTGTTGTACTAGAATAAAATAATCTCAGTGACTTTGTTCCTTGAATGTATCTCAGAATCCTTTTAATTGCTTTCTTTGGATCCTCCACATATATGCTTACAATACCAACACTATATGCAATATCAGGTCTAGTACATGTAAGGTATCTTAAGCTCCCGACCAAACTTTGATATAAATTTGCATCCACGAAGCTCCTCCCTCAAATTTGGAAAGTTTTGTTCCCAGTTCCATGAGTGTTGCTACTAGATTACAATGTTCCATTTTGAATTTCTTTAAGATATTGTTTGCATAAGCTTCTTGAGAAATAAAAATACCTGACTTGTCTTGCTTCACCTCAATGTCAAAAAAGTATCTCATCAAGCCTAGGTCAGTCATTTCAAACTCTTGTGCCATCTCCTTCTTAAACTCTTTAATCATTTCTTCATTATTGCCCATAAAAATAAGATCATCGACATAAAGTGCAACAACTAGTAATTACCTCGCCTTTCCTTGACATAGAGAGCAGCTTCATATAGACATTGCACAAAACCATTCTTCTTGAAATAAGCATCAATACAAGTGTTCCATGCTCGTGGCGCCTGTTTTAAACCGTATAGCGCCTTATACAATCTCAACACCAATTTTTCTTTTCCAGCCTTTACATATCCAAGAGGTTGCTTTACGTACACTTCCTCTTCGAGCATGCCATTCAGAAAATGCGGATTTCACGTCCATCAGGTAGATAAGACATTTGTTTTCAGCTGCTTGAGAGACAAGAAGTCGTATTGTCTCCATTCTGGCTGCGCGTGCAAAAACCTCATTATAGTCTATCCCAGCCTTTTGTCAGCATCTCTTTGCAACTAACCGTGCCTTATATCTTTTTACTTCTCCTTGAGCATTCATTTTCTTCTTATAAACCTACTTAACATCGATGGGTTTACAACCTTCTCGAAATTCCACTAGTTCCTAGGTTTTTTCCTTTTCAATTGCCTTGAATTCTTTGGGAAGTTCGTTGCATTTTAACATTGATCAAACCATGTCTAATATAGTCCGATTTTTGCGTTCAGCCACGCCATTCTGATGTGGAGAGTATAGGGCTGTCAAGAACCTTCTAATGCCCTATTCTTCACAATATTTTGTGAAGTTATTTGATGTGTATTCTCCACCTCTATCTGAACGCAATCCTTTAATATGCAAGCCTGGCTTCTTTTCCACCATCACTTTAAATTTCTTAAATACTTTAAGGCCTCAGATTTTCCATTTAAAAAATAAACCCACATCCTTCGAGAGTAATCATCAATGAATGTAAGGAAATACCTCCTGGAACTATATGATTTGGGTGCGATAGGACCACATATGTCCGTATGCACCAACTCGAGAGGCTTTGTAGCACGATATGTCGCCTTATTCTAGAACGAGTTCCTTGTCTGCTTTTCTATTACACAATCTTCACAAAAACTTCCTGAAAAATCCATACTTGGGAAATTCCATGAACCATACCTTTGTTTGACATCTCCTTTAGACCACCATAGTGTAGGTGTCCAAGTCTCCTGTGCCACAAGGTTGCTTTGTCCCCCATCTTCACTTGCATACATGTCTCTTGTATGTTCTTCAAATTCAGTTTGAACATTCGATTTTGAGACATCTCTTTTTTGATGAATCTCCTTTAACCACAATTTTTTATGAATCTCCAAAAGAAACAAATCCGGAATCGATCTCTTTTAAATCAGTAAAGAGGGTGCTTGAGCCCAGACATATGACTGCTGGCACCGCTATCAAGATACCATAAAATATCATCTTCTGGAATCACATCTTTTTATGCCATTAACAGATTACCATTCTCCTGTTTCTGCTCCGTTTCTGTTAAATTTGCCTTCTCCTCAACATTTTTGTTCAACCAACAGTCTTTGGCAAAGTGACCAAATTTTCCACAATTATAACATTCAAAGAATCCACATCCTCTTCCTCTACTGTATTATGAAGCACTAGAATACTACTACCACTGTAATTTTTATTTACTATAGATATAGTGGTAAATATTTTGAATTTTGTTGCCCTTTGTCATCTCTAAGGTACAGATTTGTTAACTGTCAAGTCTTTCAATGACTCTAAGTCTTCGCAAGCCTGCCATAACTCTGTACAAATTGACTTCTTGAGTTTTTACTACTAAGATAGCTTGAAGGTATTACTTGATTCTTTGTAATTTGAGGGTTCTAAGTTGCTCTTCGTTGAGTTAGTGTTTTGATTTTAGTTTTTAACTTGTTGAAATTTATTCAGGCATATATAACATATTGGTGATATTTTTGTATTTGTTGTGCAGGGTTACAAGATTACAGGTGTCTCATTCCCTCCTAGGTGGCAATTGACACAAGGGCAACTATTGAAGGAGAATAATTATTTTTATTGTGGCATCTCTGTTGTATAATCAGAAGCGAGAAAAAATGAGGTGGATTATTCTTTTGAAGTGATTTGTCAGACGGACAAACAAAAAAGGCCATACAAGCTCAGCTGATAGCCATACGGGCTAAGTTCAAAGCCAAACGGGTTGATGACAAGTTTAAGATTAAGGGGGTGATCGTTGGAAATTAATCTTTAACTTATCTTTTTATTTATTTATTATTTTATTATTGAATAAGCTAGTCGTAGTGTTCTATTTGTAATATGACTTGGTCATATGCAATAGGAGGTTATCAGGAGATTAGCATTAAGTAGAGGAAATGTAGGAGCATAGTAGAGTAAATTGAGTAGATGAATGAGTCTTGAAGTTTATCACGTAGTTTTCTATTTTGCTACCACCACTGTTGGTGTGCACTAGTATATAAATGGTTGCATGTAATCAGTTTGAGATATATCAGAAGTTTTAGTTTCTCCGTAGAAATGTTCATACATATATAGATTAGGTTATTCTCTACGATACATTCCGTTGGTCATTCTTTTGTTGATTGTAAAATTTGGTTTTTCATAACAGGTTGTAAGCTGATTAACTTAGCGAACACTACAGATGCAGATCTTACATATATGTGATAAGACATTGGGTAATTATATTTGCTGTTGCTGTAGTTCTTTAGTATAGACTAACAAGTCACTGTTTGTGATGCCTTTGTTAATTCTGCAGGGCTTGTTCCAGTAGTTGATATGACCAATGCTCAACTCAGCCCCTAGAAGGAGACTGGTCATAAAGTTTTCAACCAAGGAATCAGAAACCTTTAAAAGAAATAGTCATCAAAGAGCCTTATCTTATATTATCCTTGAATTTCATCATTCTAAAGGCCATTAAATATCTTATACCTCAAGTAAACTTTGTGGTTTACACATGTTCCACATTTAAGTCCAGGAGAGTCCGACCAGCTTCTTAGGCGTGTCTTCCATGTCGTGAATTTCCAGAGGATTGGCAACAAGGTGAATAGAGGGTCCAGAAGCTTCAATAGAGGAGTTCAGAGCTCAGTTATGGTTTTCATCTTTGGCATTTGTGTGAATGTCAATGGCTAGAGCATCTCCCATGGAAGACTCGTAAACTTCGTCACATGGCTTCCAAGGTCAGATTTGTAAACATGAACTTTTCGTGTAGAATGATGATGTACAAGTTTTATAATATATAGGTTGTATATATTTTTCCTTTTTGATGCAAAAAGTATACGTTGTGTCTATTGTTTTCAAGGGCACACTAAAGTAACTCACTAAGCAGCAAACTGCAAGGACAAAGAGGCCCCTGTTTTGGTTTTGCCTGGTCTTGAGGGAAGTGCAGAATTGAATGCCAGGGAATGCAAGAAGGCGTCAGAGTGCCTAAGTGAGAGGCTGACTTTTAATATTGATAATTTGAATTTGTGCTTACTCATATTGATGCTCCTGTAGAGTACTCATACTCGTACCATGGAGAAGTCTACTTACCAACAGAAAAGTCTGCTATACTGTAATTAATACAGAACGTGATCAAATAATTATAAATTTTTGACCTTTAAATTATACTACGTATTAAGGAAAAACTCCCCTACATACGTACTTGGAGGCATTTTTTTTTCAAAGATATTCGTAGTGCCTTTTTCCCAAGAAAAACTATATTATGAACCAACCCCGTCAGATAAGAAAATAGAATACCTGGTGCTGAGAAAAAATTTCATGGAGGTGTGAGTGATTACGAGTTGATCAAGACTTGTAAAAAGTAACATTATAGGCATCAATGGAATGTCAGAACAGGAATTGGGAGGAATGGGGTATGGTTAGTTTTAGGACAACTGAAGAAGAATGGAATATAGGGTAAATTGAACTAAGATTATAGTGATTGGTGTTTTGGAGGAAGTCTCAAAGTGAGATGGAAGGAATCTATAGATCAAATTCATTCAAGATGTCTATGAAGTTCAGGTATTAGAAGTCCAGAAGGCCAAGAGTGTAGTATTTTTCTTTGCTCTTGTATGGTAGTTTGCTATAGATTCTGCTAGAAAAGATACTTAAATGATATTTATGGATTAGGAGAGAGATATGAAACTATTTAGAACAAGTGAATAACATATTTGTGGTATAGAGAAATACATTCACATAGTCTCCTCAAAATTGAAGAGGTTAGCCTCTTACTTGGTCATCTCACGTGTCCTGGAGCACTCTTGTTTTTCCACCATTAACAGTACAAGTAGCTTATTTTGATTTCCTGCATAGTACTGCTTATTGTTTAATTTCCTCCATAACTTATCCTTAAGTGTGTTTTTAGATGTCATTTCACATTTTGAACCAACATTCGATATTTATTGAATTTAGTCTCATAAGAACATTTTAAAACTTTTATAAACTAATATTTTACGAACTGTGTTCTTTTTCTAGATTTTCACACTTAATCATTTATTAGAAATTAAAATTGAAAAATCTACCAGAAAAGTATTCAACCCCCTTTCTATGTCATATGAAACCTAACACTTCTTTGTTTTCCGAAACTTAAAACTTAGTATGGGAGAACATTTTTTTCATCTTGTGATATTTTGATAGTTACAGTTTACTCAAGCAAATTTGCCGCTCAAATTTGTTCCAGATAGTTGAAGCAACACTAAATTAAACATGTAGCTTGAAATATGAGTTCAAGCCGTAAAAATATTATTTATAGTGTTGTTTATTTTTTATTACATAGTTATTTTCTTTGTTTTGATTAAAAATAAATAATAAATAAACTTCATAAAATCTAAATATATTATCATAAATACTAGAAGTCATAACTTCTTACTTGTTTATGGTAACATTCAAGAATAATGTGTAAAACTCTATAAATAATATTTTTACTTCTTGAACTCATATTTCGAGATACTTGTTTGATATTTATAGTGAATTTAGTGACCATCTTGATATCGTTTTCAGTTCAGTGACCAACTTGATACATTAAGTCCACCTCAGTGACCAACTAGATAATTAATCCATTAATAAAGTAATAATTTTGAAAATATTGTTATTACTATTTATATTTGTTCTTAAAAAGTGTTATAAATAACATTCAAATGAGTGTTGTAATTAATATCAAGAAAGTTTAAATATAATGGTTTACATTTAATCCTCTTATGCAAACCCAAGGAACCTTACACCAATTGTTCTAGATTATACATTTTTTTCTCATGTGCTACACAAAACTTATATAGTATTTTAACAAAATATGAAATATATTGTTATCTATTAATAATAAGGAATGATTATTTGTTTTGTCAGGTTTTGTAATTATAAGAGTTAAGTGTACTTTGTGTATGTGTAATTATTTGTCAAGTAATTATAAGAGTTAAGTGCACTTTGTGTACGTGTAATTTGATCGTGACACCACTTTCTATCATATTCCAACAACAAATAATTAAAAGACTAAATATTTTTATATACCAACCAAATACAAGTTATTAATAGGGTTTTTTCTCTAGCCTTTTTTTCTCTCTTCTCTATAGCCGCCTCCCTCTTTTCTCATTCCGATAGAGTTTCCATCGGTTTTCCGGGGGAAGCACCAAATCCTTCCGTTTAATTGCTTGTTCTTGTTTGTTTCATTGATTTTGGTAATAAAACTCCCTCTTTCGGCAAAGTTATCTTAGATCTATATCACCGAAACTATTGATTTTCGTTCTTATTCGCTTCCGAAAGCCTTTTGGATTTGTGATTGGATCGATTATCTCCTAGTGTAGTTTCGTGGTTCAGATCTAATCATTTTATTTTGCAGTTGGATTTTCTCTCGTGTGTTCTAATTATAGGTTAATTTCTCTCCCTCCCTGGTGAGACTGTGTGCTTTTTCTCTCCTTCTTTTGTAAGAGTTAGTTTGGATTTATCGATAAAAACCTTCTGGGAATTGCATTTGTGGTTTATAGCTCAAACGGATTTTTTTTTGGAAAAGATGGTGAACACAGAGTAAGGATCTATATATATACCATCGTCAATTTCAACATCACATGTTAATCTATTCTATGTTTATGTGTGTTCGACTACATCATTCTTGTAGATGTCGTATGGCTGTTATTTAAAAAAGACTAAATATTGAAATTCGTTACGAAATATGTATTTTCATCTATTCTTGTTAACTCCGATAAAAATGTTAAGGATATTCATGTTTAATGGAGTATACAATCCCAAAATATTACACAATTTCTTATAAAACCCAGATAATTCATTATTTACTGTCGGTGTTAACAACGAAAAATTAGGATTTATCAAAATATTGCGTAACATTTTGGGGCTGTCTAATTAATTAAATAGGCAATAGAACCATTAGAGAAATGAAAAGATGCAAATACCCTCAAAAAATCTAAAGGAATTAATTAGGATAGACGGAATTGCGCATTTTGTAACGATTTTCAAAATTTGATATTTGAATTAATTATTTTTGAACTCTAATATTAAAATTGGTTTCACAATCAAAATGCATGTACGTACACTTTACTCTAAATATAAGTATCGCTTTTATAATTATAAAGTAGGTAAGAATCATGTTTATTTTATAGATATTGAAAAATTCTTGTTTTAAGATACAAAAATATATAAACTCTTATTTCTATATATAAGGCTTATATTAAAGCCCATATGAAGAGATACCCGGCTTGTCAAAGCCCAATAAAACCCGAGGATCAAAATCAAGTAACACATAATTGATGCCGCCGTGAACAAACACCATAAGTATAAAACAAATCTTCATGCCATTTACATTAGTAGATTGTTCAACATAGAGATTTATCAACTATACATCCATTTATGATATGAACTTGTTTCCATGGGTATTGATTTAATAGTGTTTACGCTACTGACTTTGTTCGGCGGATCGGAATTCACGGATTCTATCATGATTGAACTCGCTAATACATCTACAATTATGAATCATCATTACAGGTATGATATCTTTTAGTTACGCTTCTTTATCGAATGTTAAAATTGTCATAATAGAATGGAGTTTAGTCATAATAGATGAGTTCGAAACTATCCTCAGCTTGTGAATTGTAATATTTATACTAAAAAATTTCTACTATAATGAATATTCACAAAAATTTTGGGTAGGGATGACAACAGGTCCGATCGGTTCGGATATCGAAGATATCTAAATCCAAATTATTTTTAAAATCCAAATCAAAATCCAATCGAGTTTCATATATCAAATCGAGATCCAAATCGAAATCTATGGGTTTCGGATTGGGTTTGGGTTTCACATATCAATTCCAATCGGGTTTTACATATCAAATTTAATCTAGATTTTTTAAGCAGGGCTCCATCCTTGTTCCCACTAGACATGCACAAAAGGTCCATTAGGCGGTCGAATTATGATCGGACCCCAAAAACACTCAATTTTTTTTATCAAAACCCTAGATTGACTTTGGCTTTGAGTGGGCCGGACTTTTATAAAATAGTTGAGTCCATTTAGGTCCCAACGGGGTTTGCATGAAGGCCTCATGCCAATTTAATTAGAGTAATTCTTAATTAAAACTTGAGTAAATGAGTTAGTATTATATTGACTTAGACAATTTTTTTCTTATTTTTAAATATTTTAAGACTTAAATTATATTTGAGTATGATATTGAAAAATCAAGTTAAAAAGATATTGAGAATAGGCCCTTCACCTTGGCTGGTAGCAACAAGGTGATAATTTATCATGGAACCAAGAGGGAGAGGTCCCTTGAGGAATTCGCAGAGCATGATTTTGTTATCACTACGTATTCAGTTGTCGAAGCTGAATACAGGAAGCATGTGTTGCCGGAGAAACAAGAATGCCCTTGGTGTGGAGAGTTGTTTCACGAATAGTTTTTGGCTCTTCACCGAGATTTTGTGTGTTATCCAGCATATGCTTTGGGAAGGACCAAGCCGTTGAAACAGAAGAAGAGTAAGGATGCTGGGGTGGATGACGGGAATAAGGAACCTCTAAAGAAAGGGAAGAGGTTGAGTAAGGACAAGGCCTCTGGAGCTGGTTCTTCCACAAATGATTCGGAAGGAGCTGATAAAAGGCCCACATGAAAGAAATTGTAATTTGTACTCCGTGGACTGGAACCGTATAATCTTGGATGAGGTACGTTTTTAATGACTCAAATGATTCCGAAGGAGTTGATGTGTCTTTTGTGTGTGTGGGCACACTTATATAGTTAATTATTATACCTCCTCGTTATAGGTTTGCAGGCAGCTTTTAAAGTTCTTTGCCCAGCATCGAATTCAGATATTAATAAAATGAATTTATGAGCTACCCACATTCATTTATGCAAAAAATAAAAACATATTTAATGAAGCTCCTGAATATATGTGTATGTGCTTATGTGCATATTTAAAGTCATAGACCAACCATTATTAGCTTGTTTCACTATGCCATCAAATATTAAAACTTGTTCTGATGATTTGATGTGTTTTAATGATCTACACGAACAAAATTGAAAGTTTCATTTGTTGTTAATTAGATCAGGTTTTATATTAGTTTTTTATATTTTCATCAGCACTTTAAAAGCATATTGTACTTGTTCACATTTGATCTTTTTTCTTTCGAAAATCTGGTGCTTACTACTTAAGTTAGAGTCGTAAATCTACTCTACAGGTCTTTTAAATGCCTTTCAGTGTTTGACTTAAATTATTACCTACATATACTGGATAATTTCTATTTTTGTCACAGGCTCACTATATCAAAGATCATCGAAGTAGCACTTCCAAAGCTGTTTCTTCTACAAATGATAAGGATTTTGTTATTACTACATATTCAGTGGTCGAAACTGAATACAGGAAAAATGTATTGCCAGAGAAACAAAAATGCTGGTGTGGAAAGTTGTTTCATGATGCATTGTTGGCTCATCACAATTCACAGAGCTTTTATTTGTTATCAAGAATATGCAGTTGAAGACAAGCAGTCAAACAGAGGAGGAATAAGAATGCTGGGGTGGATGTTATTGAGTCGGTGGATGACGGGAAGCTTGGGAAGAAGAATATATAAGATGGTTAGAATCTCTAGAGGATGCACACACATATGGATGATGAGAATCCAGTTCAAGCCATCTCACTTGTACTGGCAAAGCAGGAATTTAATGGAGCAGTGGATGGAGCTTTCTCCCCACCAAGTTCATCTCTGGAGTAACCAAAAGTGAAGGCTATCCTGGTAATATGTCCTATGAGAGTGAATGAGATTAGCCACTTTACTTTGACAGGTAGCAACAAGGGGCTGGTTTATCGTGGATCCAAGAGGGGCAAGACCCTTTATGAATTTTCAGATCAAGATTTTGTTAGAACTACATATTCAAACAGCAAAGCAGAATGCAGGTATATAAGGAGAGGCAACTGTCTGAAACTTGGACACTAAAGAGGGAAAATGTACAAGTATGATCGGTGGCGGAGAGAGCATAGTGACCGAAGGGTCTTAAATATTTTGGTGTTTTCTTTATGGATTAGAAGAGTATTTGTTTAAGTATTACTCGTGTTGAATTATTTTTTACTTGCTTTGCATAAACGAATATAGAGGGCTGAGTTGATTTAAATGGAGATCACATTTTTATTGGAGACAAGAGACTATTTATATACTCAAAGAAGAAGGTTACAAAATTTGTTATTATGCAGAACAACATATATGCTTATAGTACATATATGGTTCATAGTTAGCAAATACATCAATGATCAAACGTAAAACACCATTTTATGTCATGAGATATTATTTTTAGAATAATAAATTAATCATTAAAAGTAAGAATAAATAATGTCCCACCTTACTTCGGTTTCTTGTTCCGCCATTGTGTATGAGCATGCCTAAACTAAACCTTCACATGTTCGGAACTGGTTTTCTAAGATTGTTATTTCATGCATAATACATATACAAACTGGTCTGCACACAGTATCTTTTCATACATACTTAATAATTCTAGCTAGTCTACTTGCTTGAGCTAATTATCCACACCAATTTTTTCTATGCTATTCGAAAAGTAAAAATACATGTGTGAAAGGCAATTGAAATCAGTTGGTGACACAAATACCCCACAATACCCACCAACTAACATTCTTGGGTGACACAAACACCCGCACCACGCCTCAACTTATCAGCTTTGCATATTTTCTCATATTAATTTGCTCAGAATTCTATAAAATCATCAGGAGCAAATAATAAATTTTATACACTTCATACTACTAGTCCACTTGCTTGAGCTAATCATCCACAATAAGAAATCAACATATATATATATATATATATATATATATATATATATATATATATATATATATATATATATATATATATATATATATATATATATATATATATATATATATATATTGTATATATTGTAATAATCATTTACATATATAATGATATTACAAGAAGAAAGATAACTATAAGTAATTATTTTTGCAATTTATATTCACTTTCAGCTCCTTGTTGATATTTTCTCCGTTGCTTGCAAAAAGATTGTTAAAGCTAGTGTATATAGTCTTACTCTTTATTTTTCGATTCTTGATTACGTGGTAGATTAAGTTTTCATCACATATGTTGTGATTGGTTGGCATGAATGAATATGGAGGAATAGAATGAAATTTGAACTACATTATGGACAAATATTTATTAATTTCATTCGTTCCTCCATTTCATTCCTTACATCATATACTAGAGATCACATCTCCAATTTGAGAAGGAATGTTTCATTTCTTCCCATACTCATTTTCTTCTTCTATCTCATCATAACATTTTTATACTCACTCAATTTTTTACAAAAACTTTCTCAACCTCTACTATTTTCATTTATTTTTAGTCATTCCATTCCATTTTCCCAAAACCAAATACAACATTAGGAATTGTGGTATTTACAAACACTTCAGCCAACTAATAGGATTTAGTTGGTTCAACATTTGTTTAGAGTTGAAACCTACAAATTTTATGTCTAATTTATTCTCACACATTTTTAGTAACACTTATATATAGTCACTATTATCTCATACTTTCTTTTATCTCCACAAAACCTTTTTTATAATTTTTTCATTCCGCTTTCTTCATTTCATTCTATCCAAGTGAACACAACTTAAAATTTATGATATATTTGTAACTCTTTTCTCATCCAATGTCATTACACTCATAAGTAATAATAAATAAAAAAACTAGAAAATAGAGTCAATAGCATTATAAACATGCGTAGTAGGGGTATAGCATAGAAACTCATTATTAAAATGACAAGCCAAGTATGAAGTGACTCTTTGGACTCCAAAATATGAAATACGTCACTTAAGAACATGTCTCAAAGTGAGGATTGTAGTCCACAAACTTAGACCACTTTATCTTCAATATAATCGCCACCACTTTATCTTCAATATAATCGCGAGTCAACTTAACATTAAGGTGGCCGCATTGATGATATATAAATGCTTCAACTTAACATTAAGGTGGCCGCATTGATGATATATAAATGCGATATATAAATGCTTCAACTTAACATTAAGGTGGCCGCATTGATGATATATAAATGCTTAATTGTCATCCTTACTCATTTCAGTATAATACAAATAGGTTATTTGAAAAACAATTAGGGTCAAAATAATAATTGATTATTGAAATAACAGAGGACGAATTCCTAACAGGGGGAATTAATATATGTTATTGCCCCCACCCCCACCCCCACCCCCACCCCTACCCCTTCCCCTTCTAGGACTCCACAAATTATATTATATTAACAAATATACTGTTATAATTAAAATTACTTTATAAAAGTTCTTACTCTAAAATTATTAGTACAACAGGTTTTAAATATTATTTGACATTTATTTATAGGCACAAATTTTATTGTTAGCCAAACGTGCATGAAAACTAAATATACAAATGATAAGTATTAAATACTTGATTAATTAATATATCAATATTATTAATAAAGAGTCTTCTATGTTGAAGTGCAATGTTAATTTGTGAAATTATGTTTACCTCAAAGTGCACAACTTGGACATTGTTGGAGCACACAATTCATTTAAATGTCTTAAAATTAAGTTTAGGAAATCAATTTAGGACATTGTTGGACTTGCTCTAAAGTTATACCTTCCCAATAACATAAATTCTGAGATAATGAACACATAATATTCCTTCAACTAATGTTCAAAATTATTAATTTTAAAGACCAATATAAGTTGAGTAATTATATTCATATAAGTACGGTTGGATCATTTAAATAATTTTTTTTATGTTCTTAAAAAAATAACCCTACGCCTATATTTAAGTGTAACATAATATATTTGCTATAATATCTCAACAAATAAAATCATATTGACTTGTTTTTTGGTATACAACTACGATAACTACTTAATTTACGATCCGTACGGTTGAATCACCTAAAAAACAAATTGAAATTTCGAAAGTGTAAACCCTAGGCCAATAACTTCGGATAAAATCCAAACCCTGAACTCCGACATTAGCATGATTTGTAACTAAAAAGCATTTTTATAATTTTTTTTATATATTTTTCTTATTTTGCTATCATGATTAGTACCTTAAATTAGACCAAATCACAAAGATTCTACATTTTTCTGTTGTTTGAATAATTAATTTGAAATTAGTTAGTTAATATTTATAATTTGTTATGGAAATTAAAATATATTTGATTTCAAATATTAAGTGATGAATATTTTTTATTAATTTAGTAAATAATTAGAAGCTTGTTTCAATATTTTTAATTTTTTTCAATAGTTTACTTAGCCAAATAAAATTTTATTGTTTATATCACCAGTCAAAACCGACCGCCCGAGTTTTGAATCGGTCGGTAATGACGCCACAAAACGGTTGGTTTTATGCACTTGAGTGACTGGTCAGAAATGATTTAAACTTGGTCGATTTTCTATGTTTAAATTAAGAATTTGGTCGGAAATATATTGCATGTGGTCGATTTTTTGCATATATACATTATTTTTAGTTTTTTAATAGTTTACATAGACGAATAAAATTTATTGTTTTTTCTCACAAGTCAAAACCGACCACCAGAGTTTTAAATCGGTCGGAAATGAAGCAAGTCATTTTCGACCGCCGTCGGCAGGAAATGAAGCAAGTCATTTCCGACCGCCGTCGGCCGGAAATGAAGCTAGGCTCCATCTCATCCCCACTTAGCCATTCACAAGTCGACACCAAGTTAAAAGCTGACCAATTATTTTAAGCCAGTCGAGGTAGTCGGAATTGACAACATGCGGTCGGAAATGTGTTTGTCAGATTTAGTGACGCGACGTTCGTGTCATCTGAAGAACATTGGTGAATGGGACCCACGCCCACTTATAACCGACCGACCTTGTCCGGTCGGTAACGGCGGTCGTAAATGACCCAGTTTTTTACGACCGATCTCGTTTGGTCGGTAAGTCGGTCGGAAATGCCCGCTTTTTCCACCACCAATGTGGTCGGTCGGTCAGTTTTATTGGTTGGTTTTGTCTGCTTTTCTGGTAGTGGGCTGATGAAAATGCAACAGTTTCGCCTCCCGATACACAACCCTTAATGCTTTAATTTATTGAACCTCCTTTTTTTTTTAATTTAATTTATGGTATATTGCTATGTAAACATTTGTTGTGTCTGGTTTTGTTTTGTGGCATTTTAGTAGAGAAATCGCTGTTTTAAGCAAGGTGCTAATTAAAATCTTAATATCCAGTGTCCCGATATGATGAACAGCTGTGATAGGAAAATTTGATGTCCCATGATCACTGGCATCAAAATTTTGGGGGATAAATCGCGTAAATTGATGAACGGCGGCAATCTTTCTTACAATTATTTTGCTTTTCCATATTTTTCCAATAACACTATTATTAATACTGAAAATTGAGTGACTGATCTTCACCAGTGCAATGGGTGGTACATTAGCAAGGTGGTCATAGTCAAGAATATATAAGCAGCAACTTCTCTAAATCCTTTTCCCTAACCCTTAAAGAATGCTTCAAACCTCGCGGTCCTGTAGAACCCAGAAACGTTTTACTCAAATGTATACTGTAATTCTGCGGAATAATCAACACACATACAGATGAGCCAAAAGCTCGGTTTTTGTGTTTATTGAATAAACGCTTGCTTACAATGTGAAACCACTCAATAATCATATGAGTGTAGAATGGAACAATGAGAGGTTGATTATGGCTAGTTATTGATGATAGCTTGAGGATTATTTATTTCCCTTTCGATAATTTATCACATTCTTCCCTTCAGTCATTAATTGTAGAACTAAGTGTAGGCATGAAAATTTCTATGATCTTGGCTTGGATTTTTGTGGGTTTCTTGAACTGAGATTGTGCTAAAAGAGTGGCTGGACGGTACATAGAGGGGGTTTTGGTGGTGGAGATGAAAGAAGTGTTCAAAATATGAGCCATTTTCAAATGGATTTTGACTCAATTAAGGAGGAGATTGAGAAATGAGGAGCAATTCGATTGAAAAATTCAACAAACCAAAGAAAGGGGATTTTGTATAAGAGTGAGAAAAGAAGGGCTCTGTTTTCAAATGGGGTTGGAACAAGGAAATTACTATTTTACTTTGGGCTCTGCTAATGTTAACGGTCAAGTTAAACAACGGATGATCAAAAGGTTGCAAACTGAAGCGGGAATTAAGCATTGGGTTGTGTTTTGCCAAGAAAAATATTGAAGACCAAAACACAAAAGCGCTCAAAGTAATGGGGTGCAAAGTATAATTTATTCTTTGATTTCTAATTTTAGTATAAAGTTCTCTAGTTTTGTTTTTGTTTAATTTATAAGTTTTAGTTGGAGATTACTTTCAAACTGTCTAATTGAATGGTTAGACAACATTCTGTGATGATTAAATTAACTGTTCAAATTTTAGGATACTTAATTAAATAACCGTTTGAAATTGTTTCTGATAACTTATTGGTATTGAACAACAATTTATCGACGGTGAGTATGCCATAAATGTTCTTTTTATTTGTATGACTTGAATTGTATTCATGTGGTATTACCATTGCAGTTTACACTTGAACATATTATGCGATAACTCATAATTGTCAAAGTCGGGTGCTTTGTGGAAGCAAATAAATACTTTCCAAGACTCTACTATACATTGGGGTTAATTTTGTGAAATGCAACCGTAAATTCTGATATTTAGATTCAAGTTGACAAATATTATGCATTGGCAATTGCGATAGTGGGCGAGGGAGACTAGTATTGCAAAATGTAAGATGGAGTAGTGGTGAGGCAATTACCGAGTATTTGGAATTGTTGTGTGAGAAAATAGACAAACCAGATTGCGACTTCGATTAAATCGAATAATTTTCTATACAGTACTTAAATCCATTAATTTTGATATTGGAAGGACATAAAACTTATATGTTTTCTCCATGCTTCATTAATTATCATTTCTTCATTGGATATTGGATCTGAATCAGTAATACTACATATGTTTCTCCACAGATACATACACGAAGAGTTACTAGCTGCTGGGAAGTTTGTCTCACCAGTTTTGAAATGGATATAAAAAAGAAGTCCGCCTTGGGCCAATTTAGCTGGCGCTACATAATAATTGATGAAGCTCATAGGATGGATGAGAACTCACTTCTTTCAAAAATCATGAGACTTTTTAATAATAACTATAGCCTTCTTATTACTCGAACTCCACTTCAGGTACTTATATAATAGTTCATTTATTTTTATGGGTGGTGAATGTAACTTTTGAAAGCCCATTTTTTCACTTATTTAAATTGTATTTGTTTCTAGATGAAATCCACTAGCCCCAAATATGTAATTTGATTAATAAATTTGTCATTATCTGTCATTTTGTGATACTTCTTGGAACCCATCATGAAACCAATAGATGAGAGGTCACTTTTTCTCGCACATTCTTTTGTAATGACTGATTATATACAGTTATTAATTACTTGATGCACATACGTTTTGTTCTTTTTTTTGATATATTCTATATTCTATTTTACAGAATAATCTCCATGAACTCTGGTCTTTATTGAACTTTCTACTACCAGAGATATTTAATTTCTGGTGAAAATGACCAGGAGGAGGTTGTTCAACAGCTCCATAAGGTAAGTCTTGTTGTCTTCAGCTGTGTCTTATAGATCCCTATAATATGATGGCTGTGATGCAATGAGTGAATGAGATTAGCCCTTTACCTTGACAGGTAGCAACAAGGTTCTGGGTTTATCATGGATCCAAGAGGGGATGGTCCCTTGATGAATTATCCGATCATGGTTTTGTTATTACCACATATTCAGTCGTCGAAGCTGAATACAGGAAATATGTGTTTCCAGAGAAACATATATGCACGTGGTGTGGAAAGTTGTTTCATGAAGCATTGTTGGCTCATCACCGAGCTTTTATCACTTATCCAGAATAAGCTATTGAAAACAACAAGCAGTCAAACCAGAGGAAAAGTAAGAATGCTGGGGTGCATGTTACTTAGTTGGTCGATGACGGGAAGCTTGGCAAGAAGAATATGTGAGAATTCAGTTCAAGCCATTGCACTTGTACTAGCAAAGCGGAAATTTAATGGAGAAGTGGATAGAGCTTACTCCCTTCCAAGTTCATCTCTGGAGTTGCCAAAACTGAAGGCTATCCTATTAATATGTCCTACGATTGCTGTGATGCAATGGGTGAATGAGATTAGACACTATACAGTGACAGGTTGCAACAAGGTGCTGGTTTATTATGGATCCAAGAGGGGCTGTTAGAATAATTAGAAAGAACAACTTTTAGAGAACACTTGGTTCCTCACACAACTCTTGCAAATTTTTTTCAACATTGAAATATATATAGTTGCTCTAGTACATGTAAGTTCCAGACTTTCTAATACATGAACTTATTTAATGTAGATACATAAACTTTTAATAGTTCTCATGTTCATGAATGACAAAACATTACATTTAATACTTTCATGCACTACAACAAAAACGGGTAAATTTGACCGTCATTTTCCGGTCATATTTAATTAAATTTGACTGCCCACTGTCAAATTTAGCTAAATTTGACCGGAATTTGTCAACAGGGGCATGACCCTTCATGAATTTTGGAATGAAGATTTAGTTATAACTACATATTCAAGCGTCAAAGCAGAATGCAGATATTACCGGAGGCAACCATCTCAAACATGGATAGGTATGATCGGTGGCGGAAGGTGCACAGTTACCGAAGAGTCATTTGCCCCTTCCTTAAACTTTATGGTGTTATGTTTATGGATTAGCAGACTATTTGTTTAAGTATTACTCGTGTAAAATATGTTTGTACTTGCTCTATATATAAGAATATACACCGCTGGTTTGATTTAAATGGTGACCACACTTTTGTTGGAGAAGGGGGATTATATATTTACGGCAAGAAAGAACGTTACAAAATTTATTATATGCAAACCATTTCTACTTGTAGTACGTATATGATCTCCAAAATCTATAATAAAATAGTGGTCTCCATATAACTTTTTCCTACAGAGGTTTATAGTTAGCAAATACATCAATGATCAAACTTAGAATACCATTTAATGTCCAGAGATATTCTTTTAAAAAATGATTAAGAGAAATTTGTATAAATACCCATGTTTTCAAACTTATTTTGAAACAAACGACCGTCGAAGTCGCATATGTGGTTGCAACGTTGGTTGAAATCATTTGATTTTGTGGTTATTGGAGTTGCAAATGAGATTGGACGGTATTTCCAAAAAAACAATTTGCAACTTGGTATTTTTGAAAAAAGGCCAATATTTAATTATTAAAAATAACAATAAATAATGCCACTCCTTACCCGGGTTTCTCGTTCTTCCACTGTGTATGAGAATGCCTAAACTAAACCTTCGGGCGTTCGGAATTGATTTTCTCTTGATCAAGATTCTGATTACATGGATAATACATATACAAGCTGTATGCACCATATTTTTTCATACATACTCAATAATACTAGTCTATTTTGCTTTACCTAATTATGCACACCAATTTGTTTTTATGCTATTAAAAAGTTAAAAATACAGGTGTGAAAGACAAAGATATCAGTTGGTGACAAAAACACCCACAACACTTGCCAACTTTAAATTGTGCGATGACACAAACACCCACACCACCCCTCAACATAACAGCTTCGCATATTTGCTCAAAGTTGCATAAAATCATGAGACAAATAATTTTATACACTCAATACTACTAGTCTACTTGCTTGAACTAATCATACACACCAATTAATCAACATATATAGTGTTTGTAATGATCATTACATATATAATGACATTACAAACAGGAGTACAAAGCTACTCTGCACCATCAGCATACAAGAAGAAAGATGATTATAAGTATGAATAATTGTCTTTAAAATTTATATTCATTTTATGCTTGTTATATTTTTAATGTACTAGTCCGCAAAAAAATTGTCAAAGTTTGTATATATTAATGTCTTACTCTTTATTTTTCAATTCTTGATTCCTTGCTGGATAAACTTTTCAATCACTTACGAATTTTTGGTATTTACAAACACTTCAGCCAACTAATACAATTTAGATGGTTCAACATTTGTTGAGAGTTGATACTGATAAATTTTCTATCTAATTTAGTCTCACTCGTATCTAGTCATTATTTGTTTACTAATTTTTTTTATGTCCATAAAATTTCTTTATGATTATTTTTCATTCCCTCTCTTCATTATATTTCATCCAAGTGAACACAACCTAGAATCTAATACACCAAGGTCGTGGTTGATTTATTGATATGTATGGTTAATTTTCTTGGTTAGAAATAAATTGCTCTCCTGAAGAAGTATGTCTGCAGGTTCCCGTAAGTTTAGCATAAGTGTAAGAAAACATAAAATCAGGGATTCACGTTAATAATGTTAATTATTCTCTTGGTTGTTTAAACCAAGAGAATAATAATGTTAATTAATAACATTAAGCTGACCAGGTACAATGTTTTGTCTTTTTGTTGATAGATAGAAAGAGTCATTAAATATAATAATGTAACTCTTGCAGGTTGGCCCTCATCATACTGAATTTGCTTTTCTAAATAATGCACAAAGGAGAACAAACTACAACTTGTTAAAGAGCGAATTCTGGCACTTACAATGTACTTGTTTGTGTTACAGTGTCAGCTTGAGTGAATATTAGTGAAGATATCTATGCAGGTAAGCTTAAATAACAAATACTATTAGCAGACTGGATCTATATAATGTCAACGTACAGTTGATTTTTTCTTTTTAAAGTTTGTTCTAAACTAGTCATGATTGTTATCAGTAATCTTGGTGGTGGGGTGTCCGGTATGGTTGTACAGGCCTCTTTGGTAGCCTAAAGATTACTGTCACTTAATCAAACTCTTTTTCTACAATTTTTTCTCCAATGGGTGAACTTTGTACAGCACACTACTGAGCCAAAGCACAAGGTACTTAAAGGTCATTCATATATCAATCTGGAAATCATAAACATATCTTATTATATAGCAAACATTAAGTGTTTTTTTTGCAGCTAAAATCTAGTGATCATGGTAAATGAATACATGATTCATATCTTACTTTTGTAATTAGCACCTAGCTTTATGAGATCAATCAGATTAGTGATTAAACTGGATTACATGGTATATGAAGCAGAAGGTGCCTAGAGCCCTAGACGGTCAATAACAGCTGAAAAGGCACTGATTGACTGAAATTGAACACAATTAGGCACAGAGAAGAGGTGCTGCAGACTCTAAGAGCAACTTATATAGCTTAGGGCATCATAGCAGCCCTCTTCCAAGGAAATGCAGGTGAAGAAGTGAGCAGCATGGGTATTGGTGGAGGTTTGAATTTTTCATGGATCACAGTTTTATCATATTTGTAAAACTTAAGCAGTTGCAGTTGGCTGTAGTAGGTTGGATATGTATTAGAGTAGTGGTTGTAGTATTGTGGTTTTAGTTTTGGTGTTTTTGATTATGTTTTGGTAAATTTGTGTATGGGAATGTTGTTTGAATAAGGCTGTTATTTCAAATTTTACATGTTGGACCCATTTTTTCAAAATAATTGTTACATAATGCAAAATTGGGCCATTACACTAGGTCCCATTGTAAGACTTTTTTTACTCTTATAATAGACTTCCAAAGTGTTACATCATGGGACCTGATGTAATGTTCGCTTGTGTAACACTCCTAGTGTTACAATAACTCTATTGTAATGCTTTTGTGGCCTATTGTAACCGGAGAGAGGCATTGCAATGGGCCACTTATAGCGTATTGTAGGGGTGAGAAAAAAAACCGGAAAACCGAAACCGAGCCGAAAAACCGAAAAACCAAACCGAAAAAAACCGTAACCGACAAAAACCGAAAAAAACCGTAACCGAACCGATATAACGGTTTGGTAACGGTTACAGTTTTAGCCCTAAAACCGAACTGAAAAACCGAACCGTTTATATAATATATAATAAAAATATAACATTTATTATTATATATAACATATTAAATATATATGTGCTACAATATATTAATTATATATTTTAGTAAGAGAAATTGACATAATAAGTATATAAATATTTTTCTAAAATTAATAAAGTATTAAAGTTGTATAGTAGTTTGAACCAAAAAACCAAACCGTTTATATAATATATAATAAAAATACAACATTTATTATATATTATTATATATAACATATTATATATGTATATGTGCAACAATATATTAATTATATATTTTAGTAAGAGAAATTGATATAATAAGTATATAAATATTTTTCAAAAATTAATAAAAGTATTAAATTTGTATAGTAGTTTCTAATCATATAAAAACCGGAAAAAAACCGAAACCGACCAACGGTTAATCGAACCGAAAAAAACCGTTTGAAACGGTTCGGTTACGGTTTCTACCTAAAAACCGAACCGAAATACACGGTTCGGCAACGGTTTTAGGTAGAAACCGAGCCGAACCGACCCGTGCACACCCCTAGCGTATTGTTTGACTGTTCTTAGAACTTTATTAAGGAAATCACGAGAATCATCATTTATATTTACTGAATAATTAAATATATAAATACTAAATTTATTTACTTGTGAATTTTGTGATCGTTACAAAAACCGTTGTATTTAAACTTTCATGATTTACAACACTCAAATGAAGTTTATATATGTTATAACATTTTATATGAACAAATATAAATAGCAAGAATAATATTTTTAAAATTAATATTTTATTAATTTTGTGTGGTTTCGACTATCTCGATAAATTTGAACTATATCAATTACACATTTTATCAAATAGATGTTACCCTTGGATGATTATATAACCTGATAATCTATTTGGGTACATAGTAGTGACCAACTCATTCTCATCCCTTTACTTCTATAATGGATTGAAGTAGTAGTTGCCAAGAAAAGCGCAAAAGAAGTCACATACATGTGCACAGTATATATACACAAAGATATAAGAGAGAAAATAGAAGAAAAGCGCAAAAGAAGTCACATACATGTGCACACTATATACACAAAGATAAAAGAGAGAAAATAGAAAAGTAAGCGTATTGGCGTACGTTGTTTAAAACCGATCATAGAACCCCTTGTTGGAGCATTATATATAATAGATAATAGAAGCATATAGTCGTGTTTTTTAGTTACATTTTAGTTTGCAGGTGGAATAATATGAGTGAGATTGGTTTGGCTTGAACATATAATCAAGCAATCACCACACTTATAATCAAAAATTGTGGTTTATACTTGTATGTTGCTTAAGCAAATTTGTAGTTGCAATTTATCGAGATAGACGAAGAAACACAAAATTAATAAAATATTAATTTTGAAAATATTTATTCATACCATTTATGTTTGTTCATATAAATGTTATAACATAGACTTCATTTGAGTGTTGTTAAACAAGAAACTTTGAAAATAGTGATTTTTATAATGACCACAAAATTCACAACTAACTAAATAAATTTAGTATTTAAATATTTAATTATCTAGTAAATATAAATGATGATTCTCATGATTTTCTGGATAAAGTTCTACGGATAGTTAAAGCCAATTAATATTTTGTTTTAAAAATTCTCAAGAATTTAGGAGGAATATAGAGAGAAATAAATAGAGACATTATTAATTGTTTATTTATATTGGAAACAAGTAGAATGGTGACTAGAGGTATGTATTGAACTAGTGTATATCTTTTTGTGTTTTAATTATATATATATATATATATATATATATATATATTAGGACTTTTTGATTATGAGATTTAGGATTGATAATTAAACATGAACTCAAGTTGGATGGATAATTTGCGGAGAGGGAGAATGGGGAGAGACGTAGAGAGGTAGAGAGTGGAGCTGGGAGAGGGAGAGGGAGCGAGGGAGGGAAGGAGAGATGGGTGATGGTGGGGGTGGAAGCCAGTGTGAGGGGGGAAAGACAAAGGAGAAAGGAGGAGAGTGATGGTATCTTAGAAATTAATTAAACAATTGTACGTGAAAAGAAAATAATATTATTAGGGAAGTAATAAAATAATTATGATAAAATATAGTAAAGAAATAATAAAATATTCCGCGAATTTTAAAATAAGAATAAAATTTAATAATTTAATATATATATATATACATATATATACATACATATATATGTATATAGATATATATGTATGTACATACATATGTATATATATGTATATATATGTATGTATGTATGTATGTATGTATGTACATACATATGTATATATATATATATATATAGATATATATGTGTATATATATAGAGAGAGAGTCATGTTACTAGAAACCAACTTAATCTAAAAACTAAGAACCTCTGGCCCACACCACTATTTACATGAGGTCAGCCCACTAACATTATACCTGCCCACTAACATAAACAAAATCGATTTAAAAAATTACTTAATATACACGTGTATACACGCAAAACAGTTACTATTAAACACAAACCCCCTCTTTGGACCTTCATCTTCTTCGATTGGTGAGATTACAATACGAATAAAACTCGTTATTTATAGGATTATCGAGTTTAATAAATAAAGCGGAGGGAAAATACATATAAGAAGAGAGAGAAGAAGTGTTACTTATAAGTATTTTATTAAATAAAGACATAGAAGATAGAATTAGCATATGATATCATTAGTAGGATAGAGGATTAAATTGTGATTATTGTATATAGAAAATAATATAGTTAAAGAAGAGAAGATTAGATTAAAATGATATAGTTAAAGAAGAGAAAATGTCTGGAAGTTGATAAAAATATGAATTTAGATCGTGAGCATAAATATAGAATAAATATTAGAAGCCTCTATCTTTAAGTATAATGGTGAAATACTTGATAATAAAAAATTGTAGCGAAAAAATATAAAGTAAATTATATTATTTTATCTACGTTGGGTGTAATTAGCAATCATTATCTTTCTAATAGCATAGAGTATAGTTCAATTTTTCTGAATTATCAAGTAGGGACTTTATTTGAAAATGATCACTGAAATGTTTGTTTTTTTTCTTATAGTAGAATCACGTACCACTGGAAAGCAAGCACAACCGCTCAAGTCAGCGACCAGATTTCTGTATCAAAGAACGAAAGGCAAGTTCACTTTATCTATGTGATATTGAGCAATGAGTTGAATATTTGCAATATGTTACGACTAAATTTTGAAATTCGTTACGAAATATGTAATTCCGTCTATTCTTGTTAACTCCAATAAAAATGTTAGGGATATTCGTGTTTCATAGAGTATACAATCCCAAAATATTACACAATTTCTTATAAAACCTAGATAATTCATTATTTACTGTGGGTGTTAACAACGAAAAATTAGGATTTATCAAAATATTGCGTAACATTTTGGGGCTGTCTAATCAATTAAATAGGCAATATAACCATTAGAAAATGAAAAGATGCAAATACCCTCAAAAAAGCTAAAGGAATTAATTAGGATAGACGTAAATGCGCATTTTGTAACAATTTTCAAAATTTGATATTTCAATTAATTATTTTTGAACTCTAATATCAAAATTGGTTTCACAATCAAAATACATGTACGTACACTTTACTCTAAATATAAGTATCGCTTTTATAATTATAAAGTAGGTAAAAATCATGTTTATTTTATATTATAGGGAAAGGAGAACGCGCATCATGCCAGCTAGGATTATTAGACCAACGAATCTCGATGTCCAAAATGAGGTGGATGTCTATAGACTTCTCTAATCTATGTTACAACAAGTTATATAAATAGTATGTTAGTATTAGTAATTCATAAGTGTTAGTAAGTGAGATTTTTGATGGTGAATTTACATTCTTTTACATTTATGACACAAAACTTTTATAATAATTTAACCAAATCTGAAATAGATTTTGCTCTTTTAACAATAAAGAATGAGTTTTTGCTTTGTCAGGTTTTGTATATAAATATCATTTACAATTACAAAATATTTGAGAATCATGTTTTATATAATAAAAAATTCTTGTTATAAGATAAAACTAGATATTCTTACTTCCACATACAAGGGATATATTTAAGCCCATATAGATATCGGGTTTGCCAAAGCCCAATAAAACCCTATGATGAAAATTACGTATAACATATTTGATGCCGCCCTCAATAGGCATTATAAGTAAGGAACAAATGTTCATATACAATTTACATTAGTTGATTTGTTCAACATAGAGATTTGATCAACTATGCATCTATTTATGATGTGAACTTGTTTCATCGTTATTGATTTAATAGTCTTCACGCCAATGATTTTATTCAGCATTTGGGAATGGAATACATGGATTCTGTCATGATTGAACTCGCTACTAAATCTACAATTGAGAAGCACAATTGAAGGTATGATATCTTTTAGTTGAGATTATTATGCTTCCTTTATCGAATTTCATCCTCTAGATGCCAAAATGTTAACATCTCTGTTCGAAAATACCCTTAACTTGTTATTTCTTAAGTATGATATAATATTAAATTCTTATATGAAGAAAGATGTGGTAGAGTGATTAGTCACAAAAATTCCAGAGGTGTGGGTGGAATTTCACAGAATTATATTATCTTCGACATAATCAAAACATAGTTGTCCTAATTAGAAACTTGATCATGGGTAGTCGTATAAAAAAAAACGCTTCTTTCAAAAACTCTTCACTTAATTTAAAGAGGATCATTGAAAATTAAGTAGACTATGTTCATCATCGTATCAACATTAATGAATATTATACTTCACAAGCATTAAGCCGATTGCATCCCCATTTCATAACATATGTATCATTCAAAGATTAAAAACTATTTCTATAGAACTAACTAGAGGAAAAACCTTACACTTGGACACTTAACTCATCAATTCTTAATCTTTATAATATAATATGAAATTCTTATATTAAGAAAGATATAGTAGAGTGACTAGTCACAAAAATTCTGGAGGTGAAGATGGAATTAATTTCACAGAGTTAATAGAACTATGACATAATCAACACATAATTGTCCTAAAAAACTTGATCATCACTACTAGAAAAATATAATCACTACTAGAAAAATATAGGATAGACATAAGGCGTTTAACATTGGTTGATTGCACATTTTATATTGCTCCCAACACTTATCTATATGCCAAGTTTGGGGCGAGTGTATACTAGGGAATTCGCTGACTGCAACTTTATAAGACTAGGTTTCTTTGATTTGCAACCAGTGTAAACTTGGTATTTGCCCAGTTTGATATATTTTTTTTACTTATGTATTGTTTATTCAGGCAACTTACAAGAAAATGGGATGGTTTGGTTTAGTTTAAAAGAAAAAATGAAATAAATTTATAATGGGTCAACTCAGAATTGACCTTAAAAAACTCCAAAAATGAAATTAAATAATTTAAAAAACTCAAAATCCAGCATAACTACCTGATTATTATAGAATTTATTATATATATTATTGCTTCATCCCATTATTGATGTGAGTATTCATTGCAAGTACCTGAGTACTCTTTACACATAGATTTACCCGGTGAAACTGTGTTCTGATTCTCAGAATACTGCTTAATAGAGACGATAATTTCAAGTGTTTTCTTTTTCAACCTATACTTGTAATATGTTGGATAGAACAATTATATTGAAACAACCAAAATATAAGACTATTTTCATATGTAATTATGCTTGAAATGCACCTCTAGTGCAAGTCTTCTTTTCTTGATGCAATATTGATATATTTGTAAAATATAATGGCCTAATGAAACCAGCTTGTAAAGAGTTACAATATGTTTCTGGTGACATGTGATTTGGTATCAGTGACAACAACCAACTCAGCAGTCCAAGTATTTTGAGGCATGGAATGGGCTCTACCATATTGTGATGGCTGACTTTCACATTGCATATATGAACATCTTCCCGCCGTTTGTTCAGTGCATTCGTGATCAATGCTTGAGGGGCCCATAATTGTATGTTCAATTGACTTACCACACACACAACATGACTAAACACTCATTTTCATTATTACTTTGGAATATTTGAGGTGCTGGCATTTTGGAACATTTTCCCGAGAGTAAGAAATTTTATTCTTGGTATAATGTTAGCCAAACACCCATATTTACTAATTTTGATTGCAAATTACTGATTTATTAATTAACTTTCAGTGATGGCTGAGGATGACCCAATGGCCATTGGAAAGGAGGCTCTCCAAACAGGGGCATCCTACTTCATCCAAAAACCACTCTCACCTGTTGTCGTAGCATATGTATTGCAGCATATTGTGCATTGGACAGGGCGAATTCCTGATGATACTTTGAACGAACAAAAAATGAAGGACTTCACTAGGTCTTATATATGAAGGAAACGGAAAACAAAGAAAGATTCAAAATACACAAGGGGGTGCGACATTTACATGTAATTCTGTACATATAAATACTGCAAGAAGAATGTTACAACAAAATTTATTATTATGCAAAACATATATGACCTCCAAAATCTCTAATTATAAAATAGTGGTCTACATATATTTTTTCCCTACAAAGGTTTATAGTTAGGAAATACATCAATGATCAAACGTATAGAACACCATTTTATGTCATGAAATATTCTTTAAAAAAATAATCAAAGGAAATTCGTAAAAATACCCAACAGGGGCAAGACCCTTCATGAATTTTGAGATCAAGATTTTGTTATAACTATATATTCAATCGTCGAAGCATAAGGCAGATATTATGAGAGGCAACTGTTTGAAACTTGGACACTAAAGTGGGAAAATCTACACCTATGGCGTAGTGACCCAAGGGTTAATTGCCCTCCTTAAATTTTTTGGGTTCTCTTTATGGATTAGGAGAGTATTTATTTAAGTATTACTCATGTTGAATTAGTTGTTACTTGCTTTGTATAAATGAATATAGAGGACTGAGTTGATTTAAATGGAGATCAAATTTTTTAGTGGAAACCGGAGGTTACAAAATTTATTACTATGCAAAACATATAAGCTTATAGTACATATAAGGTCTTCAAATTAAGTCTATAATAAAATAGTGGTCTTCATATAAATTTTTCCTAGGAAGGTTTATAGTTAGCAAATACCTCAATGATCAAACCTAGAACATCATTTTATGTCCTGAGATATTATTTTTAAAATAATAATTAATAATTAAAAGTAAGAATAAAAAATGTTCGGCCTTAATTACTTGGGTTTCTTGTTACGCCATTGTGTATGAGCATGCCTAAGCTAAACCTTCACATGTTCGGAACTGGTTTTCTTAGGTAAGATGGGTATTTCATGCATAATACATATACAAAATGTCTGCTAATTATACACACCATTTTGTTTCTATGCTACTAGAGAAGTAAAAATACATGTGTGAAAAGCAATGAAATCAGTCGGTTAAACAAATACCCCACAATACCCACCAACTAACATTCTTGGGTGACACAAACACCCACACCACCCCTCAACTTATCAGCTTTGCATATATATTTTCTCATATCTTCTCAAAATTGCATAAATCAGGAGACAAATAATTAATAATATTTTTTTGACTGAGAAATCAACATATATATATTGTATATATTGTAATGATAATTTACATATATAATGATATTACAAGAAAAAAGATAATTATCAGTAATTATTTTTTCAATTTATATTCACTTTCAACTCCTTGTTGATATTTTCTCTGTTCTGCAAAAAGATTGTTAAAGCTAGTGAATATAGTCTTACTCTTTATTTTTCGATTCTGGACTCGGTGGTGGATTAAGTTTTCATCAATTATGTTGTGATTGGTTGGCATGAATGAATATGGAGTAATGGAATGAAATTTGAACTAAATTATGGAGAAATGTTTATTAATTTCATTGGTTCCTCCATTCCATTCCTTACATCATATACTAGAAATGACACCCCCAATTTGAGATCATTCTTTCCCATACTTATTTTCTTCTTCTATCTCATCATAACATTTTTATACTCACTCAACTTTTTACAAAAAATTTCCAACCTCTACTATTTTCATTTATTCATTTTATTCCATTGCATTCCATTCTCCCAAACCAAACACAACATTAGGAATTCTCGTATTTACAAACACTTCAGCCAACTAATAGGATTTAGTTGGTTCAAAATTTGTTCAGAGTTGAAACTAACAAACTTTTTGTCTAATTTAGTCTCACACATTTTTAGTAACACTCATATTTAGTGATCACTATTGTCTCATACTTTCTTTTATCTCTATAGAATCTTTATATAATTTTTCATCCGCTTCTTCATTTCATTCCATTCCAAGTGAACACAACCTAAAATTTAAGATATATTTGCAACTCATTTCTCATCCAATGTCATTATACTCAAAATTAATAATAAATTAAAAACTAGAAAATAGAGTCAATAGCATTATAAACATGTAGTAGGGGTATAGTATCAAAACTCACTGTTAAAACTAACCATAGGAAAGACCCTATACTACACTCGGACACTTAACTCATTAATTCTTAATCTTTATAATATAATATGAAATTCTTATATTAAGAAAGTTCTGTTAGAGTGATTAAACAAAAATTCTGGAGATGATGATAGAATTAATTTCACATAGTTAATATAACTCTGAGATAATGATCAACACATAATTGTCCTTAAAAACTTGATCATCACTACTAGAAAAAATAGGATAGACATCAGGCCTTTAACATTTTGGGGCTGTCTAATCAATTAAATAGGTCATAGAACCATTAGAGAAACGAAAAGATGCAAATACCCTCAAAAAATATAAAGGAATTAATTAGGATAGATGGAATTACGCATTTTATAACGATTTTCAAAATTTGATATTTCAATTAATAATTTTTGAAATCTAATATTAAAATTGGTTTCACAATCAAAATACATGTACATACACTTTACTCTATGTTAGGCCGAATAAACTCACTATATATGTGATAATATAGTGAACACAATCCAAAAGAAACACAAATATAAGAGAATAATTCAACTAAACTCTTATTCACAAATCACAGTAGCTTACAAATAATCTCTTAGTGATTTATAACTTATCACTAAGAGCTGCTAGGTTACACTAATGATATTCAATTGATAACTCATCTAGAGTAAACCCTAAGCTGTGTTTATATACACAGTTACATGATATCTACTGATTGATTTATAATTATCTGCTTCCTAAAATAATCTAATCAGCAGCTATCCTTCTGCTGTCCTGATTTGCACAATCTCTCTTGATATTTATCTTCCTTATTTAGTCAGATATGCTCCTGAAAATCAGCCGCCTGCAAACTCTGATCATCGCTTAAACTCTGATCCAGCTGGCAGTCGCTAAACTCTGATTTCCAGCTAAACTCTGATATTTGCTTCTGCACACTAAACAAGTTAAATACCTGTGACATCATCAAATATGTAACAATCTCCCCCAACTAGTACATTAGACAGAATGAACAAGTTCTATATATTTACTGATGATGTCAAAAACAATCAAGGACAAATGCAAGAAATAATTAATCTGCATAAATGAATCATAACTTACAGATTGAGCAGAACTAATTACAACTTACAGTACATATCAGAACTTAGTCAGCCAATCAGTCTATACCCATAGCTCTCCTTAACAAACTGAGTAATCAGATTTTCTTCAATTTTCTTCAGAGTCTGTACCATTTGAGCTTTGACAGTCTTGAGTTCTTCATCTTCATCTCCTGTCTGGTATATGGCTGATCTCAAAGCATTTGCTTTGCTTCTCTTCATTGCTTCTCCCAATTGAATCACTCTGGGTCTGTCTGCTTCATTATTATAACCCAAGACTCTGATATTTGCAATAGTCTCCATCACAGAGCTATTCTTTTCCATGTCAATTTCAGAACCATCATCTTGAGCTATTTTTGGAATGTATTCTTCATCAGGCTGTACTCCATAGAATCTTCTCTTTTCCCTGATTGTTCTTTTCATCAAGTCTGACCACCTCTGAGTAGCTTTATTCTTGATCTCCAGCATATAGTGAAAATGCTCCAGCTCCCTCAAAGATTTCAGTAACAAATCAGCTTCTGAGATTCTATAAACTCTGCCAGACTCCAGAAATATAGCAATCTTTTCTTTGTCTTCTGTCCCATCATGAGTGTCCATTAAGATTTGAACTGACTCAACCTTATCAAGATCCTCCTGTGTTACAGCTTCTCCTACTTTTTCAGTCAGAGGATAAGGATCCCTGAAAGTAGTTGCTGAACCTGTTTGAATCTTTTCTTTTCTATGACCAAGGCCAGTCCAGTCATAAGCTTCTTTTCCTCTGGTTCCATGAGATCTGATTCTGGTGAGCAGTGGACTTTCTTTGTACAGATTTGTACCAAGACTTCCAAATAGACTTTTCTTCTTCTGGGATTTAGCTTTGTCAACTTGAGCTCTGTCAGTGGTTGACTTGATCCATGTAGCCTTAACTTCAATAGGCTTCACATTTTCTTCATCTTTGCTTTTAGCTTGAGCAATGTCAGAGGCTAAATTCTGATCAGTTTCTTCAGGAATTTTTACAAGTGTTTGTTGAACTTCTGATTCAGCCTTTCTTGTAGATGGAACACCATCTATGACCTTTTTCCCTTTTCTGCTTGAATCAGAGTCAGATTTTTGATAAACTCTGGGTCTATCTATATCAGCATAATTTATCTCACTGATCACAATTCCTTTCCTTCTTGAAGAAGTTGACTTCTCAGTGATCAGCTTCTTGCCATCAGAGCTTATTTTCTTCTGATCAGTTGCAGTCTCATTTGGCTTTGATTCTCTGTTCTTCTTGATCTCAGCAGCCAGCCTCTCTTCTTCTTTTCTAATGTCTTCAAGTGATAACCCTGGATTTTCCTCTTCGAATAGATTCTTTGCAACTGCTTCATCAAAAGCTAGTTGTGTAGGGGCTTTGTAGAAGAAGGTCTTTTCCTCTCCTTGAGACTTCACTGTGTGCCTTAACAGCTTAGATTCAGGATCACCAAGCTCAACCAATTTCTCAGAGAGAGCTTTGGTTTTACAGTCAGCTGGTATCAGAGCTTGTTGGGATTTTGTTTTCTGTGGTTGATGAGTACTGCTTCCAGCCTTATCATTCCTTTTTTCTTTAGATTGACTCTGAGAATGCAAGATTATCTCAGAGTTTAAATTTCCAGACTCCTTCTTATCTTTATCCTCTTCCTCATCATCTGGTTTTCTCTGTTGCTGATCAACCTTGCATTTGTCTTTCAGTACTTTCTCCCCCTTTTTGGCATCATCAGGGATGAGAAATTTAACCAGTTGAGCAACAGAGGAGCTCAACTCAGCCAGAGTTTGCTGCATTGATTGTTGAGTGAATTCTATAGAGGATAGTCTGGTTTCCACAGAGGAAGTTGGAGCTCTTTGCATCCTCTTAGAGTAACTGAGAGTGCAAACTCTGTTCTCTGTAGTTGTGGAAGGAGGAATTTCACAGACAGGAGCTGTTGATGCAGAATGTACAGGTGAAGGATCTCTGACCGGAGAGACTTCTCTGACTGAAATGTTTACTCTGTTCTCTGCAGAGACTTCAGCTGCAAAAATAGCTGGGGCAATATGATGACCAGAGGTGACCTCTGTAGTATCTGTATCATCATCATCAACTGCAATACTGAGTGTCTGGGAGCACAGTGGAGCTGTAGCTTCCTCAGAATTTGCAGCAGATAATATCTCCTGATCAGGAGCTGCAACCAATTCTTCAACAGGAATTATAATTTCTTGAGCAATGTCTGGAGTAGTGACAATTGCCTCAGATTCTTCAGGAATGTTGACAGAGATAGGAACGGCAGCTTCTGTGGAATGTGGCAAAGGATCCTCTGACTGAGGAATAGATTCTGACATTGGGGTATCAGCTTTAGGTGAAGTAGTCAGAGGTACTGCAGATAAGGTGTTTGATGAAATGCGCACAAGAGTTTTTGAAACGATTATCAGAGAGAGAGAGAGTGATTAATTGTGTGAAATAATGAAAAATTTCAATTTCTGACAATATATATGTATGTACGCATGCGGGTGAGATATAAGCGCTGTAGTGGGGCACGTGGCAAGCGCTTAACGGTAAAAAAAAATGGTAGTGGAGCAGTAATAATGAGTGCGTGTGAATCTGAACAAATGTGCACCATTTACCAATAAAACACAAATAATTACCGTGTTTTTCTCCACTCAGGAATACCAATGGATTTTCTACCGTTTGATAATTAAAAACTAATATTATCTGACCAAAATAATTATTTTAACTCGGACTTTGATCAGAGGCTGACCATTGACCAGAGTTTAAATAAATGACTTATTAAGTGACAAATGAAAGAGAGATTATTGAATCTTGTAATGGAGAGAGATAAATATTCAAGGTCTAAACAACACTTGCTCCTCAGAGTTTGCAAATATTTATTGAACTCTAGTCAAAAATTACTCGAAGCCAAAAAAAAATTGTTAATCACAGAAGTGGAGTGAGGTGTGTGTTAACATGAATATTCTAATGTCACAGAGATTGTCAAATTTCTTAACTAATATTAGAAAGACTCAGATTATTAGAAAATTGTTTAGTCATCTCATAAGCCGAGTTTCTCAAGTTATGGATCAGAGTATACTTATTTCTTCTCTTTGGAATCACAAATGTCTTTTGAAAGGGAACTCCTCATGGTAAGTGAGTCATAACCTTTATTTGACTTTTTGTTTTCTCAGAGTATTTCTCCAGTAATCAGAGAATGTGAAAAGTCACCAAAAAAATTGTTTCAATTTTTGATGCATTTGCTTAATACCAGCAGTGCACTTGGTTCTTTCCTTTCACAAATTTTCTAAGATCTCAAAGGAGTACCTGAGATTATTTCTTTTCTTTTGATTTTCTTTACTGAGAAGAAATTTCTTGAGGACCCATAACTGAGTTGTCTTAACTCTTAGCTTAGAAGAGGAATAAATCAGATTCTTTTCTGAGTACATGTCTAATATTTAAGAAGTAAGACAATCTAGGTGACAAAATTAACTCATGTGTTATGTGTTAAAGATTTCCACAGCTGTAATATCACAAAATTCAGACTTTAGAGAGACTTATGACTAAATTCAGTTAAGTGCAACATATTCTTCACAGGAATCTCTTTCATCATGAAAAATTCAAGTCATCAGAGTTTGTCGGGTCAGAGTTTAAATATCAGAGTTTATCAAATCAGAGTATAATCATCAGAGTCTGAATGGAGAATAACAGATGCAGTTGCAGATAAGATTTATAACAACAAATACTGACAGATAAAGTGTTTGTGCAATGTGTCAGAGTTTAGAGAGGACCAGAGATCATCCCTAATTCGTTTACAAGCCTTGTAAAAGTTGCTTCAGCCAATGGTTTGGTGAATATATCTGCCAACTGCTGATCTGTTGGAACAAAGTGTAGCTCCACTGTTCCTTCCATCACATGTTCTCTGATAAAATGATACCTTATGCTGATGTGCTTGGTCATAGAATGCTGTACTGGATTTCCTGTCATGGCAATAGCACTTTGGTTATCACAATAAATAGGAATTTGAGTCAGAGTTAACCCATAGTCCAGTAGCTGATTCTTCATCCATAAAATCTGAGCACAGCAGCTTCCTGCAGCAATATACTCTGCTTCTGCAGTGGATGTGGAGATAGATTTTTGTTTCTTACTAAACCAAGAAACTAATCTTCCTCCTAGAAATTGACAGCTCCCACTTGTACTTTTTCTGTCTATTTTGCATCCTGCAAAATCTGCATCAGAGTAACCAATCAGTGTAAAGTCTGATTCTCTGGGATACCAGAGTCCCATCTCAATTGTTCCTTTGAGATATTTGAAAATCCTTTTGACTGCTACAAGGTGTGGTTCTCTTGGATCTGCTTGAAATCTTGCACAGAGACAGGTTGCAAACATGATATCAGGTCTACTAGCAGTCAGATATAGGAGTGAGCCTATCATACCTCTGTAGTTAGTAATTTCTACTGGTGAACCAGTATCTTTATCTAACTTAGTGGCAGTTGCCATTGGAGTGGTAGCAGCTGAGCTATCCTGCATGCCAAATTTCTTTAGCAGGTTCTTGGTATATTTAGACTGATTAATGAAAATTCCTTCATCAGTCTGTTTAACTTGAAGTCCCAAAAAATAGCTCATTTCTCCCATCATGCTCATCTGATATCTAGACTGCATAAGCTTTGAGAATCTCTCACAGAGTTTAGGATTAGTAGACCCAAAAATAATATCATCTACATAGACTTGAACTAATAGCAGATCATTACCATGGTTGAGATAAAAAAGAATTTTATCAATTGTACCTCTGTTGAAACCACTGTCCAAAAGAAATTGAGCCAGAGTTTCATACCATGCTCTAGGTGCTTGCTTTAGTCCATACAGTGCTTTATCCAATCTGTAGACATGATCTGGAAATTTTGTGTCCACAAATCCTGGAGGTTGTTCAACATACACTTCTTCCTCCAGCTCCCCATTGAGAAAAGCACTCTTTACATCCATCTGAAACACTTTGAATTTCTTGTGTGCTGCATAAGCCAAGAAAATTCTGATTGCTTCCAATCTGGCAACTGGAGCAAAGGTCTCATCATAGTCAATTCCTTCTTGTTGAGAGTATCCCTTAGCTACCAGTCTGGCTTTATTTCTTGTAATTACACCATCACTGTCTGTTTTGTTCCTGAAAACCCATTTAGTACCAACTATTGATCTGTTCTTTGGTCTAGGTACAAGTGTCCAGACTTTATTTCTCTCAAATTCATTTAACTCCTCCTGCATTGCTGTTACCCAGTCTGCATCCTTTAAGGCTTCTTCCACTTTCTTTGGTTCTGTTTGAGATAAAAATGAATGAAATAAACACTCATTTGCTGTTGCAGTTCTGGTTTGTACTCCAGCATCTGGATCCCCAATAGGATCCCCAATAATCAGATCTGGTGTATGAGACTTAGTCCATTTTCTTTCATGTGGCAGTTGATTCCTGGAACTGGATCCTCCCCCATGATCCATGCCAGTATCATTTTGATTCTCTGATGCCTCTCCCCCATTATTCATGCTATCTCCATGAGCATTCTGAGTTTCTGATGCTCCCCCTGAAGATGTGTTCTCCTGATTCTCTGATGTAGAGTGATCAGAGTTTGAGGAGTCAGAATCAGAGTTTGTGTTTTCTGTCGAGTCTGCAACATTTTCATTCAGATTTTCATTTTGAAAGTGCTCCCCCTCAACATGTGCTTGAGGTTGATGATCAGAAGTGACATGTTCTGATATTGTCTCAGAGTCAGAGTTTATGGAATCAGAGAATGCATCTTCATCTTCAAATCTCAGTTGCTCATGATCTTCAAAATCTTCCATTCCAGTAATTTTCTTATCATCAAAGGACACATGAATGGATTCCATGATTACCCTTGTTCTCAGATTGTAAACTCTGAAGGCTTTTGTTGATAAAGGATAACCAACAAAAATTCCTTCATCAGCTTTTAAATCAAATTTAGTTAGCTGTTCAGGATGATTTTTCAGAACAAAACATTTACATCCAAAAATATGGAAGTATTTGAGATTTGGTTTTCTGCCTTTAACCATTTCAAATGGAGTTTTCCCATGTTTGTTGATCAGAGTTGCATTCTGTGTGAAACAGGCAGACTGCACAGCTTCAGCCCAGAAGTAGGTTGGTAACTTTGCTTCCTCCAACATGGTTCTTGCAGCTTCAATCAGTGTTCTGTTTTTCCTTTCTACAACACCATTTTGTTGAGGTGTTCCAGGTGCTGAAAATTCCTGTTTAATGCCATTTTCTTTACAGAACTCCTCCATTTTAAAATTCTTGAACTCAGTGCCATTATCACTTCTGATGATCTTTACTGCATCTTTAGAGATTTTGTTCAACTGTTTAACATGCTCAATCAATAAAGATGGTGTCTCATCCTTGCTGTGAAGAAAATATACCCATGTATATCTGGTAAATTCATCAACAATGACCAGAGTATATCTCTTCTTTGCAATGGACATTATATTGACTGGTCCAAAAAGATCAACATGCAGCAGATGATATGGCTCAAGAATTGAGGATTCAGTTTTACTTTTGAAGGAAGACTTCCTCTGTTTTGCTTTCTGACAGGAATCACAGAGTCCATCTGGAGTAAAAACTGATTTTGGAAGTCCTTTCACAAGATCTTTCTTCACAAGCTCATTTATATTATTGAAGTTCAGGTGAGATAATTTCTTGTGCCAATTCCAGCTTTCTTCAATACTGGCTCTGCCAAGTAGACAGATTGCAGAGCTTTCAGAGTTTAAAGATAGCTTAGCTTCATAGATGTTGCCATGTCTGTATCCTTTCAGAACAACTTTTCCAGTTCCTTTACTAATGACCTCACAGTGTTCTTCCAAGAAATTGACATGATATCCTCTGTCACAGATTTGACTTATGCTCAGCAGATTGTGCTTAAGTCCTGAGACAAGAGCTACAGATTGAATGATGACATTTCCAAGATTGATGTTGCCATATCCCAAAGTTTTCCCTATGTTGCCATCTCCATAAGAAACATTTGGGCCAGCCTTCTCCACAAAGTCTGATAGCAGGGCTTTATTTCCTGTCATATGTCCTGAGCATCCACTGTCCAGAACTAGGATGTTTTTCCTGTTGCCCTGCAATCACATACACAATTAATGATTAATTTTAAGGACCCAGACTTGCTTGGATCCTTTGTTCTTGTTAAGTTTGTTAACACTAGCAGCGGAAGATTTATCAGAGTTTATATCAGAGTTTGTGTTAACAGATTTTTTAACAGATGCTGAACTAGGAGAATCAATCTTTTTCTTCAAAGAAGGTTTTAATTCATAATAATTGTAGTACAAACTATGATATTCCTTACAAGTGTAAATGGAATGCCATAAACTACCACAATGAAAACAAGGATTCTCTGGTCTAAATCTAGTATTCCTAGTCTTAACTTCTGATTTTGGAGACATAGCATTTATGTCCTTATTTTTCCTGCAAAAAGAAGCAAGATGATTAGGATTACCACAATTATGACAAGTTTTCCTAGGAGCATTTGGAACAGGCATGTAATTGTTGCTTTTGTTTATTCCAACCTTTCCATTCCTATTTTTCCTAGGTTCCTTAATCCTGTTTTCTTTCTTAACCTCCTTGAGTTTATGCTTAAGCTGTTTCTGAGTCATTAAGCCAATATTAACCTGTTTAGGAGTATCAGTTTTAGATTCTGCAACAAATCTTACTGGAACTACTTTGGGTTTTTTAATCTTAATGGTTTCTTGTTTATATGACTCAGCTTCATTTTTATCAGAGTAACCTAACCCTTTCTTCCAGTTCCCACTTTCTAAGATATTCTGAGTAGTCTTCCCTGAGTTAGTCCAAGTTCTGATTATCTCTCTTTCCTTAGCAAGTTCTGATTCAAGAGAAGCATTTTTCTTTAAGAGTTCATTTTTAACAAAGATAGAATCATCTCTTTCCTTCTGAACTTCAAGCATCTGAACTAGTTCCTTTTCAAGATAATCATTTCTTTTCTTAACATCCAAGATCTCAGATTTTAATCTGTCATTTTCTAATGTCTGATCTCTATAACTAACATGCAGAGTTTTAAGAAACAATCTTAACTCAGTTATATCCTCAGTATCAAAAGCAAGAGTGGAATGAGGTACCTTAGTTTCAACAGTCTCAGTGCTGTTGTCCATGTTTGCCATCAAGGCATAGTTGACTTCTTCCTCTGATTCTGATGAGTCTGCCCAACTCCCCTTCTTTGTGATAAAGGCCTGTTCCTTTTCTTTCTTAGCTTTCTTGCACTCAGTTGCAAAATGTCCTTTCTCTCCACAATTGAAGCAGGTGTATTTAGACTTATCAGACTTTCCAGATTTTTCTTCTTTGCCTTCATTCCTTTTGAAGACCTTCTTATCAGAGTTTCTGTCTTTCCTTGAGAACTTCTTCCCTTTGTTGAAGTTCTTGTAAGCCATCTTCTTGAAGCTTTTTACCATTAATGCTGCCAGCTGCATCATCTCAGTATCACTGTCATCAGAGTCTGAAGGGATATCAGAGTCTGAGTCAACATCAGAGTTTGATGACTCAGTATCAGACTTTTTGACAATAGCTTTTCCTTTGCTTTTCACAGTTGAATCTTCTTGAACTTTTAGGGCAACTGGTTTGGGTTTCCCACCATGTCGTTTGCTCCTTTGCTCCATCTCAAGTTCATGAGTTTTCAACCTTCCAAAGATTTCATCCAGAGACATCTCTTCAAGATCAAGATTGTCTCTTATAGTGGTTACTTTCAAATCCCACTTTTCAGGAAGAGCAAGCAGAAATTTGAGATTTGAGTCTTCCAAATCATATTCTTTATCCACAAGAGACAAGTCATTCAGCAGCTTGACAAACCTATCATAAAGATCAGTCAGTGATTCACCTGATTTTGAATCAAAGTGTTCATACTCTTGAGTAAGTATGGTCCTTCTGTTCTTTTTGATGGCTTTGGTTCCTTGACATCTGACTTCCAAAGCATCCCATATCTCCTTTGCAGTTTTGCATCCAATTACTCTATTGGACATAGCATTGTCCAGAGCACTATGCAACAGATGCTTCACCTTTGCATCTTTACTGATAGATGAGATGTCCTCTGGAGTATAGTCCTTCTTCTCTTTAGGAATCATCTTCTGGGGTTCATCTCCCACTGCAACAGAGAGCTTCGTTGGCATGTGTGGACCATCATAAATTCTATCCAGATATTCTGGATCTGTAGATTCCAGAAACATGATCATTCTTACTTTCCAGACAGAATATTCAGATGCCCTGAGGACCGGAACCCTAAGAGACTCATATCTACTGTTTTGTGATTTCTCAGACATGATTGTGTGTGATTAAGATCTCACTGTAGGTATATCAACAGAGCTGGCTCTGATACCACTTGTTAGGCCGAATAAACTCACTATATATGTGATAATATAGTGAACACAATCCAAAAGAAACACAAATATAAGAGAATAATTCAACTAAACTCTTATTCACAAATCACAGTAGCTTACAAATAATCTCTTAGTGATTTATAACTTATCACTAAGAGCTGCTAGGTTACACTAATGATATTCAATTGATAACTCATCTAGAGTAAACCCTAAGCTGTGTTTATATACACAGTTACATGATATCTACTGATTGATTTATAATTATCTGCTTCCTAAAATAATCTAATCAGCAGCTATCCTTCTGCTGTCCTGATTTGCACAATCTCTCTTGATATTTATCTTCCTTATTTAGTCAGATATGCTCCTGAAAATCAGCCGCCTGCAAACTCTGATCATCGCTTAAACTCTGATCCAGCTGGCAGTCGCTAAACTCTGATTTCCAGCTAAACTCTGATATTTGCTTCTGCACACTAAACAAGTTAAATACCTGTGACATCATCAAATATGTAACACTCTAAATATAAGTATCACTTTTATAATTATAAAGTAGGTAAGAATCTTGTTTATTTTATATATATTGAAAAATTCTTGTTTTAAGTTAAAAAAATATATAAATTTTATTTCTATATATAAGGGATATATTTAAGCCCATGTGAAGAGATACCTGGCTTTCAAAGCCCAACAAAACCCTAGGATCAAAATTAAGTAAAACATATTTGATTCCGCCGTGAACAAACACCATATCTATAAAACATCTTGATACCATTTACATTAGTAGATTGTTAACATAGAGATTTGTCAACTATACATCCATTTATGATATGAACTTGTTTTCATGGGTATTGATTTAATAGTGTTTACGCTACTGACTTTGTTCGGCGTTTGGGATCGGAATTCACGGATTCTATCATGGTTGAACTCGCTAATACACCCACAATTATGAATCATCATTACAGGTTTGATATCTTTTAGTTACGCTTCTTTATCGAATGTTAAAATTATCATAATAGAATGGAGTTTAGTCCTAATAGATGAGTTCGAAACTATCCTCAACTTCTGAATTGTAATATTCATACTAAGAAATTTCTACTGTAGTGAATAGTCACAAAAAATTTTGGGTAGGGATGAGAACGGGTCCGATCGGTTCGGATATCGAAGATATCTAAATCAAAATTATTTTTAAAATCCAAACGAGTTTCATATATCAAATCCAAATCCAAATCTACGGGTTTCGGACTGGGTTCGGGTTTCACATATCAATTCCAATAGGGTTTCACATATCAATCTGAATCCAAATTTTTTGAGCAGGGCTCCATCCTTGTTCCCACTAGACATGCATAAAAGGTCCATCAGGCCGTCGAGTTGTGATGGGACCCCAAAAAACACTAGGTTTTTTTTATCAAAACCCTAGACCGACTTTGACTTTGAGTGGGCCGGACTTTTATAAAATAGTTGAGTCCATTTAGGTCCCAACCGGGTTTGTATGAAGGCCTCATGCCAATTTAATTAGAGTAATTCTCAATTAAAACTTGAGTAAATGAGTTAGTATTATATTGACTTACACATTTTTTTTCTTATTTTTAAATATTTTAAGATTTAAATTATATTTGAGTATGATATTGAAAAATCAAGTTAAAAAGATATTAAAATTTTATATGAGAAATAAGTATATATTAAACACATGAATCAATTTAATATTTTGTAATTGTCTTTCAATTTTTGCATAAAAGGTTGCTAATATTATCTTAGAAAATATTTTCTCAATATGTTAATATTACTTTGCTCTCAAGTAGTTAGATTTCATTTAATTTATTATCAAATTTAAATTAGGCTCTCCCAACGGTGAATGATGTTCTTGCCGACTCTGCTGAACCACCAAGCAGTTTGATTATGCCTCTGCTGAGGTATCAGAAAGAGTGGTTAGCTTGGGCGCTGAAGCAAGAGGAGTCTGCAGCCCGGGGATGGATACTTGCAAACCAGATGGGGATGGGCAAGACTGCTCAAGCCATCGCACTGGTCCTGGCTAAGCAGGAACTTCAAGGAGCCGGGGATGGAGCTTTCCCCCTACCATTACCAAGTTCATCTTTTGGGTTGCCAAAAGCGAAGGCGACCCTTGTCATATGTCCTCTCATTGCGGTGACGCAATGAGTGAACGAGATTAGCCGCGTCACGGTGACAGGTTGCCAGAAGGTGCTGGTCTATCATGGATCCAAGAGGGGCAAGTCCCTTCATGAATTCTTGGATCATGATTTCGTGATTACCACGTATTCAGTCGTCCAAGCTGAATACAGGAAGTATGTCTTGCCAGAGAAACAAAGATGCACCGGGTGTGGAGAGTTGTTCGATGAAGGGATCTTGGCTTACCACCGAGCTTTTGTTTGTGTAGTAGAACCAACAAGCATCATAAAGAGAGGAAGAGTAACAATCCTGGGGTGGATGTTACTGAGTCGGTGTATGATGGGAAGAGCGCCTTTGGAGCTGGTTCTTCTACCAATGATTCAGAAGCAGCTGAAAAGGGACCTCGTCAAAGAAATTTTAATTTGTACTCCGTGGACCGGAACCGTATAATATTGGATGAGGTGTGTTTTAATGACTAGTACTGTTAGAAAGTGTCTCAGGCTTGGCTGGTAATTTAGTTGATGTGTCTTTTTTGTGTGTGCCGCGCTTATATATTGAATCGAGATATTAATAAATGAATTATGAGCTACCCACATTCATTTATACAAAACATATCTAATGAAGCTCCTGAATATATGTGTATGTGCTTAAATGCATATTTAAAGTCATAGAGCAGCATGATCTATGGACAGTAAGTATTACCTGGATACCTGAAACCAGATTAGCTTGTTTCACTATGCCATTAAATATTAAAAACTTGTTTTGATGATTTGATGATCTACATGAACAAAACTAATAGTTTCATTTGTTGTCAACTAGATTAGGTTTCATATTAGTTTTTTACATTTTCATCTGCACTTTAAAACCATATATATAGTACTTGTTCACATTTGATCTTTTATTTTGAAAATCAGGTGCTTACTCTTTAGATATGATGGATTAAGTTAGAGTTGTAAATCTACTGTAAAGGTCCTTTAAATGCCTTTCAGTGTTTGACTTAAATTATTACCTCAATTTACTGGATAATTTCTATTTTTATTGCAGGCTCACTATATCAAAGATCATCGAAGTAGCACTTCCAAAGCTGTTCTTTCCTTCAACTCTTCCTACAAATGGGCTTTAAGTGGCACTCCCCTTCCTACAAAGGATAAGGCCTTTGGAGCTGGTTCTTCTACAAATGATAAGGATTTTTTTATTACTGCATATTCAGTGGTCGAAACTGAAAACAGGAAATATGTGCTGCCAGAAAAACAAAGATGCACGTGGTGTGGAGAGTTATGTGCACTTTGTGTACGTGTAATTTGTCAAGTAATTATAAGAGTTAAGTGCACTTTGTGTACGTGTAATTTGATCATCACACCACCTTCTATATTAGATTTAACAACAAATAATTAAAAGACTAAAGTTTTTTATATAGCAACCAAATACAAGTTATTAATAAGGTTTTTTCTCTAGCCTTTTTTCTCTCTTCTCTCTAGCTGCCTCCCTCTTTCCTCATTCGGACGGGGCTTCCAGCGGTTTTCTGGGGAAAGCCCCAAATTCTTCCGTTTAATTGCTTGTTCTTTTATTGTTCTTGTTTGATTCATTGATTTTGGTAATAAAACTCCCTCTTTGGGCAAAGTTATTTTAAATCTATATCACCGAAACTTTCGATTTTCGTTCTTATTCTCTTCCAGAGAGCTTTTTGGATTTGTGATTGGATCGATTATCTACTAGCACTACGCCATAAGTAGGCTATTGCAATGCCTCAATGCCTCAAATATTAAGTGATGAATTTTTTTTATTAATTTAGTAAATGATTAAAAGCTTGTTTCAATATTTTTAATTTTTTTAATAGTTTACTTAGCCGAATTAATTTTATTGTTTTTATCACCAGTCAAAACCGACCACCCGAGTTTTTAATCGGTCGGTAATGACGCAACAAAACAGTCGGTTTTATGCACTTGAGTGACTGGTCAGAAATGATTTAAACTTGGTCGGTTTTCTTTATTTAAATTAAGAGTTTTGTCGGAAATATATTGCATGTGATCGGTTTTCTGCATATACAATATTTTTAATTTTTTTTAATAGTTTACATAGCCGAATAAAATTTGTTGTTTTTCTCACAAGTCAAAACCAACCGCCAGGGTTTTAAATCAGTCAGAAATGAAGCAAGTCATTTCCGACCGCCGTCGGTCAGAAATAAAGCTAGGCCCCACCGCATCCCCACTTAGCCAATGACAAGTCGACAACAAGTTAAAAGCTGACCAATTATTTTAAACCAGTCGAGGTGGTCGGAAATGACCACATGCGGTCGGAAATGTGTCGGTCGGATTTAGCGACGCGACGTCCGTGTTAGCTGAAGAACGTTGGTGAACGGGACCCACGCCCCCTTATAACCGACCGACCTTGTCCGGTCGGTAACGGCGGTCGTAAATGACCCAGTTTCTTACGACCGATCTCGTTTGATTGGTAAGTCGGTCGGAAATGCCCACTTTTTGCCCTACCAATGTGGTCGGTCGGTTTTATTGGTCGGTTTTGTCCGCTTTTCTAGTAGTGGGCTAATGAAAATGCAGCAGCTTCGCCTCCCGATACATAGCCCTTAATGCTTTAATTTATCAAACCTTTTTTTAAAAAAATTTAATTTATGGTATATTGCTATGTAAACATTTGTTGTGTTTGGTTTTGTATTGTGGAATATTATTAGAGAAATCTTTATTTTAAGCAAAGTTCTAATTAAAATCTTAATATCCAATGTCCCGATATGATGAACAGACGTGATAGGAAAATTTGATGTCCCATGATCACTGGCATCAAAATTGTGGGGGATAAATCGTGTAAATTGATGAACGGCGGCATTCTTTCTTACAATCATTTTGCTTTTCGATATTTTTCCAATGACACTATTATTAATACTGAAAATGGAGTGACTGATCTTCACCAGTACGATGGGTGGTACATTACCAAGGTGGTCATAGTCAAAAATATATAAGCAGCAACTTCTCTAAATCCTTTTCCCTAACCCTTACAGAATGCTTCAAACCTCGCGGTCCTGTAGAACCCGAAAACGTTTTACTCAAGTGTATACTGTAAATCTGTGGGATAATCAACACACATACAGATAAGCCAAAAGCTCGGTTTTTTATGTTTATTCAATAAACTCTTGCTTACAATGTGAAACCACTCAATAATCATATGAGTGTAGAAAGGAACTAAATAGCTAAACATACAACAGTGATTGAGATAAATCAGGAACTCTCCTGTTTTAACTCCACTCAAGTATCAACTCCTAAATCAACGCTAACAACCACGAACTAAACTTGCTGCCTCAAATAAATCAGCGACAACAATTTATTTGTTTAGTGAATAAGCAGTGAAAAAATAAAACAAGTTTAAAAGCAGTAAAACAGTGTTTAAAAGTCAATCATTGTCTCCTGCTCAACTAGAGCTTTGTTTTTCGCTTCTTAATTGTAAGCGGCTCTTGATTTGGTGATGAAAGTTTGTATGGAGTTACAGTTCTGGTCGATAGCTCAAATGATAGCTCTGTCATAGCATGATGAAGAGGGTACCAGTAATTCAACGAGAATGCATGAAGCAGGTACTTGTATTTGTATATACATATTCTTCAAAATATCATTTAACTGTCTCTTCATGAGAACAGGCTATTGCAATTTACTGTTTGTTCGACTCGATCATGGGTGTAGATGCCGTATCGCTTTTTATTATTAGATTAACACCTATTTGTTACAAATAAATAAATAAATAAATAAAACAAGTTTAGATTATATTCTAACAGGTCCAAGCACTTTTCCCACAAGGTCTTATTAGGGTTATTTGGTGCAAAAGGTAAACTGTCTTTACTATGGCTATACACCCACTGCTGTTGTTTCCAAAATAGTATGCACCCCCAACCCACTAAGAATAAGAATTGGATCAACCCCAATCTTCATTCCTTTGATAATCTCCTCAACAAGCTATTTTATTACAGTGTTTGAAATGTGATATGGAGCCTAAGTTTATCATTTTTCTGTTCTTTTGAATCCGGTCAAAGCATTGACCGACCAAGAAGAAGTTGAATTGGGTTCAAAAATTGAAGCTCATGGATTGGAGGTTACAAGAGTACCTTCAGAGTCTAAAAAATACCTTGACGAGGTTGTTTTTCTTCTCTCCTTAATTACTTTTTCACCTTCATCACATCTTTTTGTTGACATGATTCTAGACCCTGAGTAGACTCTAATTTATTGTCCGAAATTTCTGTCTACATTGTCACTTAATCATTATAGTTGGAGATAGCAAAGGAGCTGGATCAACTGTTAGCAAAACGTCTTCCAAACCCCATACATATCCTATTAATGAAAATAGGGAACCTGAACATTTCTACTTCTAAATCACTCTATAGACCACCAAGATAGTTCATTTGAATTATACATTCCGTTGGTCATCCTTTTGTTGATTGTAAAATTTGGTTTTTCATAGTAGGTTGTAAGCTGATAAACTTAGCAAACACTACAGATGCTGATCTTAAATATATGTGATAAGACATTGGGTAATATTTTCAGTTGCTGTAGTTCTTTTCTTCACTTTCTGGTTGTTAATTCATGTTAAACTTTAATTTTGGTCTCATATATTACCATGGTTTTCTTCTGCTTACAGAGAGACAATCTTTGGAGTGAAAATTTACTTGATTGTACGTATAGGGGAGACATAAAGTTCTAAAGGTAATGGATATAATATGAAAATCCAGGCAAAAGGAAATAGATGAAAATTGAAAGTGAGTAGCAAATCAGATACTTATCTATTAAGAGGTAGTATAGAAATCTTACATTGGTAATGGCAGATAGGAAGTATTATTGCCAATATATTTTATACCTACAAATCATTTTTATCTTCTATATCCCTAAGAATCATATGAAGTATTGTTGTCCATCCCAACTTTGGATTGGTACCACAAATTGGTTTATTGCAGTCAATCTGCGATTTAAGTGGCAACTTTAATGGCCAAAAATGCAGTGTGACATGTTACATGGAGTTAACAATTGGTTGGTATTTATAATTCTCAAATAAACTTGACAAGTTTCTTGTTTCTAGGCAGATGGATGGAGAGTCCAGTGGATAGAATCATCATCATTCTATTATATGCCTCTTGGTGTCCTTTCTCATATGAGATTCAATCCACATTTGGTGAGCTGGCTTCCAGGTTTCCAAATATCAGGCATGTAATGGCAGAAGAATTAATCTTCTGTTTTACCTAGGTGAGTTACTACGTCATACACTATTCTCAGTTTTTCTTGTACATTAAGTTGCCTCATCAACTTCCTTAGATTAACTATCATGGTCTGCATAGTTCGAATCCTCAAAATATTGAGTAATTTCTGTATTTGCTAGGAGTTAGATGTTATAACTTAATAATTCATTTTGCAAGTAGATCTGTATTCAACCTTAGTTAATATCTCAAAATGAGACTATAAATCAGAAAAGATAATGCAATATCTTTTATTTTCTCATCTTTACCAAGTATAGACTAACTGGTTGTAAGCTGATAAACTTAGCGAACACTACAGATGCTGATCTTACATATATGTGATAAGACATTGGGTAATATTTGCTGTTGCTGTAGTCTCTGTTGATTCTGCAGGGCTTGATCCAGTAGTTGATATGACCAATGCTCAACTCAGCCACTACAAGGAGACTGGTCATAAAGTTTTCAACCATGCAATCAGAAACCTTTGAAAGAAATATTCATCAAAGAGCCTTATCTTATATTATCTTTGAATTTCATCATTCTAAAGGCCATTATATATCTTATACCTCAAATAAAAACTTTGTGGTTTACACATGTTCCACATTTAAGTGCTGGATCGGAGAGTCCGACCAGCTTCTTAGGCGTGTCTTCCATTTCATGGATTTCCATAGGATTGGAAACAAGGTGAATAGAGGGTCCAGAAGCTTCAATAGAGGAGTTCAGAGCTCTGTTATGGTTTTCATCTTTGGCATTTGTGTGAATGTCAATGGCTAGAGCATCTCCGATGGAAGACTATTAAACTTCGTCACATGGCCTCCAAGGTCATATTTGTAAACCTGAAGTTTTCGTGTAGAATGACCATCTAAAATTTTTACAAAATATAGGTTGTATATATTGTCCCTTTTGTTACAAAAGTATAGGTTGTGTCTATTGTTCTCAAGGGCACACTAAAGTAAGTCACAAAGCAGCAAACTGCAAGGACAAAATGGCCCCCTTTTTGGTTTTGCCTGGTCTTGAGGGAAGTGCAGAATTGAATGCCAGGGCATGAAAGAAGAAGGCATCAGAGGGCCTAAGTGAGAGGCTAACTTTTAATATTGATAATTAGACTTTGTGCATACTCATCTTGATGCTCCTATAGAGTACTGATACTGGTACCACCGAAAAGTCTGCTATGTTATAATTAAAACAAAATGTTATCAAATAATTATAAATTTTTGACCTTTAAATTATACTATGTATTTAGGAAATTCCCCTGCATACGTACTTGGAGGCATTTTTTTCAAAGAGATTGGTAGTGCCTTTTTCCCAAGAAAAATATATTAGGAACGAACCTGGTGGCTAGAAAAAATTTGATGGAAGTGTGAGTGCTCTTCCGAGTTGATCAAGACTCACGTGTGGGGAAGTACTCTTGTTTTTCCACCATTAACAACACAGGTAGCTTATTTCGATTTCCTACATAGTATTGCTTTCTATTTCCCACAATATTAATTAACTTATCCTTGCCTCTTCTTATAGATGTTATTTTACATTTTGAACCAACATTTTGTATTAAATGAATTTAGTCTCATGAGAACACCTTAAATCTTTTATAAACTAATATTTTATTATATGGCTCTACGCACTTTATAATATTCGCAAGTAAAATGCTAGAATTTCTAAAACTGACTCTAAGATATCTTAAATGACAATTTAAGATGGAACTGTCAAATTATATTATTCATCATGAGCTCAGAGTTCCATAATAAAAATGCTCAATTTATATGATGAAATATTATGCATATTGTTGTGAGAGGAATTGATACAACACCCCCAGAACCGTATAGCACAATTATAGGGATATCTGTTACAACTACGAAAATCACGGCTAGCTCTTAGGGGCTACCGTTAACATAAACTAACGAAACAAATGAGAAACAAGTGTGTTTAAGGGCTGAGCTTGCAAAGAACCAAACAATGAGGCCGGAATTACGGAATTCCGTCCCGCAATTGCCCGGAAATATATGTCACAAAGGTTACACGTGCCTCTCTTTAGAGTGTAGAACTCGTGAAAATGATCCAAGTCCCTTTGCAAGGTGCCTACATACCCTATATTTATAGGGATCAAGCCCATGTAGTTCTCGATTTAGGACTCTGAAGAGATAAGCTCTTATCCCCTCTAGTTCGAGATAAAACAGCCTTCTTTCAGTAGTTATCCAGCGGTATCCCACTCCAAGTAGGTCACTTGAAGCCTTCATCTTGCATAATTATCCGAATGTTCATGAATTATCTTCCCCGATTGTAATTATCTCCATAATGCATGTATTTATCTCTTAATTCGTAGATAAATTATAGCTGATACACTCCCAATATGCCTCCAATTCGTCCCCCTTGAAACAAGGAAGAAGAGTCCTGCTTGGAGTCTGCCTGCCATTCTGCCCAGGCGGCGGAAGCCCTGCCAGCGGCATCCCCTAACTACAGCCCCGTAACTGCAAGCCAGGGTGCACTTAGCGGTAACCCCTAGCAGCGGTAACCCCTAAAGCGCCTTCAGGTGCACCCCCATTCTGATGGCAGTCTTCATTATGCTTCCAATGCAAGTCCATATACCTTCTTGTACACCTCCAATGATTCGCCCAGCCATGGTGAAGCCCATTATTCTTAACCAAATGATTCCAATAAGCCCAAGTGAAGCCCAAATAATATGATGGGCTATAAAATAAGCCCAGGGAGATTTTATGGCACAACAACTACCCCCGGTTCCTTGAAGTATTAAATACGAGAGGAACCTAAGAACGGTAACCCTCAATCACCCAGCTGCAAGCCCTCAAATTATGCCAGAGATTAATCGTAAATTATTTCTAAGCTTACGTGGGCGTAGCCCGGTGTAAGAAACAAGAAATAATTCAGATACACTTCCACTCATAATTACATAACCAATTGTATTAATTTTACGGCAACCACTGCAAGCCTTGAATATTTGTTCCCAAAATAATAAAAATTATTTTCCACGAATATGTCCGAGCTTCCACAATTTTATTCCACCTTTCTAGTTTCCCGCGTGTGCCATGTCAGTTTGTGATAAGGCTAATCCCAAAGGTTTCGGGGTTTAATTTAAATTCAAATTGGTTTGAATTGCAACAGAAAATCCCTAATTAGGTGGTGCAGCCGTAGAGTCCTAGCCTGCCTCTACCTCTTCAGCCACCCACCTAGGCCTCGGGAAGCCCTGCGTCATCAAAGCCTTCTCCACGCCAAGCCAGTCACGGCACGCCACCTGGCGCAGCTGTCCCCCACTTCCCACAGCTATATATACACTTACACACAGCCTTGTTTCACTTTTCTTTTATCTCTCAAACACTTCACTCCACACTCTCTCTTCCGACCGAAGCACTTCCAGGCGCGCCTCACTTTTTCTCACCGGCGTTCACTTCTCCGTCTCCGTTTCCAACTTCCGACCAAACGTATGCTCTCCTTGAGCCTTCGTTTTTTTTATTTTTCTTTTACATTTGCACCATGTCTGCAACTAAACGTTTGTATGATCCATGCCTATCTGCCTTTTTTTCTCTTGACTGTTCACCTCGGTATGCGTGCACACACCCACATTCGCCCTGCTTGACGTTACCATGCCCGATTAAACTACTGATTTGCCCTGCATGCCAGTATAGTTAAATATGTACACTCATCCTTTGAATATACACACACCACTGGTTTTAATTGACCCCCATTAGGCCCTGATTGTTTCCCAACTGGGTTATCGCCCTTGACGTCGTCACATTACTTTGAGGCCATGATCGTAGCCCTAGATTGTAAACCCTAGGTTCCCAATTGCCTCTAAGGGAAACCCCTCTTTCACAATCGAACCCCCTTTTCGTGCCCTTTATCTGCTGTGAATGTATTGTTTGCGTGATTTGCCTGCTACACTTGTTTAGCTGGTATCTTAGGATTGTGATTGGGCGTTGATTGTTGTGGTTGAGATTAGGGTTAGGATTAGGCTTCCCGTTCCGGGTTCCTTGTTGGGCTTCCCGAAGAAGATGAGCCGTCCTCGGTGGCCTGTGCCGCTTCCTATGAGGGATGTAGTCCTCTTATATTTCAGGGCTCCAACTGAAGCCTTTTCATTCCTTCTTCACACCCGTAGGGCTCCACCCTTGCAGCCCAGTCTTCCGCAAACCCTTTCTCCTTCTCCCTTTTTGTTTTTCTTTCTTTTGACCTCTTCACACCTTGCTGAGTCCTTTCGTTAACCCATCCTTTCCTCTTGTAGATGTCTCAAGGATCCATGTCCTCACACTCTTCTCAGTCTGCCACCAGCAAGGCTCCCGTTGTCGCGGTTGACACGGGATCCTCCTTTAGCCAGGACCTTCAGCCTGCCCGGCCCAGTTTAGGGGTTAGCTCCAGAACCCGCTCCAGGCGCAGTTTGGTGGTGAAGGAGCTCAACTGGACCACCTCTGAGTCCAGTAAGGCGGATGGGACCTCGGGCCTCCCGCTGGACCCTACTGCTGAAGCCCTCGAGGGGAGCCCCGAGGAGGCTGAACGGGAGGCTGAAGCTTCCGTGGAGGTGATCGAGCCTCCAGCTGTAGTCCTAGCCTGCGAGCATATGGACTCCATCATGACTCCTGCTCGGCTGCAGTCCCTATTGGAGTCCTGCAACCCTGGCTGCACCTTGGGGATCCCGAAGCCAGGAGAGAGGTGTCACCGCTTTGACACCCTCAAGTCGGGCACTGGCTACCCCAAAGCCGTGCTTTCCGCCCAGTTCTTCAGGCTGGGTTTGTCTCTCCCCCTCCATCCTTTCATCCTGGAGGTCTTGGACTTCTACGAGGTCTCCCCCATGCAGCTCACCCCCAACTCCTACCGCATGGCGGTCTGCCTCTACATCCTCTATGACATCCACCATGGGGTGAGGATGTCTGCCTTGGAGTTGGGCTGGTTCTTCCAGCTGAAACTTACTGGCAGGACCCCAGGGTTCTTCTACCTCACTGCCTGGAACACCCACCACAAGAAGGGCATCAAGGGCAATCGCCAGTCGATGTCGGACTGGCAGAAGCTCTTCCTTTACTGCTATGACTGCCCAGTCTACAGGAAGGACTTCAATCTCTCCCCCAGTAAGCCAGCTTTTCCTTAATCCATTGTCTAGTTTAGCCCTTTAGGGTTCCCGTTTAGTTTCCTTATGCTTGTATTTGTTGTGGACATGCTAGTGCAGACTCCTCTGGTGGGAGAGTCCCTTGAGAGGGCCAAGCATGTGTTAGGGCTATCCACCGGGCTAGGTGATGGCTCCAGCCTGCTTACTCCAGAGAATCTGGAGAGGCTCGGTTTTTCCACTACGGTGGTGGATGCATCCCCCGTTGACGAGGGGGGTGCAGATGTGGAGGCGACGGGAAGCCCAGGTTTCCTCTTAGCTTGCACCTTTGAACTTATTTGCCTTATATGATATTTGCTTTATAAATTTCCTTCCTGCATGCTTTATGATTTTTATGCCATCTGCTATGCTTGCATTCTCTCATATTTCTGCATATGTTTGGATATTATCTAACTGTTTCTCCTTGTTTCTTTCCACAGATATGGCTGCCAACATTCCCCGATTTGTCAAGCGCTCCACCAAGTATGAGGACCTCTTTGGAGAGGCCTCCGGTTCACAGACTCCTCTTCCCGTCAAGCCACTCTCCCAGCTTCCCGCTCCTTCCCTCGACCAGAAGAAGGCTTCTTCTGGGAGCCGCAAGAGGGAAACCTCCAAAGCCGGGGAGGCAGGGTCTTCAGCTGAAGGACGCTCTAAGAAGCCCAGGGTGGCCTTGGCGCGTAGCTCTCCTGCTTCCTCCTCTTCTCAGAAGACTCAGCTCTTCCAACGGATGCTCTCCGATCAGATCCCCGAGGCCACCATCCGGGAGTGGGATAGACTCTCCATTGCTGAAGCCACCCGCGACAAGGTGGTGGCGAATGCTAAGAGCCTGTTCCTGGACCTGAAGATGGGGGAACACGTGGCTGATACTGCCCGAGTCAATGAAGCCACGAGGGCAGAGCTGAAGCAGGCCAAGGTTGATCTGACCTCCACCACCAAGGAGAGGGATGCCTTCCAAAGGGCTAACCTCAAATTCAAGGAGGCGGAGACTAAGGCCCAGCAACTGAAGGAGAAGGAGGATATGGTGAGGAGGGGGCTAGAGGAGGAGGTTGATGGCCTGCGTAGGCAGGTTAAGGAGCTGGAGTTGCAGGTGAAAGGCCTTCAGGATGCGGCTGCCACCATGAAGGCTGGGAGGAAGGAGAGGGAGGCCACGATATTTGAGGCGGGGGTTGCCGCAGGAGTGAAAGACTGCGAGAAGTCGGCTTACCGCTTCTTTCCTGACAACGATTGGGCAAAGTTGGGGCCCGACGCTGCGGTGGCCCTGGAGGAAGCAAAGGCCGAGGACGAGGCTGGTCTGAATAAGGTCTTGGAGACCTCCCAGGGTCTTTCCGAGGACGGTGCCGAAAGGAGAACTGTAGCCGAAGACGAGCCGAAGCCTGCAGAGTTAATTCCTGTAGGTCTTGAGGTGACGCCCCCGGAAGGGGTTCCGGCTGCAGCTCCTGCTGTAACCCAGGCTTCCAAGGATCCTCCTGCTGGCGATGAAAAGGATTCCTCCTCTCCTGTTGCTCCTTGATCTCCCCTCCCCCTTTTTAATCAACTTTTAACTACGAATTGTGAACTTGTGCGTGGCGCTTGTCGTCATGAATTGAATATTTTTTTGGATGAGGGTGCGGGCACCTCCGAATGCTCCGCAAGACATTTTTTAGTGCTACAAGGGCCTCCCCCTGTTGGTGTGGGGAGGAATTTCCCTTGTAGTTTATTTTATATGTAATTGCTTTCACTTCTTCATTCTTTGCCTTGTATGCCTTTCTTGTATATTTCTCGTGATGTTGTATGTACTTGCCATCTAACCTTTCCATGCAGGTAAGAAGAGCGAATACAGGGAATATCCCCTACATACACTGTCCTGTTTCTAGGGGGTTATGACCCTTGTGGCTTTGTTCTTCAAGGTCGTTTCCTTCTTTGTGAATGTATGTTGATGTATACGTTTGTGTTAACTCCCCAATAGCGTATGTAAAAGCACTTAGTCTTTCCTTGTAATAATCCATTTAAGCACAGTTGAATCTGATCTCACATGTGTGAGAATCTAGGGACACCATTGGACGTAAGCCTTAAAATAACCCCTAGGTGTAAGCCTTTAGGGTAGTCTCCAAGTATAAGTTCTGAGATAATTTTACGATGTAGGCTTCGCGATAATTCCTCCAAGTAAGCCTCGTGAGCCTGGATAGGCTTTAAACTCGAAAGCCTCGATAAGCCTTCGGCCTTGAAAGCCTCGACGGGCTTTAAACCTTGAAGGGCTACCGTAAGCCCAAAACCACGAAGGCTTGAAAAGCTTTTGCCCTGAAAGCCTTGATAGGCTTGAAACCTCGAAAGCTTGAAAAGCTTTAGCCTTGAAAGCCTTGATAGGCTTGAAACCTTGAAAGCTTGAAAAGCTTTAGCCTTGAAAGCCTTGATAGGCTTGAAACCTTGAAAGCTTTAGCCTTGAAAGCCTTGATAGGCTTGAAACCTTGAAAGCTTGAAAAGCTTTAGCCTTGAAAGCCTTGATAGGCTTGAAACCTTGAAAGCTTGAAAAGCTTTAGCCTTGAAAGCCTTGATAGGCTTGAAACCTCGAAAGCTTGAAAAGCTTTAGCCTTGAAAGCCTTGATAGGCTTGAAACCTTGAAAGCTTGAAAAGCTTTAGCCTTGAAAGCCTTGATAGGCTTGAAACCTTGAAAGCTTTAGCCTTGAAAGCCTTGATAGGCTTGAAACCTTGAAAGCTTGAAAAGCTTTAGCCTTGAAAGCCTTGATAGGCTTGAAACCTTGAAAGCTTGAAAAGCTTTAGCCTTGAAAGCCTTGATAGGCTTGAAACCTTGAAAGCTTGAAAAGCTTTAGCCTTGAAAGCCTTGATAGGCTTGAAACCTTGAAAGCTTGAAAAGCTTTAGCCTTGAAAGCCTTGATAGGCTTGAAACCTTGAAAGCTTGAAAAGCTTTAGCCTTGAAAGCCTTGATAGGCTTGAAACCTTGGAAGCTTGAAAAGCTTTAGCCTTGAAAGCCTTGATAGGCTTGAAACCTTGAAAGCTTGAAAAGCTTTAGCCTTGAAAGCCTTGATAGGCTTGAAACCTTGAAAGCTTGAAAAGCTTTAGCCTTGAAAGCCTTGATAGGCTTGAAACCTTGAAAGCTTGAAAAGCTTTAGCCTTGAAAGCCTTGATAGGCTTCAAACCTTGAAAGCTTGAAAAGCTTTAGCCTTGAAAGCCTTGATAGGCTTGAAAAGCTTTCCTTCCCACCGGTGTAGCCAAGTTATCAAGTTGTGTTTACGAGTTTTAGTGTTTTCAGCGTTTTCAATTCCCAAATTTATTTGAATTTTAAGCCAAATGAATAATGTTAATGATACGCCTACTACCCCCCGAGTTCTTTAGCATAATTTTAATTATGGTGGGGAACTAGATGCAATTGAAGCCCTAAATAATTTTTAAAGCATACATGAAGTATTCAATTAACAATCATGGTAAGCAAGCAAGCATATACAACATTTTCGTAACGGAAAGCTGCGAAATTTTATTGAATCACACGGTAAAAATTGACATAGCATAATATTGGGGGGGTGCAACGACACTACCCCCCGAGCGTCCTAGCAAATAAAGCAAATAGTAGCCTGATAATTCTCCTAAAAGCATAGCGATTACAACTAATAAATCGCCTTTATTTCCTGACCCTTAAACCGAAGCCTACAGAAATACTACCCGGGTGAAGCTACTGGTAATACCTCTTTAAGTGTTGGGCGTTCCATGCCCGTGGTATGAGTCTTCCATCCATGTCTGTGAGGTGATAGGTACCTTCCCAAAGCACTGTTTTGATGATATATGGGCCTTCCCATTTTGCACCGAGGGCTCCATGAGCGGGAACCCTCATGTTAGGCATCATTTTTCTGAGAACTAGGTCTCCCGTTTTGAGGGGGCGAGCCCTCACTTTCGTATCAAAGTATTTACGGGTCCTCTGTTGATATGCGGCAAGTTTCAACTGGGCCGTATCTCGTACTTCTTCAATCAGATCTAAGTAGAGCCTGTGGTTGACTTCATTATTCTCAGGGTCGTAGTTATCCCTTCGAAAAGATCCTGCTCCAACTTCTACGGGAACCATGGCTTCACACCCGTATGTTAGGGTGAACGGGGTTTCGCCGGTGGTAGACCTTGGAGTGGTATTGTAAGACCACAACACCATGGGAAGTTCTTCCGGCCAGCGTCCCTTTTTCTCTTCTAATTTGGCTTTCAGGGTGTGCTTAATAATTTTGTTTACGGCCTCCGTTTGACCGTTGCTCTGGGGGTGGCACACCGCGGAGAAGCCTTTCTTTATGCCAAGGTTTTCACAGAAATTCATCATTTCATTGCTGTCAAACTGTTTCCCATTGTCTGATATGAGCTTGTAGGGAACCCTGTATCGACAGACGATCGCGCGACAAACGAAGTCTACCAACTTCCTTGCAGTGATGGAAGCTAGGGGTTCAGCTTCAGCCCATTTAGTAAAGTAATCTACAGCCACGACTGCATATTTTACCCCTCCTTTCCCTTTTGGTAATTCACCAATCAGATCTATACCCCAAACAGCAAACGGCCAACGGGGCTCTTGTTCGTGTTAGAGAACCTTTGGCAACTGTCACAAGCCTTGGCGAAGGCATGAGCATCCTTGTGGAGGGTAGGCCAGTAGTAGCCTTGACGGAGGATTTTGTGAGCGAGGGAGGCACCCCCGAGTGATTCCCACAAATTCCTTCATGCACCTCGCGCATAATGTATTCACATCTTACCCCAGCAACACACCTGAGGAGGGGTCGATTGAATCCCCTTTTGTAAAGGATTCCATCATAAATTACATACTGGGCTGCCTTGTACCTCAATTTCCTGGCCTCATCTTTGTCTGTAGGCAGGGTTCCGTTGGCTATGTATTCATGGATTGGGGTTGTCCAGAGGTTAGTCTCATCAGCTTCAACATCCATGATTTCAATTTTGGGGATGCTAGGCTGATACTGGATTTCGAGGGGGATCACCCCGAGCATGTGTGCATCCCTCTGAGAGCCTAATTTGGCTAAGGCATCGGCATCTGCATTCTCAGACCTTGGTATTTGCTCTAGCTTGATATCCCTGAATTTCCCAATTAGTTCCTGGGCATACCGCATATAGATATCGGTGCGGGGACCCCTAGCTTGGAAGCCTCCTCGGATGTGCCAGACTACCAGCATAGAATCACTATAAACATTCATATTTTCCACTCTCATCTCCAAGGCCAGCTTCAGGCCAGCTATCAGGGCTTCATACTCCGCGTCGTTGTTAGTGGCTTTAAAGTCGAAATGGATGGAGCTTTGCAGCTTATGGCCCTCCGGACTGACTAAGACAATGCCAGCCCCGGCCCCATTTCCATTTACAGCCCCATCGACGTACAGGTTCCACCAAGGGGAACAATTCTCAGGTATGGCTACTGGAGACTGGGGTTCAGGTATGCATTCCATCCCTTCGACTTCAAAAGTGGGTGGAAATTCCAAGATGAAGTCAGCTAGCGCTTGCCCCTTTATTGCGGTTCTTGGCTTGTACTCTATGTCAAACTGGCCTAGCTCGACTGCCCATTTCATGATTCTTCCAGAGGCTTCCGGCTTGTGCAAGACCTGCCTGAGAGGGAAGGACGTTCGTACTTCAATCTTGTGAGCCTGAAAGTAAGGTCTTAATTTGCGGGAAGCCAAAATTAGTGCGTAGGCTAACTTCTCCATGTTTGAGTAGCGGGTTTCAGCATCAAGTAATCTCTTGCTCACATAGTATACTGGCTGTTGGGCTTGCTCTTCCTCCTTGATTAGGACAGCGCTAATTGAGAACTCGGAAACCCCTAGGTAAAGGATCAGAGCTTCACCCTCCGTTGGTTTGGCCAACAGGGGCGGGCTTCCAAGTTGCTCCTTCAGCTTCAGGAAAGCAGCCTCACATTCTGTCGTCCATTCAAATTTCTGCCCCTTTTTTATGGCTGCAAAAAATTCTCTACATTTGTCTGAGGATTTTGAGATGAACTGGTTTAGGGCGGCAACCCGGCCTGTAAGGCATTGCACCTCCTTTACGTTCCTAGGCGACCTCATTTCAATTAAGGCCTTGATCTTCGCAGGGTTAGCTTCGATTCCCCTGTGATTGACAATGAAGCCCAAGAACTTGCCGGATTCAACCCCGAACACGCATTTTTGGGGATTCAACTTCATCCTGTAATCCCTCAGTATGTCGAACATCTCTGATAAGTGTGTAACATGATCGTAAGCTTCCTTTGATTTTACTAACATGTCATCCACATACACTTCCATAGTTCTTCCAATCTGATCTTTAAACATCTTATTGACCAGCCTTTGATATGTAGCCCCGGCATTTAGTAACCCAAACGGCATGCCTATATAGCAATAGAGCCCCCTGTCAGTGATGAAGGAGGTGTGTTCCTGATCTGGCTCGAACATGGGGATCTGATTGTAGCCCGAGTAGGCGTCCATGAAGCTTAAAAGTGCATGTCCCGCGGTGGAATCCATCAATTGGTCAATTCGAGGGAGCGGGAAGCTGTCCTTAGGGCAAGCCTTGTTCAGATCAGTAAAGTCTATGCAAGTTCTCCACTTTCCGTTAGGTTTCTTTACCAACACTGGGTTCGCTAGCCATGTGGGGTAAAAAGCTTCCTTCACTAGGCCTGCCTTCAATAGTCGGTCTACCTCTTCTTGAAGAGCGGCAGCCCTTTCCCCACTAATTGGTCTTCTCTTCTGTCTTACTCCCTTCCTGTCTGGGTCAATATTGAGGTGGTGGCACATGACTTCCGGGTGAATCCCGATCATATCCAAATGGTTCCAAGCGAAGACGTCCAGATTATTCTTTAAGAATGCGGTCAGGGTTTCCCTTAGGTCCGGCCCCAATTGTTCCCCAATTTTTAGTTCTTTAGTGGGGTCGGACTCATCCACCAAAATGGACAGGGTATCCCCAGCTGCTCCAGTCTTCACCTGGGTTTCCGGCATCCTTGGGTCGAGGTCGACCTCAACGGTAACCTCTTTGTTGCCACCCTCTTGGGGTTGCGTACCCAGGATTTCATGAACGGGAAGCCGTGTTCGGTTTCCGAGTTGATAGGTTACCATAGCACTATTGAAGTCACAAGGTGCCTCGCACTTATTTTCTTGCTTTTTATTTTGGGGCTGCTTTTGAAATTCCCCTTCAAAGTCGCTGTCAGTAACATCTTCCACAATCCCTTCGACCAGGGTTTCAGCTGTATCAATATTCTTCATTGGGAGTGCATCCGTGGGTGCAAGCCCTTCATGCACGGCATGCGAGGCTTCTAGATAAGGGTCTTCCCCCGGATGTTGCACGATAATCACCATATTGCAGGTTGCTTTCACAAACTTTATCAAAACCCTTCCCTGAGCCTTGGTTTCGGGTTCCTCTTCTATATCCACTTGCTTGTAACAACTCTCCGGGATGTCTTCATCCATTTGCTGGGCTTCTTTACAGGCTTTTACTGCAGATCTCAAAGCCTTGCTGTAACATTCCCGGGAGTCAGCCTGACATCCTCGTACACATCCTACCCCATTGGGGGTTGGGAACTTCATGGATAGGTGGTATATTGAGGTTACGATCCGCATGTCCCTTAAGACAGGTCTGCCCAGGATCCCGTTATAGGAGATGTCTTCGTTCACAACCATGAACTCTGCAACCTGAGTGACAGCCCGGGGTTCCACTCCAAGGGTGATCGGGAGTCTTACCCTTCCAACAATCTGGACAGCATTCCCCGTGAAACCATACAACTCATTATAGCAAGCCATCATATCCTTATCCGCCATTTTCATTCTTTGGTACGTGCTGTAGGCCAAGATATTGACAGAGCTTCCGTTATCGACAAGAAGCCTGTGTACATTGACATTTCCGATCACGGCTGTTACCACCAAGGCGTCGCTATGAGGATGGTGTACCGCGCGCGCATCCCCCTCAGTGAAGGTAATGTCCATGGTCTCCCCTCTGAACATTTTGGGAGGCCTTTCGGACAGATGGCACACATTGGTTAAGGGCGGCCCTCGGGCTTCCCGTACATATCTCTTCATAGCACTGCGTCCCTGGCCTCCCACGAAGGGTCCTCCGATGATCATTCGTACACTACCAGCCCGGGTGTTATGGTTGGCTTCTTGGTTATTTGTCCTTTCAGCTTTCTTTTCCTTATATTTCTTAGCCTCTTGGGCTACAAACTCCGTCAGGTATCCTGTTCTGATAAGATCCTCTATGTGGTCTTTAAGATGAACACATTCCGCCGTGTCATGCCCGTTCAAATCGTGGAAAGCACAATATTTTCCCTGATCTTTCTTTCCAGGGGGTCCACTTCGAAAGGGCTTCCGGAAAAGTCTCGCCTTGTCTCCGACCTCAAAAATGTGATCTATAGAAGCTGTTAGTGGTGTGTATTCGTGGTACCTCGCTTCTCTTGTCTTCCTCATTGTCAACCTTGACTTGTCGAAGCCTTGCGTGCTGGTTGTGTTCACGGTAATGGGCGAGGTCTTGCCATCTCGGCTTGAGGATTTTTCACCAGCAGGCCTTACGTAGGGATTCCTCTTGTAGGTGTTCCTCCTATCTGGGCTGTAAGACCTATCCCTTTTGTTTTTCCAGCTGCTACGGCTTTCAGACTTTGAATCCTTCTTCAACTTAGCTAAGGATTCCTCGATCACTTTATGGGGTTCAGCCCTAGCAAAGAAGTCAGCTAAGGTTTCTGGCTCTCGCCCTTGCAACTCCTTCCAAAAGTCCGTTCCAGGCCTTACCCCCGCTATCAAGAAGTTCTTCAGGGTTTCCTTTGAAGTCGGCCTAACCCGGGGTACCTCTGCGTTGAAGCGCTTGAAATACTCTCTCAATGTCTCATGTTCCTTTTGCTTAATATTGGCCAGAGTGTTGGCAGGTGGGGCGTAAGTGACGGAAGCCCTGAATTGTCCCACAAACAGTTCGCACATTTTCCTCCAAGAGCTGATGGAATCAGCGGGAAGCCTCTTGAACCAGTGATGGGCGTCATCCCTGAGGGTTGCAGCCAACAAGCGACATTTTGTGAGGTCCGGAATCTGGTAGACCTCCATCTCAGTGTCAAACCGGCTAAGATACTCCACAGGATCCGTGGTTCCGTTAAATCGCAGGTCGCCAACCCCCCTGTAGATACGAGGTAGGGGTGACTCCCTAACCTTCTTAGTAAAGGGTGACTTTACGGTAAGCTCGGCTTTCGACTTCTTATCGTCTTTCACCTTCTTTAGGGCTTCCAGCAGTTCTTCCATCTTGCATTTATCATCCCCATCATCAAGTGCAACCTCATAGTAATCATCCAGGGGCTGATCTTTCTTTTTGCTTACTTCATTATCATTGTGTGACCCTGAGCTTTCCTCATCGTCATGAATGGAGATAACCTTTGACGGCCTTTGGTTTTTATCCTTTGACCGAGCTTCAGACACGGGCTTCTCCGGTCGCTGACTGGGAGGAGCCCTATGTTGCGAGCCTTCAGGTCCATCCCCGTTAGGGGCCTTGTTGCCAAGCCTGTGCCGCAAGTCTTGCTCGGTCAGTTTCCTCCCAAGGCGGTCGAACACACTAGCAGCCTGTGAGTGCTCTCTATCATCCATTTCGGGGTTAGCTTCTTTCTCAGGGTTGCCACCTTCTTTCCTGCCGCCTTCTGCACCGAAATCTAGCTTGGTGGGAGTCACCTTGCTAGCCCTTTTCGACCTTGCTGACTTCCTTTTCAAGGAGGCAATCCTCCTACTCATTCTCTTCATTTTTGCCTTCATCTCCTCGCGGGTTAGTTCTCCGCTTGGAACATCACTTTCATCCTGCGTAGCGCCTTCCGGCGTCTTGGGGTTTTCAGTGTTTTCGGGAATTTCTGACATCTCTCCTCTCTAAGATCAGTAATCCCCTCCTTCTAGCGCCAAAAAGTGTTGTGAGAGGAATTGATACAACACCCCCAGAACCGTATAGCACAATTATAGGGATATCTGTTACAACTACGAAAATCACGGCTAGCTCTTAGGGGCTACCGTTAACATAAACTAACGAAACAAATGAGAAACAAGTGTGTTTAAGGGCTGAGCTTGCAAAGAACCAAACAATGAGGCCGGAATTACGGAATTCCGTCCCGCAATTGCCCGGAAATATATGTCACAAAGGTTACACGTGCCTCTCTTTAGAGTGTAGAACTCGTGAAAATGATCCAAGTCCCTTTGCAAGGTGCCTACATACCCTATATTTATAGGGATCAAGCCCATGTAGTTCTCGATTTAGGACTCTGAAGAGATAAGCTCTTATCCCCTCTAGTTCGAGATAAAACAGCCTTCTTTCAGTAGTTATCCAGCGGTATCCCACTCCAAGTAGGTCACTTGAAGCCTTCATCTTGCATAATTATCCGAATGTTCATGAATTATCTTCCCCGATTGTAATTATCTCCATAATGCATGTATTTATCTCTTAATTCGTAGATAAATTATAGCTGATACACTCCCAATATGCCTCCAATTCGTCCCCCTTGAAACAAGGAAGAAGAGTCCTGCTTGGAGTCTGCCTGCCATTCTGCCCAGGCGGCGGAAGCCCTGCCAGCGGCATCCCCTAACTACAGCCCCGTAACTGCAAGCCAGGGTGCACTTAGCGGTAACCCCTAGCAGCGGTAACCCCTAAAGCGCCTTCAGGTGCACCCCCATTCTGATGGCAGTCTTCATTATGCTTCCAATGCAAGTCCATATACCTTCTTGTACACCTCCAATGATTCGCCCAGCCATGGTGAAGCCCATTATTCTTAACCAAATGATTCCAATAAGCCCAAGTGAAGCCCAAATAATATGATGGGCTATAAAATAAGCCCAGGGAGATTTTATGGCACAACACATATATATAGCAATTGCTAAAGTTTTAATTATATATACTTTTCATTTTTACTTTTATTAAGTAAATATGTAAAACAATATGGTTGATTGCACATTTTATTTTGCTATAAGACACGAACACTTGTCTATATGTCTAAAACATTTTATTTATTTCTGATTTCTCCTTATTTAAGTAAATTCTCATATTGATTAAATTAATAATTATTTGCATACACAAACCTATAGAGATTGTTAGATATTTTTGGATGATAACTTAGCTTGTAAAATTTCTTAGAGTGAAAGAGACTGAGTGATCATTTTGTCCATGTCACTTCTAATTATTAGTCATGAAAGTATTGTCTATGATATCCATGTCATGATCTTAGATAATATTTTAAGTATCTGAAAAAATTAATTATTATGTTAGGCACAAATATTGATAACAGAATGGAGAGTTTGTAATATATACAAGAGGACGATGACATGAGTTTCATGCCCTTGAGCAAAATATTGGAATTAAACTTGGGCTACTATTTGAACAAAATGAATATGATAATATATGTATCTCATAAGTGAAGATTTGGGGAAAGTGTGGACAATATGAAATACAAGAAATGTTAACGCAGTACCGGGGAGCTTGACAATATTCAACTCAAGCTATGACAAAAAAAATGTGCGAAAAATTTCTACTATCACATGAATTAAAACTTAGAATTGAACACCATAGATATTTTCTTGTAACGAGTTTAACAATATAATTTACATGTAAACATATATGTATATATTACAAGAAGAGCGATGGAAGTATAAGAAAAATTTTCAGGTGGATTTATGTGAGTGAGATTGCTCACCATGGACATTTCACAGCGCTTTTAGGCCAAGATAAAGATTGTGGTTGATAGTTGTAACTTGAAATTTGTTGCACATAGTTGAGGTAATATTAAATTAATAACTTTATAATATTTTTCTTACTATTTATATTTGTTCTTATAAAATATTTATATATATATAATTCAAATGAGTGTTGTTAATCAAGAAAGTTTACGTATAGTCTTATGCAAGCTCAAAGAACCTAACATCATTGTTCTAGATTCTACATTTTTTTCGTTTGTTACACAAAACTTTTTTTTTTTTGAGCAATTGTTACACAAAACTTAATAATATTTTGACCAAATCTAAAATAGATTGTCAATTATTAACAATAAGAAATGAGTATTTTGCTTTTCCAGGTTTTGTAATTATAAGAGTTAGGTGCACATTGTGTACCTGTATGTGGTGGTCACACCACTTTCAATATTAAAGTATAATAAATAATTAATAGATTAAATTTTGAAATTCTTTACAAAATGTGTAATTTTGTCTAATATTCTCATTAACTCTGTTTAATATTTTAGGAGTATTTGTTTATATTCATTCCTCTATGTTGTCTATTTAATAAAGCATACAATACCCAAATATTAGGCAATCTTATTGTAAACCCTAATTTAGTATTCACTTTGGGTGTTAGCAACGAAAAATTTAGGATTTTTCAAAAGATTGCGTAACATGTTGGGCAAGTCTACTCAATTAAAATATGCCATAAAGTCATTAGAGAAACAAAAAGACGCAAATATCCTAAAAAATATGAATAAATTAATTAGGGTAGACGGAATTGCACATTCTATAAAACCTTTCAAAGTTTGATATTTCAATTAAGAGTGATTGACACTTTGCACCCCTTATGTTTAGGCGCTTTTTCGATTTGGTCTCAAACAATTTTTTTTGGCAGCATGCACCCTAAAGTTTGAAAAGCGGTTCTCTTTGCACCCCTTTAACCACTCTCCGTTTAATTGACCGTTAAAATTAACAGATGTGTGGTTTTCACTTTGCACCCCATAATTTTAATTTTTTTTAATGAGTATTTTGAAATATTTTTTTTATTATTTAAATAATTTTTCATGAGCCATTAATAAAATTTTGTTACTGTTATATTAATATAATTATTGTTATATTAATATTAAATTTGTCATTTACATTCTCTTATGTTTTCTGATATAAAAGCCTCATAATTTATATTTTCATATGAGTTTGGCTACTGTTTTGTTTCATGTACACAAATAGCTCAACATCCTTCTTCAATTGTGTAGATAACAAACCCTGTGTTGGTTGTTCAGTGTCCTGAAATTATTGCTAGATACAAAACTGAAATTATTACCAAGAGTCCAAGATGTATCATGCAGGAATTAGCTAATTATTAGAGGAAGGGTAAAAATATATTTATATTATATTAAAGAGTAAATTCAAAGATGGTCTGGCAATTCGCAATGCCTCCGTTCATCGCAGCCACATTAAGAATTAGATGAAAATGAGACGGGACATGCTTTAATTCGCTCCTAGTCTCAGAAACCAACATGCAGTAGTAGTTAAATTTGAAGCTAATATTTAGTTTTAGCTCTACCCATGCACCCTATATATATATTCAAGCAGCATCACTAGCCAATTTATCCTTACCATCCCTTGTTATTTCTTGCAAAGCCTTTGAAAATGAGTTCAAAGTCTAGCCTTCCATTAGTTCTTTTTTGGTTTCTCAACCTTCTCTTCACTGGACTAGGAGTAAAGAGAATATATTCATATTTACAAGCCTTCCAGTGTTCCTAAAGAAATGCAATTAGATTTATCAATAATGTAAAGAGAATGAGCAGGTAACAACATATTCATATTTAGAGGCCTTCTCCAGAGAATGTATTGTAATTTGTTTTGAGCCAATTACTTATTATTCATATAATATTACATACATAAATTTCAATCAAAACTCTTGGCACAACACCTGAGTACATATATAAGTTTTCTGATGATCATTGATCAAGTGCACAACATGTTCTGAGAATCCACTTATTTCGTACACTCATCGACTTATGCATACACAGTGTTATAACTTTTGTCTGATCATCCATCTATTTATATTTATGCAAGCCACTTTTCTTTTTGTGCATTTCATTCAATTGATTGTCTTCATTTTTTTTGTCATGAAAAAATATTTGAAAATACTCATGAAAAAAAATTAAAATTGTGGGGTGCAAAGTGAAAACCCCATATTTGTTAACTTTAATGGTCAATTAAACGGAGAGTGGTCAAAGGAGTGCAAAGAGAAGCGTTTTTCAAACTTTAGGGTGCATAATGCCAAAAAAAAATTATTTGAGACCAAATCAAAAAAACGCCTAAACATAAAGGGTGCAAAGTGTCAATCACTCTTCAATTAATTATTCATAAACTCCAATATTAAAGTGGTGCCATGACCAAAGTAATCTACACAAAGTAAACTTTACTCTTAATTAAGCATCATTCATAATCGAGTAATTTACACTTTGCAGTTTGCACCCCACAAGTTTAAGCGCGCTTTTTCGATTTGATCTCGAACAAAATTTCTTGTCAATATGTACCCTAATGTTTAAAAAGTACTTCGATATGCACCCCTTTGACCATATTCCGTCAAGTTAAATGTTAAAATTAACGGTTGCAGGGGTAAAATAGTGATTTTGTAGACTTCCTTCTACTGATTCTTTCCATACGAAATTACTCTTTTACCCATACAGCCGTCAATTTTAACATTTAACTTGACAGTATATGGTCAAAAGGGTTCATATCGAAGCGCTTTTTAAACATTAGAATGGGTATTGACAAGAAATTTTGTTTGAGACAAAATCGAAAAAGCACTTAAATTATGGGGTACAAAGTTTAAATTACTCTTTATAATCATAAAGTATGAAAGAATCATGCTTATTTTATATATAACGAAAAATTCTTGTTTTATGAATAAAAAATATAAATTCTTATTTCTACATATAAGGAATATATTTAAAGTCATATAAAGAGATACGGGGCTTGCAAAATCCCAATAAACCCCTATCATGAAAATTAGGTATTTGATGTGGCCGTCAATAAGCACGATAAGTAAGTAACAAATCTTTATTCAATTTACATTAGTAGATTGTTGAACATAGAGATTTATCAACTATACATCGATTTATGATATGAACTTGTTTTCATCAGTATTGATTTAATAGTCTTCACGCTAATGACTTTTATCAGCACTCGGGAATGAAATACATGGAATCTATCATGATTGAGCTCGCAAATACGTCTACAATTATACTTCAATTATGAGGCATCATTACAGGTATGATCTCTTTTAGTTATGTTTTTTATCAAATGTTAATTTTGTCATAATAGAATCAACACTTTGTGATATACTATTGAGCAGGAGATTATTATCAGAATGAAGGTGGGATAAAGATAATTTGGCTTTGAACATTTCAGATGTGGATTATGATGGTAATAAAGAAAAAATGTATGTTGAAAACAACATGAAAACACTAGTACAAAACTGCTTTTGGCATCGGGTTCAAGGGTACCCGATGCCTATTTTAATTTTAGGCATCAACCAATAAGGCACCCAGGCATGTTGAGGTGATTTGGCATCATCTTATAATACCTATTATTGACATCATTTTTATATAAACCAATGTAAATAATATTTTTGGGCATCGGTTATTTTTTAAACAATGCAAATAATAATTTTAGACACCAGACATATTCGTGATGCCAAAACTGAAAAATTAAAAATTAAAAAAATTAAAATCATTACACTAATCGAGGAGATACTTTTTTTTCCATAAAACAACTACAACAGTGATACAATATCACTCCCCTCCCCTTAAATTGAACAACGACCCATCTATGTGCAAAACACATCACCTTTTGATTGAAGGTGTGATTCAAGTCACATGTGACTCATTTCTAGTCGATTGAAAGTTTGTAGTCAGCATATGTGCTTTTTGTAAGTTATGTGGTTATAAAGTTTTCCGGCCATTAATGAAAGTTGAATCACATGTTTTTTGTTTGTTTGATCTAGAGTAAATTACAGTTTGCACCCCATTATTCTGAGCGCTTTTGGGTTTTGGTCTTAAATAATTTTTCTTGGCAGAACAAAGCTGGATATTTTATTCTCGCTTCAGTTTGCACCCTTTTGACCATCCGCCATTTGAATTGACCGTTAACGTTAAGTCAGGATGTCAATTGTGTAATTTACTTATCAAAAAACATGTAGAATCATAATAAACACTATTTAATTTTAATTCACAATTAACTTATCATCTTCTCACCATCTTTTTGCCCCAAAATCGCACAATTGCTCTATTAGAATCCTAGCACAATGAGAGGTTGATTATGGCTAGTTATTGATGATAGCTTGAAGATTATTTATTTCCCTTTCGATAATTTATCACCTTCGGATTTCACCCAAGACACAATCTTCCCTTCAGTCATTGTAGAACTAAGTGTAGGCATGAAATTTTATATGATCTTGGATTGGATTTCTGTGGGTTTCTTGAACTAAGGTCGTGCTAAAAGAGTGGTTGGGCGGTACATAGAGGGGGTTTTGGTGGTGGAGATGAAAGAAGTGTTCAAAACATGAGCCATTTTCAAATGGATTTTGGCTGAAATAAGGAGGAGATTGAGAAATGAGGAGCAATTCGATTGAAAATTCAACAAATAAAAGAAAGGGTATTTTGTATAAGAGTGAGAAAAGCAGGGCTCTGTTTTCAAGTGGGGTTGGAAATGGGAAATTACTATTTTACTTTGGGCTCTGCTAACGTTGACGGTCAAGTTAACGAGCGGATGACCAAAAGGGTGCCAACTGAAGCGGGAATTAAGCATTGGGTTGTGTTTTGCCTAGAAAAATATTGAAGACCAAAACACAAAAGCGCTCAAAGTAATGGGGTGCAAAGTGTAATTTATTCTTTGGTTTATTTTGGTATAAAGTTCTCTAATTTTGTTTTTGTTTAATTTATAAGCTTTAGTTAGAGATTGCTTTCAAACTGTTTGATTGAATGCCTAGACAACATTTTGTGATGATTAAATTAATTGTTCAAATTCTTAGGATACTCAATTAATTAACTATTTGAAATTGAGTCTCATGACTTATTGGTATTGAACAACAATTTATAGTCGGTGAGTATGCCATAAATGTTCTTTTTATTTGTATGACTTGATCAATTGTAGTCATGTAGTATTACCATTGCAGTTAACACTTGAACATATTATGCGATAACTCATAATTATTAAAGCCAGGTGCTTTGTGGAAGCAAATAAATACTTTCTAATACTCTACTATACCTTGGGGTTAATTTTGTGAAATCCAACTGTAAATTATGATATTTAAATTCAACTTCAGAAATTTTATGCATTGGCAACTGCAATAGTGGGTGACTAGTATTGCAAAATGTAAGATGGAGTAGAGGTGAGCCAAATACCGAGTATTTGGAATTGTTGTGTGAAAAAATAGACAAACCTGATTGCGACTTCGATTAAATCGAATAAGTTTCTATACAGTACTTAAATCCATTAATTTTGATATTGAACGGACAAAAAACTTCTTTGTTTTCTCCATGCTTCATTAATTATCATTTCTTCATTGGATACTGGATCTGAATCAGTAATACTACATATGTTTCTCCAGAGATACATACACGAAGAGTTACTAGCTGCTGGGAAGTTTGATGTTTGTGTCACTAGTTTTGAAATGGCTACAAAAAGAAGTCTGCCTTGCGCCAATTTGCTGGAGCTACATAATAATTGATGAAGCTCATAGGATGAATGAGATCTCACTTCTTTCAAAAATCATGAGACTTTTTAATACTAACTATCGCCTTCTTATTACTGGAACTCCACTTCAGGTACTTCTATAATAGTTCATTTATTTTTATGGGTGGTGAATGTAACTTTTGAAAGCCCATTTCTTCACTTATTTAAATAGTATTTCTTTCTAGGTGAAATCCACTAGCCCCAAATATGTAATTTGATTAATAAATTTGTCATTATCTGTCATTTGTGATACTTCTAAGCACTCATCATGAAACCAATAGATGAGAGGTCACTTTTTCTTGCACATTCTTTTGTAATGACTGATTATATAAAGTTATTAATTACTTGATGCACATACGTTTTGTTCTGTTTTTTGATATATTCTATATTCTATTTTACAGAATAATCTCCATGAACTCTGGTCTTTATTGAACTTTCTACTACCAGAGATATTTAGTTCCTCAGAGACTTTTGATGAATGGTTTGCAATTTCTGGTGAAAATGAGGAGGTTGTTCAACAGCTCCATAAGGTAAGTCTTGTTCTCTTCAGCTGTGTCTTATAAATCCCTATAATATGCTCTATGATGGCTGTGATGCAATGGGTGAATGAGATTAACCCTTTACCTTGACAGGTAGCAACAAGGTTCTGGGTTTATCATGGATCCAAGAGGGGATGGTCCCTTGATGAATTATCCGATCATGGTTTTGTTATTACTACGTATTCAGTCGCCGAAGCTGAATACAGGAAATACGTGTTGCCAGAGAAACAAATATGCACGTGGTGTGGAAAGTTGTTTCATGAAGCATTGTTGGCTCATCACCGAGCTTTTATCAGTTATCCAGAATAAGCTATTGAAAACAACAAGCAGTCAAACCAGAGGAGAAGTAAGAATGCTGGGGTGGATGTTACCGAGTCGGTGGATGACGGGAAGCTTGGCAAGAAGAATATGTGGGAATGCAGTTCAAGCCATTGCACTTGTACTAGCAAAGCGGGAATTTAATGGAGCAGTGGATGGAGCTTACTCCCCACCAAGTTCATCTCTGGAGTTGCCAAAAGTGACTATCCTATTAATATGTCCTACGATTGATGTGATGCAATGGGTGAATTTGATTAGCCACTATACAGTGACAGGTTGCAACAAGGTGCTGGTTTATCATGGATCCAAGAGGGGCTGTTAGAATAATTAGAAAGAACAACTTTTAGAGAACACTTGGTTCCTCACACAACTCTTGCAGATTTTATTCAACATTGAAATATATATAGTTGCTCTTGCACATGTATATATGTTCCAGACTTTCTAATACATGAACTTATTTAATGTAAGCAGATACATAAACTTTTGATAGTTCTCATGTTCATGAATGACAAAACATTACATTTAATACTTTCATGATACTCAGTATCTGTCAACATTCCCCCTTAATGTTTTGTCTTTAAACTTTCATCATGTCCCGGAACTGCAGAAACTTTTCTTTGGAAAGTGCTTTCGTGAATATATCTGCCATTTGGTTTTGAGTGCTGCAATACTTGATCTCAATAACTCCAATATTTTCAACAGCTTCGCGGATAAAATTGTACTTCACATTAATATGTTTTGTGCGACTGTGGAATACTGGATTCTTTGCCATGAATATTGCCGACTTATTATCACAAAACAGAGTTGTAGAGCCTTTATGATTTTGTTCCATGTCTTCCAAAATCTTCCTTAACCAGAGAACATGGGATGTTGCCAAACTTGCTGCGACATATCAGCTTCTGTTGAAGAAAGAGCTACAGTATCTTTTTTTTGTTAACCATGAGACTAAACCTGAACCAAGAGAAAAAATATAACCTGAAGTGCTCCTTTTGTCACCGATGCTGCCAGCGCCCAGTTGCTATCTGAGTAACCAAATAATTTTATCTTTTCACCTCTCTTGTACATTATTCCAAAATCAGAAGTTCCTTGTAAATATCTCAAGACCCTTTTAGCTGCTCCAAGATGTTTTACTGTTGATGTTAACTTTTGATTGAAACGCACCTTCAACAGAGTTTTCATAGGTACCTTTTACCCTTTGCTCATATGATTTTAAAGATCCCATCAGACTTTGTATGCTAAGTGTAGACAAGTCTTTAGTTTCTTACAGAAATAATGGGGATAAATTTGTCCGGAAAACTTTTCAAAATTTTCTCCACGTGCTTCTTATCAGGAATATCATCACCACAAGATTTCATTTGATTAACAAGCTCGATAAATCTAGAAGAAAATTCATTCATACTTTCATTCTCCTTCATTTTAATGTTTTCAAAATCTCTTCTCAGACTTTGTAGTTTAACAGCTTGTACCTTATCATTTCCTTGAAATTCTTGTTGAAGAATATCCCAAGCTTCCTTTGACACCGATGCTTGCATAATCCTGGGAAATATTGAATAAGAGATTCTAGATTGAATTTTGATAAAACATCTGCATCCTTTTCTTGATTTTCTTTTAATGTATTCTTTTGGGCTGCTGATAGATGCTCGGTGGATTCTAGATTGTCAAAGCCAATACTGACGAATTCCCATAAGCCAAGTGAACGAAATATTGTCTTCATTTTTATGCACCAGAGAACTCATAATTCTCGCCATCAAATACCGGAATAATGGAGGTCTTTAGATTTGAACTGCTAGCCATTTATCTTTCTAGATGTAGCAGCTTTTGAATACGCCCAGTAATATAGATTCGACTGGCTCTGATACCAACTGTTAGAATAATTAGAAAGAACAACTTTTAGAGAACACTTGGTTCCTCACACAACTCTTGCAGATTTTATTCAACATTGAAATATATATAGTTGCTCTAGTGCATGTATGTTCCAGACTTTCTAGTACATGAACTTATTTAATGTAGATACATAAACTTTTGATAGTTCTCATGTTCACGAATGAGAAAACATTACATTTAATACTTTCATGATACTCGGTATCTGTCAACAGGGGCATGACCCTTCATGAATTTTCAAATCAAGATTTAGTGATAACAACATATTCAAGCGTCAAAGCAGAATGCAGATATTACCGAAGGCAACGGTCTCATCATGGATACTAAAGAGGGAAAATCTACAGGTATGAGCGGTGGCAGAAGGTGCACAGTTATCGAAGAGTCATTTGCTCCTTCCTTAAACTTTATGGTGTTATGTTTATGGATTAGCAGACTATTTGTTTAAGTATTACTCGTGTAAGTTATGTTTATACTTGCTCTATATATAGAATATACACCGCTGGTTTGATTTAAATGGTGACCACACTTTTGTTGGAGAAGGGGGACTATATATTTACCGCAAGCAAGAACGTTACAAACTTTAATATATGCAAATCATTTCTACTTGTAGTACGTATATGATCTCCAAAATCTATAATAAAATAGTGGTTTCCATATAACTTTTTCCTTCAAAGGTTTATAGTTAGCAAATTCATCAATGATCAAACTTAGAACATCATTTTATGTCCAGAGATATTCTTTTAAAAAATGATTAAGAGAAATTTGTTTAAATTATTTCAAACATATTGTCGAAGTCGCATATGTGGTTGCAACGTTGGTTGAAATCATTTGATTTTATGGTTATTGGAGTTGCAAATGAGGTTGCACGGTATTTCCAAAAAAAACAATTTGCAACTTGGTATTTTTGAAAAAAGGCCAATACTTCGTTATTAAAAATAACAATAAATAATGCCACTCCTTACCCGGGTTTCTCGTTCTTCCCCTGTGTATGGGAATGCCTAAACTAAACCTTCGGATGTTCGGAAGTGATTTTCTCTGATCAAGATCCTGATTTCATGGATTATAACATCACCAAGGCCGTGGTTGATTTATTGATTTGTATGGTTAATTTTCTTGGTTAGAAATAATTTGCTCTTCTGAAGAAGTATGCCTGCTGCAGGTTCCCGTAAGTTTAGCATAAGTGTAAGAAAACATAAAATCAGGGATTCACGTTTTTGGTTGTTTAAACCAAGTGAATAATATAGTTAATTATGACAATAAGCTGACTAGGTAAAATGTTTTGTCTTTTTGTTGATAGATAAAAAGAGTCATTAATATAATAATGTAACTCTTGCAGGTTGGCGCTCGCTCATCATACTGAATCAGCTTTTCTGAATAATGCACAAAGGAGAAGAAACTACCACTTGTTAAAGATCGAATTCTGGCACTTACAATGTACTTGTTTGTGTTACAGTGGCAGCTTGAGTGAATATTAGAGAAGATATGTATGCAGGTAAGCTTGAATAACAAATACTATTAGCAGACTGGATCTATTTGATGTCAACAGTTGATTTTTTTTTTGAACAGTTTTTTCTAAACTAGTCATGATTGTTATCAGTATTTAATCTTGGTGGTGGGGTGTCCGGTATGGTTGTACAGGCCTCTTTGGTAGCCTAAAGATTACTGTCACTTAATGGGTGAACTTTGTACAGCACACTAATGAGCAAAAGCACAAATTAATTAAAGGTCATTCATATATCAATCTGGAAATCATAAACATATCTTATTATATAGCAAACATTAAGTGTTTTTGTTGCAGCTAAAGTCTAGTGATCATGGTTAATAAATACATGATTCATATCTTTTGTAATGAGCACCTAGCTTTATGCATGAGATCAATCAGATTAGTGATTAAACTGGATTACATGGTATATGAAGCAGAATTAAGAAGGTGCCTAGACGGTCAATAACAGCTGAAATGTCACTGATTGATTGAAATTGAAACACAATAAGGCACAGAGAGGAGGTGCTGCAGACTCTAAGAGCAACGTTGCAGCCCTCTTCCAAGGAAGTGCAGGTGAAGCAGTGAGCATGTAGTGGTGGTGGTTGGAATTTTGCGTGGATCACAGTTTTATCATATTTGTAAAACTTAATAGTAGGTTGGATATGTATTAGAGTGGTGGTTGTAGTAGTGGAGTTGTGGTTGTAGTATTTTGGTTGTAGTTTTGGTGTTTTGGATTATGTTTTGGTAAATTTGTGCATGGGAGTGTTGTTTGAACAAGGTTGTTATTTCAAATGTTACATGTTGGACTTACTTTTTAAAAATAATTCGAACATAATGTAACACTGGGCCATTACACTATTACACTAGGGTCCTATTGTAAGATTTTTTTTACTTTTATAATAGACTTCCAAAGTGTTACATCATGGGACCTGGTGTAATGTTCGCTAGCAGATCTAACACTCCTGGTGTTACAATAGCTCTATTGTAATGCTTTTCTGGCCTATTGTAACCGCAGAGAGAGGCATTGCAATGGGCCACTTATATACCTACACTTTACTCTAAATATAAGTATAGCTTATAATTATAAAGTAGCTAAGAATCATGTTTATTTTATATATATTGAAAAATTCTTGTTTTAAGATAAAAAAATATATAAACTCTTATTTCTATATAATAAGGCATAAATTTAAGCCCATATGAAGAGATACCCGCCTTGTCAAAGCCCAACAAAACCCTAGGATCAAAATTAAGTAACACATATTCGATGCCGCGGTGAACAAACACCATAAGTATAAAAATCTTCATACCATTTATATCAGTAGATTGTTCAATACAGAGATTTATCAACTATACATCCATTTATGATATGAACTTGTTTTCATGGGTATTGATTTAGTAGTGTTTACGCTACTGACTTAGTTCGGCGTTTGGGATCAGAATTCAAGGATTCTATCATGATTGAACTCGCTAATACATCTACAATTATGAATCATCATTACAGGTATGATATCTTTTAGTTACGCTTCTTCATCGAATGTTAAAATAGAATGGAGTTTAGTCATAATAGATGAGTTCAAAACTATCCTCAGCTTGAGAATTGTAATATTTTATACTAAGAAATTTCTACTATAGTGAATAGTCACAAAAATTTTGGGTAGGGATGACAATGGGTCCGATTGGTTCGGATATCGAAGATATCTAAATCCAAATTATTTTTAAAATCCAAATCAAAATCCAATCGAGTTTCATATATCAAATCCAAATCCAAATCTACATGTTTTGGATTAGGTTCGGGTTTCACATATCAATTCCAATCGGGTTTCACATATCAAATCCGAATCCAAATTTTTTAAGCATGGCTCTATCCTTGTTCCCACTAGACATGCACAAATTAAAGGTCCATCAGGCAGTCGAGTTGTGATGGGACCCCAAAAACACTCGATTTTTTTTTATCAAAACCCTTGACCAACTTTGACTTTGAGTGGGCCGGACTTTCATAAAATAGTTGAGTTCATTTTGGTCCCAACCGGGTTTGTACGAAGGCCTCATGCCAATTTAATTAGAGTAATTCCCAATTTAAACTTGAATAAATGAGTTAGTATTATATTGACTTAGACAATTTTTTTCTTATTTTTAAATATTTTAAGACTTAACTTATGTTTGAGTATGATATTGAAAAATCAAGTTAAAAAGATATTAAAATTTTATATGAGAAATAAGTATATATTAACACATGAATCAATTTAATATTTTGTAATTGTCTTTCAATTTTGGCATAAAAGGTTGCTAATATTATCTTAGAAAATATTTTCTCATTATGTTAATATCCTTTGCTCTCAAGTAGCTAGATTTCATTTAATTTATTATCAAAATTAAATTACCCTCTCTCAACTGTGTAGAGGCAGACATAGATTTGGAGAATGTGAATGATGTTCTTACCCAGACTATCATGGATCCAATAGGGGCAAGTCCGTTCATGAATTCTTGGATCATGATTTCGTGAAGTATGTCTTGCCGGAGAAACAAAGATGCACAGGATGTGGAGAGTTGTTCGATGAAGGGATCCTGGCTTATCACCCAGCTTTTGTGATGTTACTGAGCCGGTGTATGACGGGAAAAAGGAACCTCTAAAGAAAGGGAAGGGCTTGATTAAGGATAAGGCCTTTGGAGCTGGTTCTTCTACCAATGAGTCAGAAGGAGCTGAAAACAGATCTCGTCCAAGAAATTATAATTTGTACTCAGTGGACTGGAACCGTATAATACTGGATGAGGTGCGTTTTAATGACGAGTACTGCTAGAGAGTGTCTCAGACTTGGCTGCTTTAGTTGATGTGTCTTTTTTGTGTGTGCCGCGGTGATATATTGAATCCAGATACTGAGTAAGAATGCTGGGGTGGATGTTACTGAGTCGGTGGATGGCGGGAAGCTTGGGAAGAAGAATATATAAGATGGTTAGAATCTCTAGAGGATGCAGACACATATGGATGATGAGAATCCAGTTCAAGCCATCTCACTTGTACTGGCAAAGCGGGAATTTAATGGAGCAGTGGATGGAGCTATCTCCCCACCAAGTTCATCTCTGGAGTTGCCAAAAGTGAAGGCTATCCTGGTAATATGTCCTATGATTGCTGTGACGCAATGTTTGAATGAAATTTGTTTGTACTTGCTATGTATATACGAATATATCCGCTGAGTTAATTTAAATGGAGACCACATTCTTATTGGAGACCGGAGAATATATAACCCAAGAAGAATGTTACAAAATTTATTATGAAACAAAACATTCTGCTTGTAGTACATATATGATTTCCAAAGTCTCTAATTATAAAATATTGATCTCCATATAATTTTTACCTACAAAGGTTTATTGTTAGCATATACATCGATGATCAAACATAGAACATCATTTTATGTCCTCAGATATTTTTTTAAAACATAATTAACGGAAATTTGTAAAAATACTCATGTTTTTAAACTTATTTTCAAACACTCAGTCGAAGTTGCATATGTGTTTGCAACGTTTGTTGAAATCATTTGATTTTCGGGTTATTGGAGTTGCAAATGAGGTTGCATATATGATTGTACGGTATTTTTTAATAAACAATCGGCAACTTCTTATTTTTGAAAAAAGGTGAATAATTAATTATTTAGAATAGGGAATATAGATTTTTTCGCCACCCAACTTACTGTGTATTTAGATAAACTTACCACTAAACTATATTTTTTTCTTTTTGTCACTAATATTAGGTTTGGATTTATTTTTTTGCCACCAAATTTAAGTTCGGGTTTGATTATTAATACTATATTATTCTTTTTAGCATTATTATAATGGTTTTTCTATGGTGTGCCCATGAACACACACTTACACCTTTTAGTAATGATGGACCATATTGCATTTACAACCACACCAAGCAAAAATATCTAAATTCATACATTTTAGTGCTTAGCATGTGCCCATGGGCACACACTAGACAAATCCTTATTATACTATAATGGTAGTATGCAATATTATGGTGATCTAATATATATGAGTCTATAACTTTATATGTAGTACTCCATATGTGTCCTAGGTAGTTTATCTTGGAGGACGAGAATTTGACACGCATTTTAAGGCTCCTAAAAGAATATATAGCTATCTTAGGTCTTGTAACAACCACCATAAAAAAAGCCAAACTCCAAGAATCAATTTTAAAAACTGAATATACCCAAAACATAGTATAAGCATATACAAAATAGTCAACTTACTAATCAAAACTCACATAGTCGAACACAAAAGTTACTTGAATAATGATACATTCATCAATCTTGTTCTTTTGAGCAAATCATCAAACAGATTCCGGAAGAAGTTCAATTGATGTTAGAAAATAGATTAAAGTTATTAGACATGTTATAAACAAAATCAACTTCACTCAGTAATTTTCATTTTCAAAGCCTTCCTTCACAATTTAAATTGTAGTAAGCAAAAAGTTTAATAACCAAAACATAACCATATATAAAGAAAAATCAAAATTGACAATCTATCATTCTTTTCTCCCAGGCAAATCATCAAACACTTGAAGAACGAAAATTTCACCTGCAACTAAAAGATAAAAAAATCTTTAGAAATATAATAGTTCAAACAGAAACTATACAGAAAATATTACAAATAAAACACAGAGAAACTTAAGAGAAATTATGGAAAGAAAAAAGAAAGAAAAAGGAGATAGTGGCACATATAGCGCGAGATATGCATCCTCTTTTTTTTAATCCAATTTATTCAAATTTGAATTCTTGGTGTTTGCGTGTAGTCTTTCCTGATTAATTTTCAATAGCAAATGATGAGTTTATTTGTAATATCACGAAATTAACGAAAAGAACAGACATAACAGATCGGAGATGACACCTTCTCCATGGATGAAATAAGGAAGACAATCCACGCAGGTTATGAGCTCCTTCAGTAATTTGTATCTTGAATTTGAAAACCAAGCAAGGGTAGGCGTAGGTAAACTACTCAGCAGAACATTAACAAAAACATGTAATAAGCATTACTCTAAATTACAATTTGAAATTTGAACTTTTAAAATCTATTGTTAAAAAATTTAAAAGTACATGAGGATGACGTATGGGTTTTCTTCCTGAGGAAGCTTGGTTTGAGTTTCAATCCAGTGTGCTGGGCAAGCTTACAGGAGCTATAATTAGCAGTAGTACACTAGAAAAGGAAAGGCACGTGCGCCACTACGCGTCAGCGGGAGAAGCTAGCAGAAGTGGTGGCATGCAATGTAATTATAGTGAAGTTGAAGGGTGATATCCAAGCTGCCTCAAGATAGTGTGCAGAAGAGGCAACAGAAACTGTTATATATACATAGATACACAGATTATATATATATATATATATATATATATATATATATATATATATATAAAGATATAGATATATATCATATCACCATAATATTTGCAGACTACCACTATGTTTTAATAATCCTAAAAAAATAACATAATGTTAATAATCAAATTCAAACCTAACGTTATTATATGGGTCCACGCACTTTATAATATTCGCGAGTAAAATGCTAGAATTTCTAAAACTAACTTTTAGATATCTTAAATGACAATTTAAGATGGAACTGTTAGATTATTTTATTCATCATGACCTCAGACTTTCCATATTAAAAATGCTCAATTTATATGATGAAATATTATGCATATATATATATATATAGGAAAGTGCTCAAATGAGAACCCCAACTAATGTGAGATATGAGATCTAATCTCAGCCCCACATTTTTATCACTAAATTAAATCACATCCACACATTTTATAACCCACCCACCCACTGCCTCCTCTCTCTCTCTCTCGATTGTCTCCCCTCCACCACCCTCCCACCGTCGGCCGCCCTCCCACCACCGGCCGCCCTCCTCACCCGCATATCAGCCCCACTTGTCCTCCCTCCCCGCTCTTTTCTTATCCAATCTCGTCATCGCAGTCGTGGCCACCACCACCACACACCAGCAGCCCCGGCCACCACTGCCACAACACCAGATCTGCTCTCTCTCTCTCTCTCTCTCTCTCTCTCTCTCTCTCTCTCTGTCTCTCTCTCTCTCTCTCTCTCTCTCTCTCTCTCATATCTAGCCCCAGGCCACGTTGCCTCCTCCACCGGTCAAAGAAGTCTAGATCGTCGGAGCCGTTAAGATCGAGTGAACTCATCCAGATCGTCGGAGGTGTAAGGACGGAGCTCGAACACTCTAGTTTTCCGATGCCGTAGCCGTCGCCGGAAACATCAAAACGACGCTGGTGATGGTCATTGATTGTAATTAATGATTTTTCATATTTGGGGGTTTGTAGATGGTGGTGGTGGTGGTCTGAAATTAGTGATTTTCCGATGGTGATTTTATTTTGTATCTGGTGATTTTTCAGATTTGCGGGTGGCGGTGGTGGTTTTTAGATGGTGGCAGTGTGGTGATTTTAATTTTCTGGCATTGATTTTTGGTTTTCTGGCAGTGATTTTTAGTATTCCGGTGGTGATTTTATATTTTACGGTGGTGATTTTATGTTTGCCGGCGGTGATTTTTTGGTGGTCGCCGGAGGTGGTGGTGGTCGCTGGAGATGGTGGTGGTGGTCAACGATGGTTGAAGGTGATAGGTAGTTGAATTAGAAGATGATAAAATATTAAAATATTAAATGAATGGTAAGAGATGAATATAATGTATTTAAATGAGTGGCTGAGATTACATCCCATATCTCACCATAAGATTGGTTCTCACTGGAGCATGACTCTATATATATATATATATATATAGCAATTGCTAAAGTTTTAATATATATTTTTCATTTTTACTTTTATTAGGAAAATATGTAAAATCATATGGTTGATTGCACATTTTATTTATCTATTAGACAAGAACACTTGTCTATATGTCTAAAATATTTTATTTATTTTTGATTTCTCCTTATTTAAGTAAATTCTAAAATTGATTAAATTAATAATTATTTTCATACACAAAATCATAGAGATTGTTAGATATTTTTGGATGATAACTTAGCCTGTAAAATTTCATAGAGTGAAAGAGACTGAGTGATCATTTTGTCAATGTCAAATTATGCTTATTCTAATTATTAGTCATGAAAGTATGGTCTAAATCACTGTCACGATCTTAGATAATAATTTAAGTATCTGAATTTTTTTTATTACGTTAGGCACAAATATTGATAGCATCTAGAGTAATGATATCCGAAATGGAGAGTTGATAAGAGGACGATGACGTGAGTTTCATGCCCTTGAGAAAAATATTGGAATTAAACTTGGGCTATTATTTGAACAAAATAAATATGATAATATATGTATCTCATAAGTGAAGATTTGGCGGAAGTGTGGACAATATGAAGTACAAGAAATGTTAACGCAGTCCGGGGGAGCTTGACAATATTTAACTCAAGCTATGACAAAAAAAGTGTGCGAAAATTTCAACTATCACATGAATTAAAACTTATAATTGAACCCCATAGATATTATCTTGTAACGAGTTTAACAATATAATTTACATGTAAACAAATATGTATAGATTACAAGAAGAGCGATGGAAGTATAAGAAAATTTTTCACATGGATTTATGTGAGTGAGATTGCTCACCGTGGACATCTCACAGCGCTTTTAAGCCAAGATAAAGATTGTGGTTGATAGTTGTAACTTGAAATGTGTTCCGCATAGTTGAGGAAATATTAAATTAATAACTTTTATAATATTATTATTACTAATTATATTTGTTTATATAAAATTCAAATGAGTGTTGTTAATGAAGAAAGTTTAAGTATAGTCTTATGCAAGCTCAAGGAACCTAACATCATTGTTCTAGATTCTACATTTTTTCTTTTGTTACACAAAACTTAATAATATTTTGACCAAATCTAAAATAGATTGTCAATTGTTAATAAAGAGGAATGAGTATTTTGCTTTTCCAGGTTTTGTAATTAATATATCAATATTATTAATAAAGAGTCTTCTATGTTGAAGTGCAATGTCAATATGTGAAATTATGTCTACTTCAAGTGCACCACTAGTACATTGTTGGAGCACACAATTCATTTAAATGTCTTAAAATTGAGTTTAGAAAATCAATTTAGGACATTGTTGGACTTGCTCTAACATTATACCTTCTCAGTAACATAAACTCTAAGATAATGAACACATAATTGACCTTAAAACTTGATCATCACTACTATAGAAAAAATAGGATAACATTGGTTGGATTTTCCATTGATGTGAAAATTTATTGTTTTTCTCACAAGTCAAAACTCACGCCACAGTTTTAAATCGGTCGGAAATGATGGATCAAAACGGTCGGTTTTCAACACTTAAGTGAGTACTAGTCGGAAATGATTTAAAGTTGGTCGATTTTCTGTGTTTAAATTTTGAGTTTGGTCGGAAATATATTGCATGAGGTCGGTTTTCTGCATATACAATGACCAAATTCCGTAAATAAATCACACAACATTTTAATTTTGATCCATAACATTACCATTTCCATTCCATAAAACTTTCATCTTCATCACCATCATCAACTTCATCACTATCATGATCTTTATATTTTTATTAAATATAAACCTATGTTTGTTTTACAAAATATAATAACTAGAAAACCAGTTTTTCATTAAAATATTCCTTCAACTAATGTTCAAAATTATTAATTTTAAAGACCAATATAAGTTGAGTAATTATATTGATATACGTACTGTTGGATCATTTAAATATTTTTTTATTTTTTTAAAAATAACCCTATGTCTATATTTAAATATAACATAATATATTCTCTATAATATTTCAACAAATAAAATCCTATTGACTTGTTTTATGGTATACAACTACGATAACTACTTAATTTACGATCCGTACGGTTGGATCACCTAAAAAACAAATTGAAATTTCGAAAGTGTAAACCCTAGGATAACTTCTGATCAAATACAAACCGTGAACCCCACATTCACTACAATGCATGATTTGTAACTAAAAAGCATTTTTATAATTTTTTTATATTTTTCTTCTTTTGCTATCATGATTAGTACCTTAAATTAGAAGAAATCACAAAGATTCTACATTTTTCTTTTGTTTGAATAATTAATTTGAAATTAGCTAGTTAATATTTATAATTTGTTATGGAAATAAAAATATATTTGATTTCAAATATTAAGTGATGCATATTTTTTTATTAATATAGTAAATGATTAAAAGCTTGTATTCTTAATTTTTTTAATAGTTTACTTAGCCGAATAAATTTTATTGTTTTTATCACCAGTCAAAACCGACCGCCCGTGTTTTAAATTGGTCGGTAATGATGCAACAAAACGGTCGGTTTTATGCATTTGAGTGACTGGTCAGAAATGATTTAAACTTGGTCGGTTTTCTGTATTTAAATTAAGAGTTTGGTCGGAAATATATTGCATGTGGTCGGTTTTCTGCATATACAATATTTTTAATTTTTTTAATAGTTTACATAGCCGAATACAATTTATTGTTTTTCTCACAAGTCAAAACCGACCGCCAGGGTTTTAAATCGGTCGGAAATGAAGCAAGTCATTTCCGACCGCCGTCGGTCGGAAATGAAGCTAGGCTCCACCGCATCCCCACTTAGCCAATGACAAGTCGACAACAAGTTAAAAGCTGACCAATTATTTTAAACCAGACGAGGTGGTCGGAAATGACCACATGCGGTCGGAAATGTGTCGGTCGTATTTAGTGACGCGGTGTCCATGTTAGTTGAAGAACGTTGGTGAACGGGACCCATGCCCACTTATAACCGACCAACCTTGTCTGGACGATAATGACGGTCGTAAATGACCCAGTTTCTTACGACCGATCTCGTTTGGTCGGTAAGTCGGTCGGAAATACCCGCTTTTTGCCCGACCAATGTGGTCGGTCGGTTTTATTGGTCGGTTTTGTCCGCTTTTCTAGTAGTGGGCTGATGAAAATGCAGCAGCTTCGCCTCCCGATACACAGCCCTTAATGCTTTAATTTATCGAACCTTTTTTTAAAAAAATTTAATTTATGGTATATTGCTATGTAAACATTTGTTGTGTCTGGTTTTGTTTTGTGGCATTTTATTAGAGAAATCATTGTTTTAAGTGAAGTGCTGATTAAAATCTTAATATCCAATGTCCCGATATGATGAACAGCCGTGATAGGAAAATTTGATGTCCCATAATCACTGGCATCAAAATTGTGGGGGGTAAATCGCGTAAATTGATGAAAGGCGGCAATCTTTCTTACAATCATTTTGCTTTTCGATATTTTTCCAATAACACCATTATTAATACTGAAAATTGAGTGACTGATCTTCACCGGTGCAATGGGTGGTACATTAGCAAGGTGGTCATAGTCAAGAATATATAAGCAGCAACTTCTCTAAATCTATTTCCCTAACCCTTACAGAATGCTTCAAACCTCGCGGTCCTGTAGAACCCGGAAACGTTTTACTCAAATGTATACTGCAAATCTGTAGAATAATAAACACACATACAGATGAGCCAAAAGCTCGGTTTTTGTGTTTATTGAATAAACGCTTGCTTACAATGTGAAACCACTCAATAATCATATGAGTGTATAAAGGAACTAATAAAGGAACTAATTAGCTAAACATACAACAGTGAGATAAATCAGGAACTCTCCTTTTTTAACTCTACTCCTGTATCAACTCCTAAATCAACGCTAACAACCACAAACTAAACTTGCTACCTCAAATAAATCAGTGACAACAATTTATTTGCTTAGTAAATAAGCACTAAATAAATAAAACATTTATTTGCTTAGTAAATAAGCACTAAATAAATAAAACAAGTTTAAAAGCAGGAAAACAGTGTTTAAAAGTCAATCATTGTCTCCTGCTCAACAGAAAAAACCTTAATTCTCTCTAGCCTCTCTCTCGTCGTAGCCGCCTGGGGCTTCCATTGGTCTCAACTGGTGGAAAGCCCCGAATCATTTAATTATTTTGTTTTATTCTTAATTTTTGAATAATAGTTCTTCTCGGGAAACTTAGATCTAAAACCATCGGAGATTTCGCTGCCTCTCTTCCAAGCGGGTGGGTTTCAGTCCGATTTCTCTTGCTTTTGTGGTTCTGCTCCAGATCTATTCTCGGGAGAATTCTGAGATCTAAAACCATGGGAGATTTCGTTGTCTTTCTTCTCTATTTCAAGAGGGTGGATTTTCAGTCGGATTTCTCTTGTTTCTGTTGTTCTGCTTAAGATCTAAGGTTGTTTTCTCTCCCTGGTGAGAGCTTTGTTTTCACTTCTTAATTGTAAGCGGGTCTTGATTTGGTGATGAAGTTTATATGGAATTACAGTTCTGGTCGGTTTCGCTTCAGATCTAAGGTTGTATTCTCTTCCAGGTGAGAGCTTTGTTTTTCGCTTCTTAATTGTAAGCGGGTCTTGATTTGGTGATGAAAGTTTAATTTGTATGGAATTAAAGTTCTGGTCGATAATTCAAACGAGAATGCATGAAGCGGGTAATTGTATTTGTATATACATATTCTTCAAAATATCGTTTAACTGTCTATTCATGAGAACAGACAATTGCAATTTAATGTTTGTAATTCGACTCGATCATGAGTGTAGATGCCGTATTGCTTTTTATTATTAGATTAACACCTATTTGTTACAAATAAATAAATAAAACAAGTTTAGATTATATTCTAACAGGTCCAAGCACTTTTCCCACAAGATCTTATTAGGGTTATTTGGTGCAAAAGGTAAACTGTCTTTACTATGGCTATACACCCACCGCTGTTGTTTCCAAAATAGTATGCACCCTCAAGCCCACTAAGAATAAGAATTGGATCAACCCCAATCTTCATTCCTTTGATAATCTCCTCAACAAGCTATTTATTACAGCGTTGAAATGTGATATGGAGCCTAAGTTTATCATTTTTCTTTTCTTTTGAATCAGATCAAAGCATTGACCAACCAAGAAGAAGTTGAATTGGGTTCAAAGATTGAAGCTCATGGATTGGAGGTTACAAAAGTACCTTCAGAGTCTAAAAAATACCTTGACGATGTTGTTTTTCTTCTCTCCTTAATTAATTTTTCACCTTCATCACATCTTTTTGTTGACATGATTCTAGACCATGAGTAGAGTCTAATTTATCCTTAAGTGTGTTTGTAGATGTCATTTCACATTTTGAATCAACATTCTAAATTTATTGAATTTAGTCTGATGAGAACATTTTATAACTTTTTATAAACTAATATTTTACGAACTGTGTGCTTTTTCTATATTTTCACATTTAATCATTTACTAGCCTTTCTTACCCGCGCTCCGTGAGCGGGCATATAATTTTTTTTTCGAGACCTTTTTTCACATGTATATATATATATAAATAATAATTATCAATAAAATTATTCACAATAAATAGGCAATTATTATATCTAAATTAGCCTAACCACAAAACTTATAATATAAAATTTTGCTATTCTAATCAAAAAGATCATCATCCACTATAAATTCAAGTGAAATAATCTCCGGACATGTTACAATCTGCCATGTAACCTAATCAGATTCAAAATCATATGTTACAATCTTAGATCTATATCATCGAAACTTTCATTTTTTGTTCTTATTGCTTCCAGAGAGCTCTTTGGATTTGTGAGTGGATCGATTATCTCCTAGTGTAGGTTCGTGGTGCAAATCTAATCATTTTAGTTTGTAGTTGGATTTTGTCTCGTGTGTTCTAATTATAGTTTGATTTCTCTCCCTTGGTGAGAGTGTGTGCTTTTTCTCTCCTTCTTTTGTGAGAGTTGGTTTGGATTTATCGATAAAAGCCTTCCAGGAATTGCATTTGTGGTTGATAGATCAAACGGATTTTTTAGAAAATATGGTGAACACAGAGCAAGGATCTGTATATTGATCTTTATAAATATACAATCGTCAATTTCAACATCACTTATTCATCTCATCTTATGTATGAAGACATGCGTGTTAATCTATTCTATGTTTATGTTTGTTCGACTCGATCATTCTTGTAGATGCCGTATGGATGTTATTTATTGAATTATCTCCTTCTCTTAAAAAAAGGCTAGATTTTGAAATTCGTTATGAAATATGTAATTCCGTCTATTCTTGTTAACTCCGAGAAAAATGTAGGGATATCTGTGTTTAATAGAGTATACAATCCCAAAATATTACACAGTTTCTTATAAAACCTAGATAATTCATTATTTACTGTGGGTGTTAACAACGAAAAATTAGAATTTATCAAAATATTGCGTAACATTTGGGGCTGTCTAATCAATATTTGAATAGGTCATTAAACCATTAGAGAAACGTAAAGATGCAAATACCCTCATAAAATTTAAAGGAATTAATTAGGATAGACGGAATTACGCATTTTGTAACGATTTTCAAAGTTTGATATTTCAATTAATTATTTTTGAACTCTAATATTAAAATTGGTTTCGCAATCAAAATACATGTTTATATAATTATAAAGTAGGTAAGCATAATGTTTATTTTATATATATTGAAAAATTCTTGTTTTAAGATAAAAAAAATATAAACTCTAATTTCTATATATAAGGCATATATTTAAGCCCATATGAATAGATATCCGGCCTGTCAAAGCCCAATAAAACCCTAGGATCAAAATTAAGTAACACATATAATTTGATGCCGCCGTGAACAAACACCATAAGTATAAAACAAATCTTCATACCATTTACATTAGTAGATTGTTCAACATAGAGTTTTATCAACTATACATCCATTTATGATATGAACTTGTTTTCATGGGTATTGATTTAATAGTGTTTACGCTACTGACTTTGTTCGGCGTATGGGATCGGAATTCACGGTCTATCATGATTGAACTCGCTAATACATCTACAATTATGAATCATCATTACAGGTATGATATCTAGTTACGCTTCTTTATCGAATGTTAAAATTGTCATAATAGAATGGAGTTTAGTCATAAAAGATGAGTTCGAAACTATCCTCAGCTTGTGAATTGTAGTATTTATACTAAGAAATATCTACTATAGTGAATAGTCACAAAAATTTTGGGTAGGGATGGCAACAGGTCCGATCGGTTCGCATATCGAAGAGATCTAAATCAAAATTATTTTTAAAATCCAAATCAATATCCAATCGAGTTTCATATATCAAATCCAAATTCAACTCCAAATTTACGGGTTTCAGATTGAGTTCGGGTTTCATATCAATTCCAATCGGGTTTCACATACACAAAAGGTCCATCAGGCCGTCGAGTTATGACCGGACCCCAAAAACACTCGGGTTTTTTTTTTTATCAAAACCCTAGACCGACTTTGATTTTGAGTGGGCCGGACTTTCATAAAATAGTAGGTTGAGTCCATTTAGGTCTCAACGGGTTTGTATGAAGGCCTCATGCCAATTTAATTAGAGTAATTCTCAATTAAAACTTGAGTAAATGAGTTAGTATTATATTGACTTGGACAATTTTTTTTCATATTTTTAAATATTTTAAGACTTAAATTATATTTGAGTATGATATTGAAAAATCAAGTGAAAAATTTATTAAAATTTTATATGAGAAATAAGTATATATTAACACATGAATCAATTTAATATATTGTAATTGTCTTTCAATTTTGGCATAAAAGGTTGCTAATATTATCTTAGAAAATATTTTCTCAATATGTTAATATTACCTTTGCTCTCAAGTAGTTAGATTTCATTGAATTTATTATCAAAATTAAATTACGCTCTCTCAACGGTGTAGAGACAGACATAGATTTGGATAATGTGAATGATGTTCTTGCCGAGACTGCTGAACCGCCGAGCAGTTTGATTATGCCTCTGCTGAGGTATCAGAAAGAGTGGTTAGCATGGGCGGTGAAGCAAGAGGAGTCATCGCGCTTGTGATGGCTAAGAAGGAACTTTCCCCCAAACAATTAAGTTCATCCTCTGATTTGCCAAAGGTGAAATCGACTCTCGTGATTTGCCCTATGATTGCTGTGATGCAATGGGCGAATGAGATTGGGCGCTTCACCTTGGCTGCTGGTAGCAACAAGGTGTTAATATATCATGGATCCAAGAGGGAGAGGTCCCTTGAGGAGTTCGCAGACCATGATTTTGTTATCACTACGTATTCAGTTGTTGAAGCTGAATACAGGAAGCATGTGCTGCCGGAGAAACAAGAATGCCCTTGGTGTGGAGAGTTGTTTCACGAAGAGTTTTTGGCTCTTCACCGAGATTTTGTGTGCTATCCAGAATATGTTTTGGGGAAGACCAAGCCATTGAAACAGAAGAAGAGTACAGATGCTGGGGTGGATGAGAGGAATAAGGAAGCTCTAAAGAAAGGGAAGAGGTTGAGTAAGGACAAGGCCTCTGGAGCTGGTTCTTCTGCAAATGATTCAGAAGGAGCTGATAAAGGACCACGTGAAATTAAGAAATTGTAATCTGTACTCCGTGGACTGGAACCGCATAATCTTGGATGAGGTACGTTTTTAATGACTAGTACTGTTAAAAAGTGTCTCAAACTTGGCTGCTTTAGTCAAAGAAAAGAAAAGAAAAGAAAAGGGACCTCGTCAAAGAAATTAATCAAACTATAATTTGTACTCCGTGGACTGGAACCGTATAATTTTGGATGAGGTGCGTTTTTAATTATTATATCAGCATTTGAATTTCTTTGCCCAGCATTGAATCCAGATATTAATAAATGAATGTGTATGTGCTTATGTGCATATCTAAAGTCATAGAGCAGCATGATCTATGGGCACTTTGACATTTATGTTGACCAACCATTACCTGGATACCTAAAACCAGATTAGCTTGTTTCACTATGCCATCAAATATTAAAACTTGTTCTGATGATTTGATGTGTTTTAATGACCTACAGGAACAAAATTGAAAGTTTCATTTGTTGTTAATTAGATCAGGTTTCATATTAGTTTTTTATATTTTCATCAGCACTTTAAAAGCATATTTTACTTGTTCACATTTGATTTTTTTTCTTTCGAAAATCGGGTGCTTACTGCTTAAGTTAGAGTTGTAAATCTACTCTACAGGTCTTTTAAATGCCTTTCAGTGTTTGACTTAAATTATTACCTATATATACTGGATAATTTCTATTTTTGTCACAGGCTCACTATATCAAAGATCATCGAAGTAGCACTTCCAAAGCTGTTTCTTCTACAAATGATAAGGATTTTGTTACTACTACATATTCAGTGGTCGAAACTGAATACAGGAAATATGTATTGCCAGAGAAACAAAAATGGTGGTGTGGAAAGTTGTTTCATGATGCATTGTTGGCTCATCACAGAGCTTTTATTTGTTATCAAGAATATGCAGTTGAAAACAACAAGCAGTCAAACAGAGGAAGAGTAAGAATGCTGGGGTGGATGTTACTGATCAGTTGGTGGATATCGGGAAGCTTGGGAAGAAGAATATATAAGATGGTTACAATCTCTAGAGGATGCAGACACGTATGGATGATGAGAATCCAGATCAAGCCATCTCACTTGTACTGGCAAAGCGGGAATTTAATGGAGCAGTAGTGGATGGAGCTATCTCCCCACGAAGTTCATCTCTGGAGTAACCAAAAGTGAAGGCTATCCTGGTAATATGTCCTATGAGGGTGAATGAGATTAGCCACTTTACTTTGACAGGTAGCAACAAGGTGCTAGTTTATCATGGATCCAAGAGGGGCAAGACCTTTCATGAATTTTCAGATCAAGATTTTGTTAAAACTACATATTAAAGCAGCAAAGCAGAATGCCGGTATATAATGAGAGGCAACTGTCTGAAACTTGGACACTAAAGAGGGAAAATGTACAAGTATGATCGGTGGCGGAGAGAGCATAGTGACCGAAGGGTCTTAAATTTTTTGGTGTTCTCTTTATGGATTAGGAGAGTATTTGTTTAACACTTGTCTATATGTCTAAAACATTTTATTTATTTTTAATTTCTCCTTATTTAAGTAAATTCTTATATTGATTAAATTAATAATTATTTGCATACACAAAACCATAGAGATTGTTAGATATTTTTGAATGATAACTTAGCTTGTAAAATTTCATAGAGTGAAAGAGACTGAGTGATCATTTTGTCCATGTCAAATTATGCTTATTCTAATTATTAGTCATGAAAGTATGGTCTAAATCACTATCACGATCTTAGATAATAATTTAAGTATCTGAATTTTTTTTATTATGTTAGGCACAAATATTGATAGCATCTAGTGTAATGATATACAGAATGGAGAGTTGATAATATATACAAGAGGACGATGACGTGAGTTTCATGCCCTTGAGCAAAATATTGGAATTAAACTTGGGCTACTATTTGAACAAATAAATATGATAACATATGTATCTCATAAGTGAAGATTTGGCGGAAGTGTGGACAATATGAAGTACAAGAAATGTTAACGCAGTCCGGGGGAGCTTGACAATATTTAACTCAAGTTATTACAAAAAAAGTGTGCGAAAAATTTCGTAATTTTGTAGACTTCTTTCTACTGATTCTTTCCATACAAAATTACTCTTTTACCCCTCCAGCAGTTAATTTTAACATTTAACTTGACGGTATATGGTCAAAGGGGTGCATATCGAAGCGCTTTTTAAACATTAGCGTGGGTATTGAAAAGAAATTTTGTTTGAGACCAAATTGAAAATGCATTTAAATTATGGGGTACAAAGTGTAAATTACTCCTTAAAATCATAAAGTATGAAAAAATCAAGTTTATTTTATATATGTTGAATTCTTGTTTTATGAATAAAAAATGAAAATTCTTATTTTTACTTATAAGGAATATATTTGAGCTCATATAAAAAGATACGGGGCTTGCCAAATCCCAATAAACCCCTATGATGAAAATTAGGTATTTGATGCGACCGTCTACACGATATGTAAGTAACAAATCTTCATTCAATTTACATTAGTAGATTGTTCAACATAGAGATTTATCAACTATACATTGATTTATGATATGAACTTGTTTTCATCCTTATTGATTTAATAGTCTTCACGCTAATGACTTTCTTTAGCACTCGGGAACAACATACATGGAATCTATCATGATTGAGCTCGCTAATACGTCTACAATTATACTTCAATTATGAAGTATCATTACAGGTATGATCTCTTTTAGTTATGTTTTTTTTTATCGAATGTGAATATTGTCATAATAGAATTAACTGAATTTAGTGATAATACTTACATCACTCTGTGATTCACTATCGAGCAAGAGATTATTATCAGAATGAAGGTGGGATAAAGATAATTTGGCTTTGAACATTTCAGATGTGGATTATGATGGTGATAAAGATAAAATGTATGTTAAAAACAACATGAAAACACTAGTACAAAACTGCTTTTGGCATCGGGTTCAAGGGTACCCGATGCCTATTTTAATTTTAGGCATCGACCAATAAGGCACCAAGGCATGTGGAGGTTATTTGGCATCATCTTATAATACACCGACGCAAATACCTATTACTTGCATCATTTTTATATAAACCAATGTAAATATTATTTTTGGGCATCGGTTATTTTTTAAACAATGCAAATAATAATTTTAGGCAGCAGACATATTCGTGATGCCAAAATTCAACGATGCCAAAACTGAAAAATTAAAAATTAAAAAATTAAAATCGTTACACTAATCGAGGAGATAATTTATTTTTCCATAAAACAACTACAACAGTGGTACAATATCACTCCCTCTCCGTAGCTCCCCTCCCCTTAAATTGAACAACGACCCATCTATGTGCAAACCACATCACCTTTCGATTGAAGGTGTGATTCAAGTCACATGCCACTCATTTCTAGTCGATTGAAAGTTTGTAGTCAACATATGTGCTTTTTGTAAGGTCTGTGGTTATAAAGTTTTCCGGCCATTAATGAAAGTTGAATCTCATGTTTTTTGTGTGTTTGATCTAGAGTAAATTACACTTTGCACCCCATTACTCTGAGCGCTTTTGGGTTTTGGTCTTAAATAATTTTTCACAATTAACTTATCATCTTCTCACCATCTTCTTGCCCCAAAATCGCACAATTGCTCTATTAGAATCCTAGCACAATGAGAGGTTGATTATGGCTATTATTGATGATAGCTTGAAGATTATTTATTTTCCTTTCGATAATTTATCACCTTCTGATTTCACCCAAGACACAGTCTTCCCTTTAGTCATTGTAGAACTAAGTGTAGGCTTGGCTTGGATTTTTGTGTGTTTCTTGAACTAAGGTCGTGATAAAAGAGTGGCTAGGCGGTACATAGAGGGGGTACTTTTGGTGGTGGAGATGAAAGAAGTGTTCAAAATATGAGCCATTTTCAAATGGATTTTGGCTGAATTAAGGAGGAGATTGAGAAATGAGGAGCAATTGGATTGAAAATTTAACAAATGAAAGAAAGGGAATTTTGTATAAGAGTGAGAAAAGCAGGGCTCTGTTTTCAAGTGGGGTTGGAAATAGGAAATTATTATTTTACTTTGGGCTCTGCTAACGTTGACGGTCAAGTTAAACAACGGATGATCAAAAGGATGCAAACTCAAACAGGAATTAAGCATTGGGTTGTGTTTTGCCAAGAAAAATATTGAAGACCAAAACACAAAAGTGCTCAAAGTTATGGCGTGCAAAGTGTAATCTATTCTTTGGTTTATAATTTTGGTATAAAGTTCTCTAATTTTGTTTTTGTTTAATTTATAAGCTTTAGTTAGAGATTGCTTTCAAATTGTTTAATACAATGCCTTGACAACATTTTGTGATGATTAAATTAACTGTTCAAATTCTTAGGATACTCAATTAATTAACTGTTTGAAATTGTTTTTGATGACTTATTGGTATTAAACAACAATTTATAGTCGGTGAGTATGCCATGAATGTTCTTTTTATTTGTGTGACTTGATTTGTAGTCATGTGGTATTACCATTGCGGTTAACACTTGAACATATTATGCGATAATTCATAATTGTCAAAAGCCAGGTGCTTTGCGGATGCAAATAAATACTTTCTAAGACTCTACTATACGTTGGGGTTAATTTTGTGAAATGCAATCGTAAATTATGATATTTAAATTCAAATTCAGAAATCTTATGCATTGGCAACTGCAATAGTGGGTGAGGGTGACTAGTATTGCAAAATGTAAGATGGAGTAGTGGTGAGGCAAATACCGAGTATTTGGAATTGCTATGTGAGAAAATAGACAAACCTGATTGCGACTTCGATTAAATCGAATAATTTTCCATATAGTACTTAAACGCATTAATTTTGATATTGGACGGACAAAAAACTTCTTTGTTTTCTCCATGCTTCGTTAATTATCATTTCTTCATTGGATATTGGATCTGAATCAGTAATACTACATATATTTCTCCAGAGATACATACACGAAGACTTACTAGCTGCTGTCAAGTTTGATGTCACCAGTTTTGAAATGGCTACAAAAAAGAAGTCTGCCTTGCGCCAATTTAGCTGGCGCTACATAATAATTGATGAAGCTCATAGGATGAATGAGATCTCACTTCTTTCAAAAATCATGAGAATTTATAATACTAACTATCGCCTTCTTATTACTGGAACTCCACTTCAGGTACTTCTATAATAGTTCATTTATTTTTATGGGTGGTGAATGTAACTTTTGAAAGCCCATTTCTTCACTTATTTAAATAGTATTTGTTTCTAGATGAAATCCACTAGCCCCAAATATGTAATTTGATTAATAAATTTGTCATTATCTGTCATTTGTGATACTTCTTGGCACTCATCATGAAACCAATAGATGAGAGGTCACTTTTTCTTGCACATTCTTTTGTAATGACTGATTATATAAAGTTATTAATTACTTGATGCACATACGTTTTGTCTGTTTTTTGATATATTCTATATTCTATTTTACAGAATAATCTCCATGAACTCTGGTCTTTATTGAACTTTCTACTACCAGAGATATTTAGTTCCTCAGAGACTTTTGATGAATGGTTTGCAATTTCTGGTGAAAATGACCAGAAGGAGGTTGTTCAAGAGCTCCATAAGGCAAGTCTTGTTCTCTTCAGCTGTGTCTTATAAATCCCTATAATATGCCCTATGATGGCTGTGATGCAATGGGTGAATGAGATTAGCCCTTTACCTTGACAGGTAGCAACAAGGTTCTGGGTTTATCATGGATCCAAGAGGGGATGGTCCCTTGATGAATTATCCGATCATGGTTTTGTTATTACTACGTATTCAGTCGCCGAAGCTGAATACAGGAAATATGTGTTGCCAGAGAAACAAATATGCACGTGGTGTGGAAAGTTGTTTCATGAAGCATTGTTGGCTCATCACCGAGCTTTTATCAGTTATCCAGAATAAGCTATTGAAAACAACAAGCAGTCAAACCAGAGGAGAAGTAAGAATGCTGGGGTGGATGTTACTGAGTCGGTGGATGACGGGAAGCTTGGCAAGAAGAATATGTGAGAATGCAGTTCAAGCCATTGCACTTGTATACTAGCAAAGCGGGAATTTGATGGAGCAGTGGATGGAGCCACTATACAGTGACAGGTTGCAACAAGGTGCTGGTTTATCATGGATCCAAGAGGGGCTGTTAGAATAATTAGAAAGAACAACTTTTAGAGAACACTTGGTTCCTCGCACAACTCTTGCAGATTTTATTCAACATTGAAATATATATAGTTGCTCTAGCACATGTATATATATATGTTCCAAACTTTCTAATACATGAACTTATTTAATGTACGCAGATACATAAACTTTTGATAGTTCTCATGTTCATGAATGACAAAACATTACATTTAATACTTTCATGATACTCAGTATCTGTCAACATTCCCCCTTAATGTTTTGTCTTTGAACTTTCATCATGTCCCGGAACTGCAGAAACTTTTCTTTGGAAAGTGCTTTCGTGAATATATCTGCCATTTGGTTTTGAGTGCTGCAATACTTGATCTCAATAACTCCATTTTCAACAGCTTCGCGGATAAAATTGTACTTAACATCAATATGTTTTGTGCGACTGTGGAATACTGGATTCTTTGCCATGGATATTGCCGACTTATTATCACAAAACAGAGTTGTAGAGCCTTTATGATTTTGTTCCGTGTCTTCCAAAATCTTCCTTAACCAGAGAACATGGGATGTTGCCAAACTTGCTGCGACATATCAGCTTCTGTTGAAGAAAGAGCTACAGTATCTTGTTTTTTTGTTAACCATGAGACTAAACCTGAACCAAGAGAAAAAATATAACCTGAAGTGCTCCTTTTGTCACCGATGCTGCCAGCGCCCAGTCGCTATCTGAGTAACCAAATAATTTTATCTTTTAACCTCTCTTGTACATTATTCCAAAATCAGAAGTTCCTTGTAAATATCTCAAGACCCTTTTAGCTGCTCCAAGATGTTTTACTGTTGATGTTAACTTTTGATTGAAACACACCTTCAACAGAGCTTTCAGAGGTACCTTTTACCCTTTGCTCATATGATTTTAAAGATCCCATCAGATTTTGAATGCTAAGTGCAGACAAGTCTTTAGTTTCTTTAATTACATAAATAATGGGGATAAATTTGTCCGGAAAACTTTTCAAAATTTTCTCCACTTGCTTCTTATCAGGAATATCATCACCACAAGATTTCATTTGATTAACAAGCTCGATAAATCTAGAATAAAATTCATTCATACTTTCATTCTCCTTCATTTTAATGTTTTCAAAATCTCTTCTCAGACTTTGTAGTTTAACAGCTCGTACCTTATCATTTCCTTGAAATTCTTGTTGAAGAATATCCCAAGCTTCCTTTGACACCGATGCTCGCATAATCCTGGGAAATATTGAATCAGAGATTCTAGATTGAATTTTTGATAAAACATCTGCATCCTTTTCTTGATTTTCTTTTAATGTATTCTTTTGGGCTGCTGATAGATGCTCGGTGGATTCTAGATTGTCAAATCCAATACTGACGAATTCCCATAAGCCAAGTGAACGAAATATTGTCTTCATTTTTATGCACCAGAACTCATAATTCTCGCCATCAAATACCGGAATAATGGAGGTCTTTAGATTGAACTGCTAGCCATTTATCTTTCTAGATGTAGCAGCTTTTGAATACGCCCAGTAATATAGATTCGACTCGCTCTGATACCAACTGTTAGAATAATTAGAAAGAACAACTTTTAGAGAACACTTGGTTCCTCACACAACTCTTGCAAATTTTATTCAACATTGAAATATATATAGTTGCTCTAGTGCATGTATGTTCCAGACTTTCTAGTACATGAACTTATTTAATGTAGATACATAAACTTTTGATAGTTCTCATGTTCATGAATGACAAAACATTACATTTAATACTTTCATGATACTCGGTATCTGTCAACAGGGGCATGACCCTTCATGAATTTTCAAATCAAGATTTAGTGATAACAACATATTCAAGCGTCAAAGCAGAATGCAGATATTACCGAAGGCAACGGTCTCAAACATGGATACTAAAGAGGGAAAATCTACAGGTATCGGTGGCGGAAGGTGCACAGTTATCAAAGAGTCATTTGCTCCTTCCTTAAACTTTATGGTGTTATGTTTATGGATTAGCAGACTATTTGTTTAAGTATTACTCGTGTAAATTATGTTTATACTTGCTCTATATATAGAATATACACCGCTGGTTTGATTTAAATGGTGACCACACTTTTGTTGGAGAAGGGGGACTATATATTTACCGCAAGTAAGAACGTTACAAACTTTAATATATGCAAATCATTTCTACTTGTAGTACGTATATGATCTCCAAAATCTATAATAAAATAGTGGTCTCCATATAACTTTTTCCTACAAAGGTTTATAGTTAGCAAATTCATCAATGATCAAACTTAGAACATCATTTTATGTCCAGAGATATTCTTTTAAAAAATGATTAAGAGAAATTTGTTTAAATTATTTCAAACATATTGTCGAAGTCGCATATGTGGTTGCAACGTTGGTTGAAATCATTTCATTTTATGGTTATTGAAGTTGCAAATGAGGTTGCACGGTATTTCCAAAAAAAACAATTTGCAACTTGGTATTTTTGAAAAAAGGCCAATACTTCGTTATTAAAAATAACAATAAATAATGTCACTCCTTACCCGGGTTTCTCGTTCTTCCCCTGTGTATGAGAATGCATAAACTAAACCTTCGGATTTTCGGAAGTGATTTTCTCTGATCAAGATCCTGATTTCATGGATTATAACATCACCAAGGCCGTGGTTGATTTATTGATTTGTATGGTTAATTTTCTTGGTTAGAAATAATTTCTCTCCTGAAGAAGTATGTCTGCTGCAGGTTCCCGTAAGTTTAGCATAAGTGTAAGAAAACATAAAATCAGGGATTCACGTTTTTGGTTGTTTAAACCAAGTGAATAATATAGTTAATTATGACAATAAGCTGACTAGGTAAAATGTTTTGTCTTTTTGTTGATAGATGAAAAGAGTCGTTAATATAATAATGTAACTCTTGCAGGTTGGCGCTCGCTCATCATACTGAATCAGCTTTTCTGAATAATGCACAAAGGAGAAGAAACTACCACTTGTTAAAGATCGAATTCTGGCACTTACAATGTACTTGTTTGTGTTACAGTGGCAGCTTGAGTGAATATTAGAGAAGATATGTATGCAGGTAAGCTTGAATAACAAATACTATTAGCAGACTGGATCTATTTGATGTCAACAGTTGATTTTTTTTTTTTTGAACAGTTTTTTCTAAACTAGTCATGATTGTTATCAGTATTTAATCTTGGTGGTGGGGTGTCCGGTATGGTTGTACAGGCCTCTTTGGTAGCCTAAAGATTACTGTCACTTAATGGGTGAACTTTGTACAGCACACTAATGAGCAAAAGCACAAATTAATTAAAGGTCATTCATATATTGTCAAGGAACGAGTTACTCTAAAACCTCAAGGTGTTAGAGAATGACCCTTTCCACGATCTTATATTCCAACATTCCCCCTCACTCGAGAGCCCATTTATGGGTCGAAGAGTGGATCACGGGCGCTCATCTTTGGAGCATTGATCTGCCATTCGTGCCACTATAAATTGTGAGAATATTTTGGAGCATTGATTTGCCATTCGTGCCACTATAAATTGTGAGAATATTGGGGGTGGCAGGGATCGAACCTGAGTCCTCTGCCAACCTCGCTCTGATACCATGTCAAGGAACCAGTTACTCTAAAACCTCAAGGTGTTAGAGAATGACTCTTTCCAGGATCTTATATTCTAACATCAATTTGGAAATCATAAACATATCTTATTATATAGCAAACATTAAGTGTTTTTGTTGCAGCTAAAGTCTAGTGATCGTGGTAAATAAATACATGATTCATATCTTTTGTAATGAGCACCTAGCTTTATGCATGAGATCAATCAGATTAGTGATTAAACTGGATTACATGGTATATGAAGCACAATTAAGAAGGTGCCTAGACGGTCAATAACAGCTGAAATGTCACTGATTGATTGAAATTGAAACACAATAAGGCACAGAGAGGAGGTGTTGCAGACTCTAAGAGCAACGTTGCAGCCCTCTTCCAAGGAAGTGCAGGTGAAGCAATGAGCATGGGTAGTGGTGGTGGTTGGAATTTTGCATGGATCACAGTTTTATCATATTTGTAAAACTTAATAGTAGGTTGAATATGTATTAGAGTGGTGGTTTGTAGTAGTGGAGTTGTGGTTGTAGTATTTTGGTTGTAGTTTTGGTGTTTTGGATTATGTTTTGGTAAATTTGTGTATGGGAGTGTTGTTTGAACAAGGTTGTTATTTCAAATGTTACATGTTGGACTTACTTTTTAAAAATAATTCTAACATAATGTAACACTGGGCCATTACACTATTACACTAGGGTCGTATTGTAAGATTTTTTTTACTCTTATAATAGACGTCCAAAGTGTTACATCATGGGACCTGGTGTAATGTTCGCTCGCAGATCTAAAACTCCTGGTGTTACAATAGCTCTATTGTAATGCTTTTCTGGCCTATTGTTACCGTAGAAAGAGGCATTGCAATGGGCCACTTATATACATACACTTTACTCTAAATATAAGTATCGCTTTTATAATTATAGAGTAGCTAAGAATCATGTTTATTTTATATATATTGAAAAATTCTTGTTTTAAGATAAAAAAATATATAAACTCTTATTTCTATATAATAAGGCATAAATTTAAGCCCATGTGAAGAGATACCCGGCTTGTCAAAGCCCAACAAAATCCTAGGATCAAAATTAAGTAACACATATTTGATGCCGCCGTGAACAAATACCATAAGTATAAAAATCTTCATACCATTTACATCAGTAGATTGTTCAACACAGAGATTTATCAACTATACATCCATTTATGATATGAACTTGTTTTCATGGGTATTGATTTAGTAATGTTTACGCTACTGACTTAGTTCGGCGTTTGGGATCGGAATTCAAGGATTCTATCATGATTGAACTCGCTAATACATCTACAATTATGAATCATCATTACAGGTATGATATCTTTTAGTTACGCTTCTTTATCGAAAATGGAGTTTAGTCATAATATATGAGTTCGAAACTATCCTCAGCTTGAGAATTGTAATATTTTATACTAAGAAATTTCTACTATAGTGAATAGTCACAAAAATTTTGGGTAGGGATGACAACGGGTCCGATTGGTTCGGATATCGAAGACATCTAAATCCAAATTATTTTTAAAATCCAAATCAAAATCCAATCGAGTTTCATATATCAAATCCAAATCCAAATCTATAGGTTTTGGATTAGGTTCGGGTTTCACATATCAATTTCAATCGGGTTTCACATATCAAATCCAAATCCAAATTTTTTAAGCATGGCTCTATCCTTGTTCCCAGTAGACATGCACAAATTAAAGATCCATCAGGCGGTGGACCCCAAAAACACTCGATTTTTTTTATCAAAACCCTCGACCAACTTTGACTTTGAGTGGGCCGGACTTTCATAAAATAGTTGAGTCCATTTTGGTCCCAACCGGGTTTGTATGAAGGCCTCATGCCAATTTTAATTAGAGTAATTCCCAATTTAAACTTGAATAAATGAGTTAGTATTATATTGACTTAGATAATTTTTTTTTTATTTTTAAATATTTTAAGACTTAAGTCTTATGTTTGAGTATGATATAGAAAAATCAAGTTAAAAAGATATTAAAATTTTATATGAGAAATAAGTATATATTAACACATGAATCAATTTAATATTTTGTAATTGTCTTTCAATTTTGGCATAAAAGGTTGCTAATATTATCTTAGAAAATATTTTCTCATTATGTTAATATTACTTTGCTCTCAAGTAGTTGGATTTCATTTAATTTATTATCAAAATTAAATTACGCTCTCTCAACTGTGTAGAGGCAGGCATAGATTTGGAGAATGTGAATGATGTTCTTGCCCAGACTATCATGGATCCAAGAGGGGTAAGTCCTTTCATGAATTCTTGGATCATATTTCGTGAAGTATGTCTTGCCGGAGAAACAAAGATGCACAGGGTGTGGAGAGTTGTTCGATGAAGGGATCCTGGCTTATCACCGAGCTTATGTGATGTTACTGAGCCGGTGTATGACGGGAAAAAGGAACCTCTAAAGAAAGGGAAGGGCTTGATTTAGGATAAGGCCTTTGGAGCTGGTTCTTCTACCAATGATTCAGAAGGAGCTGAAAACAGATCTCGTCCAAGAAATTATAATTTGTACTCAGTGGACTGGAACCGTATAATACTGGATGAGGTGTGTTTTAATGACGAGTACTGCTAGAGAGTGTCTCAGACTTGGCTGCTTTAGTTGATGTGTCTTTTTTGTGTGTGCCGCGGTGATATATTGAATCCAGATATTGAGTAAGAATGCTGGGGTGGATGTTACTGAGTCGGTGGATGACGGGAAGCTTGGGAAGAAGAATATATAAGATGGTTAGAATCTCTAGAGGATGCAGACACATATGGATGATGAGAATCCAGTTGAAGCCATCTCACTTGTACCGGCAAAGCGGGAATTTAATGGAGCAGTGGATGGAGCTATCTCCCCACCAAGTTCATCTTTGGAGTTGCCAAAAGTGAAGGCTATCCTGGTAATATGTCCTATGATTGCTGTGACGCAATGGGTGAATGAAATTTGTTTGTACTAATGTTAGGTTTGGATTTTTTTTTTTTTTGCCACCAAATTTAAGTTCGGGTTTGATTATTAACACTATATTATTCTTTTTTGCATTATTATAATGGTTTTTCTATGGTGTGCCCATGAACACACAATAAGTACAAAATTTCATAGGTTTCTCTTGTTTTGATTGGCTTACACCTTTTAGTAATGATGGACCCTTTTGCATTTACAACAACCACACCAAGCAAAAACATCCAAATTCATACATTTTAGTGCTTAGCATGTGCCCATAGGCACACACTAGACAAATCCTTATTATACTATAATGGTAGTATGCAATATTATGGTGATCTAATATATATGAGTCTATATCTTTATATGTAGTACTCCATATGTGTCCTAGGTAGTTTATCTTGGAGGATGAGAATTTGACACGAATTTTAAGGCTCCTAAAAGAATATATAGCTATCTTAGGTCTTGTAACAACCACCATAAAAAAAAGCCAAACTCCAAGAATCAATTTTAAAAACTGAATATACCCAAAACATAGTATAAGCATATACAAAATAGTCAACTTACTAATCAAAACTCACATAGTCGCACACAAAAGTTACTTGAATAATGATACATTCATCAATCTTGTTCTTTTGAGCAAATCATCAAACAGATTCCGGACAAAGTTCAACTGATGTTGAAAATAGATCAAAGTTATTAGACATGTTATAAACAAAATCAACTTCACTCAGTAATTTTCATTTTCAAAGCCTTCATTCACAATTTAAATTGTAGTAAGCAAAAAGTTTAATAACCAAAACATAACCATATATAAAGAAAAATCAAAATTGACAATCTATCATTTTTTTCTCCTAGGCAAATCATCAAACACTTGAAGAACGAAAATTTCACCTGCAACTAAAAGATAAAAAAATCTTTAGAAATATAATAGTTCAATCAGAAAAAAGAAAGAAAAAGGAGATAGTGGCACATATAGCGCGAGATATGCATCCTCTTTTTTTTAATCCAATTTATTCAAATTTGAATTCTTGGTGTTTGCGTGTAGTCTTTCCTGATTAATTTTCAATAGCAAATGATGAGTTTATTTGTAATATCACGAAATTAACGAAAAGAACAGACATAACAGATCAGAGATGACACCTTCTCCATGGATGAAATAAGGAAGACAATCCACGCAGATTATGAGCTCCGTCAGTAGTTTGTATCTTGAATTTGAAAACCAAGCAAGGGTAGGCGTAGGTAAACTACTCAGCAGAACATTAACAAAAACATGTAATAAGCATTACTCTAAATTACAATTTGAACTTTTAAAATCTATTGTTAAAAAATTTAAAAGTACATGAGGATGACGTATGGGTTTTCTTCCTGAGGAAGCTTGGTTTGAGTTTCAATCCAGTGTGTTGGGCAAGCTTACAAGAGCTGTAATTAGCAGCTGTAATATATTTGTGTTTATTTTAATTGTATGTATGTATTAATATTGCTGTGCAAACGTAGTGCACTAGAAAAGGAAAGGCACATGCGCCAGCGACGCGTCAGCGGGAGAAGCTAGCAGAAGTGGTGGCATGCAATGTAATTATAGTGAAGTTGAAGGGTGATATCCAAGCCGCCTCAATATAGTGTGCAGAAGAGGCAACAGAAACTATTATATATACATAGATACACAGATTATATATATATATATATATACATATAGATATAGATATATATCATATCACCATAATATTTGCTGACTACCACTATGTTTTAATAATCCTAAAAAAATAACATAATGTTAATAATCAAATCCAAACCTAACGTTATTATATGGGTCCACGCACTTTATAATATTCGGGAGTAAAATGCTAGAATTTCTAAAACTAACTTTGAGATATCTTAAATGACAATTTAAGATGGAACTGTCAGATTATTTTATTCATCATGACCTCAGACTTTCCATAATAAAAATGCTCAATTTATATGATGAAATATTATGCATATATATAGCAATTGCTAAAGTTTTAATTTATATTTTTCATTTTTACTTTTATTAGGTAAATATGTAAAACCATATGGTTGATTGCACATTTTATTTTGCTATTAGACACGAACACTTGTCTATATGTCTAAAACATTTTATTTATTTTTGATTTCTCCTTACTTAAGTAAATTTTTATATTGATTAAATTAATAATTATTTGCATACACAGAACCGTAGAGATTGTTAGATATTTTTGGATGATAACTTAGCTTGTAAAATTTCATAGAGTGAAAGAGACTGAGTGATCATTTTGTCCATGTCAAATTATGCTTATTCTAATTATTAGTCATGAAAGTATGGTCTAAATCATTGTCACGATCTTAGATAATAATTTAAGTATCTGAATTTTTTTATTATGTTAGGCACAAATATTGATAGCATAGAGTAATGATATACACAATGGAGAGTTGATAAGAGGACGATGACGTGAGTTTCACGCCCTTGAGAAAAATATTGGAATTAAACTTGGGCTACTATATGAACAAAATAAATATGATAATACATTTATCTCATAAGTGAAGATTTGGCGGAACTGTGGACAATATGAAGTACAAGAAATGTTAACGCAGTCCGGGGGAGCTTGACAATATTTAACTCAAGCTATGAGAAAAAAAGTGTGCGAAAATTTCTACTATCACATGAATTAAAAATTATAATTGAACACCATAGATATTATCTTGTAACGAGTTTAACAATATAATTTACATGTAAACAAATATGTATAGATTACAAGAAGAGCGATGGAAGTATAAGAAAATTTTTCACGTGGATTTATGTGAGTGAGATTGCTCACCATGGACATCTCACAGCGCTTTTAAGCCAAGATAAAGATTGTGGTTGATAGTTGTAACTTGAAATTTGTTCCGCATAGTTGAGGAAATAATAAATTAATAACTTTTATAATATTTTTCTTACTATTTATTATATTTGTTTATATAAAATTCAAATGAGTGTTGTTAATGAAGAAAGTTTAAGTATAGTCTTATGCAAGCTCAAGAAACCTATCATTGTTCTAGATTCTACATTTTTTCTTTTGTTACACAAAACTTAATAATATTTTGACCAAATCTAAAATAGATTGTCAATTGTTAACAATCAGGAATGAGTATTTTGCTTTTCCAGGTTTTGTAATTATAAGAGTTAGGTGCACTTTGTGTACTTGTATGTAGTGGTCACGCCACTTTCAATATTAAAGTATAATAAATAAGAGTGATTGACGCTTTGCACCCCTTATGTTTAGGCGCTTTTTCGATTTGGTCTCAAACAATTTTTTTTGACAGTATGCACCCTAAAGTTTGAAAAGCGCTTCGCTGTGCACCCCTTTGATCACTCTCCGTTTAATTGACCGTTAAAGTTAACAGATGTGGGGTTTGCATTTTGCACCCCATAATTTCAATTTTGAAATATTTTTTCAGCATTCTGGAGGAGTTTCTCTTGGCCGGGAACGGCCATGACGCCAAAGGCCGTTCCACTTAAATCGAAATGAGCTCTGTCGGACGCGCAAACACCTCCGGGGAAAAAAACAGTAATCATAACTCTTGCAGGCTTGCCTGAACAAGAAGGATGTTTTGTACATTTCACCTGCAATTTTCAATAGTTATTTCACCCATTGTCGAAGACTTGAGCACTACATGATCAACTTCGAATTTTGTCATCATTTGAGTGCGCAATTCATACATTGTGAGTCAACATTAATATAAAATAAATCATTAGAAAGTAGTAGAAGATCCCCGACCTTTATAAACACAAACAAATATTTTTATTTAAATAAATAATATAATATATATATTTGTTTGGTACCAGATAACAAGCTCCACATTCTTTGCAAGAACTGTAAAGCGATGGACAAATTCCAGTAACAATAGAAGAGAAAGGTGCTTGTGACATAGATTCACCATATCCGCATGATCCTCCTGAATCAATTATATAAGTATTTAGAAAAATTTCCCTGAGTACATATGCATGGACTTTAATGTCATTTTGCAATGAAATAGACAAATCGTGTTTCTACCAAAACGTATTACGTTGAAATATAACATAAGATCCATATAGGTCTTTCCTCTAACACCTTAAGATTTAGATCGACTGGTTGTCATCATTGATATTAGAACTCTGGTTTAAGATTTTAGAGGGACTAATTCTCAATACTTTATGAATTAAAACAACTTTACGAGCCCACATTATATAAATTAAAACAGCTTTTCGGGTTGACATGATCATGAATATTACACGTCAAAGAATGAAATTACCATGGCTTCCAAAACCATCAGGGGCGCCGTACCATGTGGCACCAGCAGACGACCAATGAGTGGCTGCCGTGGACAAGTTAAAATGCCTGGGTCGGAACCCATGGCACAAGTGATGACTAAGGCTGCATAAAACTAGCAAGCAAGATGCGTAAAAGAGGAAGAAATGTGGCAATTTGGAAACACAGGAGAGCATTGGGTGCCTAGTAGCCATTGAGCATATGTTTCAATCTGCTCTGCTCTAAGTTGGGCTATTCAGCAGTTACAGCTGCGCCATCAGCTTCAAAGAGGGCTTACATTCATGAAAAAAAATATTTCAAAATACTAATGAAAAAAAATTAAAATTGTGGGGTGCAAAGTGCAAACCCCACATCTGTTAACTTTAACGGTCAATTAAACGGAGAGTGGTCAAAGGGGTGCAGAGCGAAGCGCTTTTCGAACTTTAAAGTGCATACTGCTAGAAAACAATTGTTTGAGACCAAATCGAAAAAGTGCTTAAAGATAAGGGGTGCAAAGTGTCAATCACTCAATAAATAATTAAAAGATTAAATTTTGAAATTCCTTAAAAAATGTGTAATTTTGTTTATTCTCGTTAACTCCGTTTAATATTTTAGAGGTATTTGTGTATATTCGTTCCTCTATGTTGTGTATTTAATAAAGCATACAATACCAAAATATTAGGCAATCTTATTGTAAACCCTAATTTAGTATTTACTTTGGGTGTTAACAACGAAAAAATTAGGCTTTTTCAAAAGATTGCGTAACATTTTGGACAAGTCTACTCAATTAAAATATGCCATAAAGGCATTAGAGAAACAAAAAGACGCAAATTCCCTAAAAATATGAATAAATTAATTAGGGTAGACGGAATTGCACATTCTATAAAACCTTTCAAAGTTTGATATTTCAGTTAAAGTGGTGCCATGACCAAAGTATATCTACACAAAGTAAACTTTACTCTTAATATAGGCATCATTTATAATCGAGTAATTTACACTTTGCAGTTTGCACCTCATAAGTTTAAGCGCGCTTTTTCGAATCGGTCTCGAACAAAATTTCTTGTCAATACGCACCCTAATGTTTAAAAAGTGCTTCGATATGCACCCCTTTGAGCATATTCCGTCAAGTTAAATGTTAAAATTAACGGCTGCAGGGGTAAAATAGTAATTTTATAGACTTCCTTCTACTGATTCTTTCCATACGAAATTACTATTTTACCCCTCCAGCAGTTAATTTTAACATTTAACTTGACGGTATATGGTCAAAAGGGTGCATATCGAAGCGCTTTTTAAACATTAGAGTGGGTATTGACAAGAAATTTTGTTTGAGACCAAATCGATCGAAAATGCACTTAAATTATGAGGTACAAAGTGTAAATTACTCTTTATAATCATAAAGTATGAAAAAATCATGTTTATTTTATATATAATGAAAAATTCTTGTTTTATGAATAAAAAATATAAATTCTTATTTCTACTTATACGGAATATATTTAAGCTCATATAAAGAGATACAGGGCTTGCCAAATCCCAATAAACCCCTATGATGAAAATTAGGTATTTGATGCGGCCGTCAATAAGCACGATAAGTAAGTAACAAATCTTCATTCAATTTACATTAGTAGATTGTTCAACATAGAGATTTATCAACTATACATCGATTTATGATATGAACTTCTTTTCATCCGTATTGATTTAATAGTCTTCACGCTAATGACTTTCTTCACCACTCGGGAACGAAATACATGGAATCTATCATGATTGAGCTCGCTAATACGTCTACAATTATACTTCAATTATGAAGCATCATTACAGGTATGATCTCTTTTAGTTATGTTTTTTATCGAATGTGAATATTGTCATCATAGAATTAATTGAATTTAGTGATAATACTTACATCACTCTGTGATTTACTATTGAGCAAGAGATTATTATCAGAATGAAGGTGGGATAAAGATAATTTGGCTTTGAACATTTCAGATGTGGATTATGATGGTGATAAAGAAAAAATGTATGTTGAAAACAACATGAAAACACTAGTACAAAACTGCTTTTGGCATCGGGTTCAAGGGTCCCCGATGCCTATTTTAATTTTAGGCATCGACCAATAAGGCACCAAGGCATGTGGAGGTTATTTGGCATCATCTTATAATACACCGACGTAAATACCTATTATTGACATCATTTTTTAGAAACCAATGTAAATAATATTTTTGGGCATTGGTTATTTTTTAAACAATGCAAATAATAATTTTAGGCACCAGACATATTCGTGATGCCAAAACTGAAAAATTAAAAATTAAAAAATTAAAATCATTACACTAATCGAGGAGATAATTTCTTTTTCCATAAAACAACTACAACATTGATACAATATCACTCCCTCTCCATAGCTCCCCTCCCCTTAAATTGAACAACGACCCATCTATGTGCAAACCACATGACCTTTCGATTGAAGGTGTGATTCAAGTCACATGCCACTCATTTCTAGTCGATTGAAAGTATGTAGTCAACATACGTGCTTTTTGTAAGGTCTGTGGTTATAAAGTTTTCCGGCCATTAATGAAATTTGAATCTCATTTTTTTGTGTGTGTTTGATCTAGAGTAAATTACACTTTGCACCCCATTACTCTGAGCGCTTTTGGGTTTTGGTCTTAAACAATTTTTCACAATCTTCTTGCCCCAAAATCGCACAATTGCTCTATTAGAATCCTAGCACAATGAGAGGTTGAGTATGGCTAGTTATTGATGATAGCTTAAAGATTATTTATTTCCCTATCGATAATTTATCACCTTCTGATTTCACCCAAGACACAATCTTCCCTTGAGTCATTGTAGAACTAAGTGTAGGCTTGGCTTGGATTTTTTTGGGTTTCTTGAACTAAGGTCGTGATAAAAGAGTGGCTAGGCGGTACATAGAGGGGGTACTTTTGGTGATGGAGATGAAAGACGTGTTCAAAATATGAGCCATTTTCAAATGAATTTTGGCTGAATTAAGGAGGAGATTGAGAAATGAGGAGCAATTCGATTGAAAATTCAACAAATATTGAAAGAAAGGGAATTTTGTATAAGAGTGAGAAAAGCAGGGCTCTATTTTCAAGTGGGGTTGGAAATAGGAAATTACTAGTTTTCTTTGGGCTCTACTAAGTTGACGGTCAAGTTAAACAACGGATGATCAAAAGGGTGCAAACTCAAACAAGAATTAAGCATTGGGTTGTGTTTTGATCAAGTAAAATATTGAAGACCAAAACACAAAAGCGCTCAAAGTACGTAATGGCGTGCAAAGTGTAATCTATTCTTTGGTTTATAATTTTGGTATAAAGTTCTCTAATTTTGTTTTTGTTTAGTTTATAAGCTTTAGTTGGAGATTGCTTTCAAACTGTTTAATTGAATGCCTAGACAACATTTTGTGATGATGAAATTAACTGTTCAAATTCTTAGGATACTCAATTAATTAACTGTTTGAAATTGTTTCTGATGACTTATTGGTATTGAACAACAATTTATAGTCGGTGAGTATGCCATGAATGTTCTTTTTATTTGTGTGACTTGATTTGTAGTCATGTGGTATTACCATTGCAGTTAACACTTGAACATATTATGCGATAATTCATAATTGTCAAAGCCAGGTGCTTTGCCGAAGCAAATAAATACATTCTAAGACTCTACTATACATTGGGGTTAATTTTGTGAAATGCAATCGTAAATTATGATATTTAAATTCAACTTCAGAAATCTTATGCATTGGCAACTGCAATAGTGGGTGAGGGTGACTAGTATTGCAAAATGTAAGATGGAGTAGTGGTGAGGCAAATACCGAGTATTTGGAATTGCTATGTGAGAAAATAGACAAACCTGATTGCAACTTCGATTAAATCGAATAATTTTCCATACAGTACTTAAATCCATTAATTTTGATATTGGACGGACAAAAAACTTCTTTGTTTTCTCCATGCTTCGTTAATTATCATTTCTTCATTGGATACTGGATCTGAATCAGTAATACTACATATATTTCTCCAGAGATACATACCCGAAGACTTACTAGCTGCTGGGAAGTTTGATGTCACCAGTTTTGAAATGGCTACAAAAAAGAAGTCTGCCTTGCGCCAATTTAGCCGGCGCTACATAATAATTGATGAAGCTCATAGGATGAATGAGATCTCACTTCTTTCAAAAATCATAAGACTTTTTAATACTAACTATCGCCTTCTTATTACTGGAACTCCACTTCAGGTACTTCTATAATAGTTCATTTATTTTTATGGGTGGTGAATGTAACTTTTGAAAGCCCATTTCTTCACTTATTTAAATAGTATTTCTTTCTAGGTGAAATCCACTAGCCCCAAATATGTAATTTGATTAATAAATTTGTCATTATCTGTCATTTGTGATACTTCTAAGCACTCATCATGAAACCAATAGATGAGAGGTCACTTTTTCTTGCACATTCTTTTGTAATGACTGATTATATAAAGTTATTAATTACTTGATGCACATACGTTTTGTTCTGTTTTTTGATATATTCTATATTCTATTTTACAGAATAATCTCCATGAACTCTGGTCTTTATTGAACTTTCTACTACCAGAGATATTTAGTTCCTCAGAGACTTTTGATGAATGGTTTGCAATTTCTGGTGAAAATGACCAGAAGGAGGTTGTTCAACAGCTCCATAAGGTAAGTCTTGTTCTCTTCAGCTGTGTCTTATAACTCCCTATAATATGCCCTATGATGGCTGTGATGCAATGGGTGAATGAGATTAGCCCTTTACCTTGACAGGTAGCAACAAGGTTCTGGGTTTATCATGGATCCAAGAGGGGATGGTCCCTTGATGAATTATCCGATCATGGTTTTGTTATTACTACGTATTCAGTCGTCGAAGCTGAATACAGGAAATACGTGTTTCCAGAGAAACAAATATGCACGTGGTGTGGAAAGTTGTTTCATGAAGCATTGTTGGCTCATCACCGAGCTTTTATCAGTTATCCAGAATAAGCTATTGAAAACAACAAGCAGTCAAACCAGAGGAGAAGTAAGAATGCTGGGGTGGATGTTACCGAGTCGGTGGATGACGGGAAGCTTGGCAAGAAGAATATGTGAGAATGCAGTTCAAGCCATTGCACTTGTACTAGCAAAGCGGGAATTTAATGGAGCAGTGGATGGAGCTTACTCCCCACCAAGTTCATCTCTGGAGTTGCCAAAAGTGACTATCCTATTAATATGCCCTACGATTGATGTGATGCAATGGGTGAATTTGATTAGCCACTATACAGTGACAGGTTGCAACAAGGTGCTGGTTTATCATGGATCCAAGAGGGGCTGTTAGAATAATTAGAAAGAACAACTTTTAGAGAACACTTGGTTCCTCACACAACTCTTGCAGATTTTATTCAACATTGAAATATATATAGTTGCTCTAGCACATGTATATATGTTCCAGACTTGGTGTCCGGTATGGTTGTACAGGCCTCTTTGGTAGCCTAAAGATTGCTGTCACTTAATGGGTGAACTTTGTACAGCACACTAATGACCAAAAGCAGAAAATAATTAAAGGTCATTCATATATCAATCTGGAAATCATAAACATATCTTATTATATATAGCAAACATTAAGTGTTTTTGTTGCAGCTAAAGTCGATCATGGTAAATAAATACATGATTCATATCTTTTGTAATGAGCACCTAGCTTTATGAGATCAATCAGATTAGTGATTAAACTGGATTACATGCATATGAAGCAGAATTAAGAAGGTGCCTAGACGGTCAATAACAGCTAAAAAGTCACTGATGGATTGAAATTGAAACACAATAAGGCACAGAGAGGAGGTACTGCAGACTCTAAGAGCAACTTATATAGCTTAGGGCATCATAGCAGCCCTCTTCCAAGGAAGTGCAGGTGAAGCAGTGAGCATGGGTAGTGGTGGTGGTTGGAATTTTGCATGGATCACAGTTTTATCATATTTGTAAAACTTAATAGTAGGGTGGATATGTATTAGAGTGGTGGTTGTAGTAGTGGAGTTGTGGTTGTAGTATTGTGGTTGTAGTTTTGGTGTTTAGGATTATGTTTTGGTAAATTTGTATATGGGAGTGTTGTTTGAACCATAGTTACAAGGAAACGGGTACGCCGCCACGTATCCAGCTGAACTAGTTCGTTCGACCCAGAACACAGGTCGTTTCTGACCCAGGTCGCCATAATTCGTGGCCGGTTCGTCAATTCCGGCCACTCATATAAACTCCGACGACCAAGTTTTTTTCAAGAAGAAAAACATCAGATTTAATGTATGCACCATTGTTCTTGCTGGGAATAAACAGATCTATGATTTAGATGATTCTGACTTTTCGTTTGCTTTGATTGTATGCATAAAAGGACAAGAAAATGAGCGCAGAAGAAAAGCAACAGTGTGTGTATATCTGTACTGTAAGTATATGCAACACAATCGGCCGCCAATATAAAAAGATTATTAGGGTATACGTGTTGGGCTTTTTATCTCCAAGCCCAATACATTTTAAAATGAATTAACAGTGACGGTTGCAAAGACATAAATTTTGATGATAGCCCTTTTCGGGCCCATTCACTTCATAAATCATAAAAATATTTGAAAACAATTTTATTTAATATAATCTTAAAAATATATTAATTAATATGTAAATTATTGATTAAACTGTATATTTACTGTAAAATATTTAAATATATTATTTTTTTCAAAATAACTCATCGTACCCGTACATTCCTTCGTACCCAAACGTTCCGTCATGTCGGATTCACTAAAACTAATGTTTCGCGTATCCGATTTCGTCCTCCGTTTCGAATCGAACCTCGACCCATGTAACTATGGTTTGAACAAGGCTGTTACTTCAAAGTTTACATGTTGGACTTACTTTTTAAAAATAATTCGAACATAATGTAACACCGGGTCATTACACTATTACACTAGGGACCTATTGTAAGATTTTTTTTACTCTTATAACAGACTTCTAAAGTTTTACATCATGGGACCTGATGTAATGTTCGCTCGCAGATGTAACACTCCTAGTGTTACAATAGCTCTATTGTAATGCTTTTCTGGCCTATTGTAACCGCAGAGAGAGGCATTGCAATGGGCCACTTATATACGTACACTTTACTCTAAAATAAGTATGGCTTTTATAATTATAAAGTAGCTAAGAATCATGTTTATTTTATATATATTGAAAAATTCTTGTTTTAAGATAAAAAATATATAAACTCTTATTTATATAATAAGGCATAAATTTAAGCCCATATGAAGAGATACCCGGCTTGTCAAAGCCCAACAAAACCCTAGGATCAAAATTAAGTAACACATATTTGATGCCGCCGCGAACAAACACCATAAGTATAAAAATCTTCATACCATTTACATCAGTAGATTGTTCAATACAGAGATTTATCAATTATACATCCTTATGATATGAACTTGTTTTCATGGGTATTGATTTAGTAGTGTTTACGCTACTGACTTTGTTCGGCGTTTGGGATTGGAATTCACGGATTCTATCACGATTGAACTCGCTAATACATCTACAATTATGAATCATCATTACAGGTATGATATCTATTAGTTACGCTTCTTTATCGAATGTTAAAATTGTCATTATAGAATGGAGTTTAGTCATAATAGATGAGTTCGAAACTATCCTCGGCTTGAGAATTGTAATATTTCATACTAAGAAATTTCTACTATAGTGAATAGTCACAAAAATTTTGGGTAGGGATGACAACGGGTCCGATTGGTTCAGATAGCGAAGATATCTAAATCCAAATTATTTTTAAAATCCAATCGAGTTCATATATCAAAGCCAAATCCAAATCTACAGATTTCGGATTAGGTTCGGGTTTCACATATCAATTCCAATCGGGTTTCACATATCAAATCCGAATCCAAACTTTTTAAGCATGGCTCTATCCTTGTTCCCACTAGACATGCATAAATTAAAGGTCCATTAGGCGGTCGAGTTGTGATCGGACCCCAAAAACACTCGATTTTTTTTATCAAAACCCTTGACCAACTTTGACTTTGAGTGGGCCGGACTTTCATAAAATAGTTGAGTCCATTTAGGTCCCAACCCGGTTTGTATGAAGGCCTCATGCCAATTTAATTAGAGTAATTCTCAATTTAATCTTGAGTAAATGAGTTAGTATTATATTGACTTAGACAATTTTTTTCTTATTTTTAAATATTTTAGGACTTAAATTATGTTTGAGTATGATATTGAAAAATCAAGTTAAAAAGATATTAAAATTTTGTATGAGAAATAAGTATATATTAACACGTGAATCAATTTAATATTTTGTAATTGTCTTTCAATTTTGGCATAAAAGGTTGCGAATATTATCTTAGAAAATATTTTATCATTATGTTAATATTACTTTGCTCTCAAGTAGTTAGATTTCATTTAATTTATTATCAAAATTAAATTACGCTCTCTCAACTGTGTAGAGGCAGACATAGATTTGGAGAATGTGAATGATGTTCTTGCCCAGACTATCATGGATCGAAGAGGGGCAAGTCCCTTCACGAATTCTTGGATCATGATTTCGTGAAGTATGTCTTGCCGGAGAAACAAAGATGCACAGGGTGTGGAGAGTTGTCCGATGAAGGGATCCCGGCTTATCACCGAGCTTTTGTTTGCGTTACCAAACCTGGGGTGGATGTTACTGAGCCCGTGTATGACGGGAAAAAGGAACCTCTAAAGAAAGGGAAGGGCTTGAATAAGGATAAGGCCTTTGGAGCTGGTTCTTCTACCAATGATTCAGAAGGAGCTGAAAACAGACCTCGTCCAAGAAATTATAATTTGTACTCCGTGGACTGGAACCGTATAATACTGGATGAGGTGCGTTTTAATGACGAGTACTGTTAGAAAGTGTCTCAGACTTGGCTGCTTTAGTTGATGTGGCTTTAGCTGATATATTGAATCCAGATATTGAGTAAGAATGCTGGGTTGGATGTTACTGAGTCGGTGGATGACGGGAAGCTTGGGAAGAAGAATATATAAGATGGTTAGAATCTCTAGAGGATGCAGACACATATGGATGATGAGAATCCAGTTCAAGCCATCTCACTTGTACTGGCAAAGCGGGAATTTAATGGAGCAGTGGATGGAGCTATCTCCCCACCAAGTTCATCTTTGGAGTTGCCAAAAGTGAAGGCTATCCTGGTAATATGTCCTATGATTGCTGTGACGCAATTGGTCAATGAAATTTGTTTGTACTTGCTATGTATATGTGAATATACACGGCTTAGTTAATTTAAATGGAGACCACATTCTTATTGGAAACCGGGGAATATATAACCCAAGAAGAATGTTACAAAATTTATTATGAAACAAAACGTTCTACATATAATTTTGATCTCCATATAATTTTATCCTACAAAGGTTTATTGTTAGCATATACATCAATGATCAAACATAGAACATCATTTTTGTTTAAAAATAATTAGGGGAAATTTGTAAAAATACCCATGTTTTTAAACTTATTTTCAAACACTCAGTCGAAGTTGCATATGTATTTGCAACGTTTGTTGAAATCATTTGATTTTCGGGTTATTGGAGTTGCAAATGAGGTTGCATATATGATTGTAAAGTATTTTTTAATAAACAATCTGCAACTTCTTATTTTTGAAAAAAGGTGAATAATTAATTATTTAGGATTGGGAAAATAGATTTTTTCGCCACTCAACTTATTGTGTATTTAGATAAACTTACCACTAAATTATAACTTTTTTTCTTTTTGTCACTAATGTTAGGTTTGGATTTTTTTTTGCCACCAAATTTAGGTTCAGATTTGATTATTAACACTATATTATTCTTTTTAGCATTATTATAATGGTTTTTCTATGATGTGCCCATGAACACACAATAAGCACAAAATTTCATAGGTTTCTCTTGTTTTGATTGGCTTACACCTTTTAGTAATGATGGACCCTATTGCATTTACAACAACCACACCAAGTAAAAGCATCCAAATTCATACATTTTAGTGCTTAGCATGTGCCCATGGGCACACACTAGACAAACCCTTATTATACTATAATGGTAGTATGCAATATTATGGTGATCTAATATGTGTCTATATCTTTATATGTAGTACTCCATATGTGTCCTAGGTAGTTTTTTCTTGAAGGACGAGAATTTGAAACGCATTTTAAGGCTCCTAAAAGAATCTATAGCTATCTTAGGTCTTGTAACAACCACCATAAAAAAAAGCCAAACTGCAAGAATCAATTTTAAAAACTGAATATACCCAAAACATAGTATAAGCATATACAAAATAGTCAACTTACTAATCAAAACTCACATGGTCGCACACAAAAGTTACTTGAATAATGATATATTCATCAATCTTGTTCTTTTGAGCAAATCATCAAACAGATTTCGGACGAAGTTCAACATGTTAAAAATAGATCAAAGTTATTAGACATGTTATAAACAAAATCAACTCCATCACTCAGTGATTTTCATTTTCAAAGCCTTCCTTCACAATTTAAATTGTAGTAAACAAAAAGTTTAATAACCAAAACATAACCATATATAAAGAAAAATCAAAAATTGACAATCTATCATTCTTTTCTTCCAGGCAAATCATCAAACACTTGAAGAACGAAAATTTCACCTGCAACTAAAAGATAAAAAAATCTTTAGAAATATAATATTTCAAACAGAAACTATACAGAAAATATTACAAATAAAACATAGAGAAACTTAAGAGAAATTATGGAAAGAAAAAGGAGATAGCGGCAGATATAGCGAGAGATATGCCTCCTCTTTTTTTTGAATCCAATTTATTCAACCTTGAATTCTTGGTGTTTGTGTGTAGTCTTTCCTGATTAATTTTCAATAGCAAATGATGAGTTTATTTATAATATGAAATTAACGAAAAGAACAGACATAACAGATCGGAGATGACACCTTCGCCATGGATGAAATAAGCAAGACAATCCACGCAGGTTATGAGCTCCGTCAGTAGTTTGTATCTTGTATTTGAAAACCAAGCAAGGGTAGATGTAGGTAAACTACTCAGCAGAACATTAACAAAAACATGTAATAAGCATTACTCTAAATTACAATTTGAAATTTGAACTTTTAAAATCTATTGTTAAAAAATTTAAAAGACAATTTGAAATTTGAACTTTTAAAATCTATTGTTAAAAAATTTAAAAGTACATGAGGATGATGTATGGGTTTTCTTCCTGAGGAAGCTTGGTTTGAGTTTGAATCTAGTGTGCTGGGCAAGCTTACAGGAGTGTAATTAGCAGCTGTAATATATTTGTGTTTATTTTAAAGGAAAGGCATGTGCGCCAGCTACGCGTCAGCGGGAGAAGCTAGCAGAAGTGGTGGCATGCAATGTAATTAAAGTGAAGTTGAAGGGTGATATCCAAGCGGCCTCAAGATACTGTGCAGAAGAGGCAACAGAAACTATTATATATATACATAGACACATAGATACATAGATTATATATAAAGATATAGATATATATCATATCACCATAATATTTGCAGACTACCACTATGTTTTAATAATACTAAAAAAACATAATGTTAATAATGATATCCAAACCTAACGTTATTATATGGGTCCACGCACTTTATAATATATTCGCGAGTAAAATGCTAGAATTTCTAAAACTACCTTTCAGATATCTTAAATGACAATTTAAGATGGATGATTATTTTATTCATCATGACCTCAGACTTTCCATAATAAAAATGCTCAATTTATATGATGAAATATTATGCATATATATAGCAATTGCTAAAGTTTTAATATATATTTTTCATTTTTACTTTTATTAGGTAACTATGTAGAACCATATGGTTGATTGCACATTTTATTTTGCTATTAGACACGAACACTTGTCTATATGTCTAAAACATTTTATTTATTTTTGATTTCTCTTATATTGATTAAGATAATTATTTGCATACACAAAACCATAGAGATTGTTAGATATTTTTGGATGATAACTTAGCTTGTAAAATTTCATAGAGTGAAAGAGACTGAGTGATCATTTTGTCCATGTCAAATTATGCTTATTCTAATTATTAGTCATGAAAGTATGGTCTAAATCACTGTCATGATCTTAGATAATAATTTAAGTATCTGAAATTTTTTTATTATGTCAGGCACAAATATTGATAGCATCTAGAGTAATGATATACAGAATGGAGAGTTGATAATATATACAAGAGGACGATGACGTGAGTTTCATGCCCTTGAGCAAAATATTGGAATTAAACTTGGGCTACTATTTGAACAAAATAAATATGATAATATATGTATCTCATAAGTGAAGATTTGGCCGAAGTGTGGACAATATGAAGCACAAGAAATGTTAACGCAGTCCGGGGGATCTTGACAATATTTAACTCAAGCTATGACAAAAAAAGTGTGCAAAAAATTTCTACTATCACATGAATTAAAACTTATAATTGAACACCATAGATATTATCTTGTAACGAGTTTAACAATATAATTTACATGTAAACAAATATGTATAGACTAATTTCGACTATTTCTGATCGAAACTAATAATTTCTACCATTTCCGGTCGAATTTAATAATATTTCATCAAACTCTAGGAATATTACTAAAATATATTGATAATTTTTTTTGCGATTGGATCAGTAATAATTATTTCATAAAAATTCAAATGACAATTCCGGACTAAACACTAGTACAAAGATCTAGTCAAATTATCAATTGGCTCTTATAATCTCAAATCATATTAATTTGATATTGGTCAAAATTTTAGAAATATGACTAAAATTAATCAATCTTAACATCTTGTAAGGTTAGATCATCGATAATTATTTTTAAAAAATTCAAACTACCAAACCACGAGTATACACGATTTATATGTAATAGTCAAATAATCAGTTGACTATTAAAATCTCAAATCATATAAATTTAATATTTGTTGAAATTTCGAGAATATGATTAAAATATATTGATCTTAACATCTATAAGGCTGGATCATCGATAATCTTTTTTAAAAAAATCAAACTAATAAACCGGAGTATACACCATTTAGATGTAATAGTCAGATTATCAGTTGACTGTTATAATTTCAAATCCTATAAGTTTAATATTTATTCAAAATAATATGACTAAATTATATACATCTTAACATCTATAAGGTTGGATCATCAATAATTATTTTAAAAAAATTCAAACTACTAACACTACAAGAAAACAGGTCAAAACCGACCGCACAAAACCGACCGCCGCATATAAAACCGACCAACGGTCGCGTGGTCGGTTTTAACCCGTCGAAATCACAAAACGACGTCGACCTGGGTGATGTGGCAACAAATAAAACCGACCGATGGTGATTATAACCGACCGTTTTTTACCATAATATGACCATAAAACCGACCACCTTAGTATAAAATCGACCACATTCTTGATCACTCTCCTAGAAAACCGACCACTTCCTTTCTGCCACGGTCGGTTATGTGGTGGTCGGTTTTAAAAATTACCAAGCGTACTGTTTTAAAACCGACCATGTCATAACCGACCGGATATAACCGACCTGTCAGAAGGTTTGACCACGGTCGGTTTTATGTCAAAGTCAACAATGAAAAAGGAACATAACCGACCACTTCTGTCGGTCGGTTTTAAGGCTCGCTTCTGACGTGTTCTGACACGTGTTGCCACGTGGTGACATGTGGCAACAAGTGGGCCCATTTTTCTGGGAATACAACAGCACATAACCGACCACCCCTTCGGTCGGTTTTATGGGTTAAACACGACCAATTGACGTAACCGACCAAGGTTTAACCGACCACTGTTATCGGTCGGTTTTAGGCTTATAACCGACCGATTTCGTTCATAACCGACCGATTTTGGTGGTCGGTTATGTCCTGTTTTCCTGTAGTGTAAACCAGGAGTAATACACAAACATATCCCGTCGAATATAGTTTTCTTTACAAAATTACAAATATTTGTAGTTTAATATAAATATTTGTATATACCATCATAAAAATTAAAATAAATAAGAATATCATTTATTAAGTGTTGGTGAAATTTAGTTTTTTTATAATACTAGTTGACTATTAAAATCTCATATCATATAAGTTTAATATTTTAAGAAATTTAAGGAATATTATTAAAATATATTGATATTGATTTGATATACCCATGCTGAAAATTCATTAATTCAAAATTTATATAATTTAAACTAAATTCAAACAGAAGTTCAATAAATTCAATCGAAATAACTATTTTGACCATATGTCACTATTCTACGGCCACGTGTCACATTTGTATTGGCCAATAAGCAAGCAGATGGATTACCTTTAAAACTTAATCCTAACCATCGGTTACTTCCTCAATATATTCCTCCTAACCACTATCTATTCCATAAATTGTTCTCGTTGTTTTTTGGTGAAGCCACAAACCTTGTGTGAGTAAATCTCTGGATGCCGGCCATTCTCGCACCGTAAGCAAGTGACACTGCTGGGTTGGTGGTAAGTTTCAAATGCAATACTAATGTATCTTTGTTGTCACGCTTCTTATTCGAGGTGGGGAGACCATTATTTCTTGAATAACATATACACAAAGATGATGGGAATGGGAGGTCGGGGTTGACCCTTTTCATTGAAAAACATTGGTGTTTTTCAGCTTGCCTCATAACAGACTCTCTCTCTCCCCCCTTCATCTCCACCTTGCCGGACTCTGCCGCCTACCTCTCGGTGCACCTTGCCGGACTCCACCGCCTCTCTTCCCGAGCCGCCGCGTCAACATCTTCCACAACACAGCCCCCCTAAACAGCCTCCATGCCAAGTCCGTTATTGTAAAATATGATCAAAGTTGCTAAAAAAGGGGTTGAAATCAGGCAGCAATTCCGCTGCTATTTTTTTTTATAATCATGTAGGATAAATTCGATCGGATTTAGTCGAAATTAGTATTTCGACCGTTACCGGTCGAAATTATAAACTCTACCAATTTTAGTCGAATTTATTGTCTTAGGCGCCAAATCAAATTTTTTTTGGCGAAATTTTCAAATTTTCAAATTTTGGTCGAATTTATAATTTCGACCATAGTCGGTCGAAATTACTTATTTTTGACCGGAGTATTAATTTCAACTAGCTTATATTCGACCATCTCTGTTCCGGTCGAAAATAGCTATTTTATTATCTGACGGTCAAAAATAGCCGCTTTTCTTGTGGTGTCTGGTATTGGCATGAAAAGTAGAGGTATTTTCATATATATATATATATATATATATATATATATATATATATATATAGGCAAGTGCTCAAATGAGAACCCCAACTAGTGTGAGATATGAGATTTAATCTCAACCACACATCTTTATCCCCAAATTAAATCACAACCACACAATTATAACCCACCCACCCACTGCCCCAGCCCCAGCCCTATTGCCTTCTCTCCTCTCGGTCATCACCCTTCCACCAACTCTGGCCGCCAACACCACCACCCACCACCATCACGCACACCCACCCACCCCACCACCGTCAAACACCGGATCTTCCCTCTCTCCTCCCTCTCTGCCTCCCTCTCCTCTGTACATCGTGAGCTCCGTCGCAACCGCGAAGCATCGCGGCGACTCAATCGCCACCGCCGGCAAACACACACACCATTACATCGTCTCCTGCATTTCCCCCTCCTTTGGCGAACAATACATACATTATACACACAAATAATTTCTTTTCTTCGCAGCTATCTCTTTCTCTCTCTAGGATTCACCAGATCCTTCATCTAGAGAGAGAAACTCTATATACTTCATAGCTGGTTCCGGAGTTTCTCGTAGCTCAATCTGCTGTAAATTCCTCAATTTTTTCGATAGTTCGTAGTGTATTGATTTATATTTGGATCTGGTGGTTTTGTTAAAGACATTGGTGATTTGTTGTTGGCCGAAATTAGTAGAAGCGGGTGATGGACGAAGTTGATAACTAAATGTAGGCAATGTTTACTGTATTTTATTGTGGTGGTCATTGTTTATTTGTGGTGCTTTAAAATATGGTGATTTTTGTTATGGCCGGAGTTAATAGAAATAGAGGTTGTTTATGTGGTGATTTTTGTTTTTACGGAGGTTGTTGTTATTTCAAATGTTACATGTTGGACTTACTTTTTAAAAATAATTCTAACATAATGTAACACTGGGCCATTACACTATTACACTAGGGTCGTATTGTAAGATTTTTTTTACTCTTATAATAGACGTCCAAAGTGTTACATCATGGGACCTAGTGTAATGTTCGCTCGCAGATCTAAAACTCCTGGTGTTACAATAGCTCTATTGTAATGCTTTTCTGGCCTATTGTTACCGCAGAGAGAGGCATTGCAATGGGCCACTTATATACATACACTTTACTCTAAATATAAGTATCGCTTTTATAATTATAGAGTAGCTAAGAATCATGTTTATTTTATATATATTGAAAAATTCTTGTTTTAAGATAAAAAAATATATAAACTCTTATTTCTATATAATAAGGCATAAATTTAAGCCCATGTGAAGAGATACCCGGCTTGTCAAAGCCCAACAAAATCCTAGGATCAAAATTAAGTAACACATATTTGATGCCGCCGTGAACAAATACCATAAGTATAAAAATCTTCATACCATTTACATCAGTAGATTGTTCAACACAGAGATTTATCAACTATACATCCATTTATGATATGAACTTGTTTTCATGGGTATTGATTTAGTAATGTTTACGCTACTGACTTAGTTCGGCGTTTGGGATCGGAATTCAAGGATTCTATCATGATTGAACTCGCTAATACATCTACAATTATGAATCATCATTACAGGTATGATATCTTTTAGTTACGCTTCTTTATCGAAAATGGAGTTTAGTCATAATATATGAGTTCGAAACTATCCTCAGCTTGAGAATTGTAATATTTTATACTAAGAAATTTCTACTATAGTGAATAGTCACAAAAATTTTGGGTAGGGATGACAACGGGTCCGATTGGTTCGGATATCGAAGACATCTAAATCCAAATTATTTTTAAAATCCAAATCAAAATCCAATCGAGTTTCATATATCAAATCCAAATCCAAATCTATAGGTTTTGGATTAGGTTCGGGTTTCACATATCAATTTCAATCGGGTTTCACATATCAAATCCAAATCCAAATTTTTTAAGCATGGCTCTATCCTTGTTCCCAGTAGACATGCAAAAATTAAAGATCCATCAGGCGGTGGACCCCAAAAACACTCGATTTTTTTATCAAAACCCTCGACCAACTTTGACTTTGAGTGGGCCGGACTTTCATAAAATAGTTGAGTCCATTTTGGTCCCAACCGGGTTTGTATGAAGGCCTCATGCCAATTTTAATTAGAGTAATTCCCAATTTAAATTTGAATAAATGAGTTAGTATTATATTGACTTAGACAATTTTTTTTTATTTTTAAATATTTTAAGACTTAAGTCTTATGTTTGAGTATGATATAGAAAAATCAAGTTAAAAAGATATTAAAATTTTATATGAGAAATAAGTATATATTAACACATGAATCAATTTAATATTTTGTAATTGTCTTTCAATTTTGGCATAAAAGGTTGCTAATATTATCTTAGAAAATATTTTCTCATTATGTTAATATTACTTTGCTCTCAAGTAGTTGGATTTCATTTAATTTATTATCAAAATTAAATTACGCTCTCTCAACTGTGTAGAGGCAGGCATAGATTTGGAGAATGTGAATGATGTTCTTGCCCAGACTATCATGGATCCAAGAGGGGTAAGTCCTTTCATGAATTCTTGGATCATATTTCGTGAAGTATGTCTTGCCGGAGAAACAAAGATGCACAGGGTGTGGAGAGTTGTTCGATGAAGGGATCCTGGCTTATCACCGAGCTTATGTGATGTTACTGAGCCGGTGTATGACGGGAAAAAGGAACCTCTAAAGAAAGGGAAGGGCTTGATTTAGGATAAGGCCTTTGGAGCTGGTTCTTCTACCAATGATTCAGAAGGAGCTGAAAACAGATCTCGTCCAAGAAATTATAATTTGTACTCAGTGGACTGGAACCGTATAATACTGGATGAGGTGTGTTTTAATGACTGAGTACTGCTAGAGAGTGTCTCAGACTTGGCTGCTTTAGTTGATGTGTCTTTTTTGTGTGTGCCGCGGTGATATATTGAATCCAGATATTGAGTAAGAATGCTGGGGTGGATGTTACTGAGTCGGTGGATGACGGGAAGCTTGGGAAGAAGAATATATAAGATGGTTAGAATCTCTAGAGGATGCAGACACATATGGATGATGAGAATCCAGTTGAAGCCATCTCACTTGTACCGGCAAAGCGGGAATTTAATGGAGCAGTGGATGGAGCTATCTCCCCACCAAGTTCATCTTTGGAGTTGCCAAAAGTGAAGGCTATCCTGGTAATATGTCCTATGATTGCTGTGACGCAATGGGTGAATGAAATTTGTTTGTACTAATGTTAGGTTTGGATTTTTTTTTTTTTGCCACCAAATTTAAGTTCGGGTTTGATTATTAACACTATATTATTCTTTTTTGCATTATTATAATGGTTTTTCTATGGTGTGCCCATGAACACACAATAAGTACAAAATTTCATAGGTTTCTCTTGTTTTGATTGGCTTACACCTTTTAGTAATGATGGACCCTTTTGCATTTACAACAACCACACCAAGCAAAAACATCCAAATTCATACATTTTAGTGCTTAGCATGTGCCCATAGGCACACACTAGACAAATCCTTATTATACTATAATGGTAGTATGCAATATTATGGTGATCTAATATATATGAGTCTATATCTTTATATGTAGTACTCCATATGTGTCCTAGGTAGTTTATCTTGGAGGATGAGAATTTGACACGAATTTTAAGGCTCCTAAAAGAATATATAGCTATCTTAGGTCTTGTAACAACCACCATAAAAAAAAGCCAAACTCCAAGAATCAATTTTAAAAACTGAATATACCCAAAACATAGTATAAGCATATACAAAATAGTCAACTTACTAATCAAAACTCACATAGTCGCACACAAAAGTTACTTGAATAATGATACATTCATCAATCTTGTTCTTTTGAGCAAATCATCAAACAGATTCCGGACAAAGTTCAACTGATGTTGAAAATAGATCAAAGTTATTAGACATGTTATAAACAAAATCAACTTCACTCAGTAATTTTCATTTTCAAAGCCTTCATTCACAATTTAAATTGTAGTAAGCAAAAAGTTTAATAACCAAAACATAACCATATATAAAGAAAAATCAAAATTGACAATCTATCATTTTTTTCTCCTAGGCAAATCATCAAACACTTGAAGAACGAAAATTTCACCTGCAACTAAAAGATAAAAAAATCTTTAGAAATATAATAGTTCAATCAGAAAAAAGAAAGAAAAAGGAGATAGTGGCACATATAGCGCGAGATATGCATCCTCTTTTTTTTAATCCAATTTATTCAAATTTGAATTCTTGGAGTTTGCGTGTAGTCTTTCCTAATTAATTTTCAATAGCAAATGATGAGTTTATTTGTAATATCACGAAATTAACGAAAAGAACAGACATAACAGATCAGAGATGACACCTTCTCCATGGATGAAATAAGGAAGACAATCCACGCAGGTTATGAGCTCCGTCAGTAGTTTGTATCTTGAATTTGAAAACCAAGCAAGGGTAGGCGTAGGTAAACTACTCAGCAGAACATTAACAAAAACATGTAATAAGCATTACTCTAAATTACAATTTGAACTTTTAAAATCTACTAGCCTTTAACCCGTGCGAAGCACGGACGGATATATAGTTCGCAATTTATTATTTATAATTTAAATTTTAACATCATTTTATTAGTATTTTATTATTAATGGATTGAATTTTAATTAAATTATATTATTCAACTAACTATATTTTCTCTCGATTACTTAAAAATGGACAAACCCTAATATATATATATATATATATATATATATATATATATATATATATATATATATATATATATATATTAGGATTTTAGTACATTTAATCTGAATTTAGTACACGTAGATTTAAAAATAAAAAAATCAGAAAATTCTAATTTTTTCCAAACATAGCCGATCGTGTAATACCTTTGAAAGATTCGGTAATATAATCAATCGAATTTCAACGTAATTTTGTGATCTTGGTTTTTTTTAACAATAATAACTTTTAATATTAGATTTAGAAAGGGTTATGTAATGGTTATATTGAAATAAAACATGTTAAAGTTAAAAAGAGTTATAGGAAAGTTATTGTTAAAAAAAGATATTCAAAATTGTATATTTATAATTTTATTTATAACATCATTATAATTTTTTAATGAAATATTATATGATAATGTATTGTTAGGAGTGTTTTTAGTATTTGAAACTGTTTATAATACTAATAGACTCCACATTTGTAGACTTGTAATATCAAAAGGAGAGTACCAAACCAAAAAATATAACTAAAACCTTGGACTACAAATTATACCCATGTTGGCTAGTTAATTGATGTATAATGAACTTACAGAGGAGCGGGAATCAACTTCTTTCTTTCGTTCGTTCCTCTGTCCGAGAAACACTACTGTGTTAATTATCTTTGAATACTGTACAGATCTAATTGGGCCTATTAAGATAATGGGTTTTCCTGGTGGCGGAAGATTTTAGCTGGTGAAAGTTTTTTTAATGGGTCGAATTAATTTAATTAAGCATGCTATAATTCGGTCCAAGTACCTACAGACTAAACTTTTTATGTTTCGATTTTAATAGTATTAGCCTTTAACCCGTGCGAGTACGGGCGGGTATATAGTTCGTAATTTATTATTATAATTAAAATTTTAACATTATTTTATTAGTATTTTAGTATTAGTGGATTGAATTTTAATTAAATTATATTATTCAACTGACTATATATTCTCCCGATTACTTGAAAATGGAATAACCCTAATTTGTGTATATATATATCAGGATTTTAGTACATTTAATCCGAATTTAGTACACGTAAATTTAAAAATAAAAAAAATTAAAAAATTCAAATCTTTTCCAAACATAGCCGATCGTGTAATACCTTTGAAAGATTCAGTAATCTAACTAATCGAATTTCAACGTAATTTTGTAATCTTGGTTTTTTTTGACAACAATAACTTTTAAGATTAGAGTTAGAAAGGGTTATGTAATGGTTCGTGTTTATATTGAAATAAAACACGTTAAAGTTGAAAAGAGTTATATAAAGGTTCTTGTTAAAAGAATATATCCAAAATTGTATATTTATAATTTTATTTATAACATCATTATAATTTTTTTAATGAAATATTATATGATAATGGATTGCTATGAGTGTTTTTAGTATTTGAAACTGTTTAACAATATAATACTAATAGACTCCACATTTGTACACTTGTAGTACCAAAAGGAGAGTACCAAACCAAAAAATATAACTAAAACCTTGGACTACAAATTATACCCATGTTGGCTTATTATAGTATAGTATAGATTGTTAAAAAATTTAAAAGTACATGAGGATGACGTATGGGTTTTCTTCCTGAGGAAGCTTGGTTTGAGTTTCAATCCAGTGTGTTGGGCAAGCTTACAAGAGCTGTAATTAGCAGCTGTAATATATTTGTGTTTATTTTAATTGTATGTATGTATTAATATTGTTGTGCAAACGTAGTGCACTAGAAAAGGAAAGGCACGTGCGCCAGCTACGCGTCAGCGGGAGAAGCTAGCAGAAGTGGTGGCATGCAATGTAATTATAGTGAAGTTGAAGGGTGATATCCAAGCGGCCTCAATATAGTGTGCAGAAGAGGCAACAGAAACTATTATATATACATAGATACACAGATTATATATATAGGGAAGTGCTCAAATACAAACTAAGTTAGTGTACAAACTACAAACTCAATATAAGCCCTTGGATGAATCAAATCCAATGGCCCCGCAGGGGGAACCACACACCAGCTAATATACACTCTGCCACACATGATCCACAGAATCCCCTCCGTTTTTAATTTGAATTTTCCCGTCAATCGGTGAACTTTTTTTGAAATCCGACTTCACTGTATTTTTGTTCATCTCGCAACGATCAATTTGCATACCATATGTGCTATATTCCGATTTGATTTAGAGACTTTTTAATTTTGGTTTGTAGTTTGTACGCTAAGAAGGTTTGTACCAGAGTAGGACCCTATATATATATATATACATATAGATATAGATATATATCATATCACCATAATATTTGCTGACTACCACTATGTTTTAATAATCCTAAAAAAATAACATAATGTTAATAATCAAATCCAAACCTAACGTTATTATATGGGTCCACGCACTTTATAATATTCGCGAGTAAAATGCTAGAATTTCTAAAACTAACTTTGAGATATCTTAAATGACAATTTAAGATGGAACTGTCAGATTATTTTATTCATCATGACCTCAGACTTTCCATAATAAAAATGCTCAATTTATATGATGAAATATTATGCATATATATAGCAATTGCTAAAGTTTTAATATATATTTTTCATTTTTACTTTTATTAGGTAAATATGTAAAACCATATGGTTGATTGCACATTTTATTTTGCTATTAGACACGAACACTTGTCTATATGTCTAAAACATTTTATTTATTTTTGATTTCTCCTTACTTAAGTAAATTTTTATATTGATTAAATTAATAATTATTTGCATACACAAAACCGTAGAGATTGTTAGATATTTTTGGATGATAACTTAGCTTGTAAAATTTCATAGAGTGAAAGAGACCGAGTGATCATTTTGTCCATGTCAAATTATGCTTATTCTAATTATTAGTCATGAAAGTATGGTCTAAATCATTGTCACGATCTTAGATAATAATTTAAGTATCTGAATTTTTTTATTATGTTAGGCACAAATATTGATAGCATAGAGTAATGATATACACAATGGAGAGTTGATAAGAGGACGATGACGTGAGTTTCACGCCCTTGAGAAAAATATTGGAATTAAACTTGGGCTACTATATGAACAAAATAAATATGATAATACATTTATCTCATAAGTGAAGATTTGGCGGAAGTGTGGACAATATGAAGTACAAGAAATGTTAACGCAGTCCGGGGAAGCTTGACAATATTTAACTCAAGCTATGAGAAAAAAAGTGTGCGAAAATTTCTATTATCACATGAATTAAAAATTATAATTGAACACCATAGATATTATCTTGTAACGAGTTTAACAATATAATTTACATGTAAACAAATATGTATAGATTACAAGAAGAGCGATGGAAGTATAAGAAAATTTTTCACGTGGATTTATGTGAGTGAGATTGCTCACCATGGACATCTCACAGCGCTTTTAAGCCAAGATAAAGATTGTGGTTGATAGTTGTAACTTGAAATTTGTTCCGCATAGTTGAGGAAATAATAAATTAATAACTTTTATAATATTTTTCTTACTATTTATTATATTTGTTAATATAAAATTCAAATGAGTGTTGTTAATGAAGAAAGTTTAAGTATAGTCTTATGCAAGCTCAAGAAACCTATCATTGTTCTAGATTCTACATTTTTTCTTTTGTTACACAAAACTTAATAATATTTTGACCAAATCTAAAATAGATTGTCAATTGTTAACAATCAGGAATGAGTATTTTGCTTTTCCAGGTTTTGTAATTATAAGAGTTAGGTGCACTTTGTGTACTTGTATGTAGTGGTCACGCCACTTTCAATATTAAAGTATAATAAATAAGAGTGATTGACACTTTGCACCCCTTATGTTTAGGCGCTTTTTCGATTTGGTCTCAAACAATTTTTTTTGACAGGATGCACCCTAAAGTTTGAAAAGCGCTTCGCTGTGCACCCCTTTGATCACTCTCCGTTTAATTGACCGTTAAAGTTAACAGATGTGGGGTTTGCATTTTGCACCCCATAATTTCAATTTTGAAATATTTTTTCAGCATTCTGGAGGAGTTTCTCTTGGCCGGGAACGGCCATGACGCCAAAGGCCGTTCCACTTAAATCGAAATGAGCTCTGTCGGACGCGCAAACACCTCCGGGGAAAAAAAACAGTAATCATAACTCTTGCAGGCTTGCCTGAACAAGAAGGATGTTTTGTACATTTCACCTGCAATTTTCAATAGTTATTTCACCCATTGTCGAAGACTTGAGCACTACATGATCAACTTCGAATTTTGTCATCATTTGAGTGCGCAATTCATACATTGTGAGTCAACATTAATATAAAATAAATCATTAGAAAGTAGTAGAAGATCCCCGACCTTTATAAACACAAACAAATTTTTTATTTAAATAAATAATATAATATATATATATTTGTTTGGTACCAGATAACAAGCTCCACATTCTTTGCAAGAACTGTAAAGCGATGGACAAATTCCAGTAACAATAGAAGAGAAAGGTGCTTGTGACAAAGATTCACCATATCCGCATGATCCTCCTGAATCAATTATATAAGTATTTAGAAAAATTTCCCTGAGTACATATGCATGGACTTTAATGTCATTTTGCAATGAAATAGACAAATCGTGTTTCTACCAAAACGTATTACGTTGAAATATAACATAAGATCCATATAGGTCTTTCCTCTAACACCTTAAGATTTAGATCGACTGGTTGTCATCATTGATATTAGAACTCTGGTTTAAGATTTTAGAGGGACTAATTCTCAATACTTTATGAATTAAAACAACTTTACGAGCCCACATTATATAAATTAAAACAGCTTTTCGGGTTGACATGATCATGAATATTACACGTCAAAGAATGAAATTACCATGTCTTCCAAAACCATCAGGGGCGCCGTACCATGTGGCACCAGCACACGACCAATGAGTGGCTGCCGTGGACAAGTTAAAATGCCTGGGTCGGAACCCATGGCACAAGTGATGACTAAGGCTGCATAAAACTAGCAAGCAAGATGCGTAAAAGAGGAAGAAATGTGGCAATTTGGAAACACAGGAGAGCATTGGGTGCCTAGTAGCCATTGAGCATATGTTTCAATCTGCTCTGCTCTAAGTTGGGCTATTCAGCAGTTACAGCTGCGCCATCAGCTTCAAAGAGGGCTTACATTCATGAAAAAAAATATTTCAAAATACTAATGGAAAAAAATTAAAATTGTGGGGTGCAAAGTGCAAACCCCACATCTGTTAACTTTAACGGTCAATTAAACGGAGAGTGGTCAAAGGGGTGCAGAGCGAAGCGCTTTTCGAACTTTAAAGTGCATACTGCTAGAAAACAATTGTTTGAGACCAAATCGAAAAAGTGCTTAAAGATAAGGGGTGCAAAGTGTCAATCACTCAATAAATAATTAAAAGATTAAATTTTAAAATTCCTGAAAAAATGTGTAATTTTGTTTATTCTCGTTAACTCCGTTTAATATTTTAGAGGTATTTGTGTATATTCGTTCCTCTATGTTGTGTATTTAATAAAGCATACAATACCAAAATATTAGGCAATCTTATTGTAAACCCTAATTTAGTATTTACTTTGGGTGTTAACAACGAAAAAATTAGGCTTTTTCAAAAGATTGCGTAACATTTTGGACAAGTCTACTCAATTAAAATATGCCATAAAGGCATTAGAGAAACAAAAAGACGCAAATTCCCTAAAAATATGAATAAATTAATTAGGGTAGACGGAATTGCACATTCTATAAAACCTTTCAAAGTTTGATATTTCAGTTAAAGTGGTGCCATGACCAAAGTATATCTACACAAAGTAAACTTTACTCTTAATATAGGCATCATTTATAATCGAGTAATTTACACTTTGCAGTTTGCACCTCATAAGTTTAAGCGCGCTTTTTCGAATCGGTCTCGAACAAAATTTCTTGTCAATACGCACCCTAATGTTTAAAAAGTGCTTCGATATGCACCCCTTTGAGCATATTCCGTCAAGTTAAATGTTAAAATTAACGGCTGCAGGGGTAAAATAGTAATTTTATAGACTTCCTTCTACTGATTCTTTCCATACGAAATTACTATTTTACCCCTCCAGCAGTTAATTTTAACATTTAACTTGACGGTATATGGTCAAAAGGGTGCATATCGAAGCGCTTTTTAAACATTAGAGTGGGTATTGACAAGAAATTTTGTTTGAGACCAAATCGATCGAAAATGCACTTAAATTATGAGGTACAAAGTGTAAATTACTCTTTATAATCATAAAGTATGAAAAAATCATGTTTATTTTATATATAATGAAAAATTCTTGTTTTATGAATAAAAAATATAAATTCTTATTTCTACTTATACGGAATATATTTAAGCTCATATAAAGAGATACAGGGCTTGCCAAATCCCAATAAACCCCTATGATGAAAATTAGGTATTTGATGCGGCCGTCAATAAGCACGATAAGTAAGTAACAAATCTTCATTCAATTTACATTAGTAGATTGTTCAACATAGAGATTTATCAACTATACGTCGATTTATGATATGAACTTCTTTTCATCCGTATTGATTTAATAGTCTTCACGCTAATGACTTTCTTCACCACTCGGGAACGAAATACATGGAATCTATCATGATTGAGCTCGCTAATACGTCTACAATTATACTTCAATTATGAAGCATCATTACAGGTATGATCTCTTTTAGTTATGTTTTTTATCGAATGTGAATATTGTCATCATAGAATTAATTGAATTTAGTGATAATACTTACATCACTCTGTGATTTACTATTGAGCAAGAGATTATTATCAGAATGAAGGTGGGATAAAGATAATTTGGCTTTGAACATTTCAGATGTGGATTATGATGGTGATAAAGAAAAAATGTATGTTGAAAACAACATGAAAACACTAGTACAAAACTGCTTTTGGCATCGGGTTCAAGGGTCCCCGATGCCTATTTTAATTTTAGGCATCGACCAATAAGGCACCAAGGCATGTGGAGGTTATTTGGCATCATCTTATAATACACCGACGTAAATACCTATTATTGACATCATTTTTATAGAAACCAATGTAAATAATATTTTTGGGCATTGGTTATTTTTTAAACAATGCAAATAATAATTTTAGGCACCAGACATATTCGTGATGCCAAAACTGAAAAATTAAAAATTAAAAAATTAAAATCATTACACTAATCGAGGAGATAATTTCTTTTTCCATAAAACAACTACAACATTGATACAATATCACTCCCTCTCCATAGCTCCCCTCCCCTTAAATTGAACAACGACCCATCTATGTGCAAACCACATGACCTTTCGATTGAAGGTGTGATTCAAGTCACATGCCACTCATTTCTAGTCGATTGAAAGTTTGTAGTCAACATACGTGCTTTTTGTAAGGTCTGTGGTTATAATGTATTCCGGCCATTAATGAAATTTGAATCTCATTTTTTTGTGTGTGTTTGATCTAGAGTAAATTACACTTTGCACCCCATTACTCTGAGCGCTTTTGGGTTTTGGTCTTAAACAATTTTTCACAATCTTCTCACCATCTTCTTGCCCCAAAATCGCACAATTGCTCTATTAGAATCCTAGCACAATGAGAGGTTGAGTATGGCTAGTTATTGATGATAGCTTAAAGATTATTTATTTCCCTATCGATAATTTATCACCTTCTGATTTCACCCAAGACACAATCTTCCCTTGAGTCATTGTAGAACTAAGTGTAGGCTTGGCTTGGATTTTTTTGGGTTTCTTGAACTAAGGTCGTGATAAAAGAGTGGCTAGGCGGTACATAGAGGGGGTACTTTTGGTGATGGAGATGAAAGACGTGTTCAAAATATGAGCCATTTTCAAATGAATTTTGGCTGAATTAAGGAGGAGATTGAGAAATGAGGAGCAATTCGATTGAAAATTCAACAAATATTGAAAGAAAGGGAATTTTGTATAAGAGTGAGAAAAGCAGGGCTCTATTTTCAAGTGGGGTTGGAAATAGGAAATTACTAGTTTTCTTTGGGCTCTACTAAGTTGACGGTCAAGTTAAACAACGGATGATCAAAAGGGTGCAAACTCAAACAAGAATTAAGCATTGGGTTGTGTTTTGATCAAGTAAAATATTGAAGACCAAAACACAAAAGCGCTCAAAGTACGAAATGGCGTGCAAAGTGTAATCTATTCTTTGGTTTATAATTTTGGTATAAAGTTCTCTAATTTTGTTTTTGTTTAGTTTATAAGATTTAGTTGGAGATTGCTTTCAAACTGTTTAATTGAATGCCTAGACAACATTTTGTGATGATGAAATTAACTGTTCAAATTCTTAGGATACTCAATTAATTAACTGTTTGAAATTGTTTCTGATGACTTATTGGTATTGAACAACAATTTATAGTCGGTGAGTATGCCATGAATGTTCTTTTTATTTGTGTGACTTGATTTGTAGTCATGTGGTATTACCATTGCAGTTAACACTTGAACATATTATGCGATAATTCATAATTGTCAAAGCCAGGTGCTTTGCGGAAGCAAATAAATACATTCTAAGACTCTACTATACATTGGGGTTAATTTTGTGAAATGCAATCGTAAATTATGATATTTAAATTCAACTTCAGAAATCTTATGCATTGGCAACTGCAATAGTGGGTGAGGGTGACTAGTATTGCAAAATGTAAGATGGAGTAGTGGTGAGGCAAATACCGAGTATTTGGAATTGCTATGTGAGAAAATAGACAAACCTGATTGCAACTTCGATTAAATCGAATAATTTTCCATACAGTACTTAAATCCATTAATTTTGATATTGGACGGACAAAAAACTTCTTTGTTTTCTCCATGCTTCGTTAATTATCATTTCTTCATTGGATACTGGATCTGAATCAGTAATACTACATATATTTCTCCAGAGATACATACCCGAAGACTTACTAGCTGCTGGGAAGTTTGATGTCACCAGTTTTGAAATGGCTACAAAAAAGAAGTCTGCCTTGCGCCAATTTAGCCGGCGCTACATAATAATTGATGAAGCTCATAGGATGAATGAGATCTCACTTCTTTCAAAAATCATAAGACTTTTTAATACTAACTATCGCCTTCTTATTACTGGAACTCCACTTCAGGTACTTCTATAATAGTTCATTTATTTTTATGGGTGGTGAATGTAACTTTTGAAAGCCCATTTCTTCACTTATTTAAATAGTATTTCTTTCTAGGTGAAATCCACTAGCCCCAAATATGTAATTTGATTAATAAATTTGTCATTATCTGTCATTTGTGATACTTCTAAGCACTCATCATGAAACCAATAGATGAGAGGTCACTTTTTCTTGCACATTCTTTTGTAATGACTGATTATATAAAGTTATTAATTACTTGATGCACATACGTTTTGTTCTGTTTTTTGATATATTCTATATTCTATTTTACAGAATAATCTCCATGAACTCTGGTCTTTATTGAACTTTCTACTACCAGAGATATTTAGTTCCTCAGAGACTTTTGATGAATGGTTTGCAATTTCTGGTGAAAATGACCAGAAGGAGGTTGTTCAACAGCTCCATAAGGTAAGTCTTGTTCTCTTCAGCTGTGTCTTATAACTCCCTATAATATGCCCTATGATGGCTGTGATGCAATGGGTGAATGAGATTAGCCCTTTACCTTGACAGGTAGCAACAAGGTTCTGGGTTTATCATGGATCCAAGAGGGGATGGTCCCTTGATGAATTATCCGATCATGGTTTTGTTATTACTACGTATTCAGTCGTCGAAGCTGAATACAGGAAATACGTGTTGCCAGAGAAACAAATATGCACGTGGTGTGGAAAGTTGTTTCATGAAGCATTGTTGGCTCATCACCGAGCTTTTATCAGTTATCTAGAATAAGCTATTGAAAACAACAAGCAGTCAAACCAGAGGAGAAGTAAGAATGCTGGGGTGGATGTTACCGAGTCGGTGGATGACGGGAAGCTTGGCAAGAAGAATATGTGAGAATGCAGTTCAAGCCATTGCACTTGTACTAGCAAAGCGGGAATTTAATGGAGCAGTGGATGGAGCTTACTCCCCACCAAGTTCATCTCTGGAGTTGCCAAAAGTGACTATCCTATTAATATGCCCTACGATTGATGTGATGCAATGGGTGAATTTGATTAGCCACTATACAGTGACAGGTTGCAACAAGGTGCTGGTTTATCATGGATCCAAGAGGGGCTGTTAGAATAATTAGAAAGAACAACTTTTAGAGAACACTTGGTTCCTCACACAACTCTTGCAGATTTTATTCAACATTGAAATATATATAGTTGCTCTAGCACATGTATATATGTTCCAGACTTGGTGTCCGGTATGGTTGTACAGGCCTCTTTGGTAGCCTAAAGATTACTGTCACTTAATGGGTGAACTTTGTACAGCACACTAATGACCAAAAGCAGAAAATAATTAAAGGTCATTCATATATCAATCTGGAAATCATAAACATATCTTATTATATATAGAAAACATTAAGTGTTTTTGTTGCAGCTAAAGTCGATCATGGTAAATAAATACATGATTCATATCTTTTGTAATGAGCACCTAGCTTTATGAGATCAATCAGATTAGTGATTAAACTGGATTACATGGTATATGAAGCAGAATTAAGAAGGTGCCTAGACGGTCAATAACAGCTAAAAAGTCACTGATGGATTGAAATTGAAACACAATAAGGCACAGAGAGGAGGTACTGCAGACTCTAAGAGCAACTTATATAGCTTAGGGCATCATAGCAGCCCTCTTCCAAGGAAGTGCAGGTGAAGCAGTGAGCATGGGTAGTGGTGGTGGTTGGAATTTTGCATGGATCACAGTTTTATCATATTTGTAAAACTTAATAGTAGGGTGGATATGTATTAGAGTGGTGGTTGTAGTAGTGGAGTTGTGGTTGTAGTATTGTGGTTGTAGTTTTGGTGTTTAGGATTATGTTTTGGTAAATTTGTATATGGGAGTGTTGTTTGAACCATAGTTACAAGGAAACGGGTACGCCGCCACGTATCCAGCTGAACTAGTTCGTTCGACCCAGAACACAGGTCGTTTCTGACCCAGGTCGCCATAATGTAACACCGGGTCATTACACTATTACACTAGGGACCTATTGTAAGATTTTTTTTACTCTTATAACAGACTTCTAAAGTTTTACATCATGGGACCTGATGTAATGTTCGCTCGCAGATGTAACACTCCTAGTGTTACAATAGCTCTATTGTAATGCTTTTCTGGCCTATTGTAACCGCAGAGAGAGGCATTGCAATGGGCCACTTATATACGTACACTTTACTCTAAAATAAGTATCGCTTTTATAATTATAAAGTAGCTAAGAATCATGTTTATTTTATATATATCGAAAAATTCTTGTTTTAAGATAAAAAATATATAAACTCTTATTTATATAATAAGGCATAAATTTAAGCCCATATGAAGAGATACCCGGCTTGTCAAAGCCCAACAAAACCCTAGGATCAAAATTAAGTAACACATATTTGATGCCGCCGCGAACAAACACCATAAGTATAAAAATCTTCATACCATTTACATCAGTAGATTGTTCAATACAGAGATTTATCAATTATACATCCTTATGATATGAACTTGTTTTCATGGGTATTGATTTAGTAATGTTTACGCTACTGACTTTGTTCGGCGTTTGGGATTGGAATTCACGGATTCTATCACAATTGAACTCGCTAATACATCTACAATTATGAATCATCATTACAGGTATGATATCTATTAGTTACGCTTCTTTATCGAATGTTAAAATTTTCATTATAGAATGGAGTTTAGTCATAATAGATGAGTTCGAAACTATCCTCGGCTTGAGAATTGTAATATTTCATACTAAGAAATTTCTACTATAGTGAATAGTCACAAAAATTTTGGGTAGGGATGACAACGGGTCCGATTGGTTCAGAAAGCGAAGATATCTAAATCCAAATTATTTTTAAAATCCAATCGAGTTCATATATCAAAGCCAAATCCAAATCTACAGGTTTCGGATTAGGTTCGGGTTTCACATATCAATTCCAATCGGGTTTCACATATCAAATCCGAATCCAAACTTTTTAAGCATGGCTCTATCCTTGTTCCCACTAGACATGCATAAATTAAAGGTCCATCAGCCGGTCGAGTTGTGATCGGACCCCAAAAACACTCGATTTTTTTTATCAAAACCCTTGACCAACTTTGACTTTGAGTGGGCCGGACTTTCATAAAATAGTTGAGTCCATTTAGGTCCCAACCCGGTTTGTATGAAGGCCTCATGCCAATTTAATTAGAGTAATTCCCAATTTAATCTTGAGTAAATGAGTTAGTATTATATTGACTTAGACAATTTTTTTCTTATTTTTAAATATTTTAGGACTTAAATTATGTTTGAGTATGATATTGAAAAATCAAGTTAAAAAGATATTAAAATTTTGTATGAGAAATAAGTATATATTAACACATGAATCAATTTAATATTTTGTAATTGTCTTTCAATTTTGGCATAAAAGGTTGCGAATATTATCTTAGAAAATATTTTCTCATTATGTTAATATTACTTTGCTCTCAAGTAGTTAGATTTCATTTAATTTATTATCAAAATTAAATTACGCTCTCTCAACTTGTAGAGGCAGACATAGATTTGGAGAATGTGAATGATGTTCTTGCCCAGACTATCATGGATCGAAGAGGGGCAAGTCCCTTCACGAATTCTTGGATCATGATTTCGTGAAGTATGTCTTGCCGGAGAAACAAAGATGCTCAGGGTGTGGAGAGTTGTCCGATGAAGGGATCCCGGCTTATCACCGAGCTTTTGTTTGCGTTACCAAACCTGGGGTGGATGTTACTGAGCCGGTGTATGACGGGAAAAAGGAACCTCTAAAGAAAGGGAAGGGCTTGAATAAGGATAAGGCCTTTGGAGCTGGTTCTTCTACCAATGATTCAGAAGGAGCTGAAAACAGACCTCGTCCAAGAAATTATAATTTGTACTCCGTGGACTGGAACCGTATAATACTGGATGAGGTGCGTTTTAATGACGAGTACTGTTAGAAAGTGTCTCAGACTTGGCTGCTTTAGTTGATGTGGCTTTAGCTGATATATTGAATCCAGATATTGAGTAAGAATGCTGGGTTGGATGTTACTGAGTCGGTGGATGACGGGAAGCTTGGGAAGAAGAATATATAAGATGGTTAGAATCTCTAGAGGATGCAGACACATATGGATGATGAGAATCCAGTTCAAGCCATCTCACTTGTACTGGCAAAGCGGGAATTTAATGGAGCAGTGGATGGAGCTATCTCCCCACCAAGTTCATCTTTGGAGTTGCCAAAAGTGAAGGCTATCCTGGTAATATGTCCTATGATTGCTGTGACGCAATTGGTCAATGAAATTTGTTTGTACTTGCTATGTATATGTGAATATACACGGCTTAGTTAATTTAAATGGAGACCACATTCTTATTGGAAACCGGAGAATATATAACCCAAGAAGAATGTTACAAAATTTATTATGAAACAAAACGTTCTACATATAATTTTGATCTCCATATAATTTTATCCTACAAAGGTTTATTGTTAGCATATACATCAATGATCAAACATAGAACATCATTTTTGTTTAAAAATAATTAGGGGAAATTTGTAAAAATACCCATGTTTTTAAACTTATTTTCAAACACTCAGTCGAAGTTGCATATGTATTTGCAACGTTTGTTGAAATCATTTGATTTTCGGGTTATTGGAGTTGCAAATGAGGTTGCATATATGATTGTAAGGTATTTTTTAATAAACAATCTGCAACTTCTTATTTTTGAAAAAAGGTGAATAATTAATTATTTAGGATAGGGAAAATAGATTTTTTCGCCACTCAACTTATTGTGTATTTAGATAAACTTACCACTAAATTATAACTTTTTTTCTTTTTGTCACTAATGTTAGGTTTGGATTTTTTTTTGCCACCAAATTTAGGTTCAGATTTGATTATTAACACTATATTATTCTTTTTAGCATTATTATAATGGTTTTTCTATGATGTGCCCATGAACACACAATAAGCACAAAATTTCATAGGTTTCTCTTGTTTTGATTGGCTTACACCTTTTAGTAATGATGGACCCTATTGCATTTACAACAACCACACCAAGTAAAAGCATCCAAATTCATACATTTTAGTGCTTAGCATGTGACCATGGGCACACACTAGACAAACCCTTATTATACTATAATGGTAGTATGCAATATTATGGTGATCTAATATGTGTCTATATCTTTATATGTAGTACTCCATATGTGTCCTAGGTAGTTTTTTCTTGAAGGACGAGAATTTGAAACGCATTTTAAGGCTCCTAAAAGAATCTATAGCTATCTTAGGTCTTGTAACAACCACCATAAAAAAAAAGCCAAACTCCAAGAATCAATTTTAAAAACTGAATATACCCAAAACATAGTATAAGCATATACAAAATAGTCAACTTACTAATCAAAACTCACATGGTCGCACACAAAAGTTACTTGAATAATGATATATTCATCAATCTTGTTCTTTTGAGCAAATCATCAAACAGATTTCGGACGAAGTTCAACATGTTAAAAATAGATCAAAGTTATTAGACATGTTATAAACAAAATCAACTCCATCACTCAGTGATTTTCATTTTCAAAGCCTTCCTTCACAATTTAAATTGTAGTAAGCAAAAAGTTTAATAACCAAAACATAACCATATATAAAGAAAAATCAAAAATTGACAATCTATCATTCTTTTCTTCCAGGCAAATCATCAAACACTTGAAGAACGAAAATTTCACCTGCAACTAAAAGATAAAAAAATCTTTAGAAATATAATATTTCAAACAGAAACTATACAAAAAATATTACAAATAAAACATAGAGAAACTTAAGAGAAATTATGGAAAGAAAAAGGAGATAGCGGCAGATATAGCGAGAGATATGCCTCCTCTTTTTTTTGAATCCAATTTATTCAACCTTGAATTCTTGGTGTTTGTGTGTAGTCTTTCCTGATTAATTTTCAATAGCAAATGATGAGTTTATTTATAATATGAAATTAACGAAAAGAACAGACATAACAGATCGGAGATGACACCTTCGCCATGGATGAAATAAGCAAGACAATCCACGCAGGTTATGAGCTCCGTCAGTAGTTTGTATCTTGTATTTGAAAACCAAGCAAGGGTAGATGTAGGTAAACTACTCAGCAGAACATTAACAAAAACATGTAATAAGCATTACTCTAAATTACAATTTGAAATTTGAACTTTTAAAATCTATTGTTAAAAAATTTAAAAGACAATTTGAAATTTGAACTTTTAAAATCTATTGTTAAAAAATTTAAAAGTACATGAGGATGACGTATGGGTTTTCTTCCTGAGGAAGCTTGGTTTGAGTTTGAATCTAGTGTGCTGGGCAAGCTTACAGGAGCTGTAATTAGCAGCTGTAATATATTTGTGTTTATTTTAAAGGAAAGGCATGTGCGCCAGCTACGCGTCAGCGGGAGAAGCTAGCAGAAGTGGTGGCATGCAATGTAATTAAAGTGAAGTTGAAGGGTGATATCCAAGCGGCCTCAAGATACTGTGCAGAAGAGGCAACAGAAACTATTATATATATACATAGACACATAGATACATAGATTATATATAAAGATATAGATATATATCATATCACCATAATATTTGCAGACTACCACTATGTTTTAATAATACTAAAAAAACATAATGTTAATAATGAAATCCAAACCTAACGTTATTATATGGGTCCACGCACTTTATAATATATTCGCGAGTAAAATGCTAGAATTTCTAAAACTACCTTTCAGATATCTTAAATGACAATTTAAGATGGATGATTATTTTATTCATCATGACCTCAGACTTTCCATAATAAAAATGCTCAATTTATATGATGAAATATTATGCATATATATAGCAATTGCTAAAGTTTTAATATATATTTTTCATTTTTACTTTTATTAGGTAACTATGTAGAACCATATGGTTGATTGCACATTTTATTTTGCTATTAGACACGAACACTTGTCTATATGTCTAAAACATTTTATTTATTTTTGATTTCTCTTATATTGATTAAGATAATTATTTGCATACACAAAACCATAGAGATTGTTAGATATTTTTGGATGATAACTTAGCTTGTAAAATTTCATAGAGTGAAAGAGACTGAGTGATCATTTTGTCCATGTCAAATTATGCTTATTCTAATTATTAGTCATGAAAGTATGGTCTAAATCACTGTCATGATCTTAGATAATAATTTAAGTATCTGAAATTTTTTTATTATGTCAGGCACAAATATTGATAGCATCTAGAGTAATGATATACAGAATGGAGAGTTGATAATATATACAAGAGGACGATGACGTGAGTTTCATGCCCTTGAGCAAAATATTGGAATTAAACTTGGGCTACTATTTGAACAAAATAAATATGATAATATATGTATCTCATAAGTGAAGATTTGGCCGAAGTGTGGACAATATGAAGCACAAGAAATGTTAACGCAGTCCGGGGGATCTTGACAATATTTAACTCAAGCTATGACAAAAAAAGTGTGCAAAAAATTTCTACTATCACATGAATTAAAACTTATAATTGAACACCATAGATATTATCTTGTAACGAGTTTAACAATATAATTTACATGTAAACAAATATGTATAGACTAATTTCGACTATTTCTGATCGAAACTAATAATTTCTACCATTTCCGGTCAAATTTAATAATATTTCATCAAACTCTAGGAATATTACTAAAATATATTGATAATTTTTTTTGCAATTGGATCAGTAATAATTATTTCATAAAAATTCAAATGACAATTCCGGACTAAACACTAGTACAAAGATCTAGTCAAATTATCAATTGACTCTTATAATCTCAAATCATATTAATTTGATATTGGTCGAAATTTTAGAAATATGACTAAAATTAATCAATCTTAACATCTTGTAAGGTTAGATCATCGATAATTATTTTTAAAAAATTCAAACTACCAAACCACGAGTATACACGATTTATATGTAATAGTCAAATAATCAGTTGACTATTAAAATCTCAAATCATATAAATTTAATATTTGTTGAAATTTCGAGAATATGATTAAAATATATTGATCTTAACATCTATAAGGCTGGATCATCGATAATCTTTTTTAAAAAAATCAAACTAATAAACCGGAGTATACACCATTTAGATGTAATAGTCAGATTATCAGTTGACTGTTATAATTTCAAATCCTATAAGTTTAATATTTATTCAAAATAATATGACTAAATTATATACATCTTAACATCTATAAGGTTGGATCATCAATAATTATTTTAAAAAAATTCAAACTACTAACACTACAAGAAAACAGGTCAAAACCGACCGCACAAAACCGACCGCCGCATATAAAACCGACCAACGGTCGCGTGGTCGGTTTTAACCCGTCGAAATCACAAAACGACGTCGACCTTGGTGATGTGGCAACAAATAAAACCGACCGATGGTGATTATAACCGACCGTTTTTTACCATAATATGACCATAAAACCGACCACCTTAGTATAAAATCGACCACATTCTTGATCACTCTCCTAGAAAACCGACCACTTCCTTTCTGCCACGGTCGGTTATGTGGTGGTCGGTTTTAAAAATTACCAAGCGTACTGTTTTAAAACCGACCATGTCATAACCGACCGGATATAACCGACCTGTCAGAAGGTTTGACCACAGTCGGTTTTATGTCAAAGTCAACAATGAAAAAGGAACATAACCGACCACTTCTGTTGGTCGGTTTTAAGGCTCGCTTCTAACGTGTTCTGACACGTGTTGCCACGTGGTGACATGTGGCAACAAGTGGGCCCATTTTTCTGGGAATACAACAGCACATAACCGACCACCCCTTCGGTCGGTTTTATGGGTTAAACACGACCAATTGACGTAACCGACCAAGGTTTAACCGACCACTGTTATCGGTCGGTTTTAGGCTTATAACCGACCGATTTCGTTCATAACCGACCGATTTTGGTGGTCGGTTATGTCCTGTTTTCCTGTAGTGTAAACCAGGAGTAATACACAAACATATCCCGTCGAATATAGTTTTCTTTACAAAATTACAAATATTTGTAGTTTAATATAAATATTTGTATATACCATCATAAAAATTAAAATAAATAAGAATATCATTTATTAAGTGTTGAAATCAATTTTATGAAATTTAGTTTTTTTATAATACTAGTTGACTATTAAAATCTCATATCATATAAGTTTAATATTTTAAGAAATTTAAGGAATATTATTAAAATATATTGATATTGATTTGATATACCCATGCTGAAAATTCATTAATTCAAAATTTATATAATTTAAACTAAATTCAAACAGAAGTTCAATAAATTCAATCGAAATAACTATTTTGACCATATGTCACTATTCTACGGCCACGTGTCACATTTGTATTGGCCAATAAGCAAGCAGATGGATTACCTTTAAAACTTAATCCTAACCATCGGTTACTTCCTCAATATATTCCTCCTAACCACTATCTATTCCATAAATTGTTCTCGTTGTTTTTTGGTGAAGCCACAAACCTTGTGTGAGTAAATCTCTGGATGCCGGCCATTCTCGCACCGTAAGCAAGTGACACTGCTGGGTTGGTGGTATGGGTTGGTGGTAAGTTTCAAATGCAATACTAATGTATCTTTGTTGTCACGCTTCTTATTCGAGGTGGGGAGACCATTATTTCTTGAATAACATATACACAAAGATGATGGGAATGGGAGGTCGGGGTTGACCCTTTTCATTGAAAAACATTGGTGTTTTTCAGCTTGCCTCATAACAGACTCTCTCTCTCCCCCCTTCATCTCCACCTTGCCGGACTCTGCCGCCTACCTCTCGGTGCACCTTGCCGGACTCCACCGCCTCTCTTCCCGAGCCGCCGCGTCAACATCTTCCACAACACAGCCCCCCTAAACAGCCTCCATGCCAAGTCCGTTATTGTAAAATATGATCAAAGTTGCTAAAAAAGGGGTTGAAATCAGGCAGCAATTCCGCTGCTATTTTTTTTTTATAATCATGTAGGATAAATTCGATCGGATTTAGTCGAAATTAGTATTTCGACCGTTACCGGTCGAAATTATAAACTCTACCAATTTTAGTCGAATTTATTGTCTTAGGCGCCAAATCAAATTTTTTTTTGTGAAATTTTCAAATTTTCAAATTTTGGTCGAATTTATAATTTCGACCATATTCGGTCGAAATTACTTATTTTTGACCGGAGTATTAATTTCAACTAGCTTATATTCGACCATCTCTGTTCCGGTCGAAAATAGCTATTTTATTATCTGACGGTCAAAAATAGCCGCTTTTCTTGTGGTGTCTGGTATTGGCATGAAAAGTAGAGGTATTTTCATATATATATATATATATATATATATATATATATATATATATATATATATATATAGGCAAGTGCTCAAATGAGAACCCCAACTAGTGTGAGATATGAGATCTAATCTCAACCACACATCTTTATCCCCAAATTAAATCACAACCACACAATTATAACCCACCCACCCACTGCCCCAGCCCCAGCCCTATTGCCTTCTCTCCTCTCGGTCATCACCCTTCCACCAACTCTGGCCGCCAACACCACCACCCACCACCATCACGCACACCCACCCACCCCACCACCGTCAAACACCGGATCTTCCCTCTCTCCTCCCTCTCTGCCTCCCTCTCCTCTGTACATCGTGAGCTCCGTCGCAACCGCGAAGCATCGCGGCGACTCAATCGCCACCGCCGGCAAACACACACACCATTACATCGTCTCCTGCATTTCCCCCTCCTTTGGCGAACAATACATACATTATACACACAAATAATTTCTTTTCTTCGCAGCTATCTCTTTCTCTCTCTAGGATTCACCAGATCCTTCATCTAGAGAGAGAAACTCTATATACTTCATAGCTGGTTCCGGAGTTTCTCGTAGCTCAATCTGCTGTAAATTCCTCAATTTTTTCGATAGTTCGTAGTGTATTGATTTATATTTGGATCTGGTGGTTTTGTTAAAGACATTGGTGATTTGTTGTTGGCCGAAATTAGTAGAAGCGGGTGATGGACGAAGTTGATAACTAAATGTAGGCAATGTTTACTGTATTTTATTGTGGTGGTCATTGTTTATTTGTGGTGCTTTAAAATATGGTGATTTTTGTTATGGCCGGAGTTAATAGAAATAGAGGTTGTTTATGTGGTGATTTTTGTTTTTACGGAGGTGATTTTTCGTTTTCTGGTATTGATTTCACATTTTTTGAAGTAGATTTCTCGTTTTTTGGTGGTGATTTTGTTTTTACGATTTCTGGGATTGATTTTTGATTTTCTGGCGGTGATTTTAATTTTCTGAGATTGATTTTTGATTTTCTGGCGGTGATTTTTAGTTTTTCGGGGGTATTTTTAGTTTTCTGGTGGTGATTTTATGTTTGCCGGCGGTGATTTTCTGGTGGTCGCCGGAGGAGGTGGTGGTGGTCAACAGTGGTTGAAGGTGATAGGTAGTTGAATTAGAAGATGATAAACTATTAAAATATTAAATGAATGGTGAGAGATGAATATAATGTAATCAAATGAGTGGATGAGATTAGATCTCATATCTCACTATAAGATTGGTTCTCACTGGAGCATGACTCTATATATATATATATATATATATATATATATATATATATATATATTTACTTCCCAATCTCATCTTCATAGCATTAGATGCATAATATATATATATCATGTATATCTGCTCTATATGAAAATGAAATTAAGTCTACAAATCTTTATCTAAAATTAACATGGACACAAATAATCAAATTACATCAAAATAAATAAATAACTAAATAATTAATAACAACTAAATTTAAGATTATTCCAACAATACCCACAACACCTTAACATTTTCAGATGACACAAACACCCACGCCACCCCTCAACTTAACAGCTCTGCATATTTGCTCATAGTACCATGAAATTAAATCATGAGAAAAATAATTTTATACACTCAATACTACTAATCTACTTGCTGGAGCTAATCATACACAAGATTTAATCAACATGTGTATTGTAATGAAATTAGAATCAGGAGTAAAAATCTACCTTGCACCCCCATCAGCTTACAAAGAAGAAAGATGATTCTCAGTATGAATTCATTTTACAATTTAGCATTTTAATGATAAATATGTGAAAGTTATTGTTATTAGTCTAGAATTGTTATTTAATGGCCAGACTCATTTATATATATAATATTAGAGAAACACAATAATGGTAAAAATGATACTACTACTACTACCACTACCACTACCACTACCACTATGACTACCACTGCCACCACCACCACGACATATAACATATTTGATGTCGCCCCTTAATAGGAATGAATAGTATTGAACAAATGTTCATTACATTTGTAGATTTGTTCAACATAGAGATTTGATCAACTATTCATCGATTTATCATGTGAACTTGTTTCATCGTTATTGATTTAATAGTCTTGACGCCAATTATCTTATTCAGCATTTGGGAATGGAATACGCGGATTCTGTCATGATTGAACACGCTACAGAATCTACAATTGAGAAGCACAAGTAAAGGTATGATATCTTTTAGTTGAGGTTATTATGCTTCTTTATCTAATTTCATCCTTTAGATGCCAAAATGTTAATATTTGTTTTCAAAAATATCCTTAACTCATCAGTTCTTATTTATGATATAATATAAAATCCTTATATGAAGAAAAATCTCGTAGAGTGATTAGTCACAAAAATTCTCAAAGTATTGGTGGAATTTCACATAAATATATTATCTTTGATATAATCAACACATAGTTGTCCTTAGAAACTTGATCATGCGTAGTCGTGTAAGAAACAATGGTTCTTCTAAAAACTCTGCACTTAGTTTGAGGAGGATGATTGAAAATTTAAGTGGACTATATTCATCATCTTATCAATAACAATGAATATTATCCTTCACAAGAATTGACTCGATGTGTATCCCCATTTCATAACATATGTATCAATCAAAGATTAAAACCTATTGCTATAAAACTAATGAGAGGAAAGACCCTACACTCAGACCCTTAACTCATCAATTCTTTATCTTTATAACATAATATGCAATCCTTAATCTGTTAGAGTGATTAGTCACAAAAATTCTGGAGGTGCTGATGGAATTAATTTCAGAGTTATATTACCTCTGACATAATCAACACTTTATCGTTTAGACTCCAAATATAAAACAAAGAAAGTTAAAAACATAAAATAAAAAGTTTAGACTCCAAATACATATTAAAAATTATAAAATAAAACACTCTCCACATTCCTCCTAAGAACCCTAGATTGATTGACTCAATTGATTCTTCCCCTCTGCTTTCATGTTATAGTTTCAATTAGAATTACCCTTGTCTTTGTCAGTCAAGGATTAACATTGAGTACATAGTTCGAGTTTATCTCTTAACTCATGGTTTTACATCTTAATCGAGTTTTATATCGAGGGGTAAGTATTTTTGCATCTCTTACGAAGCGGTTTCTGGTTTACTTTATCTACTAGTGTTTTGATTTAGTTGGAGTTCATGAGTTTTGATTAAAACCCTAATTCTTGAAATTAAGGGGTCTTGATTTTGTTATTTGCATTCAATATGTTTATTTTAATGTGCGGGTAAATAAATGTTTATCGTATATTACCAAGAAGTTCCTGTGCTGGAGCTCAAGAGTTGGAGGGGGGCTGATGAAAATGCAGCAGCTTCGCCTCCCCATATACACAGCTTTATGCTTTTATTTGGTCTTCTTCAACATGTAAAGTTTTATTTTATGGTATGTTGCTATGCAAACATATGCATGTGGCTGGTTTTGTAGAGTTTTGGTGTAGTTAGTAGAGTTTTAAGCAAGGTGCTAATTAGATGTGGCATTTTATTAGAGAAATTGCTGTTCGTGTTCTTGTGCAGTGCATCTACAAAGATGAAATTACTGGCCTGAAAATTAGTTTGCAGCGCTTGGGAATCATGGGAAGTTCTCTTCGCGGCATTCTAGAATCCTTAAATGGATCTAGCTTCTCTATACACTCAAGTTCTTCTTTAGAAAAGGGAATAAAAGCTTGGGGCCAGTGAATGCATTCAAAATACCGACCCTCTAAACTATCTGGCAGACAGAGTCCATGATCAATTGGAACTATTTCCGCTTCACCAAACTTTCCAACAACTTTAATTCAGTTCCCTGCATGTCTGTCTGGATCTTCACCAGTGCAATTGCAAGGTGGTCATATATAGTCAAGAATATAAGCAGCAACTTCTCTAAATCCTGTTTCCCTAACCCTTACAGAATGCTTCAAACCTTGCTGTCCAAGCACTTTTCCCACAGGTAGGGTTATTTGGTGCAAAAGGTAAATTGGCTTTACTATATATGGCTTTTGTTTATAAATAGCAGACCCCCAAGTCCACTAAGAACAAGAATTGGATCAACCCCAATCCTCATTCCTTTGATAATCTCTCCTCAACAAGCTATTTTATTAATTACAGTGTTGAAATATGATATGGAGCCTAAATTTATCATTTTTCTGTTCTTTTGAATCAGGTCAAAGCATTGACCAATCAAGAAGAAGTTGAATTGGGTTCAAAAATTGAAGCTCATGGATTGGAGGTTACAAAAGTACCTTCAGAGTCTAAAAAATACCTTGACGAGGTTGTTTTTCTTCTCTCCTTGATTACTTTTTCACCTTCATCACATCTTTATGTTGACATGATTCTAGACCGTGAGTAGAGTCCAATTTATTGTCCGAAATTTCTGTCTACATTGTCACTTAATCATTTTGGAGATAGCAAAGGAGCTTGATCAACTGTTAGAAAAATGTCTTCCATACCCTAACCTTAGTTAATATCTCAAAATGAGACTATAAATCAGAAAAGATAATGCTATATCTTTTATTTTCTCTTCTTTATCAAGTATAGACTAACAAGTCTCTGTTTGTGATGCCTTTGTTAATTCTGCAGGGCTTGGTCCAGTAGTTGATATGACCAATGCTCAACTCAGCCACTACAAGGAGACTGGCCATAAAGTTTTCAACCATGGAATAAGAAACCTTGGAAAGAAATATTCATCAAAGAGCCTCATCTTATATTATCTTTGAATTTCATCATTCTAAAGACCATTATATATCTTATACCTCAAGTAAAAACTTTGTGGTTTACACATGTTCCACATTTCAGTGCCGGAGGGTCCGACCAGCTTCTTAGGCGTGTCTTCCATTTCGTGGATTTCCATAGGATTGGCAACAAGGTGAATAGAGGGTCCTGAAGCTTCAATAGAGGAGTTCAGAGCTCTGTTATGGTTTTCATCTTTGGCATTTGTGTGAATGTCAATGGCTAGAGCATCTCCGACGGAAGACTATTAAACTTCGTCACATGGCCTCCAAGGTCATATTTGTAAACCTGAAGTTTTCGTGTAGAATGACGATCTAAATTTTTTACAAAATATAGGTTGTATTTATTGTCCCTTTTTGATAAAAAAGTATACGTTGTATCTATTATTTTCAAGGGCGCACTAAGGTAAGTCACTAAGCAGCAAACTGCAAGGACAAAGAGGACTAAGCCCCCTTTTTGGTTTTGCCTGGTCTTGAGGGAAGTGCAGAATTGAATGCCAGGGCATGAAAGAAGAAGGCATCAGAGTGCCTAAGTGAGAGGCTAACTTTTAATTAGACTTTGTGCATACTCATCTTGATGCTCCTATAGAGTACTGATACTGGTACCACAGAAAAGTCTGCTATATTGTAATTAAAACAAAATGTTATCAAATAATTATAAATTTTTGACCTTTAAATTATACTATGTATTTAGGAAATCCCCCTGCATACGTACATGGAGGCATTTTTTGAAAGAGATTGGTAGTGCCTTTTTCCCAAGAGAAAATATATTAGGAACGAACCTGGTGGCTAGAAAAAATTTGATGGAAGTGTGAGTGCTTCCGAGTTGATCAAGACTTGTAAAAAGTAACTTCATCAGGCATCAATGGAAAGTATGAAGAGGAATTGGGAGGAATGAGGCCGTATAGTTAGTTTTAGGACAACTGAAGAAAGAAAGTGGAGCGCGACAAGCACTACAAAAACTGGAAGGCAGCGGAAATGGATAAAGTAAGAGTTTTAGATTAACGCAAATGCCGAGGTTAGGTCAAGATTAGAAGATAATTCACTCTGGAATAACTAGAAGGACAAAGAAATTGTTGATAAAGGTAACGAGAATGTCAGGAAACCGGCTTAATAATTAAGGAGGACGTGAGTGTGTAGTGAGGAAACCGGCTTAATAATTAAGGAGGACGTGAGTGTGTAGTGGTAAGGGTGTTGGAAATTAATCTTAAACTTATTGTTATTATTTAGATATTTGGTTTAATCTTAAACTAAAAGTTTATTTTGTTATTGTTATAATTATTATGAAGCTTTGTTTTAGCTAGTTGATTAAGTCAGAGTAGTAGTTGGAGTAATTATAGGACCGTGAATGTAGTGGAGTTCATTTAGGAGTTTAGGTGTAGTGGTTTCCTTGTTTTAAGCCACCTTGTGGGCTGTTTTCTATAAATGTATTGCTTGGTTTATTCAGATAAAATAACAAGAAAAAGTACAATGTAGTTCTTGAGAGAGTTCCGCTCTTGTACATATCAATTGCTATCTTGTTATGTAGTTATAATTCTAGTTTCTATTTTCAACAAAGGGTAAGTAAGAGATGAACATAAGCTGATATCGAATATAGGGTAAATTGAACAAAGAATTTAGTACCCTGGGTTTTGGAGGAAGTTTCAAAGTGGGATGAAAGGAATCTATAGATCAAATTCATTCAAGATTTCTATGAAATTCAGGTATTAAAAGTCCAGAAGTCCAAGAGTAGTATTTTTCTTTGCTCTTGTATGGTAGTTTTCTATAGATTCTGCAAGAAAAGACACTTAAATGATACTTGTCGATTAAGAGAGAAATATAAAACTATATAGAACAAGTGAATAAGATAACCGAACTATGTATAGAAACACGTTTACATAGTCTCGTCAAAATTCAAAAGGTTATCCCCTTCTTGGTCATCTCACATGTCCTGCAGCACTTTGTTTTTCCACCATGAACAGCACGGGTAGCTTGTTTTGATTTCCTACATTGTCCTGCTTTCTTATCCTTGGGTTTTCTTATAGATGTTATTTTACATTTTGGACCAACATTCTGTATTTATGGAATTTAGTCTCATGAGAATACCTTAAATCTTTTATAAACTAATATATTATTATATGGCTCCACGCTTTTTATAATATTAGCTAGTAAAATGCTAGAATTTTTAAAACTGACTTTAAGATATTTTAAATGATAATAAAAGATGGAACTGTCACATTATTTTATTCATCATGACCTAAGAATTTTCATAATAAAAATGCTCAATTTATATGATGAAATATTATGCATATAGCAATTGCTAGAGGTTTAATATTACTTTTCATTTTTACTTTTATTAGGTAAATAAGTAATACAATATGGTTGATTGCACATTTTATTTTTCTATTAGACACGAACACTTGTCTATATGCCAACTTTGGGGCCACTGTATATTAGGGACTTGGTACTGCAACTTTATAAGAACTATAATTTTATTTTTTTTAAGAACTATAATTTTATTTATTTTTGATTTATCCTTATTTTTGATTTATCCTTATAGAGATTGTTAGATATTTTGGATGATAACTTAGCTTGTAAAATTTCTTAGAGTAAAAGAGACGGAGTGATCATTTTGTCCATGTCAAATTATGTTTCTTCTAATTATTAGTCATGTATATGATCTAAATCACTGTCATGATCTTGGATACTAATTTAAGTATGTGAAAAAATTCATTATTATGTTAGGCACAAATATTGATAGCATCTAGATTTATGATGTACAGAATGGAGAATTGACAATATATACAAGAGGGCGATGACGTGAGCTTCATGCCCTTGAGCAAAATATTGGAATTAAACTTGGGCTACTATTTGAACAAAATAAATATGATAATATATGTATCTCATAAGTGAAGATTTGGCCGAAGTGTGGACGATATGAAGTACAAGAAATGTTAACGCAGTCTGGGGGAGCTTGACAATATTATTCAACACAAAAAATGTGTGCGAAAAATAGTAATTTTATAGACTTCCTTCTACTGATTCTTTCCATACAAAATTACTGTTTTACCCCCACAGCCATTAATTTTAAAATTTATCTTGACAAAATATGGTCAAAGGGGTGCACATCGAACCGCTTTTTAAACATTAGAGTGGGTATTGACAAGAAATTTTGTTTGAGACCAAATCGAAAAAGCGCTTCAATTATGGGGTGCAAAGTGTAAATTACTCTTTATGATCCTAAAGTATGTACTCCCTCCGCCCCACTAGGTTCTTTACGTTACTTTTTTGGCACGCATTTTAAGACTCTTATGAAGTATAGTTTCATAATGGCCCTGTTTAGGAATTAGCTGTTAGCGGTTAGCTGTTAGCGGGTTGAATTAGATGTTTTGACTAGCTGATTGAAATAGATGTTTTGACTAGCGGATTGAATTAGCGGTTTCGTGTAAAACTGTTTGGTAAATAGCTGTTTCATTAGCTTTTTATGACACATATCAAAACCGCTAACCCAAAAAGCTCCTCAAAGTAGCTTTTTGAAAATTAGCTTTTTGAGGCCAAACCTTTATTTCAATCCGCTAACTATCAAACACTATCATTAGCGGATTGAAATGGTCAAACCTCTAAGTCATCCCAAACCTCTAATTTTTTGCCAAACCGCTAACCTCCAAACACGGCCAATGGTTTATTTATAAAAAAAATCTTCAAAAAAAATCTGACGCTTAAACTTTCATTCAAAAAAAGAATAAATTGAAAATATGTTATTGAACTATACGTTATAAGAGCCTCAAAATGTGTGCAAACAGTGAACGTAAACATTATGGTGGGACGGAGGGAGTAAGAATCATGTTTATTTTATATATAATAAAAATTAGAAATTCTTATTTCTACATATAGGAATATATTTAAGCTCATATAAAGAGATACGGGGCTTGCCAAATCCCAATAAACCCCTACGATGAAAATTAGGTATATGATGCGGCCGTCAATAAGCACGATAAGTAAGTAACAAATCTTCATTTAATTTACATTAGTAGATTGTTCAACATAGAGATGTATCAACTATACATCGATTTATGATATGAACTTGTTTTCATCCGTATTGATTTGATAGTCTTCACGCTAATGACTTTCTTCAGCACTTGGGAATGAAATACATGAAATCTATCATGATTGAGCTCGCTAATACGTCAACAATTATTCTTCAATTATGAAGCATCATTACAGGTATGATATCTTTTAGTTATGCTTTTTTTATCGAATGTTAATATTGTCATAATAGAATCGAATTTAGTGATAATACTTGCATCACTCTATGATTTTAGATGATTTGATGATCTACATGAACAAAACTAATAGTTTCATTTGTTTTTAACTTGATTAGGTTTCATATTAGTTTTTTATATTTTCATCAGCACTTTAAAACCATATATATAGTACTTGTTCACATTTGATCTTTTATATTGAAAATCAGGTGCTTACTCTTTAGATATTATGGATTAAGTTAGAGTTGTAAATCTACTGTAAAGGTCCTTTAAATGCCTTTCAGTGTTTGACTTAAATTATTACCTCAATTTACTGGATAATTTCTATTTTTATTGCAGGCTCACTATATCAAAGATCATCGAAGGAGCACTTCCAAAGCTGTTCTTTCCTTTAACTCTTCCCGCAAATGGGCTTTAAGTGGCACTCCCCTTCCTACAAAGGATAAGGCCTTTGGAGCTGGTTCTTCTACAAATGATAAGGATTTTGTTATTACTACATATTCAGTGGTCGAAACTGAAAACAGGAAATATGTGCTGCCAGAAAAACAAAGATGCACATGGTGTGGAGAGTTAGGTGCACTTTGTGTATGTGTAATTTGTCAAGTAATTATAAGAGTTAAGTGCACTTTGTGTACGTGTAATTTGATCGTGACACCACTTTTTATATTAGATTTTAACAACAAATAATAAAAAGACTAAAGTTTTTTATATAGCAACCAAATACAAGTTATTAATAGGGTATTTTCTCTCTTCTCTCTAGCCGCCTCCCTCTTTCCTCATTCCGACGGGGTTTCCAGCGGTTTTCTGGGGAAAGCCCCAAATTCTTCCATTTAACTGCTTGTTCTTTTATTGTTCTTGTTTTTTTCCTTGATTTTGGTAACAAAACTCCCTCTTTTGGGCAAAGTTATTTTAGATCTATATCACCGAAACTTTCGATTTTCGTTCTTATTCGCTTCCTGAGAGCTTTTTGGATTTGTGATTGGAATATTGATTATCTCGTAGTGTAGCTTCGTGGTGCAGATCTAATCGTTTTAGTTGCATTTGGATTTTCTCTCGTGTGTTCTAATTATAGTTTGATTTCTCTCCCTGGTGAGAGTATGTGCTTTTTATCTCCTTCTTTTATGAGAGTTGGTTTGGATTTATCGATAAAAGCCTTCCGGGAATTGCATTTGTGGTTGATAGCTCAAACGGATTTCTTAGGAAAAGATGGTGAACACAGAGATACCATCGTCAATTTTAACATCACTTATTTATCTCATCTTATATATGTATGAAGACAAGCATGTAATCTATTCTATGTTTATGTTTGTTCAACTCGATCATTCTTGTAGATGCTGTCTCGTTGTTATTTATTGAATTATCCCTTTCTCTTAAGAAAAAGACTAAATTTTGAAATTTGTTACGAAATATGTAGTTCCGTCTATTCTTGTTAACTCCGATAAAAATGTTGAGAGATATTCGTGTTTAATAGAGTATACAATCCCAAAATATTACACAATTTCTTATAAACCTAGATAATTCATTATTTACTATGGGTGTTAACAACGAAAAATTAGGATTTATCAAATTATTGCGTAACATTTTGGGGCTATCTAATCAATTAAATAGGCAATAGAACCATTAGAGAAACGAAAAGATGCAAATACCCTCAAAAAGTCTAAAGGAATTAATTAGGATAATGGAATTGCGCATTTTGTAACGATTTTCAAATTTTGATATTTCAATTAATTATTTTTGAACTCTAATATCAAAATTGGTTTCACAATCAAAATACATGTACGTACACTTTACTCTAAATATAAGTATCGCTTTTATAATATAAAGTAGGTAAGAATCATGTTTATTTTATATATATTGAAAAATTCTTGTTTTAAGATAAATATATATATAATTTTATTTCTATATATAAGGCGTATATTTAAGCCCATATGAAGAGATACCCGGCTTGTCAAAGCCCAACAGAACCCTAGGATCAAAATTCAGTAACACATATTTGATGCCGCCGTGAACAAACACCATAAGTATAAACATCTTCATACCATTTACATTAGTAGATTGTTCAACATAGAGATTTATCAACTATACATCCATTTATGATATGAACTTGTTTTCATGGGTATTGATTTAATAGTGTTTACGCTACTGACTTTGTTCGGCGTTTGGGATCGGAATTCACGGATTCTATCATGATTGAACTCGCTAATACGTCTACAATTATGAATCATCATTATAGGTATGATATCTAGTTACGCTTCTTTATCGAAGGTTAAAATTGTCATAATAGAATGGAGTTTAGTCATAATAGATGAGTTCGAAACTATCCTCCGCTTCTGAATTGTAATATTTATACTAAGAAATTTCTACTATAGTGAATAGTCGCAAAAATTTTGGGTAGGGATGACAACGGGTCCGATCGATTCGGATATCGAAGATATCTAAATCCATATTATTTTTAAAATCCAAATCAAAATCCAAACGAGTTTCATATATCAAATCCAAATCCAAATCTACGGGTTTCGGATTGGGTTCGGGTTTCACATATTAATTCCAATCGGGTTTCACATATCAAATATGAATCCAAATTTTTTAAGTAGGGCTCCATCCTTGTTTCCACTAGACATGCACAAAAGGTCCATCAGGCCGTCGAGTTATGATCAGACCCCAAAAACACTCGGGTTTTTTTATAAAAACCCTAGAACGACTTTGATTTTGAGTGGGCCGGACTCTCATAAAATAGTTGAGTCCATTTATGTCCCAACCAGGTTTGTATGAAGGCCTCATGCCAATTTAATTAGAGTAATTCTCAATAAAAACTTGAGTAAATGAGTTAGTATTATATTGACTTAGACATTTTTTTTCCTTATTTTTAAATATTTTAAGACTTAAATTATTTTTGAGTATGATATTGAAAAATCAAGTTAAAAAGATATTAAAATTTTATATGAGAAATAAGTATATATTAAACACATGAATCAATTTAATATTTTGTAAGTGTCTTTCAATTTTGGCATAAAAGGTTGCAAATATTATCTTAGAAAATATTTTCTCAATATGTTAATATTACTTTGCTCTCATGTAGTTAGATTTCATTTAATTTATTATCAAAATAAAACTATGCTCTCCCAACGGCGAATGATGTTCTTGCTGAGACTGTTGAACCACCGCCCAGTTTGATTATGCCTCTGCTGAGGTATCAGAAAGAGTGGTTAGCTTGGGCGCTGAAGCAAGAGGAGTCTGCAGTCCGGGGAAGAGGGATACTTGCAGACGAGATGGGAATGGGCAAGACTGCTCAAGCCATCGCACTTGTGATGGCTAAGAAGGAACTTGAAGGAGCCGGGGATGGGGCTTTCTCTCAAACAAGTTCATCGTCTGGCTTGCCAAAGGTGAAAGCTACTCTCCTGATTTGCCTATGATTGCTGTGATGCAATGGGCGAATGAGATTAGCGGCTTCACCTTGGCAGGCAGCAACAAGGTGCTCATTTATCATGGATCCAAGAGGGGCAAGTCCCTTCATGAATTCTTGGATCATGGTTTCGTGATTACCACATATTCAGTTGTCCAAGCTGAATACAGGAAGTATGCCTTGCCAGAAAAACAAAGATGCACCGGGTGTGGAGAGTTGTTCGATGAAGGGATCTTGGCTTATCACCGAGCTTTTGTTTGTGTTCCAGGATATGATTGTAGAACCAACAAGCAGCATAAACAGAGGAAGAGTAACAATCCTGGGGTGGATTTTACAGAGTCGGTGTATGATGGGAAGAGCGCCTTTGGAGCTGGTTCTTCTACCAATGATTCAGAAGCAGCTGAAAAGGGACCTCGTCAAAGAAATTATAATTTGTACTCCATTGACTGGAACCGTATAATATTGGATGTGGTGCGTTTTAATGACTAGTACTGTTAGAAAGTGTCTTAGACTTGGCTGGTTTAGTTGATGTGTCTTTTTTGTGTGTGTCGCGCTGATATATTGAATCCCGATATTAATAAATGAATTATGAGCTACCCACATTCATTTATACAAAACATAGCTAATGAAGCTCCTGAATATATGTGTATGTGCTTATATGCATATTTAAAGTCATAGAGCAGCATGATCTATGGACAGTAAGTATTACCTGGATACCTGAAACCAGATTAGCTTGTTTCACTATGCCATTAAATATTAAAAACTTGTTTTGATGATTTGATGATCTACGTGAACAAAACTAATAGTTCTATTTGTTGTTAACTAGATTAGGTTTCATTTTAGTTTTTTATATTTTCATCAGCACTTTAAAACCATATATATAGTACTTGTTCACATTTGATCTTTTATTTTTCTATTTGTTGTTAACTAGATTAGGTTTCATTTTAGTTTTTTATATTTTCATCAGCACTTTAAAACCATATATATAGTACTTGTTCACATTTGATCTTTTATTTTGAAAATCAGGTGCTTACTCTTTAGATATGATGGATTAAGTTAGAGTTGTAAATCTACTGTAAAAAGGTCCTTTAAATGCCTTTCAGTGTTTGACTTAAATTATTACCTCAATTTACTGGATAATTTCTATTTTTATTGCAGGCTCACTATATCAAAGATCATCGAAGTAGCACTTCCAAAGCTGTTCTTTCCTTTGACTCTTCCTGCAAATAGGCTTTAAGTGGCACTCCCCTTCCTACAAAGGATAAGGCCTTTGGAGCTGGTTCTTCTACAAATGATAAGGATTTTGTTATTATTCAGTGTTCGAAACTGAAAACAGGAAATATGTGTTGCCAGAGAAACAAAAAAACCATGGTGTGGAAAGTTGTTTCATGAAGCATCGTTGGCTCATCACAGACCCAACAATGCTGGGGTGGATATGCTATTGAAAACAACAAGCAGTCAAACAGAGGAAGAGTAAGAATGCTGGGGTGGATGTTACTGAGTCGGTGGATGACGGGAAGCTTGGGAAGAAGAATATGTGAGATGTTTAGAATATCTAGAGGATGCAGACACAAATATGGAAGATGAAAAACCAGTTCAAGCCATCTCACTTGTACTGGCAAAGCGGAAATTTATTGGAGCAGGGGATGGAGCTTTCTCCCCACCAAGTTCATCTCTGGAGTTGCCAAAAGTGAAGGCTATCTTGGTAATATGTCCTATGATTGCTGTGACGCAATGGGTGAATGAGATTAGCCACTTTACTTTGACAAGTAGCAACAAGGTGCTGGTTTATCGTGGATCCATGAGGGGCAAGACCGGCCTTCATGAATTTTCAGATGAAGATTTTGTTATAACTACATATTCAAGTGTCGAAGCAGAATGCAGGTATAACGAGAGGCAACTGTCTGAATCTTGGACACAAAGGAAAAATGTACAAGTATGATCCGTGGCCAAGAGAGCATAGTGACCAAAGGGTCTTTGTGGCGTTCTGATTATAGATTAGCACACTATTTGTTTAAGTATTACTCATGTTAAATTTGTTTGTACTTGCTCTGTATATATGGATATACACCACTGAGTTGATTTAAATATTGGAGACCACATTCTTATTGGAGACCGGAGAATATATATCCCAAGAAAAATGTTACAAAATTTATTATGAAACAAAACATTCTGCTTGTATTACATATATGATTTCTAAAATCTCTAATCATATATAAAATATTGATCTCCATGTAATTTTTTCCTACAAAGGTTTATGGTTAGCACATACATCAATGATCAAACATAGAACATCATTTTATGTCCCGCTGAGATAAGCTTTTAAAAAATAATTAAGGGAAATTTGTAAAAATACCCATGTTTTTAAACTTATTTTCAAACACCCACTCGAAGTTGCATATGTGTTTGCAACGTTTGTTGAAATCATTTGATTTCGGGTTACTGGAGTTGCAAATGAGGTTGCTTATATAGTTGTCCGATATTTTTTAATAAGCAATCTGCAACTTCGTATTTTTGAAAAAAGGTGAATAATTAATTATTTAGAATAGGTAAAATAGATTTTTTGGTCACCCAACTTATTGTGTATTTAGATAAACTTACCACTAAACTATATTTTTTTTCCCACTAATGTTAGGTTTAGATTTTTTTTTTTGCCACCAAAGTTAGGTTCGGATGTGATTATAATTAACACTATATTATTCTTTTTAGCATTATTATAATGGTTTTTCTATGGTGGGCAGTGTGCCATGGACACACAATAAGCACAAAATTTCATAGGTTTCTTTTGTTTTGTTTTGAATGGTTTACACCTTTTAGTAATGGTGGACCCTATTGCATTTATAACAACCATACCAATCAAAAACATCCAAATTCATAGATTTTAGTGCTTAGCATTTGCCCATGGGCACACACTAGACAAACCCTTATTATAATATAGTGGTAGTCTGCAATATTATGGTGATCTAATATGTGTCTATATCTTTATATGTAGTACTCCATACGTGTCCTAGGTAGTTTATTTTGGAGGACGAGAGTTTGACACGCATTTTAAGGCTCCTAAAAGAATATATAGCTATCTTACGTCTTGTAACAACCACCATAAAAAAAAGCTAAACTCCAAGAATCAATTTTAAAAACTGAATACACCCAAAACATAGTATATATAAGCATATACAATATAGTCAACTTACTAATCAAAACTCACATAGTCGCACACAAAAGTTACTTGAATAATGATATATTCATTAATCTTGTTCTTTTGAGCAAATCATCAAACAGATTCCAGACGAAGTTCAACTGATGTTGAAAATAGATCAAAGTTATTAGACAGGTTATAGACAAAATTAACTCCATCACTCAGTGATTTTCATTTTCAATGCCTTCCTTCACAATTTTAATTGTAGTAAGCAAAAAGTTTAATAACCAAAACATAACCATATATAAAGAAAAATCAAAAATTGACAATCTATCATTCTTTTCTTTCAGGCAAATCATCAAACACTTGAAGAACGAAAATTTCACCTGCAACTAAAAGATAAAAAAATCTTTAGAAATATAATAGTTCAAACAGAAAACATAAAGAAGAAATATTACAAATAAGACACAAAGAAACTTAAGAGAAATTATGGAAAGAAGAAAGAAAGAAAAAGTAGATAGCAGCACCTATAGCGAGAGATATGCATCCTCTTTTTTTTTAATCCAATTTATTCAAATTTGAATTCTTGGTATTTGCGTGTAGTCTTTCCTGATTAAATTTCAATAGCAAATGATGAGTTTATTAATATCACGAAATTAACGAAAAGAACAGACATAACAGATCGGAGATGACACCTTCGCCATGGATGAAATAAGCAATACAATCCACGCAGGTTATGATCTTCGTCAGTAGTTTGTATCTTGAATTTGAAAACCAAGCAAGGGTAGGCGTAGGTAAACTACTCAGCTGAACATTAACAAAAACATGTAATAAGCATTAGTCTAAATTACAATTTGAAATTTGAACTTTTAAAATCTATTGTTAAAAAATTTAAAAGTACATGAGGATGACGTACAACAGTTAGCGATGGGTTTTCTTCCTGAGGAAGCTTGGTTTGAGTTTGAATCTAGTGTGTCGGGCAAGCTTACAGGGGAGCTGTAATTAGCAGCGGTTATATATTTGTGTTTATTTTTATTGTATGTATGTATTAACATTGCTGTAAAAGGAAAGGCACGAGCGCCATCTACGTGTCAGCGGGAGAAGCTAGCAGAAGCGGTGGCATGCAATGTAATTGAAGTGAAGTTGAAGGGTGATATCCAAGCGGCCTCAAGGTACTATGCATAAGAGGCAACATAAACTATTATACATACATAGATACATAGATTATATATAAAGATATAGATATATATCATATCACCATAATATTTGCAGACTACCACTATATTTTAATAATGCTAAAAAAAATTAAACATAATATTAATATTCAAATCCAAACCTAACGTTAGTGACAAAAAAAAATCCGAACCTAACATTAGTGACAAAAAAAAAATTATAGTTTAGTGGTAAGTTTTCAAATACACTATAAGTTGGGTGGCAAAAAAATCTATTTTCCTTTTAGAATAACCATAAATAATGCCCGTCCTTACTTGGGCTTCTCGGTCTGCTCGTGAGTATGAGCATGCCTGAACTAAACCTTCACATGTTCGGAACTGATTTTATGGTGTTATTTAAGATCAATATTCCATGCATGATACATATACAAACTGTCTGCACCGTATTTTTTCATATGTACTCAATACTACTAGTCCACTTACTTGAACTAATCATATATACACACCAATTTATTTGTAAGTTATTAAAAAAAATTAGAAATTCGTGTGTGAAAGGAAATGAATCCGTGACACAGATACATGTTGAAAATAATAAACACTAGAATGATAAATATAAGATAAACAAGATTGAAGAGAGATATTTATAAGCATTATAAACTCATCTCAAGTACTACATTGTGTTGTCTCTCTTGTTTTTTTCAGACCCAGATTGGCTACAAACCAACCACTACTTCCTACAAATTCTCTAGCACTCCATCTTATTCAAAATACTTCCTAAAAACACGCAAACAAACATATGACTACCTTTATCTAAAACTAACATGGACACAAATAATCAAATTACATCAAAATTAATAAATAACTAAATAATTAATAACAACTAAATTTAAGATTATTCCAACAATACCCACAACACCGGCCAACTAAGATTAAGAAACACCATTACAGGTATGATATCTTTTAGTTGAGATTATTGTGCTATGAGAGTGAGTCAGATAGCACTACAAAGGATCCAACAATAGAGGCTCCATCGACAAAAGGCATATGAGAGAAAGAGAAAGACGAAAGATGTGAAAAAATGACTTGTGTTCTTTGTTTAATGACATTAAGTAGTGGAGAATCAAGGTTGTTGACAATACTTTGTAATTCTTTTGATTTGATGAATTTGATAATGTTTGTTATTTTGAGATTCTATGATTATAAATAGAGTACAATAATTTCTACATTTAATATTTATTCATTAATATTTTTTCACTTGATGATTTTTTGTAGAACAGGTCCCGCAGGGACATCCATCTTAATAGTAAGATTTCAATAAATCTGTGAATTAAATCATATTACAATCTTATTTGCGGGGGTTGAAAATTTGTTTGTAATTATTGCAACAATAGTTGCAACCATAGTTGCAATAGTAGCAACTATGGTTGCAAAAGTTGCAAACATAGTTGCAGAAGTTGCAACTATGTTGCAAAAGTTGCAAACCATATATGCTACTTATAAGTTATAAAAGATACGTTTTCAATATATATAAAATACCCCATCTTTTTGCAACTTAATGAACATGTAATTCTACTCAAAGTCAAAAGAACTTGAAAATTAATTATAAATAACAAGTCTTATCCGTTCCATTAGTATTTTCAACTTAATCAAATCAGCAATTCACATGTTTTAATGTCTATTAATAGATTTTTTTTCACTTGATGATTTTACATACAATAATCCCCACAAGGGCAACCATCTTAATATAAGATTTCAAAAAATTTGTCAATTAATTCATATTACAATCTTGTTTGCAGGGTTGGAAATTTGTTTGTAATTGTTGCAACCATGGTTGCAGTAGTTGCAACCATGGTTGCAAAGTTGCAACTATGGTTGCAAAAGTTGCAAACCACCTATGCTACTTATAATAAATACATTTTTAATTTTTTTGCAACTTAATGAACATGTAATTCTACCCAAAGTCAAAAGAACTTGAAAATTTATAAACAAAAGTCATATCGGTTCCATTAGTATTTGACTTTTTTTATAGGCACAAATATTTATTCTTAGCCAAACGATGAAAACTAAATATATTATAAGTATTAAATACTTGATTAATTAATATATCAATATTATGAATAGGTCAGAGTCTTCTGTATTGAAGTACAATGTTTATATGTGAAATGATGTCTACTGCAAGTGCACGGGGTCCGTTATAAACAGGGCGAGTACGGGTCAAATCCATAAGGAGACATATAAATTATTCACAAGAAAAACGTGTGTCGAAGGATTTTACTAACAAAATGATGCCAACTAAATTTTTAATGATGTAAATCAATTTACTAAAGTCTAGGATAATTGAGGTCCCATACATTACACCAAAGCTAGTTATGTGATACAATTGAACTAATAAATATCCGTAAGACGAAATCATTACAAGACTGTAATTTATTTATCCGCAAGAATTTTAAATTGTATGAGTATCATATTCGACTGGCTTATACCATACTTTGGGACCTAACAATTTAACCAAATGTATTTTATTAACAATAAAAGATTAGTTTATATTTGTTAGGTTTTGCTTATAAATATCATTTACAATTACAAATGTATGTAAGAATCATGTTTTATAAGATAAAAAAATTAGTATTATGAAAAATATATATATTCCTATTTATACATACAACCGATATATTTAAGCCCATATAGATATCGGGTTTGGCAAAGCCCAATGAAACCCTCCATAAAAATACACATAATATATTTGGTGTCGCCCTCAATAAGCATGAATAGTAATGAACAAATGTTCATTACATTTGTAGATTTGTTCAACATAGATATTTGATCAACTATACATCGATTTAAGATCTGTAATATCGATTTATGATCTGTAAAGGTTTTCATCGTTATTGATTTAGTAGTATTCACGCCAATGATTTTATTCAGCGATTGGGAATTCAGTACATGGAATCTATCATGGTTGAACTCGCTAATAAATCAATAATTAAGAAACACCATTACATGTATGATATCTTTTGGTTGATATTATTGTGCTTCATTATCGAATTTCATCCTTAAGATGCCAAAATGTAAATATCATAGATTGATTGCCTTAATTGATTCTTCGCCTCTCGTCTTGTGTTTTAGTTTCAATTAGAATTATGCTTGTATTCGTCTGTCAAGGATGAACATTGAGTACATGGTTCGAGTTCGATTAGATTAATTGGTTTGATTAGATTTTAGGTTTTCAATTTGTTCAATTGGGGTTTAGGGTTTCAGCTCACAGCTTCATTTCTCGGTCTCCATCTTCTTATTGAAATAGTGTTATGTCGTGTATATGTTGATTTCTAGCATTATGTGTTTGGTTTTTATTTATTATTGCGTTTGGACTGTGTGCATGTCAGTGTTTTGTATCAATGTTTTGTACGCTATGTATATTTTTGCCAACTCTTGATAGTTAGGTAATATTATTTTATTTTATTTTGACAGATAGTTAGGTAATATTATTGAATGTCTTAAGTTGGTTGATGATATTTGAGTTATTGTTTCTCGGTACTTCAAGTGAACTGGTTTATATGAGGGTGTGATATGCAAAATGATTTATAGGGGCTAAATGGAATCTTGTTTGTTGCTTTGAGCTTAAGTTTTTATTATGTTATGATTGATGGATTTCTTTTTTTTCTTCTTTAATTAAATTTTAGGCAACTTTGAGTTCTTGATGATGTTAGTAATTATTATGAACAGGGTTGCTCTAATATGGGCAACTATGAGTTCACATACATGTTTTTCTTTGTTTTAGGCAACTTCAAGTTCTTGAATTGATCGAGGATGAAGTGGCAGATGATGAGGAGGATTGGGTCTCTTCCTTTCCAAGAGGTGCTACATGTATTGAATCTTTGATTTTTGATTGTGTTGAGTGCCCTTTATATTTTAATGCATTGGAGAAACTAGTGGCTAGGTCACCACATATCTTTAAAGAAGCTGGGAGTGAACAGATACGTTTCACTTGGGCAGCTTCGCCATTTAATGATTATTGCCCCGCAGTTGACTCATTTGGGGACGGATCATATGGTCCTTTGGAGGATCCTCTTCCTGCTAACGAACTACTAGATCATGTCTCTTCTGCATTTGCTCCTTCAAAATCATTAGTTTGTCTTTCTGGGTTTAGAGAATTTGTACCATATTTTCTGCCTGCGGTATATCCAGTCTGTGCAAACATAACTTCTCTCAACTTAAGCTATGCAAACATACTTGTTGAGGAATTCAAACAAGTCATAAGTCATTGCCATAAACTCCAGATTTTATGGGTAAGTTTACCAAAATATTCGTGCTCAGTACTTCAATCTTTACTCACGCTCAGCAAAACTTCTTTCTTGCCTTTGCAGGTATTGGATTCAATATGTGATGGAGCTATTCACAAAAATTCTGCAGGTGATGGTGGAATTAATTACACAGAGTATATTACCTTTGACATAATCAACACATAATTGTCGTTAGAAACTTGATCCTCACTACTAGAAAAACTGGAATAGACATCAATCCTTTAACAATATCGGTTGGATTTGCCACCTATGTGATAAGTGTTTATAACATCGGTTTTCCCAAAACTGATATTTATCAGTTATTTGGACATCATTTTTAATTGTGGTCGATGTCTAAAGTTGTTTTGAAATAATTAATCTGGCGCACCCACTTCCGCCTCTTCCTTGACCCAATATGTTCGCCCTCAGCATACTTCTTTCTTGCCTTTGCAGGTACTGATTCAATACGTGATGGAGCTGGCAGTGTCGCTATTGATCTTGATCCTCGGTAAGTAGCAGCCATTCTACCATCTCATCATATATCAGAACACTATATCTACCCAAGTAACTGTCAGTTAGGTTGTATTAATCTGTTTATGTGCTGTGCTATATATATAGCTCCTCGAATGACTGGATTTCTGGTCAAGTTGTTTGTCTCGTTCTTGGAGCTGAGGCTTCTCAAACCCCTTCTGCTCTTCATACTGAAGTGAGAAAATCAAATCCACAAGGTATACACACTTGGCTTTCTTTGTTAAAGCAAGTTTAATTGTAACATGTTGATATAATTTTTGTGTGTGTCTGTCAATAGAGAAAAACTGTAGATTACATTAAATGTGTTCACCACCTAAATTTTATGTTCAACATCTGTTTGACAAGTTCTGTTCAGTAGTATCATATACATCTGTCAAGGAACCAGTTACTCTAAAACCTCAAGGTGTTAGAGAATGGCCCTTTCCAGGATCTTATATTCTAACATTCCCCCTCACTCGAGAGCCCATTTATGGGTCGAAGAGTGGATCACGGGCGCTCATCTTTGGAGCATTAATTTGCCATTCGTGCCACTATAAATTGTGAGAATATTGGGGGTGGCAGGGATCGAACCCGAGTCCTCTGCCTAACCTGGCTCTGATACCATGTCAAGGAACCAGTTACTCTAAAACCTCAAGGTGTTAGAGAATGGCCCTTTCCAGGATCTTATATTCTAACATGTTAGAATATAAGATCCTGGAAAGGGCCATTCTCTAACACCTTGAGGTTTTAGAGTAACTGGTTCCTTGACATGGTATCAGAGCAAGGTTAGGCAGAGGACTCGGGTTCGATCCCTGCCACCCCCAATATTCTCACAATTTATAGTGGCACGAATGGCAAATTAATGCTCCAAAGATGAGCGCCCGTGATCCACTCTTCGACCCATAAATGGGCTCTCGAGTGAGGGGGAATGTTAGAATATAAGATCCTGGAAAGGGCCATTCTCTAACACCTTGAGGTTTTAGAGTAACTGGTTCCTTGACATGGTATCAGAGCGAGGTTTTAGATCTTATATTCGTATCGTAGTCTTGTTGGTGGCCTACAATACCTCACCATCACACGTCCTGATCTTACTTATGCAGTAAATCAGGTGTGTCAATTTATGCATCAACCACATGAGTCTCATCTTGCCGCTGTCAAAAGAATTCTGCGTTACATCAAGCAAACACCTCATTTTGGACTACATATTCGTAAATCCCGCGATGAGCACTTGCGAGGATTTTCAGATGCCGATTGGGCTGGCTCTCTAGATGATCGACGCTCCACCACCGGCTTGTGTGTCTATTTTGGTTCAAATCTCATTACTTGGGCTAGTAAAAAGCAGCCTACAGTTTCACGCTCAAGTGCTGAAGCCGAATATAGGGCATTGGCGCACACAGCTGCTGATCTACAATGGCTTACCTTTCTTCTCCGGGAGCTCAGGATCTCCTTGTCTCATCCTCCAATCATTCATTGTGACAACATTAGCGCCACATACTTGGCTTCCAATCCAATTCTACATGCTCGCACGAAACATATTGAGATAGATTACCATTTTCTCCGTGAACGTGTTATGCGTGGTTCGTTAAAGATTGTCTTTGTCCCTACTACTGATCAAACTGCTGATTTCTTTACAAAAGGTCTGTCCACGGCGAGATTTCAAATGTTGAGAGACAAGTTAATGGTTCGTCCCTGTCCAACCATCATCTTGAAGGGGGGTGTTGAAGTACTGGAGACTCGGCACAAAGATAAGTGATAAGGAAGTGGTTTTGAAACAAATTCTATTAATCAGTTTTAACAATTGTTTGTTATACTTTAGAGTTATCTCTACTGAGATAAGTTTTTCTATATGTTGTACATATCACAAAATGATTATAAATAAGACAACACACATTGCAGGATAGGTGTGGAAAACTCTCTGCCAAAAATCTTTCTTCTCTCGTAGTTTTCTTAATATATTTCTTTCACTACATCAACCTTGTCGATAACAAATAGTTTTAAATAGTGATCCACACTCATTGCAGTTGGTTTCATTCGTCAAGATTGAAGAAGCACCTCTCTATGTCCCTCTACACCCTTATGAAGGTAAATTTTTCTATATTTAATGAATCATAAGACCTGGATGCGATTACATAGGCAATAGGAAATGAGTTGATATTGATTAGAAATTATTGACTTCCACTTATATATGTTCATAGTTATTTGGATGAACTAAGATGAATGCTTAATTATTGTAAGTTTAAAATGTCATGTCAGAGCACAAAGAACCAGAAACATCTGATTAAGGTATACTACAAATTTCTGATTTTTACTAAAACCTGTTGTAGTTAAGGTATCCCAGAAATTGTTTATATGATCCTGCAGTTATTCTTCACATAGAAAATATGTCTCCCAGCGATTATTGTAGTGCAAAAATGTAGACCGCTTTAGCTTCGATATAATCGCAAGAAAACATGTCCTATATATTATTGTTGTGACGAAATGGGTGAATGAGATTAGCAGCTTTATTTTGACAGGTAGCAACAAGGTTCTGGTTTATCATGGTTCCAAGAGGGGCAGGACCCCTTCATAAATTTTCAGATGGAGATTTTGTTATAACTACATATTCAATCATCGAAGCAAACTGCAGATATTAGGAGAGGCAATTGTTTAAAACTTGGACGCTACAGAGGGAGAATCTACACGTATAAGCAATTGCTGAAGGAGCATAGTAACCTAAGGGTCATTTAAACATCCTTATATTTTTTGGTGTTTTGTTTATGAATTAGCAAACTATTTGTTCAAGTATTACACGTGTTATATTTGTCGGTTTAATATTTTCTATATCCTAAGAATCCGATCCAATAAATATCCTGAAACCATAAAAGGACTGCATAGTGAGTATGGTATTCAAACCATTTCTACCATTTGGGACCTAACAATCTCACCAAATGTCCTTTATTAACAATAAATAATGAGTTTATGCTTTGTTAGGTTTTGTATATAATTATCATTTACAATTATAAAGTATGTGAGAATCATGTTTTATATGATGAAAAAACAAATCTTGTTTTTATGATAAAAATAGATATTCTTATTTCTACATACAAGGGATATATATAAGCCCATATAGATATGAGGCCTAGCAAAGCCCAATAAAACTTAAGAAGCACCATTACGCTTATGATATCTTTTAGTTGAGATTATTATGCTTCTTTATCGAATTTCATCCTTTAGATGCCAAAAATGTTAATACATGTATTCGAAAATATTCAAGTTTCTCTCAACTCATGGTTTTACATCTTAATCGAGTTGTTTATCAAGGGATAAGTATGTTTGCATCTCTTAGGAAGTGGATTCTAGTTTACTTTATCTACTAGTGTTTTAATTTAGTTTGAACTCATGAGTTTTGATTTAAACCCTAATTATTAAAAGAGGTAATTGCATATCGCACCCCCTAACTATTGTTCAAAAACGATTTTGTACAACAACTTTGAATAATTAAAATCGCACCCTATAAGTTTAACCCGCGAAAACAGTTTGCACCCCTTCCGTTAAATATGCATAAATCTGTGCCGTTAATGTTAAAAATTGAGGGCTGAGTCAATAGAAAAGCAAAATAAGCAATCACTTAGAGTCCCCACAAATACAACAATACCAAAATTTTAAACCCCTTTATATATATATACACATATCTAATTTTTCAACAATTTTATATAATTTTTTTCAATATCTTATATATATATTTTTTCAAATTATATAATTTTTTATATAATTACGTAAAAATGTTAAGCATACACACATACACACATATAAAGGATTTGAAAATTTTGTGGTTCTTGCATGTATGGGGTCTTAAACGGCCATTTTGTTTTTCCTTGAGCCGGCCCTCGATTTTTAACATTAATGACACGAATTTATGCATGCATATTTAATGGAAGGGGTGCAAACTGTTTTCGCGGGCTAAACTAACAGGGTTCTATTTGAATTCAAAGTTATGGTACAAAATCGTTTTTAACGATAGTAAGAGGGTGCTATATGCAATTACCTCTTATTAAAATTGAGGGTTTTAATTTTGTTATTTGCATTCAATATGTTTGTTTTAGTGTGTGAGTAAATAAATGTTTAATTTATTTTACCAAGAAGTTCTTGTACTGGAGCTTAAGAGTTGGAGGGGGGCTGATAAAAATGCAGCAGCTTCGCTTCCTAATACACATCTCTTTATTCTTTTATCAGATCTTCTTCGGCAGGTAAAGTTTTATTTTATGGTGTGTTGCAATGTAAACATGTGCCTGTGGTTGCTTTTGTCTTTTGGTGTTATTGTTGAAAGTTGGTAGAGTTTTGGTACACATAATAGAGTTATAAGCAAGGTGCTAATTAGATGTGGCATTTTCTTAGAGAAATTGTTGTTCGTGTTCTTGTGCTGTGCATGTACACAATTTAGCATGTAATCTCAGCAGTGATCTTGCAAAAGATGAATTTACTGGCCTGAAAATTATTTTGTAGAGCTTTGTAGATAGGCAACAAGACTATGGTTGTTGAAACCATCTCCAAATCCAAATTGAAGCTCACTAGGCTCCTCGACACCACAGTGAAATTCCCTGATCATCATCTCACCAATCTCAGAAAGACAGAGTCCAGAGGCAGAACCTTTCTTAAGAAATTCTGTGCAGAGAATGAGAACCTGAAGACAAGCCTCCTGAATCATGGGAAGTTCTCTTCGCAGCATCTCAGAATCCTTAAATGGATCTAGGTTCTCTATACACTCAAGTTCTTCTTTGGAAAAGGGAATTGAAGTTTGGGGCCAGGGGATCCATTCAAAATACGGATCCTCTAAATTTACTGGCAGACAGAGGCCATGATCAATTGGAACTATTTCCGCTTCACCAAACTTCCAACAACTTTCTGTTCCCTGACCAGAAGGTTTCCTGCATGTCTGACTGTATTTAAAATCTTAATATCCAGTATCCCGATATGATGAACAGGGGCAATGTCTTTGCTTTTTGATTTGTTTCAATTAACACGATTGTTAATACAGAAAATTGAGTGACTGGTCTTCACCAGCAATGGGGGGTACATTAGCAAAGTGGTCATAGTCCAGAATATAAATATTACCTCAATGAGCCTAAGTTTATCAAGTTTCTGTTCTTTTGTATCAGGTCAAAGCATTGACTAACCAAGAAGAAGTTGAATATTGTTAAAAAAAATTGAAGCTCATGGATTGGAGGTTACAAAAGCCCCTTAAGAGTCTAAAATCCTTCAAATCCTTTTTAACTTTGAATTTTTTAATTTCTACAATAAAATATCAAAATATATTAAATAAATGTCCAAATTAGTACAAGATATAATTAAATACGGAAGTAAAATCATAAAATATGTATATATAGGGATAGAATAAAATAAAAACTTTTTTAAGTTACAAACTTACAAGCTTTTTTTGAATTTATATATTCTCCGAGCGTATTATAGAAAGTATCCATATTGAAAATTATTTAAAAAACATCACAATTTTTAAAAAATAATGCATAAATAAATCGTGCATCCACACATATGTAACCGGGGTTCAACATCGGGTGTAGAACACAAATTATCATTGTGTTGAATATATTTATAGAGATGCTTTAACTATACCTCTGGGTTTGGTTAGGGTCTTGAACATAAATATTGGTTATATAATATGTTTAACTTATTTATTACATTGAAAATTTAGGGTCTTGAACATAAATATTGGTTATATAATATGTTTAACTTAGTTATTACATTGAAAATTTAGATTATGTACTTCTCCAACAATTATGTACTTCTCCAACAAAATTTAACCGATGTTTAACAATATATGCTAAAAAATGATGAACTCAAATTATATATGTGTTGAACGCATAGTTTATTTATATGTTTTCTCATGAAATAGTGATGTATTTTCAATTATTTTCAACATGGATACCTTATATCACTAATAATTAACATATACGAAAAATAATATAAAAATTATAAAGTTTCTAAGTTTGTACCAAAACCATCCAATATATATATATATATATATATATATATATATATATATATATAGATTCTTACTCCAATACAAACCAAATTATCCTACAAACTAAAAAACAGTGTCCGGGTCAATTTTTAACCGCAGAAATCACTAATTTGTACATCATATATCACTAAATTATATATAGCATAATTAGCAAATATAAATATATACACACATATATACAACATATATAATCATCATTTTCGTCCGTAATACATTAACCGACCTCCGGCCACCATTACAAACACTTTTTATGACAGGACACTATCAGACACCATCACTAATAGCCACAGCTGCTTGCCACCATAACTTATTACAATTAGCAACTACTCACCACCATCACATGCCTACTCTCATCACTTACTATCATCAAAGACCTTCTACTACCACAATTGATCATTAATAATCGATAACTAATAGTTAACACAAGTAGATTTCTCAATTATGAAAAATAAAAATCACATATTATACTATATAAAACAGTGATCAGTTAAGTATAAACTAGTGATTCCTCGGGTTGTAAATAGTGATATTGGAACACGTTTTTAGTGCGTATTTAAGATTTGGTTTGTATTTCATCACTAGCCTATATATATATATATATATATATATATATATATATATATATATATATATATATATATATACTTATTGAATTTATTCTCATGTGAAAATTGTGAATCTTTTATGACTAATAATTTTTTATATGGCCCCATGGACTTTATAATATTTATGAATAAAGTTACTTTTAAATATTAGAATTTCTCAAACTGGCTTTAAGATATCTTAAATGCCAATTTAAACTCTCCAATTAGTTTATTAATGATGACCTTAAACTTTTCCATTAAGAGAATGCTCATTTTATTTTATTTTATTTTTTTTTCATAAAATTTTAATATATACTTTCCATTTTTATAATTATTAGGTAAATAAGTCAAAAATATGGTAGATTGCACCATCAAAATTTATTTTATGGTCTTATAGGAATACTTATCTAAATGCCAACCGTGGGACGAGTGTATGCTAGGACTGAGGAGACTTGGTGACTGCAACTTTGCAACTTTATAAGACCAAGTTTATTTTTTGTAAAGTGTGTAAACTTGGTATTTGTTGGTTCCTCACTTATTTACTCATACTTTATGCCACTTATCAAGATAACGATAGTGTTTCATTTATGTTAAAAGAAATTATTTATTATTATAATTGTTTGACTTATTTTAAAAGAAATTATTTATTTCTTATAAGTAAGAACCTTTTTTAAGTGAAAAATAAATTTTAAATTTATTAGTTTGGATAAATTTAGGTAATTTATAAATAATATAATTTGCAACTAATTTATCGGATTAGAATTTTTAGCGCCCTATCATTAAAATGATATTCTACGAACTGTGTCATTTTTCTAGATTTTTGCAATTGAATCAATCCTCCGAAATTGAAATCGAAAAATCTAGTGAAAACATATCCAACCCCTAACACTTCTACATTTTTCGAAACCTAACACTTAGTATTTGGGAATATCTTCTTCATCATGTGATATATTATTTTCAACTGTACTGAACTCAAAATAATATAATTTTAAAATTTATAATTTTATTTTTTTTCTAATTTATTTAACTAAGTTCTTATTTAATTTAAATTAATACTTATTTGCATACGCAAATCAAGAGAGATTATTAGATATTTTGGGTGAGAACTTAGCTTGTAACATTTCTTAGAGTGAAAGATATTAAGTGATCATACTGTCCATGTCAAATTATGTTCCTTGTAACTAGTGGTCATGATAGTATGGTCTAAATCACTGTCATGATCTTACATAATAAAATAGGTATGTGAAAGAAATTATTATTGTGTTTGCTATCAAATATTGGTAGCATCTAGAGTTATGGTATACACGCCTGTCATGAACATTTGAGGGGCCTCTGCTACATAAAAAATTGGCTCCATCATATAATATCGAAAACTTAAGTTTCTTTCTTTAAAGGAAAGAGGCATGTGCTACATAAAAAAATTGGGTCCATCATATAATATCAAAAACTTAAAGTTCTTTCTTTAAAGGGAAATTCTCAATGGTACCCTCTTAGAATTGGCTTTTTTAGATAGTACACAAAATTGTTTTGACTTTCGAATGTTACCATTCTACTATTATGTTAGTCTATGCAATACAACCTCCGTTAGTCAAACGTTAAATTTTGGGTATCATTGGGAAAAGTCAATTTTAGAAGGGTACCATTGATAATTTTTCTTAATACTATTATTCACATTTTTTTTAATTCTATTATTCCAAAAATATTATCTCCAATATGTTCTTATTACTATATCATATATACATAGGCATGTGCTCAAATGAGAATCAACCAAACTAAGACTCAACCTCGGTCTTTTATTTCTTTAAAAATTAAACCGTTCAATTAAATAATACACACATAAATAATTGTTCGTATGCCTAATATAGAGAAATGAAAAGATGTGCTTGAATTGAAATAATTGATATTTTTTTAAATAACAAATTGAGATTTTATGGTACTTCGTCGAAAATGATATTCGATTTTGGTTCCTAATATGATACTGATTATTCCCAACTTTGTTCGATCAGTTATCCTTAATTTTAACCTAACCCCGACTAAAACAACTGATATTTTGTTTAATCCATATATGTTTAAATTTTCAAACTAATAGGATTAAAAAAATCATAATAATACATTAAAGGAAATTCTGAATAATACCCATCTATAATTGACTTTTTCAAATGATACTCAAAATATAACATTTGAATAACGGATGTTAACGGTAGGGAGAATAACATAATAGTACAATGCCACCATCCGCAAGCCAAAACAATTTTGTGTACCAACAGAAAAGGCCAATTATAAGAGGGTACCGTTGAGAATTTTATTATATTTTTTAACACATTACTAGAAAATGTCCATACTGTTCAAAAAATTTCATGATAGTTTACAAACTTTCATTCATCTGACAATAGAAATTTTTAGCATACTATTTTTTTGTCATACCTTAAGTTGAATTTTGTCAAGTTCCCACCGACTCCGTTATCATTTCTTGTACTTAAATATTGTCCACACTCCCCCCAATCTTTACTTATCAGATACATATGTACTATCAATTTTTTCTTGTTAAAATACAAGTAACCCAAATTACTTCCAATATTTTGCTGAAGGGCTAGAAGCTCACATGGTCGTCCCTTATAACTATACTTTCAATTCTTCATTTTTCCTTGATATACCAGATATACCATCAGTCCCGGCTACGAAGGGGTGCAAACAACCCAACTGTACAGGGCCTCGTGATAGGACACCTATGCAGTACCCCTACGGTTAACTTCCGTTAGTCAAACGTTATATTTTGAGTATCATTTGAAAAAGTCAATTATAAGAGGGTATCATTGAGAATTTCCCTTAATGGGGTTAGGTTAAAATTAAGAATAACTGATCAAACAAAGTTGGGAATAATCAGAATCAGATTAGGAACCAAAATCGAGTATCATTTTTGACGAAGTACCATAAAATCTCAATTTGTTATTTTTAAAAAAATCTCAATTATTTCAATTCGGGTACATCTTCGCATTTCCCTTTCTTAGGCATACAAACAATTATTTATGTGTTTATTATCTAACTGAACGGTTTAATTTTTAAAGAAATAAAAGACCGAGATTGAGTTTTAGTTTGGTTGGTTCTCATTTGAGCACATGCCTATGTATATATGATATAGTAATAAAAACATATTGAAGATAATATTTTTAGAATAATAGGATTTAAAAAAATGTGAATAATAGTATTTAAGAAAAATTATCAATGGTACCCTTCTAAAATTGACTTTTCCAGACGATACCCAAAATTTAACGTTTGACCAACGGAGGTTAACGGTACGGGTATTGCATAGAATAACATATATAATAATAGAATGGTACCATTCGAAAGTCAAAACAATTTTGTGTACCATCTCACACATATTTTAGTCATAATGCTAAAATATGACTTATCAATAAGGGACTTATACCCATATTTTCCGACATGTTATTATAAGAGTTGAGGGCACTTTGTACATGTAATTTGGTCGTGACACCACTTTCAATATAAGATTTAAAAAAAATTAAAAGACCAAATTTTTGAAATTCGTAATAAAATGTATAAATTCATCTATTTTTGTTAACTCCGTTAAATATTTTATGGTATTTGTGTATTTTCATTTCTATAACAGCATTGTGGTGTATAATAGAGCATACAATTCCAAAATATTAGGCAGTCTTCCTGTAAACCAAAATTAATTATTTATTATGGGTGTTAGTTATCAAGAAAGTTCAAATATAGTGCTTTACATACGTTTAATCCCCTTATGCAAACTCAGGGAACCTAACGTCATTCGTTCTAGATTCTACATTTGTTCGCTTTGTTAAACAAAACTTATTTAATAACTTAATCAAATCTAAAAAAGATTGTACTCACTAATGAAGTGTTTATCAAATGGAAAGTGAGCAGACGATTTTCACTTGTCTTCAACACAGTTAGAATTTACAGGTAAGCTAAGAACGAACTCAAGTTATTCCAATCTCTTCATCGTCCTCTCCGTGGCCTCCGTGTTCGCTTGTCTGGATAGCTTTTCACTTTACCAAAGATCATATATAGAATGGTGTTAAGTCAACGGATTTGAGATCACAACGACCTTTTCATATACGATCTTCGGTTGATTTATAAGTCAAGTAAGTTTTTACTTTTGTAAAATTGTAAATTCACATAAAAAAAAAAGAGATCTTTGTCAGGTTAGTTTTATCCTTCGTGAAACATGTATTCTTGTATATTAAAACCTCTTTTAATCATATTTTTGATCTTGATTTATCGTCATGTATGTTTTTATATTTTTGTTCATAATTTAGTATGCATCATTTTTCTTACGAACCATCTTTTCTATAATTCTTGTGAATTTTTGTTGCTAAATTAGTTTTGGATCGTTTTTTCGTTTGATGTATATCTTCCTGATTTAGTGATTTAGTGTGCATGGAGGTGCATTTTTTTATTGAGATGATTAGTTGCTTATGATGCCTCTATAGTTTTTTTACGAAATTTTATTAGATTCTTTGTTCTTTCGCGACGAGTCTCAATATTGTTTTTTTGATTGAGTTCAATAGATATATTCGTATAATGTATAAGTTTGTGTGTGTTTTCATGATTTTATGTGTGTTTATAATTTTGTTCGTCGTACTTTTTCGGATTAGATTTGTAAGGATCATGAAATTCTTTGTCTAATTTTCATATCTGTTATGTTTCTAAAAAACCAAAAATTAGCTTCTTAATTTATGTTAATAATTATATTTTAGGCAATAAATTGTTTTTGATTTATATGTATTAAATGTGTTATAAATGATCATTAAGAAATTGGTCAACTATCCTTGAGTAACTCATGTCATAATCAGTTACTTTCTTATTTTGGTGATTGATTACTTTTATTAAGTTACTAAGTTTCAAATTTTGAATTTTTAATATATATTGTTAATTATATTTAACTATATATCTTATATCATATTTATATTATTCAAAAGTGTTATAAATACCATATAATTTCTTTTGGGGATAATTAATTTATACATCCTTGAACTTTGGTCCATTTTTGATTCGCATCCTTGAACTAAGTTTGTCAATTTATGCATCCTCAAACTTTGTAAATTTCCAATTAAGGTCCTTCCGTCAGTTTTTGACTAACGGAAGTTAGTCAATTAGGGTTTTTAATTTGAGGGTTTTCGATTCGTTCATGGATTGATGAAATTGATGGTATGGGAAGTTTCGGGAGATCAAACCGAACAGATTAATGTAGGTTTCAATGATGGAGGATTGCCGGAATGGTGGCAATGTCTCCGCCGGCCGGAAAATGGCCATTGATTCCGGCCATCATTCCGGCAATCCTCCGCCATTGAAACCTACATGAATCTCTTCGGTTTGACCTCCCGAAACTTCCCATACCATCAATTTCAACAATCCATTAACGAGTCGAAAACCCCCAAATTCAAAACCCTAATTACTAACTTCTGTTAGTCAAAAACTGACAGAGGGACCTGAATTGGAAATTTACAAAGTTTGAGGATGCATAAATTGACAAACTTAGTTCAAGGATGCGAATCAAAAATGGACCAAAGTTCAAGGACGTATAAATTAATTATCCCATTTCTTTTGTTATTCATAAATATTTTTAATTTAATATTCATATAATTCGTGAATTTTTGTGTTTTGTTTTAGTGGAGATTGATAGATAATTGGATACCTTTTCTTGGTGGTCAAGCCTTGGGGCTTGTTTAATGACTTTTAATAGTCGGAGTACCATTTCTGGAGGCCATATTTGATGGCATATTTGTGCCTTTAAGAGGTATCTCGGTGTCATATTAGATGACTAGTAAATTTTATTATATCATTTTTATTGAAAATTATTTATAGTATTAAATTGTACTTACCGCTAGGCTCCAACTTAATTTTTGTATATACATATACATAAAAGAAATTTCATTAATATAATTAGTGAGTTTATATCTATTCCCTATAGAATATTTATTTTAATATATCTAAATATTAATGTCAGTATTTTACAATTTAGAGGTTAAATATTAGTAACATATTTTTGTATCATATATTTTTTCATAAGAGTATGATTAATTCTTTTACTTATTTTCCTGAAAAAATATAAAATCATTTGTTAATGTTATTTGTTCTAACAAAAAAGATTAATATGAATTATGAATATGTTAGTATTTGTGTGTCTAACCAAAGTTCTTGCTTTGGTTAGACATTATAATTTTACATAATTGTTTAATTTTCTTTATAAGTCCTATTATTTTTATTGTTAAATAATATATTATGTTTTTTTGTAAAGACATATATGTCATTATCGGATTTAAAATTTTCACGTAATATATGTTTTTTTACTTAAATTATCATTCTTATGTTTCTCTTTTGCTTGTTTTGATTTTCAGGATCATGGATAGAGACTTAAGGGTTTTCTTATTCAGACTTTAAAGTCTTATTATCTAAACGTCCGGAGATATCTTGCATATCTTTCGGTTAGATGATAAACTTTGATGAATGAAAGAAATTGCTGCTTATTGTATCCATGATACAACTCATCTACGAGAATGTAGACCCTGAAAAAAAAAAGAAAAAGAAAAAAAGATTGTACTCTATTAACAATAAAGAATGAGCATTTGCCTTTTAAGATTTTGTAATTTAAGACTTAAGTGCATTGTGTACATGTAATTTGGTCGTGACACAACTTTTAATATAAGAGTTTAAAAAACAAATGATTAAAAGACCAAATTTTGAAATTCATTATAAAATGTGTAAATTCATCTATTTTTGTTAACTCCCTTAAATATTTTAGGGTATTTGTGTATTTTCAATCCTCTAACAGCTCGGTAGTGTATTTAATAGAGCATACAATCCCAATAGTATTAGGCGGTCTTCATGTAAACCATAATTAATTATTTATTATGGGTGTTAACAATTGAAAAATATTATGGTTTATCAAAATATCGCAATTAAATAGGTCATAGGGTCATTAGAGAAATGAAAAAACACAAATATCCTAAAATACTAAAGGAATCAATTAGGATAGATGGAATGGCACATTCTTTAACGACTTTCAAGATTTGATATTTTAATTAATGTTTTTTAAACTCTAATATTAATAGTGGTGTGACGACCCATGTACATGTACACAATGTTCACTCTACTCTAAATATAAGTACCGTTTATAATTATAAAATATGTAAGAATCATGTTTATTTTATATATAATAAAAAATTCTTGTTTTATAATAAAAAATTATACATTCTTATTTGTACATATGAGGCATATATTTAAACCCATATAAAGAGATATGGCCAAGGCCCAATAAAAACCCTATCATGAAAATTAGGTATAACATATTTGATGCGGCCTCAAGTAAGCACTATAAGTAAGAAACAAATCTTCATACAATTTGCGTTAGTAGATTGCTCAACATAGAGATTTATCAAATATACATCGATTTATGATATGTACTTGTTTTTATCGGTATTGATTTAATAGTCTTCATGCTAATGACTTTATTCAGCGTTTGGGAATGGAATACTCGGATTCTATCATGATTGAACTCGCTAATAAATCTACATCTATGACGCATCATTACATGTATGATATCTTTTAGTTGAGATTGTTATGCTTCTTTACCAAATTTCATTACTTAATTATATGTGATAATAAAATTGAATTTAATCAATAATAGATGAGTCATAAACTATTCTCAAATCATTAATTCATAATATTATAAAATCACAAATATTTTGGAGGTGTGGGTGGAATTTTACACAGTTACCTCTGACATAATCAACACAGAGTTGTCCTTGGAAACTTAATCATGTGTAGTACGCTGAGAAATAACACTTCTGCCAAAAGGTTTGCACTTAGTGTAAGGAAAATGATTGGAAATTCAAGTGGAGTATACTCATCATTTTATTAACAAAGTTAGTAATTTCCTTCTCATAAATTCGGTGGATCAGCATCCCTTTAAATAACATATGTATCAGCCAAAGATTATAAAGTACTATTGCTATAAAACTTAATTATCGAAATGCTGTTTTTCAAATATCCTTGCCTGATTTTTTAAGCACCGCTCCATCCTAGTTACCAACAGAGATGCACAAAAGGTCCATCGGGCCACGTTTTGATGGGGCCTTAAAAATACTGGGCTTTTGATCAAAACCCTAGCTATATGGACTTTGACTCTAACTGGGCCGAACTTGAATAAAATAGTTGAGCCCATTTAGACCCTCAGAATAAATTGAACCCGGTTTCTGAATAAATTGAACCCCGTTTCTGTTAAAGCCTCATCGGAATGTAATCAGAGTAATTATTTATTAAAACTTGAGTAACAGAGTTAGTATTATATTGACTTAGAGATTTTTTTTCTTCTTTTCAAATGTTTTCATTTAAGACTTAAATTATATATGGTTTAGCTTGGGCGCTGCAGCAGGAGGAATCTGCAGCCCGAGGAGGCATACTTGCAGATGAGATGGGAATGGGGAAGACTGTCCAAGCCATCGCACTAGTACTGGCTAAGCAGGAAGTTCAAAAAGCCGGGGATGGAGTCCCCCCCCCCAACCAAATTCATCTTTTGGGTTGCCAAAAGTGAAGGCTACTACGTATTTAGTCGTCGAAGCTGAATACAGGCCTCGGCAGAGAAACAAATATGCAGGTGGTGTGGAAGTTAATATGACCAATGCCACTACAAGGATTGGTCATAAAGTTCTTCAACCATGGAATCAGAAACTATTGAAGGAAATATTCCTCAAGATCAGTATCTTATATTATCTTTGATGTTCATTATCCTAAAGGCCATTATATATCTAATACCTCAAGTAAAAACTTTGTCGTTTACACATGTTCCACGTTTAAATGTGCGAGAGTCCAACCAGCTTCTTAGGCGTGTCTTCCATGTCCTGGATTTCAAGAGGATTGGCAACAAGGTGAATAGAGGAGCTCAGACAGCTCAGTTATGGGTTTCATCTCTGGAATCTGTGTGAACGTCAATGGCTCCTATGGAAGACTTGTAAACTTGTAACATGGCCTCCAAGGTCATATTTGTAAACCTGAAGTTTTCATGTAGAATGACAATGTACAAAATATTATAATATAGGTTGTATATAATATCCCGTTTTGATACAAAAGAATTTCATCAGGAATCAATGGAAAGTCAGAAGAGAAATCGAGAGGAATGAGAATATTATCAGTTTTAGGACAACTTAAGAAAGAAAGGGAGAGCGCAACAAGCACTACAAAAACTGGACCCCGGTGTACATGGACAAAGTAAGAGTTTGATTACAACACCGATCATGAGGTAATTAGGTCAAAATTAGAAGATAAATCACAATGAAATAACTACAAGGAAAAGAAATTGTTAATAAATGTAACGAGAACGTCAGCAGACGGGCTTAATAATTAAGAAGGATGTAGGTAGTGGAAAGGGTAAGTAAGAGAAGAACGTAAACAGATAAGAGGGGATGGAATAGGGGATGAAAGATAACAAGGCTGAGAAAGAGATAAAGGGGTCGGAGTAAATAATAATTAGAAGGCTAGAATTTATGTGGGAATTGTCGCAGAACAAAAGAGTAGTATTGATTAGTAATAAGATGAATTGGAGGGAAGAACACATAAAATGGTCACACGAAAGAACAATCGACAGAGATACATTATAGGAAAAGAAAAAGATGAAGGTAATTCACCTGCATATTAATTTTGGTTGCAAGTTTCCTAACAAATAATAGAGAAATGGAAACTAGCCGTTCAACATGTGCCTTCAATCGAATTCGTACATACCTGCAAATAAACAAGTAACACACCTATTCAGTTCAAGATGAAAGTTTTGCAGGTGGAGGATAGAAGTGGGAGGCAAAAGATAAGAATGCAAACCGGACAAAAATATACATTTCAGAAAAACTGACAGGAATGACACATTTTAATATATTTTTACCCATGATACCAGATTTGAAATAAATAGTCAATTTCACATAATTATACTAAGGTAGCAATTTCGGGAATCAGGTCAAACTCATATAATGTCAACACAACACATGAATGAATTTAATATTCGTAATTGTGTTTCAATTTTAAGAGAAAACGTTGCTAATATTACTCTGCTCGCCCTATTAATTAGATTTCATTTAATTTATTATCAAAAGAATTACTTTTCACTTAAAAATGATTTGACAACTTCAGTGAAAAAATGGAATTTGAAATTTTGCTAAAATATAACTAGGGCTGAGGAAAACCGAACCGGAACCGAACCGTAAAAATTCGGTTCGGTTCGGTTCCAATTTTTTCAGAATTTCGGTTTTTTTGATTTTTCGGTTCGGTCGGCCTTTTTAAAAAAAATTTGGTCCAGACCGAATTGACCGAATAATATTTTAATATATTAAATATAATATATATATTAGTTTTACTATCTACGGTTTATCTTCTGTGAGTTGTAAGCACAGACCACATTCCACTTAAGCCGCCCGCCTCATAAACCCTAATCACAATCAGAGATTCATATATATCACTAATCACAATCAGAGATTCGGAAACTATTATCAGAGGTAACTTTCGCAAAGGAAAAAGAGTCGACGGACTACTCTTCTCTAATCTCCCCCGCGACTGGCACCATCAAAAGCAGCTTTCAGATGTTTGTTAAGGTTATATATATCTTTTTTTTTTTTTTGCTAAATGAAAATATTATAAGGAAAAGGAACAAAAAGACAAAGTCTAGGGGCATCCCCCGCGATGGACTAGAGAACAGACTCTCCTAGTCAAGCAAATAAAGCAACAGACTAGCTGCTAGCCAGAGCATTACAAACAAATACAGTTAACTAACTAGTATAGTATATGGCTCAGGGTGGGATCATTCTGTAGCCTTCTCTTAAAACTCGCACAAGTATATAACTTCTCACGAACCATACGCTTGACAGAAGTTAACAATTGAGAAGCTGGGATGGCTTGGCCACCATGAATACGCGAATTACGTTCCTTCCAAGTCAGGTAAATTACCACAGAAGTGAATAGATAAGCAATATTCTGCTCAAAGCGAGGGAGGTTACCAGCAAAGAAAGAGCCCTGCATCCAATTCTGCCAATTAATGGTGAGAGGGTAGGGACATGCTCGCAGCATCAAGCTTGTATAAGGGCATTCAGAGAATAAATGTTGGACAGTTTCATTGTAATTTTGGCATAAAAGGCAAGTAGGGTCCGGAACAGTCATTTCGAAATATTCCATACGATCTTTAGTGAGCAAACGATTCCGGCAAGCAAGCCAGGAGATGAAAGAGCATGAAGGTATGTGAAATCTGTGCCATAGGAATCTACACCACGGGACAGTTGGACTTACCTGTCGAAGGGCATACAAGATGGTAGTTCTGTTAACTAATGTGTCCCCGTTCCAAAGGACAGCATCATTGGTACTAATAGGACAAGACTGGAGCATATTGCGGAAGCTGATAACATGAGGGTCATTTGTAGAGACAACAGACCACTGGTTATGAATAATTAGGGATCCGACTAAAGCATCAGGAGTTGAGTCCATCATAGTAACAAAACCAGAACCAAATTTTTCAATCAGAGGGAGGTTCGTTAACCATGGGTCATGCCATGCTTTAAATTTAGAATCCATCTTCACTCTATAAGAGATGAACTGCAAGGCTAAAGATCGAGAGTTGAAAATTTTTCGAAGGCTCCAAGGGCATTTGTAGGGCAGTTTAGCAGTCCAGAATGCCTTGTGTTTTAAAAAGCACGAGTGTACCCAGATAAGCCAGAGGGAAGTGGGATCAGGTTGGGAGAGTCTCCAAACTTGGTACAAAATAGCAGCTGAATTGCAAAGGAAGAGATCTCTAATGCCCAAGCCACCTTCATCCTTCGTATAACAGCAGTCAGACCATGCAACTTTATATTGGCATTTGGCATCAAGATTACCAGCCCATAAAAATTTGGCAAAGATTGATTGGAGACGCTTGAGCACACTCTTGGGAAGGAATAGGTACATACTCCAGTATCCTTGAACACCTTGTAGTACAGTATTAAGAAGTTGAAGACGACCACTATATCTTAAAATTCTTGTAGTCCAGCAATCAATTTTTGTGCAGATTTTTTGAATCAGCGGCGTGCAAATTTGATTGTTAAGTCTGCTAGTAATGAGAGGCAGTCCAAGATAAGTGATGGGTAAAGCACCACGACTGAAACCATATCGCTGAAGAGTATCATTAATAATATTCTCAGGAACGTTACAGAAAAATCCTCTGCATTTACTTGGGCTAAGATTCAGGCCAGACCAAGTGGAGAACTGCATAACAGCGTCAAGCAGAAGGTTAATAGATTGACTTTCACCTTTGCAGAAAAGAAACAAATCATCAGCGAAAATAACGTGACTAAGCTTCATCTGATCAGTGCGCCAATGAAAAGAGAAGTGCTCAGCATTCTGGATTTGATACGCTAGAAGAGCAGTTAGAACTTCAAGGCTAATTACAAACAAATACGAAGAGAGTGGATCTCCTTGACGGAGACCACTTTTGCAGGGGAAATAGCCTTCAAGCACACCATTAATCTTGATCGAGATCATACACTTAGTTATGCAAGATTTGATCCAGAGTATAAATTGAGCAGGGAAGAGCATACGTTCCATAGCAGAGAAAAGGAAATCCCAATTTAGGCTATCAAAAGCCTTGTGGATATCCAATTTAAAGGCACACCTGGGAATGCCATCATTGCGGTGGTAATCTTTGCATAGCGCTTGAACAATCATGATATTATCACCAATAACTCGCTTGGGAATAAAAGCAGTTTGATTGTGAGAGATGAGTGAGGGAATTATCAGTTTCATACGCCCAGCTAGCAGCTTAGTGATGCATTTGTAGAGAGTGTTGCAGCATGAAATTGGACGATAATGCTCCATTCTAGAGGGATTCTCGCATTTAGGAACAAGGGTGATGGCAACAGAATTAATGGCATTAGGGAGGTGAAGAGAATCAAAGAAGTACAAGATTCCATTAGTAACTTCATCCCCAATGATGTGCCAAGCCGCCAAATAAAATTCAGGAGTAAGACCATCCGGCCCAGGGCTCCTCTTCTTAGCCATGCGTTTAAGAGTGTTGAGAATGTCTTCTCTATTGAAAGGAGTGCATAGATATCTCTGTTGACTGCTAGAGAGCTGAGGGAGTTCAACATTTGAATCCATGAGATTAACTTGCTGAGAAGAGCCAAGCAGATTTTGAAAGTAACTTGTGGCAATAGCAGCAATATCTTTATGATCAGTAACAACATTCCCATTATGATCTTCCATAGCCAACAATTTGTTAGAATTCCATCTCCCTTTACAAGAACGATGAAAGAAGGAGTTGTTTCCGTCGCCAAGTTCAAGCCATTGAACTCTAGATTTTTGTTTTAAGAAAATTTCCTCGAGGGCTAGAGCTTTAGAATAGGCAGAGCACAGATCCTCCTCGATATTCATAGCAGCAGCTGATGGGTTGGCAGGAAGATGTTCCTGGTAAGTGAGAAGAGCATTTCTGGTGGAGAGAACGGCTTCATGAAGATTTCCACTAGAGTGATTGAGCTGTTTTAGAGCAGTTTTTACTCTTTTTAGTTTCATTGATAAAATAAACCATGGATCACCATGAATCGGTTCACACCAAGCACTGTCCACAGTGTGTAGAAAACTGGGATTCTCAATGATATGTTGGAAAACCTGAAATGGTTTGAACAGCTTAGGGGCCTCAACTCCAAGGTAAGTCATTGCAGGACTATGATCAGATAAGCCTCGAGAGAAAAATTGAGCTCGAGAGAGAGGAAAAACATCAGGCCAGTTCGCATTGACGAGGACTCTGTCCAGCTTCTTAAAGATTGGAGAGCTGAGATTACTATCCCACCAAGTGTAGAATTTCCCTGAAAAATTCAGATCAAAGATATCCAAAGTATCCACAATATCTCTAAATTCCCTCATAGCAGTCGTAATGATATTAGGATTATTACTAGCTTCATCAAGCTTGAGGCAAACATTAAAGTCACCCGTTAGAGCCCAAGGAGAATCAGCAGGTAAGGAGGCTTTGAAATTAATCAAGTCACACCAGAGATTTCGTCTTTCAATATAGTCATTAGAAGCATATATGAAAGAAACAAAAAAAGACAGCTGAGATTTAAGAGAAGAAACTTTACAGGAGATGTGCTGAGAATGGACCACAATATGAGATACTGTCCAAGCAGCAGGATCCCATCCGAGCCAGATTCTTCCATTATGGTGGCATTCATAATTAAAAAGCCACTGAAATTTAGGAGCCACTAATTTAGAAATAAAAGCTGCATTTTCCTTTTTAACATGAGTTTCCAGGAGGGCTACAAAATCAACTTTAGTAGCAGCAATAAAATCCTTATAATAGGAAATCTTATTATTAAGCCCTCTCGTGTTGTAGGAACAAAAAAACATGATCATGACTATTACTTTTGAGGGGAATTCCTCCCCACTGCCTTTCTGGCCTTCTTCAACTGGCTACGAGTCTTAGGAGGACTAGATTTCTTGCCTTTGACAGTGGTCCATTCCTCCGGTTTATCAACAGTAGCAGCCGGCACGGGTGCTGCGACAGATGTGCCCTTAGCAAATGACTCACCAGTAAGCTCAACAAAAAGCTCAAAAGAAGGAGGCTTGTTAGCTTGATGCTCCACAGTGGTATTAGGCATAGCAGCTGTATCTGCAGCAGGGGGCTGATCATTCTGAACAGAGGGCTGATCATTGTGAACCTTGGGCACCCAAACGCGCTTGACAGAGGGACAAGCTCCCACAAGATGACCCAACGATTTACAACCATTACACACTAATGGCCTCTGAGGATAAGACACCTCAATTTCAGCAAAAGTCGAGGAGGAAAGTGCCTTAGTTTCAGCATCAAGCACAGCGACCTTAATCACTTCAGGCAATGTGTCCCCCACAGTGTAGCGAACACAAATCTTGGCAAATTGTACCGGATTGAGCTGAGAAGTAGTCTTGTCTGCACAAATAGGTGGCCCTATTGAGCTTGCAACATGGCTCAGCCCTTCCCGGGTCCAATAATAATCAGGGAGGTTCTTGAATTTAACCCAGAGAGGGATGCTGGTAAGCTTTTTGTCCCCAAAATCAGAGCCCCAAATGCTAAAGACAAGAGGTTTTCTTTCAAAGTACCAAGTGCCTCTCGCAAAAACTGCGTTCATATCCCTTTCTGAGAGAAACTTAAAAAGAAAAGTGTGAGAATCTTTCTGCGAAACTTGACAAAGACCTTTGGAATCCCATGATTTCTTAGCGAGCTCCAGGACCTTTGAGTAGGGCAAGGTCCCCTTAGTGAAGGTGCCAACAAGACAACATTTAAATTTTTCTAACCCCTTTTGCAAAGCTTCAGCCGGCAAGGTAACCACAGAGGCACCAGGAGGCATAGGACAGTAATCGAAAGTGAGAGCCTCCTCTAGCTTCGAATTTTTTACTACAGCAGACCAAGAGGGTTTAGGAGTAGTATTGGAGTTACCACCATCACATTTCTTGTTTTCACCTGCAAGATTTGTGTTAGGCAAATCAGTAGACACCTTGGGGGTGTTCTCAGAACCATTTACTTCATCCATTTTTGCCTTCATTTTATCCTTGAACGGATTATCACCGTTATTTTTGAACAAAGGGAGGCCAAAATCATCTCTGAGAGGCTGTTGAGTTGAGAACCCGTCATGCTCCATTTCTTTAAATATGTCATCCTCTTGAAATCCTTTAGATTTAAGGAATTTCAAGGCATCAGCAAGTCGCCTCCTGCTGGTGTAGAGTTCCTCACGCTCGTGTTTGGAAACTCGAAGCATCGCCTGAACAGTGGCGCTTGTGTTAGATTTGCATCGATCCATGGCTGCAACAGGGGAAACCTGTTCCTCATCGCTGGAGACATAGTCCTCCACTATGATATGCTCGGTGAGAGGGATTCCACCCGAGCTACTCGGTTTAGCACCACTCGGAGCTCCAAGAGCTTCAGCTTCAAAATGGGTTATATTCTGAGCAGTATCTTTTCCAGATCCACTAAATAGCTCCTGAAATACAGCTCCGGAGATGGCAAATGGAGCTGTACCAGAGGGGACACCAAATTCGAGACGCTCACCGTCGTGGTCAATGGCATAACCATCAGAGTCAACATTAGAATCCATAGCAAAGTAAGATAATAAGTGTTTGATATAGTATAGTAAGAAATATAGGTGTAGATTGGGTGAGGAGAAGAAGAAATCTAAGAAAAGGTGTGAGGGTTTATGGAAAAAGAGAGGCGGCTGAAGAAAAAAAAGGTAGGGTTTGGGCTCTATCCTAGAGAGAAGGGAGAGGAAATGTCTAGAGAGAGAAACATTTTTTATTATCCTCTTTTACTACATACTTTACTTATATATATCTTAAGCAACTATAATACACCTTTTATATGATCTCGGAAATTCTGTATTTTTTCGGTACAGAAGACTATGGATCACAATTTTGCTTGCACTGATGAATTTGAAATCATAAATCTGGAAGTCGGGAACTAATCTGTATAGCAGTTTTGGTTTTATTACTTTTTTCATATTTTTTGTTAAAAAAATTCGGTTCTTGAGGAAAAAACCGGACTAAACCGAATTATTCCGGTTTGGTTCATATGATATTTCTGTCTGGTTCGGTCCAGGAAAAATTCAGTTTTTGGTTTTTTCAGTTCGATCCGGTTTTGGACCGAACCGACCGATGCTCAGTGTTAGAATATAATATGATCCTGGTAAGCCCCCCTCCTAACCCCTTGAGGTTTTGGGAGAATTGACCACTTAACATGGTATCAGAGCTTAGGCTCGCGAGAGACTCGAGTTCGACTCCTTGTGACCCCCAATATTCTCAGGAATTTATTAAGGACACGAAGGCAAGTTATGCCCCGAAAAGATATGGGCGCCCTTGATCCATTAGATTATTTACATATAAAATGTTAAGCAAGATATCATTATTAGAATGAAGCAAGCCCCAATAAAGATGAAAAAGGTGACGGACAAAAATTGTGTGGTGAAAACAACACCGAAAGGATAGCGTAAAGGCCATTTTGATGTGGAAAGCTTGCGAAGAATAATATGTGAGATGGTTAGAATCTCTCGAGAATGCAGATACGGATATAATCATATAGATAATGAGTATCAAGTTCAAGCCATCGCACTTGTACTGGCAAGAATGAGAGGAGCAGTGGATGGAGCTCTCTCTCCCTACCAAGTTTATCTCTGGAGTTGTCCAAAGTGAAGGATACCCTGGTAATATCTCCCTATATTATTGTTGTGACGAAATTGGTGAATGAGATTAGCTCCTCTACTTTGAAAGGTACCAACAAGGTGCTGGTTTATCATTGATCTGATAAAGCATATATTTATATATGTTTTTATATGATTTTATTCCCATAATTTTAGTATTTTGTAAATAATCGGGATGTTACTAATTGATTTAAGTGTTTAATAACAGGAAAATAAATAATTCCTAAAGTTGGATTAAATCAAGCTTATTTGGGCTTAATCAGATGGAAATTCGGATTTTATAGATAGCCTGCGAAGCAAATCTTGTTTGGGCCAGTTTCGGACGTCAGAATTGGGCGATTCAACAGCCCACGCGAAGATATTGAAATTTTCTACGAGTTTAAGGTGGTCCAGATGTCAAAATCCAACTGGATCAGCCCAGAATCAGGCCTGAACATCAGCCTACGAATTTCAGCATCCGAATCCAACCCGTTTTAGGATATTCTTTTATTTTATTGCAAATTAAGAAAATAAAATAAAATAAAATATCCAAGAAAATAAAATAATATCCTAAAACGGGTTGGATTCTGATGCTGAAATTCGTAGGCTGATGTTCAGGCCTGATTCTGGGCTGATCCGGTTGGATTTTGACATCTGGACTACCTTAAACTTGCTGAATCGCCCAATTCTGACATCCGAAACTCAAGTTATGGCCCAAACAAGATTTGCTTCGTAGTCTATCCATAACATCCGAATTTCTATCTGATTAAGCCCAAATAAGCTTGATTTAATCCAACTTTAGGAATATTTATTTTCCTGTAATTAAACACTTAAAATCAATTAGTAACATCCCGATTATTTACAAAATACTAAAATTATGGAAATAAAATCATATAAAAACATATATAAATATATGCTTTATCAAATATCCCCACACTTAATGTTTTGCACGTCCTCGGGCAAATAAAATAAATAAAACTAACACCTGATAGATATATACCAATTCCGTCGGTGATCACGGTTGCATTTGGCATATGCAACAAGCCCTTTAAACCCCTAGGCAGCCCTAGTGGACGAGTAAGGTCTTGTGAGGGCCTATAGCGAATGTACCCACAAAATCCGTCTAGCTCATGTAATAATAATATAGATGATCACTAAAGCACAAGCACAGAGTGAAACTACATGAATGCAACTAATAAATGAAAATGTATGGATCCCAATAATAATAGTATATTCCAAGTCAGTGATAACCATCAGAATATGCAACAAGTTTCGACACATCAAGCTCACACCGCAATAAAACCACCTAGTGAACACAAGTACAGTGTGTGCGTGTGTGCTTAGCTTAACAATATGCTCTTCTTTGAATCAAGAACAGAAACACACCAGTTTCAACATGACAAGTCATGTGAGTTAATAGCTCCCAAATTGAGTACTAGAATAGATCTTAAACACTTCGTTACTTAGAACTAGCTATCATTCAAGTTTACAAGGGATTTATATGTCTCCTTTTTATTTCTATAATACTACTATATATAATTCCTTTTTTTTCACATGGCTTGGTCTAATGTCAGGACGCTCCTCAGGGTAAGTGAGTTACGACCACCAAAAGACTTTACAAGCTCATTTTTCCCTTCTTTTTTTTTTGTTCTTTTTTTCAAGTCAGGTAATTCTCCAGTAATCAAGGATAATGAAAAGTCACCAAGAAAATTATATTTCTAGTACAATTGCACTTCATACCAGCACAAGTACATGGGTCGTCCCTTTCATTTTCTCCACCCATTGATCTCAAAGGAGTGCCTGATACTTTATTTCTTTACTTTTTTTCTTTTTTTTTGAAGAAAACATTTACACCCCACAATCACCTTAAACTCAAGCATTTACGTACTAAGCTCAAAAGGGAATAGTCAAAATTCTAATCATCAACAAGCGGCTACCCCTCAAGAAGCAAATATATTTAAGTCTTTATTCGATATTTAAGAGCATGATAAGCTTGTGTCAATTAATCAGCTCTGTACTAATGACACTGCACATGTAACATCGCTAATATTTGATCATAGCAAGAATTAATCAAAAAAAAGCTACGTATCATTATAGGTTACTAACTTGGACTATTATATGGGATCATGATATGTTATGCTATGCAATGAAACTAACATGTTATGCAACTATCAATATAATCCTAATTTGTGAATACAAAGGATTTGGATATTGACTTAAATTACCCTTCCTCATTTTTAGCAGTCCATACAAAACAAACACTATTTCTGTCCTTTTGCCCTTCGATGGATACTCCAGATTGCGATGGGTCGTACCCGGCTTCAGTACAGTGCTTTCTCGAAAGGATCCGGAATGACCCGTTTCAATTCGGGTGGAACCATTCTTTGGGTCTTCAAGAGATGCAGTTATCAATCTGTTCCTATAATTTAGCCGTGTAATTTGATTTGCAGACATTCAAATTGGGTGGTTAATGGCCCACGTTTTCATTTTGATCTGTTTTCCTCTCCCGTTTCATTTTTGATGCAGGATAAAGGAGCCGTTGTTTCAATGAAGAATCCTCTGATCAATGGAAAAGGTTCGTCTGCCACACCTAACGGCACGCTCTGTTTTTGTTACATTTCAAACTAGGTTTTTCAAGTTAATGAGGATACTTTCGTACATCGATCGGATGATGGGTTCTGCCCACTTGATGCTTATGATATGATATATATGTCAAAATGGCTTCTCATATTTTTTTTTTCTCAGACTGGATCGTCATACTGACAGTACATTTGTTCCGGATTATAACATATTACATCGATGACTATGTGTGATCTTGACATTGCTACAGGTATCGTGCTCACCTTTAGTTTCCTTTATCGACTTCAATTCGTCGTTAACTGGTGACGACGAATATCTCCTCTGTGCTGTGCTTTCTTCACATTCCGAGATTTGAAACTAACGGTGGCCATGGATTCTGGTTAGTTTTCAACTTCCCTTGGTTATTTCTGTATGTGGCATTTGTGGACGTCTGTTTACAATCATTTGTTGTATCAGTTCTGACCTGTATTTGTGACATTTTTACGAACAGGTGTAAGCGCATCCCATTGGGTGTGGTTTCTCCTTCGTCCATTCCTACTGGTAAGCATGACAGCATAATCCTGATATGTTTTCTGTCCAGTGCACTGACTGAGTGTTTTGGGGTATTCTCAGCACAGCGGAGGCGATCTTCGCATTATGGACCTTCTCCGTCGCATATAACAAGACTGTGCCAGTTTCGCGATTTGAAACTCCCACTCCTGCCAATATGAACCGCCAACAACTCTCCCAGTCCACACATGGTTCAGGTACAAATACTCTTAGCTCAGTACATTCTTTACACAAGATTGAGACATAGATATTTCTACCAACTATTATGTGACTATGATGTTATGACCGTGATGTTAGGTTCTGCAAACACACGTGCTACACCAAGCAGACCCTTTGATCAAAGTCATGTTTTTAGACAACTACCTCAAACACATGGTATTCTCCAGAGTCCGTAGTGAATTTTACCTGACGTGCCTTGATTTCCCCAAGCATCGAAATTATTCTACAGGAGATTGCAGGACACACGGTTCAGATCAGACACAAAACTCTGCGAGTCAGTTGACACAGAGTAGTCATCAAACACCTTTCAGAGGTATGTGATTTGGTGGTTTTTTCCAAATTATTCATGTAAATTTTAACGGGAAGTATGTTCCAACATAACACAAGCTACTCAGACTTGAGGTACTGGTCGAATAGATGGACTCGACGTCCCTACTAAGCAATATGGTCCTTTGCCCAAATAGTTGTACTTTAGTGTCGAATCAGTTCAGTGATCAATGCTTTGTGGTTTGTTCATTCATCCTGTTTGTTTGTTGCTTATGACATTTAATATTAAGAACTATCTATTTGCAGAAATGATATGCTGTTCTGAATAGCAAAAAAGGATCTGCAAGTTATAAAATCAAGTGTAACCAGTTTCTAATTCTTTCATCTGCAGCTTAGAACATGATTTAAGCTTATAACCTTTTATTTCGCATTTACTACTTCTGCCAGAAGGAGAATTATTATTTATTTCATTTGTCTTGGTGCTGATCCTTCAATGTCCAGGAAGTGATTTCGCGTGCACTTTATTAACCTCGGCTTTTGTCCAGACCTGCTTTTTTAAGAGTACAATGCAGACATAATGAGATTATGATCACTTTTGATTTATTTTGCGTTGTTTTCACTAATAACATTTCACTGATTTCACTGATGATCATGTGCAACTATATATCTAATGAACTAATCTGGTTATATCTGGTTGAAAATTTAAAATTTTGACAGCAGTTACAAGCGCCGTGATTATTGTAACAAACTTCTCTTTCATTCTTTTTGTGTTCACAAAGTTCCTTTGGAGTGATTTTAGTTTTTTCATCACTGATCTATTTAACGCATAAATCTAATAGCTCCATCGTTCCATGGACGAGAAAGGTGTGAATTATATTTGATTTCTTTTGGTGTGTTTTTGTTTGAATATCGGAGAGATTTTGATATCTGTTTTATATACAAACAGGCTGTAAGCGCATATCTTTGGGACCTGATTCTCCTTCGACGCGTGATGGTGAACTTACCTTCATGGTAAACTTCAGATTCCTCCTATAAGGTGTTTGTATGTAAATTATTTCGTTAGATCCTCTTTCTGGCAAATCACAGGATTCAGGTCATATTATATTCACTGAAGATATTGGTCTGTGTTTCATAGGTATATGACCAGTTTTGTCAATTTTAATGTTAATGCATTCTCAGCATTTAATGGTTTTCATGGGAGAATAAGTTTTAACACCCAGGTTTATTTCTGGTGCCACACAAACATCAAGTGAGATTGATAATGCTTAATTTCTCTGTATCAGTGACCTTTCAAGTCGACTTTGTTGCAAAGAAACTCTATTTTGTTGCTGATGGGTGTGAAGCAAATAGTTGGCCAATATCTTCCTCAACAGAAACACCATTTATATATATATTCTTAAATTGGATATGTAAGTTTACTATATTAACTGTGTGTATTAGATTCTGAGATAAGTCCTATTGTCATACATATTTATATTAACAGTCAACTTACACTTCTCATTGCTTTCTTCTTCCAACCCTTAATAAGTCATCTGTAATTTGTTCTCCTTGATAGAACACTGATGTTCATCAAAGTGCCCCTTAATCACGTAAGCAGACCTCTGTCGATGAACATATAAAAGGTATCAACATGTTTGCACTCTCAATATGAATAAAACAGCGAAACTGTTATTTCACCTTGCGATTTAAATGATATGATTATTAGTAGTCACAATTCACAAAGGTATAAGTGTTGATTTTATATTAATTTAAACTGTGGAAGACAAATGAAAAAGGATTTTGAGGCAATGTAACATATGTGTGGTTTGTGCCTATTTATTGATTTACGGAAATCTTAAATTTCATAAGAATGGCTAGAAGCCGGGAAGCTGCAAAGGATAGTTCTTGTGCTAATGAGCAAAGCTACTAATGAGGTTTCGGAGAGACGGAACTTCAGTATCCAGACTGATCAAGAGGTTTTCTAAAAAGGGTAAAACATTATACACATGAACCCTATGGTTTTGATCTTTTGGCATTGTCTTCGTTGTTGTTAGTGTTAATTGTTTCTGTATTTGATTGTGTGTGGTGTCTGTATTGCAGGGTCTGAGACTACTCAGATATTGACACTAGACAATGGCTAATTATTGATTTGTTGGAGTTCTATTTCCACACCAAGCAGTTGAGAATTTGAGATGCATCCTTATTCAATAGGTAACTTATTTGCTTAATAATTTGTTGGATTTCTATTAGCAGTCTATAATATTCATATATGTATATGTTGGTATATCATATAATATTAAAGGAAAGTAGGAAACAAATATGTATTAACAGTAATATATTTCTATTAGCAGACTATAGTATTCATATAGGTATATGTTGATATATCAAAGGAAATCAAAGGCCTCAGACTTTCAAGTTTTTTGTTGGTTCACATTTTTTAGTTAGGCATCCGATATGTGAGAAATATGTGGTCAAGGTCTTACTAAGTGAATGTTGAGTACCTAACCTGTTTGATTAATAAGCCCATGCCAGTTCCCACTATGTGGAAGAGCTGGATACTAATTGTCAGTTTGCTGAGTTCTCGCTTTTCACCTTGGTACTTAAAGAATCTTAAACTGACCTTGGACTTTGATACAGATGAGATAAGGGGATTGCTGTGTTGAGATTTACCTACTTTAGAGCCTCTGTGTCTGAAAAGCCATTATCACATGGAAACCTGTGAGCTTCTGGTATCATGTTTGATTTGTTTACCTCTACTTTAACAACTTTGAGTTTTAAAAATATCCGTTTGCCAAAATCGTTAAGTGATTTAAACCTGCCTGCTTCAAGGAGTCCGTATCATGGACTACAAGATTCCTAAAAGACCTTGGGATTTCCCAACTTTATCGAGTCTAGAACTTGGTGAGAATAAATATCCCAATACCCAGAGTTCCTGTATCGGATATATTGGTAGGTGTATTTGTTATTTGAGTTCATCTTTTTCCTCCGTTTAACAATTTGTTTGTAATGTTATTTAATTATTGTTGTCCCATATATATCCGCAGTGCATTCAAAGGCAGACTACCAATCAAACTCAAGACCATTTGCTCAGCGTCAAATTTTGACTTGAGTTAGTACTACGTCTCTGTTGATGCCATCTCCCGTCGAAAAGTCCGGTAAAATCTAAATGCATAGTTGATATGGATTTTGCAAACAGGTTTTTTTTTTATTATTATAGTTTTAACTTCATGTGCATATCTGATCTTGAACTGAAGTGGACAAGCTTGAACTGAAAAGCTTCTCTGGTCTTTTTGCAGTATGTGGATTGGCATGTGTGCTAGCTCTGATTATATGTTTTGCAATTATTATGCATAAGTTCACGCGACATCTGCCTGAGGAGCCTGGCTCACCTGGTGGCATCTCACATTCAGCCCGTCTTCAGACATTCCTCTCTTTTGTTGATGAGAAGAAAGTGGATTTAAAATCTAAATCCAAGCGAATAAATATGGAATTGGCTTCTAATGTAGTGGTAGATGAAGTTACATCAGTGAACAGATCAAATAGAAGTTGTAAATTCATGTCTACAAACAAGAGTATAAATACTCAGGGTGCCAGTGAAACCACCTGAAACTGTTACAAAGTTTCATGCCAGCAAGTTACAAAGCATGATGTATCATAGTTCATTCGGTGCTGCAAACTAATATTCAGTACTTAGCCATGCTGAATTGTTAGTTTGTTGCTGGCAGCTTTAGACAGGAAAAGATAATGAGAGATATTGGTTTATATGTAACCTACAGGCTACGACCTACTGTAAGCATTAAGCATAATTTTTTAAAGCATTTTTGAAATATTTGTTCATCGATACAATTCGCATAATAAACTGACATTGCAGTTTTTTTTATTTAAGATTTACAGCACAATATTGTGTTCACCGGAATACAATGATTTAAAATTAATTAAAACAAATACTAAAATATATTTAATAATTTAGAAAACATTAATATATTGTCGATATATTATACTATTTTGAAAGGATTACATTATTTTGGCAAATGTTTACAAAATTTTAGGATGTTAAAATAAGACCCAACATGATCTTATACAATTCAAAATTCCATCTTCATGAGTAACCGGTACATATAAAAATATTAAGTTATTATACAAAATTTAATAAAAATTATATTATTCACGGAATTTATCATGTTATAACATGCATTAAATAAAGAATATATTATTCTTAATATTTGAACTATCTGAAAAAAAAATATATCATAGAGCAAACATTCTGGGTATATTTTTAATTTCTGCGTTTTTAGAGCTATTATTATAAATAAAAATTATATTATTCACGGAATTTATCATGTTATAACATGCATGAATAAAGAATATATTATTCTTAATATTTGAATTATCTGAAAAAAATTATATCATAGAGCAAACATTCTGGGTATTTTTTTAATTTCTGCCTTTTTAGAGCTATTATTATAAATTTTAATTTAATAAATATTATACGAGTTTGAATATTAAATCTTAATTTACTAAATCTTCACAAATGAAAGGCTTCTTATGTCCCAACTGCAAGGATGCATAAATGGAATGGTTGGCTTCGTTTGAAACTTCGAATGCTTCTGTTTTATTTTTTTATTCATCATTTGTTTATGTTTGTAATGAAGTAGTGAGATAATTCTCATCAGGCTCAATTCAACTGACGAGGATTTGAATAAGAGCAAAAGCACAAATTGGAAATAGCTCTATCATGACAAACAATAAGAGTTACATTCAAACAAGACCCAATACAAGAAAAATCATGGCTTTTATTAAGGTGCTCATTTAAATAGCAAAAATTCTGAAACTAGACTTCACTTCGGACATTGTTTTAGGAACATAAAGATTCCAAACTCAGTGGTTTCACTGATTTGCTTCACAAACACAATCATTTTATAAGCAATCTGCAAGTTCAACCAAACACTTTTAGTTGTATCATGTATCCACTGAACAAACATAGTTGACGAACATGGTTTATGCGCCGCTAATGTAGCGTTTGTTCGATTAACTAGCTTTGATTATATATACAAAGTATCTTGAAGTAGTACATGATATAATTCCTTAGATTACATTACAATTTTCTTTGCAAGAGATATTTGATAGATTTTATATTAAATATTAGATTTTAGCTCAAAGTATAATAGTTATGATTCGTACCACTTTGAAAAATTTATTATATTATGTGATAAACAGTCTATGAATTTAATCTTAAACGTGTTAGAATTAAAAACACGTAACAATATATCACGCGTATTTACTGACTGTCTACTAAAACACAATCAATCACTAAAATATAAAACTACAAACATTACCCGTGTGCGAAGCACGGGCCAGATTGCTAGTATGAACTAATGTATGCAATGCATGAGTGTTTATCCTAGCATGATATGATCATCTAACTATTTTACAAGGCTAGAATTATTTTTGATTCTTAAATTTCTTTTTTTTTGTTTTTTTTAAAATAATAACATAACACAATATTGAGAACACATCCCCACACTTAAAGGAGTCAATGTCCTCAATGACACACTAATACTCCTCCTATAAATAAAAGAAAAGTAAGAATACTCCCCTATGCATACGCATGAAGTGCCGTTTGAACAATAACTTTGTAGTGGTTCAATACCATGGGTCTCGAAAGCTAGACCCGCCAGCCAACTTACACCTCTGCCCAGACCTATATAAACTGACCTTATGGACCCCAAAATCAGATCTCCACCGTTCAGAATTTAGATAGTGGAGTCAGGAAGATGTTGTCCAAAATTGAGGACGATTCGGCCGTTGGAACTCCGGGAAACGCAAAAACAAGGCAGCTGATGTAACCAGAAAAATTTCTGCGATTTTTTTATTTTCAGCACCTGTAACAACCGCTCCAAACAAACACATAAGGTAACTTGTGGGAGTAGAAAAAAATCAAAATCTACCTAATATAATAATCATGGGTTGCCTCCCAATAAGCGCTTGTTTATTGTCATTAGCTCGACTTATTCACATACAAGTAACAAAACTAATGGGGTGAAAAAGCAAATAAGTTCACATACCTACGAAACAATAATATAATTATGATGTGCAAATATATCTTTGATCCACAAACATATAAGAAAATTTGTATGGACCACACTTGCTCAAGAGACCTCGAAAAATCAAAGTAGTTAGGAAAGTCGTCAGAATAATCATCATAAGTACGCCTCATAAACTCCACCCAAATTATACCCTTATATTCTAAAGCAAAATCATCAATTATCACATCGTTCTCAAGTATAATTGGACACATACTCATCAATTTTTATTTCGGCTACCAATTCATTAAGAACGACATTATCTACTAAATCTAGCAGAACTTCAATTGCATCCAATTTGTCATTATTAAGCGCAGGACAATTATCATCTAAGCAAGTAGATTCATTAGAAACAAAATTTTCATCAATTGTTGTATAAGTATCCTGAACCAGTGGAAAATTAACACAAGGAGGAATCCTAAAACAACCATTATGCATCACAAGCTGAACTTCCATGATAAATGGATTTATTTTAGAATTCTACTCGTACCAACTTATCGAATCATGACATAATATATCAGTCTTATTAGCAACTTCAAATTCTGGTTCATCAACAAGGTCAAAAAGTCCCAAAGATATTAAAGAAGGATTATACTGAACTAAGCTTCTATCAACATTATAACATGGGTAAGGATCATAACATTGATTTTCAGATGCATATGAAAAATCGGTGTTAGGTGGGTATGGAGGATAATATGAGTTGCAACAATCAAACGAATTCACCTGATACGCATTAAAATCATGAAGAAAATTATAATCCTGATATCGTTCTTGATCATTGTGAAAATTTTGAGCGTTATCCCAACCAAAATTGTAATCCATGTCGTCTCTTTAGCTCACAACTTTTTGGTGTCAACCTCAAAGAACCTGTAGACACACCAAAAACAACAAAAGAAGGGGAAAAAATAATATACAACAATTAAATCCAAACCACAAGAAACAATTATCCTAAAATCAGTAATGCTGCCAATTTGAAGTCTTTTATCTCTTGTAATTCAGAAGTGTGGAGAAGAATTTGATGGGTTTTTATATATCAACTAATTAATATAATAATAAATAAATATAATAAATATGAGAGAGAATTACAACCCAAGAATTAGAGTTCTTCAATGACTATCATGAATGTCTAATTTGTGTCTCATGATTGCTAAAAACAATCCTTCTAAATTTAATAAACTCCTTACCCAAGGTAGATTATAATACCTACAATTATCCCTCAAAAGCCACTCCCATGGTCAATTAAGGTACAATTATAAACTATTAAAAACCAAGGATTTTAAGTCTCACAATTCTCATATCAATCTCCAGATCTAATACAAAAATTGTGTCCATCATATCATGTACTAGAATTATAACGCCTCTCCCGATTCGTTATAAGTCCTATGAATACAATTACAGGTTCGCGACTTTTATAACCGTGTTAAGCTCCCAATGACTGATTAACAAATCAAGAGAAGACACAATCCAACTAAACAAACATAATAAGCCAAAGAATACTACTCAACTCTTGGATCAAGGGATTAGCTACTCATGATAAGACGAAACAAATATATATTTATACCTCAAACCATGAGTTTAAGAATGTAAGTACGAAGAATACAACTTGATGAAAGTGCTTGAAATCCGGATGAGGATCCAAGAGGGTCAAGACCCTTCATAAATTTTCTGATCGATATTTTGTTATAACTACATATTCAATTGTCATAGCAAACTGCAGATATTTGGGGAGGCAATTGTTTGAAACTTGGACACTACAGAGGGAGCATCTACACGTATGAGCAATGGCGCAAGGAGCATAGTGACCTAAGGGTCATTTAAACATCGTTAAATTATTTGGTGTTTTGTTTATGGATTAGCAAACTATCTGTTTAATTAGTATTACGCGTGTTAAATTTGTCAGTTTAATATTTTCTATATCCTAAGAATCCGATCCAATAAATATCGAGAACACGAAACCATTACAGGACGGTAATTTATTTATTCGCAAGATTTGAAAAAACAATTATAGTGAGTATCATATGTAACCTCCTTTCTACCATACTTTGGGACCTAACAATTTAACCAAATGTCCTCTAATAACACTAAAGAATGAGTTTCTGCTCTGTTAGGTTTTGTATATAAATATCATTTACAATTACGAAGTATGTGAGAATCATATTTAATTATATGATAAAACAAATCTTGTTTTATGCTAAAAACAGATATTCTTATTTCTACATACAACGGATATATTTAAGCCCATATAGACATCGGGCTAGGCAAAGCCCAATAAAACCCTCTCATAGAATTACATATAACTATTTGATGTCGCCCTCAATAGGCATGATAAGTAAGGAACAAATGTTCATTATAGCAGTAGATTTGTTCAACACAGAGATTTGATCAACTATACATCGATTTAACATCGATTTATGATCTGTACTTGTTTTCATCGCTATTGATTTAGTATTTCTACAAACACCAATGATCTTATTCAATTCAGCGCTTGGGAATGGAATACACGGAATCTATCATGGTTGAACTCGCTAATAAAGCAATAATTAAGAAGCACCATTACAGGTATGATATCTTTTAGTTGAGATTATTATGCTTCCTTATCAAATTTCATCCTTTAGATGCCAAAATGTTAATATAGGTGCGGTCGAAAATATTCGAGTTTATCTTTCAACTCATGGTTTTACATCTTAATTGAGTTGTTTATCAAGGGGTAAGTATTTTTGCATCTCTTAGGAAGAGGATTCTGGTTTACTTTATCTACTAGTGTTTTAATTTAGTTTGAGTTCATGAATTTTGATTGAAACCCTAATTATTAAAATTAAGGGTTTTTATTTTGTTATTGCATTCCATATGTTTGTTTTACTGTGAGAGTAAATAAATGTTTGATGTATATTACTAAGAAGTTCTTGTAATGAAGCTTAAGAGTTGGAGGGGGGCTGATGAAAATACAGCAGCTTCACCCCCTCAAAACAGCTCTTTATGCTTTTATCGGATCTTCTTCAGCAGGTAAAGTTTTATTTTATGGGATGTTGCTATGTAAACATGTGCATGTGGTTGCTTTTGTCCTTTTGTTATTGTTGAAAGTTAGTAGAGTTTTGGTATAGTTAGTAGAGATATAAGCAAGGTCCTAATTAAATGTTGCATTTTCTTAGAGAAATCAGCAGCGATCTCTCCAATCTCAGAAAGACAGAGTCCTTTCTTAAGAAATATTGTACAGAGAATTAGAACCTGAAGACAAGCCTCCTGAATCATGGGAAGTTCTCTTCGCAGCATCTCAGAATCCTTAAATGGATCTAGGTTCTCTATACACTCAAGTTCTTCTTTGGAAAAGGGAATTGAAGCTTGGGGCCAGGGGATCCATTCAAAATACGGATCCTCTAAATTTACTGGCAGACAGAGGCCATGATCAATTGGAACTATTTCCGCTGCACCAAAACTTCCAACAACTTTCAGTTCCCTGACGGCCTGACCAGAAGATTTCCTGCATGTCTGACTGTATTAATTAAAATCTTAATATCTAGTATCCCGATATGATGTACAGCGGTGACAGGGAAATTTGATGTCCCATGATCACTGGCATCAAAATTATGGGGGATAAAATGCTGAAATTGATGAACAGCGGCAATCTTTTTGCTTTTCGATTTGTTTCAATTAACACGATTGTTAATACAGAAAATTGAGTGACTGATCTTCACCGGTGCAATGGATAATGGGTGGCACATTAGCAAAGTGGTCACCAGTCTAGAATATAATATCACCTTAACGAGCTGTTTTATTACATTGTTTAAATGTGATATGGAGCCTAAGTTTATCAAGTTTCTGTTCTTTTGTATCAAGTCAAAGCATTGACCAAACAAGAAGAAGTTTAATATTGTTAAACAATTGAAGCTCATGGATTGGAGGTTACAAAGGCCCCCTTCAGAGTTTAAAAATCCTTCAAATCCTTCTCAAGTTTGAAATTTTTAACAATAAAATGTATTAAATTAATATCCAAATTAGTGGAAGATATAATTAAATACGGAAGTAAAATCATATAACATATATATATAGTCATACTCCAATACAAACCAAATTAGTATACAAACTAAAAACCCAATTTTTAATCACTATTTTAACAACGGAAATCACTATTTTGTACATCACAGATCACTATTATATATATAACATATCTTCCAAATATAATTATATACATACATATGCAATGTATATGACCATCATCTTCACCTGAACCGTAATAATCGACCTCTTACCACCATTACCAGACGTTTTCATGAATTGCCACTGTTGCCTACCATCACAAATAATCACATATACCTTCCATCATAACTTGCCAAAACTATCGACTACTTACCACCATCATACAACTTCTCTTACGGCTTCCTACCGCCAAGAGCCTTCCTACGACTGAAAATGATATCTATAATCGATTATCAATAATTTAGGTAATTAGATTTTCTAAATATTGATAATAAAAATCGTTATTTATATACTATATAAAAACAGTGATTAGTGCAATATAAATTAGTGATACCCGTATAGTTATAAATAGTGGTAGGAAAACTGGTTTTTAGTTTGTCTTTAAGAGTTGGTTTGTATTTGCTAACTATATTATATATATAGAACAAAGTTCCATGTAGTCCACATATTTACTGTAGTACCGTAGACCACGTATGTTCTGCAACTATAGAATGACACAAAAACATTGCAAAATGTGTTATTTTGCAAATCATGTTTTATAAACATCATTATTTTGTTAAAAATTTTGACAATTCTAAACATTCTACAAGTTAAATAGTGAAAAACACATTATTCTGCAAAACTATTAAGTTTGCAGAACATGTTTACATATTACAGAACATATGTGTTCTACTTGTCGAACATAAATGATTTTCAATATTTTTCATGAAATAGTGATATTTATAGAATGTATTTCACAAAATAACAAGTTTCATACATTTTGCAATGTTTTTATGCCATTTTATAGTTGCAGAACATACGTGTTCTACGGTACTACAGTAAATATGTGGACTACATGGAACTTAACTCTATATATATATACACACACACACACATACATACTTACAAACTTTTTTTGTTCAACAAATATATAACTTGAGTTCAACATTTTTTAAGATATTTTGTTGAACATCGATTAAAATTGTGTTGGAGAAGTACATAAACTAATTTTTCAATGTAAGAACTAAGTTAAACGTATTATATAACCAAAATTTATCTTTCTAGACCCTACCCAAACCCCAGTGGTATAGTTTAAGCATCTCTATAAATATATTCAACACAGTGATAATTAATGTTCTACACCCAATGTTGAACCCCAATAACAAATGTGTTGAATGCACGATTTATTTATGCGTTATTTTTAAAATTGTGATGTTTTTTCAATAATTTTCAACATAAATACTTTCTATAACTAAGGATTAACAGGTTAGGAGAATAAAAAAAATTCAAAAAAAAAAGTTTGTAAGTTTGTAACTTAAAAAAGTTTTTATTTGATCATATCCCTACATACATACATACATACATACATACATACATATATATATATATATATATATATATATATATATATATATATATATATGTCATGTTCAAGAAAGAACCATTAGACAGAGAACCCACAACTCTTACCTTATATCTAGGATTCTGCCGCAGAACTTCACATACAAAAAATGTCAATATCTATGTATTGTATTTTAAAATTATAATTGAGCACAAACAAGGATGAAAAAACATGTATTTAGATTTATATCCTACAATCTATTTAAAATTTAGGGTTCTGCTTTAGGGTTCTACAGCAGATCTATTCTATGGTTCCATTTTAAGGACTGATTCTCTCTGAAGCGCGACCTTGTATATATATATATATATATTATCAGAGTAAAGTTCAATGGAGTACACAATATATTGGAGTATTGGAGTACAAAGTTGGATAAAATGTAATCTATTCATCTAAATTTCAATTTTTTTGTTCAATAATATTCGTAAACATTTAATAACTTGCACATTATGTTCTACACAACATAAACATTGTAATCAAAAGGTAGAATAATAACTTTTATAAATTACAAGACTCTATGTTCTGCAATATAACTAATAAGCAGAACAATAATGTTAATACTTGTTAAAGTTGAAGGATATTAAAGATTGATAGACAATTATGTGCAAGACAACTTATAAATGATAGATTGTATATAAATTTGTATAATCAAATATATTATTTATGATTAAACTAAAAAATTAAAACTTGTACTCCAATACTCCAATGTTTTTATGTACACCATAGAACTTAACAACCAACACTCAAAACTTACCGAATTTAGTCCGATGAGAAAATTGTGAATCTTTTATGACTAATATTTTCATTATATGGCTCCATGCACTTTATATTATATTCACGAATAAAGTTATTCTTAAATTTTAGAATTTCTCAAATTCACTTAAGATATCTTAAATAGCAATTTAAACTCTCAAATTAGTTTATTAATGATGATCTTAGACTTTTCCATTACGAGAATGCTCAGTTTACATTATGAAATGTTATGCATATAGCAATTATTAATTTTTATATATACTTTTCATTTTTATTATTATTAGGTAAATAAGTCAGAATATGGTTGATTTCACCATCATATTTTATTTTACCTAAAGGAACACTTGCGTAAATGCCAACTTTGGGACGAGTGTATGCTAGGGACTTGGTTGACGGCAACTTTAATTATAAGAAGAGGTTTATTTTTTTATAAAGTGTGTAAACTTGGTATATGCTAGTTTTACTCCTAATTCATGCCACTTATAAAGATAATGGGACTCTTTAGTTTAGTTTAAAAGAAATTATTTTTTATTAAAGTCGTTTGACTCATAAGTAAGAACTTAGTTATAAGTGAAAAATAAATTTAAAATTTATTAGTTTGGATAAATTTAGGTAATTTATAAAGAATATAATTTGTAGCTAATTTATCAGATTAGAATTTTTAGCACCCTATCATTAAAAAGATATTCTACGAACTGTGTTTCTTTTCTAGATTTTCGCACTTGAATCTATTATTCGAAATTGAAATCAAAACATTTACTGAAATTGCGATATTTTATTTTCAATTTTACTTGAACTCAAAATAATATAATTTTTAAGAATTATAATTTTATTTATTTCTGATTAGTCCTTATTTAAGTAAGTTCTCATATTATTTAGATTAATACTTATTTGCATACACAAATCAAGAGAGATTAATAGATATTATGGGTGATAACTTAGCTTGTAACCTTTCTTAGAGTGGAAGATATTAAGTGATCATATTGTGCATGTCAAATTATGTTTCTTGTAACTAGCTAGTTGTCAGTATATCGTCTAAATCAGTCATCATCTTACCTAATAATTTAGGTATGTGAAAAATTCTACTATTATATTTAGGCATAAATATTGGTGGTATTTAGATTTATGCTATACAGGTTCATCCTAAACATTTTAGGGCCCTGTGCTACCAAAACAAATCTGGCTCATAATATAATATCGAAAACTCAATTTTCTTTCTTTATTATAATAATAAATTTTTATTTTGAGATTTAGCTTCGGACCAAATAATTGTTGCAATCAAAAATAAATTAAAGTTGAGAATGAAATTAATAATCATAGATAATTGAAGCCGAAGATCGATTCAAGTAATAAAAGTATAGAATTCGAGACATAAGTACAAGCATATGATGTATTTTTCAAATTTATTGCATGCACCCCTTTATAGCGGGGCCTTATGATATACAAAGAAGAATGAAGAATTGACAGTGGAGTTATAAGGGACCATGATGTGAGCTTCTTGACCCAGAGCAAAATATTGGAAGTAAATTTGGGCTACATGTATTTGAACCAAAAAATATGATAGTACATATTTATCTTATAAGTAAAGATTGGCGGAATGGTGGACAATAAATGATAACACAGTACGAGGGAACTTGACAAAATTCAACTCAAGCTATGACAGCAAAAGTGTGCCAAAAATTCTATTCTCATATGAATGAAACGGGTAAACTATCATGAAATGTTTTGAACAATATAGCTATTTTCTAGTAACGTTTTTAAAGATATAGGTCACTTGTAAACTATACTTTTGCATATATGCATAGACTACCAGAAGGACCGTTAAAGTATAAGAAAACTTTTGACATATGAGGAGAATGAAATTATATCTAGAGGATTGTCGAAGATTAAAAATTGAATGTATATAGGCTACGTCAAAACTTTGTAATCTTATTCTCTGCTTACATTTTAGAAAAATTTGCAAGTGGATTTATGCAAGTGAAATTGCTTTCCCTTGAATCTATACTATAATATAATAAGCCAACATAGGTTTAATTTGTAGTCGTACAAAATTTTGGTTTGGTCATCTCCTTTATAACTGCAAGTCGGTCACATGTAGACTTCTCTTGCTCTTACAATATTAAAGAGTTTTATACCGTTCAAATTACAAACACTTGTGATGTAATAGAAGATAAAAAACTCCACCATTATTCTTTTAAATATAATTTATATATTATTTATATACTATATATTATAATTTTAAATTTATTATATATAATTTAAATTCTAACAACATTTTATTAGTGTTTTAGTATTAATAAATTGAAATCTTATTAAATTATATTAACAAACGGGTTACATTTTTTAACTAATTATAAATTATATTTAAAAAAATGATGGTGGAGTTTTTATCTTATACTATATCAAACTGTTTAGAAATGTAAGACTATGAGAAATCTGCGTGTACACTGTTTAGAGATGTAAGACTATGAGAACTCTAGGTAAAGCGGGACCAAATCAAAATATTGTACGACTACTATCCTTTTAAATATAATTTATTTATAATAAAACAAAATTAGTTGATTAATATAATTTAATTAGATCCAATTAATTAATCTATAATACTAAAATAATATTAAAAGTTATATTATAAATAATAAATTAAGAATTATATAGTCGCCCGTGCTTCGCAGGGGTTAAAGGCTAGTATATTTAACATCTCACAACACTTTTAAGCAAATATTATGGTTGATTGTATTTTACTTAAGAAAATTTGCGGTTGAAATGTATTCCAGATAGTTGAAAACACTAATATACTAATTTTGAAGATATCTTCTTACTTTTTGTATTTGTTCTTATAAAATATTATCTATAAAATTCAAATGAGTATTGTTAATCAATAAAGTTTAAATATTGTGGTTTACGTTTAATCCTCTGCAAACTCAAGGAACCTAACATCATTAGTTCTATATTCGACATTTATTTCAGTTTGTTACACGGAATTTATAATATATTGTAACCCGGTAGCGCTGTTATTAGTGTGAGAACACTATTTGTTCAGAACAATACAACATCTAAAAAAAAATAAGTGCAAAACAGTTGTTCTGTTCTGCACTTTTTGGAAAGTGTAGAACAACTTTTCTCATTGTTCTCACAACCAAACTGTTCTCAGTTGAATCATGGCCTATTTTAACAAAATATAAAAAGATTGTCCTGTATTTACAATTAAGATTGAGCATTTGTTTTGTCAGATTTTGTAATTATAAGAGTTAAGTGCACTTAGTACGTGTAATTTGGTCGTGACACCACATTACTCCGTTAATATTTTAGGGGTATTTGTGTATTTTAATTCCTCTAACCGCTTTGTGGTCTATTTAACAGAGCATACAATCCCAAAATATTAGCCAATCTTCTGTAAACCCTAATTAATTATTTAGTGCGGGCCGTGTTAATAATGAAAAAATTACGGTTAATCAAAAGATCGCGTAACATTTTAGTGTTGTCTACCCAATTAAATAGGCCATATAGGCATTAGAGAAACGATAAGACGCAAATATCCTAAAAAAAAGTCTAAAGGAATTATTTAGGATAGAAGAAATTGCACACGTACACAAAGTATACTTAACACTAATTATAAGTATCGTTTATAATTATAAAGTACGTAAGAATCATGTTTATTTTATATATAATGAAAAATTCTTGTTTTATGATAAAAAACTATATAAATTCTTATTTCTACATATCAGGCATATATTTAAGCCCATATAAAGAGATATCAGGCTTGCCAAAGCCGTTGAAACTCAGACTTGTTATGTGTATATAATTTGCACAGAAAAGAAAAATAGGATGCTGGGAACTGCACTACTTCTTCCAAACTAAAAGCAACGTACATGAATATATATATAAACTGGGCACACACAGGTCGTGGCACTAAACTAGGAAACTGAAATCCTAAAATAAAGCAACTAGCCAACTACTGATACTTTCTTGCTATCCACTATCTGACTTATTCAAACGTAACATAAAAACTTAACTAAATAAAAAAAAAATTAATAACTAAATCTAAGATTATTCCAACAATCAACCCCTTGATCTTAAATTATTAATAACTAAATCTAAGATTATTCCAACAATCAACCCCTTGATCTTAAATTTGTTATCCGCCTGTCTGGCTTTCAACTTAACCCATCTGGTTGGCGCGTCTGGCCTTTTGTTTTGCCCGTCTGGCATGTCTTATTTGCCTGTCTGGCATTTTTATTTTCCCCGTCTCGCACGCCACTATGTCTATAACAAAGCTGGTTCATCATTCTCGACCTGTGCGAGGTTCACTTCTTGCTTCTGTTCTTTGTCTCATCGATATTATAACATTCTGCACATCATTCTCGACCTGTGCGAGGTTCACTTCTTGCTTCTGTTCTTTGTCTCATCGATATTATAACATTCTGCAGCATAGTGTCCAAAGATGTTGCAGTTATAGCACTTTATTTTGCTCTTGTCACGTCCATCATTTTTGCCGTATGATCCTTCACAGCCTCTTGCCTTCCATTTATGAGTTAGAAGCAGCTGATTCCCATTGTCTTCAACATGCCCACGAATCCTCTCTTCATGAGCTTTTAGCCTCCCGATTAGCTCTTTGACAGTCATTGTCTTAAGCTTACCAAATTGTTCTATCGTAGAAGCAATTTGTACAAACTTGTGTGGGACAGCACGCAATATTTTTTTCACCACGTAGGACTCTTCCATCGGTTCACCCAGAGTGCGTATGTTTATCATAATACCACCTAGCTTCATGTAAAACCCGTCCAAACTCTCTGTCTCCTTCATGGACAAACCCTCAAACTCAGACCTGAGTGTCTACACCTTTGCCTCTTGAACTCTTTCTGCCACCCTATACATAGTCTTTATTGCTTCCCACGCCACCTTAGCCGTTTTTTTACCGGCCAGAGTTAACATAAACTCCTCCGGAATGCCTTGATAAATTGCTGCCAGCGTCATTTTATCCATCCGTGTTGTTACATCCACCTTCGGGTCACTAGGCTCCATAGCCTCCCAAACTCCCTCAGCTTCCATGAAGACCTGCATCTTCATTGACCACGCTGTGTAGTTGGATTTTGTCAACATCGGATAATTTATACTCACTGTTCCCTCCTTGACTTTTGATGCCTCCATAGTCATCAACCTCGACATATATTTTGTCATAAACAACCAGGCTCTGATGCCACGTGTTGAAACTCAGACTTGTTATGTGTATATAATTTGCACTGAAAAGAAAAATAGGATGCTGGGAACTGCACTACTTCTTCCAAACTAAAAGCAACGTACAGGAATATATATAAACTGTGCACACACAGTCGTGGCCCTAAACTAGGAAACTGAAATTCTAAAATAAAGCAACTAGCCAACTACTGATACTTTCTTGCTATCCACTATCTGACTTATTCAAACGTAACATAAAAACTTAACTAAATAAAACAAATAATTAATAACTAAATTTAAGATTATTCCAACAAGCCCAATAAAACATTAGGATGAAAATTAGGTATAACATATTTGATGCCGCCCTCATTAAGCACTGTAAGTAAGAAACAAATCATCATACAATTTACATTAGTAGATTGCTCTTGGAGAGATTTATCAAATATACATCAATCTCATATGAACTTGTTTTCATCAGTATTGATTTAATAATCTTCATGCTAATGACTTTATTCATGGAAACGGAATACACGGATCCATCATGATTGAACTCGCTAATACATCTACAGTTATGAAGCATCATTGCAGGTATGATATCTTTTAGTTAAGATTGTTATGCTTCTTTACCGAATTTTATCTGTTATATGTCAAAATGTTAATATTGTGATAATAAAGTTGAATTTATAATAGATGAGTCCGAAACTATCCTCAATTCGCCAATTCGTAATATGTATAATATTATTTAAAATCATAAAAATTTTGGAGGTGTGTGTGTGTGAAATTTCACACAGTTACGTCTGATCATATAATCAACACAGAGTTGTCCTTAGAAACTTGATCAAGTGTAGTAAGGTAAGAAATAATTCTTCTTCCAAAAAGTTTGCACTTAGTGTAAGGAGGATGATTGGAAATTCAAGTGGAGTATACTCATCCTCTTATCAATACTGTTCATATTTTCCTTCACAAGACTTCGGTGGATGAGCATCCCCTTTAAAAAACATATGTATCAACCAAAGATTATAAATTATTGCTATAAAATTTACTAGACGAAAGATTACAGTAATATGAGTGTCGAAATGCTTCTTCTCAAATATTCTTGACTAATTTTTTTAAGCAGGGTCCATCCTAGTTATCACCAGAGATGCACAAAAGGTCCATAGGGCCGGGTTGTGATCGGGCCCTATAAAGACGGGGCTTTTTGATGAAAACCCTAGACGAACTTTGACTTAATTAATTGGGCCGAAGTTTCTTAAAATAGTTGAGTCCACTTAGGTCCTCAAAATAAATTGAACCCCGTTTGTATGAAAGCCTCATCGGAATGTAATCAGAGTTATTATCTTTTAAAACTTGAGTAAATGAGTTAGTATTATATTGACTTTAGACATTTATTTTCTTTTTCTTATATATTTTAATATTATAATTTAAGACTTAAATTAGATTTGGGTTTATTATCGAAAAGGAGAATGGAAGGGCCAATCTTTGTGTGGAAAGCCTGGGAAGAAGAATATGTGAGATGGTTAGAATCTCTCCACGATGCAGATGCAGTCACAGATATAGTGATGTGAATGAAGTTCTGGCTGAGACTGCTGAACCGCTGCCTAGTTTAATTATGCCTCTGCTGTGATATCAGAAAGAATGGTTAGCTTGGGAGCTGCAGCAAGAAGAATCTGCAGCCTGAGGAGGCATACTTGCAGATGAGATGGGAATGGGCAAGACTGTTCAAGCCATCACACTTGTACTGGCTAAGCAGGAACTTAAAGGAGCCGTGGATGGAGCTTTCCCCAACCAAGTTCATCTTTTGGCTTGCCAAAAGTGAAGGCTACCCTATAATTGCTGTGACGCAATGGGATGAGATTAGCCGCTTTACCTTGACAGGTAGCAACAAGGTGCTGGTTTATCACGGATCCAAGAGGGGAAGGTCCCTTCATGAATTCTCAGATCATGATTTTGTTATTACTACATATTCAGTCGTCGAAGCTGAATACAGGAAATATTTTGATTTTTCATTGGGCGGGTGCTTTTTAGTACCCAAATATTTTCTAACACCAAAACTCCCTCATTTCTTTCATTTCCACATTTCAGTACTCTCTCATCTCACTCTGAGGTATCTCTCATATCTCTCTCTCATCTCTCTAGTTCGTTTATCTCTCCCACGCATCTCTCTCAGTTAGGGTTCATTTCTCTTGTGCGCCTTTTTTAATTTGTGCAGGGTAGGACTTGAAATTAATGACAGACCCATGAAGCGCCCGTTGATTGATTTTGAGAAGCTATCTTTGTCTCAGTCATACCCAGAAGGTGTGTTTTTACCCATTCAAGAATAAAAAATTTGTGCATGAAAGCAAGGGAATGCTACTATTGAAGATGGTGATTCTGTGGCAAACAACATTGCAGAAAGCAAGAAGACACAAAAAAGGCCCATGAATCAAACTGGCTTCTTGGCAGAGCTAGAAAATCAAGGAGAACTAACTAGATGTTCGTTGTTTATTTTGACTTGTGATGTTTGTATATTTGTTTGAACTTTAAAGTAGATCTTGGTGAGATTTTTGACTTATGCTTTAGTATTTTAATTTTTAATGGTTTATATTGTGGGAATAAGTGGTATTACAATATACAGATAAAATGCTATCAAAAAAACTAAGAGATATATTACAATAGACTTTAAATGTTGCACATAAATGTTATAATTCATTAATATAAAAATATAGAAATGGGCATAAAATATTTAAAAAATGCTCATTAAAAAAACCAAATAAGTTTTGCACATAAATGTTGCAAAAAAACTATGAAACGTTGTAAAAAACCAAATAAGTGTTGCATAAAAATGTTACAATAAGCTATTGTAATGCCTAAAAATGTTACTTAAAGGGCTAAATATGTTGTAATATCTGGCTATTGCAAGACTTTAGAAAGAGTTGGAGGAAAAGTGTTGCCTTTGATTACCTCAACGTCCGCAAATGCAAGCCTTAATTTTAGGTCAAATGTTACAATAGACTCTATTGTACTCTCTCGGTCCCATTTTAACTGCTTTTTTAGAGAGATGCACATAAACCAATTTTTACATTTATTAAGGTGTTTATCTCAATAATTTTACATAGCTACCCCTAATAAAGTCAAACCAATCTATTATTTGTATTGCATAGGAAATATAAGCTACATTAATGAGGGGCAAAATTGATTCACCTACCAAATAATGTATGAAAACAAGAAAAGTCACTTATATTGGGACAACAATCAAATTCTAAAAAGGCTCTTAAAATGGGACGGAGGGAGTAGTACTTTTAGGCCTTTAAGCAATATTTTTTCGGGCTTGCCATAGGCCAAATATGACGTAGTGGTATATAAGAATATAGAGGGTTGGGCTGATTTAAATGGAGACCATATCTTTATTGGAGACCGGAGACTATTTATACACTCAAAGAAAAACGTTAAAAAATCTTTTATTATGCAAAACATTTGTGCTAGTAGTACATATATGATCTCCAAAGTCTCTAATAAAATAGTTGTTTCCATATATGATCTCCTAAGAAGGTTTATAGTTTGCAAATACATCCATGATCAAATGTTGAACACCATTTTATGTCCTTAGGTAATGAAATCAGTCGTTGACACAAATACCCCACAATACCCACCAACTTAACATTCTTGGGACAAACACCCACACCACCCCACAACTTAACATCTTTGCATACTTGCTCATATTTGCTCAAAATTCCATAAAATCATGAGACAAATGATTTTATACATTTAATACTACTAGTCCACTTGCTTGAGCTAATCATACACACTAAGTAATCATTGTATTGTAATGATCATTTACATGTATTATGATACTACAAACAGGACTAGGAAGTTACTCAAGTACACCATCAGCATACAAGAAGAAAGATGATTCTAAGTATTAATTTCTTTTTCAATTTATATTCACTTTCTCCTTGTTGATATTTTTCTGTTGTCTGCAAAAAGATCAATTAATGTTAAAGCTAGTATATATGGTCTTACTCTTTATTTTTCAGTTCTTTATTTGGTGGTGGATTAAGTTTTCAACACTTGTGTTGTGTATGATTGGGATGAATGAATATGGAAAGAATTGAATGGAATTTGAACTATATTATTGACAAATGTTTATTAATTTCATTTCTTCCTCCATTCCATTCCTTACACCATATACTGGAGATCACACCCTCCCAATTTCATAACGAATGCTTCATTCCTTCCAATACTCGTTTTCTTCTCAAATCTCATTATATAACAATTTGGTACTCACTCAATGTTTTTCAAAAACTTTCCCTACCTCTTCTATTTTCATTATTCTTAGTCATTTCATTTCATTCCAACCAAACACAACATTAGGAATTCTGGTATTTACAAACACTTCAGCCAACTAATACGATTTAAGCTGGTTCAACATTTGTTTAGAGTTGAATCCTACAAATTTTTTGTTTAATTTAGCCTCGGCATTTTTAATCACACTATATTTAGTCACTATTGTCTCATACCTTTTTTTATCTCCATAAAACTTCCTTATAATTTTTTATTCGGCTCTCGTCATTTCATTTCATCGAAGTGAACACAACCTAAAACTTAAGATATATTTGTAACACTTTTCTAATCCAATGTCATTACATTGATATGTAATAATAAATAAAAAACTAGAAAAGAGAGTCAATATATTAGGGTCTTGTTCCCTCACAACGGCGTGTCAGGGTGGGGTTATCCAACACACTGTACCCGGTATGTTAGATCTATATTTCAAGGGCTCACATCCAATCTTTTTTTTAATGGATCCGCGGAAAGGAGAACTCTCTTTCCGCGGATATTATCCGCGGAAAGGAAAAACTCCCGTTCCGCGGATATTTATAGCGGATACATTAAAAAAAGATTGGATCTTAGCCCTTGAAATATAGATCTAACGGGCCCGCGTACAGTGTGTTAGATAACCCTTTCCTGAAACGCGGTTGTCATGGAACAGGACCTTGTATTATAAACATGTAGTAAGGGTATAATATCCAAACTTATTATTAAAATTTCAGGCAAAATGTGAAGTGATCCTTTGGACCCCCAAAATATGGAGTCACTTTAAATATGTCTCGTACTGATGGTTGTAGTCCACAACATTTAGACGCCATTATTTTCAATATAATCATGAGTCAACTAATTAACATTGAGGAAGGTGGCATTGATGATAAGCGCTTAATTATCATCTTTACTCATTTGAGTATAATACAAAAAGATTATTAGAAAGAAAATAGGGTCAAAATAATAATTGAAATAGTAGAGGACGAACTCTGCATTAGGAAAATATAAGTTATTGCCTTTGCCGGCTGCCCACATATTTCAGGGCTCCACATATTATACTATATTAACAAATATATTGTTATAACTAAAATTATTTAATACAAGTTTTAACTCTAAAATCTTTTAGTACACCATATTTTACATATTATTTGACATTTTTTTATAAGCACAGATATTTATTCTTAGCCGAACCATGAAAAGTAAATATTCAAATGATAAGTATTAAATACTTGATTAATTAATATATCAATATTATGAATAAAGAGAATATATTCTATGTCGAAGTGCCATGTAAATATGTGACATTATGTCTACTGCAAGTGCACGGTGTCCGTTATAAACAGAGCGAGTACCGTCGAATTCCTAAATTTAATATATTTAATCTAATTATTATATATTATTTCACAAGAAAAACGTGTGTCGGAGGATTTTACTAACTAAACAATGTCAAGGGTTTATCCTGTGTTGTCTCGGGACACTTGGTTCAACTCTGGCTCACCCCGAAAATTATTTGAACAAATACTAAATTGTAAGGCATATAAGCGTGCATTGTCAAAAGAATATGATATAAATCAATTTACTAAAGTCTGGAACAATTAAGGTCCCATGCTTTACCCAAAAGCTAGTTATGTGATACAATTCGAACTAATAAATATCCGGAACACGAAACCATTATAGGACTATAATTTATTAATCTGCAAGAATTATTTATCTGCAAGAATTTTAAATTGTATAAGTATCGTATTCAACCCCCTTCTTCCATACTTTGGGACCTAACAATTTATCCAAATGTACTTTATTAATAATAAAAAATGAATTTATATTTGTTTGATTTTGTATATAAATATCATTTACAATTACGAAGGTATGTGAGAATCATGTTTTATATGATAAAAAAATCTTGTTTTATGATAAAAATAGATATTCTTATTTCTACATACAACGGATATATTTAGGCCCAGAAAGATATCGGGTTTGGCAAAGCCCAATAAAACCCTACCATAAAAATTACATATAACCTATTTGATGTGGCCCTCAATAGGCATGAATGGTAATGAACAAATGTTCATTACAATAGTAGATTTGCTCAACATAGAGATTTGATCAACTATACATCGATTTATGATTTGTACTTGTTTTCATCGTTATGATTTAGTAGTCTTCACGCCAATGATCTTATTCAATTCAGCGCTTGGGAATGGAATACACGGAATCTCTATCATGGTTGAACTCGCTAATAAAGCAATAATTAAGAAGCACCATTACAGGTGTGATATCTTTTAGTTGAGATTATTATGCTTCCGTACCAAATTTCATCCTTTAGATGCCAAAATGTTAATATATGTGTTCGAAAATATTCGAGTTTATCTCTCAATTGATGGTTTTACATCTTAATCGAGTTGTTTATCAAGGGGTAAGTATTTTTGCATCTCTTAGGAAGAGGAATCTGGTTTACTTTATCTACTATGTTGTGTTTGGAATGGGAGAAGAGAATGGAATGGAATGAAATGAGTAAAATTACTTAAAACTAATAGAGTTAGGAGGAAGTTTTGAAATAAATTTAAGTGAGTGCAAAATTGCTATGATGAGATTTGAGAAGAAATTGGGGGTAGGAGAGAATGGAGCATTCCATCTCAAATCGAAGGTATGATCTAACACATAATGTGAGGAATGGAATGGGGGAAAGAATGAAAATTGTTAACAATTACTCATAATATAGTTCATTTTTCATTCCATTCCTTCCGGAATCGCATTCACTCAGCCAAACACAACACTAGTGTTTTAATTTAGTTTGAGTTTATAGTTTTACTTGAAACCCAAATTATTAAATTAAGGGGTTTTGATTTTGTTATTGCATTCAATATACCAAGAAGTTCTTGTACTGAAGCTTAAGAGTTGGAGGGGGCTGATGAAAATGCAGCAGCTTCGCCCCCTTAAAACAGCTCTTTATGCTTTTATCGGATCTTCTTCAGCAGGTAAACTTTCATTTTATGGTGCTAATTAGATGTTGCATTTTCTTAGAGATATCAGCAGTGATCTCTCCAATCTCAGAAAGACAGAGTCCAGAAGCAGAACCTTTCTAAAAGCATCTACACTTTCTGGCTCCCTTTTTCTCAGCATCTACAGGGTCTTTGACCTAAGTAACTACACGATGTTATACTCCATCATTAACAGAGATGTGCACGAATTTTATTTCAGGTGAGGTTTTATATGCATATAACTAGCATTATTATAGTGTCCTAAAGATTATAAATTGGAGTTTAGTAATGTACTTTATTGTTCTCATTTAATGTCATTAAAAAAATAGAGCAAAAAACCGACCCGATACAGAAAAGATGAAAAACAAAAGAGACCGAGACCAATGCTAGGTCAGTTATGTCAAAGACAATATGGTTTTGATGACGTGGGAGGTTGTAACTGACCGATTTTAACGGCCGATGTTGCCCTTTCTTTTGGTAGTGTGTACTACTCTTACCTACTGTTATGGTTTCTAACTCCTCGTGTGAAAACTTTAGTGAACTTTGATAAGTTATACAAAATTTTTTTCTTTAACTAATTAATTTGGGAATATTTTAGCAATTAAGACTCAGGTGTACTTTTTTTAAATGTGTGTGGTATAACTGTGCATCTGCGACATTAATTTGACACGTCTTCATGACAAACAGCCCAGGAATGTTGGCGTTCATTTATCCACCCAAATCTGGCAATCACATAATTCGTCTTAAGATTCTTTCAATGGAGGATGGATCTGTTCTTAAATCCTTTAATTATCGCCATCATCGGAAAAGAAAGGTCGTGGAATTAGTTGAACTGTGTAATGAAAAGCTAGTTGTCAAGCAGGAGAATAAGAAACTACAAATTCTTGATGTATGTATTCTGTCTCCTTTATTGTAAAGCGCCTCAACAACACAGTGAAATTCCCTGATCATCATCTCACCAATCTCAGAAAGACAGAGTCCAAAAGCAGAACCATTCTAAAGAAAAATTGTGAACAGAATTAGAACCTGAAGACAAGCCTACTGAATCACGGGAAGTTCTCTTCGCAGCATCTCAAAGTCCTTAAATGGATCTAGCTTCTCTATACACTCAAGTTCTTCTTTAGAAAAGGGAATTGAAGCTTGGGGCCAGGTGATCCATTCAAAATACGGATCCTCTAAATTTACTGGCAGACAGAGGCCATGATCAATTGGAACTATTTCCGCTTCACCAAAACTTCCAACAACTTTCAGTTCCCTGACCAGAAGGTTTCCTGCACGTCTGACTGTATTTAAAATCTTAATATCCAGTATCCCGATATGATGTACAGCGGTGACAGGGAAATTTGATGTCCCATGATCACTGGCATCAAAATTATGGGGGGTAAATTGCTGAAATTGATGAACAGTGGCAATCTTTCTTACAATCTTTTTTGCTTTTCGATTTGTTTCAATTAACACGATTGTTAATACAGAAAATTGAGTGACTGATCTTCTCCAGTGCAATGGGATTGGGTGGTACATTAGCAAAGTGGTCACAGTCCAGAATATTAATATCACCTCAACGAGCAGTTTTATTACATTGTTTAAATGTGATATGGAGCCTAAGTTTATCAAGTTTCAGTATCTGATATGTGACGCAATGTGATATGTGATGCAATGGGTGAATGAGATTAGCCGCTTTAATTTGACAGGTAGCAAAAAGGTGCTGGTTTGTCATGGATCCAAGAGGGACAAGACCCTTCATGAATTTTCAGATCAAGACTTTGTTATAACTACATATTCAATCGTCGAAGCAGAATGCAGATATTAGGAGAGGCAACTGTCTGAAACTTGGACACTAAAGTGGGAAAATTTACACGTATGAGCAGTGGCGGAAGGAGCATAGCTACCCAAGGGTTAATTGCCCATCCTTAAATCTTTTGGTGTTCTGTTTATGGATTAGCGGAGTATTTATTTAAGTATTACTCGTGTTGAATTTGTTTTTACTTGCTTTGTACACTACGCCATATTTGGCCTATTGCAAGTCCCAAATAATTAATGTTGCATAAAGTGATGCTATATACTAAAAATTTTCAAGTATGTTGTAACAATTTATATTGTGTTGCATGGATAGAAAAATGTTGGACGGTTATAAACATTTTTTTAAGAAATTACAAAACTATGGACTGTTGCAATACTCTGAGAAAAGCGTTGTAATAAATATTTTCTAACACCAAAACTCCCTCATTTCTTTCATTTCCACATTTCAGTACTCTCTCATCTCACTCTGAGGTTTCTCTCATATCTCTTTCTCATCTCTCTAGTTCGTTTATCTCTCCCACGCATCTCTCTCAGTTAGGGTTCATTTCTGTCATGCACCTTTTTTAATTTGTGCAGGGTAGGACTTGAAATTAATGACAGACCCATGAAGCGCCCGTTGATTGATTTTGAGAAGCTATCTTTGTCTCAGTCATACCCAAAAGGTGTGATTTTTACCCAATCAAGAATAAAAATTTGTGTATTTTTTGAGAATGTGCGTCTGTGTTGTGTTTGTTGTCCTATGATGGGTTACCTATAAATTGATTTTGATTACAATATATCTTACACAGTAGATAATAGAGTGCCCCAACTTAATTCTCAGTCAAAAATATAGCTACCGGAGCCAACTTTAAGTAACCTATGTAATTTAGGCCTTTGTATGTAAATTTGCTCTCTATATATGTAATTAAGGACATAGAACATATAAGGGGCGTTTGGATCTCCCTCCCTAAATTTTTTTATAGACAAAATATCCCTCGGACGATGGTCAAGAAGAGAGTGCTATTGTTGAAGATGGTGATTCTGTGGCAAACAACATTGCAGAAAGCAAGAAGGCACAAAAAGCACCAGCCCATGAATCAAACTGGCTTCTTGGCAGAGCTAGAAAATCAAGGAGAACTAAACAGATGTTGGTTGTTTATTTTGACTTATGATGTTTGTGTGATATATTTGGTTGAACTTTAAAGTAGATCTTAGTGGGATTTCTGACTTATACTTTAGTATTTCAATTTTAATGGTTTATATTGTGGGAATAAGTGGTATTACAATATACAGATAAAATGCTACCAAAAAAACTAAAAGATACATTACAATAGACTTTTAATGTTGCACATAAATGTTACAATTGATTAATATAAAAATATAAAAATGGGCATATAATATTGTAAAAAATGCTCATCAAAAAAACCAAATAAGTGTTGCACAAAAATTTTGCATAAAAAACTATGAAACGTTGTAAAAAAATCAAATAAGTGATGCATAAAAATGTTACAATAGACTATTGTAACGCCTAAAAATGTTACTTAGAGGGCTAAAGATGTTGCAATATCTATTGCAAGACTTTCGAAAGTGTTGCAATAAAAGTGTTGCCTTTGATGACCTATTGCAACGGACGCAAATGCAAGCCTTAATTTTAGGTCAAATGTTACAATAGACTCTATTGTAATACTTTTAGGCCTCTCAGCAAGATTTTTTCGGGCTTGCAATAGGCCAAATATGGCATAATGGTATATACGAATTTGAGGGTTGGGCTGATTTAAATGGAGACTATATCTTTATTGGAGACCGGAGACTATTTATATACTCAAAGAAGACAGTTAAAAAATCTGTGATTATGCAAAACATTTGTGCTAGTACTACATATATGATCTCCAAAATGTCTAATAAAATAGTGGTTTCCATATAAATTTTTCCTCGGAAGGTTTATAGTTTGTAAATACATTCATGATCAAATGTTGAACATCATTTTATGTCCTTAGATATTATTTTTAAAATAATAATTAATCGTTAAAAGTAACAATAAATATTGTCCCTCCTTATTTCGGTTTCTTGTTCCGCCATTGTGAATGAGTGAGCACCCCTATATGCGCCGTATCTTTTCATACATCCTTAATAATACTAGTCTACTTGCTTGAGCTAATTATACACACCAATTTGTTTGTATGCTATTAGAAAAGTAAAATTACATGTATGAAAGGCAATGAAATCAGTCGTTGACACAAATACCCCTCAATACCCACCAACATAACATTCTTGGGACAAACACCCACACCACCCCTCAACTTAACATCTTTGCATACTTGCTCATATTTGCTCAGAATTCCATAAAATCATGAGACAAATGATTTTATACATTTAATACTACTAGTCCAATTGCTTGAGCTAATCATACACACTAAGTAATCAACAGATATATTGTATTGTAATGATCATTTACATGTATAATGATATTACAAACAGGAGTAGAAAGTTACTCAAGTACAAACAGGAGTAGAAAGTTACTCAAGTACACCATCAGCATACAAGATGAAAGATAATTATAAGTATGAATTGTTTTTTCAATTTATATTCACTTTCTCCTTGTTAATATTTTTCATGTTGTCTGCAAAAAGATTAATGTTAAAGCTAGTATATAAGGTCTTACTCTTTATTTTTCGATTCTTTTTTCCATGGTGGATTAAGTTTTCATCACTTATGTTGTGTATAATTGGGATCTTCCTCAGGAGGTAAAGTTTTATTTTATGGAATGTTAGTTGCTATGTAAACATGTGCATGGTGAATTTTTAATGGTTTATATTGTGGGAATAAGTGGTATTACAATGTATAGATAAAATGCTATCAAAAAAACTAAAAGATACATTACAATATACTTTAAATGTTGCACATAAATGTTACAATTCATTAATATAAAACTATAAAATTGGGCAAAAAATATTGTAAGAAATGCTCATTAAAAAAACCAAATTAATTAGTGTTGCACAGAAATGTTCAAAAAAAATGCTTTGCAAAAAAAATGTTGCATAAAAAACTATGAAATGTTGTAAAAAAAATCAAATAAGTGTTGCATAAAAAATGTTACAATAAGCTATTGTAACGCCTAAAAGTGTTACTTAAAGGGCTAAAGATGTTGCAATATCTGGCTATTGCAAGACTTTTAAAAGTGTTGCAATACAAGGAAAAGTGTTGCCTTTGTTGACCTATTGCAACGGCCGCAAATGCAAGCCTTAATTTAAGGTCAAATGTTACAATAGACTCTATTGTAATACTTTTAGGCCTTTAAGCAATATTTTTTCGGGCTTGCAATAGGCCAAATATGGTGTAGTCGTATATACGAATATAGAGGGTTGGGCTGATTTTAATGGAGACCATATCTTTATTGGAGATCGGAGACTATTTATATACTCAAAGAAGAACGTTAAAAAATCTATTATTATGCAAAACATTTGTGCTAGTAGTACATATATGATATCCAAAGTCTCTAATAAAATAGTTGTTTCCATATAAATTTTTCCTAGGAAGGTTTATAGTTTGCAAATACATCCATGATAAAATTTTGAACACCATTTTATGTCCTTAGATATTATTTTTAAAATAATAATTAATCGTTAAAAGTAACAATAAATATTGTCCCTCCTTACTCTGGTTTCTTGTTCCGCCATTGTGAATGACTGAGCACCCATGTATGCGCCGTATCTTTTCATACATCCTTAATAATACTAGTCTACTTGCTTGAGCTAATTATACACACCAATTTAATTTGTTTGTATGCTATTAGAAAAGTAAAATTACATGTGTGAAAGGTAATGAAATCAGTCGTTGACACAAATACCCTACTATACCCACCAGCTTGACATTCTTGGGACAATCACCCACACCACCCCTCAACTTAACATCTTTGCATACTTGCTCATATTTGCTCAAAATTCCATAAAATCATGAGACAAATGATTTTATACATTTAAAACTACTAATCCACTTGCTTGAGCTAATCATACACACTAAGTAATCAACAGATATATTGTATTGTAAATGATCATTTACATGTATAATGATATTACAAACAGGAGTAGAAAGTTACTCAAGTACACAATCAGCATACAAGAAGAAAGATGATTATAAGTATGAATTGTTTTTTCAATTTATATTCACTTTCTAGCTCCTTCTTGATATTTTTCCTGTTGTCTGAAAAAAGATTAATGTTAAAGCTAGTATATAAGGTCTTACTCTTTATTTTTCGATTCTTTATTCGGTGGTGGATTAAGTTTTCATCACCTTATGTTGTGTATGATTGGGATGAATGAATATGGAAGGAATTGAATGGAATTTGAACTATATTATGGACAAAAGTTTATTAATTTCATTTTCTCTCCATTCCATTCCTTACATCATATACTAAAAATCACAACCCCCCCCCCCCCCTCCAATTTCAGAAGGAATACTTCATTCCTTCCAATACTCATTTTCTTCTCAAATCTCATTATAACAATTTGATACTCACTCAATATATATTTTTCAAAAACTTTCCCTACCTCTTCTATTTTCATTTATTTTTAGTCATTTCATTTCATTCCAACCAAACACAACATTAGGAATTCTGGTATTTACAAACACTCAGCCAACTAATACGATTTAGCTGGTTCAACATTTGTTTAGAGTTGAATCCTACAAATTTTCTGTCTAATTTAGCCTCAGCATTTTTAGTCACACTCATATTCAGTCACTATTGTCTCATACCTTTTTTTATCTCCATAAAAAATTCTTATAATTTTTTATTCCGCTCTCTTCGTTTCATTTCATCCAAGTGAACACAGCCTAAAACTTAAGATATATTTGTAACACTTTTCTCATCCAATGTCATTACATTGATATGTAATAATAAATAAAAAACTAGAAAAAAGAGTCAATATATTATAGGGTCATGTTCCTGCAAACGCTTGTCAGGGAGGGGTTATCCAACATACTGTGCAGGGGCCGTCAGATCTATATTTCAAGGGCTCGGATCCAATCTTTTTTTTAATAGATCCGCAAATATTATCCGTGGAAAAGAGAATATCCGCGGAAAGGAAAAACTCCATTCCGTGGAAAGGAAAAACTCCCGTTCCGCGGATATTTATAGTGGACACATTGAAAAAAATTGGATCTAAGCCCTTAAAATATAGATCTAACAGCCCAGTGTGTTAGATAACCCTTCCCTGACACGCGTTGTCCGGGAACACAACCGTATAATATGAGAACTCATTATAAAAATTTCAGGCAAAGTGTGAAGTGATCCTTTGGACCCCCAAAATATGGAGTCACTTTAAATATGTCTCATAGTGATGATTGTAGTCCACAAATTTAGACGGCATTATTTTCAATATAATCATGAGTCAACTAATTAACATTGAGGAAGGTGGCATTGATGATAATTTCTTAATTGTCATCTTTACTCATTTCAGTATAATACAAAAAGGTTATTAGAAAGAAAATAGAGTCAAAATAACAATTGAAATAGTAGAGGACGAACTCTGCATCAGGGAAATATAAGTTATTGCCTGTGCCCGCTGCACGCATATTTCAGGGCTCCACATATTATACTTTATTAACAAATATATTGTTATAACTAAAATTATTTCATACAAGTTTTAACTCTAAAATCTTTTAGTACACCATATTTTAAATATTAATTATTTGACATTTTTTTATAGGAACAGATATTTATTCTTAGCCAAACCATGAAAACTAAATATACAAATGATAATTAAGTATTAAATTATACTTGATTAATTTATATATTATATTATGAATAAAGAGAATTCTATGATGTGTCGTTTGGTTAGATGAATGTTTTTCATGTACATAAAAGAAGCTCTCCGATTCCTTTGGTATTGTATTTCGATACAATTCAATGACGTGAAAGTCTTATGACAAAAAAAATGTACTTTATTAACAATAAAGAATGAATTTATATTTGTTAGATTTTGTATACAAATATCATTTACAATTACGAGAAGTGTGTGAGAATCATGTTTTATATGATAAAAAAAATCTTATTTTATGATAAAATAGATATTCTTATTTCTACATACACCGGATATATTTAGGCCCATATAGATATCGGGTTTGGCAAAGCCCAATAAAACCCTACCATAGAAATTACATATAACCTATTTGATGTCGCCCTCAATAGTCATGAATGATAATGAACAAATGTTCATTACAATAGTAGATTTGTTCAACATAGAGATTTGATCAACTATACATCGATTTAACATCGATTTATGATCTATACTTGTTTTCATCGTTATGATTTAGTACTGATCTTCACGCCAATGATCTTACTCAGAGTTTGTGAATGGAATACACGGAATCTATCATGGTTGAACTCGCTAATAAATCAAATTAAGAAGCACCATGACCGGTATGATATCTTTTAGTTGAGATTATTGTGCTTCTTTATCGAATTTCATCCTTTAGATGCCAAAATATAAATATCCTAGATTGATTGTCTTAATTGATTCTTCGCCTCTCGTCTCGTGTTTTAGTTTCAATTAGAATTATGCTTTGTATTCGTCCATCAAGGATGAAAATTTGAGTACATGGTTCGAGTTCATCTCTCAACTCATGGTTTTACATCTTAATCGAGTTGATTATATCAAAGAGTAAGTATTTTTGCATCTCTTAGGAAGTGGGTTCTGGTTTACTTTATCTCCTAGAGTTTTAATTTAGTTTGAGTTCATGAGTTTTTATTGAAACCCTAATTATTAGTATTAAGGGTTTTGATTTTGTTATTTGCATTCAATATATTTGTTTTACTATGTGAGTAAATAAATGTTTAATGTATATTACCAAGAAGTTCTTGTACTAGAGCTTAAGAGTTGGACGGGGCTGATGACACTACGCCATAAGTGCTCATATGCAACGCTCAATAGTGTTGCCTTATACCCCAAATGGTGTTGCCTTAGGCACGAAATCGAGATATGCAACACTTCCTGAGCGTTGCATATGCGAGCCTTGCCTTTGACCTATAAGGCAACGCTTATGGCTATATAATGCAACACCGAATATGTATTGCATTATACCTATAATGCAACACCACAGTTTCATAAAGGCAACATTTATTGGTGTTGCCCCTAAAGATGGACACACAACAGAGATGGGTACCACGTCATCTGCCACGTCAGCTGGGTCCCTCCTGACACGTCATTGATGAGTCACTTGCCATGTCATTGATGAGTGTCTCTTTCCACGTCATGGGTGGGTCCCACATGGTCCAAATATTTAGTGGGTCCCACATATCTTTTGCAACATCATATATTTTAATATGCAACACTATGTTGTTTATATTTGTAACACTGATAAATTAAATATGAAACACTAAATAAATATAAATTGCAACACTGGAAAAAGTAAAATGCAACAATTTTTATAAAAATTTTGCAATATCAGTCTTGTACATTCTTAAATCCCTTCCTAAACAAGCCATCAAACTACAAAGCAACTCTATCATAATTTTAAACCGGAACATCAAAAATCAATTGTAAAGTATACATGTCAGTGTTGGGTGCTAAGTCATTCATTGCTACTTCATCATTCGGACCATACATTGTCTTCTGTCTTCTGTGCTAGGCTGATCGGCTCTTTTCTGCCATTGCGAGGAATAGGTTCTCTCAGCCTTTTATCTGAATAACACCATTTGCGATGTTTGGCCAAAGAGCAACCAAATGTTGTTATCTGCAGCACAGAAGTTGAAAGAAAAAAAATGATATAAAGAAATGAACAATATTCTTCCTATAAGAGAAAGGCTGATATACAATGGACCACCTCAAATCAAATAAATCATATATGCAACAACCAATACTTCATATCAAAAGAAAGTGTTGATGAAAAACAGGAAATTGTAACTAAAGAAATTGATACACACAGGATGAAACACATAGATCTATATATAAAATGTATAGATCTCTACATACAATGTATAGAGCTAAAAGCTCCTTTGCCAATCTGCCCTAGTACTTCATACTGCTCGATATCTCAGTCAACTTGTCACATTTACACATAGAAGATAAAATGTACGAGTCCGATTACACATTCCAATAATCAATAATGATTCAAAGTAAAAACCAAACTTGCTTTCTGCCTTGCAAAGCTTTGCCAGGATACAGAAAATAAAAAAGAGTTAAAATGCACAATAAAGTTATTACCTAAATCCAATAGATATGATCTACTAAAGCAGTCTTAGGCCTATCAAGCTATTAATGTTATTAAAAACTGCCAACTATACAATATATTTAACTGTGTAAGTAGGCACTTACAACAAAGTCACCAGCGTTAATGAAGTTGAGGACTCCGTTATCTCCTGTCGTGTGCAAAAGAGCCATAAATTGGCTAGCTGTCACAACTAAAAACTCAAGAAGAATTATTATCCTGAACCTGTGGCTTATTTTGGATAAATAGTAGGTTAAACGCATGTGCTCCTCAATATATACTGAAACATCCAAATCCTTCTCAAATAGCTTCCCATAATTCTCAAAATGTATTACTTGCAGGTTTCCAACAAAACAAAACAGACCTGTGCCTGATAGAAACAGCAGAGTGGAGTAAGTCCAACACAGCAGTGAAGCTATTAAACAGCCAACAGATTGCCACCATGGTATTAATTCAAAATCATAAAAGTCTACAACTCAAAATACTCTTCTAACTTCTGGCTACAAAGTACATTTCTTAATCAGGTTTGGACTAGTTCTTTACAACTAAGAAGGCAACACGTATAATGCGTTACATGATCCCAGCAGTGCTCATAAGTCATAACATTTCAGATCACTAGAACCCTACATGATCAACCAGCAGGATAATACTAACTTATAACAAGTAGTTAAGTAAAAGTATTAGACTAAACAAGATGTACTTACTACATACTAGAGTCAACTTAAAGGGAGATGCAGAAATGCATAAAACCTTCACCAACAATGCTCAATTTCAAGGTCTGGAATTATTTTAATTTTCTGTCAATGTTTAATTATTTTTATTTTCTTAACGCAAGCCAATATTCAGTCACCACTAAAAAATTAAACTACAGTATTATAATTTAAGAAGGTGATCATTGGTCCAAATATGATATATAAGTTACTAAACAAGGCCTATTTTTCTATGCATATACGGATAGAAACAGGAGAAGGTATATAGCAGGGGAGACATCAAAATATAGAAAAGGAAGCAAATAGAACAGTCATGCACCCATATGTATAAGAGTGCCCAGTACAACTCAATTTTATGCACCCAGCCCCCAGGTCGCCTTAATGTATTTCATGAACCCCCAATTTCAAAGCCCTAAACGTGTGTAAGAACAAAAGCTTAATTAACAGAGCAAATGCGTATATCAAAACAAAACCCCAATCAATTGTAACAATAACAAATATGCACTCCTATATATTTACCAATTAACCTGAGTGAAAGAGTAAAAGCCCCGATCTGAAGCCCTAATCACCTGCAAAATTAAAACAAAATCGGTAAAAGCCTACTAATTGGAGCCAAAGACATGTGTATTCAAATACCAAATCTTAAATTTATCCTTCACTTCGTCCTTCAGGTTTGTTCTCGAGAGAGTAAATCGAGAAAGAGTTGAGAGTAGAGAGAGAGAGGCAGAGAGCTGAGTCCTTCAAATATTTTTGTCTAACTGTTTCGTTCACGGGGTAAAGTATAATGTGTTTTCATTTGAGGGGGAAATAATGCCGCCCACCATTTCACTGGACAACTTTTCGCTTGGAGGGAGTTTTACCGCCTCGACGATTCCACCCTAAAGAACTGGTTTTCAAAATTTTTGAATTACTTAATTAAATTATAATTTGTTAAAACTAAAATTTTAAATAATATATATGTGAAATATTTACTTATATATATTATAATAATAAGTTAAATATTATAGTATAATTAATATTAAATTTTTAAGGGAAAAAAGTATTAGAACAAAGATATCAATATACATTACTTAATGATATATTTAATTTTTATAATTAGACTACCTTCTTGGACCGCTTTGACTATTATAAACTCACAGCTTCTAAATATGGAAATTTTTGAAAAAAAATTCTTATTACTAAATTTGGTAGATATTAACATCCGTACAGTTGGATCGTCAAGAATGAATTTAAAAAAAATAGAATTTGTATTCGGGACAACACTGCTTAATTGACTACCTTCTAGGACCGCTTTGACTATTATAAACTCACATTTTTTAAATATGAAAATTTTTGAAAAAAATTTCTTATTGCTAAATTTGATAGATATTAACATCCGTACGGTTGGATCGTCGAAAATGAATTTAAAAAAAATAGAATTCGTATTCAGGACAACACTGCTTAATTAGACTACATTCTTGGACCGCTTTGACTATTATAAACTCACACCTTCTAAATATGGAAATTTTTGAAAAAAAATTCTTATTACTAAATTTGATAGATATTAACATCCGTACGGTTGGATCGTCTAGAATGAATTTTAAAAAAATAGAATTTGTATTCGGGACAACACTGCTTAATTGACTACCTTCTTGGACTGCTTTGACTATTATAAACTCACACCTTCTAAATATGAAAATTTTTGAAAAAAATTTCATATTACTAAATTTGATAGATATTAACATCCGTACGGTTGGATCGTCGAAAACAAATTTTAAAAAAATAGAATTCGTGTTCGGGACAACGTGAGTTAATTGGACTATCCACTTTGACCACAAATGACTATTATAGTTTAGTTATGCAACACACAACATAAATGAAAGGTTGGTGGAGTGGTGTGTAACATGTTTTGATACATGAGAGGTCAGGGGTTCAATTCCCTTGGCCTTCAAAAATTTTAAAAGATTTTTATATCAAAATGGGTCAGTAGGACCCACTGCCACGTCACAAAAATGGGTCCAGAGGTGGGCCCCACTGCCACGTCAGCCTCTAGGGCCCATTGCCACGTCACCTGAATGGGTCCAGACGTGGGGTCCACCGCCACGTCACCTGAATGGGTCCAGAGGTGGGGCCCACTGCCACGTCACCAAAATGGGTCCAGCAGTGGGGACCACTGCCATGTCAGCATGTGGGACCCACTGCCACGTCACCAAAATGGGTCCAGCAGTGGGGACCCTGCCACGTCAGCACGTGGGACCCACTGCCACGTCAGCAAAAATGGGTCCAGCAGTGGGACCCACTGCCACATTAGCACGTGGGACCCACTGCCACGTCAGCAAAATGGGTCCAGCAATGTCTACTGCTATAACGCAACACTACAAACTCCTATAATGCAACGCTGTTTGAGTTCTGTTGCAGAAGATAGAAAACCAAGGGTCTATTGCAATACTTTCCATGCAACACTAGGAATACGCGTTGCATATGAGCACTTATGGCGTAGTGTGAAAATGCAGCAGCTTCGCCCCCTAGACACAGCTCTTTATGCTTTTATCGGATCTTCTTCAGAAGTTAAAGTTTTATTTTATGGTATATTGCTATGTAAACATGTGCATGTGGTTGCTTTTGTCTTTTATTGTTATCGTTGAAAGTTAGTAGAGTTTTGGTATAGTTAGTAGAGTTCTAAGCAAGGTGCTAATAAGATGTGCCATTTTCTTGGAGAAATCGATGTTTGTGTTCTTGTGCTGTGCATCTACACGTACAAGTCATCAGCATGCACTACAAGGAAAACAGCATCAGACAAGCGTTTTTGCCCGTTGTCTGACACCTCGAAAAACCGTGGTCTATCGAGGCGCCGATACGCATATCAGACAACGGGTCGAACGTTGTCTGAGTGTGGGCAACACGATGGTTCACTTTAACTAAAACGTTGTGCAACACCCAGAAACAACAACGGGATTAATAAAAGGAAATGTTGTTGTAAACGATTCATAACAATAGTCATTTTCTAAATTTGTGTTGTTAAATAAGACTATCCACAACTGTTTTTGTAGTTAGCTAGACTTGTTGGCAAGAGGATCATACAACGAAATTTGGAGTAGAGATGATCGTTGTTTACTCTCTAGTACAACGGTTTTAGAGCACAAGATCACTTGTGCAAGGATCCTTCTAACAATATTTCAGCTTTTGAAACAATTGTGTGAAAGCTCTTTTACAATGGTTTTTCTTGCACAAAAGGTCGTCGTATATAGATATAGACAACGGGTTTAGTTTTTTTGTTAACTTGTTTGTGTGCCTCTTTCACAACAATTTTATTTATAAAAATATATTGTATGTAGACATTGAGACAACAGTTAATTTTTTAATCTTGCCAGTTTGTTGTCTTTAGCATATTTGGACAAGTGTTTCTATTTCATTACTTTTGTAAATAATATGTTTAGACAATGGTTTTATCACAAGGAGTGATTGTGCAAGTTTTATCAGACAATGCTCTTTAAGACCGTGAACATTGTATAATGTTATTTATAACAACTGGCATGTATATTTTCCATTAGCTAAAAGTATAAAAGACAATGGTTTTACACAACCCAATTAAACTAATATAGATAATTTAATTAAGAAGCAAACAATTAGTAAGCTAAATTTCTCCAAGGAATACTATTAAGACAAATGTATAATAAAATGTTTTGACATTACAATGAATACTTATTTTTGTGACATTGTTGAAAGCCAAGTTGACAACACCACTGCATGAAAAAAAGTGAATCATATGAAGCCTCTCAACATCCCTTGACCTGGAAAAAAGAGAAAAAATTAGAGAAATGATGGAGTAATGCTACAATTAATTTACCACTCAAGTGTTTCACTTAAGCATATAACTTATAAGAGTGAGTTGAAGTAAGACTTACTATATTTGTTATAATATATATAAGATATATATGACCCGTTGTTACAGTACGTATAAGATATAAAATAGAATCTGATATGCATGTAGACTCGAATAACATAATAATACACAGTTACTCTAATTAAATCACATTATCTCTTTAAATATGCATAGACAAAAATAATTGCCCTAGAAATTTTGTCTTTAAAAGATGAATTACAACAAGATTCTCACAGGTCTTTAGAAGCCACTAATGAGCACCAAACCGGACTTAATCTTCTGTCATGTCTGATGTTGTTAGCATCTAACAAAGCCTGCAGAGAAACATTTGAATTTTTCTAGAAGTATTTGCCTTTTTTGGACTCAAACTTAACAACTTCTGTCTTTCACAATCAGGAGGGTGTAAATCAGTCCCATTCTTTTTATCTCTGGTTTTCCTTTTAGTTCTAAAAGAAAGTTATTTAGTCTTCACAATATTTGTAGGTTCTGACTTGGATGCAGATTCTTGTAAGGTAGACATTGAGAATTTACACCTATTTGCAACTTTTACCAGAAAGTTCAGAGACTTCCATTAAATCAACATGAGAATTCAAAAGTCATCTTAAAACTATTTTTTATGTGTGATAACATCTTCTGCCCTTTATACATTCACATCCCATGCATACCTTCACACCCAAACATCATAATATCCTTGACATGGTCACAATTTCAATACAGAGCATTAACAATTATAATTATGCTTGAATTGAAAGTTAAGGAAATTATATCCTTTCATGTTAGTTCCAAGTACCAAAAACAAAAATATATCACACAACAAATTTCACAAAGCCTATCATAGTTTTAATACAATGGAAAAAAATCATACAGCAAACACAAATTCAACTCAAACCCATCAAAAAATACACACCCCCTCCATCTTACACACATACATGAAACTAGACAAAAACAAATTACCTAATAGGCCGTCTATCAAAATGAGCCCAAAATTTATCATCAAAATCAGCTTCTTCGGCCACTTTATTCTCTGAATCTTTGAGTTTCCACTTTAGGCTCGAATTGAAGCAATTAGCTTGTTGCAGACAAAATCTACAAAAGAAAATCGAACATGAGAAACAGTAGAAAGCCTTGGTAATTGAAAAGGCTAAACAAAAGATGTTAATTATGCATAATTATACATCCTGCATCTACAAAACATCCATTCCCAAAGAAACCCATAGCAAGCTTAAATTACTCCCAGAACAAAAATACAAAACAAAACTATACAAAAAAAATCAAGAGAGAGATAGAGAGAGAGAATTGAAGATACAAAACTCCATGGCCCAAAACTAAAATTAAATTAGTAAAATCATCTCTCTCCTCATCATAATATAATTGGTTGTTAAACTGAGCAGCATGGTCAACGCCTCCATCGGAAACTTATATGGTCCGCCGGGTCACTGCCAATGGCAACAGATCTGGGAGTTTTGTCGAAAATCAAATAGAGAGGGGGAGGGAGGGAGGGAGGGAGAGGGGCGAATATAGAAATCAGGGGAGAGAGGGAGGGATATGCTCTGTGACGAGAGGAAGAGAAAGATGCAGAACAAGAGAGATGCTCATCTGAATCTCTGCCTTACAAATCTAACAGGGGGAAGTGAAAATTTGGGTTAATAGATAAAGGGGGGAAATGAAAATTTGGGTTAAGAGATAAGGGGGGAAGTGAAAACGTTTGTTGAGGGATGAAATTGACTGATACGGGAGTTAGAAAAACTATGAATATAATATACATAACAAAATTAATGTACTGTAATATCCAGTGTAGTTGAATTCTTAAACATGATTTTTTTTTTATATTTATCTAGTTGATTACAAAAATATCATATTAAATAATTTTTAAAAATATTAATATTTTATTATGTGTAAAATTTATTTCTAAAATACAAAATTATCTTATAAAATTTTCTTTTAAAAAAATATTTCTTTCTTAAGAGTTAAAAATTCTCGTTTCCTCGATCAATTTCGATTTTCGTACTCTTTAACTTAGAAAAATATTTTATATTACCTATATATGCAAATATACATTGTTCATTTGTAATAAAAAGATATCACATAAAATAAGAAAATAATTATTTTAGCATGTGAGTAATTTATTAGTATGTGAATAATCAATTTTTTGACAATCCAACCGAATTCTAATACCAACTAATCTAAGTAATTAATGATGTGAAAATATAATTATAAAACAAGAAGACAATCTTGTATAATTTATTTAAGAAAAATCCAGTAAAACTATTGTATAACAAATTTTCTTTTTAAGAGTTAAAATTTTTCGTTTACTTGATCAGTTCTTGTATTTGTAATTATTAATTAGTAATTATTTTTGGATTAATATTGTGTTAATTATTAATTATTAATTATTTTTGGGATTTGACGTGAGTATTAGTAAGTGTTTTATGTTCACGAGTTAGGAAGTATTGGATAGAAATTTTGTTATTTACAAGATTTGCTCTGAATTAGTTTATAATTTGTTTTAAATGATCTGTCCCTATGGATGTTAATAACTAACAATATTAGTCATGCACAAAAAAATTTAGATTTTTCTATGTTTATTTTGTATGACAAAACTAGTCAATCATAAGTTTTGTCTTATTATAAAAAGGTAATTTTTGTCTCGTAGTATCTAACAGACAACGGTATTTATACGCACGTGTGTTGTACGAGTTAAAATAACACAACTGTTATCGACATTATACCGTTGTAACATAATTTATTGTCTAAAATAGGCTCAAACAACGTTTCTGGAAAAACCCGTTATATGTAAATAGTGTAGACAACGGTTTCTGGGAGGGAAACCGTTGTATAACAAATTTTCATTTTTAAGCGTTAAATATTCACATTTCCGTGATCAATTTTATTTTTTGTTACCCTTTGTCTTAACAAATATATTTATATTATGCATATATGCAGATATCTATTGTTCATTTGTACTATGAAGATAATTTTGTAGTTCGGACGTGAGTATTAGTATGTGTTTTATGTTTACAATTTAGATTGTACTAAATAGAATGTTTGTTATGTATACAATTAACTCTATATTAATTTATAAATTTTTGTTTTGATGATCTAACCGTACGGATGTCGAGAACTAACAATATTAGTCATGTGTAAAAAATTTTAAAATTATTTATGTTTATTTGTATGTTTTTTAACAATACTTGTCAATCGTAAATTTTGTCTTATTATAAAAAGGTAATTTTTGTCATGTAGTGTCTTAACACACAACAGTTTTTATACGCAACTCTGTTGTATCATTGATAATGACACAACTGTTATGGAACTTAACTGTTGTAAGAGAATCTATTGTCTAAAATAGGCTCAAACAACGCTTCGGGGAAAACCCGTTGTATAAAAGTTGTGTAGACAACGGTTTATAGGAAGAAAATCGTTGTATAATAAATTCTCATTAAAGAGTTAAAAATTCACATTTTCTTGATCAATTCTTGTTTTTGAACTGTTTGTCTTAACAAATATATTTATATTATGCATATACGCAAATATTTATTGTTCATTTGTACTATGAAAATAATTTTGTAGTTCAGACATGAGTATTAGTATGTGTTTTATGTTTGCAATTGAGAAAGTACTGAATAGAATCTTTGTTATGTATACAATTAGCTCTGTATTATTTTATAAATATTTTTTTCGATGATCTGACCGTACGGATGTCGAGAACTAACAATATTAGTCATGCATCAAAAAAATCAAAATAATTTATGTTTATTTTGTATGTTTTTTTAACAATACTAGTAAATCGTAAATTTTGTCTTATTATAAAATGGTATTTTTTGTCCTATAGTGTTCAACAGACAATGGTTTTTATACGCACCTATGTTGTATAATTGAAAATGACACAACTGTTACAGAAGTTATACCGTTGTAAGAGAATCAATTGTCTAAATTCAGCTCAAACAATGCTTCACGAAAAACCCGTTGTATAAAAGTAGTGTAGACAATGATTTATGGGAAGGAAACCGTTGTATAATAAATTTTCATTTTTATGAGTTAAAAGTTCGCATTTCCTTGACCAATTATTCATCTAATGCAAGAAAAACCTATGACTATCAAGAAATTGATTATTTTGTTATAACTTCGGTTAGTTATTTTGAATATTTGTACTCTCTTATGTACATTTATTTTCTTAAAATTCATTCGGTCAGACAACATTTTATTAGTTAGTAGAAGCTTGTTTATAAGGTCATCATACAATGCTAACAAAAACACTTGTATGTTAGCTTCCCAGTCACACAACACTATATGGAACCCTTGTATGAACTTTTCGTAAACAACACAACAAATAAAACACTTGTCTCATTACAACAACGGTTTCTTCGAATATTGTCTGAGGTTTCTTTACACAATAGCACCAAAAACAGTTGTCTATCGTGCATCATTACACAATACCACAGTTAAGACACCGTTGTCTGATTGAATTTACTAGACAATATTTTTTTAACCATTGTAGGTCGTGGTGTTAAACAATAGTTTTTCGAGGATGAAAATAAACCGTTGTATCTCGTTTTCGGCCAACGCTTTTTTCAGCGTCCGTTGTCTGATCAGTGTTGTCTGATTCAAGTATTCTTGTAGTGATGTAATCTCAGCAGTGATCTTGCAAAGATTAATTTACTCATCATCTCAGAAAAATTGTGCAGAGAATTAGAACCTGAAGAGGAGTCATGGGAAGTTCTCTTCGCAGCATCTCAGAATCCTTAAATGGATCTAGCTTCTCTATACACTCAAGTTCTTCTTTAGAAAAGGGAATTGAAGCTTGAGGCCAAGGGATCCATTCAAAATAAAGTGGTCATAGTCAAGAATGTAAGCAGCAACTTCTCTAAATCCTTTTTCCTGACCCTTACAGAATGCTTCCAACCTGGCTGTCCAAGCACTTTTTCCACAAGGTCTTTAGGGTTATTTGGTGCAAAAGGTTCTTCATCAGTTGCCTTTACTATAGCCCACTAAGAACAAGAATTGAAAAGCTTGGGAAGAAGAATATGTGAGATGGTTAGAATCTCTGCACGATGCAGATGCCGCCAGTACAGCGAGCATAGGTACAGGGAGCACGGATATAGAAAGCACCACTACAGGGACCGCCAGTACAGGGAGCATGGGTACAGGGAGCAAAAGGATGACTATGACAATCATCGGGCTTACAAGGATGATTGTGATCGGACAAATCGGCAGGATCTAAGGGCAAAACGCGTGTTGTGGAGGAGGATCACAGATCTCGTTCAAGGGATTCTTACCAACAAGGGTTGCCAAAGTGACGCAATAGGTGTATGAGATTAGCCGCTTTACCTTGACAGGTACCAACAAGGTGCTGGTTTATCATGGATCCAATAGGGAAAGGTCCCTTGATGAATTCTTAGATCAAAATTTTGTTATTACTACGTATTCAGTCGTCGAAGCTGAATACAGGAAATATGTGTTTCCAGAGAAACAAATATGCAGATGGTGTGGAAAGTTGTTTCATGAAGTGTTGTTGGCTCATTACAGAGCTTTTATTGAAAACAAGAAGCAGTCTAAACAGGGAAAGTGTAAGAATGCTGGGGTGAATGTTACTGAGTCGGTGGATGATGGGAAGCTTGGGAATAGAGGAGCTCAGACAGCTCCTGGGAAGACTTGTAAGGTCATATTTGCAAACCTGAAGTTCTCTTGTAGAATAACGATGTACAAGATATTATAATATAGGTTGTATATAATGGCCCTTTTTGATACAAAAGTATACATTGTGTCTATTGTTTTTCAAGGACACGCTAAGGTAAGTCACTAAGCAGCAAACTGCAAGGACAAAGAGGAACTTGTTTTGGTCTTGCCTGGTCTTGAGCCAAGTGCAGAATTGAATGCCAGGGCATGCAAGAAAAAGGCATCAGAGTGCCTAAGTGAGCCTGACTTTTAATTTTGATAATTAGACTTTGTGTGTACTTAACTAAATTATTTATTATAAATATAATTTTGTAAAGTGAATATGAGAGGCACAGTGTCATTATCCTACCCAAAACAATGACGAAGGCTAAGACCCTGCAATATGTAAGGATCACTTATTACCAAAAGACAATATCATGGGTGCACCAACATGATTTTGTCCACTAGAACATAAACACGAACGGAAACACAGACACCGTTCAAGACCTCACAAAATGACGCTGACATTTCACACAGCACGCTTTGTATTTACTCCTCTAAAGTGAACTGCTGGGTTTTATTGGTATTTGAGGTATAAGGTCATAAGGTGCTTACACCCAGAATAATTAGGCAGTAATTTTATCATCACATTATAGCGAACAACCAAGTAAAGAATTATAATGTCTCGACAACCACCTTTTCTACATAGAAAGCCACTTCTGCTTGAATTATAATGTCTCGACACCTTACTTTCTAGTATTTCCTCCAATTGATTCTTGTCGTCGTATCGAGTCATTTGTTGCTTGTGGACTTGACACTTGAAATTTTGGAAGAGTACTCATTTGACTTCTTTGTAGATGTAAAACGTCATAACCAAATTTCCTTGGTACCGAGCTAAGACAATTTTCTTTCAACCAATCACTATCGAGTCTTTCATCATTTCTTTTTAATTCTTTTGTTGCCGTTTTCAAACGCGTAACATTTTTTTCAATATTTTCAGAGTTTTTAATTTTCGTATTTTCGAACTCGCCATGCAATACTTGAGGCCTCACCTCTTCTTCTTTGTCGACTCCTTGGAATGATTTCTGCAGAATCTCCCAGGTGTCTTTTGCCTTCTTTACATGTGCAATATTATCAAAGGTATTATCGTCAACACCTTGATAAATCATGAAACATGCCTTATTGTTTTTGCTCCTGCACCCGTTTAACGCCATCTTCTCAGCATCTGACAAGCCTACTTCAGCAGCTGATGTGGGCTCCTCATACACGCTTTCGACAATATCCCAAATATCATAAAAACCGAGTAATTCCTTCATTTGAATACTCCAATTTCCATAATTTGTGCCCGTCAACATTGGAACTTGGGCTTCCAGGATACTTACCATTCTTTTTCTCGAACGAAACCTCGGCTCTGATGCCACTTGTTGGAAACGTGTATGGGCCTTACAACGAAACCTTGATAATATTAAGATTCAAACACACAACTTGTATATTAATGTAACACGCAGCTACAATACTTATAATTTTGCTACACGCTAGGCTTGATCCTTACTTTTCTCTCAAGAGCTTCAGCTCATATAATTTCTCTCTACAACTGTTGTTGTAGTTTTTCTCAATGTGTTATTTCTTCTTCCTCTAGCAGCCTTATATATAGGTTACATATTACAACTTGTAACACATATTTATTGCTGCTCTAGACTTTTATCAGCCTGCCATCTTTGACCTGGAGAATGCTGCAGATTGTCACCGGCCTGTGTTAAAGAGAGCCCGCCTGCTATGTTTCTTTCTTTGATCTCTCCCATATAACAGTCCATACATTCAAGTCTTCATTGTAACTAGCTGCTTTATTTTCTTCCGTTGATACTACTACATCTATACATCTTATAGCTGTTATTTATGACTTAAGTCCCACTTGCTTAACAGGATAACATTTGCATTTATAGCAGCTGCTAATATGGTCTTCCATGTTATCAGGTACACACAAGCTGAACTCCATAACTCACTTAATAGCCAACCACTTATTCTGCATATATTCTTGCAGCCTACCATAATTTCAGGATCACCTAGTTATTATAATCAATACGAGTTTGAATTCCAACACTCCCCCTCAAACTCGTATTTCTATCCCGAGCTTCTTTTTTATTTTGGGAAATATATGCCACCTTGTCAGCTTCATGATAATATTTGTCAGGCCATATAAAAATTTTGGATCTCTTCTTGTAGCCTTTAAAATTTTTACCACGACCACATGATCGGTGACCTGGCGTCTCTCACCACAGTTTCTTTCCACATTCACGTCCACCTCGATAACCACCTTTTCTACATAGACAGCCACTTCTGCTTGAATTATAATGTCTCAACACCTTACTTTCTAGTATTTCTTCCAATTAATTCTTGTCGTCGTATCGAGTCATTTGTTGCTTGTGGACTTGAAAAGAATCTACTAGCTCATCACTTGAAATTTTGGAAGAGTACTCCCTTGACTTCTTTGTAGATGTAACGTCATAACCAAATTTCCTTGGTACCGGGGTAAGACAATTTTCTTTTAATCAATCACTATGGAGTCTTTCATCATTTCTTTTTATTTCTTTTGTTGCCATTTTCAAACGAGTAACATTTTTTTCAATATTTTCAGAGTTTTTAATTTTCGTATTTTCGAACTCGCCATGCAATACTTGAGGCCGCACCTCTTCTTCTTTGTTGACTCCTTGAAATGATTTCCTGCAGAATCTCCCAAGCGTCTTTTGCCTTCTTTACATGTGCAATATTATCAAAGGTGAATTCGTCAACACCTTGATAAATCAGGAAACATGCCTTATTGTTTTTGCTCCTGCACCCGTTTAACGCCATCTTCTCAGCATCTGACAAGCCCACTTCAGCAGCTGATGTGGGCTCCTCATACCCGCTTTCGACAATATCCCAAATATCATAAGAACCGAGTAATTCCTTCATTTGAATACTCCCGTCTCCATAATTTGTGCCCGTCAACATTGGAACTTGGGCTTCCAGGAAACTTAGCATTATTTTTCTCGAACGAAACCTCGGCTCTGATGCCACTTGTTGGAAAACGTGTATGGGCCTTACAACGAAACCTCGATAATATTAAGATGCAAACACACAACTTGTATATTATGTAACACGCAGCTACAATACTTAACAGGATAACATTTGCATTTATATCAGCTGCTAATATGGTCTTCCATGTTATCCGGTACACACAAGCTGAACTCCATAACTCACTTAATAGCCAACCACTTATTCTGCATATATTCTCGCAGCCTACCATAATTTCAGGATCACCTAGTTATTATAATTAATACGAGTTTGAATTCTAACAAATACCACATTCGAAATAAACGGTCAATTTCACAGAATTATACTATGGTGGCAATTCCAGAAATTGGGTCAAACTCGCATAAGGGACTCTGTAGAAATTACGAGTAAACCCGAACCTGACCCACAATTTAGTGGTCAAAGTACAGGAAACAAACACAACTCGATTCACCCCATGGGAAACATTAAAAGACCCTCAATCATCAGGTTGGGTAGGACACGACACGACCATATGAGATTTTCTTCTTTTAAGAAAAAGTGGAATTTAACATAATAGCATTCATGAGTTAAAATAAAATAGTTAAGTACATTATACATTACAAATAAAATGGAAAGAAATAGAACTTAATCAATACAATATACTTGTTAGACAAATAGATTATAGATACGAAATTGACAGAAGAAATTAGGACACTGAGAACACTGTTGTCTGCGGTAGAACAATACAACATCTAAAAAATAAAATAACTGCAAAACAGTTGTTCTGCACTTTTTGAACATCTAAAAATTAAAAGAACTCCCGTTCCGCGGATATTATCTGCGGAAGGGAAAAACTCCCGTTCCGCGGATATTTATAGCGGATAAATTAAAAAAAAAATTGGATCTGAGCTCTTGAAATATAGATCTAACGGCCTCCGTACAGTGTGTTAGATAACCCTTCCCTGAAACGCGGTTGTCAGAGAACAGGACCTTATATTATAAACATGTACGAAGGGTATAATATCCAAACTCATTATTAAAATTTCATGCAAAGTGTGAAGTGATCCTTTGGACCCCCAAAATATGGAGTCACTTTAAATATGTCTCATAGTGATAATTGTAGTCCACAAAATTTAGACGGCATTATTTTCAATATAATCACGAGTCAACTAATTAACATTGAGGAAGGTGGCATTGACTGTAAGTGCTTACTTATCATCTTTACTCATTTGAGTATAATACAAAAAGATTATTAGAAAGAAATTAGGGTCAAAATAATAATTGAAATAGTAGAGGATGAACTCTGCATTAGGGAAATATAAGTTATTGCCTTTGCCGGCTCCCCGCATATTTCAGGGCTCCAATACTATATTAACAAATATATTGTTTTAAATAAAATTATTTAATACAAGTTTTAACTCTAAAATCTTTTAGTACACCATATTTTAAATATTATTTGACATTTTTTTATAGGCACGGATTTATATTCTTAGTCGAACCATGAAAACTAATGTTAGGTCCAATCAGACGTAGAAGGGGGGGGTTGAATACGTCGTACCAATTTCTTCGATTTAATTTAATTGCGGATAATCTGTTTCAGTCCATGTTAAATCAATCGTAAATAAATAACTCCAGCAAGTCGGGGAATATTCTTTGTATTAGAAATAATCCTCGGGTGCTACAAATTCCAACACAAGTGTCGGCTGCAGAGACTACAATCACTCTATTACAAACTCTCGATAAATACGATCTTCTATTTTAACTCTCGAGAATGTGTATAGTGTGTGCACTTACAAAGTGTGTAGTTGTTTCCAAATGAAAACACTAAGCTCTATTTATAGGCTTTCCAACAACTAACCATGGTTAACGAGTTCGTCCTGGACGACTTGAGTTCGTCCTGGACGGATTCGTTTTATAAAAATAAAACCAACTCCAAGGAACACAGGAGATTGGCGCCACTTTCATATACATATATATATATGAATATATGTATAGCCAAGTTGCGCTCCATATATACATATATGTATATTGCAGTGTCTTCAAATGTGAGAGTCAAACTTGGCGCCTCCTGGTCAAAGTTTGCGCTGAACAGTGCATCCATATGACTTGAGATAGAATAACTGCTTGGCCACAGAGTTGATTCAGTGTCAAGCGCAATGTTTGACTAAGTCAAACCTTGCGCTTTGACATGGTCAAACATTGCGCCTCTTCACTTGGTGTTCCTCTGTATGACTTAGAAATATTAGAGTGAAGTTGCGCCTGGGACAAGATCTAGGGTCGCAACCTTTGACTTGGTCAAAGGTTGCGCTCCAACAGTGGCCACCCTTAGTGACTTAGATTTCTTACAGACTTATACTGTGAAGAGGAGAAGCGCAGGTTTTGACTTTGGTCAAACCTTGCGCCTCAACTCTTACACAGTATAATGACTTAGAGAAATTTCTCAAGTCATTCCATTTTGCATGAATTAAATATATACATATATATATTTAATTAATTGTGATAAATTAATTACTTGAATTATTTAAATTCAAATAATTCACAATTAATATATATATATATATATATATATCTAATTAAAAATGTCTTTTGGCAATAAATCCAGGAGCAGCTCGATTGACTTGATCAATTAATTCGTTGATTGAATCCACTGAATTCTTTCGTACGTCCTGACGTCCTGTGCACTGGTCTGGTTCACGAACGACTCGAACTGAAATAATTCCTTGAATTCTTTGCTTGATAATATACTTGATCAGTCATTCCGGGTTAGATGTTGCTTCGATAAATTTGATTATAAATAATCAAATTAAATATACTGGAATCTTCTGGTCTTTGATACTTGATCTTCAGGCAATCTTGATAGCAGAAACATATTGAACTTTATTCTTCACTGAGGCTTGAACATGTTAATGAACTTCTTCCAGTGGACGGATGCTCGTCTCAGATATCTTGATTGACTTTGTCTATTCGTATCGAATCTCCAACCTGTAGATTCCTGTATTATACTTACGTATTGTTTCCTGTCTTTTGATGTGTTGAGTTATCGTAATTACATTTACGTTACATTATGCTTTACAATCTCCCCCTATTTGATTGTTAGAGTTCGACAAGCAAATCCTTTAAGAGGATAACTCAACTGACACAATGAAAAAGCATACTAATTTAAACAGGAAATAATACTAAGTACAGTCTGGATTATATCTTACAATTTCCAGAATTCAAAAGTAAATACAAGTAGCCATTTGTTCCTCTAGCCTGAACTAATCTGTCCTTGGTTTCTTGGCTCTTGCATTCAGCAGCTTTTGCTCAGCTTTCCTCTTAGCAGCTTCCTCTACTCTCTTCTGAGTAAGCTTGTTTTCAATCTCTTCAATCCTTGCTGTAATGGTACTCAGTGCCACTTGCTCCAGTGTATTCTCAGGTGGAGGTTGCTCTAAATTTTTCTTCATCTTTTCTAAAGTTTGCAGGTGAACCATCTTCTTCAACTTCTTGAAAGTGACATTCATCTCCATTCCTTCAATTTTCATAATGATCCTTGATGGATGAGCACGAACTCTAGAAGTGTTGTGGACAGTCTCTACAGCTTTTCTTATCTCCAGAAGATCAACCAAATCTTTGAGCACACTCTTGTCTTCTTTTACCACTGACCACTTAACAGCTGCAACTGCACGAGTGATTCTTTTGGAATTGAGTTTTCCAATCTCTGTGAGTGGTATAGCAGTGACTTCAGAGTCTTTCTTCTTCTTGAATATTACAGATGTAGGATTGTAAGTGACAACAGGTGCATTTGGAATTTCAGGAACTTCAGGGTCTAGTGGAGGCAGTGGATATGGTGGTTGACGATTGATGGCTGATAAGTCTAATTCTCTCAGAGCAGCAAAGTTCAGACGATAGGCATATAGCAGTTCAGCAGTTAGTCTTCCCTTGCTAGTCCTTGAGCACTTCTCCCTGACTTGAGCTTCCAGATATTTCAGTATACGAGGATTGTATGTTGATAGTGCTTCATCAGTGAGTCCTATACTCTGAATCATACCATCCTTGAAGTACTTAATAACTGAGGGCTTGTCATGAATTTCAACTCCAATATCAGTGATCCATTCTTCCACCATATCTCTGAATACTTCATTATGCTTTCTGCCGGTAGAGATGATCTTGTTTCTTACCACAAACAGCTCAGTTAAAGATAGATCTCTGAGAAACTGACTTGACACATGCTTGAGTCCATGGCCTTCTCTTTGTAGCTCAAATGATATGTTAACCATCCATCCTCTTCTGGGAAGAACAGCAACAGACACAGTAGAAATGATATCATTCAACACCTCGTGATAATCATGTAAATCTTTGTAGTTGTTCCTGAAGGAGTCAAAGATATCTTTTACTTCGTCATCATCATTATCTTGAGTGACCTCTGGAAAGTCAAACACAGATCTAGCAACATCCCATTCAGCTCCATCTTTATGTAAGTTGGCAAGTCTCCTTTCCCGTCGAATCCGTCTTTGATTTTCTAACTTCTCCCTTGCTCTCTTTTGCTCAGCATAATCCCTAGCAACATTAGCAATGTCTTGTGGATTTGCAATTTCAAATTCTTCAGCAGGAAAGATGTCATTGTGATATGCAAGTTCATCAGCAAAGACTTCAGCATCTGGGATTTCTCCTTCTTCAAGATCTTCATTCTCAGCACCAACCATCCTAATCACCCTGTCATCCACAAACTCAGGGATGTATTCATCATGAGTGTAACTGAATTGATGCCTAAGAGCAGAATCAATCAGTTCTTCAGACACCCCTGAAATCACCCTCTTTCCTTTTGCTTTTTCTGCTGCTCTCTCCCCCTCAGTTGAGTAATCCTCTCTGGAAGGTTGAGATGCCAGCAATTTAGCCTCCAGGGCAGCCAACCTTTGCTCCATTGTTGATTTGATTTCTACCAACTCCTCCCGTAGAACAAGATTCTCAGCTTCTAAGTGTTGAACTTTGAATTTCAGAGCTTCAAATTCTGTCACAGATACAGTTGGAACGGCAGATTCAATTGTAGGTTGGGATTTGGGGTTCTCACTAGTACGTTCTGCAGGTGTTTCTCTCATTTCACTCAACGCTAGAACACTCAGTGGGTCAGAGGTTTTCTGTATAACTGGTTCTGTAAGTGTTTCCCTCTCACTCAAAGAAGTTCCAGCATCTGTTGATGTACCTGCAAGTGAAATCTTCTTAGCCTCTTCTAGAGAGGTCACAGAAGGTGCAATGAAGGTTCGTAAGCCTTCGTCCTCGGTTTCCTCGTCAGATGAATCTGAGTCATAAGAAACAAGTTGCCGACCACTTGAAAGTGGTGAGTCCTTTGTTGGATCCTGAGTTGGAATCTCAGGGTGGGTAGACACAGGGCTCGAAGGATGTGATCCTTGAATTGGCGAAGCACCCTGGTTTCCCACAACTGCCTTTGACGGCGAAAGACTTTGTGACAAGTCCTCTATAACTGGCACACTTCCTGATACGAAGGGCTCAGAAACAGATTGCCGTTCACCTTCGAGAGGTGAAGAGTCCTTTGAAGGATCTGGGAATGTTCCTCCCAGGGGGGTAGACAAGGATGTAGAATGTGGCAATTCATCCAAGTTTCCCCCAGAAGCCTGTGAAGGCAATTGACCCTGAAAAGGATCAGAAACAACAGTGTCTATCCCTGACATGGACGACAAAGTGTTCGCAACCGTCAATTCTTCAACTGTGTGTGCAACCTCACTGTGCATTGGAATAGTGTTTGGCTGAGGTGGTGAAGAAATAGACATATCTGCAGTTGTCTCAGGTTCTATTCTCCTTTCTTGACTAGGAGACAGAGCTGCAGTTTCAGAAACGATCTCCTTATGTGGTGCACTTAAGGCACTTTCTCCCTCTCTCTCAGAAATATGAAGTGGTTGGCTGAGGGGTTGAGAAGTTTCTGCTACAATTGTTTGTGAAGAGGTGCCTTGGTTATGAATTTGGGGGATTTCAAATTCAATGGCACTTGTGATAGTAGGTGAAAGCTGATTGGAATCCAAAAGATTCTGAACCCAATCAGGTGCATCAAATGACAAGTTGTCAGAGTCAGAAGGAATACCTGACTGTAGCAGTGGATTGTAGGTGTTAGAGAAAAGTTCATCAACATCCACCATTACATCAGCTGCAGTGGATTGAATAGGAGTATTCACTTCATCTTCAGAATCAGTGGAGTTGTCTTGCAGTGAATCCTCTCCTTCAGATTGAGCATTGTCATCTGAGGATGTCTGTGCATCTTCCACTATCACTTCCTCTTCCATTTGAGAAGTTTGAGTCTCAGGGATATCAGCTTGATGAGATGATTCAGTGACTTCTTCAGCTTGTGTTTCAGGGGCCTGCTCTTCCTGAACCACAGGATCAGCAACATTTTGAATGTGTGGTGGAGGCAAGTTCTGGTTGTTTAAGAATTCTTGCATTGCCTCCGGAAGAACCACATCCTCATTGTTAGTGTAGTTCTGGTGACTCTCCAGCATAGATATCACCCTTGTGGTCATGAAGGAGCATATGACATTGTCTATATTTGGATAGACAGCTCTCTCTGCAGGAGTCAGCATTTGATTCAGAACAATCTGAAAGAACCGAGGGTAGAGAAGTACATTCCTGTTCTTTCTTAGAGAATCCTGAAAAGCTCCCATGATTAAGTGTCCCAGATTTATCCTTGTGTTCTGTGCTATTGCAATTCCTATTTCCTGGTTGAAGATAGTGATGCCATGGAACCCTCCAGTCTTTGGTGCAAATACATGAGAAATGGAATTAAAGAAGAAATTCCATTCTCGAGGTAAATGCTTGACGTACATTTTGCTTGGAAGATCACCATTCTCCCTCTGGCAATGAATAGCAAAGAAGAAATTTGTTCTTTCAGCCCTATCTGGAACAGCTTCAAAGTCCTCTGTTGGAAGTTGCAGAGCAGAGTTCAGGGTATTTTCAGTAATTGATAGTGTTCGTCCCTGAATTTGACAAGTAATACCAAGTACCTGTCCTGTATTCACAACAGAAATAGAAGACAAGAAATCTCGTAGAAGAGATTTGTTAAGATAAACAGATTCGGTCATAGCAAATCTAGCATACGAGAACTCAGACATATATCGTACCCAGCGTCGATAATTCGCTTGCGTAATTAAATTATTATTCTCAACAATTGTGAAATTTGTTTTCGGAATTTCAAAATTTGCAGCCATTTTTAATTTAGAATTAAAAATGATTATAAATTTCGTTTCACGAATAAACACGAACAAATATTCACTTTATGTCACGAAAATAATTAAATAATAACGCTCCGAAAAACCCTAATTCCAAGAATTTTAGAATTTGATAAAATTCAAGTATGTTGTTCTACTCGAAATTCTAAGAATTAAGGGATCGGCTTCGCAAATTTTCGATGCTAAACTCACGTAAAAATCTGTCCTAGAAGTTGAAAAGTTTCGAAAAAACCCTTTCGAAAAACTATAATGGATCGAGAAAAGGCTGGTATGTATAGAAAGCTTGTAATGAGGGGATCACGATACTGGTTCCAAATCGAAAAATGGATGAGATTTGTGAGAGTTGTGTTCGATTGAATGAGAGCGACTACGAGAGTTTCTTGGCAGTGTGTGTGTATCGAGAGTTTGTGTGTATCAAGTAACTAGAGAATGAAAATAAAAGAAACTCTAACGGTTAAATATATATACACAGCCTATCAAAACCTCTAAGTCATCTACTGTGATACACAGGGGAGAAAGAGGCGCAACTTGGTTAATTACCAAGTTGCCCTCTATTGTGAACACAGTAGATGGAGGTTGGCGCAAGTTCTAAAAGGACAGAAATGCCCTCTATACACAAGAGGGTGTATAGAGGCGCAAGTATCTTTTACTTGGCCAATAAAAGCGAGTGCATACATATATATACAGTGGTGCATTAGGCGCAACTTGTCAAAAGACAAAATTGCCCCTTATGCTGACCACTGTGAGGCGCGAACTCAATACCAGGAGTTGTAAGAATTTGAAAAAGACTTTTAACCGAGAGAGTTAAGTGTATTATCGAATGAATTTTGATTGGACTCAAAATTGTTCAATAATAAACACAATTAATTCAAATATTTGTTAAACCAAATTAAATTTGATCAACAGGTATTTGAAGAATTATGCAGCAATTATTTTAATTAAGATTTAATCAATGGACAACTTAATATAATTTGAATTGCTTCAAATCCACTAATCAAATATAATTAAAATATGAATCAAATAAACACTAATATTCATTAATTGAATAAAAGCACTTAAATGATTCAAGAATATTAATTCTAAGTATCTACCATTTAGCAAGTAATCACATAATCACACAAGAATCATGCAAATCATATAAATCATGGTAAATAATTAAAACTAATTATCAGATAAATATGTAAAATACTGGATGCACTTTGTAAATTCACAAGTCCTGAAAATATGTACATTTTAAAACTTGTGAACTTACGAACAAATTGCAGTTATTTCTTGTCTAATTAATTAGACATATTTAACATCCCAAGTTCACCAACCAGTCTAGAGAAAGTGGATTCGTCTAGTGGTTTAGTGAAGATGTCTGCAATTTGTTGATCAGTAGGTACGAAGTGTAACTCTACTGTTCCATTCATGACATGCTCGCGAAGGAAATGATACCTGATATCAATATGCTTTGTCCTGGAGTGTTGAACAGGATTGTTGGCAATGGCAATGGCACTCGTGTTATCACACAGAATCGGAATTTTATCCAACATGAGTCCATAATCTTGTAGTTGATTTCTCATCCACAAGATTTGAGCACAGCAACTTCCAGCAGCTATGTATTCAGCTTCCGCTGTAGACGTAGACACGGAGTGTTGCTTCTTGCTATACCATGACACCAACCTTCGTCCAAGAAACTGACAGCTTCCTGAAGTACTTTTCCTATCAATCTTACATCCTGCAAAGTCAGAATCTGTATAGCCAACCAGATTGAAACCTGTATCTTTAGGGTACCAAATCCCTAGATTGGGGGTTCCCTTAAGATACCTAAAAATACGCTTAACAGCTATAAGATGTGACTCTTTAGGATCAGCCTGGAATCTAGCACATAAACAAGTTGCGAACATGATATCTGGTCTACTAGCAGTTAAGTATAAGAGAGAGCCAATCATACCTCGATACTTCGTGATGTCAACTGACTTACCAGATTTGTTCTGATCAAGTTTGACAGCAGTTGGCATAGGGGTTTTGGCAGTAGATGCTTCTTCCATTCCATATTTCTTCAGAAGATCCTTGATGTATTTAGATTGGCAGATAAAAATACCGTCAGGCTTCTGAATGACTTGAAGTCCTAGGAAGAAGGACAATTCTCCCATCATGCTCATCTCATACTTGCTCTGCATTAACTTAGCAAATCTTTCACACAAAAGATCATTAGTAGAACCAAATATAATGTCATCGACATATACTTGTACAAGAATTATATCATCCTTATGCTTTTTATGGAAAAGAGTTTTATCGATGATACCTCTGGTGAAACCATTTTCAAGTAAGAACTTGGAAAGAGTGTCATACCAGGTTCGAGGGGCTTGCTTCAGGCCATAGAGTGCTTTGAAGAGAAAGTATACGAAGTCTTCAAATTCTTTGTCTTCAAACCCAGGGGGTTGTTCAACATAGACTTCCTCTTCCAGATCACCATTCAGGAATGCACTTTTCACATCCATCTGATATACTTTAAAGTTGGAGTGTGCTGCAAATGCTAAGAACATCCTGATTGCTTCAAGCCTAGCAACTGGAGCGTAGGTTTCATCATAATCAATTCCTTCTTGTTGTGAATAACCCTTTGCAACCAGTCTTGCCTTATTCCTCGTAACAATACCATCTTCATCCAGTTTGTTTCTAAAAACCCATCTAGTGTCAACTATAGATTTTCCTTTAGGTCTTGGCACTAGCTTCCAAACTTTCTGCCTTTCGAATTGATTGAGTTCTTCCTGCATTGCAGATACCCAATCTGGATCATTTAGAGCCTCTTCAACTTTCTTTGGTTCTGTCTGAGACAAGAATCCAGCAAAGTTGCATTCATTCTGAGTTGCTCTTCTAGTCTGCACTCCTGTGTCTGGATCACCAATGATTTGTTCAACAGGATGGTCTCTACTCCATACCCTTTGTCTTGGCAGATTCAATCTTGATGATTCACCAAAATCATAGTTGTGTTGAGTGTGTTGACTAGTGGATCCACTTTGACTTACTCCCCCTGAGCTGATGTAGATTCTATTTGATGATCCTCCACTTTGACCACTGTGACCATGATGATCATTTGTATTGTTACCAATACTTCCTCCAGATGGTTCAGGATCAGCATTCTCTTCATTTGCATTAGGATCTCTTATATCAGCTTCAGGTTGATCTTCTCCTAAATAGATGTCTTCTAAATTCTCAAACTCCAGAGAATCAGATTCATTCTCTTTTTGGAGACTTGGGAGTTTGGTATCATCAAATCTTACATTGATGCTTTCAATCAGTTTGTCGTCATTGATCAGATAAACCCTGTAGGCCTTAGACTCCAAAGAATAACCCAGAAATATGCCTTCTTCAGCTTTGGCATCAAACTTTCCCAAATGCTCTTCTTTTAACACAAAGCATTTTGCACCAAACACATGAAAGTAACTCAGTGATGGTTTTCTGTTGGCCATTACTTCATAAGGAGTCTTATCCAAATCTTTGTTAATCAGGGTACGATTTTGAGTGTAGCAAGCAGTGCTTACAGCTTCAGCCCAGAAATAGATTGGAAGTCTTGATTGACTAATCATAGTCCTTGCTGCTTCAATCAAGGTTCTGTTCTTCCTTTCTACGACACCATTTTGTTGTGGAGTCCTTGGAGCTGAATACTGACGAGAGATGCCCTTATCAGTACAGAAGTCATTAAGAACAGCATTACGAAATTCTGTTCCATTATCTGATCTGATTGCCCTTACTGGCAGATCTGCTTCCTTTTCAATCTTCTTGATATGATCAATGATGACGAGTGCTGCTTCATCCTTTGAATGTAAGAATAATACCCATGTGTATTTTGAGTAGTCATCGACGATCACAAGAGCATATCTTTTCCTTGATATAGAAGGAATGTTGACTGGTCCAAACAGATCCATATGAATCAGTTGAAGGGGTGAACCAATGTCAGTCATGCCTTTGCTCCTGTGTGATGCTTTCTTTGACTTCCCTTTTTCACATGCATCACAGAGTCCTTCTTGACAGAATTCTTTCTGTGGTAATCCTCTCACAAGTTCCCTTTTGACTAAAGAGTTCATAGTCTTAAAGTTCAAGTGTGAGAGCTTCCGATGCCATAACCAACTATCATCAGCAGAGGCCTTGGTGTAGAAACACTTGACCTCCCCCTTACTTGCTGAGTCTATGTCGGCTATAAACAAACTTGATTTTCTTACACCACGGAGTGTAAGATCCTTGTTCTTCCGGTTTTGAATTAAGCAAACTTCCTTCTGAAAAATTACGTCGTATCCTTTGTCACAGAACTGACTGATACTCAGTAAGTTGTGCTTAAGTCCTTCAACCAGAGAGATATCTTCAATGATGACATTTCCAACTTTCAGCTTACCATATCCCGTTGTAAAACCTTTGCTGTCATCTCCAAAGATTACAATTGGGCCGGTTCTCATCACCACATCTGTGAGCAGGGACTTTTCTCCAGTCATGTGTCTTGAACAACCACTATCAAGAACCCACACAACTTTTCTTTTCTTTCCTGTGCCCTGCATTCACAAATGGATTAAACTTTCTTTGGTACCCAGACGATCTTGGGTCCAGGTGATTTAGTAGAAACAGGATTATCAACAGGAACTTGTTTAACATGTGCTTGTTCAGGGGTGACTGGACTCTTCTCCTTTTTAGTCTTAGCAGAAGTGCTTTTAGACTTGGAGTTAGGAGTTTCCTTCTTCTTAGAAGGACTAGCAGTCTTTGCCACAGGGGCAACAGAAGGTGCAGGCATATTCATACTCATGGCAGATGGTGCAGAAAAAGATGCATTTAACATGGTAAAGCATGCAGACATCATATTCATAGCACATTGCATGCAACCTACTCTACCACATGGCAAATGAACAGCATTCATGTTAACAATGTTTGGCATGCTAGAAACAGAATTATCTACTTTAATCACTTTACATGCATGAGTAAGATGATTAGTAGAATTGCAGTTATTACAAACCTTTCTAGCATTAGAATTCCTAGAATTGGTGTTCTTAGGATCTAACTTGCCATTCCTGTTGTTCTTCTTTTTGTTGGAACTAGTACTTCCTAATCCAGTTTTATCTGAGTCATCTCTGACTTGGGAATTAGAAGGTACATCTTGTGATTCCTGTTTTACTTGAGGCTTAACAACTTCCTCATTTTTCAACTCTTCCTTGATTACAAGATCTTCTTCTATCAGAGGTTCTGTTTGTGCTATTCTAAAGATAGGGGTCTTGGTGTTCTTCAGAATTTTAGGTATATTTGTTCCTTCAGGAGCATTCTCAGTTCCTGCTGAAACAAATATGCCTTCATTCTCTTTTCTCTTCTTTCTTTTAGCTCTTTCCAAAGAACTATAGTCAAGGCCAATAGCAACCTTCTTATCAACCCTTTGACTATCCAAGATCTCTTTCTGTAGAAAGGCAGAATTCTGATAGGCCCTAAGCTTAGTTTCTAGGTCAGCAATCTGAGACCTAAGGGACTCCTCAACTTCTGCACTACACTTCTCCTTATTCTCTAGATATTCAATTCTATCTTTAAGGTTAGTGTTCATGAGTTTCTCTAAAGCTAATTCATCTACTCTTTCTTCAAGTTTAGCTATCTTTAGAGAAAGACTACAGTTATCTGATTCTGAAGCTAATAAACTAGTGTGCAAGTTATACATCTCTTGACCTAGTTCATTTATTGTCTTTTTATAATCAGCAGTAGTCATGTCATCAACAGAAATTTCAGGAGATACCTGAGATGGAGATTCCTCGACAGTGTCAGCCATTAATGCAAATGCATAATTGCTCTGGACAGGTTCATCATCAGAATCTGTGTCATCCCAGCTTTTTCCCTCAGCAATGTAAGCCTTTCCTTTGTGCTTGGCCACCATTGCTTCCAACTTAGCTTTTAGCTTCTCATTTTCTTTCTTCAGATCCTCATAAGAATTCTTCTTATCATATGAGTTGCTTCTGACAGGAGCAGCTTTGGGTTTCCTGCACTCCGTTGCAAAGTGCCCTAAGTCATTGCAGTTGTAGCATCTGACCTTGCTCTTGTCATACATGTTTGGTTTGAAACTGCCAGTAGTCTTTGACCCTGAGCCTGAGTATCCTCCTTTACCCTGAAACTTGTTCCCTGAAGTTTTCTTGTACCGGGGGTTCTTCCTGAACTTGATATGCTTGAACCTTGCAGCCATATAAGCCATTGACTTATCTTCCAGCTGCTCCAGCTCTTCTTGAGTGTAGAACTCATCCTCCGGTTCTTCAGAAACTTCATCAACTTCAGCTTCTACAATCTCAGTAATGGTAGAAGGATAGTCAGCTTTGATGGATGAACAATCACTCTGTGCAACAGTGTGATCATTGATACCATATTCAACTAATTGTTGATAACCAAAGTATGGTTGATCAGCAATCAGTGCAGTGGTCTTCTGTAAGGCCATACTCTTGGATTCTGTTGATCCACCACCATATATAATCTTTCTCTGTTCAAGTTCCATCTCAAACGTCTTCAGTTTTCCAAACAGCTTTTCCAAAGTCATAGTCCTGAAGTCGCTTCTTTCCCGGATGGTCTCTGTCTTTACAACTAGATGGGGTGGCATCACAAATGAGAACTTTCTGTTAATCTCTTTCTGTGGATAAGTCTTTCCATGCAGGGTGAGTTCATTCAGTAACAACATGAACCTCTCGTAGATTTGAGAAATGTTCTCTCCAGGTATTGCCTGAAATGCTTCATATCTGGCAATTAGCATATCGTATCTGTTTTCCCTGACTTCTTCAGATCCCTCCATCAATGCCTCAATAGTGTCCCACATCTGCTTTGAAGTTTTCAGACTTAGTATCAGATGTGTCATTGTTTTGGTCATTGATTCAACAATTATGAGTTGCAGATTATGATCCTGTGCAACATATTCCCTATCAGTGTCAGTGTATTCACTTTTCTCTTTAGGAACAGACTTCTGTGGAATACGAACACCATTTTCAACAGATTCAGGAATAATCTTCATAGGCACAAATGGACCATTTTCCAGAATCCCAATGAACATGGGATTAGCAACTCTGATGTACAGCAACATCTTCATCTTCCAGTTGTTGTAGTCATCCTTGTCAAATGGAGGTACTTTGATTCCTAACTTGTGTGTCGACATTGTTATCAGATAAAATTACGATTGTACGGACAGCTAGCTTTTCAGATTGGTTACGGATCTCAGATCTGTATATCGATCAGCTAAGCTCTGATACCAATTGTTAGGTCCAATCAGACGTAGAAGGGGGGGGTTGAATACGTCGTACCAATTTCTTCGATTTAATTTAATTGCGGATAATCTGTTTCAGTCCATGTTAAATCAATCGTAAATAAATAACTCCAGCAAGTCGGGGAATATTCTTTGTATTAGAAATAATCCTCGGGTGCTACAAATTCCAACACAAGTGTCGGCTGCAGAGACTACAATCACTCTATTACAAACTCTCGATAAATACGATCTTCTATTTTAACTCTCGAGAATGTGTATAGTGTGTGCACTTACAAAGTGTGTAGTTGTTTCCAAATGAAAACACTAAGCTCTATTTATAGGCTTTCCAACAACTAACCATGGTTAACGAGTTCGTCCTGGACGACTTGAGTTCGTCCTGGACGGATTCGTTTTATAAAAATAAAACCAACTCCAAGGAACACAGGAGATTGGCGCCACTTTCATATACATATATATATATGAATATATGTATAGCCAAGTTGCGCTCCATATATACATATATGTATATTGCAGTGTCTTCAAATGTGAGAGTCAAACTTGGCGCCTCCTGGTCAAAGTTTGCGCTGAACAGTGCATCCATATGACTTGAGATAGAATAACTGCTTGGCCACAGAGTTGATTCAGTGTCAAGCGCAATGTTTGACTAAGTCAAACCTTGCGCTTTGACATGGTCAAACATTGCGCCTCTTCACTTGGTGTTCCTCTGTATGACTTAGAAATATTAGAGTGAAGTTGCGCCTGGGACAAGATCTAGGGTCGCAACCTTTGACTTGGTCAAAGGTTGCGCTCCAACAGTGGCCACCCTTAGTGACTTAGATTTCTTACAGACTTATACTGTGAAGAGGAGAAGCGCAGGTTTTGACTTTGGTCAAACCTTGCGCCTCAACTCTTACACAGTATAATGACTTAGAGAAATTTCTCAAGTCATTCCATTTTGCATGAATTAAATATATACATATATATATTTAATTAATTGTGATAAATTAATTACTTGAATTATTTAAATTCAAATAATTCACAATTAATATATATATATATATATATATATATCTAATTAAAAATGTCTTTTGGCAATAAATCCAGGAGCAGCTCGATTGACTTGATCAATTAATTCGTTGATTGAATCCACTGAATTCTTTCGTACGTCCTGACGTCCTGTGCACTGGTCTGGTTCACGAACGACTCGAACTGAAATAATTCCTTGAATTCTTTGCTTGATAATATACTTGATCAGTCATTCCGGGTTAGATGTTGCTTCGATAAATTTGATTATAAATAATCAAATTAAATATACTGGAATCTTCTGGTCTTTGATACTTGATCTTCAGGCAATCTTGATAGCAGAAACATATTGAACTTTATTCTTCACTGAGGCTTGAACATGTTAATGAACTTCTTCCAGTGGACGGATGCTCGTCTCAGATATCTTGATTGACTTTGTCTATTCGTATCGAATCTCCAACCTGTAGATTCCTGTATTATACTTACGTATTGTTTCCTGTCTTTTGATGTGTTGAGTTATCGTAATTACATTTACGTTACATTATGCTTTACAACTAAATATACAAATGATAAGTATTAAATATTTGATTAATTAATATATCAATATTATGAATAAAGAGAATTCTATGTCGAAGTGCAATGTAAATATGTGAAATTATGTCTACTGCAAGTGCACGGTGTCCATTATAAACTATTTCACAAGAAAAACGGAGGATTTTACTAACTAAACAATGCCAACTAAATATGATATAAATCAATCTACTAAATTCTGGAACAATTAAGGTCCCATGCTTTACACCAAAGCTAGTTACGTGATACAATTCGAACTTATAAATATTCAGAACACGAAACCATTACAGGACTGTAATTTATTTATCTGCAAGAATTTTTAATTGTTTAAGTATTGTATTCAACCCCCTTCTCCCATATTTTGGGACCTAACAATTTACCCAAATGTACTTTATTAACAATAAAGAATGAATTTATATCTGTTAGATTTTGTATATAAATATCATTTAAAATTACGAAGTATGTGAGAATCATGTTTTATATGATTAAAAAATCTTGTTTTATGATAAAAATAGATATTCTTATTTCTACATACAACGGATATATTTAGGCCAATATAGATATCGGGTTTGGCAAAGCCCAATAAAACCCTACCATAAAAATTACATATAACCTATTTGATGTCGCCCTCAATGGGCATGAATGGTAATGAACAAATGTTCATTACAATAGTAGATTTGCTCAACATAGAGATTTGATCAACTGTACATCGATTTATGATTTGTACTTGTTTTCATAATTATGATTTAGTAGTCTTCACGCCAATGATCTTATTCAATTCAGCGCTTAGGAATGGAATACACGGAATCTCTATCATGGTTGAACTCGCTAATAAAGCAATAATGAAGAAGCACCATTACAGGTATGATATCTTTTAGTTGTGATTATTATGCTTCCTTATCAAATTTCATCCTTTAGATGCCAAAATGTTAATATATGTGCTCGAAAATATTCGAGTTTATCTCTCAGTTGATGGTTTTACATCTTAATCGAGTTGTTTATCAAGGGGTAAGTATTTTTGCATCTCTTAGGAAGAGGATTCTGGTTTACCTTATCTACTATGTTGTGTTTGGTTGGGGAGAAGAGAATGGAATGAAATGAAATGAGTAAAATTACTAATTGAAACTAATAGAGTTAGGACGAAGTTTTGATATAAATTTAAGTGAGTGCAAAATTGCTATGATGAGTTTTCAGAAGAAATTGGGGGTAGGAGAGAATGGAGCATTCCATCTCAAATTGAAGGTATGATCTCTAGCACATAATGTGAGGAATGGAATGGGGGAAAGAATGAGATTTGTTAACAATTATTCATAATATAGTTCATTTTTCATTCTATTCCTTCCGGAATCATTCACCCCAACCAAACACAACACTAGTGTTTTAATTTAGTTTGAGTTCATGAGTTTTACTTGAAACCCTAATTATTAAAATAAAGGGTTTTGATTTTGTTATTGCATTCAATATGTTTGTTTTACTGTGTGAGTAAATAAATGTTTGATGTATATTACCAAGAAGTTCTTGTACTGAAGCTTAAGAGTTGGAGGGGGCTGATGAAAATGCAGCAGCTTTGCCCCCTTAAAACAGCTCTTTATGCTTTTATCGGATCTTCTTGAGCAGGTAAAGTTTTATTTTATGGTATGTTAGTTGCTATGTAAACATGTGCATGTGGTTGCTTTTGTCTTTTTGTTATGGTTGAAAGTTAGTAGAGTTTTGGTATAGTTAGTAGAGATATAAGCAAGGTGCTAATTAGATGTTGCATTTTCTTAGAGATATCAGCAGCGATCTCTCCAATCTCAGAAAGACAGAGTCCAGAAGCAGAACCTTTCTAAAAGCATATACACTTTCTGGCTTCCTTTTTCTCAGCATCTACAGGGTCTTTGACCTAAGTAACTACACGATGTTATACTCCATCATTAACAGAGATGTGCACGAATTTTGTTTCAGGTGAGGTTTTATATGCATATAACTAGCATTATTATAATGTCCTAAAGATTATAAATTGGAGTTTAGTAATGTACTTTATTGTTCTCATTTTATGTCATTAAAAATATAAAGCAAAACCGACCCGATACAGAAAAGATGAAAAATAAAACAGACCGAGACCGATGCTAGGTCAGTTATGTCAAAGACAATATGGTTTTGATGACGTTGGAGGTTGGTAACTGACCCATTTTAACAGCCGATGTTGCCCTTTCTTTTGGTAGTGTGTACTACTCTTACCTACTGTTATGGTTTCTAACTGCTCGTGTGAAAACTTTAGTGAACTTTGATAAGTTATACAAATTTTGTTTTCTTTAACTAATAAATTTGGGCATATTTTAGCAATTAAGACCCCAGGTGTACTTTTTTTAAATGTGTGTGGTATAACTGGGCATCTGCGACATTAATTTGACACCTCTTCATGACAAACAGCCCAGGAATGTTGACGTTCATTTATATACCCAAGTCTGGCAATCACATAATTCGTCTTAAGATTCTTTCAATGGAGGATGGATCTGTTCTTAAATCCTTTAATTATCGCCATCATCGGAAAAGAAAGGTCGTGGAATTAGTTGAACTGTGTAATGGAAAGCTATTTGTCAAGCAGGAGAATGAGAAACTACAAATTCTTGATGTATGTATCCTGTCTCCTTTATTGTAAAGCGCCTCAACAACACAGTGAAATTCCCTGATCATCATCTCACCAATCTCAGAAAGACAGAGTCCAAAAGCAGAAACTTTCTAAAGAAAAATTGTGAACAGAATTAGAACCTGAAGACAAGCCTCCTGAATCATGGGAAGTTCTCTTTGCAGCATCTCAAAATCCTTAAATGGATCTAGCTTCTCTATACACTCAAGTTCTTCTTTAGAAAAGGGAATTGAAGCTTGGGGCTAGGGGATCCATTCAAAATACGGATCTATTAAATTTACTGGCAGACAGAGGCCATGATCAATTGGAACTATTTCCGCTTCACCAAAACTTCCAACAACTTTCAGTTCCCTGACCAGAAGGTTTCCTGCATGTCTGACTGTATTTAAAATCTTAATATCCAGTATCCCGATATGATGTACAGCGGTGACAGGGAAATTTGATGTCCTATGATCACTGGCATCAAAATTATGGGGGGTAAATTGCTGAAATTGATGAACAGCGGCAATCTTTCTCACAAACTTTTTGCTTATGCTTTAGTATTATGGGGAATTTTTGACTTATGCTTTAGTATTCTAATTTTTAATGGTTTATATTGTTTGAATAAGTGGTATAACAATATACTGATAAATTGTTATCAAAAAAACTAAAAGATACATTACAATAGACTTTAAATGTTGCACATAAATGTTACAATTCATTAATATAAAAATATAAAAATGGGCATAAAATATTGTAAAAAATGTTCATTAAAAAAACCAAATAAGTGTTGCACAGAAATGTTGCATAAAAATTCTTAGCAAAAAAAAAATGTTGCATAAAAAACTATGAAATTTTGTAAAAAAAAATCAGCTAAGTGTTGCATAAAAATGTTACAATAAGCTATTGTAACCCTAAAAATGTTACTTAAAGAGCTAAAGATGTTGCAATATCTGGCTATTGCAAGACTTTAGAAAGTGTTGCCTTTGATGACCTATTACAACGGCCGCAAATGCAAGCCTTAATTTCAGGTCAAATGTTACAATAGACTCTATTGTAATACTTTTAGGCCTTTAAGCAATATTTTTTTGAACTTGCAATAGACCAAATATGGCGTAGTGGTATATACGAATATAGAGGGTTGGGCTGATTTAAATGGATACCATATCTTTATGATAGACCGGAGACTATTTATATACTCAAAGAAGAACGTTAAAAAATCTATTATTATGCAAAACATTTGTGCTAGTAGTACATATATGATCTCCAAAGTCTCTAATAAAATAGTTGTTTCCATATATGATCTCCTAGGAAGGTTTATAGTTTGCAAATACATCCATGATCAAATGTTGAACACCATTTTATGTCCTTAGATATCATTTTTAAAATAAAAATTAATCATTAAAAGTAACAATAAATATTGTCCCTCCTTACTTCGGTTTCTTGTTCCGCCATTGTGAATGAGTGAGCACCCCTGTATGCTATCTTTTCATACATCCTTAATAATACTAGTCTACTTGCTTGAGGTAATTATACACACCAATTTGTTTGTATACTGTTAGAAAAGTAAAATTACATGTGTGAAAGGCAATGAAATCAGTCATTGACACAAATACCCCGCAATACCACCAACTTAACATTCTTGGGACAAACACCCACACCACCCCTCAACTTAACATCTTTGCATACTTGCTCATATTTGCTCAGAATTCCATAAAATCATGAGACAAATTATCTTATACATTTAATACTACTAGTCCACTTGCTTGGGCTAATCATACACACTAAGTAATCAACAGATATATTGTATTGTAATGATCATTTACATGTATAATTATATTACAAACAGGAGTAGAAAGTTACTTAAGTACACCATCAGCATACAAGAAGAAAGATGATTATAAGTATGAATTGTTTTTTCAATTTATATTCACTTTCTCCTTGTTGATATTTTTCCTGTTGTCTGCAAAAAGATTAATGTTAAACCTAGTATATAAGGTCTTATTCTTTATTTTTCGATTCTTTATTCCGTGGTGGATTAAGTTTTCATCACTTATGTTGTGTATGATTGGGATGAATGAATATGGAAGGAATTGAATGGAATTTGAACTATATTATGGACAAATGTTTATTAATTTCATTTCTTCCTCCATTCCATTCGTTACACCATATACTAGAGATCGATATCACAACACCCCCCCCCCCCCCCCCCGCCTCCTCCCAATTTAAGAAGGAATGCTTCATTCCTTCCAATACTCATTTTCTTCTCAAATCTCATTATAACAATTTGATACTCACTCAATATTTTTCAAAAAATAAATAATCAATCAAATCCCGTGAAGAAGGAAAGCAAACAGAATGAGGCAATGAGCCGTTTTGAAATTTGAAAGCACCACCGATTAGGGATATTGATTTGCTAGCATTGAATCAAGAAAATGGGTATTATTAGTTAAAAATTATGACCCGTGGGTAAAAATTAGGAATTGGGTTTTGCACTCATTAAGAATAGATAGAGAAAAACTTTCAGTATAATAACATTGAGGAAGGTGGCATTTATACTCATTTCAGTATAATAATAATTGAAATGGTAGAGGACGAACTCTGCACTAGGGAAATATAAGTTATTGCCTTTGCCCGCTGCCCGCATATTTCAGGGCTCCACATATTATACTATATTAACAATATATTGTTATAACTAAAATTATTTAATACAAGTTTTAACTTTAAAATCTTTTAGTACACCATATTTTAATATTATTTGACATTTTATAGTCATGGATATTTATTCTTAGCCAAACCATGAAAACTAAAGATACAAACGATAAGTATTAAATACTTGATTAATTAATATATCAATATTATGGATAAAGAGAATTCTATGTCGAAGTGCAATGTTAATATGTGAAATTATGTTTGATGCAAGTGCACGGTGTCCGTTATAAACAGGGCGAGTACGATCGAATTCATAAATTTAATATATTTAATCTAATTATTAAAAATTATTTCTCAAGAAAAACGTGTGACGGAGGATTTTACTAACTAATTAACAATGCCAACTAAATATGAAAAATCAATTTACTAAAGTGTGGGACAATTAAGGTCCCATGCTTTACACCAAAGCTAGTTATGTGATACAGTTCGAACTAATAAATATCGGGAACACGAAACCATTACAGGACTGTAATTTATTTATCTGCAAGAATTTTAAATTGCATGAGTATCGTATTCAACCCCCCTTCTCCCCCCTTCTCCCCCTTTCTCGAGCTCCCATACTTTGGGACCTAACAATTTACCCAAATGTACTTTAGTAACAATACATAATGAATTTATATTTGTTAGATTTTATATATAAATATCATTTACAATTACGAAGTATGTGAGAATCATGTTTTATATGATAAAAAAATCTTGTTTTATGATAAAAATAGATATTCTTATTTCTACATACAAGAGATATATTTAGGCCCGTATAGATGTTGGGTTTGACAAAGCCCAATAAAACCCTACCATAACAATTACATATAACCTATTTGATGTCCCCTCAATAGGCATGAATGGTAATGAACAAATGTTCGATCAACTATACATCGATTTAACGTCGATTTATGATCCGTAGTTGTTTTCATCGTTACGTACGGTTTAGTAGTCTTCACGCCAATGATCTTACTCAGAGTTTGTGAATGGAATACACAGAATCTATCATGGTTGAACTCGCTAATAAATCAAATTAAGAAGCACCGTCACAGGTATGATATCTTTTAGTTGAGATTATTGTGCTTCTTTATCGAATTTCATCCTTTAGATGCCAAAATATAAATATCCTAGATTGATTGTCTTAATTGATTCTTCGCCTCTCGTCGCGTGTTTTAGTTTCATTTAGAATTATGCTTGTATTCGCCTGTCAATGATGAACATTGAGTACATGGTTCGAGTTCATCTCTCAACTCATGGTTTTACATCTTAATCGAGTTGTTTATATCAAAGAGTAAGTATTTTTGCATCTCTTAGGAAGTGGGTTTTGGTTTACTTTATCTACTAGAGTTTTAATTTAGTTTGAGTTCATGAGTTTTGATTGAAACCCTAATTATTAAAATTAAGGGTTTTTATTTTGTTATTTGCATTCAATATATGTTTGTTTTACTATGTGAGTAAATAAATGTTTAATGTATATTACTAAGAAGTTCTTGTACTAGAGCTTAAGAGTTGGAGGGGGCTGATGAAAATGCAGCAGCTTGGCCCCCTGGTACACAGCTCTTTATGCTTTTATCGGATCTTCTTCGGCATGTAAAGTTTTATTTTATGGTATGTTGCTATGTAAACATGTGCATGTGGTTGCTTTTGTCTTTTATTGTTATCGTTGAAAGTTAGTAGAGTTTTAGTATAGTTAGTAGAGTTCTAAGTAAGGTGCTAATTAGATGTGGCATTTTCTTGGAGACCTCGATGTTTGTGTTCTTGTGCTGTGCATCTACACAAGTCAGCATGTAATCTCAGCAGTGATCTTGCAAAGATTAATTTACTCATCATCTCAGAAAAATTGTGCAGAGAATTAGAACCTGAAGACAAATCATGGGAAGTTCTCTTCGCAGCATCTCAGAATCCTTGAATGGATCTAGCTTCTCTATACACTCAAGTTCTTCTTTAGAAAAGGGAATTGAAGCTTGAGGCCAAGGGATCCATTCAAAATAAAGTGGTCATAATCAAGAATGTAAGCAGCAACTTCTCTAAATCCTTTTTCTTGACTCTTACAGAATGCTTCAAACCTGGCTGTCCAAGCACTTTTTCCACAAGGTCTTTCGGGTTATTTGGTGCAAAAGGTTCTTCATCAGTTGCCTGTACTATAGCCCACTAAGAACAAGAATTGGAAAGCTTGGGAAGAAGAATATGTGAGATGGTTAGAATCTCTCCACGATGCAGATGCCGCCAGTACAGCGAGCATAGGTACAGGGAGCACGGATATAGGGAGCACCGCTACAGGGACCGCCAGTACAGGGAGGAAAAGGATGACTATGACAATCATCGGGCTTACAAGGATGATTGTGATCGGGGACAAATTGGCAGGATCTAAGGGCAAATTGCGTGTTGTGGAGGAGGATCGCAGATCTCGTTCAAGGGACTCTTACCAACAAGGGTTGCCAAAGTGACGCAATGGGTGAATGAGATTAGCCGCTTTACCTTGACAGGTACCAACAAGGTGCTGGTTTATCATGGATCCAAAAGGGAAAGGTCCCTTGATGAATTCTCAGATCAAAATTTTGTTATTACTACGTATTCAGTCGTCGAAGCTGAATACAGGAAATATGTGTTGCCAGAGAAACAAATATGCAGATGGTGTGGAAAGTTGTTTCATGAAGTGTTGTTGGCTAAACAGGGAAAGAGTAAGAATGCTGGGGTGGATGTTACTGAGTCGGTGGATGATGGGAAGCTTGGAAATAGAGGAGCTCAGACAGCTCAGTTATGGGTAAGCAGGAACTTAAAGGAGCGGTGGAATCTGTGTGAACGTCAATGGCTCCTATGGAAGACTTGTAAAGTTGTAATATGGCCTCCAAGGTCATATTTGTAAACCTGAAGTTTTCATGTAGAATGATGATGTACTAAATATTATAATATAGGTTGTATATAATGTCCCTTTTTGATCCAAAAGTATACATTGTGTCTATTGTTTTTTCAAGGCCACGCTAAGGGGAAAGTAACTAAGCAGCAAACTGCAAAGACAAAGAGGGCCCTGTTTTGGTCTTGCCTGGTCTTGAGCCAAGTGCAGAATTGATCAATTGAATGCCAGGGGCATGCAAGAAAAAGGCATCAGAGTGCCCAAGTGAGAGCCTGACTTTTAATTTTGATAATTAGACTTTGTGCATACTTAACTAAATTATTGATTATAAATACAAATTTTTAAAGTGATTATGAGAGGCACAGTATCATTATCCTACCCAAAACAACGACGAAAGCTAAGAACTTGCAATATGTAAGGATCACTTGTTACCAAAAGACAATATCATGGGCGCACCAACATGATTTTGTCCACTAGAACATAAACACGAACAGAAACACAAACACCGTTCAAGACCTCACAAAATGATGCTGACATTTCACACAGCACGCTTTGTATTTACTCCTCTAAAGGGAACTGCTGGGTTTTATTGGTATTTGAGGTATAAGGTGCTTACACACAGAATAATTAGGCAGTAATTTTATCATCACATTATAGCGAACAACCAAGCAAAAATTCAACACGATTGCAAATTTGTGTATTTGAATTTTGAGCATAAATTGTTCTATTCTGAATCACGGTCAAATGCTAAATTCTCCGGGAATAAATAGCCAAAACTGAATGCTAATAGTACAATTACAGATGACAAACCCAAAGTAATACACTGTTCCTTTGCACAAGTAATAATACAGCAAGAGTTGATTCTGATTTCACTCCACCTTTAGTGTAACCTGAAGCTTGGGTTGATGTGCATTCCACTGTAACAGCATCCATAACATTGACGTGCCTGATCAAAATCACATTCAGGATATTTAAACATTAGAATCTAAGATATATTTACAACTCTTTTCTCATCCAATGTCATTCCACTGATAAGAAATAGTAATAAATAACAAACTAGATAGTAGAGAAAATTGCATCATAAACTTGTAGTGTGGGCAAGTGGGCATTGGTATCAATACTCATTATTAAAATAACACGTTAAGTTTCAGGTGATTCTTTGGATCCCAAAATAAGCAAGTCACATAGAAAACATGTCTCGCAGCGATTATTGTAGTCCAAAAATTTAGACGGCTTTAGTTTCGATATGATCGCAAGTCAGCTTAACACTCAGGTGGCATTGATGATGAGTGCTTAATCATTACTCATTGCAGCAGAATAACTCAAATAGGCCATGAGAAAAAATTTGGGGTCAAAATAATCATTGAAATAATACAAGACCAACTCCACAACAGCGGAATATAAGTCATCGCCTAGGGCCAACTGCCCGCATATTTCAGGGCTACATATAATATATATTATTGTTATCACTAAAATTATTTTATACAAGTGTTTAGTTAAAAATCTTTTAGCACTCCAAATCTTAAATATTATTATTACATTTATTTATAGCCACAGACATTTACTGTTAGCCAAAAAAATGAAAACTAAATATACAAAATGATAGGTATTAAATTACTTGATTAATCAATATATAAAATATCATGAAGAAAGAGTCTTTTGATATCCAAGTGCAATGCTAGAAAGAATTTCATCAGGAATCAATGGAAAGTCAGAACAGAGATCAGGAGGAATGAGGATATCATCAGTTTTAGGACAAATGAGAAAGAAAGGGAGAGCGCGACAAGCACACTACAAAAACTGAACGGCAGTGTACATGGATAAAGTAAGAGTTTGATTACAACACAAATCATGAAGTTAGGTCAAAATTAGAAGATAATTCACCCTGGAATAACTAGAAGCAAAAGAAATTTTTGACTAATGTAAACGAGACCGTAAGCAGGTGGGCTTAATAATTAAGCAGGATGCGGGTAGTGGGAAAGGGTAAGAGAAGAACGTAAACAGATACGGAACATAGGGTATATTGACCAAAGATTTGAGAGATAGGGGTGTTTTGGAAGAAGTTTCAATGTGGGATGAGGGGAAACTCTAGATCAAATTCATGCAACTGGTCTACGAAGTTCAGGTATTTGTATTTCCATAAATAAGGAGTTGGAATAGGGGATGAAAGATAATGTCAGAGTAAATAATTAGAAGGCTAGAATTTATGCGGGAATTGTCGCATAACAAAAGAGTAGTAATGAGTAGTAATAAGATGAATTAGAGGAAAGAACACATAAAATGGTCACACGAAAGAACAATCGACAGAGATACATTATAGGAAAAGAAAAAAGATGAAGGTAATTCACCTGCATACTATTTTTGGTTGCAAGTTTTCTAACAAATACTAGAGAAATGGAAACTAGCAGCTGAACATGTGCATTCAATTGAGTTCGTAGATACCTGCAAATATGCTGACTGTTGTGAGATTACCGATGGCCATTGTTTGATATACGAGATACTCTGTCAAAAAATGACCAAATGCATAAACGAATGACAAAAATGTAGCAGTATAAAGTGGCTTGTTTTCGAGGTTAAAAGCACAAAGAAAGCAAAGAGTGCAGGTAAGAAGAGTCCAGATTCCAAATGTTCTCCCATGCACTTCAGTCACTGGAAAAGAAAGAGTTGTATGAGATAGTCGTTGCTTCAATGTGTGTGTGTGTGTGTGTGTCTGTAATTAGTTATATAGCAATGATGTTACAAGGATATTACTGGGTGATAGAGAGAATACGGCGAGACGGAGTGCCCAAATGTCAAAGAAACCAAACCAAACGGAAGCTAAACGGAGACATCCAACTATAACTAACCACCATCCCAATGCTTTCATTTTCCAATGCTTTATCTGTTATAGATGCAACAGTATAATCAATTTAAAACTCATACGTATAGCCCGCCCAATTTCTATTATATAAATAAACAAGTAACACACCTATTCAGTTCAAGATGAAAGTTTTGCAGGTGGGGGATAGAAGTGGGAGGCAAAAGATCAGTACTGAGCAGTAAGTATGCGAACTGGACAAATATACATTTCAGAAAAACTGACAGTATTGCCACATTTTAATATATTTTACCCATGATACCACATTTGAAATAAATGGTCAATTTCACAGAATTATACTATGGTGGCAATTTCAGGAATTGGGTCAAACTCGTATAAGATCAACAGACTCTGTAGCAAATTCGAGTAAACCCGAACCTGACCCACAATTTAGTGGTCAAAGTACAGGAAACAAACACAACTCGATTCACCCCATGGGAAATATGAAAAGACCCTCAATCATCAGGTTGGGTAGGACACGACACGACCATATGAGATTTTCTTCTTTTAAGAAAAAATGGAATTTAACATAATAGCATTCCTGAGTTAACAAAAAAATAGTTAAGTACATTGTACATTAATAATAAAATGGAATGAAATAGAACTTAATCAATACAATATACTTGTTAGACAAATAGATTATAGATAAGAAATTGACAGAAGAAATTAGGACTTACAAATTTACAAATGGAGAAGGCAAATTAGATCGATATGAGAGCATTTTGATCTAAGAGACTATGATATAAATATATATAAGATATAATTATTAGGTACTTGCTTGCTAACATAGGCACATAGCATTCCTAATTCACATGTTTCTCTTCTTTGGAACAAAAAGAGGCTTCAACTATGCACTGATTAGCAGCATATAGCGGATAAAACCATACCATTGTATTATTAAAAATTACAAAATGGAAAGCTACAGATATAACAAATAGTCTGTAGCCACCACTACAAGATGTTCACCTTCTAAGCAAAACGTTACATTTGTAATATATGCATTTACAGTACTAGTTTATCTGCTGTGCAGCTCTAATCAACATCGAGATGTTCAAAATAACGAAAACAAATCCGATCTTCTTTCATCCATTTATATATCCATAAATACACTAAAGAAAGCTCCAAGATAAGCCTAAAACCAACAAAACTGTTCAAGTTTGCGTAAATATCATTTAGGAATAGGCACTGACAAGTACAAGCAGACTTGTTACTCAAAAATGATACTCCCTCCGTCCCGGTTGGTTGTATACGCTCACTGTTTGCACGCATTTCGAAGCTCCAATAAAGTATAGTTATTTAATATTTTTTCAAAATTTTCTTTTTTTGAATAAAAGTTTAAACATCAAATTTTTATTCAGAAAAAGAAAATTTTAAATAAATATTATGGAACTATACTTTAAAAGAGCATTAAAAAGCGTGCCAAAAAGTAGCGTATACAATTTATTGGGACAGAGGGGGTAACATTTTCAAAAAGGACTTATGAAACAGAGGAACAGGATTACTCGCAAAAAATCAGGAATAAAAATAAATAATAATTTGACACTATTTCGATCGTTGAAACGATGAGGAAAGTATCCACATTGTGGCGATATATGCATTAGAATAACAATTTAACATAAAAAAACATAATTGAATTAAAAGCTATGGTTTAGATGAGATTGGTATCGAAAACTAATGTTGATATATGTTTCTTGTAGACTGTGTATATTAATCCTTAAACTAGCACCAAGAGTTGTAGTAATTAACATACAGTCTATACTTGTTATAAATCGCCGATACAGATATCAAATGAAGTTATCAAACACTGATATCAGTTGTAAAACATACACACACATTTGAAATCAGAGAGTAGAGAACCTGTCGAATACAGAAGTAAGCAGAAGGTTGAGGAGAGTGAGGCACTGTTCTAACCAAAATCCAGAGAGAGAGAGAGAGAGAGAGAGAGAGAGAGAGAGAGGGGATGTTGTGGAGCACTGCCGGTGATTACTGGATCGGATCTCTTGGGTTAATTCTTTAAACTAGCCTGTTTGCCTCATCTCTGGCTTTACCGGTGCTTCTCATAATCTTTTTAATTAGAAAATTTGAACATTTATTAATGATAAATTAATATGATTTTTTGGATTGAAATTCATTATTTGAACTATTATTATGTACTATTACGCATCAATTTTATATCTTGAATACTTATAAAAATATAATAATTTAAATATAAAATATGAGATATCAAATTATGTACCAACGTCATTTAAAATTCACCTGAATATTTATTATCTATATATATTTATAATTTGTAACGGTTATAAAAGCAAGTTTGCACTATTTTTTTTATAAGTCTTACGTTATTGATGAGATATTCCAAATACAATACTAAAAAAAAAAATTATACATAAAAATCTTCCGTTTGTCATACTCAGGAAAATTTTAATAAAAATATTCTGAAAGAAAAGTAAAATTCGCAATATAAGAAAAAAAAAGAAATTTCATTCAAAAACATTTGCCGACTGGTCAAAGATCATTTGAAGATGGTTGCGAAAATTCAGTTTATAAATTTTAATGAACGAAAAGAAAAGCAAACTAAAAGAAACAAAATCGACAAAAAGGGAGAAAATAGATAGCGAGAGAAAAAGGAGGGAAAGAAAATCAAATACAAAAACTTACGCCGTGTACCGAGACAAACAAAGTCATTAATTTTTTATTTTATTTTTTTCACAAGATACAATAAAGTCATTAATTAATGGTAAACAAAATGTCGATCAAAGAGCTATCATGTAATGACACTCTTTCGATAGTAACAAAATAATTTAAACACATTATAAAAAAACACCAACACAATTTACAAATATAAACTTTTATATATCGAAAGACAAATGAATCATAAAAAAACAAAGTACGTAATATATGTAATCAAGAAAAAGAACAAATATTAGACATATCAAATGTAATATTTTGAAACACTAAAATTAAATATTTTGAACGCGTAACATTATTGTGGGGTTAATTCGCACGATCCTTATATTACGAAATGAAAATAAATGTTGACATCGGATGTGACTGGACTTGAATTGTAGTCGCCTAATTGTTGAGCTGTAATTAATTGGCTATTCTAGTGGCGTTTGGTTCATAATTAATGAGCATGTTAATGGGAATTGGAACCTCATACTCATACATTGTGTTTGAATTGACAAAATTTTTGTATGGAATGAGAACCTCATTCCCTCTTGAACAGGGGCGTAGCTACATGTTGAATAGAGGGTCACTTGCACCCGCTCACTCTTTAATATCCTCTTATATATATCATATAAAATTTAACTTTTTTATTTTTGAACCCCAAAAATAAATTTTTTGACCCCAAAAATAATATATTTGATCCCAAAAGTACATAAATTATTAAAAAAATGGAATCATCTTTTTATATTTAACTGGTTAAAATAGAGTATAATGTACAAGTATAAAATTATAATAGATAAAATAAAAATAAAAGTACTTGATTAGAAAAATAAAGTATATAAAATACAGTTCCCTATCCCTTGAATATAATTGATTCAAACTGCTCTCCACTTCTCTTTGCACTTATCTGTTCAAAATGTCCAGGTGAAATAGAGGTTTTATTTTATATACCACTTACCGAAACCACCACGTCAGGAGATACAATTACATAGGATAAGGTGATTTTCTTTCTAATTCTTTACTTGATATCTAGTTGTCTACGGAGTAATCACTTGCTATTAGATTTTCTAAATCATATGCTTCATTTATTCTATCAGGTATATGATGGATAAATTTGTATATAAAACAAATACGCCTCTTGAACAACAATAAAATGAAGGTGCCACAAAAGTCTGAAAAGATGGTGAACAAATTGAATCGGGTAATCTTGTTGCTGATCCTAGATCAAGATTCCTAATTTCGGAATATCGTCCTAATATTAGAGATCAAGTGAGAAGAGCATATTTGAAGAAGGGATCTTGTCCGCCTAATAATCATAATTAATTTAAGAAGCGAAAAATTGGGAGCTCACTTCGTCGTTTTAATCCTGCTTGGTTTAGTGATCATTAAACATGGTTAGAATATAGTGTTGAAAAAGAAGCAGTGTTTTGCTTGTGTTGCTATCTTTTTGAAATTGATGTTGGTAGGCAAGGCGGTGGAAACACTTTTGTTAAAGAAGGTTTTGATACGTGAAACAAAAATGATAGGTTTGACAAGCATGTGGGAGAATCTAACAATGTTCATAATCAAGTTAAAATGTGTACAACTAGTGCAAACCCTGTTTTCTCTCGCAAAATGTCACATAATTCAATTTTTTCATTAAATATCTTCATTTATAGGCAAATTGATCACAAAATCATAATCTCATTTTACTCTCTTTTGAGTGATGATTTTTCGATTAATATTACTTTTTTCATCATTTAAATAGCTAATTGTCAGAATCGAAATTTCCCTATCTAATATACATCATTACATCATCCATTAAAGAATCAATCAGGACTTGTTATTGATACTAAAATGATAAAGAAAATTTTATATACTCATATATGGTGATATTAAATCTTGTTCGATACAACTCAGCAACTAGGGGGTGTTTGGATTAGTGGTGGAATGGGAATCGAGAATGGGAATGAGAGGTATGAGAAAGGGCAACGATTGTGGAATGAATGATTTATCCTTCAAGAGCAGGGGCGGAGCTAGAATACATAGTCAGGTGGGTCGAAAAATAATCTCATAAAAAAAATAAGGCATCAACTTCTAGAGCTCAATAATCGTTTCAGTGATCAAGTATGGAACTACTTGCTTGTGTGGCATATTTGAGTCCTACTAATATATTTTCAGCTTTTGATAAGGGGAAACTGCTACGACTTGCTCAGTTTTATCTTAATGATTTTTCATCGATAGAACTGATCACAGTAGTGGAGAATCAATTAATTGCTTACATTCTTGACATGAGGTCTAGTGGCGAATTTTCAATACTTAATGGGATAAGTGCACTTGCTGAAAAGTTGGTTCCGACAAAAAAAATACAAATTATCATTTAGTCTATCTACTTGTCAAATTGGCATTGATATTACCTGTATCGACAGCAAGTATGGAAAGGGGATTTTCTCCAATGTATAAAGAGCCGACTGCAAAATCGGATGGCAGATCAACTACTAAATGATAGTCCTGTCACATATATCGAAAAAGTTGTATTTGATGGTATTGTAATGAAGCAATTACGCAACGTTTCAAAATATGAAAAATCGTCATGGACAATTCTGAATTGTAAGTACAATTATAAAATTGTCATATTTTTATGAGATTATTTTTCGACCCCCTGACTATGTATTCTAGCTACGCCCCTGCTTACGAGGACGACATCCTAATAGATGAAATTCGAAACATGATACAACAGGATAGTAATCAAGACATCTATCAAATCTAACTCATCTTTTCTCATATATCTTAAAAAATCCTCGAAAGCTCGAGGATACTTTTAATCATAATCTTTCTTCTATTAATAGGGTATGTTCCTATTAGAACACTTAATCTAAAAATCTTTAGAACCATCTAGTTAGAGTTCTGCAAGAGAACTGCACAAGTAAAAAATGTCGTGTTTATGTAAAATTATTTTTGAGCACATAAAACATGTATTTAGATTTAAATCATGACAATTAGGCTTTTGCGGCAGATATTTAGTGATTTTCTAAGGTTTTATTTTAGGGATGAGTTCTCTCCTCAGCGCCACCTCTATTAATAATAGAAAAATATTAGGTATCCAAAGAATTATCTCAATTTTTTTTCCAGAATGATATGTCCAAAATCGATTGGCTGAATTCACATAATGAGACCTCATTTATATATACATTAATCATCAAGTCACAATTTCCACTTGTTCTGTCTCATAATTTTGTAAAGAAATTTAGAAAAAAAAATTCTGATACATAATATTATTACACCCTCAACAATATGATTAATTTTGAACTCATAAATATTTAATTTAAATATGAAATGAAAGCTTTCTGTGGAAAATTTTAACTGCTGTTGTTACTGCTATTCCAAATAATGCTTATATCTTCACTGTTTGTTAACTTATAATACGTTGATTAATTATTGTTTGTGGATTACGGGTTCCAGTTTGTCTTCATATTATTTTTCAATTTATAGTTGTCGGTTTTGTAATCGAGACATCTATCAAACCTAACTCATCTTTTATTAAATATCTTAAATTCGGAAAGCTAGCTTGAGGATATTATTAATCATATTCTTTCTTCCGTTAACAATACGATTAATTTCGAACTTACAAATATGTACGGAACAACTATCAAGTCGACTAAAAAACGCAACTGATATCGTCCAAATTTTTCGCAAAAAGTAAAGGCCAAAGGGAAAACGAATCTTTCATCAAAACGCAAAAGAGGTGCCCAAGTCGGTAAGTCATTAAAGTAAAGAATTATGAAGAGGAATGGAAGTAAAAGAAGGCATGCACGATGCAGGGGTAAATAAATCATTTACTTCAAAGGAGGTGGGTGGGACCAGAAGAGCTCGTGACCCACTCCCTTGACAGCTAACAGCCAGAGTGGAGTAACAACAATAATTCATTATTGTTATCTCAAATTTGATTCGGTTTTTATAATATCGATAATACAAAATTTAGTTAAGAAGGATGATTTATTAATTTCTACTATTCCACACCTTTTGGGCACTGTGACTCTAGTATTGACCAAACTAACAGTCACTACAAATACATCATCTGCTCAGACAGAGTACTGGAGAGATATTTGTATTGCAAGAGAGAGAAAAGAGAGCGAGAGAGAAAGAGATCGAGAGAGATGAGAGAGATTATAAGCGTACACATAGGTCAGGCCGGGATTCAAGTCGGAAATTCATGCTGGGAGCTCTACTGTCTGGAACACGGCATTCAGCCCGATGGCAATATGCCTAGGTCTTCTCTCCAACACTTATTTCTATATACAAAAACACACACACACACACACACTATAATCATTACTTGATTTTCTTTTGTTTTAGTGTTCTTCTGTGCTTGTGTAGATTGCGCATTCATCAGATCTCGTTTCTGTTAGTTCGACAAGTTGAAACTTGATTTTATGCGTCTAAATCTGAATCTAAATCTGAATCTGAATCTCAATCTGTTAGTTCCACAAGTTGAAACTTGATTTTGATTGTTGTTTTATGAGATCTTAGTTGATTTAGTTTGAGTTTAAGTTTGATCTTACCTTGTGTCCAAATCTGACAGTGTTAGTATGTTGTCAAACACTGGATCTTAAAGTGTTGATGTTTTTCATCTACTGTTGATAAATAATACGAGACTCTTGTCAGCTAAGAAAGTATTGTGGATTAGTTATGTTGATTGCGGTCTTAGCTCTTGCAAGTTGCGTGGTTTTTAATATGTGGTTTGTTCTGCCTTTACAGTGACAATACAGTCGGGGTTGAACATGATGCTTTCAATACGTTCTTCAGCGAAACGGGGGCAGGGAAGCATGTTCCTAGAGCTATATTTGTAGATCTTGAACCAACTGTCATTGATGAAATTAGGACAGGGACGTATCGTCAGTTGTTCCATCCTGAACAACTTATCTCTGGAAAGGAAGATGCTGCGAACAATTTTGCTAGGGGGCATTATACAGGTAGATCACATTGTTTGTAATGTTCGAGTCTTTTACCGGTTACCGTTACATGTGTATACGAGTTGTACTTATCTCATTTTGCTAATTGATTTGTACAGTTGGGAAGGAAATCGTGGACCTATGTCTTGACCGAGTGAGGAAATTGGCAGATAACTGCACTGGTCTGCAGGGGTTTATAGTTTCTAATGCTGTTGGTGGTGGCACAGGTTCTGGTCTAGGGTCTTTGTTGTTGGAACGCCTGTCAGTTGACTATGGAAAGAAATCTAAGCTTGGTTTTACCATCTATCCTTCACCTCAGGTGTTTACTAGTTTACTACATCTTCCTCCTCATTTATCTTTTTGTCTTTATAGCATTTCTATATCAAAGCAATTATAATATTCTGTTGTAAACAATATAAGCTACGACGGGCTGTGGAGTTCACGAGTGAGGAAGTAGAAAGTTGTATTTAGCCTAAACTAGAGATTAGTCTCAGAAAATTAGACTCTGCTAAAGACATGATACCATTGATTGCAGGTTTCAACTGCAGTAGTCGAGCCATACAACAGTGTGCTATCTACACACTCTCTTCTCGAGCACACAGATGTCGCTGTGCTTCTGGACAACGAAGCCATTTATGATATATGCAGAAAATCCCTAGATATCGAGAGGCCTACGTATAACAATTTGAACCGCTTGATTTCTCAAGTCATATCTTCTTTGACTACTTCCTTGAGGTTTGATGGAGCCATTAATGTTGATATTACAGAATTCCAGACAAATCTTGTGCCATATCCCCGAATTCATTTCATGCTTTCCTCGTATGCTCCTGTGATATCTGCTGAGAAAGCATATCATGAGCAGTTATCAGTTCCGGAAATCACAAATGCTGTGTTTGAGCCTTCAAGCATGATGGCGAAGTGTGATCCAAGGCATGGGAAATATATGGCATGCTGCTTGATGTACAGAGGAGATGTTGTCCCTAAGGACGTCAATGCTGCTGTTGCCACAATCAAAACCAAACGAACTGTTCAATTTGTTGACTGGTATGAAATTATATTTTGCTTTCAATTGCAATCTGTTGTTAATTCTCTTAGCAAGACCATAAATGTAGTTTCATTTCTCCTAGTAAGACCATAAATTGTGTTGCAAACCAATAGCAGGCACCAAAAATCATATGGACTGGGTTGTAAAAGGCCCCCATCAAACAGTTGTGTTGACAGCACAAACTATTGCACTGTGAACAATTCAAAACAATTTCGAATTATATTAGTACTTTATAGTGCATATGTAAGCTATATTTGGCTATATGTAATGTTTCTTTTACAAAATTTCTTGGTATCTATGTGAATATATGTTTGTATGCAAACGTACACTCTTTATTTTATTTTTTTGAATAAATGTACACTCTTTTTATTAAAATTGAATACAACTGCAACTTTCATTGCATGATTCAACCTCTATTGCCTGCACAAGCAGTTCAGAATGCAATCAATTCTAGCTAGGCATCATGCAGTGTAGCATACAACATGTTGCAAATATATATATATATATGTGGTTATTCAAAAGTATTTCTATAAAGGTGTATTTTTCCAAACCAGCTAGGATCGTGTAGTGAATGGAAAATGTATATGAATAATTTAGTAGTATGAAACAAGAGGGTAATCTTATTCTCTGCTTCGGTGGGTATGGATGTTGAGGTTATTCAAATATACATATTTTCTCTGACAGTAAATGTCGAATTAGTTGTAGTTTGGATGGGAAAAGACAGAAAGTATGTATATTTACTGTTCATTTAGAAACCCCTTTAGTCTCTTTGGCTGTATGTTTAATATAAATATTTGTCTTTTGGGGTTTTCACAGGTGCCCTACTGGCTTCAAATGTGGTATCAATTACCAAGCACCAGCAGTGGTCCCTGGAGGTGATCTTGCCAAAGTGCAGCGTGCTGTTTGCATGATAAGCAACAATACTGCAGTAGCTGAAGTATTCTCACGCATTGATCACAAATTTGATCTCATGTACTCCAAACGAGCATTTGTCCACTGGTATGTTGGTGAAGGTATGGAAGAAGGAGAGTTCTCTGAAGCCCGTGAAGATCTTGCTGCTCTTGAGAAGGACTACGAGGAAGTAGGTGCGGAAGGTGTTGATGACGAAGATGATGGTGAAGACTATTAAAAAGAGTGTACTAGATTATGCATGGTAAATTTGTCGTAGTCCAGGGCATCCCATTGTCCTGGCCTTTTTATCTTTCTTGTGTTTTCCATACCCCGACCACCTCCCTAAGCATGTTAAAGTTGTGCTGGTACGCCTGTGAATGAAATCATAGATGGCCTGTAGTGCTTACATTAATGTCTTAATGTCCTAAGCTTTCATTTGTAAAGGATCTTTCCTCTGAAAAGTTTTTATTTCATTCAATTTTAATTCAGGTTATAATCTCATTCGATATAAATGCTCTGGGGCATGTTTTGGGTTTGGATAAGTTGAAGTTTGCTCTGGGGCATGTTTTGGTTTTAGATAAGTTGAAGTTTGTGCAGTTGAACTCATTTCCGACAAAATAAGAAATGGAGCTGGTACCTAGAAATCCTTTGCCAGGATGAGTTCAACGACAAACAAGTTGTAAGCCGTTAGATGTGCGGTTCACCCGAATTGCACGGTGATTTAATGCTCAAATTTTCCAACTCTAGTAAGAATTCAACAGCATTTCCTACTAAATGTCCAGAGAGACCCAAGTCAGGAAAAGTTCCGGATCAGTCCTTCAACAAAACCCATACCTTTTCAAAAAAATATTATATATTTATATCATATTAGGATCGTTGAGGAGAATACACAGGATCGTTAAAAAATTCTAAACTTTAAATAGATTTTTCGGAACTAAATTTAAATTTTTGTCTTTTGTATCGTTTTGTGTGTTAAAAATAATTTCAAAATATATACATGATGATTGACATTTTTTGCATGTACAATTTTACTGCAAAACCCTAATTAATGCTAGAAATAAAATCAGGATTCTTAAACTAACGGTTGACATGACCCATCAACATTATTGAATACTCCCTCCGTCTGAATTTGACAGAATTTATAGGTCTCTTTTGGAAAAAAAATTATCTCAAAATACTTGTCCCTCTCTTCTTTATATACAAATTTATCTCTATATTAATCCTGACTTTTTTGAAACTCAATATTATTCTCATTTTTAGAAGCACTAAAAGAAGTTGAGAATGCTAATTTTTGTTTCAGGATTTTTAATTATTTCACAAACATTTTAATCACTTATAGGTCTTAATTTACTTCTAAATTCTACTTCACATTTTATAACCTCTGTGACTTCAGATGAAATAGGTCTTTATGTCCTGAGGTGATGCCTGATGCAGAAGAGTAATGTTACGTTTAGCTGAGATGTATAAAAAATTGAACTACTCCCTCCTTCCCATTTTAATTGTCCACTTAGCCAAAATCACACATATTAAGAAATCATAAATCGGTTTTTCTATGATGTGCCCAAGGGCACACACTAAGCACTAAAACTTATAAATTTGGGAGATTTTGATTGGCTTACACTCTTTAATAATGATGGCCCCCCTTGCATTTACAACAACCACACCAATCAAATCCCTCCAATTTTATAAATGTTAGTGCTTAGCATGTGCCCTTGGGCACACACTAGACAAACCCATCATAAATATAACTCATTTTGTCTACTATCATTGCACGGATTACACAAAAAAAGATAAAACTCATCTGCCATATTAATTACTTACTGAATACAATGTTAGACTTGTTCACATATACTCCAGCTTCACAGCCAGCTTTACGTACTGCCGTAGGAAATTTATGGGAATTGTGCATATGAGGAGTAATAGTCAATTCTTGAAACTACAATATTTGCTTTGAATGAAGAACTGGACTAATATTATGGGAATATTTTTTTTTGCTAAGTGGACAATTAAAATGGGAAGGAGGGAGTATAATATAAGTGAATATTTAAATTTTCAACCCCTCGTTTCATTTATTATAAATTTAATCAAAGTCCCCAAATTTTGGAAAGGAACGACCAATTCTCCCTCGTACTTATTTTTTTTCATAATTTCTCAACATAAAATTTTGTCCTAACTGTATTCATTTTAAATCTTTCCTCCAGCCTCAATTATTTATTTTTACTTCACTCATTTCATTTATTCTCACGACTAGACATAATATTAAAAATACGGGACAAACTCCACTATTTTATTTTCATATATTCCATTCCCCTAACCAAACACAAGAGATGCGAGGGAAAATACATGCAAAATCTCGTATATATTATATACAATTTTCTTGTTTCTTTTCTTTTATGATCAGTTTTTTCTTGTTTCTTTTCTTTTATGATCAGTTTTGCCTTTACACTCGTATATATTATATACTATTTTTTTGTTCCTTTCTTTTTATGAGTCAATTTTGACCTTTACATGAATTTTTAAATATATTAATTAAACAATAATAAAATAATATTTTTTTCTACAAATAAAAAATATATATTCAAAATTTTAGTTCAGATAAATTTTTTTGAAAACAATAACATTTTCAATACCCAACCGTTTTGCATAATTATACTCTAAATCTTTTTTTTTTGTTGTTGACAAAACTATACTCTACATCTTTAAATTACTGTCTCATTATCGAGCATAGAAAATAAAAGATATACACTGCTTTATCGTGGATCCAGGCCAAAATCCAGACCTGTACCTCTTTTATAATAAAAAAAATAATAATACAGATTCAAGAAAGTTACATATTGTAAAAGATGTAGGATTAAAAACTTAGACCACTGCATCTACTCAAAAAAAAAAAAAAACTTAGACCATTGCAAAACCGTGAAAATGCATTATATCAACTTAATAACCTAGCTCGACTTTCATATTATGACACAGACCTCTAAATAAGTATTTGAATATTCGAGGTCCCCATCAGACCTACACATTCTATTCAATAGCACTAAGCAGCTACATTATCCTGAGATTCCAAGTTCATTTCATGTCTTTTCCTGAAATAGAAACAACAAATTTATATTAGACATTATCTTAGTGTATGCAATTACAGTGGCCAAAAGTCATGTTCAGCTTAAATAAAGCTAAAAGCAGGGATTGTTGATTTAAATTGAAGAAGCTAAAGACGAGAATATATGAGAAATGTATATAGACAGTTAATCAGGATTTGCAAGTGTTGATGTAGGGAGTGCACATATACAGCCATTATCATTACATCATGATGTTTCTATATTTTAAGCAGATGACTATGAAACTTTGCTATCCTGACTCTCCAAATTTATATCTATACCTGTCACACAGACACACACTCGAATATCAGTATTGACACAGGATAGGGCACTCAAATATTGCCAAGTTTGACACCTAAACAGATCTATTTTGGGTACTTCCAGCGAAGTTTAAACAACTTCTCTATTGAACAGGGACGGAAGCAGCATGAAGGCATTGGGGTAATTGCCCCCATGGCAATATGGCATACAAAACATTTCTCTCTCCATCCCGCTTATTTTGTCCACAAAATCAAATTCCACCTTTTATTCAACTAAAATAGATTAACTAGTACTTAACCAAAGATATGTATTGTTTTCCAAATAACTCAACATAATAAACACTTAAATCTTCATATAATAAACTGATTTGGCCAAAGTTTAGGACAAACAAATTCGGAAATGTAGCCAATATAGATGGGACGGAGGGAGTATCAACTATATACCACAGTTCTAAAATATTTTACAGCTTGCCCCCATAGTAGAAGTGTTGTTCTGCCTATTAAATGACCTCGGCCCCCACGGTAGAAGTATTTGTTTTGCCTATTGAACGACCTTGGTTCAACTCTCAGCATCCTTTTTTTCAATTGAATTTCATGAAATCACTAACTATATATGCTGACAATATTAGGATTTAACATGAAGTGGCAGCTACTTAATTGCTATATATTTTATGTTTTCTTCATACTGATTTTGAGGCAAAAATAAAAATGAAATTACCCCCACTAGTTGAGAATCCTAGATCTGTCCCTCCTACTGGATAAAAGACTAACCTTGATATGTTTAACTAGGTTGTCCTACTTAAATGTCAAAATAGGTGACATTTTGCTAATGTAAATATAACTGCATATGTTTTCTTGAGTTCAAATATATTACAGTAAACACGTGTAGAAACCAAAGAAATATATTACAATAAAGACGTGTAGAAACCAAAGAAAGAAGGTGGTACTTAAAAGAATTATTCAACATGGTTAGTGTACGGCAAAGTAGGGATTGAAAGAAAAGGCTTGACGAGTAGATTAGGTCTTTAATGGTGATACCAATGTTATGATAAAATATTACTCACAAAATGTTACTCGCAGAAGAAGTAGACTCCTGAGGATACATATAAATAACTCCTAATTCTTGATTCCCGGCACCCAGCTACACTGGAGTTCCTGCTAATTTCTTTTAGCTACTACTGTGACCACCTTGCTTTACTAGACACTTAGACCTGCTCGAAGTTGCTTGAGGAGCATCAAGGTATCAGACAAGCTATTGTCTTGTGACTGGCAAAGCTAGTTGTAGGCTGTTTGGATATAACAAATAAAGCCAACCTTGAGCTGTAACCGCATCTATGGGAACCCTAGAGGCACATTGGTCAAAGAATCAAAATCCATCAGGCCACTCAGTGGCATATGCTCCTACTCAACAAGAAAAAGGAGAAACAAAGTTGCTATAAGTCTTAGTACAGATCGGGCAGTTCATTATCTTCATCTCTTTCTGGATGCCAGTAACCTTAAATTGGTCTATAAGAGCCATGCCAACTCCTTCTGTAGCCTGTAGGTAATATAAGCAGGTATCGGAAGACTCAACCTCCTTCTCCCTCGTTGTAATATGCTCCGCACACTCGGGTACAGCAACACAGGAATTCATCAATTATCACTTATCAGAGAGTCCTGGATACGGGACTCGGTAAAAAAAATAGTACTAAAAAAAATATAAGATGTATATGTCAAGCTTGAACAACTTCATTCATGATAAAAATAGATATTTCTTTCACGGCAAGTGATAATCAAATTTAAGATTCATTCTGCATTTTCATTACTTGAAGGATGTCCACATGTTGTATATATATGGGTTTATGTATATATGAGAATGAGAAGGAATGATGAGAATAGAGATAGGATCTAATAAATGAGAACGTATACATATAATCAGATTGTCGGTGGTGAGTCCACTGCCGTTTACATGTCATCGCAACAAATGGCAAGCTGGCCACGTACTCAGAGTCAGCCACGTCCAACACGAATTCGCTTGCGTGACCGTGCCTCCTAGGATATAGAGTCTCCTCACACTTGTAATCTGAAACGAACCATTCGGGAGACTAGAGAAGCCTTGGCATTACTCTCGGTTCCAAATGGGATTAATATCAATGTAATCACTCGTTTGGTAGGGATTTTGACACAAAACACAACTCCAGCAGAGTCCTAGCAATTCCTTAAAAAGTTAGGATGCCAACTTCATTCCTCATTTCTAAGGATTGTGTAACCATTCCTCATACTATTTTGAAGAATAAAATATTCACTTTTCTCCTTTTCCCAACTATTTCCCTCCTTTCTCTCACTTATTACAAGTTAAATATAATGTTATAATAATAATAGAGAATATAAATAGGGAATGCTGTTGGAGTTCCCATTCAATAAAATGTAGTAATCCCTTAAAAAATGCATATTTTATTATATATTTAGGGAACCTTTTAGGACTCTACTGGAGATGCTCTTAGTGACTAAATCGAGTCAATTTTGAAATGAGTGATTAATTAGATATATTTGATATAATATCTTAGGACACCATATAGCTAGGCTGTTGGAGATGCTCTGATTTGCAAGTTTGTATCAAGTAAACCATCTGTCAATTACTAAAGTGATACAATATTTTGACTTTTTAATGACCAACTCGATACAAATTTTCAAATTGGTAATCAAACTGAGTCAGCAGAATAATGGAAGTATAGTTCATAGCACAGAAATGATTAAACTTGATAACCCCTAAGAAGTGGTTCCCCCCTTGTATTCCCTGACCTATGACAGAAGATAAACTATGAAGGTGTTAAAACCATTAAGTTCAACAGATTATTTAAGAATAAAAGCAACACAAAGATACAACACAGACACTGGAAAGGAAAGGAACTAACAAACTTATAAATTTAATACCAGTAAAACGAGGCAAAGACAGAAACAAATAGCTACTACTGACATGAAATTGCATAATTGCATTAACAGCGAGCAGAAACACATACTTAATTTTTAAGGGAATGTAAAAGGCAATAATGTGACTGCAAATGTGGCACTTACTTTTCTTTTGATATAATGATTGACCTTTGCCTCTCATAACCCTCTTTCTTTTCTTGCTGAGGCTTTGACTTCCCTGCATTCCTCGACTCTGGTTTCCAGGAAGCATTTAATAATGATTCACCCAGCAAATCAGCAATATCAGTTGCCATATCCTGTGCCTTCTTTACATATGGAAATGTTTCCTCATTGAAATGGTTGGACAACCATAAGTACATGGACAATACTTGATGCTTGGTCTCAAGATCCAAGAGTTCTGAGTCATTGCGAGCAGAGCATTTTGGCATGCCCATTGCTATGCCAACAGGCAAGTTTTTGGCAAATGCAGAAGCATATCTTAAAAGATGGTACATTGCTTTGGGATCTCGAATATTTACTGGGGCAAAGCAGAAGTTAAAACGATCTTCAAGAGAGATTCCCTGAACCCTTTCCAGCATATTAGCAACTTTTTTTATGCCAGTATGATTGCACAAAAAGTATGATCCATCCATTCGACAAGATTCACTAAACTTTTCAAGTAGCTTGGGGAAGGTGATCTTTGGTAGTTGCCCAGCAAACAGTTCAACCTGCTCAAAGAAAGGAAAAAGACCAACTTTTGTAACCACGTCAAAGGGTTTTTGCAAGCAGCTTATTAAATAGTCCAAATCATCAAGATGCAAAGTTGTTGTCAACCCATCTGGATACCGACTTCCTCTTCGCCCAGCTCTTCCAGCTATCTGTTTGACTTGAGAGGCTGCAACTGGAACGATTTTGTCACCATTGTACTTAGAAAGTGTGTAAAAGACAACCCTTCTAATATTAAGATTCAAACCCATTCCTACAGCATCACTAGCAACCAGGATGTCATATTCATTATCTTGGTCATTAAATAAGTTGGCCTGCATCCTCCGAGTTTCTGGTGGCAATGCACCATATATAACACAGCAGCGATGTTTTGTGTACTTCTCAATTGCCAATTTCACCTCAAATATCTCCCTCCTGGAAAAGGCAACAACACAATCTCCAGATCTCACATTCCTGAGATCTCCTAAAAGGGTTTTGGCTTCTACCACCAACTTTTTGAACCTCTCATAACGTTGTTCAACAAGTTCATCACCAGTTTGACTACAAATCTTTCGAACAATATTCAACACACTCGGATCACCACACAGGTGAATCTCGTCAGCCTTTAATCCAAGGAAGGCTCTTGTCCATGCATAACCTCTATGGGAATCAGCCATCATTTGAATTTCATCAATAACAGCTACCTCGTACAATTGCTCGGTTGAAGCCATTTCAACAGTACAAGCAATGTGATTTGAAAACGGAACCTTCTTCTTTTCTTGACCAGTTAGGAGACTGCAATAAACCCCTGCAGCATTGACTTTATCAAACACTTCCATCGCTAAGAGCCTAAGAGGACTACAATAAATTCCCGTATTCGCTTCCATAAACTTTTGCAAAGCATTATATGTTTTGCCACTATTGGTTGGACCACAATGGTATATAATCTTTCGTCTCATCGCTCTTGCGAAGGGAAACCAAGTGTGAGGTTTAGTTAGGTCCGCATACTCAATCATACCCTTAAACCGCTTAATCTCGCCAGAAAACTCTTCCAAACAATACTCAACAAAGATCGGAAATAAAAACCTCTCCGCCTCATTACCAGGACCCAGTGAAACTAAGTGCTTGACAACATCCCCTTGACACCTCTTCAGAAAGAAACCACGAAACTTGTGCACTGCAGTAGGGAAAAATGCAGAACCAATATACACAGCAAGAGCCTGATTAGAAGCCCACCCCGACCTCGAAAAACAATTAAATATCTCAGTCAATGTATCCCACTCCTCCCGGGTCTGCTTATAACCCTTCAAAGCATCCTTAAGTTCCTTGTAAATTTCCACAGGATCCCGATTCGCAACATTTTCAAACCCCTCACTCGTTTCACCAGTACCCTCTAATTCCACATCACCACCCACATCCAAATCACAATTAGACTCATCATTTCCACCTGCCGACGAAAAGGGTTCATTTTTCACGACACAATCACCCAAATCAGAATCAGACTTAGACTCATCATTTCCCCCCGACGACGAAAAGGGTTGCTTTTGCAACAAACAACCCAACTCAGAATAATTATGACAAAAGGGCAAATCAATCAAGTGCCTGGGTCGAAAAAGATGGGATTTTGGGGGATCAAAATCCGAATAAAATCGAGAAATATAACAAGAAGAAAGATACGGGTGTGAATATTTAGAGGGGTAGTACGAAGTAGGGGTAAAAAGAAAGGATTGAGATGAACAGAGACGAATGAATTTAGTTGCAGAACCTCTCGCCATTAAGCAAACACTACATACTAGAAAATCGAGAAGTATAAAGACAGAAGATAAATAAATGCATAGTACGCGTGGGTATAAGCAATGGAAAAAGAGTGAGTGAATAAGAGAGTAATTAGGAACCTGGATGGATGGATGGATGAAATGGGACGATGCTCAATTGCTTCCCTCGCTAAAACCCTAAACCCTTACTCTTTTTTATTCATCTCATGAAGTTATACATGTTTTTTTTCCCTCTTTCTATTCTTTTTCTTATACAAAACTAGCTGAGAAGACGCGCGTTGCGGCGGCCTATAAAAATTATATTAATGATATAATATTAATATTTGTAGAATAAAATAATTTAGTGATTGCTATAAAAGTATATTAATGATTCAAAATTAATATTTGTTTAATAAAATAAATTTTATATTATTAAAATCTTGATGTAATACCAGTAATAATATATAAAATTGCAAAACTGGACTATAATTCATGATGAAAAAATGAAAATAAATTTATACATGCAATTAACAATTAAAGTACGATGAATCTTAATTTTATTTGCGTTTATTTTTTGAAAAGTAATCATGTCTTACATCGTCACCTTTCTCCAATTTTTTTGGATTGATTGTGCACAAAAACATCTAACTTAAATCCGTGAGATAGTGGTGTATAACTACCCTTGCTTGTAACAACCTTTTTTTTTAATAGTGTATAAACATTCATTTAAAAGTTGCTTGAACGGAGCAGGCGGATAATGCATGAATAATTTTTTCTCGTACACAAAGTAAATCATATAAAAATTAACAACAAACATGTCCGCTGAACAAAACAAATATTATAAAAGAATAACCAACAAACATACATCGCTAATAGTTAATTTATTGATATCATCCATCAATATCATGTCAAGACTATATTCTTTTCCCATGTTTGGATTTGTCGACTCCCACATAGCGGTCTATAACTACCTCTGCTTGCAACAACTTTTATTTTTCTAATACTGTATAAACAACATTCACTTATCGTTGCAGAAGAACGGCACCACTGAGTTAGAAATCGAGCAAGAGAATTATCACCAGAGAGAGGTAGGATTGTGGTATTGAGAGAGAAGGTTGTGTTTAGATGATCCAAAATCATACAATATGTAGATTATAGGTGTAGAGAGACTTGTGTGCTACTCTTTCCCATAATTAAATAATCTGAAACAAAATCAGATTAAAATTTTCAAGCTATTATATTCCATAAATAATTTGTAACAAAATCAGATTCTGACACTTGCTTCTAATATACCCAAAACTAAAAAAAGTAGTTCTAATTTTTGATATTTTTCATCTAAAAATTCCAGAAAATTAGAAAAATAGAACGGAGCGATGCGAGAGGCGCCACATACACGCCCCTCACTTCTCCTTTATATAAGTATATTGATTTGGTTATCAATTTAATTACTGAGTATATTTCTTGTACTCCTTTTTTCCGTTGTTTTTTATAGGTCCTTAAAATAAAATCTGAGAATCACTAAGGTTCTGCGGTAGAACTCTAAATTTTTTAGAATCTAAATCTAAATACATTTTTTTCATCGTTGTGTGTATTCAAAAATAATTTTAAAATATAATACATAGATATTGACATTTTTGAAACTCTAACTAATACTAGAAATAAGGTAAGGGTTCCATACGTTCTCTTTCTGATGGTTCTCTCTTAAACATGACCCTTTTCCAATAAACAAAAACTAGCTACCTATTGCAACACTCTCGAATTTATAAGTACTAGCTTATAACCCGTGCAATGCACGGGCGGTTATAATATTTGTTATTTTATCATATATATTATAATTTAAACTAATATTATTGTGAGAATAAAATTATGATAGAATAATATAATTAAATAAATTTTTTATTTAACATATGATAAATTCTTATATATAATTTCGTCAAATGTCTAATTAAAAATTAGATCGAACATATATATTTTACCGAGAATGTTAAAATATATTTTTTTCATGTTATAATTTAAGGAGATCTATAAAATCAGATATAAATCAACCAATCAATCTTTTAATATTTCGTTATTGATAAATTAATAATATAGTATGTAACATATTAAGTTAAAAAAGACGCGTAAAACCAAATACCGACCCATCATACTAATCTAAATGTTTTGGTTTGATAGATATTAAAATATATTATAACATGTTATAAATTAAGAAGGTTCGTGGGTCGAATACCAACCGGCTCACCAAACTCGACTGACCTACCGACTAACTGAACTTTTCATGTTTGGAATTTAACAGTATAATAGTATATTATATATTTATAATATTACTTTTAAAGTGATTCCATTAGTGTATTTAAAAATAATGTTAATGTATTTTGGTTGAAAAATATCACAGGTTATTTATTAATAATGATATATAATAATATTATATTTTTATATATGTAGAAAATCCATTTTTTAGTTGAAAAATATAAAAAAGATAATGTGTTTTAGTTAAAAAAGTAATTACTATGTTTCTCGATGTTATTTTAAATGATGGAGTTTTTTTAGTTAGAAAATATAAAAAAAAGATAACATATTTTAATTTAAAAGAATAATTGGTATATAGATAGGCTCGTATTTTGGCTCAAGTACCGACTGACCAAATTTTTAATGTTTCGGCTCTAATAGTATAATAATAATATAGATATATTTTATATGAATGTTGCATGTGTTATTTTAGGAAAATCGAATTTCTAGTTAGGATTTTGAAAAAGAATGTGTTTTAGTTATATAAAAAAAAAAGTAGTTGCTATGTTGTCCAATATTATTTTTAGAAAATTGAGTTTTTTTAGTTTGAACATATAAAAAAAAAGATAATAGATTTAGTTAGAAAGATAATTGATTATATAAGTAGACCCATAATTTGGCCCAAGTACCGACCGACCAAAAGTTTAATGTTTCGGCTTTAATAGTATGGTAAACTAATATTTTTGTGAGAATAAAATTATGATATATGTAGCCTGTGTTAATTGTAGAGTATCCGTTTTTTAGTTAGAATATATAAAAAAGATAATGTGTTTTAGTTAAAAAGGTAATTGTTATGTTTTTCGATGTTATTTTAAATAATAGAGTTTTTTATTTAGAAAATATAAAAAAAAGATAACATATTTCAGTTAAAAAAAATAATTGGTATATAGATAGGCCCGTATTTTGGCCCAAGTACCGACTGACCAAATTTTCAATGTTTCGACTTTAATAGTATAGTATAGATAGATGCGTATATATTTTTAAAGGTTTGACTTTAGTTTTTGGTATAGTCAAATTGGTCTTATATTTGTTCTATGTTTTGATTTTATATTTGTTTTATGTTTTGGTTTGTTTATATTTTGTTTGAAGCCCGCTAATCATAAAAGTCTTTATAAAAGCCCGCGTACCGAGATCAAATTTTTAATGTTTCGGCTTTAATAGTATAATATTTTTTGAGGTTTGACTTTAGTTTTGGTATAGTCAAATAGATTTTATATTTGTTTTATGTTTTGATCTTATATGTGTTTTATGTTTTGATTTGTTTATATATTGTTTGAAGCCCGCTAATTATATTTTATGGTTTGATTTGTCTATATTTTGTTTGAAGCCCGCAAATTAAAAAAGTCCACATAAAAGCCCGCGTACCGACCGACCAAACTTTTAATGTTTCGGCTTTAATAGTATAGTATAGATTGCATGATGCAGGAAAAAAAAAAGGTTTTAACATGTTTTTTCTTGTTTTGAATAATTAGATTTATATGTTTTTTTCTTTTAAAACAAGGTTTATATAGATCTTGTTAGGAATAAAACACGAGATTCAACTCCTAATGCAAAGCACACACACAAAAATATTTGACACGGAAAACCCACGTCCCAACTTGTATTATTAATCAAAACCGTTATCAATAATACAATCAGACAAACTTGGATACTTAAGCCTACTACTCAAGTGTCCGCCCGCAAGCGATACCTAAGTCTACATCTTGAGCCCACCTAACAAACACAATATGACTATGTATATACGGCCATCTTAAACTTAATCAAATCATAATCTAATTCTAATATATCTAACCATAATCCTAATCCAGTTCTGATTTCTAGCTCAACTTAGAATCCAATTCCAACTGGGTTAATACCCAACTGGGTTAATACCCAACAATCTTTTTCTACCTTTGTGACCAAGACATACCTTTTATAATAATTGTCTAAACATATAATTATTATCCTTATATATTTTGGACCACCAAAGTCCATCCGCCCATGCCTCCCCTCAAACAAGAATCTCCCTATCTCATTCGTACAAACTTTATCCATCTACAAAATCACGTGCATCAACCACGAGCATCCATCCATCTGATGAGTTACCCGATCCTTGCTTTCACAATCTTCCGGCCTCTAAAAGAACGATCCAATCTTCCTCCATCTTGAGTCCATCATGATTGATCCACAGTGCAAGTCAACCGTCATACCACACGTAACTTTGTCTCTTCCTGCTAACAAACATTCACCGTACTCTGCATTCTCGATTGAATCCCGAAATTTCCTCCAACCTCGTCTATCATGATCTTAACCTCGCTCTGATACCCCTTGTTAGGAAAAAACACGAGATTCAACTTCTAATGCAAAGCACACACACAAAAATATTTGACGCGGAAAACCCACGTCCCAACTTGTATTATTAATCAAAACTGTTATCAGTAATACAATCAACAAAACTTGGATACTCAAGCCTACTACTCAAGCATCCGCCCGCAAGCGATACCTAAGTCTACATCTTGAGCACACCTAACAAACACAATATGACTATGTATATATAACCATCTCAAACTTAATCAAATCAGAATCTAGTTATAATATATCTAACCATAATCCTAATCCAATTCTGATTTCTAACTCAAATCAGAATCCAATTCCAACTGAGTTAATACCCAACAATCTTTTTCTATCTTTGTGACCAAGACATACCTTTTGTAATAATTGTCTAAACATACAATTATTATCCTTACATATTTTGGATCACCAAAGTCCATGCTACCATTGTAATGGGCTGATACCTAACAAATCTCTCTTATCTTTTTCTAATTTTAAAATTAATGGATTTTCATATATTTGAAATATATATGTGTTTTAGGAAATTTTGATATGAGCTGGAATAAAATATAAAAACTAGAATGATAAGGATAAACCCCAACTATTTTCATGTGCCACAATCAAACCGTAACTATAATACTATTTAGGAACTCCCAAATCTTCATACTTGAAGTCGTATAATAATTCACACAGATTTATTATATAATTCGAATGGGAGAGTCACTTATAAATCAACCGAGATGACCTTGACTCGCCGCAATTTACTATCGGACTCAAATTAGCTTGAGTTAAATTGTCGTGGAGTTTGAGTTTGAGATTGACTCGCCTATCGATTTGAGTGAAAAAAATAATGATACGGAAGATGATTAAGATTAGGATTTTATGAATTAATCAATCAATCAAGTTCAATGATAAAGGGTTGATAAGATCTTCTCATATTGATTTCGAATAATTTGGTAAAGTTGGGTTATTTTGAGTTAGTCTTTGTTAGGGGAGAGCAAAGTGCGAATCGGTGTTGTTTTAGCATAAAATTGCAACCGAAACCGCAAACCTTCGGTTTCTAAAATTGAAAACTGAAACCGAATTGTCGGATCGGTTTTGGTTTCAAAAACCTCGAATCGCTTCCAGTCGGTTCGGCTTCGGTTTTAAATCGCAAGAAACAAAAAAAGAAAAGAAATATACTTCCAAACTGAATAGGTAAAATGTTATTAAAGTAATTAGTTTCCCGTTTATATTTACGGAACTAAATATTTCAAACAGGCTCTAATCAAAATAAAACGAATGGCCTTCCTAACATAAAAGTGATTATGCATTCTGTTTCAATCCAATATTATCAATTCCTTATAAATTCTAAGTGTGTTCCACTTCATCACATGTGTATACTTTGAACTTTCTAGTATTTTTGAACATATATTTTTGCTTTACTTTCAAAAATATTGATATGTTGCTTGTAATTATATTCTAATTTTTTAATTATCATATAATTGTATGCATCATTGCACAGATTTTTGAGGTTGAGAAAATCTCAAATTTTAACAACTGAATACTGGGGGATCTTAGATAAATTCAGTTTGTGCATGAAGTTGATATAAATATATTTATATGTATTATTATTATTCTTATATATATATATATATATATATATATATATATATATATATATATATAATTTATTAATCGTTTCGGTTCGGTTTTAACCTAAAACCGCAACAATTATAATCGGTTCAATTTCAAATTTCCGGTCTCGGTACGGTTCGATTTTATACAGATCGATTTTAAGCGGTTTCAGTTTCGGTTTCTTGTTCACCCCTAGACTCTTTGTAGATCAATTAATTTATCACTGGATTATAATGAATGGCTGAGATTATTTCGGGAATAAAACAAATTTTATTAATTATAACAATCTCATATACGAATTTGCAGGACCGTATATCTTGTAAATGTAATGGTATATCACTGACTATCATGTATTTCTTTCTATTAAATCTTTAATTATTAATCAAGTTTTTTACTGTAAATAGGCCTACAAGTAGGGCTGTCAAAAAAATCCGAAAAATCCGTATCCGTCCGAAAAATTCGTTACCGTATCCCGAAAAAAACGGATATTATCCGTATTCGAATCCGGGTATTGCGGATACGGATATGGATATAGGCGTATCCGTATCCGAAATTATATATATATATATATATATATATATATATATATATATATATATATATATATATATATATATGCTAGAACTTATATAAATTTATTATATATTTATATATTATAATATAAATTTTGAAGAAGAATTAATATTTAAAATAAAATTTTCTAACATTAAATTTCCACCATCAAAATAAGTTCAGTACACTAAATTTCGCGCTTAGCATAAGCACATGTACACACAATAGCTAGCCAATCCCTAAACTTAAATAGAAAACACGGTATCCCTCGAATTCATTTAAGTAACAAAAGGCATTGGTAGAGCTTAAACGAAGTTTGACTTTTCGTGAAAATAATTAAGAGAAATACCATCAGTATGTCCGCCATGGATCATGGCTAACGGATACGGATATTATCTGTATCCGGATAATAATATCCGGGCAGATACGGATACAGATACTTTTATTCAAAAATTTGCTGACCCGAATCCGTATCCGATTTTTGGTTGGCAGATACGGATATGGGCAAATCCGTATCTGTTTTATCCGTTTGACACCCCTACTTACAAGATCATAGTGTTTGGATAATTTTATTTAGAATATTTTGTTTAGATTATATCTGTACATACATACATACATCAAAGGGAAAATCGTGGGCAGAATGATGGGATATGTACATAGCACAATTTAAGGATTCGACAATTTCTCTATTCCCAAAGGATGCAGATACTAGTGACCCTCACAGGATGACGTTTCGGGAATGTGTATAGAGCCTCGTTTGGATTGTCGACAGTTACTGTATTGGCAGTTATTGCTTTGGCTGTGTGGAGGAAGGAGAATCGACATGGATGGATTACACAAGAAGGAATCTAAGTATATTAAAGATGGATAATGACGGTTATTATCCTGTTTTTATTTCAGATTGTTGTAAAATTTCAAAAGTTTATGCTCCAATTTGGTTTGCCCCAATCTCTCTTCTCCCACGCCTTCAATCTAGCAATCAGTGAAAGTGATGGTTCTTGATTTTCCTTCGTTTCTTCCATCGGACTTTACCACGTCAACTATCACCGACAATGGGGGACTGTTTAGGTAAGTCCCATGTTAAGAAGGTCATGAGCTAAGGTATTATTGTAATATCGTATCACACTATTTTATCTGTTGTGCCCTAAGTCGGGGGTTTTCACGAAAACAGTCTCTCTACTTTAATATCTCTACTTTAATAGTAGGGGCATGGTCGGCGTACATTTTACCCTCGTCAGACCCTGCTCTAAGTAGGATATACCGAGTATGTTTGGTTTGGTTACATGGAAAAAAGAATGAAAAGGAGTAAAAAAGGGGAAGAGAAAAAAGAAAAACCATCACACAAATTACTGATCTCGTCAATGCTTTTGTTTACTTACACAAACGGGTAAACGATAACACAAGTCCGCTTTTCGTTGAAAGGAACTCGGCTTCCTTCTGCTTTGCACAATGTGACCCTATTTCGGCTTAAACGGACACACACACACCGTGTATGTGTTAGTAGTATTAGCCTAAGCCGTTCAAAGGTAATTTTTTGTGTGCGAGGTACGCAGACGCCTTTGGACAAATGAGGACATAGATTGCAGGCAGTCGTTTGGTAGTGATTTGATTTTTATTACACTAAATAGATGATACTATATTTCCTACTTGCCCTGCTAATTTCCCATGTTTTGGTTTGAAAGTCCTCAACCGCCTGCAAATTTTTTAACCCTCCACCTTTGTTCCTGTTCTTGTTCTTGTTCGTGTCTCTTATAAACATTCACGTAAAAAAACACTGGAAGCCAACAACGAAATGTATAGTTTTGTTTGGCCTAACTAAACCAGTGTCGCTTCATATTTGATATTCGATATTTGACAGTTTATAAATTTGTTATCCGTTTGCAATTTAACTTAATTCAGGACCTTGACAGGGCTGATGGTTTGATAAAATTTCATGGATACAACAGCCTCATAATCTCCCTCAAGAAACATGTTTCTATTTTAGAATGCATTCGATTAAATGCAGATAATGAAAGCAACACAAGGAGAGGTAGATAGTCAGCTTTGACACAACAACTGAAGATCCCATAGAGCATCAGAAGTACAATCATGAATATTATCCCAATACTCATTTACCCCGTTCATCGCATATAGTGATGCTGATATCTGCCTTTCCACCTTCATCCTCTCAAAATCCATCGTCTCATTCTCATTCACATAACTATTTGTTTCCGTCTTGAATTCGTTTTCTTGATGTGGAAAATACTCATGATCAAATGCTTTATATATCCTGTTATGACATGATAAATGATCAAACTGAGGATTACTAGCATCAAATCCTCCAGTAAAATTGCTTAGATCAGGCTTATATGCATCATCACAAATCCGCGAACCTTGTTTTAAGCCCCTGTCAACTGGAATGATTTTCGGAGTGCCAGGGCCCTGCTGCTTCTGCCTTTGGCTTTTCTTCTGAATGAGAAGATTCTTGATCTTCAAAGAGAGTGCTGAGCTAGGAGAAATCTGGCCGACAAAGTTAGTCCTCGTGTTGGAGCCACGAAGCAGACAGGCAGCCTCGTCATAAGCCCGGGCAGCTTCCTCAGCAGTATCAAATGTCCCCAGCCACATTCTGATCTTCTGAGTTGTGTTCTTGATCTCTGCCACCCATTTGCCAGAAGGCCTCTGTCTCACTCCAAGAAACTTGGTTTTGTTGACTGTTTTTCTAGTTGTCTCCTTATTGTCAATTGAGACTTGTATTTGCTGCTTTGGGAATTGAAGGTCCATTGTATTTGGAAATGGAGGGAGAATCTGAAAGGGTCTGACTTTACACAAGATGGTGAGAAGAGGGAGGATTTATAGATGAGAGCAGAGACTTGAGGCTTGTCCCTCTTCTCTTGTCCCTTGTATATGGTTGACTGAATTTTCAATGTTGAGTGCAGACCATTTCTAACGTTTTATGTGTAGTTATTATTCATTCATCAATGCATGCTCACTCCTGCATAATAATATGATACTGTATGCCACGCACGTTTAAATTCTTTGAGAAAGAGAGTAAGCCAAATTCATACTCTTATCCTCGTTGGACCCTTCGACTCACAGCTGACTATGGTAAAATCGGAATCAGGATTGATCGGAATTAATCAGAAAGCTTAATTGGATATTTTTAATGATAATTAATATATTAGTTTAATTTATTATATAAAATATCATTTAAGAAAATTTATAATGATAAATCGGATTCAAAAGTCGAATTGGGATTTAGGAAGACACCTTGCAGTAGAATCGATGATTTTTAGAACCATGAACGTGCTACATTACCATTTACATATAGTATTACGATGAATATACAATGAGATAGTATATGACAATCTTGAATCAGCTCAGATCTTATCTGTCGAATCCTGCATGTTAACATAACATAGAAGAGATTCGTCCTTCTCAACAAAAGGTTAAGTGGATAAATAGCAGGGGGTGAGTGTTTCAACTTTTAACCTCAATACCAAGTATTTAACTCTCCTGATACTTGTTTTATTAGTTTCTAATACAATTTTAATCAAATGAATTCCTTTCAGCATTGATAATAGATGTCAAGCTCATACCATTCTGGAAACTAAACCCCAAATATTAAGAGTGGAATCTTCTACCCTCAGAATTAAACATAAGAAGATAATAATCCCAAATACAAACCTCCCTATACAGTTCGAAAGTTTTAATAAGGTCAATTACAGTCCCGTTGCAACAGGTTGAAACAAGAAACCAACTACGAATTGGACCTACTCCTTTAATTTTAAACTCAGGGAGAGAGCTAGGTCAACTGTTAACCTAATTAGTTGCCATCACGAAGGCCTGCCTAATGATTCATGTCATGCCACTTGCCTACCACCAACAAAACTCCAATCCATCTCTTTTCAACTGCTACTTCCATATATTTTTATATGATTATGTCCGATTGGAATCTTTTTTGGCATTTTATCAATGGAATCAATATCCTCCCCCATGACTTGCTATCTAGCTCATACAAAGTAAACTATATGAGACAGATGTTACCACACACCGAGTCTGGCAGATAACAGGGTACAATAGCCATTTGTATTATTGGCATAAATATATAAAATAAGCAAAGCATCTGTTACTCAACTAACAGTATCTCAGCAAATATAGGACCAGAACAAAAGATGTCAACAGGAATAGCTTTGCAGATGCATCTGAATTAACCCTTGACATTCTTCAAAACAGAAGATGCAAATAATAGCACAATATACATGTTTCCTTTTAGTCATGAACTCATGATCTCAAATATATGTGCAACTCAGGTACCATTAATTAATAAGAACACTTGAAATGCCAAAATCCACAATCTTTAGCATTAAAAGGCCAGCATTCAATTTATATCTTGGATTACCAAGTCAATAGACCAAAGAATCATAGTGCACGATATATTATTTTACACATTCCGCAAAGAAAAAAGACAGATTTGATCAAAACTTCAACAATAATTTATCTGCTCAGACAATCAAAACTCAGGCATGAGCCAACAAAACCTCACTTGTCACACAACCATATAGTGGCAGCTCCTTTTCGGGATGATGCATGACTGCAGTAGAGCACACTATCAATTTACACATGCTACAAAACCGGCGGGGATGACATTTACACTCAACCTAACAACCGCCAAGAGGTTGGGGCACATGCAAAAAATTGAATGTGAAGTACCTTGTGATAAAGAATGGATAACCAAACGGACTGAACAAACCACTTTTCTTTCCCCATTAAATAATGAGTTACCAATACGATAACAAGTTGCTACGATGATAACATAGTCTGCAATGTGAGCTGCTGCTGGGGCTGCAAAGATGACCATATAACAGACAAAGTATCTGCTGGCAGCGTTTGCTGAAACTGTCTCAGTAAATTAATCATTCGGCTAGCAGTTTGTTCACTTGCAAGATCCTTGCCAGCACATAAAATCTACAGCAAAAAATATCGCATCATTAACAAGGTGAATAATGGTTGCAACAGATGCAGAAAATATACATCGTATCCAATTAAATAAAGAAACAGTCAAATTTTCATTTAGTAGAGCATAATAGCTGACATTTGCTCATAGCACTAAGCCACTTTTCAGTTTCATTGTTGAACCTATTAATATTTCCAGCTATATAGCTCAACCTAATAAAGAATTGCACGCTGCTTTCTGTCTGATTACCTCCTCTTGTTAAAATCAATTCAGAAGGAAAAATAGAACACATGGTGTCCTCGATGGAATCTAATCACATGTTCTTGCTTGTATAATATAACATATCTCAGTTTTCATTCATCATAATGAGGAACGTGTTTCACACCTCAATGAAACACCACTAATTTAGCTATGACTACAACTTAAAATAGGAACAATTTTCTGAAATTGGTAATGCACTCATTTGGCAGAAACCCATTAAATGGGTTAAAAATGGGGTGGGGAAAATGGGGAACCCGCCCCAACCCGCCCCGAATGGGGCAGATCCGCCCCGCTAATATGGGGAATGGGGTAGTGACGGGGAATGATTTCCCGCCCCGCCAAAATATGGGACAAGTATGGTATTTGTTGAATCCCCGCGGGGATTCCCCGCCCCGCCCCGCATATATTTAATATAAATAAATAAATATATTTAATATAATATATTTATTATATTTAATATAATATATTTATTATATTTAATATTATTATTTTATAATATACAAAACTATAATTTTACAATGTATAACATGTCTCTTTGATTTCCATTATATTTAGTTTTTTGCTTTTAATATACATATCTCGTATATTTTTATTAAATTCTGAAGAAAAAATTACTAAATTTTAGTGTAATATTATAACAGCGGGGCGAGGCGGGGCGGGGCAAAATTATATTAAATCCCCGGTGGGGCGGGGATGGGGATTAAAAATAAATCCCCGCGGGGAATGGGGCGGGGATGGGGCAGGAAAAATATATATGGGGCGGGGCTGGGAAATGAAGTCCCCGCCCCGAACCCGCCCCATTTTTAACCCTTATACTGAATGCTCACCTCAGCAAATACTGATACTATTTTCGGGATATGCTGATAGTTGGGACCCAAAAGCTCTTTATCTGACCTGCAGAAAGAAAATGAAAATGACTCTCAAGGTGGGGTATACTCCAACATACAACATACCAGCACATGCCCAGATTGAAAAGGTCCAGAGTGCCTCGTACCTTTCTACCATTGAACAAAGCTGGTCATGAACAACTTTTGCCTCGATTAGATCACCTTTTAATGGCAAGCAGCTTAACCAGGCAGGAACAACCTACCAAACACACACCCAAGACGCAGAACAATCACAATATGAGGAATCAGTGATAGTAAGATAATTCTAGAATAAAAGAACTTCGCACATTACATATTGAGCATCAGAATCACATATAAAACACACTTATATAAAAGATACAAGGTTAAGCAATGAGCAAAAAATTGGTTTTACAACATACAGGTTTAGCAATGTGACTGGAAGCATGCAGAAAGAAAAATATTCTAGAATTAGAGAGAAAAGAACTGCTACATCGCAATAATTATAATGAATGGATACTACTGTTACTTGCAGACTCTCCCTAAACCTTTGTTGAAAAAGCTACTTAACAAGTCTCATATAATAATAACTATCCCCCTCACTCTAAGGGAGCGTTCGGTTCGTGTCGGGGATATAGAATGGAGTTTGAAAAGTAAAATGTGGAGAAAGGAAAGGAATGATCCTGAATTGTTTTACCTGTTTGGTTATGATCCAGAAACCGGATGAATTTTATGTGATTACCTTTGTATCGTATTATTATGATATTATATAATCTCAAAACAGTCAAATGTATTTACAATTATAACATAGTTTCTTTACATTTCAATAAATTAATAAATTTCTTATTTATAAATATCTTTAACTTTTTAAATAAATCAACGCATTAATTATATTAAAACTATTTTAATTTATAAAACTAAATTAAAACTTGTTTTGGATTTATAAAAACATTTTATTAATTTATTTTTTAACAGTTTAAGATATAAATTATAGTTGAAGATGGAAAAAAGATTGGGAAAGGGAAACGAATCATAGATGTATGCCACAGGAAAGCCCAAGAGGGCATATTCCTCAGTTTTACCATGCATTCACAGTAAAAAAATATGTGAACATGATAAGATTGTCCAATAACAGACAGTAAACTACCTTCAACTTGAGGCTTCTCAAATAAAGTTTCATAATAAGGACACTCTTTTTTTGGGTAATAGCAGTAGAACAGAAACAAGAGAAGTGAGAACAGTTAGTTAACAACCCTTCATTCCACAGAAACATAGGGAAAAGAACTGGACTTGAAAATGAAAAAACATTCCCCTTAGATTCATTGCTCACTGGTTTCTTTTAGAATTTTACATGTCTGTGGAAAGTATATTAAATTTCATACATGCTTATGAGCCTATAACCACAATGGTGAATGAGCACCAGCGTGTGATTTAATATGCAAGGAAATATCTAAAGAAACTTAAAATTTATATTAATTCACGACTTGCGGCTTAAATGTCAATTTCTCTTATTGAACACCTGACTTGAAAATATTAAAGCTACTTTAACTAGTCCAAACATTTTAAAAACTAAAAGAGACGACTGGACATAGATTGAATTTTGATGAATACTTGGTATGATGTCAGAACTACCTGAGTTGAATCAATAGTATCACGATGAAAATGGCAAATTTTCCCCAAAGCAGAAACGGCATTATCATACGCCATTATATTATCGGATTGCAGTGCATTTGGGTGCGCTATCACAGCATTTAACCTTGATAAAGCCTCTGAGGAACAGAAAGTCAGAGTCCATCAGGAAAACTGCATAGAATTTGATTACAGAGTGGCAAGAAAGCAGATTACCTCCAACAAGTGGTTTGAAGACAGAACCTCCAAATTCTGCACAAACACCAAGTCCATATACAGCTGCCTGATATAATGGGAAATAATAGTTACAGCGCGAACATATTCCATTAGCAACAAAAGCATTACAACTGGCATATTAGTAAGCAAACCTGTCTAACATCAGGATTTTGATCATTGCTAGCTTCCAAAAGGAATGGAAGATATGTTTCATAATACCTGACATAGACATGAACAGAGATATGAGTCATACTGGTAATTTTCTAAAACTCAGATCATATAAGGGTGCAAAGTCTAGATACTTCAGAGCTGCTTCACGGCACTGTTCGGCAACATCATCAAAAATACAAATTGCAATCCTCCTCTCTTCCGCTGTTTTGTCCATGCCCTGCAAAGGTGAGCACATGAAGAACAATTTTAATACAGTTGTTTTGCATAAGTTTCAAAAAGTTTATACACTGAAGAGGCAGCCACAGTCTGACAACTTACCCACATAGGCAATAGATATGATGATAACTCATCAAAGAAAGGTAAGAAGGAGGCTTTGAATGTCTTGATCAAAGTTCCCAAAATTTCACCAACCTAAGCACAGGAAGTATATTACGGAACATATCATCATTCATGCCTAGATAAATATAAATCATAAGTGACAATGATCGAAAACAATTTTTGTTATTATTACTACTAGTTCACGTGTGGACTTATTTATAGTTTATTAAATACACACTTGGTCAAAGACTTCTTCCTCTTGCTCATTCTCCTCTTTAAGCAACTCCCCCTCCTCAGCATCAAAGTCTTCTGCGTTGGCTCTATCCGCTCTTTCCTTTTTCCTACTAGAACTTGCTGTTATAACCTGTTTTATCTCATCCACAATGCTTTTCACTTGGCTCTCATCTAGGATGGAGCCAGAAATCTGATGAATAACATTTGATATTGCACAATCAATAAAAGTGAAGTGGATACAGCTAAACAAGAGCACAAAATTAACGCAATAGACTATAGAGCTTCTTTATTTCTAAATGTAAAACCAGGACCTGTCAGTATATCATTAACTCTTTCAGTTTATGGTTAAGTTTTATAACTTGGTAGATTAATTTGGGAACTAAGTTTAAATAGATTTGTAGAGAAAAATTATTAGGGGTCAATGGAGTACAAGATGACTATCAAGTATCAAGAGTTCAGTGGGATCTAATATCCACAATATGGACATCTATTTTTTAAGAATTCAAAAAGTTGAACATTTAATCCTACTTATCGATTCCTTCCTCTCTCCAGCCTATCCTAGTTATCAGTAGCAATACCGCTGTGAACTGATGTCAGTGATATTAAGAATACGCGACAGGCATAAAGAAACTTGGAATCAACATGTCGAACAAAAAAACACCTGATCCAGTGCTCAAAACTATGATTTATATGCATACCTATTGCAACTAAACAACATAGAGCACATATCCTAATTAAAAAATAGATTGGTATAAGAAAATTTCTAGGGGTCGATGGAGTACAAGTTGACTATCAAGAGTTCAGTAGGCTCTAGTATCCACAATAAGGACATATATATATTTTTTTTATATTCATGTCAGTAGCAATACCGCTGTGAACTTATTTTGCTAATAACCCTTGATTTTCATGTTACAAACCTTTAGCAAAACTTTATAATGTCTAGCCACAGTTAAAATTGACAAACCTGAACGCATTCATTTAATGCATCCAGCATACTTGCACAAATTTCTGTGTCAGGTTCCTGCAGTATAGTAGTTGATACAAGTTATTAAACGGACACCGATATCACATTCACCACATTCTAAATTGGTGGCCAAATATAAAACTCTCAGGCACTACAAACAATCAACACCTTATGTAAAGCTTCCACCAGGGCTGGTATTATGTAATCCGACAATTGCTTCAAATAGGACTCATTTCTCCCCTGAGCGAGTCCTTTCTCTAACGCTAATTTTGCAGAACGCAACAGCTCCGGCATGGCTAGATATAAAAGATTTATATAGGTTAAGCTTTAAAAAATATACTTAAATGTCCTTTTAATTAAAAACTACTCACTCATTAGAAACAAGAAGCAGGGTTATGAGTATATGAACCTGAAACAGCTGCTTTTCTAACTTCCTCGTGAAAATAGAACTTAAGAAGTGGCACCAAAGTTGGGGCAACCTGTAACATAAATGTACAGCAAAACTTTAACACGAAAAACTTCAATGATGAAAAACATAACAAGGTTCTCAATATCAACCTGATCAATCCATGGATAAAATCCCTCCTTCAGTTCATCAGCGTAGCAACATAGCATATTACAAGCTGTTGCCTTCTCCTCGAGGACACTAGTCTTTATCCCTATTCTTTTATCACCTAGGGTGATGGTCTCCATGCTGCAAATAATAATTAGAACTAAGACACTCATTGACAGCTTGGAAGTTGGACATATAAACTACTTTTTACAAGTTCAAAGCAAAATAAAAAATTCATCTTTTCCATAAAAAAATTGATGCCAGTAAAAAGGAGGGACTGACCAATTACAGTGCTTGCTTAGACAACATTTAAGGATAAAAAACATAAAATTATACAACAAAAACTGCAAAACATTAATATATATTTGGACACCTTAGATGATGGCTAATGTATTGCAAGACCAGATTACTATACATATGTACAGACAATTAGGATGAAGTGCAATAAGCATAATATGCAATCTATTAGAGGAAGAAGGATATAGTAGATGGTGAATGAATGACTATCCAATTAATAACATAGACAAAATAATGTAAAAGGCAAACTACATTGCTTAAAAGGATTAACCACATCAAGAGGTTGTTTTCTATTACTGGAGCAGTAGCTAACTCGAATTATTCCGGCTAAACTAGCACAAGCAAGTTGACCTGTAGTCAGGACAAGCAGGAGGCCTACCCAATTGAGGATGAGTGGAGGCTATAGGCCCAATTGGACTCTAAATCAGTGCAATTATTCCTATGAAGAAAATAGTGAAGATATTTGCTATATTTGAGGAATCTTTATCAAGACCCTGCCGTATACACATTGACTAAATTACAAACTAGGGTCTTACTATTCAACTGTCAAGGCAATTTCACTTGGCCACCAAGGACAGTAATATATTATTTGACCATTAAAGTTTTAGCAGGAAAGAAATATATATTAATTTACAGGAATGAAGTTTGTTATATAAACCTTGCTACAAGTGAGGAAATCTACAAGTCAACTAACACAATAATATTTTTCCAGCAATATTTTAAAATGGCCTTGTTCTGCTTTGTAAATCTGTAATCACTTTGTTTCAATGCCCACAAATATATATTTTTGAAGTACGATAACAAACCTTTCATCATCAGATTCATCAATTGCATCATCTGAATCAGCAGATGTAATAACTACATCAGGTTTCAGTTGAGCGGACAGAAGCAGAGGCGGCATGACTACACTCATATAAGGAAGAAAATCCTGTCCCAAGCACTTGCAAAGTCTTGCCCATGCCTGCAAAGGAGGGAAATTATTTCAGTCACCGCTAAGAAATTCATACATCTTTAAACAAACAATAATTAATAATAATAGAATAGACATGCCTGTAGCATGTAGCTTGTAGTAGGATCATCCGTCTCCAGTTGAGATCCTTGTAACGACATAAGAACGTCCATCACCTTGTATTCACCAGTATAATTAGAATTTGGAGACATGAAGAATCTTCTGCAAACTGGCTAAGTTTTACCTAAAAGTAAATACTAAAAAGCAAAAAAGAAATACCTGCTTTGCATCATCCCTGAATTTCTCCTTTCCAACAGCCATACCTACCAGACTAATGCACTCCATTGCTTTTGCACGAAGCATGCGATTGGATTTGTCATTTGCATTTACTAGAATAGTTTTCAAGTAAGGCATAACGGCATCATAATATTTTTGAAATTGCTCCTATTGACAAACCATGAATCAGAAAGTTGCCCAATACAGATTATACAAATATTGAATTTTTAGTGGTAAACCGTGCCATTATAGTATACAACATACCTGAGATGAGTCAGCAACAGAGGCAAGGGCAGTCAAGGACCCCTCTTGTACCATTTGCTTACCATTCTGTTGAACAAATAATAGTAAATATTAACAAAAGGTTGGGGGAGAAAGATCTCAATGTGCAGTTTAAACTCAAGACAACTCTTGGTTCAGCTGTCACATACCTGTAGGAGCACAAGCAGCTTGCTCACTATTCCATCCAAGTAAGGCGTTAGTATATCAGGGGTACAATTTTCGCTAAAATTGAGCACAGCTGAAGCTGCATGAGCCTGTGAGGACAACAAATTTTCAAATTTATACATCTCCTATTAGAGTAACATCTCATGCCACGAAGTGCCATTAGACGATAAATTTGCATCATACATTATCTGAACGGTTTTTACTAATATGGGATGCAGATGCAATGTGCTAGACAAAAAGGACTAACAAGAGACAACAAAGTACTCAACTTCTCTATCTAAAATATTGCATAAAACTAACAGCAGAACCAAAACCAATAAAGAACACCATTTGAAAATTTAACTATGACTGCCACCATAGATTTACAGTCAACAGACATTATGGGGTCGTTTGGCTAACCTTATTTTTTTAGAAATAAGGGCTTATTTCTGGAGAAAAGTACATCAAACTCTACTTTTTTTCAAAAATAAGCCCTTATTATTTGTCAAATAATGTATACAAATCACCTCTTTAACATTTTTAACCAAAAATTTTATACAAATATGCATTTTTAGAAAAAAAAATAAAGGCTTATTTTTTTATTTAAAAAAAAAAAAGCAGTTGCCAAACATACCCTATATTAATGAAATACTCAAAAGATAATTCAGATGCATATACAATTAACCAGGACGTAAATAATTCTTATAAATTCTTAATTTTTTACACATTTCAAACATTACTCAATTTATCAAAAGTCAGGGTTTTTCCTGCAACAGACTCTTAGCTCCATTAAGAAATGGTAAGCGTACATTAAACCTCCCAACATAGTGTTTCCAAGGTGTAAATACTAATGTTTAGTTTGTAAACAGACCACTGAAAATATAAATATACAATTAATCCATTCTACCTTATACAGAGTAAATTATTACATCTTCCACATCAAAAAGCTACCAAATTATTTCATCTAATATAGATATGTAGCAGCAGCATTTCCCTTGCTTAAACTAGACTCCGGGCAGTCTAATTGCTTCTTGACCTCTCTATGGCTAAAGCTCTTATATTTCAAGGAAAGACTACTTGTTACAGAAAGATATACCAATGAACACCTATCCCGTAAAAGTTTCCAACTTGAAAGGTTAACTTTCTCTAAAATGTTGTGTTTTCCTCATCTCCCAAAATCTCCCTCAAACTAGACAAAAAATCACAAATGCTCAATTTTGTCACAAATAAAGGTAAGAGAAAAGAGATGGAAGATATGAATAACAAGACCTTCAGCTTTCAGATGATTCAAACCACAGAGATGGGGAAGAATAGAGAGAACGGCCAATTTCACATCCGTATATGCTATAACTGTATTAGCACTTGTAACATATATTTCTTAATTGGCATCATTTTTAGAAAATGTTGCTTGCATAATTAAAATTGTATTGATGCTGTAAAAAGTTGATGATGAATTTGCCAACATGATTTTTTTAATGCCTATAACCAAATAGATCCATATTAAATCCGTTCAGTCAATGGAATATACTTTCTCTTCATCAAGGAACGAATTCGATAATAACAGATACGAAACCTTGACAGAGTTCTTGGTGGAAAAAAAAGACAAATTTGATGAATATTTCATCTCAACAGAACCTTGAAAATAAGTTTGCTCATAAAATAAATGCCACAAACCTGAACACGCGGATTCTGAAAATCATCCATGGCAGCAGCTAGTGATGGCAGCACCCTCTGATGGTACTGAACCTGCAGGTCCGGTCCCAAATCAGTGGACAGCTGTCCAATCGCATTAATAGCAGCCCACCTAACTCGGGGATGAGGATCTTGAAAAGAATTCAAAACCATGGTGACTACTTGCTCCAAATTTTTTATCATAACCTGCAATAATATTATATAATTACTTCACTTTGTCGCTTCCGAACACACCAAAATTAAATGCAGATACATTAAAAGAACTTTTATGGTCAACAGCTTGAAAAAATAAATAAATAAAGACACGATAGTCACTTGACTAACTGGAAACTACCTTTGAGCATCCTTCTGCAATCTGTGCAAGAGCAATCAATGCAGCATGATGTTTCTGCCAATCCGGGGCAGCCAAATAAGCTGGCAACTGATCTGATGCAACTGGTACAATAGTATTTCCACCTAAAGCAATAGCCAAACGATCCAAACACTCCTGTCCAACACTGTAATTACTAGACTCTCCGGCATCTTCATCCTCTGTATCAGCAGTATGCCATTCTGGAACATCCTCAATATCTAACAGCATATTCATCAAAATTGAGAATAACCTGCTGATGAACTGGGGCAATTTCCTCATCATTCCAGGAGCCCTCTCTCTAGCCTCCGCAAGAGTAATGACAAACTCAATAGCCAAATGTCTCGTCCCCTCTTCAAGAGTCTCTGCCTCGGCAATCTGCAACATAGAACCCACCACTTCCACCAACTGCCTCCTCAAAAACCTAGGCTCAGTCCCGGCCAATTCAATCAACAACTCCAACGCTTCTTGAGCCGTAGCTTCCTGTCCACCATTCAACGCCTCAGTCAACGTCCTCATCATCACCGGCAACAAATCCTGAAACCTATCCCTATCAGACGTCGACAAACACTGAATAAAATTAATAACCGCACTCAAGGCCGCAATCCTAACATCAAAACTCCCCGACGACGTCAAACACTGTAAAAACACATCATGTAAACTCTTGACATACGGCACAAGCATCTCCCCAATATACTGCGCCAGCTGCGCGAAAATCAAAAACGCAGACTCCTGCAACCTCACATTCTCACTCGAAACACACTGGAACATAAACGGCAACAACTCAGGCCATCCATTCTCACTCAAAATACTCGAAGCAAGTTCCGAAACAGTATCACACAACTTCTTAACAATACTCTTAACCTCCTCCTTCTGAACACAATTAATCAAAATCGACTTAACCTCCGATTGCGTCGACAACAACAAACTAGGCCATAAAAAGGTATCATTCTCTCGAGTCAACTGTTTTCTCAGCAAAATAGCAGACATTGCTCTGGCCTCAACATGAGGAGAGTACTGAAGCATAAAAGCAAGTTTACGAATAAGATTATTAGGATCGGATTGCTTACAGAGATTGAATAAAAGCTCCGCTTCAGATCTCTGCTCGTTTGTAGAAGACATCAAGTGAGAAATTAGGGTTTCGAATTGAGCGCCATCGGGGCCGAGAATCGCCGCCACTTGCGCTTGCTGCATCGGATTCAAATTCGAAGCATCCATCGCCGACGATGATGATTCTCTGCCTGTGTGTATATGTGTGTATGTATAGGTGGGTGTGAATGATTGGGAGATGAGGAAAAAGAAAAAGAGGGGTTTATGAGATATTTAAGGCTCTGTTTGGACGCTAAACTAGGGTAATAGTTGTGGGGGTGTTTTTAGGGCAGATTGGGATCCTTTTTTTATTTTCTTTCCTTTTATTTTTCGGCTTTTCTTTTTCACTAGGCGGGAAAGTTTTATTCATTTTGGAGGCAAGATTGGAAAGCTTATGATTTCATCAACTTTGGGGATGATTTTGTTGCATGTAATAGGTAACCGAGTCTGTTTTAGTTATGGTAATGATATCCGAGTTTCTATGTTTTATTTTCAGATTTTGGTGTTAAAAAAATTAAAGGAAACAGAAGATAAATATTTTGAGTACTACCACGTATTTCAATCTTTTTACATAACAAATAGGTGGCTGATTTTAATTAGGAGAGCGAGTGTAACTAATTATTCATCAACAACTAAAGATTTAGGAAAAACTGTGAAATCAATTTTTGGGTCATGTAGAATTTTCCTACAAATATTTTATATGAATTTTTAGAGGATAATGTGCTAATATATAATTGTAGAATTAAGAGCATTTCTAATGGGTTGACTATAATGATCGGTTAAATTGAACTTGTGACACATATACGCTTTATGTTTCAATAATACTGACTATATTTTAAATATCATATGTTATTATTATTACAAGTTGTTATAAATAAAATGTATTGTTTTAATATTATAATTGATGACGTGTCATTTGCTACAGATCTGTGGTGTTTCGACAAATATAATCATTCTGAGTTTGGTTAAAATTATTGACAAAGGAGAGTATGGTTGGAGTGTGATATTTTCACGAGATTATCTATATTTCTATTTTTGCTATATAACCTTATTTTTTAGTTAACAATTTTTCATAATTAGAGTTGCTCTTATCCAACACATTATATTTTACTAAAATACTAGTACAATAACATGTACAATAACATGTGCATGATTCGTGTTTCCAATATGTCGGTTTGTTATATTGCATGACTTGAAGTTATTGCTAAAATTAATTATGTGAAACTACACAAAATAAAATTATGACATGAAAATGTCGCTTTTAGTTTTCTATAATTTTTTATAAGTCCATTAATCTTTCTTGCGACGAAGATGTCACTCTTAATTTCTTATAAACGCATGATAAATATTGCAGAAAAAATGAATATCCAAATTTAGAGAATTAAGAATGGTTAGTTATACTAATTGATGAGATATTTTACAGGCTTTGGTGTAAACTTCGTTTCTATAATTTTATTTCTTAGTAATGCTTCTACTTCTGCGTTTTTTAGAAATAATTTTAATTGATCCTTCTTTCAAGATAAGTAATATTAATCTTAGATAATCTAGCAATATCACCATTTATAGCTCACAAGTTAGTACGTAGATTAAACACACAAGCACTTAACTCTTCAATAGCCCTTTTATATGAGGTATTAGTCTTATCTACACTCGTGGTAGAAGGTGTCCAGAGGAGTTAGCAATTCTTCACTTGTCTATCATTAGAGCATCATTTTCATACTCCTATTCATCTTCTTCGTCGGAATCATCAGCACTTGCTATCTATCACAAATGTCATATCATGTTGCTTCTATAAAAAGGCATCATACTTTGTTTTTTCTCGTTGTAATCACATTCAATTGCTTTGGTTTGAAACATTTAGTAGCAAACTGACTAAACTCATTGCAGTTGAAGCATCTTATCGTTAATCCATCTATCATGTCGATCTTTTATCCAACTTTAGAACTACTAAAAACAATCTTGGAGGAACCACCCTTGTTGAGTTGGTTGATTAATTTTTTGGCTTGAAATTTTTGTTCTTTTGAATATTATATCTGAAAACATTTTTCTTATGTAAGCTATAGCCACATTATCCAGCTGTTCCCGATTTTAAGACTCATAATCTTCAACATCTTTCAAATTTATTTCGAATTCCACATCACCATGTCTTTATCATTTTAAACCACTTCTTCTATATTCATTTGAGACTTAGAGGCATCTTGAACATGCAATATTTTTTCTGCTCAAAATTTACTCTTATCTGTGCCTTCTTTTATAACCGACACTGTGGATTCTGAGTATTTAAAAAGAGCTAGCATAAATTTTAAGACTGATTTTCTTGACTTTTTAATATTTGTCATGAAGTTTTAGTTCATTAATCAACATGTTAAATCTCTCGAACAAATCAGTGAAGCTTTCATTTGATTTTGACATGAAAGCTTTATAATGAGATCAAGATTTCGTTGATTTTTTTTTTACTTCTATATTTAGTGGTATCCACAACTTTCTTCCAGACTCCCCACAGATAAATAATATACTTTGTTAAAGAGAGTCACTTGCATAAATTACTTTGAATGGGTAAATATCAAGATCTGACTTTGGGGATTTGACATTAAAACTCACATACCTACTAATTGATGTACCTAAGACGCTTTTCCTCTAACTCATGAAAATAGATATTATATGTACTGGATTAAAAAGGAGCAGTCATCCTAAAGTTAGGATTCAATTCTTGTCGCAAAAGTTCACTTGTAGCTTAACATATTTCAATAGATTGGCATAATTTTTCTACTTCGCTCGAATAATGTTTTTTTTTTTTAATGAAACTTTGTTCTCCTCACGTTACATCTAAATATTTTCTCCAATCTCTTTTGATTATTCACAAAAGTGCATGTCAATATCCAGTGATTTTTATGATGATTAACTGAAGACAGTCTTCTAATGTCACATTTTCCTTCTCGTTCTCTGTATAGTACATGACCTTCTTTGGAATTATTGTTGACTTAAACAGCCACCATGGTTTCTGTAATAAATGTTCAAGGTAGAAAAGGTTTATTTTACGGAATGTCAAAAAACATTTGACAGCTTTGACGAACAACAACATCTTTCTCTTCAACATATTTTGGTTGGTCTTTTCAATTGGTAGGAATTTATGCTGCTTAGCTTCTGCATACTCGTATTTGAATTTTTAGCACAATATTCTCAGCTTTATACATTTTGTGATAGTAGATTCAATCTCGCACACTTTGATGTCAAGTTTGAACAAGCAGCGTCAAGTTTTCTTATCAAGTATGTTGTCAACAATGTAGATCTTGTTGTCACACCTTTCGTCAATAATGTTGTCAAGAACTTCAATTTTAATGTTGGTAAACATATTGTTGTTCATTGCTCCGCCAGATTTGCTGTCAGTTTTAAATAGTACTATCTTGAGTCCATGCTTTTCTTCTTTGTGATTTTGTTATCATAAGCTAAAGTGACAGTAATTCAGGGATTACTGTCATTGATAATGTTAAGACTTTCCCTCAATGATTGAATAAACTTCTACAACATTTGGCTTATTAAATTGATCATGACAATAGCTTCTTGAAACATGTTGTCGAGTTAAATCTAATCACAAAAAAACGTATCAAGACATACAAATTATGTTCTACTTAATCTATTGTATATTGAGTAAAATAATAGTAAATTATAATTTACAATCGCCTAGATATCTAACACGGGTTTATGAGATGGTTTGAAGTTGATTATTGATGGAAAATATCAACAGCAAGCTCAACAACAAAATACATCTCATTTAGATAGCTTTAATTATAGTAGAGATTTGACAAATCTCACCTTGATAAAAGAATAGTGATTTCTCATCTTTCATATATCTTAAGGAGTTGAGATGAATGTAGATAATAATTGTGAGCTTGAACTTTAGATGGTATTGAACTTACAAGAAAATATCGTCACTAACATCTAGTAGAAATTGATTGTTAGAGACTAATTAAAGATGTGAATCAAGCTAACTTTATACAATCGCATCTAACCAACAAATGTCATACAATTTCATGTTCAAGATATAAAACATCCCCATAAAATTGCAAAACAATTGAAATTTCAATATTATGTGTTGGGGATAAAAACTTAAACATACTCAGACATAAAAAATTTCTTATTTCTGGAAATCATTTGATTTTACTTAAATCTTTATACTGATTTATTTTGAAATTATGAAGAGGATTTTTCATAAAAAAAACCAAAAATATATTTAAGCCATGTTTGGAAGTTAGAGGTTTGGGGTAAAAATAGAAGTTTGGGGTGGTTTAGAGGTTTGACGACTAGAAACCGCTAATATAAGTGTTTGGTAGTTAACGGATTGAAATAAAGATTTGGACCCAAAAAGCTAATTTTGAAAAAACTACTTTGAGGAGCTTTTGGTTTGTGTTAGAAAAAGCTAATCAATCAGCTATTAACCAAACAATTTTACGAGAAACATCTAATTCAATCCGCTAGTCAAAACATCTATTTCAATCCGCTAGTCAAAACATCTAATTCAATCCGCTAACAGCTAATCCCCAAACATGCCCCTAATCTCCTCTGATATGACAGATTTGACTGTATATCTATCATAGGAGTAAAATTTTTATTAACAGGTGCTTTCAACTTCTTTCAATTAGCAAACTACTCACTATACCGATTAATATACACCCACATCTTTCCCCCTAACATAATCAAAACACTCCCATTTATTTACACCAATGATTTATAGGCCCAATGCAGCTGTTAAATAGATATTCCCCTGCGGACCTAAAAGAAGAATCCAGAGAGAATTAATATGAGTACTCGCAGGAAGCAGAAACAAAAAGAAGATGCAACACTAGGCCCTGTAACCTGCCGAGACATTGTACACAATTTTAGCTTTACATTCCTTCTTGATCTTTTTTCAATAAGCTAACAATATTTGCTGCATTTCTCTGCAGAGAAGCAGGTAAACAGGGTATTATAGGTGTCCTGGGGGTGCCTGCATTGCAAAAGATGGTATACTAAATCACTAGTTTTCTAATTAATATGTCCCCTTCGAAGGCACTTCAGTGCAGGGACGAACCTAGAATTTCTCAAACAGCGAGTGCCTTTCTAGGATTTGAAAAAGACTGACAATATTCTCGCACAAGCAATCACACCAACTATAGTATCACGGGGGTGGGTGCCTACTAGAAAACAACTACTGTCTATAGTCCCAGATAAACACAGATTATTCGATACTACTAGTGGTTATAATTTCTCACTACCATACTTCGCAGCAAAATATATCAGAAATAATAATAATAATAATAATATTCATATCCTGTTTCAAAAAAAATAAAAATAATATTCATTTCCACCACTCCAATTTTTAGAAATGGATTTCCAACACCAAACATGGTGCTGAGGCCTTACAGAATGTATAAATAATAACCAACACCACAAACACTTTCCACCTGCACAGCTAAGAATTTGAAACATATTTTCCAATATTTCCACATGTACTAGTTCAGAATCTTGTCAAAAAACTCAAGACATAGAATTCAAAACTTTGCCTATTTTTTCCTTTAATGGTCAATGTCATTGTAATTAATTTACAGTAGCAAATCTGAAACACAAGCAAAAATATGGTAGGTGCCTTAGCCTTACCCTAATACACACACACACACACACACACACACACACATGACACATGTATATGCTGGAACCTGAATACCAAACTCACTCAAAGCACTCAAAGTTGAGGAATATTAACCATGCTACATGCTCCGGATATAAACTATCTTTCTAGGACAGCATTCAAAAATGAGGGACAATATTGGAGAAGAGAAGTAGTTGACAGAAGTGAACCATCATGTTGCAATTAATGAACAAACAAATAGTACAACAAAGCATTAAAAATTAAATACAGAAAATTTGTGCAGATCAAATGTTACTATTATATAAGTGAAACAACATACGAATTTGGCAAAATAATATCTAAATAAACATACAAAACCAAAAGAAGATGCCCCTGACGTTTTCAGCATGTATTAATTCCATCCTTGCAATCTTTGGTCAAGTTATAAAATGTTTCCACCCGCGTCTTTGCCCTATAGAGTACCTCAGTGTCTACTTCAACTCTCATATAACCATCGAAATCAACAGGGTGGCCCCCATTTAACATCATTGTTTCATTATACCATTCACTTGTATTTCCCCATAATTTCTTGTAATCGTCAAGCAAATGAACTTTGTAGTGAGACCTCAATTTATCGAAGTGATTATAAAATGGTTCGTTGGTTGCAATATACAAGTTCCTCCAAGGTTGAATAACCCCTTGCAACTTTGCGACAAGGGCATCTGGCATTGTATCAGCATCCAAATGCGGCCATTTTTCCTTATTCTGTGCTTTCTCTCCCCGAACAACATGAACTGCATCAAAATCCCAGTCCATTTGTCCACTAATCTCAGACACTATATTCATCAGTCTCTTTGATTTCCACAGAGCATGCCATGGCCTCTGAATATGCTTTGCAGCTGGACCTTCACAAACTCTGTACCAATAATTTTCTGGCTCAGGAGCATCAAATTGCCTCCAGATAATCGTGCTCTTGTCATTCTTCAGTTGCATTGGCGTGACTTTATGACTCACAACCTTTCTAAGAGGAATTTTCTTCTTATGAGACTTATTCCATCTTCTCCAATCTCTAAGGAAGTCGCTCTCCTCTGCAATTGATGTCACCTCTTTCAAATGTTCAAAATCATAATAGAACCTAAAATCCTTTCCTTCCTCATCCTTGTGACTTGTTGAATGCGTTGCCGACAAGCACACACTCAAATCCATCACAAAAGTTCTGTTCAAGTACTGAGCCTCCCCAAGAGCACATAAAAAGCTCCATATATAATGATTCATTTCTTTACAATAATCTCCTCCACGTGAGTAATACAAGTACCTTCCCTTTCGAAAATCTGTATCTGACCCCAACACCGGAATCGTATCATTAATCTCATCATCACGGAATGGTGCAGTAACCTTACCTCTGTCACCTCTACTAGTGCCATTATCTCTCCTTCTAGGTCTACGGGCGTTTAACCCGGAATGCCAACCTTTGGCACCCACAACTTTATAGGTACAATTCTCACCATACCCAATTCTAAACCTCCGAAAATCCCTATACTTCCTCCAAGACTTCTCTTTCTTATTCCTAAACCTCCAAGCAACATCACATTCACCAGATTTACCCCCATCAACCGGCACCTGATACTCCAAAAACACGATCGACTTAAACAACCTCATATTAAACTTCTGAATCGCAATCAAAACACCACGATCAGAACAATTCACTACATTCACATCCTCGCAAGCCCGCGACAAGTTCTGAACACTCTCCGCCGACTTCTCAATGATTGCATCAGTAAGCGGGATCGTCATCGCAGCAGGCGATGCTGATGGACTAACAGCAAAATCTTCCCCAGTTTTAAGAACCGATGTGTCGGTCTGGAATGTAGCGTTCTCAAATTGAGTAAAGACCCTAGTTAAGGCTCTAGAGGATTCCCATGGATCAGGTGGTTGGTATACAATGGCAATCACAGTACATATTAGAACTGAAAACACAAAAACTGAGAAACAAACATTGCTTATCACTTTGATCAGGTTTTGCCCAATTGGGTCAGTTGTAGGATTCAGCTCCTTCATTGATCCAAGACCCAAATTAAATTCAACTCACAAAACACACAGTAGGCACAAACAAATATATAACAGTGAAATCAAGTGTACATAACAAATGGGTTTGTTTTACTTACCTCTGAAAGATTGAATCTTGAAAGTGTGTTTGAGCTAATTGGTAGGTGTTTGATTTTTTAAAATTACCTTTTAATCTGGAGAATTGAAATTGATAAGTGCCGAATGGAATTGTTTGAAAAAGGTTGGATCTTGAAAATGAAGTTTAGGGGAGAGAGAGAGAGAGAGAGAGACTCTGAAGTCCCGAGGCTTTGAGTAGAAGTGAAGCTAGGCGACTGGTGAAATATCAAGATCAAGATTACGAAATATCATCGCTCGTCGAGTATATTTTTATTGTTTCGGTTTAAGTAAATCTTATATAATTAATATTTTTTAAATAATTTATTTAATAAATGTTTCTAATTATTTATTTAATAATTATTATAAGATAAAAATTATTGTATTAATAAATTTCCAACAAATAACTTTTGGACATAAATAATTTACATGACTTAATAAATGAAATAAAATACCATAATATATATAAATGTGACTTGTATTATATTATGAGCTATTATAAAGAGTAGATTAAAGAAATATAAAAAACATTACTGTTTTTGAGTTTATTTTTTGATTTTAATATCTTTCGAAGTATTTGTGAAAATACATTTTATAATTAAATTAGTTGTGATTCTTTTTACACAATTTGTAATTTAATACAATTTTTTCCCCGCGAAATAAGAAGTAAGTTTTTCCTTTTTATTTTCACAAACAAATAATTTTATTAACAAAAATCACGATCGGAACTCAGCCGGGACAAATCCCGAACTGTTAACCACAATCTGATCGTGAAATAAAGGATTAACTAAAATAATCGTTTTATTTTCAGATATCCTAACACATAAAATATTCAAATTATCTGATCCGAAAAAATATTATACTGACATACCAAATAATCCAACTTACATCACCTATAAAATCAATAGTATAATAATTAACCTTCACACAATCATGATATGTAGCCCAAAATTCAAAACTATCACTGATATTGAAACTACAAATATCCCCGAAATATGAAATTTTTGTTGTGAAAAATGAGTTCCCGCGATATTCACTACCGTCTCAGAATCCATGTGAGTTTTATAAACACCCAAAATACCATATGATATTTAGAGAAACTTCCGACAACGAAAGCATGTACAAAGCATGAAACATAATATACTAATATCCCGGAAATATGGGCACGAATAATAACTCTGATAACAAGGCATTCAACAAGATCTTATATATTTTGGTAAAATTGAAATATAAAAAGGAGGAGGAGAGATCGAAAATCACTTAACAAAAAAATGATGAAAAACGGAAGGATTCTATGTATATAATCATATTACTTTATTGACAATTTATATAATCATATTATCTTATTGACAATTTAAAGAACCTGCCCTTTCTCAACGTATTTCTTTGGAAAAAGACTTCGATTTTTCCTCTTTTCGGATGGTAAATATTTCTCAGAACATGGAGGGATGAAGATTTAGTAGAGACATAGAGAAAAACCTTTCTTCCATCAAAATGGATTTTCACTTTTTCAGTGACGGACGAAGTAAATTGTAGTTATACGAAAGTTGATCTTGGTTGGACCAAGTTTGTATTTGATTCTAACATATTTTTATCAAAAATAATATAAAATTATAATTTTACAATTTTGAGAATGTTTTTGTTTGAGTTAAATATTTTTAATTTGTTTATATTTTATTTTTATTTAAATTAAGTATAGTTATATTATAGAAATATTTTATCCTCTATATATAAATATAAATAAGTATATATAAAAAAAAAGTGGAACGAACTTTTTCTGGAAGCCCATGTGTCATCGAAAAGGATTCACGTTTAAGCCCTAACTGATGCTCTTGTGCCATGAGTTTACACAATCGTGCTTCTTTAATTAGGTTCATGGGCCATCCCAAGTAGCCCCTCTGGGGTCATGACCCTGGGCTCTGGTAACTGGGCTATCTAACATATACTCCCTCCGTCCCAATCAATTCTATACAGTTTCTTCTTTGGGATGTCCCATCATTTTTATACATTCCCAAAATAGCAACTTTTTATAATATAAAACACTACTACACCCACTACATTCTCCCACTATCTCCATTTTATAATAATAAAAATACTATTACACCCACTAACTTCCTCCACTATCTCAAATCTATTATTAAAAAATATATGGGTCCCACCACTTTACCCACTTTCCATTTAACTTTACTCATTTCTTACACTTTTTCTTGGTCTCCGTGTCCAATCCCAGTGTATATAACTCACTGGGACGGAGGGAGTACCTATCACCCATATCTTGTCTGATGGAGCCATTGGTAAATGGTAATCCACCTCAATGGTATATATTTGGGAAGGAACCTGCACTCACATTAATATTGTCTCAAAATATAGTTATATAATTTATTTTTTAAAATATTCAGAAAAAATATTTAAAAATAAGATTTTAGAACTATACTTAAGAGTAATAAGAGTATTAAAGTGAATGCTGAACATTGATAAAAAAATATATAGAAATGAACGGGACGGAGGAAGTACCATTTGAGACGTGTTAGATTATTGTCCTCCCATTTTGTATGAACAATCTACTTTTTTGAATCTCTTTTGAAAGTATTTATTTAAGTTTTCGACAATAATATGTTTATAAACTACACTTATTTAACATTCATCAACTTTTTTTTGTTAAAATTAAAGTTTTTTATTAAAAACTGTGCTAGACGGCTAGTCAAAGAGAATCATATAAAATGGGACCGATGGAGCAGTGTTTTAAAATTTGGTATCATTGGAGTATCTCCTAGAGTCTCCAAGTTGGCTCTTATATATAATACAAATTATATAAATCTTATGAAAAGTTAGTTCATATTTAAGAGCGTCAACTCCAATAATAATTTAACTTTTTTTTATTTATTTTATTAATATATGAACAAAAAAAGGGAAATTGGTGGATGAATAAGAGCGAATACTTTTTTTATTAATAAAAATAAATTAAGAGTCTTGTTACAACTTCCAAAAAGAGAGGAGTTATTGGCTCGAGTTTGTAGAAAGGTTTTAAGAGCTGTATTTGAAACAAATTTCTTTAATTTTTTTCACTTAAAATTTATATAAAGAGTCCGTTGAAGATACTTTAGCCGGCTCGAAATAAAACGCTGCCGCTCTCATTAATTTGGGGTGGGGTGGGGTGGGGTGGGTGGGGGGGGGGGCCAAGCTGAGAAGTTACTGACTAGAGCAACTCCAACAATTTCTTAATCCATTACTCAAATTTAATATAGAATATCGGATTTTAATAACTTAAACATCAATACTATTTTCATCTGCAACAATATTTATTATATTCATTTCTTATATAATATTTCCTTCATTCCATTTTAAGCATTTAGTTTGACTTTTGAATGGTGAAATTGACCAAATTTTGATTGAAATTTACACATATAAATAATTTTTAAAAATAAAAAAAAATTGTGTCATAAAAAGTGCTAAAGTGCCATGTGTCATGACGTGGCATGACAAGTGCCATGTGTCATGACGTGGCATGACACTCTTGTTGGCTCTCCATCGGAGTGGAAGGAGTGCCAAGAAAAGTTGCCAATTTTTGGCACCATCCTAAAATCGAAAAAAATGTATAAATCATCCTAAAATTATTTATTTTCCTATCTTGTTATAATTATACTTGTACAAATATGTGACAACTTTGGGTGCCAACCATTGGAGCAAATTTTGATGTAAAAGTTGCTAAAAGAGAGAGGAAATAAAATAGTAATATTTTTGATAATTAGCACAGCTCATCGGAGATGCTCTTATGTTGCTAAGGGGTGAATAACAGTCCAGATCCACTAGAGGTTACATTATTTGCAGCACATAAATCACCCAATTAAAATTAGCTACATATCTGTCACGTCATTAGGAGAAAAAAAATTTGAAAGAAGAATTTGAGGTACATAACGTTACTCGTAAAATATTAATTTGTTTTATGACTTCGTAATAATTATGCCAAAAATTAGCGTTCGTCAGAGATACTCTTACGCTGCCGCTCTAAGAATTGCAAGCACAACCTCATTGCCATATGATGAACAACAGAAAATCAACTCAAAGATTTTGTGTCAATCTTATAATGGGTCTGTCAACTACTAATACTAATCCTCTAAGAGACATGGCGTTGGGTCAGGCTGTATCTGGTTTTGTGTTCGGTTAACAACTTCCTACTATGTGCTTAAGTGACTAAATGCATGAACTTGTAGATTATGTTCTGTTTCGATGCTTTCTGTATTGCAGACAACGTTTTGTTCCAGATCTGCATGCCTCTTTAACTTGATAGATCCATAACTAGTGCATAAATCATGCATCTTAGTTCCAATAATGTGATTTCAGAAATGATTGTCTAACATTGTAGATTAGATTCCATTCAGTACATGTCTGTACTTTCGGCAACTAATGTACTGGAGCAATGGTCCTGGTGGAACTTCAGAACAGGATAATGTGCTCTCAGCATTGACCATGCAGAGGTAGATTAACTTGTGATGCAACTCTGATCACATGTTCATAAATCATGACCATTATCAGTTAAGTACTATACTAATCAAGTACATCGACAAGTACGTATATGATCTGTTATGGTGCGTTGTTTTCGCATTTGTTTAGTGTGGAATTATTGGTGTCACGCGATTAATTAGCCGTACCAGTCTTCAACAGGCTGGAGTACTATTCTTTAACTGATATAATCTCTATTTCTACTGCACTACCAAGAGCGGTATAGTCTGCTTACATATTATCCGTGTGAGACACAGACCGGACTAGACTTAACAGACTGGACCGGAGGGGGTCAAGCTTTAGACCTAGCTTGGTTTGTTTACAAATTTTAACCCCCTCCAAAACAAACTGATCTATATGAATGTGACAACCCGGGTCAAGTCCCGAATTTCAAATCTGAAATTGAGCTGAAATAAACTGGCTCAAATACAACAAACTTGGGTAATCCACAAGCACATCACAGCCCAAAAAATATCATGATTTTGTTGGTGCAATTGTTAGTCTTACTTATGTTTATATACTAAACATAAGTAATACTAACAATTATCGACATGCACCAGGGTGTTACAATCACTTTTGATTCAAGTGTACTAAAACCTAAAACTAAGAGACCAGATCTTACCATGCCTCTATCATTGACCGAGTCATAGACCACAATATGTAACTTAAAGACTCTAAACTTATTGCCCATATTGACTAATTTGAAGCAGTCATGATGCAGATATCAAAATACACCGAGGCTCCAAGAAATCTTGATGTATAGTCAACAAACAAAAGGGTCAAAACATTTTGTCACCCTGACTTTACAGGAGGATAAGAAATAATACAATATGCCAGATTTCTCATACTTGTACCTCACACATTACCTACCATAAACAAGCATTCAACACGGTTTGCCAGGATTCAAAGATGGCAGAAGAATGAAGTATAGACAACAGCATGGCAACCCTAGACTGATCTCGAGGTCATGACTGAAAAAACTATTAGCGGTGCCCTACTTGTTAATCGCTTGCCTTATACATCAGCGTAAACCATAAAATTTGATAATATTGCTAATGATGTAGAAATATTTACATAAGCATCTGTTAAAATTTAATTTCTTTCATTTGAATCAGTTGGTACAAAGGAATACAAATTACATCCGATTTGTACTAGAGGGAAGTATCAAAAAATGTGTACATGATTGAGATTGACAAAAATAATCAAAGAATTTCCTATGTATAATGAATGATAACTAATTTCTACATTAATTTTTCTATTAACATAATATAATCAATTGATGAACAGTTTACCAGTCATAAAACTTCACAAGGTTCAGAGTCTGAATTTCTTGAGTGTTCTTTACAAAGACGGGAGCTTCTGGGGGTGGTAGTGCCCTGAATTAGCCCGCTGAAGCTGCTTGATGCAAACTCCTGAAATGAACTGCTATTTGATCTAGAGCAGGGAGCGCTTCTTGGAGACAAGTTCACCTGCTCCAAAGCGTGAGACTGGAGCCCCGAGGGATAGTCTCTTACGCAGCCAATTCGAGGTCCAGCTCCAGTACTCCATTTGCAAGAGAGCTGCTTTCCCAGTTGAAATGATTTCATTCGTTTACGAGAATTTATTCTTTCTAGTATACATTCCTTTGTAACAGCCTCTTCAATCGGTATACTTTCTTTCTCAGTGAATATGTTTTCATTTGCGATCTTCATAATTTGCTGATCATCAAATGATTCTTCCGCTGTCTCATAACCATCCAATTGCATTGGTAATTCTGAAGGAGAGTCATCAGAGCTTAATTTAACTGCATGCTGGCCACTCTTTGCTATCACACTCAAATCATCCCCGTTCGTTATTTCAGTACCAGGCAATTTTACAGAGAGGCTACCAGACAGATTTAGTGTGGGAAGTTTCAGAGTTGGAGAAGCTTCTTTCACCATTGAGTTGGTTTTTCTTAAGAGAGACTCTTCTGCATCAATCTCTTCTGTAACCAAAAGATCCTTCCCAATATTTATGTCTTCATCGGATGAGTTGCTTCTTATGTGACTAATACTTGTTATGCCAGAGGAATCTTCTTCATCTATTGGATCCATCTGATTACAAAGTACAAAAGAAAATAGAGTAAGAATTCACACTCGAGATATTGCAATGTATTAGTGTGATATCTGAAAGCAGAGTGAACTCAATTTACCTGAACATCCGAAATATCCACAACATTCTCCTTTAGAAACGAAACGAAATCTTGGAAGTTTTCAGGTGTTGGCCGGTAATGACCACTGTGAGGCCAGACAGCCTGTTTATTGAGAAACAAAACAAACTCAATTAACAAAAAAACTTTACATTACCATCCACAATCAAAAATTAATTGAATATGAAAAAATACAAGATAGTTTATGGTCTCTGTACCTTAAGAGTACCATCTTCGACCATTATTCTTCCAGCTGCCAATGTGGCACCTCCAGCAAGAAAGCTCGAATGCTGAAATGTCCCTTTTTTCTTTATCCCAACATATAAGGTCCTTGATGTGCTGAGGACGAAGATCCATTTAGAATCTTTTGTTCCTTTGGTGGTATCAAGGAACTCCCCTGTTTGCTTAAATAAAAACTTTCCACCCTCTATTACAACTTCATAAGGAAGTCGTTCCATCTGCAAGAGCAAGAATCCAAGGTCCATAAGCTAATTTTCAAAACCTTAAAGAGATTTATTAAAATATAATAATATGATCAGCGGAAAAAAGAGACTCACCGGACCAAGATATTTTATGCATTGCTGCTGAAGTTTTGATCGAGGGCATTTTTCAACAAGATTAACTTCCTTCCCTTCTCCAATATCAAGCCTGCACAATGTACAGAAGCGTGTGATTATTAGAAGAAGATAACTATATATCTGAGTTTCAGTTGAATATAGAATGATTTTTCTTTTATAAATATTTATCAAAAGATTACCAGTAGAAGAAGGGTTCAATGCTTTGAGAATGCAGCCATTTAACGTAGTAAAAGTGAAGATTGTGTCCATAACGATGTCGTGGATCAATCTGTTACAAATTAGAAAGATGGGATTTAGGTTAGTGAGAATTCTATAAACCAACCACCCTAACATAACTAACACTGTAATTGACAAGTGACTTACAGCCTCAAGCCAGTGCTGTAAAGCAAGTTTGCGTGCTTTGTTATTCTGCGACAAGCCTTTTCCAACCTGAAATATATAAATAAATTAGTGTGAAACTCTCAAATTAATGACATGAAGATGTAGTAATAAAAGAAAATTAAATTTCAGAATCTACCTTCGCGGCTCTAGTTCTTGCCCTCGACCACCGGGAAATGGCAGTCTCGTGCTTTTCTATATCAAAGAAGGAAACTGAACTATGTTTCAGTTCCGCAAAATCTAGTAACTTCCACCTGTATTCATTAAAATAGAATAATCAGGAGAAGTAAATCAACACGAAACATACATCAAGAACATCAACAGATAAATAAAAGTACAGTTTCGAGCAGCAGGAAAATATACCAGCTCTGCTCAATTAAAACTGCACAATCAGCCAGCTTTCGTCTAGTCCGAAAGCTTTTGTACACTTTCTGCAGCTTTATCGCTGCCTGATGTTTGGGATTGCTCGAGTTCAAAATGGATGACCTTGTCATTTTCTCCGTAAAGCTATCAGATCTTTCGGATAGCTTACTGATCTCGCCAGACAAGCTCTTCTCAGGAACAGAAGCCTTAAAAGAATTCATTATATCGCTATCTCCGCTTTTAAAGCTAACAGATCCTTCTCGCATCCTTACAGAACCCACCGATTGCATAATGGTAGGCTCATTATCTTGATCCTTGAAGCTAATTGACCTGACTGGAGTCCTTGTTTCATCATCTCCAAAATCAATAGACTTGACTATAACAGATTCAATGCCGTTCTCTAGATCAGTATAACATGCAAGCGGACACGAAAATCGTATTCCCATATGACTTCACAGCAAATTTCCAGCCTATATTAAAAACACATTCCACGTTAACAGACTAATTCTCCTAAAATCCCGAGAAGTCGAGAATTTACTAGGATCGTATCGTATTCTAACGGTTCACATAATAATGTGAGTAAATTCCGGATAAAATATTTGTCGGCGAAGCATGCATATTTAAAATAAAATACACAATCAACTACACAAAATCCAAATAAATTATATCGCGGAAGGTTCGTTTAAATTTCAAACATTACTCTAGCACCCCACAGACACAATGGTCTAGTCTGGTGTAGCAATAAATAAAGATATATAAGACAGAGGCATATGCATGAATGAGCTGTAAAGTTGTTAGAACTAATTAAGAGAGATAAATTTCAAAGATCTGAAACTATGCACTAAACACAAATCAAAGATACAGAACACTAAGATATCAACAACTCTAGAAATATTTTCTAGCCCGACAGTTTCGAAATCCTGATTCCGTAACTGTAACATAAGAGTAGGATAGAAGAATACCTTAGAGTGTGAGAAACGGAGAGATGTTCTGATTTCTGAAGAGTATATGTAAGTATAAATGTGTGTGTGTTTTGAAGGTGAAAGAGTATGAGAGAAATGGAGAGGATATGTTGAGGTACCGTACTCTTGGTTGTATTGTGAAGTGTTTATATAGGACTAGGAGAGAAGTAGGAAGAGGGGGGAAGTGGCAGATAGACGAAGTATTGTAGTGAGAGGAAATGTAGAGAGAGAGAGTGTCTAAGCACGTGGAAACGACTTTTAAGCGCTTGCTCCTTTTCTATCTTTCGCCTTGTCTCCTTGGGGTGCAAACTTTTAAGGTCTTTGAATCGGTGTTTAAACTTTCCAATTTTATTTCAAATTTTATTGTGCAAGACTAGAAAGTTTTTGTACACGGTTTTATTAAGAGAATTTTCTTTATCCTCTTAAAATTTAAATTTAGTTGCAATATAAAAATTTTATTTAACTGAATTAGCATCAAGAGTATTTTCAATGGCAGTTGAAAATGACGGACTAAATTGGATAAGATACCATACAAAATTTTTGAACCTGCTAGACATTTGTTTCGATAATATATACTCCCTCTGTTTCAAAATGTATGACGCTTTGATTTTTTACACGTAGTTTAAAATCCTTTGACCATGTACATATATTTATTATTTTAAAATTTTTATTTTTTTAAATAAAAGTATATAGTCAAAATTTTAGAGTATAATTTTTTAAAAAAGAAATGATGATTCCAAGTGGTTAGTCAAAACATTTTGAAATGTACGTAAAAAATCAAAGCGTCATACATTTTGAAACGGAGGGAATATTAAAAATTGATATGTTATTATTATTTAAATAAATTATATTATTTTAATATAATAATAGGTGATGTGCAGTCTTGTTACTATACAGGTTGGGTCAAATATAACATGACGAGGCTCACTAATATTATAAATAACAATAATGTGGAGTTGAATTTTTTTATATAATATATATATATATATATTATATATTATATATTATTTATATATAAGAATATATGGATCTCAGTTATAAAGCTTAAACGGATCTCTCAACATTGATATGATTATCATTTTTCGAATATTTGGATGCTTTTATTTTTCACATGTATTTCTTAGGAAAATCATGACATGAAATGAAATTTTAAAACTTATATTTCTCTACAAACGGCCAATTCCTATGAGTTAATTTTAGTAAAGTGAAATTTTTATATATATTATCCTTAAGACGACAAAATTTATTCAAAAGAATAATTTTAGATTAAACAAATTATACAAATTGGAATCATTGTATTTATTATTATAAGTATTTTGTAAGAAGGTTATTTTTAAATATGTGTGGTTCTTATAAAATACAGAATTGTTAACATGGATTTCTACTATTAAATCGATTATTTTCATATAAATTATTCTTATAAAAGTTTGTAGCGTATTCTAAAACAAATACATTACCATTCTTTTTATAATTATGTGTAATTATAAAAGCTAAAGGACGTGAAGCTACTTGTTTTATATAAAATTTGCCGAACCAGAAATATTAATATTTTTATTATATTAATATTATTACATATATATCAAATAATTTATTATTTGATTGATTGCATGTGTAAGATTTGAGGATATCAATATTTAAGTTGAAAACGAATACTTGAAATAAAACATATAAAAACACTGGAATTCATGTCAATCAAAAAATACAACTACTCGTATTTCGTGATTCATGGTTTGAAACCAATTTTTACTTGCATACAAAGTTAAGGGGCTGACTTTGTGAAACGACTTCAGTGAGTCATACAAATTTAGGAGTAACCGACTTAATTACTAATTGTTACAGTAGTTATCAAATAAATAACACCAAAATTTCTAGGAAAATATTCCAGGGTCTTACTGAAAAGGTCAAGTATAGAGACGCATCAGAGTTGCTGTTACTCATAAAAATGCAATCGCCACTGCTTATGCAATAGGAAAAGAATTTGAGCTCCAAGTAACCGGGTAGCGTTTCCTGTCTTCCAACTTCATGTATTTCACTCTCAATATGTGTCACACTCATCAGATTATTATAGTGTTTTAGAGTAATTTCTTAGAGCAAGTCCAAGAGAAGCCCTATAACTTGTCTTAAGTTATAATTTAAGGCACTTGATGAAAAATGTTGATCCAAGAGTGTCCTAGTGATGCCTTATATCACTAGGACAATCTCTTCAAGCCCTATTAATAGGGCACCTCTCTCCTTGCCCTATCCAATATTTTAATATAAAATTTTATATCCACCCTCTTTCTGTCTCTACTTTATATTGTGTTTTAATGATGAAAGGAAGACTTTAATAATAAAATATTAAACATATATTGAAAATAAGGCACATTGTTGGAGTTGAACTTACATAACCATGTCCTAAATCACTAGGACACCATATTTTATATTATATTTGGGGCTCTAACTAGGACATTGTTGGACTTGCTCTTAAAGCACTAGGATATACAGTAATTATAAGGCAATTGGATGACATTGTTGGAGCATTGATTTGCTTCACTTGCCTTAAATTTTGATTTAGGACATCAATATAGTGCACTCTTGGACTTGCTCTTATACTACTAAGACATCCACAAGTGCCTCATTTTTGACGCATTTCTAAACATATCATAAAGCAATTTTCTTATTAAAATATTAACTCCCATCATTTCAATGCATCTCTCTCTTCTTATTTTTTCACGTCCCTCCAATGCTAATTCAAATAAATTGTTAGTTTAATAATAAGACACAATTATAAGGTATGTTATTGGAGTTCATGTATCAAAAAGATGTCCTAAATTACTAAGACATTTTTTTTTATTATATTTATAGAGCACTTGTAAGAGCAAGTCCAACAATGTCCTTGCAATTCCCCTATTAAATAAAAAATTATGTCCTAGTGATTTAGGACATCATTTCAATATAACAACTCCAACAACATGCCTTATTATTGTGCCTTATTATTTAAATAATAATATATGGTTAGGCATCGTTGGGCTTGCTCCTATTATATTTCTTGGCTCTCATCATCCTGCAGATAAGAGTAAAAAGCTGAATAAATCACAGATATATATATATTCAATTCAAATACCATAAAGCGTGAAAGAAAAAAACTAAAAAGGATGGTGGGTGCGGTGGAGTGATGTTTTCGCTTGCGTAGATAAAGTGTAGGATGTCTATAAGTTGGTGCTAAACTATGGAGTATTATATATAAATGCCAGTAATTTAGTTCTCTTTGGGTGATTTATTAATTATTATATTCGAAGCCCCGGTTTGTGAAAGGGAAAGCCAAAAGTAATCGAAACTTCATGCTATCTTCAACAAACTGACCTACTCGTTGACTAACAAATTTAAGCTTTTCATTTAAATGTTTGGTTTGATAGACAAGTCGCAACTCGCACCATCTCACACATATGAATGGGGTACACAATTAGGTCCACCCAGCTTTTACGTGATAAATATATTAAAAATATTCACTCCTTTTGGAGAAGAATGATTTATAATTTTCAAATATTTCGATATTTCATTTTTTTGTTTTGTTAAAAAATATGAATCTCTGTAAAATTAAAAAAAAGCAAAAATTGATATTTACAAATGTTCTTTCAAGTGAAAGAATTGTCTCGCTTTTTTGGGAATTTCCTTCTCTATATTTTACCCTTTTTCACTTCGTGACTTGGTTTTTGTGACAAATGTCGTCGGATAGAATCAAACGAAGATCATATCCATCAATTTCCTGCTATAGAATCTTAGCGATGTCTCCCAAGTCAACTGCGTGTATACGTATGTATGATAAATAAATATTATAGGAGTATACATTTGGTTTTTCTCTTGCATTGCCTTTTAATTTCGACGTAAACAAAGGTTTATGTGTGGACAAATTAATCAGCATGGTGGTATTATTTCTTGCATGCAATTTGATGTCAAACATTGGACAATTAATACGGGAATATGATCTTTTCATGATTAATGAGCGCAATTAACAGAATATTAAAATTTGAAATTGTGTTTAGATTAGTTATTTTGTGATAAGAGAAGAAAATCTCATTCCTATTTGATGGGTAAATCATCCATTTCACACTCAGTGTAGTACTCATCCCTAAATTCCTCTTTGTCATTTACGATTTTCATTCAAATCTATCATGCAAACGTCCCTAAATAGACACTTGGCCACTAAATATTTGATATCACATTTTTGTAATTATACCTAGGGGTGTCAAACGGATAATTCGGATACGGATCTGTCTGTATCCGGATCCGGATCCGAATCCGAAAATCCATATCCGTATTCGTATCCAAATCCGAGATTTTTTAAAGGATGTTATCCGAATCCGGATAGATCCGGATTCGGATAATATCCGGATCCGAATCTGATTTTTAATCAGAATTTTTATTTTTCTATTAAAATTTCTAAAAAATCATAAAAAAATAATAAAAATAAAAAATTAATTTTTAAAAACTGAGTAAAAAAATTAAAATCATTAAAGAAGGTTTATATTAATTCAAAAATTAATTCTTATTTATCTTTCAATATAAATTTGTTATCTTTAAAATATTAAACTCACATAAAATTATGATATATGTCTATAATATTTTAAAATTATACAAAATTTATATAAATATATTATTTTATGTATACGTATATAAATACACACATTATATAGTTATTGAATAATAATAATAATATTTAATATTTAATATCATATATATTTAATTTCGGATTCGGATATTATCGGATACGAATATGCCTATATCCGTATTCGTATCCGGAATTGTCGGATTCGGATGCGGATAATATCCGCTTTGTCTCGGATACGGATAATATCCGCTTTATCTCGGATACGAATGCGGATTTTTCGGACGGATATCGGATTTTTCGGACTTTTTTGACAGCCCTATTTATACCTTTTTAACAAAATGTGGTTGCATAATTTTCCCCAAACAATAATGAGATGAGAGAAAAATGAGACGTCAGAGTGTCACTGATCAATTACTGATCAATTGTGGATCATAAATGAGCTTCATTGGTTTGGATTGACTAAAGGTAAACAAAGATGTTGTGGTAGAAATTTGATACATCTTTTTTTTTTTTGCTAAATAAATTTGATACATCTTATTTAATATTATGTCGATTCTCAACCGTCTATGTAATTCTTTAGTTTGGATTGACTAAAGGTAAACAAAGACGTTGTGGTAGAAATTTGATACATCTAATTTAGTATTATGTCGATTCTCAACCGTCTATGTAATACTTTAGTTGAGCCTTAGTCTCGTTTTACAAATATTCTTTTATACAAGAATGAAGCAGAGTCTACATCATCAAGTTGGAAAAAAATTGTCACTCTATGGTACCCTCGGTCTTATAAGAATGTTTGATACTTTGCCAAATATTTATCTATCATGTATTTATTTACAGGATAACAAGTCGAAATGGAGTTGTATGAGTGTCAGGCTCATGAATTGTTTGGATCATTTACATTATGTGTCGTATCAAAATGCAAGTTTTTAACAGTTTCCACTTAGCACAGTATTTGTCTAGAGTTTTGATGAGAGTTTTAATCGACTAGAATTATTTCAAGAATATTCAAATATATTTACACTATACGTTCGTGTCATATGATGATACTTCTCACCTTATAAACTGTGTGGAATATCAACTAATATTATATCACTCTTATCAGATAATAATTTTTTACGCCCTAATGTCAACAGATTCTTAATTCGTTTTGGTATGCGAGACACAATTAACAGACTAAAATTATGTGGACTCTGTAGTTGTAGTTCGAGACATATGACAGAAGAAAAATCTATTTAACAAACATGATAATGGGACTAATCCTATAGTGATTTTTAAAATGACAAAAAGAGGCTCATAACAGGATATGATAGTGTGACTCGATTTAAAATTTCATCCTTGAGAACATATCTCTTTTGAATTAGTGAAACACAATCTAGTGATCATCAGTCAAATCTGTGAACAATAATATAACATAATTTATTTTTTTAGTCATAATAATATAACATAACTTCTTACAACGAAAAATGCCCTGTATCAAACAAGAACGATAACAATGAGAAGTTTGTGTTGCAAGACTAGGGAAAAGAAATCCAACTTGAACTCGGGAAGAAAGGGGGAGCTGAGATGATTTTATAGCAAAGTTTCTACCGATTAAAGTTGATTAAAGTTGATCATGATGACAGAAATTCTCGCACTTAAACTTCAAAACAATAAACTTTTTGATAGGAGAACATGGATGAGAGGACTGCCACAGTTGAAATTCTATAAACTTGTCAAAAACAAAATTAAAAAAAATCACATCAAAGCAAAGATATGTCAGATTTATTTGGTCTAGTAAATATTATGTTTTTATCCAAGTAAAAATAAGTTTTAGTGATTGTTGACGACTATACAAAATACACATGGATATTATTCTTACATTTAGGGACATATGCTTACATTTAACGACATATCATCTCAACTTATTATTAATCACATAAAGAATATTAATTTAAAAGCTATCTTACATGTGTGTATGATTAAATTAGATAATGAAACACAAGTTCGTTTCCGCTTTATATCAAGACAAATTTCATCCTCACAAGAAAATGGAGGGAAAAAAAATAATAAGACCTTGACTGGGTCATCATCGTTAATTAGATTATTTAAATCAAATTGATTAGAACTGTTAAACTAAAAAATTTATATATTACTAAAATCATATTAAGAGCCTAAGGTTCGAATCTGATTATATATATATATATATTATAATATTTATATTATAATATCTTAAAATTATGAATATATAATATTCGAATCCAGTAAATAACATACTAAAATTATATACTTACATATATTGGTTGTAAAAATGTAAGTAATTTATTTTATCATATTTATTTTAGTATAACTAACATTAAATTATATAACGTGGCAAAAAAACATTAAATTATATAAATTTTTTAGAAAATAAATAAATAACACAGCAACAATGACACAAGTTATGAGTTAGCGGTACATAAAAAAGAAGTTATAAGGTAGCATTATCTCACATATCAAGAAGGAAAACAAATTAAAAACGACTGTAGTAGTTTTTTTTTTTTGTTGAAGAGGATCAAGGGTATCCTAAATCTGAACTCAAAACTCGAAAGAATCTGTAAGGATAGAGGGATTTAAGTATTTAACTAACCCATAAATACTTAATAGTAATAACGGTTTTTCTATGGTGTGCCCATGGGCACATGCTAAGCGTGGAAAATTTTGTGCTTGAGAGATTTTGATTGGCTCCTTTCTCTTGATAATGGTGGACCCCCCTGCAAATACACCAACCACACCAATCAAAATCTTCCAAATACAAAAATTTCCGCGCTTAGCATGTGCCCATGGGCACACACTAGACAAACCGTAGTAATAAATCTACTTTGAAAAATGCATATAAAAAATAAAAACAAAGATCCTACTTGCAATGATATGTAGAGAATACAGACACAAAATCGTCATATCCAACTGTCATATGTTTCAGATCTCTATGCAATGTGATGCAAGTAGCCAGGGGAGAGTATATGGGGCCGTTTGGCCAAGCTTAAAAAAAGTGCTTCCATACTTAAAGTAAAAAAGTAGAGTACAAGTGAGAAGTAAAAAAGTTAATAAAGTGTTTGGAAAAGAAGCAGAAGCTGTGAGAGAGAAGCTAGCATTCTCAGCTTCTTAAAAGTGCTTCTACTTTTTTACACAAACGGGTCAAGAAAAGCAGAAGTCAACTTCTTTGGAAAAGAAGTACTTCTGTGACGTTGCCAAACAGGCCCTATATCTACAACTAGTTGTTCAATAATTTGAATTTTAATTAGTGTAATTAAGAAATGGGGACAAGTGTAGATTTGTAGGTGGTAGATGGGTACTTTGCACCGTACAAAGGGCTTAATTATGAGCTTCAAGGGGTCATAAACATTTCAATAATAAGTCCAACGTGTTCATCTGCTATTAAACCACGTATTCTTTCTGTAATCCTCATTCATATCTCTGCTTGTGTGTACAGCTGTGCTGCTTTAAAAGATCTAAGCAAATTATATATCCCACTGAATATACATAATTGTAAATAATGCAAAAAAACTTACTTTAAAAATAAAGAAAAGGATCAACATAAAATCGTTATTTGTGATAATTATAATATAGATAATAATAGTTAAGTAATAAAATATATATAATGTACTTCTTCTGTTTCATATTACATGACCACTATTGAGAACAAAAAATTGTTTCAAGTTACTTGTCCATTTCATTTTTTAATGGAGTGTAGTCAATATTTATATTTCCAAAATGAGTTTTATACCACACTTTACTAAATTATATTTCCTAGATCAAATATATGCCACATATTATACTTGGTCAATGCAATAAATACAATAATAAGTGAAAGATTTCTACAAAAGTTGGTTTTTCTTAATATGCGTAATTTCTTCAAAAGTGGACATGTATTATGAAACTATAGGTACTAGAAATATTTCTCTATATGTTACTTAATAAATACAATTTTAAAATATGTCTTGTATACCCTTACGGCAAATCCAATCATGACCTAAAGTTCCAAATTGGGCTGGTTTTAACCTGAAACTTCCCAACAATAATCTAAATTTCGTTCCAAATTTAGGCTGGCATATAATACCGACATAAAGGCCGGCACTATTCGCCGGCTTCAATCTTTTTAACAATAAAATATTAACTTTTTATATATTTTGTTAATTAATTGATTATATGTCACCATTAAATAGTTATAAATCATAGGCGTATTTAATATTTTACTTATTTATATTATATATATATTAATTGTGAAATATAATAAGATTAAACATTCTTAAATTTTATTAAATTCAAATTAACAATATATTAAATATAAAAATAAAGATTACAGTCGATAAAACTTAATTGCAAATACAATTTACACGAAAACATAATATAAAGTCAAACTTCGAGAGTCATAATACAAACTAAAATTTCCATTAATCAAATAAATTATTTCCAGATCCTTCAAGATGATCATAATTAAGTTTATATTAACACGAAATCTTATAGATTAAAAGAATAATATAAAGACAATTAGAAGAATAAAATTTTGTTTAAAATTTGGACCCCAAGATTTAGGTTGAAATGTTGAAATGGAATATAATTATGTCCAAATTTGGTGTTGGAGATGGCCTTAATACCCTTTTAATAGATATAATATTTATATTTATAGTGATTCTCTTGATGCTATAATGGAATAAGAAAAGGTCGGAATTTATAATTATAAATTATCAACAGAAAACTATTTTCTCAATCTTTTTTATTTTGTTTATAAATGAGTCCGACATATGTATATATAAATAAAATATACTATAGATTAGTGTGGCAAAAAAAAACGCATAAAATGATATGATCGATTGGTATTTAATTATAAATTAAGTATGCTATAGGATGTAGTTAGTTTATATATTACAAAATTTATTATTTTAAAACATTAAAAGTTATAAAAACAATTTGAAAAAAATATGAAAAGTAAATTGGGCGAGAGGGTGTAATGATTTTAATATTCTTTAAATAAAATACTAGGTTTAATAGAGATGGCGGAGATGCGGTGTGAAAGTGATGGAATTGAGTTGAATGGAGAGAAAGGGACAAAAGGATACAAGCTGGATGGCATGCAAGTGAATTAAATACATACACCTGTGTGTCGGCAACATTGCCACCCTCTCCGGCCTCCGTAGTCAGGTACACTCAACACTTAGTTCGTCTCTTTTCTTAATCTCTTTACCTTTCTTCTGAAATATTTCCGCAAAGATGCTAAGTGGAGAGTATTATGGCCTTTCGGGCAAGTTTTATATTTCAAATTTAAGTACTTCTCTTTAAAAGTATATATTTTTATAAAATTTTTAAATATTAATATTAGGAAAGTATTTAATATTTATTATTTAATAAAAATAACAATTAATTTCAATAAAATATATAATTTTACTACTAATCTCCCGGAAAAAATAAAGTTAGACATACCGCTCTTATATTGGACATAATCCTTATATATATGACCAATATAAGATATGATCTTGAATATTTATGATCAGGGGATACTTTTTATACTATAATTAAATGTTCTTGGATTGGCAATATTTGGAGGGGTTTCTAAGAAAATATTATATACTCGATATATGTTCTAACAATTTCATCGATCATTAAATTAAAATTAATCATTTGTATGTCATTTCATTTGAAAAAATAATTGAGAACAAAATTTGAGGTACTACTTTATTTTGAGACACAAACAAAGTTCTTTTTTTCACCAAAACTAATTTGATATTAGAAAATATTATAAAAAATGTTTTTCACCAAAATGTTTCACGCGGTTTCTAAATGATTTTGCCGTGGTAACCGTATTCTTGTCGTAGGAGTGTTCTGAATTCGTGTTGTCATAGTCTATAATGGTATTACATGGGGTGGGGGAAGGCAAGAAAGAGACTCCAGCGGTTAGTGTATTGATGGTTGTTGCCAAACGTCCCAGTTTGATATCTCCGTTTCACATCATTGTCACCCATCATCGACAAACGGGAACTGTTTAGGTAAGTTTTATGTGAATAAGGCCCTGGGCTAAGGTATCTTAATATTATATCACACACTATATTATTTATTGTGCACTAAGTCGGGGTCTTCACGGAAACAGTCTCTCTGCTTTAAGGGGAGGAGCAAGGCTGCGTACATCTTACCCTTCTCATACCCTGCTCTAAGCGGCTGAGTATGTTTGGTTTGGTTTCTCGTGAAAAATGGTTTTATTGAAATATATTTTCATGTAATCTTTTTCATGAAAAATATATGTTAAGAAATTATATTTTTCTCGAAAATGTTTTGATTGAAAAAAAATTTGATAAAAAAAAGCTAATTTAATTTTACTTTAATTTTACGGAAAGAACATTTTCATTAATAATTTTTTTTTTTGCATTTTCCGAGTATATTAAGACAAAAAAAATTCAAAAATACATATTGGAAAAAAATTCTCGAGAAAAGTATTTTGCAAAGCTGCTCGATTAAAATTTTGAGTGAAAAGGTTCTCGAAATAATTCCTCAAAGTTTTTCGGAAAATTTTCCTAAAAACTTTTCCGAAAAATTTTCTTGAAAGGTTTACGAAAATTTTCTTCTAAGAAAAATTCTTCATTACATACTCTAAATAAGCTCATTACCCACCTATCACACCCAAGAAAGGCTATTCAAATTAAATGATTCATTTAAAGAACCATAGCGAAGAGTGTTATTTAAAGAGAGAGTAGTAAAAACAAGTAATGACCAATACCTCATATTTATATATGAAAAAAACTCTATGCATACAATATCATTCATAGAATAAAATCTTGATTATAAAAAAAAGAGTTGAGCCAAATAATGCAAGAAACTACATTCTATTACTGATTAACAAGTCCTTCCGATATACTCTTCACCGAATGCTAAAGCCCGCGAAAGCATGCACAAATGAAATGGTGTAAACAGGTTGGAACAAACAACGAGTGGAGCACCGACTAATGACGATAGCCGAAAAGTAGGAGGGCAGAGTAAATATACAATCCACGTCCACGTGTGCTGGGGACGTACATTTAGGCGGCAGTTTATGGTCAACGACGCTACTTCGCTTTTGACCTTTTACAACACACACTCACACACACACACTATTTAGTTTTGCTATTTTTGTGTTTGACGTGTTGACCATTGTAGTACTCCAACTTTGTGTGTTGCCAGCTAGCTGGTTGTTGAGGTTGTCTCTCTTTCCACATCATATACAGCCTGCATGGTCTTGATGTTCGACCTAATGGTAATGGGTCGCCTCAGTCAAAGCACAGCTTAGTTACTTGGCCTCCTCCACTTCAGTTAACCCGATTAGGTCGACCAAGTTTACAACAGTATCATTCTAGCTATTCTAGAGATGCTTGTACATGTTACAACTTACAGCTCTCTATTTCGATGGCTCCCTTGGAATTTTAGCAGGGCTCTCAGTTGAGTTTGCGAACGTAAAAAAGGCCCAACAAATCAAAACTTTGCAAAACTGACAGAGCTCAAGGGCTTAAATGTCAGTTGTGGTCATCAAATCAAAGTGCAATTTTTTATCTGCTTAAATATACAATTTTAAAAATAATAAAATTTCAACTATATCCACTACTTTCTTCTCCTACTAATTTTATATATTAACTATTAATACTTTTGATCATTTTATTCACTTTAGTTCATCTCCGTGCTACATCCAATATGTATACTATCCAATAGCACAAAGAACTAATTAAGATATTCACCTCCACTAAATCCTGTTTACTTTAAACCGAGCTCCCACGAGCCTTCTTCGACGACCTGAGCTGAGTAAATATATAATTGCAGAAAAAAAAAAAAAAAAAGCCATTTGCTCGGTTCATCATTTCAAATGCAAAACTGTGCTGAATAAATTTATCTCTAATACTGGCCGATTGAAATGAAGAAGTGATCATACATTTTTCTATTGATTGTTCTTTGAAATACGTCAGCAATTTTATATCTTTTGCATCCCTATTATTCTTACTTTTTATTTTGTATAAATATTCGAAGCTCTTTCTCATATTATCTTCAATTCCATTCATTCACACCATTCACCAACAATCTCATCTCCAGAAAAGCTGATATATCTTGATGCAAGTCAATTTGATATAGAAAGGTGTCCTAATGTTTTGCTTATAGATAGGAAAATGTTAAATTCAGGGGTTTAATTCAAATTCTAGAGCAGTATACCATACCATCCTTGACATTAACTTTCTAGAAGAACTTATTAGAACATTACACTCTTTTCTTCTAGAATAAAAATTGGATCAACTATTGATCTAAACAATTCACAAAAATATTAATATCCCCATTTATATCAAGAAATGCTAATTTTCTACAAAATCACAATGCTTCAATCTTCGGGACTTATTTTATGTCCCATTTAGAGATCGGAAAAATCAAGTCTTTCCTCATTTTGGGACCAAAATTTAAAAAAACGAGCAAGACGTGATTAAAAAAATATTATACTTAACATACATTTAAAAATTATTTACGTTTTTTTTTTGCTAGAAAAAAATTATTTACGTTAACATATGAATTTCGCGAGAAATCTTCAAATAAATTATAAGGATCTAATATAATATTGTCTTCTTCGAGGACATGGAGTGTAACAATCCGTGTACTCAAACATGTTAGTTTTATCTCAGCATGAACAACTACTGTGTCCTGTATCTCTAGACACTACGTTTTAGTAAATGGCTTCTCTTGCTATCTTAAAAGTTTGGCTCAAGCTGCATGTTTTATGTCAGGTCTTATGGAGTGGTTTGATATTGTTTCTAGATTTATTTCATGTGATCTTGCTTTGGAAGTGTTTTAATATATGCAAAATACATTTATTTCAAAATAAATAAATATGCCTATCATCAATCCTCCATTGAGAATGTATGGCAATAATAGGTTTGACCTTCTCATTCCAATCATTTATCATATGTGCGCAAGGAAAACTTAAAATTGTTTTAATCTGGTCAGAGCATATAAGTTTCATTTTGCTAGATCTAACCAACTCTCATTGCTTAAATAATACTTTTATCACAAAATGTGACACCTGAATATTTAATTCTCTAATAAGTAAATTATTATAGTCATTAAGAGTTCGAATTTTCTCGCGATTTAATCTACTGAAGTCATTCTCAATGGCCATACAAATTCTTTCTTTCATTTTTTGAAAATCTTCGGTTGAAACTTGCAAAGATTATTCCAATTTAACGTGTGCGCCTTCTGCTCTAGATGAGACGTGATGCATGACAAACCTCTCCTTATGTATAAGTAGTGTCTTTTTTATGTATTTTATAGTGTCTTGTTTTTCTTTATACACAACCACAAATTTAGACCAAGTTTTAATATATTTCTCTTCGGTTTGAAAATATATCAGTACATTCCATTCTAATAAAAACAACTTCCAATTCTTGTTGCTTATCAATATAGTTCTTACATTTTATCAAAATATTTTTTTCAATATGCCAAAACAAAGAAAATTTTTAACTCTAAAGAATACGATCTCAATAGCATTCATCAAGGCTAATTCTCTATATGTTACGATCAAAGAAGACTCACATTCAAGTTCTAAAATGCCTTTAAATTTTACCAAAGCCCAAAAATAGTCATCACATTTCCAACTCTCCAAAAGGCAAAATATGAATAAAACGATATGTCAAAACTTGACATTCCTACTATATCAAGTAGTGGCATCATATATCTATTTGTTTTGTAAGTATAATCCATAACAAAAATAGTTGGATAGCTCCTGTAAACGTGATCAAGATTGGATGAGAAAAAAAAAAGTCGCTTAATCTTTCCTTTATCATGATGATCAACGTTAATTATAAAATTACCTCAGCCAAGTTCGTCCAATAAAGCTTGAACTGAAGTTCGACCAACCAACTTTTTTTTTATCTTGAACTTCATATTTGTAGTAGTCAGCGGAACTACTTTTGTATTACTGTAACATTTTCTTATTGTAGTGCCGAAAGAATTTAATAAGTCTACACATCAGCTCTTGTCATTCTTTCAATGACTAAAATTTGTTCTTATGATAATTGGTTACACGAATGATGACCTGATAATGCTCATGATTGTGTAAATTATTTTCTATTTTCAGTTTTCAGAACTCATCAACTTGTCTACCGCGAAGTTGAAATGGATAATTAATTAGTCGAGAACCTGATTTTCTCTTTCAATCCTCAACAACAACGTTCAACATATTGAGATAAGAACCTAACCTGTCACAATCTAAAACAACATACTTATCTTTTCTAGAACACTTGATGGATAGAGCATAGTTTTGTACCAAATAAATATCTTTTATAAAACTGATAAGATCTTCCGGGGACTTCAAAGATGTACTAAGTAAATGTAATTGCATCTCTTCGTAATTAATGTAATCAAAATCTCAAAGTTAAGCGAGCATTACATTGAATCAAAAGCAATCCAAGCTTCTTTTTCAAGTGTAAAAGTAAAGATGTAAAATTACCTTCAATGAGCGAATTTTCAGAAATTTGAAGATTTGAAGATCATCTAGAGTTGCTTGAGATACATCCTCCATGTCGCTTCCCGATTAGCAATTGTGATGAAAGTAGTGTTTAAGATGTATGTATATTAGTATATTATATAAAGGACATAACAGTATTTTAAAAAATTGCTTTAAAACTTAAAATAAGTTCTTAATATAACATTTCTTATAAATATTACAAATAATAGAATTCGAAGCGATTCATACCATTATTTTGTTTTGGACTTCTGATTTTAGTTAGGTTAAATGGATAATTCTTTATTGAAATATATAACAATTTTCAGTTGAATCACTATCCCAAAAAATTCAATTAAACACTTGATCGAGTGAAACATTTCATATGGGTTTATGTCATCTTTCTCGTTAAAATTTTAACTAAACCGAGTGACTTGGACTATGACCTGGCGGATCCCCTGCATCTTCTTCACATCATGTCTTTTTCATACAGTTCGAGTTCACGAAACTCGTCATCTTCAATTAGAAATCCGTATGACGCGAGTCCGAATACATACAAATTAGGAAATACTTTTAGAGTTTAAGGTCTTCTTGTTCTATTGTGGCCTCTCCTTTTGCAGTTTGAACAATGCATCACCCTTACCTTGTCTGGTCAACTTAGCTCAGTTGCCTCTGGGTGCACTTCCATTCCTCCCTTTTCCTATGTTTTCTTAGACCTACCTCTCAGTTGTTTTATAATTGGAGGATGCAACACTTCATCCCCAGAAAGGTCTCCTTCTTAGCACCTCAAGATAGTGTGAGTAGCATTTCATGTATGTCTCTTTTTTAAAACAATGAGCTACATAAGAATATGGATTAAGTCTCATTCTTTGAATAACACATACTCTCTCTGTCCCATTTAATTGTATACGTTTCTTTTCAACTGCTCGACACGCATTTCAATGCTCTTATAAAACATAGTTCCGTAACTTATTTTTGAGATTTTCTTTTTCTGAATAAAAATATAACATTCAAACTTTAATTCAGAAAAAGAAATTTTTAAAAATAAATTACACAACTACATTTTACATGAGCAATAAAGTCCGTGCCGCGTCCCCGTCCCCCAATGTATACTACTCAGGGGGACGGAGGGAGTATAGTATAAGTACAGGGAAGATCAATTAACTCCCAAACCTACCGGGAAGATCAATTAACTCCCAAACCTACAGCTGCATGTTCTTGTAAATTCAGACATAATCTTATACCTCTATTTAACTTGAAAATTGTGTATGTCACCTAGAGAACACTATGAGCCTGTTTGGAAATTAGATGTTTTGGACAAAATTAGAGGTTTGAGGTGTTCTAGAGGTTTGACCACTAGAATAAGCTAATATTAGTGTTTGGTAGTTAGCAGATTGAAATAAGGTTTGGATCCAAAAAGCTAATTTTGAAAAAACTACTTTTGAGAAGTTTTTTGAGTTAGAGGTTATGGTTTGTGTCAGAAAAAGCTAATCAATCAGCTATTTACCAAACAGTTTTACGAGAAACCACTAATTCAATCCGCTAGTCAAAACATTTATTTCAATCAACTAGTCAAAACATTTAATTCAATTCGCTAACAGATAACAGCTAATTCCCAAACAGGACCTATATTTAGCACATGCTTTCACATTAGCAGTCTAGAATTTTCTTAGCCCTAAGTAGGGTGATACAATCAAATCCACTCATCTCGATCTCTTTTTTATGCAACCTCTCCATTATCATATCATGTACTTCACTAGCATGTCAATGAGAGGCATGAACCTGATTTTGATACAATTTATCTTCGTCCAGACAACATCACTCGCCATTTTTTTAATTTCTGACACTCAACTTATGCACCTCCCGTTTTTTTAAAAACCTTCGACTTTGGACTATTATACTTACATTTCAAGCAAGTCATGAAAGCACCCCCATAGTATACAACTAGTGAATATGTAGACGGCCTGAGAAACTGCAGCCAAAGACCACACTTCTATTTTCAACTGCCTTGTATTAATGCATTCTTTTCAACTCAAATTCTCTCAATATACAGACATGCATGCTAGTTGAGTACAAAACATCTGTCGTATATTAGAATCTAACAAATAAACAAAAAATTGGCATTTTTTGTTTAGGCCTTGATCGCGGATGAGATTTCAGCGCCCTAAACCAGCCCTACGACTTGCCATTATATCTCAAGAACACAGAATTCCACAAATTTAACAATCACAAAAGATATGAATATGCACATCTACCACTAAGAAAGTAACAAACATTGTTAAAAGAAAAGAACCAAGCACAGGAATATGAAGTTTCGAACTCTGTCCCACAGGGCTCACAGGTCCAAATGCAGGTGGAGTAAAGCCAATTGAGCTTGAGTTTGAACTGCCAAGGAAATAATCACTTGTTAGATGCCATATAAATCAAAATATCTATAAGCCCAATTGCCTTCTTGCTTCATAAAATAATGCTCTTAATTTTTAGCTCACCTTCCTGTAAATATGCAGGATCCATAACCTGTACAAGGAAATTCATAATTACTTAAAGGTTACTGAAGCATAAGATATGGACAAACTTAAGTGCAGCCAAATAATAATTACTTGATCATTGCAACGGGAGTAGGAAAATTTCTACAGTAATATGCACCGAAAATTGAAATTACTATGCTTTATCCTAAAAAACGGCCAAGAAGAAACTGGTAGTTATTAAAGGATGAAGCATGCAATATGGTAAGAATGTAAATATCTCCTCGGCACAAATAGGTTAGAATAACATATACATAAACTTAATAAGTACGTCACAAGAATTGAGCTCTTGACTACTGTGAAGTTTTCTGAAAGTATCACTCTGAAAAAAATTATGAAAACTACACATGAATCAATCCTCAACTACTAAAGAAACAAGAATGAAAAGATACTCCCACAACTTCTACCAATCCTAGTAATTAATCCCCAACCATCACTGCAAGATTACATCCGCAGAAGAACTTGCTGTCCTTTCTATCCTAAAAATAAAACCCTCCTACCATTCCTATCAAATCACGCAAAAAAAACACTGCCCCTGATTTTTTAGCTAGTTTAAAAAAAATTATTAGTTGTAAATTTTATTTATATACTTTATTACATGATTGATGTATAAAAAAGGAATTATAGAAAAAATATGTTTATCAAGTAATGTTATAATCATAGGCAAGCGTTGGTGATTTATAACCTCGTATCATTGCCGTATGGATGGAAACTTTGGTGATTGTAATTTCAAGACTAATATATCTACAAGCATACAGTTTAGTGAAAATATATCGATCAAGTAGACCTTAAACAATGAATGTATACAGATTTAGATATTTATTTGTGTGTTTACAGCGTATAGAAAATTGTTCAGCCTCCCCCAAATTAGATTCCCAACCCCTGAAAGGCTAAAAATAAACTAAAGATTCCAGAAATCCAAAGTTAGTTATCTTTTAGACAATTAAGGAAAAACATATGGGTCAATAACAAGTAAATGTCCAAGGAACTTAAAAAAAGGGAGGGGGAAAAAAAGTTTTTGCAATGCAAAAGTTTAGAAAATAAGAAAACCATAAAGTTTAAATGACTTACTGGGATCATTTTTAGTTGTCATGGCAGTACCATCGAAATCGCAGGTTCCACCTACGCTTTTCATTTTCTGATAATAGTCATTGTAAGCATAGGAAGCATGATTCTGTAGAGTGTTAGGAAGATAACATGGTTGCCCTGATTGAATCGCAGTGCAGTTGGCCTGGCCTTGTCCACAAGCCCAATTAACTCCACTCTGCAGTTTATTGGAATCTGCCCCTTGCCTTGCTACACAAAAACCTACTGAAGCATTTCCAATATTATTGTCTGAAGTACTCAGACTAAGTGGATATACAGAACTCCCATTGGGAAAGAATGCACCCCAGTTTCTCTTTGAAACGGGTCCTGATCTCTTGTCTTCATTAAACAACTCATAAATGTAGGCATTGATGGGGATGGCGGGCTGACTGGGAGGACCAGAATCATTTAAAACACGATGGATCAAATTATTGTTATAAGTTTCTGCATTGTCCACAGTAGCATCAGGCTCATCAGCGCCACCAAACCAAGGCCACCCAGATTCTGTTACAACAACAGGAATAGTTGAAGTATTAAATGCTGCTATAGAGTTATAGGTGGCATCCACCATAGCATCAAACATGCTATCATAATGATAAAGCGTATTTGGGTCAACTATTTGCTTCACTGATGTCATTGGTCGGAATAGTGCATAATCAATCGGGAAGATGCCATCGTTGATTATGTATCCATGGTATGGATAAGCATTTAACATGAAATAGGAGTTTGTGTTTTTTAAAAATTGAAGTATCTGAAAAATTGTGGAGTTCCACGATGAATTAAATGTGGCTGTGGAAGGAGGAAAAGGCTTGGGGATAAGGTCCATTGATTGGGGGGCTGAAACTTTTATTTGATAGTTCAAATTTGACGCAACTAATGCTTTGTGAAGATAATTCATGGCAGGAACCAAAACAGGGGCAGCATTGGGAATCGAAGTAAGTACTTCACTCCCAACAGAAATGGCTGTAATATTGGTTGATGGCAAGTAAGCTGCCACATTTTTATTTATCCAGGCTGCTGCTACTGATGCGGATTCACCAATTCCCAGTACCTCCTCATTAGTGACACTGACCATAACTTCAATTCCAGTGTCTGACAGAGCAGTTAGCATGTGAGCGTCAGCATCAAAAAGGCGTACATGAGTAATCTGATTGGCTTTAATAATGTCAACCACGTCAGATGCGGAGGGTAAATTGGAAATATCAGTTCCAATATTTATTCCTACATATCCACCTGCAGTTCACAAACACCAGTAGCCAATCATTATGTCTCTCTTTTTATTTGCTGACAGACATCATTAGGAATGTCATACATAACGTAACACATTGACATCTGTTTAGTATCTAAACAAATCTGATAGGAATATAAAATAATATATAATATTCAATGTTATGGAACCTAGCAGCCTATGATTGAAGAGAAAATGTGGGACTTTCACATTCAAAAGTTTATTCTTGGATTGGTTATTCAAGACAGGTATAAACACAAATTTTAAAACTCTAGCGGATATATGAATTCTATATAAAGTTGTGTTAGTGTTTAATAATAACTTGTTTTCCTTTGTATATGATATTATGAACGGTTTTTCTATGGTGTGCCCAAGGGCACACACTAAGCACTAAATTTTATGAGTTTGGTGCATTCTTATTGGTCATGTAATCATAAATATGGATGGCCCCCCTGCATTTACACCAAACTCCACCAATCAAAATCCACTAAACCCATCAAATTTAGTGCTTAATGTGTGCCCTTGGGCACACACTAGAAAGACCCTATTATGAATTATAATAAATTTGAAAAAAAACTAGGATTACTAATCTCATGTGTAAGAATAATATGTCAGAGTTTTTCAAGAGCTAGAAGGTTTCAATCTCAATGTAGCAGATACAATATTTTGAATTTGCCTGACCAAATATACTAGAAGACACATGTGTTCCTACAATTCCACAGATACAAGTAAAATAAGAATTACATATTGAAATGGTCGGGTGACATTAGATACATAGAAAGATCGAGAAGATAACAGAAGTACAAGTTCAGTGATTTACCAAGTGAGCCAGATAACATGCAAATAATAAGAATGATACATCGGGTCCATATCCTGAGCATCATCCACTCTGATAAACACTTCGATCTTAACTACACCTCAAAACCTATAACATTTAAGCAAGTATATATATCATAAATATGCAGCATAAGAGATAATTCTATATCTCAATATTTCCTTTCATTGATAACGAGAATTATGATCATAATCATCTTATGATTATGATCATAACCATAAGATAATGGCTTCAGAGTTAAAACTGCATACGGGCACAAAGACCCATAGAAACCTTGCTTAGTTTGCAAAAAATATTCCACCCACAACTTTTCACTAGCATTAAACGTCTGCAGATATGATGGGTAAATAACAAAAACGAAAGAACAATATTACATGATTTAATCTATACAAGACAGATTCTAGGCTCTAAACGGCGACCAAGAGCAGGGGCGGATTTAGTAAGAGGCACGGGGGGACACGTGCCCCTCCTAAAATTTTTTTTTACATTTTTTCACCATTCTAAATTTTACAAAATTACAGAAGTGCCCCCCCAAAATTTGAAAATATATAGGTGTTTTCCGAAAATTTGCTTGGTGCCCCCCCAAATTCCGTCTCTAGATCCACCCCTGATCAAGAGAGTACATGCATAGAAAAAGTAATTATTCTATAAGGTTCTCTAAACCTTTAACGGCTGCTGATGTGAAAGAACTCAAGGGCTTCAAAAATCATCCAAAACCATATTAATTATCTGGGGACAAAATAGGCTAAATTTCCGTGGACTAACCAAATGTCACAATCTAATACTATTGCGTAACTTCACCGAGTACAATTAGTAGTGTCTGCTTCCCATTAATCAATATTCATATTACTGATATATCTCGCACATCATAATGGATAAAACTTATAAATGGAGCCAAAATTCATGTCAGATTTACTGAATAGCCTAACCTAACACCTTATGCATTCCACATTACAATATAATGTGTATATGTGTTACTCGCATATTTCTGAGAATACGCAGACTGAGTACCTATCTATGATGGACAAGTTGGTTTAAAGGGGAAGATTAAGGTTGTACAAAACACAATTCTACTTTCTGAAATGTTTTAAAATGAGTGGTCAGAACCACCTTTTAGTTCGCTAGTTGAGACTTGACAATGTAGAACAATATCAGAGTTGAAACACTTAAGAGAATGCTCATTTAATCTTAGACTGCCATTTTATAATGAACAATACATCAGAATACCAGTTTGATATAAATAATTATAAGAAGCAATAAAATAACTTCATTACAACTGAGAGATGGATAATCATGACATTGATTATCGACTAAAAATATCAAAGAAATAAAACAATGTCTTATTTTGCAGTTAGATTTTCATTGATTCCACGGTGGAGTTAGATTATCGAGTCAAAAAGTAGATACTCTGTCAAGGAAAATTCAATGTCAACATGTTCAAAGGAAAGGGAGCACAAACATATAACCATGTGAGAATCCGTACCAAATACAATAGCATTGGAAAACTGAAATGCATTAGTGAAGAACAGAAAATGCATAAACACTACGAAATATATGTTGGGAAGTAAGAGTTGGTAGGTTTGAAGCTCCTTATAAATCAGAGATCATACTAGTGGGGTAATTAACTCTGTCCAGTTAATCCAATTTCCAGCAAATGAACTAAATAAAGAAAAGCAGCTAAACAGAAGCAACAAATTCATTCGCATACACCCACTGACCCACACTAAACTACAATGATTCGAATTTGTGTAGATCTTGGAGCACAATGTCACAAGTTATAATCAATCAATTGCAGAACCAGACAGCACCAAAATCTTAACTTTAGTCATACCCAACACTTTTCCATCCTCAACTCATGTATAGCTACTACATCAATGCTGAGGACAAGTAAAGTCTAATAGCTAACTCCCACAAGCATTAATTCAATAGTTTCAAACTAAACAGAAGCATATAGAAAAGAGAAAAAAGAAGAACCTGATCTAAAAAGCAGAGGGAATGTGAGACAGAATACTTGAAAGAAGTTGGCTACACAACAGTCCAGACCAGACCACTGTGAGAGAGCTAGCAAGACCCTAAATGCAAAAGCCAGCACATTTGTCCATTTCAGAGTAAAGTAGAAAAGAAGGCCACACAATCTCACAAAAATTACCACAAAAGTAGAATACACAAATAAAAGATACCCCAAATAAACTAAACCCCTCAGAGGCTCAGAGTATTCATAAGGTGAAAATAACAAGACTTGAAGTTGTGCAGAACTCCATTATTAAACTGTGACCTACCCTACCATGCAAGTAATTACATGTACTACTATGTAATACATATTGCAAATAACCACAGAGGAACAAGTTAAAATGCATAAACATAAACTATGCATAATTATTTAAGTTAACATGGCCATTGGCCAACATGTTTCATTCAATTTATTTTTTAAATTCAGCCGATACTTCCGTCTTTCCGCATATAACCACAAAGAAAACAATAATACACCGAGAGGCTAAGAAAAACACGAAACCTGTGACACTAGCAAGCAGCTGAAGCTGAATCCAAAAGGGGTACTCTCATGTGAACCCTGAACAGAAATATATAGTAAAAAATGTTAAAAAAATTAGAGTGTCGAAGTGGGTGACAGCAGAAGAAGGAACAAGTGTGCGCGTTCTGACAACCTCGAGGTTCGTGCCGAATCTGTGGTCGCAGCTTCTGGCTAGTGGAGTCCCATTTACTAGAACTCACTTTCTAGATTAACAAAGTAAGAGCATCTCCAAGGGACTCTCTAAATGAGCTCTTAACTTCAAATTTAAAGAGCAAGTCAAGAAATAGAGCTCCAATGGGCTCCTTGAAGCTCTTTAAAAATTTAAGAGCCCATCATCTCTCCTCTCTTTTAAAGAGCATGTAAGAGCTCTTAACAATTTTTTCATGAATATAATATTACTTTCCCTCCAATTTTACCACCAACATTTCTCTCTTTTTTACTATTCTCTCTCATTTATATGAATAAAATATGAATAAGGAGCAAGTATAAAGAGGAGCATTGGAGATGAAATCTTTTTTAATGTCTTAACTCACTAGGAGCCAAATATTATATTATATTTTAAAGAGTGATTTAAGAGCACCATTGGAGATGCCCTAAGGACGCATATGCATAAAAGAAACACAGGGAGCTGAGAAGTCATTTAGGCTGAATATGGGTACCTTTTTTTTTCCCCTGGCAACGCTTTTTATAAAACTGTATGTAATTATTACAACTACTGTTTTATTCTAAGTCACTTTATTATTTTTCCTGTCTTTTTATTACCGTGCTCATCATCTTTCTCCCGTTCACACGATCCTTCGAGTTTTTTTTTTGCTTGTCAAGTTTTTTTTTTGCTTGTCAATAGGCTATAAGCTTTTTCATTCTTTAGTTTGCTGGGCTGCATGCCTGCATGGAGTTCAAAAGATGGAAAAAAATAACAAAGATTTGGAAAAAAATTGGACAAATAACTTGTTTGGGAACATGCATCTTGATTTCATTTGAAATTCATGATGTTCAAATATTACTCCCTCTGTTTGGATATATTAGTCCTTTGACTTTTTTACATGTACTTTTAAAAATTTTGACTGCATACATAAAATTATTATTTTTTTAAAAAAAATTTGTGAATAAAAATATTAGTGATATATTTTTATTCACAAAAGAAAAAATTTGAAAATAATAATTAAATGTGTGTGGTCAAAACTTTTAAAAGTACGTGCAAAAAAGTCAAGCGACTATTAAATCTAAACAGAGGGAGTAGTATATATGGACAACCATTCCATCTAAAACCTTAAAGTGTTAAAGGAGCCCGATTTTATACTTATATTTCAACACCCCCACGAAATCCCATTAATTGGGTTGAAGAGTGGATCACGGGCGCCCATTCCCGCAAACCTCGCTCTGATACCATGTAGAGAACCATTCCATCTAAAACCTTAAAGTGTTAGAGGAGACCCCTTTATGGATCTTATACTTGTATTTCAACAATATAAACTTTGAGAATTCGACAACTCAAATCTCATCACTTGAAATACATCACTTAAAATGAAATGCACGTTTCCAAACGCCCTCTTATATTAATTATAATTACGGTTTTTCTAGTGTGTGTCATAGGGACATGCTAAGCACTAAAAATTATAAATTTGACTCATTTTGATTGGCTCTTGTTTCTTAATATCCCCCTACAAATATAACAACCACACCAATCAAAATGTTCATGACACACACTAGACAAACCCTTATACTTATTACACTCATTAAACATTATGTAAATTAAATAATCAATGATATTTAATATTCTAAGTGTTCAGAGATATCTTTGCGTATATTTCAGTTAAATGATAAATTTTATTTGGATGAAAAGAATTCATGTTGCGGTTATTGTCCTCTATAATACAACTCATGTACAAGTACGTAGATCATATGAAAAAAAAATAATTCTAAATGTAAGTGTAATAATCATATTAATTATGATATTTTTGTAATAATGAGTTTATTAGAGACATTTACAGTCAAATTTTTGAGTTTTTGCTCTTGATTATCATTAAATGTAGAAAAATAGATAGATAGACAAGTAGAATTTAATTAATCAATCACTAGTAAAAAATATATGGCATGATATCAATCTACTTAATGAAAATTAAATATAATCAATTAAAGAAATATTAAATACAATCAATATACTTATATAAAGGAGAAGCGAGGGGCGTGTATGTGGCGTCTCTCACATTGCTCCGTTCTATTTTTCAAATTTTCTGGAATTTTTGGATGAAAAATATCAAAAATTAGAACTGCCTTTTTTAGTTTTGGGTATATTAGAGCCATGTTTCAGAATCTGATTTTGTTTCAGATTATTTATGAAATATAGTAGTTTGAAAATTTTAATCGGATTTTGTTTCAGATTATTTAATTATGGGAAAGAGTAGCACACAAGTCTCTCTGCACCTATAAATACGCATATAGATCGTAGGGTTTTAGATCATCTAAATGCAACCTCCTCTCTCTCAATACCACAACCCCACCTCTCTCTTTCTGATGATAGTTCTCTTTCTCGATTTCTAACTTGGTGGTGCCGTTCTTCTGCAATGATAAGTGAAGGCTGTTTGTACAATATTATCAAAGGTAGTTATAGACCGTCATGTGAGAGTCGACAAATCCAAACACGGGAAAAGAATATAGTGTTGACACGATATTGATGGATGATATCAATAAATTAACTATTAATGATGTATGTTTGTTCGTTATTCTTTTATAATATTCGTTTTGTTCATCGGACATGTTTGTTGTTGCTAATTTTTGTATGATTTATTTTGTATACAGAATAAGATTATTCATGCAACGCTTCCACAATATCTGTTTGCTCGGTTCAAGTACTTTTTTTTTTACAAATGCAAAAAGATTTTATTAACTTAAATATAATATCTTTTAAGTGAAGGTTGTTTATACAGTATAAAAAAATAAAAGTTATTGCAACTTGCAAGCAAGAGTGGTTATAGACCGCGATCTCATGGATTAAAATTGATGTTTTTGCGGACAACCAATTAAAAAAAAAAGGAGGAAGGAATCACTAATAAACCCATGAATGGATTAGAGTTTATACGTCCCGAGATGATTAATGATTTAATGTTCATACAACTATAACATAATGTTTATGCCTATTAAAATTAGAGATGGTTTCGGAGTTGAATCTCACCTATGTTAAATAGAACTAAAATTAAGACTTGTCGTGTTTTGAATCGTTAATTACATGTAGATTTTTATTTTCATTTTTTCACTCATTAATCATAGTCCAATTTTACAATTTTATATATTAATATTAGTATTGCATCGTGATGTTTATAATATAAAATTTATTTATTTTCTAAATATAATTTTGAATTATTAATATAATTTTTATAAACTGCCGCAAAATTATTTTATTTTATAAATATTAATATTAAATCATTATTATAATTTTTATAACCCGCCGCAACGCGCGGCTTCTCAATTAGTTCAATTTATAAACTGAAATATAAATCATGAGTAAATTTAAATAACATCACCGCATCCTAATTCCTACATCTGAACCACGGCCGCCTTGCCGGTATCACATGTCTAGAGATGAACCACCCCGTCACCTATCTCGTATAAGTCAAGAGGCTAAATTTTGAATGTAACGTCAGTTAAACAAACGGAGGAAGCTTTTAAGCCTTTATTTAAATAATAATAATAATAATTCTCTTCTCCCAATTTTAAATCGTTTCTTTTTTGGATGTTCCGTCCATATATTTTTTATATTTTAAAATTTACTAAATATAAAACTCTACTATTTAATATACTATTCTCAAAATATATTATTTTTGTATTATAGTCAATATCATTAGGACACAATATTTTTATAGATTCAACAAATTTTATAATTTTTTATTGATCCCATTCAAATTATACGGAGTAACCAATACTCCCTCCGTATCTTTTTTCTTTTCCTATTTGTAATGTCGGTACTGTTCATAACATGAGACAAATTACTAATTTACATCTAATCTATAAAACTAAATATAGTCATGAGTGATCTTGTTAGATTCGTATTCACGAGTACTTTAATATGGTGAAGTTTTTATATTTAATGCTACTACGAAATGAAAGATATTAACGATCAAAAGTGTGTGTTGGCAAACGTGAAAAATACAAACAGGAAAAGTATTTAGGGACGGAGGGAGTAACAGAGATGCTCGGATAGTTTAGTGACGTCCTGCATCCTCTATCACGTGTCCCAACAACCTTTCTTTTATCGACCCACCAACTTCACTCCCATTTCTATTTTACTACCAGTTTCAACTCTTCAAGTGGAAATAGCAAGAATTTTAGAGAGAGAAAGAGAGAGGGATGGGGATAAGCATAAGTGAAGTGGGAGTGAAGGAGTTGAGAGAAGCTGGATTACAACAAACAGAGGCTGAAAACTTATACAACCACCTCAAACAAGCAATTTACGCAAGCAACGATGATCCCAAGGAGTTGTGGCGTGCGATCACGGCTCGGAGGCTGCTTAAACCCTGGTTCCCTCACGCACTGCATCAACTCGTCTACTATGCTGTCTATCATAACTACGATGCCTCTGTTTCTGGTCCTCCTCTCTATTGGTTTCCCTCTTTGTAAGTTCTACTCGCCTCCATTTATTTGTTGTCATGTCCAATCATCATTTTTACTCCCTCCGTTCCCTGAATTGTATACATAGGACGGGACGCGTTACGCACTTTAATACTTTCACTTTAATTCCGTAACGTAAAGTGTAGTTTTATAACTTATTTTTTTTAAAATTGTTTATCTAGTTTTTAGCGGCCTACTTAATTGCAATCGATAAGTTGTTTAATTTCTGTTCAGGAGCGGAAAGGCTAAAATGAACTGTGTATGTTGTTTTTTAACTTGAGCTTTGAAGATCTTATTTTTGCGATCCATGAGTTCCATGGCTTATTTCCTAGTTTTACCTGTCCCGGAATTAGAGTTACAGTTACTTAATTATACTGCTGAGTTTAGTCCGTGATCGCCTGGTGCACGACAAATTAATAACAGGAGTTTATGCACAATTAGCATGAAAAATGAAGTGTCGGGTTCACATTTGTGAATATCAGATTTTCATTTATATATTATGAAACTGATAGTTATACTACACACTGTATTTGACAGAAAGCTTAAGTAGATAATAGATCTGTTCTTTTCATATCAAACCAATACATAAAAACACGCAATGTTTAATGCGATAAGGATGTAAAATATATTCTGTCATTCGCACTTGCATCATTGCATGGCCCATCATCTGCCATGTAGAAGAAAGCGGGGCAAGTTTGTAAGGTTTTTATGGAAGCGTTTAAAGATATTGCAGAATAATTGGCAGGAATGATGAGTTTAAAAATTAGCACAAAGATAATGAGCTCAAAGTAGCAACTGTAACAAGGTAAAGATATGGAACTTTGGTCATGATATATTTGGGAATTTGCTATCCTATTACAGTTTTAGCGTTTCTGGCAACAGTTAACTTTGGCTTCACTCATTGTAACTTTGCTCACCACAGTCCTTTTGTTTGGCTTATCTTAAAAAAAGATAAATCAACTTTTGCAGGTAATATTGGTTTATCATATATATGGACAGTTTGGTTATTTATATTTGAAATACAAATATAATTTCCAAACATAATATTGTTTAGTCAAGTTGAATTATAATAAATAAATATTTCTTCTTATAACCTCTTACTTTGATTATACATTATAGTAATCAGTTATTAAAGTTTTTTTTAGCGGAAAGGCTAAACAAAATAAATTCTGTTGGCTGATAATAGGCCAGAACCAACTTGATCCTTGATATCTTGATTTAAGTTGAACTTATAAATTGTTTTTGAATTTAGCTTTGCTGGACATTTCCAGAGAGTATCCTGATTTTTTGCATTCCTTGCATCTAATGGCTTTTGTAGAGTTACATTTGCCTAATTTACAATTGATTAAATTTCATTATCGCCTGGTATAAGATAGTTTAGTAAGTCTATAATCACCTTTAAGTGTGAAAAAAGGATCACATTTGTATTAACTATTTTTTACATTTCAAATTTCCCAGTCAAAGGCTAGCATAATAAAATATTATGTCACTGATATTCATTTGAAATATATTGATTTTACACATGAAAAGTCTAAAGTCAGTCTACTGCTTCTGTTGGAAGACTTATAGATTTGTTATATTATTTGTTTTCAGAAACGAGTCCAGCTACACAAATTTAGGTCGACTTATGGAAACTCATTGTCCAAAGCTTCTAGGGTTAGAATATAAGAATCCCATAGCAAGTTTTACTCAATTTCAGAGATACTGTGTTCAACATCCCGAGGTCAGTTCTTACAAGGCTGTGTTGAGGAGTAACTGCTTGTGAAACATCAAGAAAAACATTTTAATATCTGTAAATATTGTTTTCAGGTTTACTGGCCGTTGATTTTAAAAGAGCTTTCATTATCATTTCGTGAAGAGCCAAAATGCATTCTAGATACAACTGACAGAACAAAACGTAGTGGATCATGGCTTCCTGGTTCGGTTCTGAATATTGCAGAATGTTGCTTGCTGGCAACCAGTCATCCCAAAAAGCAGGAAAACAGTTTGGCAATTGTATGGAGGGATGAAGGTTTTGATGATTCCAGTATCAATTCCATGACACTAAGAGATCTTCGTGAGCAAGTAATGTATGCTATGAGTTTCTGTACCTCTATTTTTTTTAAGAGTGTTCAATTTTGTATATGATTGCGTAAGTGCAGCTAGTTAATAACCACTTTAATGGCCATGCAAGGGTTAGAGCACACATACAAGAAAGATTATATGAACCTTTCTGTTATTTAGAGTTCTTGCAATATAGTTATGTTTCCACTTTCCAGGCTTTGACCTTCTTGATTTATGTATTTTAAAGAGCAGCAAAGACGACTTCAGACTATTTACAACGAATTTAAAGTAGGAGCATAGAATATAGTATAAGCTATTTGATAAAGCAAATTGCTATTAGTTTTAGGCATAAGGAATTTAAGCTGGCATGTCACCACTTATAAGCTATAGCCTCTTTAGGTGCGTATTAAATTACGTATTTGATCAAAATTTACATGAAGAAATATTGAATTTTTTCGTCTAAATTTTCTCTGTATAATTTGTTTGTCTCTTAGTATTTTCCATTAGCATGTTTCTGCAGCTCTACCTAATCTTTTATATCTTCTCTGTCAGATACAGTAAATTCTATTATTTTCCGAAATTCTCTCTATTCTAGACCATTTACGAGAAAGTGTGTCTTCAGGAAAGTAATCATGACTACTTTGATTGTTTACATTTGGGGAAAATGCATTTCTGATCTAAAATCTTCAAGTAGCAGCAAGCCAGCAATACAACATATTAGGGAAATAGAGTAGCAACCACAAATTTACCTGATGCAGTAGGGACTAGCACACAGAGACTATGTCATGAGTCGTAGAGCTAAAGTTATGATGTCATCATGCCATATACTCCCTCCGTCCCGATTTTCTAGCCCCCCTTTCCTATTTTCTTTGTACCAAAAATCTTGTCCACAATATGGTAAATTAATGTTAAACAGTTTAACTTTTCTAAAAAAAAACAATTCAAAATTTTGGTAACATACAGCTTATTTATTATGATGGAATAAAACGTGGGTTTTAACCGAGGACAAGAAAAGTGGGACGGAGGGAGTGCTGATTAATATAGCCACATCATCTATTATCTCGTGGTAGTGAGGCAGTACCAGCCTCTAGGCAGACTTCAATTCAAGTTCTTTCTTGAAACTGCATAAAGGCGATTATTTATCTAATCAATAAGCAGAAATAATTTATTCTCCTTTGTCAAGAAAGTCTATGAAAAACTATTTGGATATTTCAATTTACAATGTGTGATTTCCAAGTACTACTACCATTTTCACTTCTCGTGGCTAAAAGTATATTATGTTCATATGTTTATTCATAATTTTATTTCTTGACGTAATTAGTCCTGTTTACTACCACATAGGTTAGTAGCAACTGCACTAGATGCAATGTTCTCAAAGGGAGATGCAATAGCAATTGACATGCCAATGACAGTCAATGCAGTCATCATATACTTGGCAATTGTATATGCTGGATTTGTCGTGGTGGCAATAGCTGACAGCTTCGCCCCAAAGGAAATTGCCACCCGTTTGCGGGTGTCTAAGGCCAAGGCCATCTTTACTCAGGTAAAAACATAAACAGTAATTATACTCTTAAATATTTCATGAAAGTAGCATGTTAAATTGATAGTACGTATAATTAGGCAAAAAAATTACATAAAAGTAGCACATTTTTAATTAACACAAAGTTTAGTAAACGGGGTGAAAGCAGGGCTGCTGCCTGCTAGTGCAGCATACTGTTATCATCTTGGTTTATAATCTTAGGAAAATGAATTGATTCACACTGGTCTGGGTAATTTTCTTACTGTATATGGTTGGTACATTCTGAATACTGTTTCATTTTTTTAAACAAATACAGGATTGCATTGTTCGGGGAGGCCGACAATTTCCTTTATACAGGTAAGTTTTTTTACATTAATATGCTATGTATGAATATTAGAATTGATTGAGGATTGCGATATATCAGTCTTTGTGCTTCACTTTTGTGTGTAACATTTTTATTAATCTAGCAAGTGCAGGTGTTACATGGGTAATCTTACTTAACTATCTGATAGTTTTATTATATGTCCGTAACAACCGTACACACTCTTATGTCACGTGTATGCTCATGAGATCTTGCTAATCCAATAGTAGGTTTAAGGCTGTATTGATGAGTCCAATTTAAAAACTTGATGAAATAAGGTTATATGACATGGGTAAAACATACTCCGTAGTCCGTATTATATATGAAAACTCTATCATATGAGATTTACAAATTATAGAGTTAAATATCAAATTGGTCACTGAACCAGAGACCATATATCATTTTTTATACCAATCTCAACGGAATATCATTTGAATCACTTAATTTGTATAAACATTATAGCTAGCGCTTAAATTTAAAAATAAATAAATTCTATGTAAATGATACCACTAGTGTTTGCTGTACTCTTTTGAGGACATACATATATATAGCCTTGAAGCTTTAATTAAGATAATATCATAAGAGCACTAACTATTCCCTGGCAAGGACTGTACCGTTCAAACGAAGACATCACAGCATCACTTGTAACCATTGGCGGAGCCAGGATCAAATGTATAAAGGGACACCATAACCCTAATCACATAGTTCAGCTGGGGGCACTTGTTAATAATACATGTGAGACCCACAAAAATATAGTTGTTTTTTTGAAAGTTGGAGGGGCACGAGCCCCCTGGTGCCCTAATGTGGCACCGCCACTGCTTGTAACCTATAATTTTTGAACACATTATAAATAATAATAGCTTTCTTTAAGAGAAAATAAAGTGTGTAATAAGTTCCTGTAAATATAAACTAGGTAACCAATTTTTCTTTTATGTTTTATAATTATCATTCTATATGCAGCCGAGTGATCGAGGCTTCTCCTTGTAAAGCAATAGTGGTTCCTGCTATTGGGAAGGATGTCAAAGTTCAATTAAGAAAGCAGGACTTGTTGTGGATTGATTTTTTATCTAGTGTAGACTCCTTACCCAGGTACTTGCACCAAAATGTGGCCTCTCCTGTTATAAATCTCTGTTGTCAAGTATTTAGTATATGCACTTCATCCTGCCATATTTAACAATATTTCATTATATGGTAGAGAAAAATACAGCAGTGCAGCCTATCTACCTGCAGACTCAATGATTGCTATACTCTTCTCATCAGGAACAACAGGTGATTAATGTTCATCAGTAGATTATTTCTTCTCTTAAATAGTCTTATTTTTAAGTTTTCTTGTTAAACCCCCCAAAAGTCTCTATAAATATTCTTGTTTTTATTATCTCTAATATAAATTTCAGGAGACCCAAAAGCAATACCATGGACTCAAATATCTCCCATTCGAGCTGCTGGTGAGGCTTGGGCACAAATGAATCTTCAAGCAGGAGATATCTACTGTTGGCCAACAAATTTAGGATGGGTAATGGGACCGATTTTGTTATTTTCATGCTTGTTGAATGGCGGAACTCTTGCACTTTATCATGGATCTCCTTTAGGCCGTGGGTTCGGAAAATTTGTCCAGGTTCTTGTTACTAACTACATGATACACAATTATAGTATAATCATTTACGTTGAAATGTTTTAGGAATTAGTGAGGAATAACAGGTAAAGATACCAGGCTTTATTTCCACCCTTATGGATTAGCATCAGAAACACAAAAATTTTTGGTTTCTTTGAACACTACAAACACCTTGTCCTCCGCACTTTGGGATTTAGTTCTTTGCTACCAACCCTGATGTTTTTTTTTGTTTCTTGACTTGAATGGGATTAATTTAGGATGCTGGGGTAGCTGTTTTGGGCACCGTACCAAGCTTAGTGAAGACTTGGAAGAGCACCAAGTGTATGGAAGGCCTAGATTGGACAAATATTAAGTACTGTATTAGCTAAACTACAAAATCATACTTGTATAAAGTCACTAGAAAAGCCACTAATTATCGACAGCTGCAGATCATTTGCTTCTACTGGGGAAGCCTCTAATATTGATGATGACCTCTGGCTTTCTTCTAAGGCTTACTACAAACCCATTATCGAATGTTGTGGAGGCACAGAGCTTTCATCATCCTACATACAAGGAAATTTTCTGCAACCCCAAGCATTTGGAGCGTTCAGCTCTGCTTCAATGGCAACAGGCTTTGTTATTCTTGACGAAGATGGTTTTCCTTATGTAAGATTATTGTATATAAATTTAATTTTAATTTGTATGACTGACTCACAGAGCAGAAAATCCCTGGTATGGGATTCAGATATAAATATCACATAGAACGGGAACATATTACAGAATATGTGCGTAAAGCAGACAGTTTTTATGCTTTAAAACTAAATGAATTTAATTTAATAATTTAATGGAGAAAACAGAAGTAAATGAAGGACAAAACAACTCAAATAATAATAAACTGTATATAAATATTTCATGCGTTTTTTACTTTACAGCCTGATGATCAAGCGTGCATTGGTGAAGTGGGCTTATTTCCTCTGTACATGGGAGCAACTGATAAGCTGCTTAATGCTGACAACGAGGAAGTGTACTTTAAGGGAATGCCAGTGTACAAAGGAATGGTATGCACTACTACTCTGTTTCCTTATATTGTGTCAACATTATTTTATATATCTCAAATAGCATTACCTCGTTTTGTCACTAGCTGCTTTAGCAATGTTATGTGACATTGCTTGGTCAATAAATGTTAAAATTAGTGTTATGAAATAGGAACTCGGTTCGATTCAGTACTTGGAATGAGTACCCGGGGTCATAGGCTCTAATTTAGAACTTCACAAAAATTCATGAGTCCGATTGAATATTACAATTGAGCATTAGTCGTTAGCCACTTAGCCCATATATTATGTTGAGTCTTTAATTTTTTGCTTGTTTTTTGGGCTTTTTAAAATCTGAGTTTGACCCGATTTCTCTGACTTTGACCCAAGTTTGACCCGGTTTTACTCAAAACCGGGTTAATATCTAAGTACAAAATCAGCGGCGGAAAGGTCCGATTTTACTTAAGTAATGCACTAAGTTATATATGAAAAGACATCGAATAGAAACATAAAATGTGTGTGTAAGTGTGTTGATGTTTTTATCTTTTCAAATACCTGATGATCCACCTCCTAAACTTCTTTCACAGAATACTTCAGCTCTGTTTCTGAGTTCTAACAACTTTCTGTCTCGATGACCTGGTACATGCACAGACAATTGTTAGACATTTTTATTCAACATAGATTGTTAAAATAACTGACACACATCCATATAGTAAGTCTCTACTATATATTTGGTTTCATTATTTTAGGATTTAAGATTATTTAACTGAACTTGGATCTTCCAAAATTCAACTTATCATTGTTGATGTTGCTGGTATTATCATTGTCATCAAGTCTGTGACAACCATCATCTTCATCGTCAGCATGTTCTGCTGCACAATAGCATGCACCAATCAGCAATATAAAAATATTTACATTATGTGAGCTTCTGTCTCGAAAAGATTTCTGGATCTTCATATATAAGACCACCTTAAAAAAAATACGCACACACACACAGGGAGAGAGGGAGGGAGGGATCTTTATAAATCTCGTATGCAACCTATATAAATAACTGTTGTTGAATACAATCAGACTTGCTACAACAAATATGAATGCTACTTTGGATCCACTTAGACTTGTAGTTGACGCCACCAGTGTAGAAATTGATCAAGAGAAATCATGCAATCAGATATAGATAGTTAAAAGCAAGACAATTATGTGTGGTTAGATCTTTAACAATTGACATCAATAAAACAACTCAGATATTTGAATCACGGAAGTTACCTTTTGCATGGAATTTAAAGATGCAGTACCCTCTCTCCAATTGTACTTCTCCTTTGAGACAAGAAACATACATTGCAAAGATCCTTCCCCCCTCTAGAAATTTATTTTATTCCCTTGCATTCCATGCCTAACTGTTAGGATCGACCATGAGGTTTATTTCGAACCAGTGACCACCCAATAATGAAACCATTGCATAGTATTTATTCTCACGTCTGTATGATCATATTCTGCTTGTCTGTATTTTTTTCAGACATAGGCTTCGCAAATTAAACACCTTACCTAAAATAATCCTTCAACCAACATGAAATTTATCTCATACTCGGACTGGAGACTGATTTCAAAAAGCGGGTACGAAGATGACTCCAATCTCCATACTGACACTTCCCCCGAAAATCTGATTTAATTTCACAAAATAAGTTGTATAGATATGCGAGGGATGGTTCCATTCCAGCAATTACCACACTTAAGGCCACATCCTACTTTTAAGAAAGCGGATATATATAGTTTAGAGTGATTCAAATATTAAGGCACGCAATGTAATCAGTCATGTATCTCTAAGAAAATTAACCTGGTCATTTAACATTATTTCTAGAACTTGAGGAGACATGGAGACATCCTCAAGAGAACTATCGGAGGCTATATAGTTGTACAGGGCAGGGCTGATGACACAATGAATCTTGGTGGCATAAAGGTATCACATTCTTTTCCCTCCCATCTTCTAACTGCAGTTCATGTGCCACACTGTTAAACACCTTAATTAAACCGCAAATTCTGTTTATCAGAAAATTTTAGATAAACTTTGCACTGGGTTCGGCACCTGTTTTGTACCTAGTAATGAGTCTGATATGGAAATTTAAAAAGAATGAGCTATACATGATCTTAAAAATTTGAATGTATGGTAATTATATTCCATGATATTTCGTGATATTTCAAGTGGTGGATAACATTTACCTTTGAAGTAATCTGTATTTTATTAATTTTACTTCAAATTAATTTGTTCTATTATGCAAACTACTAGTTATATTGCGTATCAGAATTGTTTTATGTAACAGTGAAAGTATCATTTACCAACAATATAATTTGTTCCGCTACTGATCATTGAAATTCTTATACATTCTAGAATTTTCTGATGTTGTATTTGATGCAGACAAGTTCAGTGGAAATTGAAAGAGTTTGTGATCAGGCAGATCAAAGTGTGCTGGAAACTGCGGCAGTGAGTGCTGCACCAGCAAATGGTGGTCCAGAACAGTTGGCCATTTTTGTGGTCTTAAAGGAAGGGTATAAAAGCAAACCAGATATGTTAAGGTTGAAATTTTCAAGAGCCATCCAGACTAATCTTAACCCATTGTTTAAGGTTCGTACCCCTTGTTAAGTTCATTAAGGTAGTAAGTAGGCTTTATCTCCTTCCAACTAACAGGTATATCATACTGTTGTAGGACTTTTGCACCTTATAATACATCTCTTGTTTGAAGTGGTGTCTTAGTCAGCCTATAAAATGGCTAGTTGCAATTAGGGATATTTTCAAAAATTGTTAGAGCCATAGAAGATACTCTATTCTCTATTAACGAGTGACATTTAAGTATGGGAATCAGTCCTAAGTATGGCCATTTAACATGCTCAATTTTAGTAGTGAAATCAAACACCTAGTCATATATTGCTGAAACCCCGGATTCATTTCAGATTTGGACCCCTTAAAATGCTAGAAAGATGACATAGTGCTAGGTTGCCAGATTTAATCATTTGCACGAACATCTGTACAGGTACAAAGAATGACTTGCAACTTTGAAGGAGCAAAATCTGAGATTTTACCTATTTAGCTGTTTATTATCACCAACATGACAACATTGTCATCAACATCATTGATTCTATTAGATAACAAATTGTATTGTTTAGTTATTTGGGTTTAAGGAGTGGATCACTAGGTTTTATCTCTTTTTTGTTCCACCGTAGCGTCATCTAGGTAGGTTCTCTCCTATTTTTTTGGTCCACCATAGTGCAATTTAATTAATGAGAATATTGGGGTAGGAGGGTATAAAATTCGAGACCTATCCGGACCGGAGCTCTAATACCATGTCAATTTATGAGGTTTCCTAAACCCTCGAGGTGTTACTATTAGGAATTGGGCTTAATAGGACTTTATTATATTATCAACACAGTTGCATAACTTTTAACTATATATTTGATCAGAACACATAAATTTTCCTCAACATACTTTCATGAACTTATAAAGTAGATGTTTATGTTGCAAACATATACTCCCTCTGTCCCATTTAATTGTATACGTTTCTTTTCAACTGCTCGACACGCATTTCAATGCTCTTATAAAATATAGTTCCGTAACTTATTTTTGAGATTTTTTTTTCTGAATAAAAATATTACATCCAAACTTTAATTCAGAAAAAGAAAATTTTAAAAATAAATTACACAACCACACTTTACAGGAGCATTAAAGTCCGTGCCGCGTCCCCGTCCCCCAATGTATACAACTCAGGGGGACGGAGGGAGTATATATTATAACATTCTCAGACCTCAGACGAGTTTTGATTGTGAAATTGAATTTATTCGCAGATTCAGACATGGAACCCTTTTCTGATCACTTTACAACTACTTTAATATACCAACCATGTTTGATCTCTTTAATTGACAACCGCACCTCCCCAACTAAAACTCCACATGATACACTCGGACCTTCACCCTGCATGTTATCTTCTTTTCAGGATACTCAGCCTTCATTTGATTCGCAGATTCCACAAACGTCCCTGTCCATCTCTCAAGCTTTTCTGCATCATCTTCTCATGTTCCAATCCCGACAACTCCAAAATACCCTTTAAATTGGAGAAAAGAATTTTAAATCCTAAAACTGATCTGTGGATGAAAATTATGAACTCACAAATGCGGCTCTTAACTTTTGGATAACTAGGAAACTCATTAAATAGAGGTCGGGACTTCTTCAAGAACTCTGGTGAATATATGTTTTTATTAATAAATTCACTATATTAATTGACAGGTGAGCATTGTGAAGATAGTCCCGGAGTTCCCTCGCACAGCTTCCAACAAGTTACTTAGAAGGGTATTGAGGGATCGATTCAAGAAGGATCTTGTCTTGCAGAGTAAAATATGACCAAGTTTTACAATAAAAGAAATATTTTAAGATACAACTTTATGTGCTGCAGGGGAATTATAATAAGGTTACTGCAGTAATATGCTAATATATTGGTGACATGTAAATTTCAGATGCAAATTTAAGATTGTTGTGGAGGTTCTCTTCGGCTTCTCACTGCTGAGTAGGCCACTAAGAAAATTTGTAAGCCTGCAGTATGTGTTCTTGTTATAATATGATTTGGATCTTATTCTGCATATTTACCGACAATAAACCTCAATTGATTTGGATCCTTTGTCGCATATTTGCTGACAATAGAACTAGTCTTTGACTCATGATATTATTGTCTGCGCCTTCGATTACGGGTATGTTTAGCAACCACTTTTCTTGCCGGCTTCGGGCTTATAAGTCGGAAGCAATTTTTTTATATCTTTTGTATAAAGAAAATATGAGCCAACCTCTAATTTATAAATCAGTCAGTTAGCTTCTTTTAGTTTTTTTTTTTTTTGGGAAGTATGACTTTACGAAATGTATGAAAACACTTAGAAAAAGATTTATAATATGTTGTTATTATATTAGTACTTTTTATATCTAATGAACTACAGATATAAAAAATTATATTCAAATATATAATTTAATTTATAAATTACTTTTCATCTATAACGAATTACAAAGATTGCAAAAAAAAAAAAAAACTAATATTAATATCACAAAACAATATGAAAATCAACTAAAACCAGTCCAAAATCAACTAAAAGCAACCGAATCAAACAAAAACAACCGACATAGTTTTATGATTTATTCTGTCTGTACTTCTCTCTTCTTACCTCCTTCACCTTAACAATCCACGGTCGCTCCATCTTCACTCTCTCACAATCATTCCCTCTCTCTTACCGTCGCGCACAACCACAACTAGCAAAGTCACAGTGGCTCCTTCATCCCCCGACTCCAAAACTTCAACAAGACACCAATCTTATTCACAAATTCAAGCAATTTAACATGTTTCAAAAATCCAATTAACACAAAAGCCCCAATTTTATGAACCCTAATTTTCTAGTTCAACATACGTGTGACTATATATATGTATATAGAGTCATACTATAATACAAACCAAATTAACCTAAAAACTAAAAACCAGACTGCTCAGTTTTTTATTACTATTTTTAATTACAAAAATCACTAATTTGTACATAACATATCACTAATATATATATAGCATATCTCGCGAATATAAATATATATGCCAACATTCGAGAGAGGGACTCCTTATATGGAGTTACGTAGTGCGCCACTATAAATCGTCAATTTTATTATAAATTCTGTTATATAATACATATAAAACGTGATTCTAATATTGAATACTATAAAATAAATCTATTTTAAGTAATTTAACACTTAAAATTTGATTAAAAAAAGTATATTTTCGAAACTGATTCTACAACAGAATAATTCTGGATGATTATTATTCTGTTATAGAATCATGTTGAGATTTTGCATAATTTTAGATGATCTTTGAAATAAAAAAATTGTATAACTTCGTTTTCGGTTTAATAATCATAATTCGCAATTATATTTCATAAAAAATATAATAGAATATATATTATTAATATATTTATAATAGTGTGCTACGTAACTTCATATAAGAGGATATGCTATGGAGTGCTACCCTAAATATATATACACATATATATGCGACGTATATGACCATCATCTTCACCCGAACCATAATAACCACTCTTACCATCATTACCATACGTTTCTGTGACTTGCTACCATCGCCTGCCATCACCAATAGTCACGGACACTTTCCATCATAACTTACAAAAACTAACGACTACTTACCACCATCATACACTTCTTTTACGGCTTGTTACCATCAAGAACCTTCCTAAGATTGAAATTGATCATCTATGATCGATCATCAATAGTTTAGGTAACTAGATTTTCTCAATTTTGAATTATAAAATCGTTCTTTATATATTGTATAAAAACAGTGATTAGTGCAGTATATATTAGTGATACCCGCAGTTATAAATAGTGGTAGGGAAACTGGTTTTTAGTTTGTATTTAAGAGTTTGTTTGTATTTGATAACTTGCCTATGTATATATAAGTTTATATAAGATCAAGATGTGAATATTTAGCAAAAAAAAAAAAAAGATTGAGATGTGAAATAGTTTTGATTATTATTGGAAACAGAGATAAAATGATGGGAGAATAGTGAAACGGGAGATCTCCTTGAGCGTACTTTTGAAAGAGAATGAAGGGAAAATGTATAAATGCAAAAAGAATCAGCGGACCGTATTCTTACAAATAAAATAAAATATAATGTTCTTTGCACAATTTCTCTATATATTAACATCATAAGAAATTTGGTAATAAAAAGTTACTAACTTGAAAGAGAAAAAAGTTATTAATAACTCAAATCACGTTAGTTTTAACAAATTAGTCATGTCAGACAAGAATTGTTTGAGGATATTATGGGCTCTGTGTCCAACATCTCCTCAGTCACATAAACATGAACACAAGGCTTGTATCGTGCTAAGTATGAAGAAATAAGGTTGCACCTTCTCTACAAGCTCGGGTTTTTAGCGCAGTGGTATGCACCTGATCCTAACAATTAATATTCGAGCGAGGTTGCGTGTTCGAAATCCAAAGAAGGCACTAACGTCCCCAATTTTAATTTACCAAACTTGAACTCGAGTCGTCATTTGTGATCGTAAATATTAATTAATATTATTAAAGTCGAACATTCAAAAACTGGATCATGACAGTCAATTATTTATGTGCGTAATATATTTCTAAATATATAATAATATATGTCATTCCCGAATCATTCACATGATCCTTGAAAATAATATCCTAAACACGAGGCCGAATCATTCACATAATAATATACGTTCGTTTGATCCTTAAAATTGTATTTGAAGACCCAATGTATATATACGATTTGTCAGAAATAATTATTAACTAAAATTTTCAAAACCTTCAAATAACACTTTCTTATATAATTTCAATTATATTATACCAAACCCTAAAATCTATCTCGACAATAACCGACCTCTATTCACATTCACAAAAGTGTGCATATTTTATCATTTAATATATATATATATATATATATATATATATATATATATATATATATATATATATATATATGTATATATAACTATGAAACTAAATTTGAAATTTGCATACAAAAATTTACAAATAACTTTTGGAAATATTAAAACAAATTATATACTTTTGAAATCACAAATATCTGTTTAAAAACTAGCTGAGAAGCCGCGCGTTGTGACGGCCTATAAAAATTATATAACGATTCGATATTAATATTTGTAGAATAAAATAAAATTATGGTGGTCTATTAAAATTATATTAATGATTAGAATAAAATAAATTTTATATTATGTACTTGATGCGATACCAATTTTAATATATAAAACTGCAAAATTGGATTATAATTCATGAGTGAAAAAATGAAAATAAATTTCTACATGTAATTAACGATTTAAATCACAACGAATCTTAATTTAAATTGAATTTTTTTTTTTGGAAAATAATCATGTTCTCACTAATATTGTCACCTTCCTCCAATTTCTTTGGATTGGTTGTGCACAGAAACATCAATATCCAATATTTTCCTGTATGCAAAGTAAATCATAAAAAAATTAACAACAACCAACATGTTCGATCAACAAACCAAATATTATAAAAGAATAACCAACCAACATATATCACAAACATTTAATTTATTGACCTTTTCATCCATCAATATCATGTCAAGACTATATTTTTCTTCCGTATTTGGGTTTGTCGATCCCACATCTGACAAACTCTTACTCCGATCAGCCAATTATATCTATCGCTATTAAAAGGCATATGGAATAGTGTAACAGTGTAACTCATTATTGTATTAGAGAGAAGATAAATAAACACAAAAACATTGTGTATGTTAAATTTGATGACGTCTGGTCTCAATTTATAGGGATTGATTTGAGTAAAGACCGGATTATCAGAAATATATTCTATTTTTGATATACGCTTTCTCCAAAAATATGGTCAGTCTTGAAAAGAAGTAAGTCTTTTTTCACATCAAAATAATTGAAAAGAAGTTTCAAATTTTGATTTGATATTTATTAAGGGATATAGTTTTTTATTTTTGATATATTGCAAAAGGTAATTTTGAAACTTTCTTCCAATATTCCGAAACTAAAAAAGTTAATTTTTATTTTTGATAGTTCTGAAACTTGTTTCTAATATATTCGAAATTAAAAGTAGTAGTGTTAATTTTTGATATTTTTTATCCAAAAATTTTAGAAAATTAGAAAAATCGAACCGAGCAATCTGAGAGGCACCACCTACACGCCCCATACTTCTCCTTTATATAAGTATAAGTTGAGAAACCGCGCGTTGCGGCGGCCTATAAAAATTCTATTAATGATTCATGGTGAAAAAATGAAAATAAATTTATACACATAATTAACAATTTAAAGCATGACGAATCTTAATTTAAGCTCGTGGGTTTACCCAGTGCGCACCCGAAGGGTAGCGGCTGCGGGTCCCTACGTTAAAAATAATAATAATAATCTTAATTTATTTTTTTTTGAAAAGTAATCATGTTCTTACATTGTCACCTTCCTCCAATTTTTTTGGATTGATTGTGCACAAAAACATCTAACTTAAATCTGTGAGATACCGGTCTATAACTACCCTCTTAAAAGTTACTTGAACGGAGCAAACAGATAATGCATGCATAATTTTTTCTAGTATACAAAGTAAATCATATAGAAATTAACAATAACAAACATGTTCGATGAATAGGTTTGTAGTATTGAGAGAGGTCGTTGTGTTTAGATGATCCAAAACCCTACGTTCTATACGGGTATTTATAATTGCAGAGAGACTTGTTTGCTACTCTTTCCCATAATTAAATAATCTGAACAAAATCAGATTAAAGTTTTCAAGCTAAATAATTTGTCTTTCCCATAACTAAATAATATGAAACAAAATCAGATTAAAACTTTCAAGCTATTATATTCCATAAATAATTTGAAACAAAATCAGATTCTGAAACTTGCTTCTAATATACCCGAAACTAAAAAAGGTAGTTCTAATTATTGATATTTTTCAACTAAAAATTCCAGAAAATTAGAAAAATAGAACGGAGCGATGTGAGAGACACCACTTGGACGCCCCTCGCTTCTCCTTTATATAAGTATACTAGTGAATAAAGCCGCGCTTCGCGGCGGCGTTATGATTTTTTTTATAATTTTGATACGAATTAATATTATAATTGCATAAAAATTATTTTGAGTCATGTTCCCGTTAAACATATCATTAATAAAGAAAATATTATAATAATTATAAAAATTTGTTTAAGTGACCCTCTTGTCAAACACAATACTAATAAAAAAAATAATTTGAATCGCCCTCCCATCAAAGATAATATTAATCAATAATTATTATAATTATGATAAAATTAAATATAATAATATAGATTAAAATAGTTTGAGCTGCTCTCTTGTCAAACACAATACTAATGATAAAAATAGTTCGAGCTGCTCTCTTATCAAACACAGTATGTTTTATCATTAGTATTGTGTTTACTTTTTTATCATCAGCATATTTCATAGAACAAATGTTCTGCAAATTAAACATATTTTATAAAAAAATAATATTATAACTTAGATAAAAAATTATTTTAGCCGCTTCCCGTCAAACATAATACTAATAGAAAATTTATTATTATTTAGAGAAAAATTAATTTGGGCCGCCCTCCCCTCAAACACAATATAATCAAGAATCGTTTACATTATAATAAAATTATAATTATAATCGGATAAATATATCCAATTTCATAGATTTTAGCTATTATATTTTTTTAAGATTTCTGTTTTTTAATTGTTTAGAATTATCTCTCATTTCTTTTAAGATTCCTACGTATTTCTTAACTACTTAGAATTTCATAGATTTTAGCTATTATATTTTTGTTAAAATTCCTATTTCTTAACTACTTAGAATTATATCTTTTTTACGATTACTGTACTTTAGCTACTTTACCTATTTTCTTTCAAAAAAAATAGAAAAATTAAACGGAGAGTTTCTAGAGACGCCACCTAAAGCCACGCTTCGCGGCGTCGTTATAAATTTTGATATGAATTAATATCATAATAACATAAAAATTTGAGTCATCTTCCCGTTAACCATATTATTACTAATAAAAAATATTATAATTTGTATAGAAATTTGTTTAAGTGGCCATCTAGTCAAACACAATACTAATAGTAAAATTAGTTTGAACCGGCCTCCCGTGGAAGATAATATTAATCCATAATTATTATTTTTATGATAAAATTAAATATTATAATTTAGATCAAAATTAGTTTGAGCCGCTTTCTTGTCAAACACAATACTAATAACAAAATATTATAATTTAGATATTAGTTTAAGTCGCCTTACTGTCAAACACAATACTAATAAAAATTATTCTAATTATGATAAAATTAAAGATTATAATTGGATAAAAATTATTTTGAACCGTGGTACCGTTTTAACAAAAAAAAATATTATAACATAGATAAAAATTATATTAGCCACTTTCCCCTCAAACATAATACTAATAGAAAAATTATTATTATTTAGATAAAAATTAGTTTGGGCCGCCTCCCGTGCCCGTCAAACACAATACTAATCAGGAATCATTTACATTATTATAAAATCAATATATGATTCCTAATTTATGTATCCTATTTTTTTTTAATTATTTTTATTTTATGATTCCTATTTATTGGTTAAAAATTATTATTCTTTTATGGTTCTAATTTTTTTCTATTAGTTTTTTTAATGATTAATATCTTTACAATCCTTTATTTTTTATACGAAATTTTAAAAAAATTATAAGACTAAATCGAAAATAAAAATTGTACGTATTACCCTAGAAATCCTAAATATAAATTGTATTTTATCTATGATTGTTAGTATAAATAAATATAATCCTACTCCTTTTAGGATTCATAAATAAGAAAAGAATTGTATTGCCTTTAGAATCCAAAAAGAAAAGAGTTGTATTAATTTTTGGAATCCTTGAATCTGATTTAAGAAAATAATTGTATCATCTTTAGAATTCAATAAGAAATACTAAATAGAAAAGAAAAGAATTCTATTATCTTTAGAATTCAATAAGAAAAGAGTTGTATTATTTTTTGAATTCTTGAACTTGATTTTTTGAATTATAATTATATTTTTTTCTCTCCGAAATTTAAGAAAAATTAGAAGACTGAATCGAACGATTCTAGAGACGCCCGCATCCTCCTTTATATATATATACTAGTGAAAAAAGCCGCGCTTCGCGGCGGCGTTATAAATTTTTTATAAATTTTGATACAAATTAATATTATAATTACATAAAAATTATATTGAGTCATGTTACCGTTTAACATATCATTAATATAAAATTTTGTTTAAGTAGCCCTCCTATCAAACACAATACTAATAAAAAAAATTGTTTGAACCGCCCTCATCAAAGATAATATTAATCAATAATTATTATAATTATGATAAAATTAAATATAAGAATATGGATAAAAATTAGTTTGAACTGCTCTCTTGTCAAACACGATACTAATAACAAAAAATTATAATATAGATATTAGTTTGAGTCGCCCAACGTCAAACACAATACTAATAAAAAATTATTATAATTATGGTAAAATTAAAGATTATAATTGGATCAAAATTATTATAATTTGTGGTCCCATTTTAATAAAAAAAAATACATTATAATGTAGATAAAAAATTATTTTAGCCACTTTCTCGTCAAACATAATACTAATAGATACTTATGATAAAAATAAATTTGAGCCGCCCTCCCCTCAAACACAAAACTAATCAAGAATCTTTTTTAAAAATTTTGATACGAATTATTATTATAATTGCGTAAAAGTTATTTTGTGTCATGTTCCCGTTAAACATATCATTAATAAAAAATATTATAATTTAATATAAATTTTTTTTAAGTGGCCCTCGTGTCAAACACAATACTAATAAAAATAAAAATTAGTTTGAGCCACTCTCTTGTCAAGTACAATACTAATAACAAAAAATTATAATATAGATATTAGTTTGAGTCGCACTACCGTCAAACACAATACTAATAAAAAATTATTATAATTATGATAAAGTTAAAGATTATAATTGAATAAAAATTATTTCAAGATGTCGTCCCGTTTTAATAAAAGAATTACATTATAACTTACATACAAAATTGTTTTAGCCGCTTTCCCGTTAGACATAATACTAATAGAAAATTTATTATTATATAGATAAAAATTAGTTTGGGCCGCCCTCCCCTCAAACACAATACTAATTAATAATTTTTTTATATAAATTTTGATACGAATTAATATTATAATTGCATAAAAGTTATTTTGAGTCATGTTCTCGTTAAACATATCATTAATAAAAGCTATTACAATTAATATAATTTTTTTTTTAAGTGGCCCTCCCATGAAACACAATACTAATAAAAAAAAATTGTTTGACCTGCCCTCTCATCAAAAACAATATTAATCAATAACTATTATAATTATGATAAAATTAGATATAATAATATAGATAAAAATAGTTCGAGCCGCTCTCTAGTCAAACGCAATACTAATAACAAAATATTATAATATAGATATTAGTTTGAGTCGGCCTAACGTCGTCAAACACAATACTAATAAAAATTATTTTAATTATTTATTTTAAGTCATGGTCCCGTTTAAATAAAAAAATATATTATAACTTAGATAAAAAAAATTATTTTAGCCGCTTTCCCGTCAAACATAATACTAATCGAAAGTTTATTATTATTTAGATAAAAATTAATTTGGGCCCCACTAAACACAATACTAATCGGGAATCATTTACATTATGACAAAATTATAAGGGGAATTATCTTGTATACTGTTTTTTCAATCTTATTTTCAAAAATACTACCTTCTCCAATCTTATTTTCAAAAATACTACCTTATCTAAAATCTTTCAAATATACTATCTTTTTGAAAATATTTTCCAAAAATACGGTGGTTGCATATGCAACCATATATGTAACTACAAATCCTGATTTCAAGTTGCAGTTTTCAAATGTCATTTTCGATTCCAAAGATGAGGTCGAAAATGACATTTGAAAACTGCAACTTGAAATCAGGATTTGTAGTTGCATATATGGTTGCATATGGTTGTATTCAGTTGCATATGGTTGCATTCAGTTGATTCTATTGTAATCTAATGGCCCCGCCAGGGGCACATCATACATCGGTTGTAACTTACTCAGTTGCATTTAGTTGCATATGAGGTCGCATTTAGTTGCATATGAGGTTGCATTCAGTTGATTCTATTGCAATCTAATGGCCCCGCCAGGGGCACACCATACATCATTTGTAACTTACAGTGCAACCTCATATGCAACGGAAACTGTAAGTTGCAACTGATGTATGTTTGCCCCTGCGGGGCCATTAGATTACAATAGAATTAACTGAATACAACCTCATATGCAACTATATATGCAACTACAAATCCTCAAAATGTCATTTGAAATCTGAAACTTGAAATCAGGGATTCAGTTGCATATATGGTTGCATATGCAATCACCGTATTTTTGAAAATATTTTAGAGAAGGTAGTATTTTTGAAAATAAGATTGGAGAAGGTAGTATTTTTGAAAATAAGATTGAAAACATGATTATGAATTAAAAAAAGCCCAAATTATAATTATAATTGGATAAATATATCCAATTTTATAGATTTTAACTATTATATTTTTCTTTAGATTCCTATTTTTTAATTGTTTAGAATTATCTCACTTTTCTTTAAAGATTCCTATTTGTTAACTATCTACAATTTCGCAAAATTTAGCTATTATATTTTTGTTAGAATTCCTATTTCTTAACTACTTAGAATTATATCTCTTTTACTATTTCTAACTTTTAGCTACTTTATTTATTTTCATTCAAAACATTAGAAAAATCACAAAAATTAAACGAAAAGTTTCTAGAGACGCCACATCATTGTCTATAAATTTTATAACTTTTGAAAATAAGTATTGTTTTTTTATAATTCATATATTTAATATATAATTAAAAATGAGAATTGTATCACCGTACAAATCTTAAGTATGAATTGTATTTGTTTTGTTATTGTTATTTTGAATAAAATCCTATTTCTTTTACGATTCCTAAATAAGAAAATATTGTATTACCTTTACAATCCTTGAATTTGATTTTTAGGTTATAATTTTATTTTTTATTCGAAATTTAAGAATATTATAAGACTAAATCGAACAATTTTAGACACTCCACGTATAAGTCTATAAATTTTATTTCTTTTGAAAATAAGAATTTTATTTTTTTTATAATTCATATATCACCGTACAAATCTTAAAAATGAATTGTATTTATTATGTGATTGTTATTTTAAATAAATAAAATCCAACTAATGACAATCCGGAAAACATCAAACGAAACCCATCCCTTTCTCCAACTTTAATCGGGCTCGGCAAGAACCTCTCTGTAGGCAAGAACCTCTCTGTAGGCAAAAGAAATCCAAAGCTAAAATATATATACAGTATATGCGAATAAACCACAAAGCCGAGTTTGCTCCGCGATATTATCTGGGTAGCCCAGGAGCTTAAGCAGTAGGGTAGTAAATACTAAATATATCGATTCAAAAATATCGCGACGAAAGAATTGTATCATCTTTAAATTTTAATAAGAAAATTTTTTTTATTATTTTTAGAATCTTTTAAACTGTTTTTTTTTTAATTCTAGAGTATATTACCTTTCGAATCCAATAAGAAAAAGAATTATATTATTTTTAGAATCCTTAATCCCGTTTTTTTAAGTATAATTATATTTTTTTTCATCAGAAATTTAAGAAAAATTAGAAGACTGAATCGAACAATTCTAGAAACGCCTGCATTCTCCTTTATATATATACTAGTTGAGAAGCCGCGCGTTGCGGCGGCCTATAAAAAATTAATATTTGTCGGATAAAATAAATGTTATATAATTAAAATCTTGATGTAATACCAATAATAAGATATAAAATTACAAAACTGGACTATAATTCATGGTGAAAAAATGAAAATAAATTTATACATGTAATTAACAATTTAAAGTACGACGAATCTTAATTTTATTTGCGTTTTTTTTTAAAGTAATCATGTTCTTACATCGTCTCCTTCCTCCAATTTTTTTGGATTGATTGTGCACAAAAACATCTAATTTAAATCCGTGAGATAGTGATCTATAACTATCCTCGCTTGTAACAACATTTATTTTTTAATATTGGATAAACAGCCTTCACTTAAAAGTTGCTTGAACGGAGCAAACAGATAATGCATGAATAATTTTTCCGATATACAAAGTAAATCATATAAAAATTAACAACAAACATGTCCGATGAACAAAACAAATATTATAAAAGAATAACCAACAAACATACATCGCTAATAGTTAATTTATTGATATCATCCATCAATATCATGTCGAAGACTATATTTTTTTTTTTCATGTTTGGATTTGTCGACTCTTACATAGCGGTCTATAACTACCTTTGCTTGCAATAACCTTTATTTTTTTTAATACTGTATAAACAGTCTTCACTTATCATTGCAGAAGAACGGCACCACCGATTTCTCACCGAGTTAGACATCGAGCAAGAGAATTATCACCAGAGAGAGGTAGGGTTGTGGTATTGAGAGAGAGGAGGTTGTGTTTAGATAATCCAAAATCCTACAATTTGTAGGGGTATTTATAGGTGCAGAGAGACTTGTAGGCTACTCTTTCCCATAATTAAATAATCTGAAACAGAATCAGATTAAAATTTTCAAGCTATTATATTCCATAAATAATCTGAAACAAAATCAGATTCTGACACTTGCTTAATACACCTAAAACTAAAAAAAGTAGTTCTAATTTTTGATATACTTGCAATCTGTAGGGGTATTTATAGGTGCAGATATACTTGTGTGCTACTCTTTCCCATAATTAAATAATCTGAAACAAAATCAGATTAAAAATTCCAAGCTATTATATTCCATAAATAATCTGAAACAAAATCAGGTTTTGACACTTGCTTCTAATATACCCAAAACTATAAAAGGCAGTTCTAATTTTTAATATTTTTCATCCAAAAATTCCAGAAAATTAGAAAAATAGAACGAAGCGATGTGAGAGGCGCCACATACACGCCCCTCGCTTCTCCTTTATATAAGTATATTGATTGATATTGATTGATGATTGATGAGTGATATATTGATTGATGATTGATGATTGATATTGATTTCTTCAAACAAATTAGTATATTTTTAATTTTCTTCATATAAGAAAATTTACCCATAACAACTTAAGGGGCTGTTATTGTATCATGATTTTCAATGACTTTTATTGACTTTTAAAATCTAGGTGTATTCAATCAAGATTTTTAAATACTCTTTAAAAGTAAAGAGGTATTGTATCAGGATTTCTAAAAAGTCTTTCAAAGTTTGAGGTATTGAATTACAACTTTTAAAGAGTTATTAAAAGTCAGTTGTTATTCAATATATCAATGACTTTGGTGGAAATATATAATTGATAGACTTTTAATGATTTTCTAATGAAAATTGCATGTATTTTTTCAGAAAATTGTCAGGCCATTCTTGAAAAGATTTGACATGACTTTTATCTTCCCTCAATTAACCGGTCGCTCCAACCCAGGGTTCATCCTCTGCGAAAAGTCTCTTCAATTCATCCTCTGTGAAAAAAGTTCATTTTCTTCTCTATTATGATTTTCTATTATCATTCTGTGTTTTTACATACATATAGATCTACTTGCTTCTACTCATGATTTGTAATTTATACAGATTGTCGAAGATCTCAATCTTGTTATAAGCATACAACGAATATTCAGCTACATTCAGAGCCTACCAGGCATATATGCCATGCAAAGGCCATACCCACCAATTAAACATCCGTACACCTTCAAGCCTAACAATCCACAAACAATCCACATATAGTGACTGAATCAAGTGAAGCAGAATTCTGTATCGACGAGAAGCACTACTGACTACTTAAGTAGACCAAAAATGTTGCAGTATTAAAGGCAACATGATCAGTCTTCCAACAACTCTACGTACTTGAGCTATATCAGTCCGTTTATGGTATCAAAACACATCATTATTAAATATGAAGAGTGAAAAACACATAATTCTCGAACTCTAAAATCTGTAAATTTATAGTATCAAAAGTGAATACGAAAATCTGATACAAGGTCACAATTAACATTATGTTTATAAATATGATTCAGTAAACAGTATTATAGTATATAAACCCAACTTGGGTATATCAGAAGATCGAGAGGGTATAACAAAAGGTCTAGAGGGTTTCAGAGAGGCTTTATATGATTTTAATAAAAGTCTATTAAAGTATTTCAAAGTTATGAATTTGTAAAAAAAAAGTCCGTTAAAGTTTTTAAAAGTCATTGTCTCGGGAGTCATGAATTGTTTTTGAAATCTTAAGAAGTCAACGAGAGTCATTAAAAGTCTATAAAATCCATTAAAGTCATCCTCCCAAATTTGTCATTAAAAGTCATGATACAATACCAGCCCCTAAATTTAGATCCCGATTCTTCACTACAAAATTTATCAGAACATATAAACTAATTTTCGAGTATATTAAATTATTTATTAAAAATTTCCTAATAATACAACTACTTCCTCGATTAACATATATTTTCCGAGGAAGATACGTATAAAGAAAAAGATATTTATGCATTTGGGGTCTTTGTTGTTTCAACGACATTTCTGTAAAATTAGGGTTTCATTCAACTTTGCGCTTCTCCTTTTGTACGTAATCATCTCCTCCCTCCTCTTTGTATATTTGTCGTATCTGCTCAACGTTTCTGCTGTCGTTTACATTTACACATACACACTTTTTTTTTAATTAATTTTAATTCATTAAAGAACTGCATTTTAATTTGCTATTTGTTTCAGTCCTTGTATATATATACATATGATGCTTAGCTTTTGTTGACATATATGTTGATGTATGTAAAATGGTGATCAGGGGACTTTGATATTGGGCTGAAAGAGAATAAAAGTGATTTGACAAGATTTTGTTTGATTTTGGTAGTCATTTAAGTTGCGGTGATTCGAATTTATAAAGATTTGATATTTGGGTTTTGAGGTGAAGGGTTTTGGGGAATTTAGGGAATTTCTTTTGGGGGTTTTTGAGGTCAACTTTCGAGGGGTTTTCGAGGTCAATTTTTGTTTGACTATGCCAACTTCATGGGCTGATTCTGTTGCTGCTGCTGATAACGCGGCGGCGGCTGCTGGTGCGTCTTCTGGTGGTGGTCGGTCTGCTTATGTTCCGCCCCATCTTCGTAACAGGCCGCCACCTTCGTCTGAACCACCTGTTTTGGCTCACGGTGGTCCAAGTTCTGGTAATATCGCGCCAGCTGGGAATCGTTGGGCTGCGCCCAGGAATGATTATGGGAGGTCTGGGTATAGTTCTGGTGGTGGTGGTGGTGGTGGTCGTGGGGGTGGCTGGAATAATAGGAGTGGTGGCTGGGACCGTGGGAGTGGGAGGGATCGAGAAGTTAACCCATTTGGTGATGATGAAGGTGCTGACGTTGAACCTGTAGAGCAGGAGAATACCGGGATTAATTTTGATGCTTATGAAGATATTCCTGTGGAGACGAGCGGGGATAATGTGCCGCCTCCGGTTAATACATTTGCAGAAATTGACTTGGGTGATGCCCTCAACAAAAATATTCGGAGATGCAAGTATGTCAAGCCTACCCCTGTGCAACGGTATGCCATACCGATCTCTCTTGCAAACCGGGATTTAATGGCTTGTGCTCAGACTGGGTCTGGGAAGACGGCTGCTTTCTGCTTTCCAATTATCAGTGGAATTATGACAGGTCAGTTTCCACCGAGAGCGCCACATATGTCACGGACAGCGTGTCCACTGGCTTTAATTTTGTCCCCGACAAGAGAGTTATCAATCCAAGTAAGAGTCTTTAGTTCTATAATTGGTTGAGAACTATTCTGCTTCTCTTATGTGTTTTTGGTATTAAATGTAACCCCAATGTTTGATTTCATTTGCAGATTCACAATGAAGCACGGAAGTTTGCATATCAAACCGGTGTTAAAGTAGTTGTTGCTTATGGAGGTGCTCCTATTAATCAACAGGTATTATATCATACGGGTTATGATGTGTGACATTTCTGCAAGTGCATTTACGTACTAAATTATGTATCCTAATGTCATGGACTCATAGCTAATCAGTTTATTGTTCTTAATATGGTATGCTGAATTATTATTGTTTTTTGCATAAATTGCTCAAAAGGAGCACGAAATTTGTGTGTTCATGCTAATTGAATATGGCCCCTTCTCCTGTAATCTTCTTGTCCCATTGATGAGCTCACAAGAATGGCAATATTGGGAATTTGATATAATTTCTTCGTGTAGATGGATGCCTGAAACAAATTGATGGATAATATCTCAAGTCAATAGCCTCTTTATCCTTTTTATGAATTCAATAAACTGTTCATGGTCATGATATTAAGTTACAGTTTCCTCAGATTTTTAGGAGATGAGTCAAGCCAGCAGTATCGACGAAGGGGCGAGGGTTCAAGGCTTGTAAAAGGCAGAGTGTGTGAGTTTGTTCTTTAGCTGGAGACAACACAAGCTAAAAAACTAAAAAAATTGAGATGAGCAAATAGTTAATAAAAAAAAAAGTCTCCTTGAGTTGTATTAAATGCAAGAGTGTCACATGATAGAAATTAATGGATTTTTAGCATTACATAGAGATAATATTTGCTTTATCTTGCTTTTTCAGCTTAATTGATCCGTCTCAGATATGCATGATCTGGAAAAGCACTTACTGGATATTATAGGTAGAATTATTCAAGAGTGGTTTCAAAAAAGTTCACTGTAGTACTGATAGAATTGTGATAATAGATTTTTAATTTTGCTCAACTAATTAGATCCACCGCTGTTTCTTAAAGAAAGTAGTCTTTTTGTTGCAAGTTGTGAGGACGTGCTTAACTCCTCTACTAGTAAGAGGGAGTTAGTTTTTGGTGACATTATTACATGAATTTAATAAAATTATAAAAAAATCAAGGACATTTAGATAATTCAGAATCGGTATAATCACTAGTCCAGATATATTCAGTAAATCGGGACTAATGAAGTCATCATGTAAGGGTGTTTAAAGCTTTACATCTGTATCTAGTTTAATTATGCTCCTATCAATAGACTTTGAAATCTGAAAGAGCTTTCCAACTAGCCTTGCATTTTTCCTTATTATATGGCAGCGACAGTTTATATTTAAATTTTGAAAATGCACTTGCATGGACAGCAGTGTGTAAATATTGATGGTTTTAAAGTGATTAATAGTTTCTGTTATGGCAATCACAATAATATTTGATACTAGCATTGATAGTTCAACTGAAAGATTATCTTTACTACAGTATATTACAGCATGCAGACATCTTCTTTGAAATTATATTCTGCTTGAAATGTGATCTTGTGATTCCTTTATCTTAAGAGTCCTTGAGAAGTTTCCTAGCATGGATGCTAGGATTTGACCTTTAATATACTCTAGATGGTCTGTCTACCCATGGAGGTTCATAGAATTGGGGTCGAATACATTACTACAAGTATATGATAATTGATACAGTAACTTTTTTCCTTCAACGATAGAAGACAACTGGTAGTGCAACTGAAGGTAATATCATGACTTAAGCTTTAGAATTGGTATAATTGTATATGACCAGTTCTATTTAAACTTTCAAGATTTAATGATTATACAACTAGGCTTTGCCTTGAATTTTGTTGACATTAAATGTTTACTCTAATCCTTTGGGATATTTCTCCATTATCTTTTTCGTTTATAAAAATCGAAGTTTACACTATATCATCATTCGTCACCAATTGTAGTTCTATTATCCACAGCGTCATTTCTTTAAGGAAACTCTGAAGAGGTGTGGACATTCTTATCGCAAAGAGATTGTACTTTTCTATGTCCTGATTGCATTCTTTATACGTGCAGCTTCGAGAACTTGAAAGAGGTGTTGACATTCTTGTCGCAACTCCTGGAAGGTTGGTGGATCTGCTTGAGAGGGCAAGAGTATCATTACAGATGATCAAATATTTAGCTCTTGATGAAGCAGATCGGATGCTGGACATGGGTTTCGAGCCTCAGATTAGGAATATTGTGCAGCAAATGGATATGCCGCCTCCGGGTGTAAGGCAAACAATGCTATTCAGTGCCACTTTTCCCAAAGAGATACAGGTTTTTGTTTTGTGCCTTTTAAACTTCTCATCTTCAGCTGCTTTGAATTGCATGTGTATTTGTTTTTTAGCTACCATTCATGGATGTCTTGAAATTATAGATAATGCACCCATAAACTTTTCTAAAGAAAAAATGATTCCGAAAGGTACTTTAACTTCATATTGATTGTTTTGAGAAATCAATTGAATTACATCCATTGGGAAGAAGACAATTTAAATAAGGTCAAATCTTTTGAATTAGTGGGAGTACTAACAAATTGACACAATGTATTACAACGGACATGTATATATATATTGTATAAATATACGCGTCTTTAACTGCATACTGGTGATACCCTGCTGATTTTGGGACATGAGTTGAAAAAACCTTCTCCCTGTCCAGTCCGTGGTTCCTTGGAGCATTAGGATTTAGCTTGTTGACCAAACAATGCTTGCATCATCATTTAACTGCCAGTTTGCTATGATTTTGTCTTGGGCTCATGCAAGGCAGTTTCTGATTCTACTACTACTTGGTGACATGCAGAGACTGGCATCAGATTTTTTAGCAGGTTATATCTTTTTGGCTGTTGGAAGGGTCGGTTCAAGTACCGATTTAATAGTCCAGAGAGTTGAATATGTTCAAGAGACGGACAAAAGAAGCCATCTGATGGATCTGCTTCATGCACAAAGGGCAAATGGTACTCATGGGAAGGTAATAATTAGGAAATCTCTTTCTAAGTCTCTTTCGTGTTCTTTAATGTGCCAATAAACCTACAGCATTTTGTCAAAGCTGAAGTGCTCACTCAAAATTTTATTGGTAATATCTGTTATGGGGTTGTTTGAACCCATATCTCAGTTTCTGGGCATAGCGCAGTTGATGTGTAGCAACAATTTTGTTCTGTGCCTCTGTCTGAAGCCGAGGATCGAAAACTTTACTTTGATCAGACAATCCTACAACTTGTAGACCAATTAAAAAGAAGCAAATCTTATTATTATCTGCTCCCAATCATAATTATAGTAGTTCACTACATCAATTTCGAGGAAATATTACATCATAAATGTTAGTACATGAAAATAATGTAGATTGGTAGTCATTTAGATTACGCAGGGTTAGCTGACTACCATTACTAAAGCTAAACAAAACTTTGACAGGGTCGTTCTACTAAAACATCAAATTAATGAAAACGGGGAATTAATGTGGTGAAATAAAAATGGTGATGCTCTACCACTAGAAACAGAACTTGTTTTTTTGATGTTGTCTTCTCTTAGAGCAAGTCCAATGGTGGTGCTAAAATACATATAGCTATTGCTATATTATGAAATAAAAAAGTGATATTTGATGTTAAAATAGAACTTATACTCCAATGATAGTTCTAAAATAGCACCAAATTATCTAAGTATAGCTATATTTCACCCACCCAATCTTTAAATAACTACTTTATTTGTAAACATTACTTTAAATATTGATTTTCCCACTTGCATGCCTATGTGGCAATTATAGCAACATCTATACTTGGTTCTATGTTTAGCACCAAGTATAGCATTTTGCTACTTTGCATCCATGTTTAGCACCCCATTGGAGTGAGGTTTTTTGCTTGGGTGCTATATTATAGATATAGCACCACATTTATCATCTATATTATAGATATAGCAAGCCAATAGTTGCAGCGTTCATCGCAAAAGATATGTTCCTGCTTAAGTTGAGGTCTAGGCATAGAGAGAATCTTTCATGGAACTTATGCTTCCCATACGTTGGATCCATCTAAGGTTAATGCTAAGCCTATGGGAAGAGCTGAGTTGGTGTGAGGAGAAAAAATTAGCTCTATAGTTTGAATGAACAAACCATTAACTTGATGTTAGCCTCTCTCACAGTGTCGATAGTTGCAGCAATCTTTGTCATAGCTCCACGCAAGGTTTGTAATCCAAGACATTAGATAATACAAATACAATATTTTTCTCATGCTAGATATGTTTGAGCTAAGAAATAACATATATAATAGATCACCTCTATGTTTACTTTTGTTATTGATCAGTTAGTAATTATTTTTGTTGGTGGCAAGTAGCAACAGTTTAGAAAAGGCAGAGTACCAGTTGCTTGGTGGCATGTGATTAACTGTTTGTTCCTAGGTTTTAAGTAGTGAGGAACAGAGTTTTGTCAAGATGTTTTTTTTTTAATATGGGAGTTGTTGCTTATTACCTACACCTGATATTCTCTAAACTAGATTATGTGAAAATTTGTAATTATAAGGCAAGGTATGAGTATGATATCAGATTTTCTCCTACGTAGAGTGAGGTAGAGCTATTTTTGGTCGGGATAATTGTAAATATCTTTTGAGCTTATGTTTGCTTTAAGTTTGCGAAGTTCTAAATTGCTTTTGGACATGGCTCTATCTTTCCCAATTGGGTGTGTTATAAGATTAGGTTTACCATCATTTCGTCACCATATTAATGTTTTTATCCTATTACTATACTAGTGTTCTGATGCATATTATGTATAAACTGATTGGAGTATAAACTTATTACAGTAAAAAGAACTATATACTAATCTTGCAAGTATGAGCTAATTTACAACTTCTAGTTTCATTTATTACATCTGTTTTATGATTATTAATAATAATGGTTTGATCATTCAATATTTGCAGCAAGCTCTGACTTTGGTTTTTGTGGAAACAAAGAAAGGTGCTGACTCATTGGAATATTGGTTGTGCAGTAATGGTTTCCCTGCTACTACTATTCATGGTGATAGATCACAGCAGGTACTTCTGTTTGGTCATTTGGTACATGCATAGTTTATGTCACTTGCTGCTTTGCTTTCAAATTTCCCCTTCTTTTCAAATCTTTCGGGATGTTGGTATGGGTGCTATTTGTTTTGACAGTATTAGTGCATAGTATCCTTATATATCTTGGTTACAGAAATAGTAAGATTGATGGAATTGCACTAGGTGTCACTTCAGAATACTATGTTTGATATGTAAAAGAGTAGAGTTATTATTATTTTTTCATTTAATATGAAAGCGACAGTCAATAAAAATAAGGGGGGATCCCACTTTAATATGAGTACAATTATAATTTTAATATGATAAATTGACAGACCTTTAATCTCTGAAAAGATCCCACTTGCATACCCTAAAAGTACTCATGTGAAATTAATAGACTCAAATGAAATCTTATCTACAATAGAGATAGCTTAATGTATTTTTTAATCTTGGTTGTAAATGAAACTTATGAGTATCATATCAGTTTGCAGAAATAATTGTACGAACTCTTGACATGGAAATACTTAAATGAGGATGTAAATGCAGTTTATCAGCAAATGTTTTGGCAATGTGTCTGCAGCTTATTTTTTGAAAATCTGTTGGCACAGTCTGAATTTGGAACTACTGTACTGCTCATTATTTTCTCTTAATGGGTTTGCTACTGACTTTTGTACATTTCCAATAACTTTATGTTCTGATTTTGTACTGCAAATTTAACACAACAAAAAACCTATCTGCTGTTGTATGTCCATCTAATCATTGTGACTGATAGTGTACCTTCTCGTAGGAGAAAATGAGTAACACTCTCTAATGCCTTAAAAAATTTTGGACATTCAAAATTTTTTTGACCCTCCCCTCCCTTTAATCAATCATTTTATCTATATTGTAAAAGCTACATAATATTTCTTATGAAGCTTTTGCAACAAATGGAGTCATTTAAAAGATCGAATGGTACTTTGGTCAAAGATCATGAGCATGTGTGCTTTCCTACTTTTTACAACTATAGACACACATGATTGTCCTTTGTCCCCAGCTCACGGTAGAGTTGAGTCGATGAGGGTCCAACTAGTCAGTTAGTGGCTGACTTGTCATCGCTCGACTAGTAAAATGTATATGCATTTTAAGTAATTTAAATGAAAATAAAATGGGACACTGATGCCAATTATTTAAAAGAAAGTTTTAATTTAAAGTGTCATATATAACTTTTTTTAAAATTAAATGAGATATATCAATTTAGTTTTATTGTATAACAAATGTATATGAAATTTACGTTGGGTATTCCCCTGGTATGCTAATAAACAAATGTGGAGAATTTTGCCGGAACCTTCCTGCTCCAGAATTCTGTTAATCATTTTGGTATTGTGATAAGAAATTATGCAGACATGTCAGCAAATGCAAATCTGTTCTCAAAACTTATAATGCTTAATGCATGGACTGCATGTTTTCTTACATATCAAATTAACTAGTTTGGGAAGATGTGGTGCTTATCTGCTTTTATTCACTGGCGCGACTATGAAATTTGGTCAATAGTGTTTATAACTAAAAATTACGAGTTTAGCTTTAGTTTTTTGTCTCTGCCCTCTTGGGTGATTAATGTTAATTAGAATGGCAACTGGTTCCTGTACTTTGGTAATTCATGTCGTGGTCTCGGTTGTTAATGTCAAAGCCACATCTGAAAATAAATAGATCTGTGCACCTAGTAACCAACTAACCATACAGAATCTAAATAAATTTGTGTCAGTTTGTCTAGTTTTTGAGGTACAATATATATAATATATAACATATATTTAGTAATTGTAGGGTCATGTTCAAGAGAGAACCATTAGAGAGAGAACCCATAGAACCCTTACCTTATTTCTAGTATTAGGTAGGGTTCTGCAGCAGAATTTAAATATTAGTTAGGGTTCTGCAGCAGAACTTCACATGTAAAAAATGTCAATATCTATGTATTATATTTTAAAATTATTTTTGAACACACACAATGATGAAAAAACATGAAAAAACATGTATTTAGATTTAGATCCTAAAAATCTATTTAAAATTTAGGGTTCTGCAGCAGAACCTTAGTGGTTCTGTGGTTTTATTTTAAGGACTTTTTTTCTCTTGAGCGCGACCCAGTAATTGTAATATATAACATATATAGTTTGTCTAGTTTTGTGCTAAATTATTACTTCTAATATAACAATATTACTTTTTTATGTTTAGTTAAATATGAATTATGAATTTGAAGAGGACTGTATTAAGTTTTATTACCTATTGCTATTAATGTTATACTCCGTCTACTCTATTATACAAGTCCATTATTCAAGTCAGTTAGACTTTTTTCACATGTTTTCAAGAGTTTTCACTCTATAGTTTGAACTAATGTTTTTCAGTTTGTTTTTCTGAACAAAAATATACATATCAAACTTTTATTCAAAAAGAAAAAAAATGAAAAATATTTATAATAACTATAAAGTCTAAGCTCTTGGAAATGCGTGTGAAAATCAGACGCCTTATATAATGGACCAAAGGGAGTAACTTATAGGATTATGATGTTATAAAATCGATATTATATACTTTTATTAAGTACTATATTGTTTATTGCGTTTTATTTGAACTACAAACCCCAAACACATTCTATCTGTTTAAAAAACTCGATAACTAAAATTTTGTTAGTATGCCAAATTGCCTAGTCTAATGCACATTGTTATAAAGGAAAATTTCTGGATATTTTAAAAATATCGGACGGTTTTTTAAACCTTCTGGCTCTATATTATAATTCATAAACCTCTTCTGTGGAGGTTTTTAAAACCTAAAAGTGACTTGAGCCAGATGTGATGGTATAATCATCTTATGCCTCGGTTGGGGTCCTTATCTACCATTTTCAGATTCTTCGAGTCATTGCAGGCTTGTAGCTGAACAACATATTTCCTTGCTCATGTTTTTTTTGGTACCTTTCCGTACTACTACTTAAATATCTGTGCTGGTCGTCATGCACTAACAAATTAATTTGGCATGTTCTGCAGGAAAGAGAACAAGCATTGAGATCATTTAAAAGTGGTCATACCCCAATTTTAGTTGCCACTGATGTGGCAGCACGTGGTCTTGATATTCCACATGTTGCACACGTGGTCAATTTTGACCTTCCGAATGACATTGATGATTATGTCCACCGTATAGGGCGAACTGGACGAGCTGGAAAATCAGGACTCGCCACAGCATTTTTCAACGAGAATAACTCTTCAATGGCAAGGTCACTATCTGAACTAATGCAAGAGGCAAATCAGGAGGTTCCTGCATGGCTAGCTCGCTTTGCAACCCGAGCCTCGTTTGGAGGGAAAAACCGGCGTGGAGGAGGTCGATTTGGTGGTCGTGATTTTCGAAGGGACAACTCTTACAGCAGGGGAGGTTCAGATTATTATGGTGCTGGCAACATGAGCAGTGGGTATGGTGCTCCTAGTGGTGGATACGGTGGAGCATATGGTTCTGGGGTGACCAGCGCCTGGGACTGACATCTCAAATTATATCATATTCGTCCTGGATTTTCTGCGATATATAGCATTCCATTTACATTAGAAATTTTACATTAGGACAGACAGCTCTATCTATGGGGTTTCGTCCATTTACAACTGTTTGAAGATCCCCTTTCTGTGGTCTAAAAATTCTTAGAATATCTGCTTGTGGAGTCTGGGGATTTATGATATTAGTAGAAATGCGCAGGGTAGGAATATTTGGCGTTGGCAAGCTGTAACATATTTTCTGAAATTAGGTTATCTTTACCATATCTTTGTGAAATGTGGTAGGAGAATAGTTCATATGGTTGATGGCTTTTGCTTAGACTTGTAGCATTTTGCCTTTGCATTTTTCAGCAGCATTCAAAATCTTAATAGTTACGCCTTACTATGCTCGTCAGCTGTGTTTTCAGGACAGAACTCCTTTGCCGCTGCATGCTGCATCTGTCGTTTTTGTTAGTTGTATACCTGTAGTGTCCAGTGTCTACAGCAATGTATAGAATCGAGAATATTATCTTGTTCTGCAGGGGGATCGGCCTAAAATTTCATGACTTCATAATCTGGTGACATAGCATATGCTCGATTCCAAATGCATAAATTACAGTAATGAAAATTTCCCGTTGTGGAAGTGCGTGTTTCTTATATAGTTTTATAAGTTATTTTTAAGTTTTTATATATAAATATTCAAACAACAAATTTTTATTCATAAGAAAAAAGTTTGAAATAATTTGGGTAACTACATATTACGGAAGATTTAAAATGTGCAAGTAGCGGTGCTTAAATAAACAATCCAGGAAGACGGAGGAAGTACATAGAGCTGAAATGCTAAAATAAACAATTTAGGAAGACGGACGAGTACACAGCGCTGAAATGCATACAAGAACTGTCAAATCACATGAATCCAAATATAATGACAATTTAGGAAGACGGACGAGTACACAGCGCTGAAATGCATACAAGAACTGTCAAATCACATGAATCCAAATATAATGATACTTATCAGTATTGCTAAAATAAACAATTTAGGAAAACGGAGGAGTACACATCGGCTAAAATAAACAATTTAGGAAAACGGAGGAGTACACATCGCTGAAATGCATACAAGAACTGTCAAATCACATGAATCCAAATATAATGATACTTATCAGTATTGTTGAGCTTGAATAACTGTGGTGTTTACAACTTATTAGATATAAAAATTATTAATATGATAATAAGACTTTTCCTCCCGGATTTGTTGAGGAAATGGATAATGTGCAACTTCGAGCTATATGGATCAATTTTTTAAAACATTTTCTACATATTTGTAAAATCAAATTTTAAAAATAAAATTAAGTTGTTAAAAAAAACTAGTATTTTCAACTGCTCAGATTCTGATTTACAAATCAGAACCGACTTATAAATTAAACACAAACGTCAATTTTGACTTATAAGCCCAGAAGTTGGCTTTGGGTAGGGGTGTTAAACGGATAATTCGGATACGGATCTGCCTGTATCCGGATCCGGATCCGAATCCGAAAATCCATATCCGTATCCGAATCCGAATCCGAAATTTTTTAAAGGATGATATCCGAATCCGGATCCGACGGATATTATCCGAATTCGGATAATATCCGGATCCGAATCTGATTTTTAATCAGAATTTTTATTTTTCTATTAAAATTTCTAAAAAATCATAAAAATAGTAAAAATTAAAAATTAATTTTTAAAAACTGAGTAAAAAAATTAAAATCACTAAAGAAGGTTTATATTAATATAAAAATTAATTCATATTTATCTTTCAATATAAATTTGTAATCTTTAGAATATTAAACTCAAATAAAATTATGATATATGTCAATAATATTTTAAAATTATAAAAAAATTTATATAAATATATTATTTTATGTATACATATATAAATATACACATTATATAGTTATTGAATATATTATTTTATGTATATATATTATATACATATATAATATTTAATATCATATATATTTAATTTCGGATTCGGATATTATCGGATACGAATATGCCTATATCCGTGTCCGTATCCGGAATTGTCGGATTCGGATGCGGATAATATCCGCTTTGTCTCGGATACGGATAATATCCGCTTTATCTCGAATACGAATGCGAATTTTTCGGACGGGTATCGGATTTTTCGGACTTTTTTGACAGCCCTAGCTTTGGGGCCGTTTGGGGAGTTTAAAATAAGTACTTCTTACTTAAAATAAATAAGTGGAGTAGAAGTTAGAAGCAAGATAAGACTTATAAGTGATTAAAGTGTTTGGTAAATAAGTAGAAACCCGGAAACAAAAGCTAACATTTCTAGCATTTTATAAGTGCTTTTTGACTTGTTACACAAATGGTACGAATAAGTGCTCTTAATTTATAATCCAGAAGCTGGACTTATAAGTCTCAAACAAACACCCGCTTTATAAACTCAGCCAAACATCCCCATTAAATGACTTATGTTATTCTGTCAAGTTTTTCATTCCGCTCTACGAAAGTCGATGTACACTGGCAACGTAAATTTTTATTATAATTGTTCTGATTGTCCACACAAATTATAATTGTTCGATATTAAAAAAAAAGTTTACTGGACAGTTGCACAATATTAAAGTGTTTTTAATATAAGCATAACCTTCTCATAGAAATAACCAAGTAGATGTCAATGACAGGTTGATGGAGGAGGTATTTTTCTTGATGACAGTTAGAGCAAGTCTCTATCTTGTCATAGATCCAAACTGTCAACCACTACAGTGGGTTCATTTACTTCAGATGCAGGCCCGTGCAGAAGATTATTAACTAAATTTTAAATTTATACTCTCGTTTGATATGTCGGGACTGTTCGTAATATGAGATAAATTATTAATTTACGTCTAATTTATAAAACTAAATATAATCGTGATCTTGTTGGTTTCGTATTTATAAAGTTTTTATACTCCCTTCATCTCATATTATGTGTCTTATTTTGATTAAAGAATCAAATTAACTAGAGTTTGACCGCAAATTACACATATTATCTGACTTCAAAAGATTAAAAAAAACTTAATTTATTAGAAAATATATCTAATCGCTTTCAAAATCCATTTTTTAGATTATTAAAATAATTAATAAATTTCCTTTAATTAATGGTCAAAATTTGGTCAAATTGACCATCTAATAATAGTCAAGAGAGGACATATATATGAGATGAGGGGAGTATTAAATATTAATATAAAATTAAAGATATTATTAATCTTCCTCCGTCGCACCAGGTTCTCTACAGTGGGAGACGGAGGGCTCGACACGCATTTTAAGACTTCCGTTATGTATAGTTGCATAATTTATTTTTAAAATTTTCTTTTTCTGAATAAAACTTCAGTGTTTAAATTTTAATTTAGAAAAAAAATAGAAGTAAATTATGTAAGTATGTTTAACCAGAGTCTTAAAATGCGTGTCGAGATTACGTTCTACGATGTACCATTGTCATTATTAACATGAAGTCATCTGCGTGAATGTGTTCGGTTAATAATATATTCATATATAATAGACTTAAAATATAGTTATAGTATATTTTTAAATAATAGACTTAAAATGTTTTATTCCCATTTGGCAAAAAAGAAAATGTTTTATTCCCATTAAAGTTGGAAAAAAAGCTCAATTAATAACATATTTATACATAATATATCCCTGTCAATTGTCATTATTAACAGGAAGTCATCTGGGCGAGCTAATCTACCCTCGATTTTTTTTAAACATGCTTAACATTTTTGAATATTTTTGACATTTTCAGGAAAATGAACAAATCAGTATTCACGAAACATAAATCTCATCCAAAATTCCGTACGTGTATATCGCGATCCATAACATACAGATAATACCCGTAAGCTGACATGTTAAATGTTAACAAAATCTTCTGATATATGATTCTGAAATCACGCTTCTTTTTAAACAATAATTTGAATCATAATTTTCAATTCAATTCCCACTCATTTGACAAACATAATTTCTTTCTTTCTCCGTTTTTGTGAATTTTGAAATATTTATATTATTATCCTATTGTCTTTGTCACTACGATTCATTAGAATATATGGTATTGATTTTCTTCCGTGTTAGAAAGAAAAAAAGAGGATGGTCTACAGAATTTCTGCTATAGTTTGAGGATAGAGGTACAAAATCCATTCAAGGTGATGTTAAGTGAAGAAGCATGCAGAATTATACAAATCATAAATTACATGTAATTCAACAAGCATCCATTTCTTGATACTAACCGTCTAGTGTACTAGAATTTTTATGACATTAATTCCAGTTTCTTCATATATATGACACTAGATTGGATCTAACACACTTTATTATGATGTTCAGCTTCTCCTGCAAAGTATGTTGTCAATAATGTTATCTTGTTGTCTCAGCTTCCATCAATCATGTTGTCATGAACTTGAATTGTGTAAAAATAAACTTGCTATCTTTATTCGTTATACAACCAACTTTGTTGCCAATGTTTGAGTGTGCTATTGATAAATTCACGCTTTCATCTTTTCTAACATTGTTGTATATAGATGTGATAGTTGCTTTGGCTTGATGTCGTGATACTATCAAATCTTATGCCTGAACAAGTAGATGAACTTCTCCAGCACTTTGACTTGTCGATACAATTATGACAGTGCCTAGTAAACATGTTGTCCCTGTTATAAAAAATACCATGACCTAAATAATGTGTTTTACTTAACTGATTACAAATAAAGTAACATTACAAATACATTTTCATCAATAATCACATAATATCTAACATATCATATAAGAAAACTACACATGTCGTCAAAAAATGAATCTTCTTGAATTAAAAAAATCATGAAAACAACTGAATTATAAGATAAAGAATAATTAAAGTAATTGACATAGCTCATGTGTCATATTTTATATTATTCAGACTCTGCGCTATCATAGAAATCAAAACTGAACCAATATTAATCTTGTTTTAAATAGTGTAGATTCAAGTTCTTAATACTAGGAGTATGTTTCCTAAAATTCTCATTAGCATATTAAACTTCTACATCTAACATATTAAACTCAACTCATGTTGGTTTATTTTAAAAAGTGTTCATCAGGTTGTGTCATTGATAAATGGGGATTACTAATAAAAAATGTCAATATACCTTATAGCTTGCGTTGGAGCGCACATTAACATAACTACCAAACTCAAAATAACCCTTTCCAAATCAGTACCAGTAAATCAATACCAAAATTAAGAATAGTCCTTCAATTGACCTAACTCATTCAACATAGGATTAATTTTAATTAAACCGATTTCATCAACGTTAACATAGTCAAAATAATCTAATAAATATTCAATGTAATCTAAGAAATCACAAAAATAGCATTTTAAATTTTAAGTCATTTCTCCATCATGATATAACTTTTTTCAAAAAATACTTTCAGTTTCTATAATAATATACATGCCACAACAAATACAAGACACTTCTTAATAAATATACGGGTTAATTATCTGTTGGTCACTGAAGCGGGCTTAATGTATCAAGTTGGTCACTGGACTGAAAATAATATCAAGATGGTCATTAAAGTCACCATAAACGTCAAACAAGTACCTCGAAATATGGTTTCAAGCAGTAAAAATATTATTTATAGAGTTTTACACATTATTCTTGAATGTTACCATAACCAAGTAAAAGGTTATGATTTCTACTATTTATGTTAATATATTTAGATTTTATCAAGTTACTTATTATTTATTTTTAATTAAAACAAAAGAAATAACTATATAATAAAAAAATAATAAATAAATTTGTTAAAAATAATGATAACTCGTGAATCACATTATTAATCTAATAATATTATAATTAGGCTAATGGACGGGGTACGATATTCTCAATAATTTCAGAAATTTATGTTTTTCATATGATTTTCGAATATTAAATTGACGATTTCCTTGAATTCAATATTCGATGATGAAGATTAAAAAAATTTGTTATACTTTCTAACTATATTTGATAGATGGTCGTTATAACAGAAGTAGCTGGTAGGTGAAAATATATCAGAAGTAGCTGGCAGGTAAAAATATATCAGATTGGAATTTAATATTTTTAGATATTGTTGGTAGTTAAAAGTTGAGAAATAATAAAATACTTTCGTCGTCGGATCATATCTTATGATATTTTCACTCAACAGCTATTTGATTAGCCCATAGTATATTAATCAACTAAAAAATTCAGATATCATTAAATTGCTTACAATTATTTTTAACCGATATTATATTTAAAACTCATAAAAAATAATTAGATGACTGTAGTTTTTATTAAATTCTAGCTATCTATTTAATAAAAATGTCTAAATAAAATATTCTATCACTGTTACCTATCAAGATTTGCTCCCCTCAACTAAGGAGATGTCCAACTAAAACACCTCCGACCATCAGGGACGAAGATCATCTCCTCTGAATAACAGGTATATTCACATTTTCTTACTATTAGATTTTTATTTCGACAATTACCGTGTAATTAAATCATATTTTGGGTCCCAGAGGTGCATATGTAACCTTGCTTTTTCTAAATTAAATAACAGAGCTATTTTTTTTCATGTAACATTAAATGGGTTTGACCCATAATTGAATGCTTGCAGCTAACACCAGTAAAGTCGTTTTGTCCTGTACCAAGACCTGGAAGCAGTGATTATAAGTTAAAGTGTGTACTAATGTATTCATTTGCAAATCTAATGTATATACCTATATCACTTCTTGTAGTAGATGGTATTTAAGGCTAATGGGTCCAGTTGTTTACCTTCAGTTAATCACTGTATTAATCTCTCTCTCTCTGTCTCTCTCTCCCAACTAAACAAGACCCTCCCCTCTTGAAGCTGCTCTTTAGTTCCAACTCCCAAGCTGTGTTTTTCTTCTTCCTTTTTATGCATAAAATTGGCCTTTTGGAGTTGACATTTATTTGGATTTCTTTACCCTCTTTCTGGGATCAGATTTGAGAATTGGGGGTTTGATTTGAAGAGTTCTTGATCTGGGTTTATTGGTAAAGACATCTTTTTTATTTCTGATAAATCTTGATATTATTTTTGGGTTTGAAATTGGAATTTTTTTATGTGTGTAGTTTTGAAGATGGAGCAATCTGCTGAAAGGTCTCCAAATGGACACAGGGGTTTTAGAGTTCAAGCTCCCTTGGTAAGTCTTTTTTTTTTTTTTACCCAGATGGACAAATTCATAGATATGCAATGTTACAAGAAGTTTGGGTATGTATGAGCGGTTTTATGGTTTCCCCATATGATTTTCTTTGAATTTTTTTTTTGAAATTTGATGAAGATGTTTGCTATGATTATAGGTTAATCTGTTGTGGGTATATATGTATGTAGATTGGTTATGCACTTTGGGTTTCCACACTGATTACTTAGTTGAGCTCTCAAGTCTTAAGTCTGTGTTATGATTCAAATTGGAGTAATTTTAATTCAGCCACTTTAGATCTGTTGTTTTGCTTGGTTCAGTTCTGTTGCAAAAAATATTGACAATGATTTGGTGTTTGCTATTACCTGGGTCAAAAATCTCTTAAATGAGTTTTATCCTTGAATTTGTTTGCTTGAGAAACAATGGTATAACGTGTAACAGTAAGTGTTGTCTGTCTTATATAAAATCCTTTTTCCTACTTGAATAGTCAAACCTGTTTTTTTGTGACGGAATGATATAGGCTTTTTACATATTCAATGTGGACAATACCTACTCCACAACTTGGCTACTTGTCTCTATGTTTTACTATGATCAGAATTTTCCTTAACTAATCCACAATCTTTTATTGGTGTGTGCCTTGTTCTTCACCAATCTGTGAAAGAGTAGTTGCCATGTATGATCGAGAAACTCACCTGTAAGAATATGAGTACCCTATACTGCCGATGAGTCTATCAGTTGCACAGCCAAGTACGCAGTCCTCATCAAAAGCTGTTTTTTTTTTCCGGGGTGGGTGGGTTGTCTTTGTTTTCATTCCACGGACTATGGTTTTTATGCAATCTCTTTTCTTTGCATTCATTTTTGTACTTGCCACTTTCAAAGCTCAACCAGTCCTCATCCATCACAGACACTGATCCAAAAATAAATGCATCAGGGTCATGAACGTGTCTGAGCATAAGTCCAAGTACTTTGTTGTCTGTAAGAGTATCGAAAAGCAATGATTCTCGTCTCTCCACCTTTTTTCCTTTTTATCTCTCCTCCAACTTTATCCCGGCTAATGATTCTATCAGCTGGATAGCTACCTACTTTTAGTAAATGCAGTGATCACTACATTTATTTAACTGATTGTTTGATATACCTTTTGATATTAGTATCTCCTAATTTAAAGGACAATTTGGGATAAAGAACCTTCCAAAACAATGAAACTGAGAGTGTTACCAATCTATAGGTTCTTTGCTAACTCAATTTTTTTATGTGGCGTTTCTGTAAGTAATGGAGAATTATGCAAGTAATGGAATGCTTCGCATGAGGAGTTAACCGTGCAGTTGAAATGAATTAAAGACACTGTAGAAAGAGAGATGAGGCAGATATGAATATACTATCTCATAGAAGGAAATTGAATATTGAGATAAAAGGGACATATATATCTCTTTGCCTTCTTACTGAGTGTCATGCTAATTAGCAAAGACATGTTCCCCTTTTTCATTAAGCCTCACTCTAATATTTCTCTTGTTCTTACTCTACTGCCCCCTTCAAAGCATCCAAATTAAAGCAGAATCATATTATATATAACATCTGTATTAATGGCGCCTGGGAGGGGCAAGAAAAGTCTATACAGTGTTCCTCATCAATCCAGTCTAATAAAGATACCCAGGAACAGTAAATTAAACATAATGTTTTCTTCCCTTCGAAATTATGCAGCGACGGACGTCGATGCTCTTTAATTGCTAAATAGTGTCTTCAATCTTCATAAACACCACTTTTTACACAAATTCATCTCCACATCTTGGTCCCTCAAGAGTCAATCTATGCCATTACAGTGAGTTGTTTTTGTATCCATTGACCTTAATGCATGTCTTAACTCCTCAAGTTATTCTTTATTTATATGTTGATGATTTTCACTTCTGTTGTAATAGGATGCTTAAAAGAGAGTGAGATGCTATCATGATTAGATAGGTGTAGCGATTAACTTATGTTAGATGCCCTTTTGCTCCATTAAAATTGCGTTAAGTCATTCTCTATGAATTTCTTATAAAGCTAAAAATTCTACAGTTCTTAAAGGCTAATATTAAAGTCATTTGATAAATCTCTTTTCCACTAAAACCTCTATAGAGTAATATCCTTGATACCAAGAAATATTATTAGTATTGTTGTCTAGTTGGCGACTAGTCGATTAAGCGACGAAAGGATGTCGACTCAACATGTCGGCTAGCTGTGTCGATATTTTGGTCTCCTGGTCTACTAGTCAACTAGTCGAGCTACAGATTGAGCATTCTAACCTTTTTTCTCATTGCTGACTTCTTATTGTTTCCAGTTTCCTACAGAATGTTTGCTGTTATGTTAATAGTGTCTGGTTATGTGTTTCTTGCATTCTGCAGTTCTAATTTTTGCATTCTGCGATTTTTTGTCCTGCACCTCTGCATATTTCTGCTCTGTTTTTTTGCAACCTGTATTGTTGCATAATTCTGTACATATTATTCTTGCATAATTTTGTTGTTGCACTGCAATACTAGTAGTCTAGTACCATACTTCATTACAAATTAGATCACATCACAATATCACACAATTGTTATTTGTTAATTGTGACATATTTTACATGATTACCAGTACTTTCTTTGTTGTTATTTGTTGACTCTTTCCGCTTTCCCATCATTCTCTTCAAGTGTTTGATCTTTAATTCCTTAAATTCTGAAATATAATATTGTGAAGGTGTTAGAACTTAGAAACCTAAATTACATAATGTATATGCATTATATTAATGTATAATACATCCTCTGTCCCCTAAGTTCTTTACCTTGGGGACGGGCTATAAAATTTAGTTTTACAAATTGTTTTATATTTTTTTTACTTCTGTATAAAAATTTAATGTTTAAATATTTATACCAAAAATAAAATTTTAAAAATAAGTTACGAAACTATATTTTATATGCACCTTATAATGTGTGCCAAGTAATGCAAAAAAAAACTGTAAAGAAATGAGGGGGGCGGAGGGATTAATATATTAGAGTATTTTTTTGGCCGCCTAATCGACTAGTCAACTTGCCAGAGGTCCTTCGACTTACCGACATGAAACCATGATTATTACCATAGAATATAGATAGAGGTTTATTATGAAAAATAATTAACAAGATAGTTACTGTAGATCTCTAGTACATGAGTCTGAAATATTTATCATAAGTTTAAAAACTTAAAAATAATTGACATAATATTTACTCCATATATACATGATTGAAAGATATATCATAAAAATCAAGAATACTTGAGTTACGGGAGGATGATGGTTTGAATCTATGTGTGCATAAGTGTAACAGCCCAAATTTTCGGACTATCAACCAATTGACGAATATTGAAAGGATTATATACCTAGTCAAATAAAATTAAGAATTAAGAAAATTACTGATAGGTTTCAATGTTCGAAAGAAAATAATAACAAATATGAAATTAACTAAACTTATTTCACAAATTTATTAAACAACTAAATAAACAACGGCTCAAGACTAAACCTAAGGCCTGAGTAGCACTCACGTTAATCCCCGCTTACCCCTTATTACCTGCGGAAATGAAATAAACGAGAGTGAGCCAATGCCCAGTACGAATATAAAAATAATGCAAGTGCAAGGAGCCTGAATAATCTCGAACAATGATTAAAATAAAGGGGTTTTCTCATAAATACCTAAGTCTAAAATTATTTTTGCAAAAATACTACATCTTTTTTAAATATTTTGCAAAAATACCAAACTTTTGAAAATATTTGCAAAAATACTGTATGCAACCCGTTGCAACCACATGCAACCTTACTTTCAACCAGATGCAACCATATTTGCAACCCCTGCGAGGCCAATTAACTGAAGTTGCATCTGGTTGCATCTAGTTGCAGACCGTATTTTTGCAAATATTTTTTAAAAAGTTCATATTTTTGCAATTTTTTTCAAAAGATAGTAAAATCGCAAAAAAACTTAGAAAAAGTGGTATTTTTGATAAATTCCCTAAAATAAATTGGCACAAATAAGTACCTCAAGTCACAATAATTGAGATAAACAATGAACTACAAATAAGGCTCAAGGGTGAATAAATGACACAATGTGGGTCTCTTACACAAAACTGTACTTGCTCAACTCCAAACACCGAGCAAATACAGAACAATGATTTCTTCTTCGGATATCCACAAGAAGAAATAGAGAATGTATAAAACATTCTGCAAAACAATAACGATCATGATCTTCTCACGTCTCATACCCAAGAAACGTGCTCGTATGCTTAAATCACCGATACGAGTTGGTGTCTAGTTCACCTTTACTACGAACTCCATGTGAACATTGTCCGTGATTTACCCACACGGATCAGTTTAAGAGCCCAAACAATTACAAAAGTTGCCGACTCAGGAAACAAAATAAATACAATGACGCAATAACCATGCGAAAAGAAACAATTAATATGAGCCAAGGCAACAACAATTTAAATATATGGAGGCCAAGTGAAGAGTAGTGTACAATAATAAAAGAGATTTTTAAGGGTGTCACAATAATAAATATAATAAATATTTATTATTTAAATAAAAGGAGAGAAAGAAATAGAATCCGTACCTCGAAATTCACACACCAAACACTCACGAAAAGCCGTAATTAATCCGCTAAACTCCTGATCCCGAACCTAAATACGAAATTATAATACATTATTAAATTACATTATTTATTATTATCTCTCTAATTATCAATCTAATGCTTAACTGACTTGTGATTATATTAGACAATTAGCATACTCCTAATCGTACAATTTATTAACTAATAATTAGGGTTCAATCTTCTGATTTACTAATTCCAATAATCATGAAGAAATTAAAGATGCAGGACCGAAATAGCACATGAAGGTAGTACTATAATTATTACAGAACTATATCATATTAATCATCTTTATAAATCTACATATGTGCCTCTTATACAATAACTCACGTAATGCCATATTACTGTTGCTAATCTTTTACAAATAAATTAACATTATAATTTACAATTAATGACCCGCACCAATAATTAAGATAATTAAAATAACTAATATCAAATTAATAAACTATAATTACTACCCGACTTGCAAATCATGACCCTGAAATCAACCAGTGTATTACTTAAGCAATTCTATAGCCACTGTATTTGATTAATTAAATACATGAAAGATCACATGTTCAAGTGTACTCTAGGAATATCAGTATTAGTGAGACACCTTAGTCGCTTAGTTTTATACTTCCTCAGGCTACTAAAACATGCACAAAGATTCAGTAAGGGAATTGTGCTCCTATTAAAATAATAATATAAAGTGCGTGTAAAACAAACCTAGTAACATACTCACTCCGTCCCTTTCATTTCTTAACATTTCTTTTTCACTGCTCGACACGCATTTTAATGCGTCTATAAAACATAGTTCTATAACCTTTTTCTAAAATTTTCTTTTTCTGAATAAAAATTTAAACATCAAACTTTTATTCGGAAAAATAAAAATTTTAAAAAAAGTTATAGAATTATACTTTATAAGAGCATTAAAGTCCGTGCCACGCTCCCGTCCCCAATGTTAAGAATTAAGAGGGACGGAGGGAGTATATCATATGCACGCTCAGGTATAAATAAGAAGAAAAACAAACTTTGGCCCATGAATATATAAATAAATTATACAACGCATACATATATAAGTGTATAGAGAATTACCTCTCTTACTCCGAACTAAAACTAATGGCTAGAAAGTGAAGGAGCTCTGTTATGCCTCCATATTTCTTATCTATGTTCCTCACCTATTACGCCGCGTTCAATTTTAGAGATCTCTCGGGTCTGTTTATAAGTATTTATCCACATGGAGAAGCAATGTCCTAGGTCAAGTATAATTCTACTGTGGTTAGCCAAATCACTAAACCGTTAGTAATTTTATCCCTTTGCTTATCCTAATTAGAAATCAAAATTTAAATGCAAATTCTAATCCTAGATAAAATACTATTGCTAAATCCACTTACGGATTTTATATTATTTTTATTAAATAATACGAATATTACATTGTAGGAGTTATCTAAACGAACAAAGCAACCTTATTCATGATTTTAGAGTCTAATTAGATCTCTTTAACTAATTTATAGATACTACTAGAATTATCACTATAAAATAATAGAATCCAACATGTAAATTACAAATTTATTATTATCATAAATAATTAATTTGAGGAAAATATTGGAATATTATAATAAGTGTGTTCATTTTAAAAGAAAAGTTAAAGGAAATTGTATTAACTCAAATTATCAAGTCATTGTCAAATATAATATTAAACAAATGAACAATATAATTTTAGTCATCTTAAATTTTTACTTAACGTTATTATATATTGTTTGGTTGTATTTTTTGAGGATAATTTTCAAGTAACAAAATTTTCCGCTGTTTTTGTGTAATAAAATTTTCTTGTCTTAAAATTGCATAAAAATCATACTTGATATATCTTCAAATATTTTGTAATATATATATAAGCAATTCTATCTTCATCTTTATATTAGATAAAGAATAATCCCCAGGCGTACGACGCTCTATAATATCATTAGAACTATATTTATCTAAATTTCTAGAGCAACTGCATTTTAAAGTTTTAAAAATAGAATCTCCTTATTTACTTCTATTTTACAGGAAGGAAGGAAATATTTGTACAAGACAAGTCTCTAGAGAGAAGGAGATAATTTATGTAAGACAATTTTTATACAGAAAAAAATAATTATATAGATTCGAATAATTATATAAAACCGGTCTCTATTTTATAGAAATATAAACAATCATATTAGTCAAGTCTTTTTATATGGAACTACGGAAGGAAGTAGTTATGTAAGACAAGTCTTACAAAATTGAAACAAGTATGTAAGACAATTAAATTTCATTCATTTATTTTATCATAAAATTCTTATAATATAAAGTTTTGTAAATTTTTCACTAATAACACTACTTCTATACATTTAGTACAAATTGAGCATCTGCCCAACAACACATCAAGGCATCAATATATAAAAATAGTAGAAAGAGGATCTATACTCTTTAATATATTATAAAATTCTTATAAAAAATATAGAAAAGATGGTGTTAAGAAAATCATAGAATATTACATTGTAGAGGTTATTTTCAAATAACTAGTCCGGAGTTGGTACTGTAAATTTTTATTACAGTAAAAGGTTTTTCTTATATCAAGTAAGGTTCTACTGTACAAGAACCTGCATTGGGGAGTCATTAATTAATGTTACTCGGTAAATAATCCGCTCATTAATATTATACCTGTCTAGCAATCAGAATGAAGGACGATAGTATGCTAGGAACAAGTATCGCCATTGTGGCTGTAAGCTGTTACGTTGTATATATTCTTTCTGCTGCCTAAAATATTTTTATGAGCAAGTCATATTGTCATTTGTTCTCTAACACAGAACTTTTATCAGGTGGATTCCATTTCTTGCTACTGCAAAGTAGATGCTGGATTAAAAACTGTTGCAGGGGCAAGGAAATTTGTCCCAGGATCAAAACTTTGCATCCAGCCTGATATCATTCCTCGTGCACACAAGACAAAGAGCTCTCGCAGGGAGAGGACCAGAGTTCAGCCACCCCTCTTGCCTGGACTTCCTGATGATCTTGCTATTGCTTGTCTAATTAGAGTTCCGCGTGTCGAACACAACAAACTCCGTCTTGTATGCAAGAGGTGGAACAGGCTTCTGGCAGGAAACTTTTTCTACTCTCTTAGGAAGAGTCTTGGAATGGCTGAAGAGTGGATTTATGTTATCAAAAGAGACCGTGATGGAAGGATCTCTTGGCATGCATTTGATCCTACCTATCAGCTATGGCAGCCACTGCCACCTGTTCCAGGTGAGTACAGTGAAGCTGTTGGATTTGGTTGCGCTGTTTTAAGTGGTTGTCACCTTTACTTATTTGGAGGAAAAGATCCCATCAAGGGTTCAATGAGACGTGTCATTTTCTATAGTGCTCGAACAAATAAATGGCATAGGGGTCCAGACATGCTCCGGAAAAGGCATTTTTTTGGTTCTTGTGTCATAAATAACTGTCTTTACGTGGCTGGTGGTGAATGTGAGGGAATTCAAAGGACTCTCCGTACTGCTGAAGTTTATGATCCGAATAGGAACCGTTGGAATTCTGTTTCAGACATGAGCACTGCAATGGTTCCTTTTATTGGGGTAGTTCATGATGGAATGTGGTTCCTAAAAGGACTTGGGTCCCACAGAGAGGTTCTTAGTGAAGCATACATTCCAGGAACAAATTCATGGACGCCAATCAGTGATGCGTTGGTCGCTGGGTGGCGCAATCCGAGCATCTCTATGAATGGGAAGCTGTATGCATTAGATTGCCGTGACGGGTGCAAACTTAGGGTGTATGATGAAGCTACAAACTCTTGGAGAAGATTTATTGACAGTAAGCTCCATCTCGGTGGCTCTCGTGCTCTCGAGGCTGCTGCTCTTGTTCCTCTCAATGGAAAGCTCTGCATTATTCGGAACAACATGAGCCTCAGTTTGGTTGATGTATCGAGTCCAGACAAACGTGTTGAGAGTAATCCACAGCTTTGGGAAAATATTGCTGGGAAAGGCCACTTCAGGACTCTATTCACAAATATTTGGTCTAGTATAGCTGGTCGGAATGGACCAAAGAGTCATATTGTACATTGTCAGGTACTTCAGGCTTGAGTTCTGACGGCATGTCATTGCTGCTGTTGTACATTCCCAAAGATCTGCTGTAGCTTTTGCCTTCCGAAGAGACTTAAGAGAACAAAGACGCCAAATTGAATAGTTTTCCCTGAAAATTCAAAGCGAGATTATGATTTCTAGCGGAATTAGTTTCATGTCCAGATTCAGGTAGTATTTAGAGGACGTGCATTCACAAGGTGATGGTGAGGTTTTGCTGGTTTTGGCATATAGCTGCTGTATAATTTCTCAATATTTTCACATATGAGCAAAAATTAGCTGCAAGCATATTTTATCATCATCAGCTGAATCTGCAGTAGTATGCCTTTTGGCATCTTAGGCAAAAATAAAGATTCTTACAACTTTGTGAATACACAAGCGTTTAGACCATGGATTACATTTTTGTGGAATGGATATTGATAAAATGTCACTTTTAATTGTGTGCCCTGGCTAGAAGCTATTCAGTTTGTTCATTGTTGTTTGGTAAATTTCATTATCACATTGTCAAGTTCAACACTTGTACACTTGTAGGATATTCTGTGTCTGCTTTAATTCTTACTGGGACCGAAAGTAATAAGCCAAACTAAACTATTGGAGCGTTTGGACTGTGGGTGGTAGCGGCAATTGGGAATGAGAATGAGGGATATGAGATGGAGGGTATGGGAATGGATATTTCATGATATATCCATTAAGGGGGACCAAATACCCATTAAGGGGTTTTTTGGTTAATGGTTAATGAGCCTATGTATTGGTGTTTGGATTAGCCATTTTGTGGTATGGAATAGGAACCCCATAGCCCCTTGGTGAGTCCTTCCACACCCGTCGGATATCCATTCTCATACCCTTCACCCTTAATTCTCATTCTCATCTACCATCCAAACACCCCTTAAATGGGAATGATATTCCCATTTCATACAATAAATTTGCTAATCCAAACAAGTTTGATTCCGGTTAACTGGGCTTATTAACCATCATCCAAACATCCCCGGTATGTTTTAGGATTTAGGAGTAGGGTCTGAATAGATGTACATGGAAATTTGCAGTTGCTTCTCAAGCAGGGAGAATTAATGCCATAAATATGAAAGAAATTCATTTGAAATGTCACAAAATTTTTTGATTATGGTTGAAAAATCATGTATACTATTTTTCTGAGTTAACTGCAGAAGTTCTCATTCACAAAGCGAAATAAAATTTATACAGAGAAACTTAAATCTGTGTGTTATGTCCCAGAACTTTGCATAGTACAAGCATTGTTAGTCCCTTTATCCTCATTATCATGTCTGAAAAATAAGCTCCACTCTCTGGTAATATTCATGCTCCCCTGCTAATCATTTCGCGATATCGCCTCAGTGATTCTTCGCGCTGAAGTCGCAGCTGCTTTCGGAAGTTGTTGATAAAATCGTCCGCCATTTTGTTTATGTCCTGTGTATCATCATCTCCCACTTTCACCTGCATTGTTTCTTTTCTCCCCCTATCATTCTTGTTCACTTCATTTCTTGAGCAGGAAGCCTCTTGATTGTTTTTCATCATTATTGCAAATAACACTTGTTGTTGAATATGAGAATGAGGAAATGCAGTAATGTTGATATATATAGGCAATCTAACACTTGAGATCCCGAGCGATGTGAATAAAAAATGCAGTGGAAAGAAGAAAGAAACTAGTATTGGTTGACAAGAAATATGTTAGATTTGTTAGACGAGTACAAGACGAGAGAAGTTAAATGAAATGGCTATTATATGTCAAATTTGGTTGCTGTTTATTATCTTAATTTGAGCACGTTGATTGATGAAGAAACATAAAAAATGCGCAGCTTCTAGAAAATATGAGCAACATAATAGATGAATAAACTTGTTTTTGTTTTCTTCTGTTTGGTTCCAGATAGAAGGCGTTTCGAAGCTGAGGAAACAACAAATCCAGAAGACTTTCAACACAGAAAATAGAATGTACAGTAGTATATGTATCTTTTGGAGCGTGTATGTAGCAACATACCTGTAGAAATCGACAGCAAAACTTTGCAACACAATCGGAAAGAATCAGCGGTTACAGAACAATCATTATCCTTTAAAGAGTGAGATTAGTGTCATCTTATTCATCGAATTTGGAGACAAACGACCTTTTATTATTATTATTATTATTATTATTATTATTATTATTATTATTATTATCAACAACTACTATATTAGAGGCAAGCTAGAGAATCCTACCCATCTCTTTTGCTCATGACCAACCTAACGATTCTTCGAAATAAATCATGTTAAGTTTATCTGGACCAATAAAGTTAACCACTGTATAGCACATTTATTGTTTGCAAGCGGAGAAGATGAACAATAATTGCTGAAGAACACAATAGAAACAACTTTAAAATGATATGTATGAAAGTGTAGAACATTTCACAAACTACATAAAGAGATAAACATGCAGTGATTTCCAGTTGTGTGCTTGTAACTGCGTAACTATCATGTATTACACTGTATATGTGAGAGTTGGTGTGTAAACAGATTTAAAAAAATTAATAAATAGGAATAATGGTGACCATTAGATTAAACAAAATGAATGGCTAAGATGTTGGTTTTCAATACTACAGTATTTTTGTGATCTACAAGGAACTTTGCTCAGTTTGAGTTGTGGTTGAGACTTTTTATGTCTGAATCATTTCAAGTAGAGGAGAATTATTGGACTCTTTTTCTCTTAGCACCACCTCTCTCTTAAACTTCATTGGCGACCTGGCTTCCATCGTGTTTATCCGTGAAAAATCTCAAACTCTTTTATTTGATTTGTTTTTTTTTTCAATAATCTTCTTCTTCGTGAAAGGATTTCTATCCTTTTGATTAGATTTGCTTTGTTTTTCTAGATCTACATCATCAAAGAGTTTCTGGTAATTTTGTTTCCGATTCAAGCGGACCTTATCGGATTTGAGAGTTAATCATTTATCTTGTGATTTCGACGATCAGATCTAAGTTTTTTGATTTTCATTTGTTTTCAGTTTGCTTTTATTTTAGTTTTCAACTTATATTTTCATGTTGTTTTATGTCTTTTTTGAGAGGTTTGTTTTCGATGATGTCTTGATTTAATGATAAAATTTTGAATGAAATCGCAGTTCTGGCTAATAGCTCAACTGATTGCTCCATCGGGACGAAGAGAGTTCCAGTGATTCAATGTAGAAAGCATGAAGTGAGTATTTGTATTCGTGTGTGTGTGTATAACCTTCAAAATATCATTTAACTATCTCGAGAACAGACGTTTACAATTTGTTATTTATTTGCCTCGATCACTGGTGCGGATGTTTTATGAGTTTTTATTATTTGATTAATATTTTTGTTAAAAAAGGATTGGAATCGTCTTCTAAATTAAACTAAAAGAGACATGTTATTGGTTTGGTTCACTTCCACTGCTTTTTTTTTCTACAGTAAAACCTCTATAAATTAATATTCGATAAAATTAATAATTTGTCCAGTCCCAACTAGAGACCAGTATAAAATTGGACCCTAATCGATAAAAGAATAAGATAATATTTTTTTTGAAATTCCAGTGTATATATATTGGTCCCAACGAAACTATAAACTAATAATTACTGAAAGATTTCATATATATGCTGTATGTGTGTGATACACTTCAAAAATCTAATATTGTATAGTAAAAAATAATCTATAATCACTTGTTTAAAGAGCCATAGTTGATGTGATTTTAAAAATTTTCAATGGATATTTTATAGTGATCAATTTCTAACCATGTTTAATGTACTACATTTGGTACCATGAACCAATTTTTTGCTACCATGAACTAAATTTTTTGTGATGAACTAACTTTTTATACTTCAAACACAATGAACTCGACAAATTTAATGAAAAAACAATGAACTTGACAAGTTCAATGAATTTGTAAATGTAAATTCATCTCTAACAAATATACGTTATACCTAGTATATTAGATTTGAAAATTTAAAAGTCATATGCAAAATCTCTTTAAATTAATAAATTATTAATTTATCGATATAATAATAACTCGCTAAATTAATATATTATATATCCTGGTCCCGACCTTATTAATTAATAGAGGTTTTCCTGTATTGATTTCCTAAATCTGTTTGGATCATCGAGTAAAGTCCAATAAGGTGTCGAGGGTTTTGATTGTACAGACAAGCAAGGCATGCAGCTAGTTATCAATTGTCATAAAGTCTGGAGCCATTGTGTGTTCTTGTTTCCAGTGATGTCTTATGAGTTGGAACTTGGAAAGCTTTCTTTGCTAGCAGCTGCAATTGCAGTCGCCGAATGGTGAGCTAAATGATAGAATAGTTAAGTTACAAGCTCTCCCCCATTTAAGAGCCCATGTTGCAGAACCAAAGATTGCTAGAGGTTGCTACCGCCTTATATAAATCCATCTTTTTTCAACTTTGAGAAGGGACAATTTAAATGAGTTGTACAATCATTTTAATGTAAGTTATAAATTTTTGGCAAGATTACAAATAGATGAAATGTAGTACAACGATACGAGATAATTAGGTCCGAAGACACGAGTACTAACATAATAAATACAAACGTACACATACGAAAGTGAGATCAAACACTAAATGGGGAGATGAGAAGAAACACAGATAACACAAGGCCAAGAGCCATTTCTATTCCCAGCCATTTCCTTTCCATTCCACCGTCGCTCTTTATTGCTGAACTACCAGATCCATCACTTGTGCCGTTTTCTTTACCTTTAATCATACATACTTGTTAGAGCAATATAAATTCTGCTGTATCCTTTATACTCTCAAGCCAAAGAAAAGAAGAGCAAAGGAAAAACTATGATATAGGAGTTGTTAAAATATAATAGTTCTGGTGTGCATGATAGTTCAAAATCTCTTGGATTTTCATCAAATTCATCATTTCATAAAGTCAAAAAATATTCAAAATTTGAATACGGTTAGATTTTAATATATTTTAAATAATCCCAAGTGAATATCACCATATTTGCATATTTTAAAATTTTTAATTGAATATCAACAAATTTTTATGCATAATCAGAAACTATGATCGATGATTTTTTTTAGGATAATTGATAATTCTAATTAAATATCTCGAGGTTTTATTACAATAAATATAAATTGAATATATCTGGATTTCATGAGTGAACGGGGAATGCCTAAAAATTTCAATCATGCACTCACACGAACTACTAAAAAAATTGAAGTTAGTTGTTTGGGAAGGATAAAATCAAATCATTAAAGTCTGGTAAAAACTAAAAGCAGTATGACAAACTTACCAGTTGGGGTCGAAATGCTCCCATTGTTGTTCTTGGCAAAATCCTCAAATATTTTGGCATCTGGTGACCCAGGCTTTAACTGCAACAGAGCTGCATGCATTTCCCATCACCCACTAATTAATACATGTTCATTCCAGAGGAATATTTACAGTATATATTCGAATACACACAATTTTTTTTCCAGAATCCACCGCGTTTAAATCAATATACAAATCCATCAAATACAAATACGCCACGAACAGTGGTGGAGCCGGGATTTATAATCACAGGGCTAACTTCTATTTAAAAAGATCAAGGATGAGAAAAAAAAACATTTCAATTCACTAGTATTAACATCATTCGAATCCATTACATATAACATAAAAACAAGTCTAATCCATAACTCAAATTCTATTCACATGAATATGCAATTACTTTAGCATGTTCTTTATGTTACTTTTTGGCACGTATTCTGAGGTTCCAATAAAATATGATTTCATAAAAAAAAATAATTTTTTGTCTTGAATAAAAGTTTGACATTTAAACTTTTATCCAAAAAAAATAAATTAAAAAAACGTTATGAACTATAATTTATAAGAGTCTCAAAATACGTGCAAACGGTGAACCTAAACCAATCTCAAAATACGTGCAAACAGTGAACCTAAACTAGTCTCAATATGTACAAACAGTGAACCTAAACCACTTGCTGGGACGGAGGGAGTAAAACTTAAAAGTAGTACTTACAAGGGCACTGATCAACCTCAGAGGGTGCATTACAGCGAGTGGGAAGACCCAAAGCAAGAGTAGCATTGAGCTCCAGTCCGGGGCCTAGACTGTTCCTATCTTTAATCAGAACACAAAGGCAGACCTTGCTCTTCTGCAGCACCTGTTTCAGACCAGTGCAACAATCCAACGGAGGACTTTTTTGTTGGCCTTGAGCATATGCAAGACAAGGGAGAAGAGCTTCTAATTGACTCCCACATTGGTTTCTGTCTTTCTCCATATCTGCAGCTCCAAGCCCCGCAAAATTCATCACCACTAACACTGCCAAAATCGTGGCCACGGACATGTCTGAATTTGATGCCATTACTGTAGTGTACTAGCTAGTGTGTGTTGTATGTGTGAAATGCAGGATGGTTTTGAGGTTTTTATGCTTGTGGTTGTGGGGGTTGATGGAATTAATTTCGAATCTTGTTGGTATTAGTAATTAATTAATGTAGTATTGCGTGTAATCAAACCAGTTTATGGAGTGTAACATCTCATGGTTTGACAGCGAACCAACTAATTGTTAGTTATTTGTTATATTCATTCATTGAATCGATCCAGAGATTACTACATTTATTTTACTAGCATTTGTTATACTCATTCTACTCCCTCCGTCTTATAATACTTTTCATATTTCCCTTTATCACGCTTGCCAACACATACTTTTGATTGTTAATATATTTAATGTCTTTAATTTCGTATTAGTATTAAATATAAAAATTTCACCGTATTAAAGTACTCATAAATACGAATTCAACAAGAACACTCATGAATATATATATATATATATATATATATATATATATATATATATATATATATATATATATATATATATCGTCATAAGACTTTCACATCAATAAATTATACCGAAATATAATACCGAAAGAATTGGAAGAGTTTCTTTCATACATGAAAAATTTTCATTAAATTATAGGGCATGTCAAAAAGTCCCACAAGAAATTAGATTAAAATTTTGATGTAAAAAAAAACACTCGAAAAAAAAGCAAAATCCGCGGAACTAAGAAGAAAGGAAAACTTTCATATGAAATTTAAATTTCCTTATGTAATTGGGTTATATCTAATGAATTTTTCGTTACGTAGTTGGGGTTACATCGAAACAAACTAGGCTGATGACTTTGTTTCGGTGACTGATATATTCTTTTGTGCTTGATTCTTTGTTTTTTTTTTCTCCCCCTCTTTATTTCCAGTCATTAAAGTTTAATTGACTAAATTTCCAAAGCCATCTCTGCATGATCTTTGGTTAGTCGGTAGATTTTTTTTTGAATGAAAGTTCTCCTTTATTTTTAGTTCCGTGGATTTTGCTTTTCTTTCGAGTGTCATTTTTTTAGACATCGAAAATTTTATCTAATTTCTTGAGGAACATTTCAAAATGCCCTCTAGTTAAATGAAGGATTTTCATGTATGAAAGGAAACTCTTTCTATACTTTTGATATTGTATTTCAGTACAATTCAGTGACGTGAAAGTCTTATGACAAGGAAAAAGAGAGCATCTAGGATTTTTAACTTATATCATTAAATATAATATTTACTTCCTTTCATTGATATTCACTTTTCTCTAAAATAATAATAAGATATAAATTTGAAAGTACATAAATAGGATGAAGTTGTCGTTTCAAATATTAACTTATTAAAAGTCGTATATTATTTTATTTTATTTTTGAAATAATATTATATTAATTTTTTAGAAATGATTTAAAAGCACAGTCGAAGAAGCTGCAAACAATCAAAGAGCAATTGACTGGAGTTGAATCTTTGAGCATAAATATGTAAACAATTCGTTTTGAGCACCTCGTGACGGCTTAACGCAACCCGTGAGCATAAGTAGACACAAATATGAGTCGAGACACGGCTCTCTTTCGCAAATTCTCATCTAAAATATTGGGTATGATTAGTTCTGAACTGCATTTTATTTCTTTTATTTTTGTTTACTGAACCAATCTAGTTTAACTTTATCAATAAGTCACATAAACAGCCTTGAATTAGCATTATATCAAATTTCCTTAGTTTGTCATTTGTAGATTTGTAACGTGTTTGCTTGGACAATAATTGATCTATTGTGATCTGTGACAGTACTGTTCAGTAGTTCAGACATACTCCGTTCGCTCAATCTGATTGGTTATTTTTCTGATCGAATTAATTTAAATAAAATTGATTTCTCAAATTATATTTCACGAGCAATATGTATAATAAATATGTATACTTTGAATCACAGTATTAACTATTAATATTCGTGGATAAAAAAATTGAGAAGCCAATTTAATTAACTGATTTTCTAGTGTGTAGCCATGAACACACATTAACAACAATTTTTTAGGTAGGTTTTGCATTCTTATCGGTTCCGATCTTATTGATAACAATGACCTCCCGCATGTAAAAAATTCACACCAATTAAAATCCTCCACCTAAGTTAAAATTTGTTGTTAGTGTGTGCTCATTGGCACACATTAAAAAGATGCTTTAATTAAATATGAAACAAATATATACAAGTATATTTATAATTTTTAGGATCATAAACGAACCGAACCGAGTCGAGTTTAGTTTTTGCTATCGAGTTCAAATTTGAGGTTTTGCTAAACGAGTCGAGTTCGATCATTAAGTTTATCAAACAAATTTTGTTGTTCGAACTCGAGTTTGTTAAGAACCGATTCGTGTTCGAGTAGTTCGCGAACAATTCGAATCGATTCGGGTTCGAGTTGAGTAGTTCGTGAAAATTTATTTATTATTTTTAAAAAATAATGTCAATATCTAATTATTTAATGATATGGGAAAATATCGACTGAAATCAAAATTACATTTCATTATCCATATTTTTACAAACTAAAAATTTAAAATCATATATATTTTATATTTAACGAGTTGAGTCGAGTCAAGTTCGAATCGAACACTAATAATACTCGACTAGGCTCAAGTTTTTTAACAAACAAATTTTTTGTCCAAACTCGAGCTCGATAAAAAACCGAACTGAGTTCAGTTTTAAACGAGTCGAGTCGAGTTTGTTCGTGAACAACTTGACTCGTTTATAATTCTAATAATTTTCATTTTCAAGCTCTATATAAACTTATTTCATTAAATTGGGGGCTGTTTGGCCGGGTTTATAAACCAAACTTCTAAGTTCACATATAGTTTTGCGTATCGTTTATATAACGAATTTATAAGTGTGATAATCATAATTTTTGACTTATATTTATTTTTGAAATTTGAGTTTACAAATATTGATATGGTCGCTTTAAAGATAATTTATAATTATTTATTATTATATAAATAATTTTTGAACCTGAATCTTGATAACTAGTAGTAGATTCACAATTAGGATTTTAAAACTCCGGTAACATCATATTACCCCACTCTCTTATTTATTTTTTTGTGAGTGATCAAGATTTTTTGAAATTTTGATTCTTTTCCACATACCATGTCATTGAAATTTATCTAGCCTTTTCCCACAGAAGTCATCCATCTTTTAAAATTTATTATAACTTCAATCCCTATCCAAGTTGAATGTTTTCTAATATTTTGAAAGCTCTCTGAATTTTCTATAGCTTTCCTTCTTGATATTTTTCTAAATTGTGTTTCGAATTATTTTCAAAATCACAAAACTTATTCAAAATTTCACTTTGTATTTTAATATAATGGACATTTTCGATTCGTTATCAGTCCATTTTTAACGAGACGTGTCTTTCGGATATTTTTTTTTTTTGCATTTTCTACCATCTTTGTATTCTAAAATTTTCTTGAAACACCATTTAAAAGGTCAAAATGATCAGTTTCAACTTTGATAAACAATGTTTTACGAAAAAGTTTAAACATGAAAATTTTAGGAAACGAAAATTTTCAAAAAGATATTTTTCATTTAAACTGAGCTTATAACAAATCGCTTATATAAATACAAAGTAGAAAATTGAAATCTTCAATTCAAAAATAAATTTGAATTCCGTATGGATAAAAAGATTTCCTATGTTACACGATCATTAATATTTAAGATTCTTATTCAACGAGACATGATTTTTGAAAAATAAACATCCAAGAGAGAATCCTAGAAATGTGTGAATGTCTCTAGATTTTTCTAGTACATGTCTTTTGATTTCAAGTCCATATAATTTAAAGAATTTTTGGCGTTTTAAGATCCTTATAACCTTCATATATTGTATCTATAAATAGGAATTAAGACTTTTTTTTTATAATAAAAAGTCATACAACATCTATACCAATGATCGAATTAAACAAATAATAAATTGTTATCGCATTTTCTCATGAATAGACAGTTAAATGATTTTTTTGAAGATAATGTATATACAAATATAAGCACCCGTTTCATATCTCGTTAAATTACTGGTACTTTCTTCATCATGCCTCGATGGAGCTATCGACCTAAACTGCGATTTCACACAAAATTTCATCACCAAATCAAGACCATCTCTCACAAGTTGAGTTTGTTAAGAGTTTGTAGACACAACGAAGATCTAATACAAAACTCTCTTTCCTCTCATATTTCTTTCTTATCTTATCTAAAAAATTTCTTACTTATCATATACTCCTTATGTCCCGTAACAAGAGTCCTTCTGATTTTTTACACGTAATTTGAGATATAGAAAAACATATTTTTATATGCTTTTCAAAAAAAATAAATATTTTTTATATATTATTTGTCTAATTTTCTTTTTTTTAATAAAAAATTAATCTTTATATAAAATAATACTATATCGAAAATAATATGTATATCGGACTAATCTTTACCCAAATAGTAAACCTGGCTTGGAAGTAAATGAGAAATGAGAAATGAGAATGAACCCCGGATACACACCAGTCACCACGCGGGAGGTTTAAACCTGGCGATCAATCATGAACAACCACGCCTCCACACACCACAATCGCCTCGTTATTAACACCGCAATTGCATCAAGAATCTTACTATTAACCCTAATTATCTTCTGGCGATCTCTTGTCTCTCCCTACGATACATCTGCTTCCATAAACCCTAATTGCCTTTCTTCACCAAAAACTCAATCAATTCCCATCAAATTCCCCTACGTAGCTTCCTTAATTGAAAACAGCATTGTCTGGGACAGCGTGTACTTTGTTCGTATCGCGCAATGCGGATATGAATACGAGCAGACCTATGCTTTCTGGCCCTTGCTTCCTTTCTGCATTTTCGTTTTCTCCAAAACTGGTGCGTTTCGTTACTTATAATTCTACTTAATTTGAGTTTGCGATGGTTTTAGACTAGCTCGATTTTTTATTGTCCCGAAATGTGTGATCTTCTTACTTTCGGCTGTGGTTATTGTTATGATTCTGGTAGCAATGATTTATGACAACAAAAGGATTAAAAATTGACTGGGGATCAGAAATTTACAACCTATAAACAAAGAGACCTAATTTAATATCAAAAAATGTTTTCGTTATCAAGTCTTACGAGGTACAACCTTAAGTGAGAAATAAAACCCTGCCCACAGTTAAGCATATTATAGATAAACTAAATAACTTCAGCCTACTTAACAATATATATTTGAATACTTGATGTATATTAACTAAATAATAAAAAATTCAGATATCTCATTGCCTAATGAGCTATCGGTCACTGTTGAAGACTTGCCATCTTAAATATTGACGTTATGAAGTTGTATTGATATTGTTACATGCTTGTGTGACTTGCAGTTTTTGCTCCCTTGGTTCCGCTTGTTGGATACAGGGCTGTGCTAGGCTTATCTGGTTATGTGCTTAATAACATAGCATTTGTCTTTGCGGCAGTGTATTTCCATAGGTGAGTCATGAGTTGGTTGTTACTATATCCTACATGACTCCAGGTGTATGCGTGTCTACAACTATCTATATTGTCTATAATTGTTTGACAATTATATAAAGCCTAGTAATTTAGTTGCTTATAGCTCATGCTCAGGCAGTAGTTATATGCTTATATGAGTTACAGACTTACAGTTAGTGGGTCTATCAATTATGTGTAAAATACTTTGGACCTTTGCCGTCTTTCAATGGAAATAATAAACTATGTGGGTAAATACTTCAATTGATGTTTGCGTCACTGGCGAACAGATGTAATGTCTACATCAAAGTTGAAGAATAAGATATACTCCCTCTGTTATGAATTACTCCCTCTGTTTTTTTTATATGACGCTTTGACTTTTGGCACACACTTTTAAGTGCTTTGACCGGGTAGTTAAAAATATTATTTTTTGAATTTTCTTTTTCTGAATAAAAATTTTGATTATATACTATTATTCAGAAAAAAAATTTTAAAAAATAATATTTTTAACTACCCGGTCAAAGCACTTAAATGTGTGCGCCAAAAGTGAAAGCGTCATATAAAAAAAACAGAGGGAGTAACGGTCGTTTAAGGTTTTTACACGATTCTTAAGGAAAAACAACTTTTCAGGTGGCTATAATTAATGCTAAATAAATTCTCTTTTATGCCGCTGTCATTGAATATAGTCTTTATATAGTTACTTGAATTAATGCGAAATTAAAACATTAAATAGGGGCAATACAGGAAGTGTAAGTAGTGTTTGGTATTGAAGAATGAGAACGACTATCATTAAATTACAAGTTGAGTTTTCTAAAACGTCCATTAAATCCAAACAGAGGGAGCACAAAATTAGATTTAGAAGTTTGGAGAAATCTAATCAGAGAGTTGAGGTTTGAGCCGTTTGGGTGAGCTTAAAATAAGTGCTTCTTGATTAAAGTAAAAAAAGTGAAGTAGAAGTTAGAAGCAAATTAAGACTTATAAGTGATTAGAGTGTTTGGGAAAGAAGCATAAGCTTTCAGAGAAAAGCTAGCATTTGTAACTTCTAAAAAGTGCTTCTGCTTTTTTACACAATCGGGCCAAGAAAAGCAGAAGACAACTTCTCCTTTGGAAAATAAGTACTTCTGCTTTGCCAAACAGACACTATAAATTTAGCATTCAGTTTCTAGAGAAATATAGTTTTTTTTATAATTGTGTGCTTTCTCTTTATGGCCTCATGTATTGGATAATATTGTTTTGTGTATGATTTTGTATACTTAGATTGCAAATTTTCCATTAAGTTGAGTAGTGTGCTACTCTCTTTTTAACAGGTTGTCAGTTATTGTGTTGAAGGATAAAAGGACAGCACTGAGGGCCTCAATATTGTTTTGCTTCAATCCAGCTTCCATATTTTTCTCATCAATGTATACTCCTCCCTTTATTCAATATTTAATGTGGAAGTTGAAAATGAATGTTGATCGCTGCTTAGCTCTGTTATGTGCAGATATTCTGAGAGTTTATATGCCCTATTATCAATTGGAGGAATATGTCACCTTATGTCTGGTGCAAAGAATAAGTCTACACTTTGGTTTGCTCTCTCTGTATTAGCAAGGTCAAATGGGGTGCTTAATGCAGGCTATATTGGTTTCCAGACAATGCATCAAGCTTACGATGCTGCCTACTACAAAAGGCGGGTTTATGTAAGCCATTGACTGAAGCTGCTTGTCATAATTGAAATTGAAAATTTCTACATTGTCACTGGAACTTCTCAGTTCTCAAATTCTCATTTTAGTTCAAGTAGGCCATGCCTTTTATCTTAATTACACTATGTTAACTGTGTAAAGTTAGCTTTTTGTTATAATAAGTTTTCTAATTGATCATTGACATTCTTATAAATTTATCTACCTCTCTACTAGATGGCAGTACAAATTCTTCTTGCAGGAGCATTGCGTTGTTTATGCATATGTCTACCATTGTTCATTTTCCAAGCATATGGATATGTTAATATATGCCATGGTCGTTCCACAGATGAATTAAGGCCTTGGTGCAAGGCTAGAGTTCCTATGGTGTACAATTTTATTCAAAGTTATTATTGGTATGTCTCTTTTTTGCTTCTGTATTCCCTTTATCAGCAATTCTCAGATGTATTATGACAGCTAAAAAGGTAAAACTGGGTAAATTGTGTAACTATAGAATTATCATTCTATAAAATCCTTCTTCAACTCATTTCTATTTCCATGAGAAGTTTCCTGCTAACATCTAAAGTTCACTATATGATTGTGAAAGAATATACATTTAAAAGTGTGCTTCTTTTTCCTTTGTAATCTTAGAAGTACATATACTTTTGTATTAACCTTTGTGTTGCTAATATGAACTTACATATATTTTTTCATTCATTGCAGGGGAGTAGGGTTTCTAAAATATTTTAAACCAAACCAATTACCAAACTTCCTACTTGCCTTCCCGATATTGTCACTAGCAGCAAGTTCAATAATTTATTATGCGAAACTAAGATATGTTGTTTTCATCACACTTGGTTTCCGAGGTCACAAATCAACTCCTCTGGATAAAACTTCTTCTCCATTGCTCCTCTACATGGAGGCGGACACAATACCAAAAGAAACTAATCTTACAGGTGGAAATACGTCTAAAATTGCCCAAGGTACTAGGTAGTTTCATACACAAATAAAGCTATGGTCACATGTTCATCATTCTTCTTTACCCAAGGCACAACGGCTCCAATACTTGTATCTATAGGTCGAGACCTGACCAGTTAATCCAATTCGTTCCAAAAATTGTGCGACATGATTAATCATTCCTTTCCCAGCTGACATGGATTCTTAACTGCAATTCATTCTATATGCAGGGATATACAAATTCTATTTTTATATAATCGTATAAATTTCATTTTTGCTCCTTAAGCTTCTTCAATGAATGTGTAATGATGGAAAATTTTAGCTAAATATTTTTTATAGGAGTGAAAAACAGTCAGAGAATTATATATTTAGGGAAATGTTAGGGTAGAGTCAGTAAACTGGCAGAAAATTAAGGTGACAGGACTAGGGGATAACAGGTGTGAAATCTTGAGAACAAAAGCTTGTTAAGATAGCTTAGCAAAAAAAAGAAGTTTGTTAAGATATAGAGACTGAACAATAAATTCTACTGAGAAATGTAGAACTTATGATAGTACACAAGTCATGGAAAAGTTTTGGTAACCTGGAAGAGGATACTTATGGCTTTGAGTGTTGGTACAAAGGAATTTAAAAATGCAATAGTGAATAGGTCAGAATAGAAGAAATATTAAATAGGTTTAACAAGAAATGTGTGTGTGTGTGTGTGTGGGGGGGGGGGGGGGGGGTAGGAAGTGCACAATTCTGCTCTCACCCTGAGGCCTGAGTCCCCTTCCGTTTATTACTCAAAGAATAAGAAAAGTACATTTTACAATATACACTTGGTATCCTCACATGAAAGTTGCATTAGTCATATTTATACTCAAGTCACAGCAACCCTTCCCGACAGAGTGACAATAAGGTGGATTTAGGAACAGTATGGAGGAAGCTAGACAAATTACATAGGGAGAGTTTTTACTAAAATATGTTATGACTTATTTGCTGTGTTTAGCCATAAATTTAGGCTATGTGGCCTTTCTTTCCTTGATCCTTTGTTATAAAAGCGCTAAGTTGCAATGCAGAGAGACTAAACTGCCCTTATTAAAGAAAACAATAAAACTAGAATGCTGATCACGTGAATCTCATTTTCGTAGATTAATAAAAAATTATTCACATACAGGTAATAATAGAAAGCATCAAAAGGTGGCAATGTGTAATGTTCAATACAGAATTTTTGACAGTTTAAGTATTGTCAAGATGTTGCAAGGATCGGTCTGTTTAATGGCTGCACCGGTTTAGAAATCAATTTTTTTTTAACATGTTCACTTGCTGCCACATACAGATAATTGTTTCATTTGATTCTGTGGTTTCTAACAGAAGATCAAACCCTTCGTCGGAGAAGACAAACCATCAGGGATGAGGATCTTGTCAAGCTTCCATCTGAAGCTTGTTCATTAGACAGGGAAGAATATTTGACACTGACTCTTCTTCCCTTTGTTTTGCATTTGGGATTTCTGGCAGGCGTTGCATTCCTGGTGATGCATGTGCAGGTCAGTTATAATCTTTGCCTCCCTTATAGTTTATTATGTTCTTTTACGTGAATAAAAAGCTTTCTGTCGGTGAGTGGTTAGTGGTATTCCAAGGTGATTTAATACCTGAAAGAAAGATATTCTTATGCCATATTCAGGAACGATGAAACCCTACCCTTGGGGGGAAATATATTACATTTCATAATATCCCATTTAGTGTACCGAGTGCTGAGTGCTGACTCACCTAAGGTGAGTTATCATTCAATTAGCATCTCTGCATGAGAAAATTAGTTTACATTTACGTGTGTTTCGTTCAACTTAAGTTGAACGATAAGCTAGACCTGAGAACTATACACTAGATATGCAACATGCTCAGTGTTATGTTTTTCTTAATTATTTGCTTGTTATACCCACTTTTTTCTAGTCTTGGTCTCCTTCCAAGTCAAATATGCAGTTGGGTGGATACGTGGATCAATACAATATGCAAGTAATATGGATTTGAAAATGGGTATTGAGTCTGGTTTAAGCATTGGTTCTCTCTTGAGCGCGACCCTGTATGTATATTAGAAAAAGTTATATGCATACAACTATTTTATTGGAGACCTCGGAGACCATATGTGTTTTGCGATCAGAACATGTTTACATGATAATATATTTTGCAATGTTTTGCAGAACATATATGGTCTCTGAGGTCTGTAATACAAAAGTGGTCTCCATAGATCCTGACCCTATATTTGTAATCTATAAGGTTTACATAATAATTAGTAGTATCAAGGCGCCACTATCAAAAGGAGAGGCGAGGCTTGTTGTCTTGCCTGAACGAGGCAAGGTGACTTTGAAGAGGCGATCAGCTTTGTGGCTTGTCTCGTATTATTGTTCAGCTTATACTATTTAATTTTATGATTGGCATGGCAACCCTGTTGGAATTCAAGTCAATTACTCCTTTATAGTCTGATACCCGTGCATGACAATCTACAGGTTGCAACTCGTTTCTTGTCTGCTAACCCTCCTCTTTACTGGTTTGCTTCCTCCTTGCCTGCGTTATCTGAATATGGCAAAAGATGGGGATATCTGATTTGGGCTTACTGCGTAGCTTACATCCTTCTTGGCAGTTTGCTCTTCTCAAACTTCTATCCTTTTACTTGAGGAGCTCAGAAGTGTTATTGTATTTCTTCTAATGATAACTTTTATCTGGCTAAATGAGTATTGCAAGTTTTATTGAGAGGGCTTAGAAGCACGACAGTGCCACAAAGTTATCAGAATTTTTTTGAAATTAATGGCAGAAAAAGAATGGTGAACTCGTACAATTTTGGCATTTTTGAGGCTTACTTTCTGTTGGAATCTGATTGCCAACTCTTCGTTATCGTAGTTCGTGAACTTGAACATCTGTTAATTTTTGCCTATAATATTGTTTCCAAGCATCGTTGTTCGAGTTTCAAGTTCTTTTATTCTTTGCTGTTCAACATTGTGATTAGTTTACAGCATTTTGTACTCCAGTCAATTTTATTGCGTTAACTTTATTGAGTTCTAGGCTTATTTTTTTGGCAATGACATTCAACAATCATTGGCCAGGACAGCAGCAGACGCCTTTTGTTAAAGATTGAGGTCTGTTAATTTCTGAAATTATGGAAGAAGATTTGACAATTTTTTTGATTTTCATGGATTCGGTTTTTGTATCTTCCCAGTAATATATATAATCCGTACTTAGCCTGGGACCGGATTATTAACATTGCTGAATATATATAATCTGTACTTGTTGTAATAGTAGTTAATTTTGATCAAATCTATTAAATTTTTTATTAAATGAATCTGATCTTAATGCAACAATTTGTGATGTTCTTTTGCTTGTTATATAGTGAGATTTGAGATTGATCAAATTTTATATACAAATGTTTAATGTTCTTTTGCTTGTTATATAGTGAGATTTGAGATTGATCAAATTTTATATACAAATTTTAAACAAGCATCGGCAATCAGTTTGTAGTGCTTCATTCGGATTGAATGGAAAACGGTTTTTATTTTGCTATATTGGTATTGGATGAGTTTATATAAGTGTATTGATAACAGCAATTTTTTTTTTTTTTTGGTCACAAAATACTTTCTCGTAGGCAGAAGTTCATTTCGTTTAAGAAAGTTTACCATCTAACCCTCGGACATGCAAAGATGATCAGGGACATTTAAACAATAAATCTTTAATGTTCGATAAGAAAACACCCATAAGAGATCATGCTATCATCCTTTCTTCCACTCGCGAATCCTGAAAAGTACAATGCAAATAAAAAACACAATAAGTTCATACAGTCTAAAAAATAATAATAAAGCTATCTAAAACGAAAGAGAAAAAGAATTATAAAACTCAATAAAAAGGATAAGAATATAATAAGATAAAGAAAGTAAAATAAATAAATCATTAAAAAATCTACACCAAAGAGATAGTGAAATCTCTTTGGTTAGATACCTAATAAAATAATACATAATAAAATTTAAATCACAATAGAAAATAACTGACTGTTAATATCGATAAATATTTAAAATATAAATACAAATATAATTGAAAATTGAAACCATAGCCAAAATATATCAACTCAAATATAAGACAAAATCTTGGCAAACAAATGTATCACAATTTTAACTAATTATCATTATCAGCACTGTATAAATTTGGTATACACCGATCAACAAATTAACCATTAATGGCGCAATAATACCTCATTAAGGCACAATAAAACCATCATATTTGGCCCCCATGAATTATGGAATTCAGGTAGAATAATCAGCAATAAAGATTCCATCAATTAATAATCTAATTAAAACACATAGATTCAAATTAAAGCATGTAGAGAAAAGTCATATTCCAAAAATAAACATATTTATAAATATGATAGTCTAACTTGTCATTCAAAAAGTAACTAACATCAAGGCCTACAATTACTACTATTAAAAACAAACAATATCCAAAATTACAAAACTAAAACAAAAATTATGCAATAAAATTAGTAGATCAGAATAATCTACGCGCACTAATTAAGTCACCGGTTACCGCTACATCACCTCCACCGCCACGGTCCAAGAACCACAGACATTCATCGTGAACACTAGCGAAAAACTAAAAATCGAAAATGAAAATACATAACAAATAAGATGTAACGAATCATAAAATATAAGATTGATTCCACATATCCAATCTCCTCAAATCGAATAAAAAGTATATAAAAAATGACAAAATAAATACAAAACAACCCATAACATAATAGATTCAAGCACATAATTATACCTAATCATGAAAAATGAAATATGTACCACACCACAATAATATATACTGTAAATCAAAAAATAATCACATAATCATAATCATGTAATTTTATATTTTGGAAAGATCACACCTGTTAGTACGTTGCAGGGATATTGATTATTCATCCACCGAGCATATTTTCTATCCGCACGCTCCAATCGTCAGTAACACGGTGATTCAGATGCCTGGTTGTAAGGGCATGTTTGCTTAATCACGCATTGGAGTGTAATCGTGGACGGAAGAGGAATTTGCAATCTTGTTAGATGACTAACAGTTTTGTCGTAAGAGAGTAAAGAGTTGGGGGAATAGGAAAGACATAATCAATAGAGAGAAAATATTTAGAGCGTTAAAGCCTAGACTCCTCATAAGCACGGCGTATCATACCGCAGCGGAGAACGTAGACAAGCGTCATCCCGTGGCAAGGATTTGTTTGCGTTCACTGTCATTCCCTCGTTACAGTTCCATAGAGGTCATGCGAGCGATGTTACCTGAGGTGGTCACCTATTATCCCGGTCTTACATTTCAGCTTTTGTGATACTGTTTAGCTACAATGATGCTTGATACTATCCCGTGATATAGGGATTCTTGATGCTATTCCGGTATCTTGATACTACTATTACTCTTGATACTATACGGTGATTAGGATTTCTATGGTTATTGTTGCTTGTATCATATTAAGTCATATATCTAGTCTACATATTAGGATTCTCATGGTTTCTTGTTGCTAATATCATATTATGTTATATATACAGTAAACATATCGTATATCAAACATAAGGTGGAACTCATCATCACAATATATTCAACAATGTTGCAACTTGAATTATCTATACAGTTGATATGATTTGCAGTGGGCCTAAGTCATGAGTTGATGATAATCACCCAAATTGCTATAATAGTTGAGACCGAAAATATGAATAACTTGGTACATTCCATCTCTTCGATGCTTTAATTTATGCAACGATATAGTACAAATTGAAGTAAAAAGACAACATAGTACCATTGGATAAGTACACTAACAGTATGCTCGAATACAAATCATGGAAAAGAGAAGTATATGTACCCATTTTCTTTATGTTATTCTTTTTATAGGTGAATCCACATATCCTTACCGGCAAGATCTGAACCCACGGCTTGAGGAGAAAGTAAGATAAAGAAGAGATGCCACCAGAGTGATAACAACAAATCTGAATATATTGTAAGTTTCACTTTTTGACTGAATTCACCAATGATGAGGAGGTTGAGCTTATATATAACGCAGTTCCACTATAAAACCTCTAGTAACACTAGTATGCACACAACAAATCACGTATTTTTATGCGGAGAAAACCCTATGCTCATGTGAAGAAGGTGAACTACAAGGAAATTTTTAATAGGTCCTGGATGAGAGACTTCGTCAGATGTGTTATGGGAAATAGTTCCTGGATGAAAGACTTCGTCGGAGGTATTATGAGAAACAACCGAGGGCAGATTAAGGAGGAAACATGGATGATAGAGTTGGTGGTGTTGATTGGAGCGTAACTATGGTTCATTTGCTATGGAATAAAGTCGGTCTGGGAAGGTTGTGAAGCATGTTATCAGCGAGTTCGATTGTGAGGAGGCTGTCAATGAAGTTATCAATTCAGGTGCCAATTTCTATTTCGTAGACATGATGGCTTTGATCAAAGATCTTGGGGGCATCGAAAATGTCTATCATTCATTATGTCTCCACAACTGGAAATCAGGTTGCTACTGCACTTGCACAATCTCATCTTGATGAAAAAGTAAAATCATGGAGTTTGCTCCTGTTCCGGCTTTCATGCAGTCCATTCTTGTGGCTTATCGTGCCTAGATTGCTCTAATCGTGTCCTTTTCTGTTTCAGTTTCTTGGTTAAGTATTGAATCTATGTTGTTGTTAGGATGAAAAGTGTAACATCTTATGAACTTGATATTTGAATGAATGTTGTCTGTCTAAAAAAAATATTGTATGTATTGAACTACTTCAATCATCATAAACATACAATCGAATTGATTTACAAATATCAGAACATTCATCATTACAACACAAAATGTCATTTACTAAATAATATATCAGTCTTTCTAATGTGTGCCCAAGGGCACACAATAATCACTAAATCCTATAAAAATGGCCTATTTTGATTGGTGGAGTTGATGTGAATGCAGGGGGGCATTCTCATTTATTATTCATCCACCAATCAAAAAAGAGCTATTTTTATTGGAGTTAGGGACTATTGTGTGCCCTTGGGCACACCATAGAAAATCCCTTAATATATTACAAAATATTGACATTACAACTTTGCATACTAATATATTCGGTAGCATACTTCATTGTCATATAACATTAAGCAATAATAATTTAAAGAATACTTGGTTTAGATTATACAAACACATAACCACAATGAACATAAAAGTTGTGGTTACAATCAATCCTACTATCACTTACTCTCTTATCCGCTGTGTAATGCACTATGTATTAGTTTGATTTAAATTCTTCATTCAACAGTCGAGATATACACAAGCATAAATCCTGATGACCGAACCATAATTTTAAATTCTAAGTGGTTGTGTATTTGTGTCACACTTTAATAACAATGAGTTATTTAATCTTTTGTTAAATTACAATGGAATGAGCCAAACTATCTCCGATAAAATAAGTACATAGCATTAGGCGTCCACACTTTTTAGTACTGATATATTTAGAGCATTTACAACCATGTAGATCACTTAGTCAGACATCGTTAATATATACTATAAATAACAGATATAAAGATTACGTAAAAAAACTCAACTCCAAGGTTACATTCTCCATATCATTTATTATTATATTAAAATGATATATTTTATTTATAATAATCTAAAATATCAATAACATATTATTTTTAAAATATAACCAACCAATATAAGTAATACTACAAGTTCAACAACTTATTTTTAAGTAATATTCTACATGTCTATTTTTTATTGTTATTTTACTAGTTACAACGCACGCACACACCGTGATTGAACTCATGAACGCAAAACAAAATATATCATGATCACAAGGATGGTACATGAATAAAAGAAACTCGGTTTTTTATGGATTGATTTGTTTATTATGATAGATTTATTTGTTATTTGGCTCTAATAAATTAATTCTTACGTCCATTCGGTTTTTTGATGACAAATTTCGTATTCCTTGGATAGAAAAATAATGATTAATTAGAGATTTTTTTCATAAGTTACTTATTTTCTAAAAACACACACACACACACACACACACACACACATATATATATATATATATATATATATATATATATATATATATATATATAGGTCAACATTCCAGAGAGGGACTCCTTATATGGAGTTACATAGCGCGCCACTATAAATCATCAATTTTATTATAAATTCTGTTATAAAATACATATAAAACGTGATTCTAATATAGAATACTATAAAATACATCTATTTTAAGTAATTTAACACTTAAAATTTGATGGAAAAAGTATATTTTCGAAACTGATTCTACAACAGAATAATTCTGTATGGTTATTATTCTGTTATAGAATCATGTTGAGATATTGCATAATTTTAGATGATCTTTGGAATAAAAAAAATTGTATAACTTCGTTTTCGGTTTAATAATCAAATTTTGCAATTATATTTCATAAAAAATATAATAAAATATATATTATGTGTATATTTATAATGGTGTGCTACGTAACTCCATATAAGAGGGTATGCTATGGAGTGTTACCCTATATATATATATATGAAAATAAATGACTTATTTCTGCAAGTAAGGAGTGTTAAATACTATTTAAATAAATAATATCAAAAAATTTATATTAATTATATTATTCTTTGATAAATATTTTTTTTATGGGGTAAAATTATCATATACTATCAAGATATATCTAAAAAATTGAGATATTAAGACTACTTGTTACATATTATATTTGTTGAAAAATGGATATATTAAAGATTCGTACTTATATTAACTATATTTTCGTTATGAACTGATTTAAAGATATTTTTTATTTTTATAAGATTAGAACTTCAAGTATTATAATAGAATAATATAATTTAGCTATGCATTCATGATATTGTAAGAATTCTCTTAATTAGTTTTAATTTTTTATAATATAATTATCATAGTAATATATAATGAACCTGTCATATAATATATTTAAATAAAATATAAATATACAATATATTTTCCAAACTTGTAAAGGTTTCATCGGAAAATGATGAAGGTGCATGATAACGCGTGCGCTAGTCCTCATCTGAACGTCCTCTGAACTGAAAAAACACAAAAAAATGCAAAGCCCTAAAATTCTCAAATATTAAAACTTAGAACCCTAAAAATCTGTAATTAATCGACCGTCTTATACGAATGCTGAGGAAGAAAAGCTGTTGTTTTGGCTCTTCAGACTACAAATCTTGAACCGGGTCAGTCTTATTTTTCTACTTTGTTTTTTTCTGCGTGTGTTTTTGTTGTATGCACCTCTTCTTTTTTTACATTCTACATGTGTACCTGTATGAGGCTTAATTATTGTTATGTTGTGCTGATGTAATGGTGGGTTTCTTTTGTATCTGTTAGCTGGTTAACAGTATGTATCTAGCATACGTTTAATTATCCCCATTTCTCATTTTTTAGTTTGTTTGTCTTTTCTATGTGTATATGTATATGTATATGTATATGTATATGTATACGGAATTAATATGTTTTGTGTAATGGTTTACACGAAATTGATTTGGAACTGGAAAATGCCCCCCAAGTTCTGAAATGTTAGTTTTAGTTGTGATACTAACTAATTAACTTTACTAATGCTTCCCGGCCTATCAGTTTCCCCGGTAAACACTTATTCTACTACTTGAGCATTATTTTGAAGTTCTTGAATTTTAATTAGGTGATGTACACATTGTGCCAGAGCCTAGTTTACATCATAAATAAAGAACTCGCTCGTTATTCTTTCAATTTGGACCAGAATTAATTAACAGTCCGTTGTATTTGACTGAAAGTGGTTTTAATCTTAGTTAGTATGTTATGAAATTAAAATTAGAGAGATAATTCAATACAGCTAATGTAGAACATTATTGATTTATAAAGAAAATAAAGTACATTGAGCACAGCCAGTGTGCTTCCGTTCCGTGGAAAACCGTTACAACTCCCCGTGTAGCAGCAAGTGTATATCTTTGGTAAATTGTAATTATAATATGATGCGCATATATGCAAAGAAGTCTCTTTCGTTCCATTTTGAGTAAATCAGTTTGTTCTGGTGACTCTCCGGTCTCCTTTTGAAGTCTCTGCTTATTAAAAAGCAGCATCCCTAAGCACTAAATCGTGATCATATGCAGCACCAAAAATGTTCAGCTCGCCATTTGCTCATAAAATAGATATTATTAAATTTGGTGTCATTGTATAAAAAAATGTTGAATAAAAGAATCTTAATTTAGTTAAAGGTTTTTAGATCTGATTCTATTTCTGTCGGTACTAGATTGTTTAGCCATCATATTCGGCGGTTATAGGAATTATATAATTCATTTTGATTTATTGTAAAACCTCACTTGACACCTGGAAGTATCTAAAGTGCGGTGTGCGTGCGTTGGTGTAGTGATTTGAGCTCTTGGCTTCTCCAAGAAAATTCATGAGTTTGAACCACGGGGTGTGCTTGTGTTGTAACTATCAAAAAAAAAAGTCTCTAAAGTGCGGACCAAATCTGAGGAAGGGGGACCAATGTAAATGCAGAGAGAAGGGTTAGGGAGAGTATGATATACCCATTAGATCTTTTGAGGGTGAATGAATCGAAGACTTCATGTAGAGTAGGGGTATCCTGAGATGCAAAGTGAAGAGTAAAAGACAATCTATGTATTCTGAGATTGATTAGGGCTTTAGAAAATTAATGAACTGTTAGAATTGGATAGCTGTAGAGTTAAATTCAAAGAAAAAACGATCCAAGTTGCAAAATAATTTTGCACTGAAGTTCAAAATTATTTTTAATAATAATCGAGTTTTTACTGCATCATAAATTCATTACTTGACAATGAAAGTATTATGTCAGCATAACATTCTTAAAATCTATTAGATACAGAATTCTGAAAATTTATCATAATTTGTGAATGAAAGACCTAAATCTAATATCTGTGTGGAGTAAACCCAAATACCCACTGGTTATTTTTCCTATGCACAAACAATATTCTTTCAAACTGTTGTAGACCGAAAGTTTGTGCGGCTATACTGATATAAAAAAAATTTAAGAGAGAAACTTAGTTTCTCTTTTGCTAAATAAATTAGAAAAATGGATTTGAGTTGGAAATTAATTGGAAAAAGTAAAGGTTTATCAATTACCATGTAAATATCGCACGACAAACATGCTACTTGTGCTTTTTCCTGAGGCCATCAGCTTGCCAAGTAGCTTTTCAGTTAAGACGGGAAATATTTTAGACGGAATTTCTTTATTTAATTTTTTTTATAAATTTAGTGATGCATAATTGCACATATATCAGAAACATGTGCAGCAAACAATTTTAAGAGTACTGAGTACCACGAGCAATTTTACATGTAGCCCAAATTTAGTCGGTCCATCTATTATAACATCACCAGAACTTGTAACATAAAATTTATAGGATCACAAAAAAAGGTCGCACAGAGGCGTTGCACGAAAAACAATTCAGCCGGGGTTGGGCAGTGAAGGGCGCAGTTTCACTATTTAGGATCCGGTTATGATCAGACGTGTGCATCCTTTTGCATATGTGCCTATACTGGTGATGGGTATGTCCACAAAATTAAATACCCGGTGACGGTGTTATTAATAATTGCTAAAATCAATTTCTCCCGCAAGCATGAAATTGGAAAATAATAATTGAATACACGATGATGAAGAAATTTTTAGGTCATTTTTATTAAGTGTTTATTTTATCTTTATCTGTCCCTTATTTTTTGCGTGCTTGAACATTGTAGTGTGACCAATTAGAGGTGTGTACTTGAAGATCAAGATGAGCACCGAGGTTGAGCAGGCACCTAGAGTTGATCATGGAATTCAGACCAACATTACGTCCACCTCCTCTGCAGCCCCAACAATTAGTCCTAAAATTTCAAAGTTTGCAGCAAAGTCTGGATTTGTGATACCAAAAAATAAGTTGTCAGGCTCGCTGGTACCTGCATACCGGGGTAGTAAAAAGCTGGAAGGAACTGGTCCGATTAGTGAAGAAAGCAGTAAACAGACTCAGAGGAAAACAAAATGGGGGCCTGATCTGACACAAGATGCTGCTGTTAGAAAAGGATTAGCTGCAGCTTATCAGGTATATACTGTATTACGACTAGTTATTACCCTGTTCCTTTTCTTTATATCCTTGTCTAGTATCTCCACTTCAAGAATTATTTTGCTGTTTTGTTTAAATGTAAGCATACTATTTACCATGTCGTTCTTTGCAGTTAAAATGGTGTAGTTACTTTTTAAAATGAATGTTTAGAAGTAAATGTTTGCCATAATTGTAGTCAAGTTCTTGATAGTTCATTTAAAGGCATTCATAGATCCAATTGTGGAAGGAATATCTTATTGCTAAATTGATGGCAATGAGATATTTCTTTTTTCCCACTGGATTCTAGGATGTCAGTGTCTTCCTTGTGAATCGCTTGCCTGGATTTCTGGTTCCAGGTGCCACTTAGTGATATTACAGCCTGTGTGGTGGTACAAATTTTGAGCAGACTCGAGTGGATCAAATTACCAAGCAGTTGAATTCAGGAATCGTGGACATCGAGGAAGATCTATCAGCTGCATCTCAGACATCTGGGCAGGAGTCTTCTCGTCATAATGAGGTACTATATCTTTTAGGGGTTACATAAATTACCATGTTTGCTTATCTTTTTTGAAACTGACTTGTAGTATGCAAATGCAGAAGTCAGAACTGTTAGAACTTGAAAGGCGTGAAGCTATTGGTATGATCATTGATGATGCTGTATTTATTTCATTATATTATTGATCAAGTATATATATATTTGTCCTATAATGCTGTGTTATTTCATTAGAATCTTTTTCTTAATTAGGTCTCTATTGTTTAACAGGTGAAATTTTGAAATTAAACCCAAGCTACAAGGCTCCAGCTTACTATAAACCCCTACTGCGAGAGGCCAGAGTTCCGGTTCCTGTGAGTCAATCATAGCCCATGAAATTATGTCATGTTTTTTCATTGCTTTTTGGTATCATATTGACCTATTGAAATGTTATTAATGTAATGCAGCATCCATAAGTGATACCCTTTAGTGAACTTTGCCCATACACGCATATATAAGAATTAATGCGGACAAGTAACAACTAAGCCTTTACCCTCCCCCTCCCCCCAACCCAACCCCTAGAAAAATAAAATTGTAGTGGGCTAACAAAATTAACCACATACATGGATCACACAGGCGAGTCACATAAATAATCATCCATTTACATTGGCTTCTTTCTGTTACTAATTTCTAGACTTAATCTTTTTTCTGGACTCCGATTTGCACTTGTTGGAGTACTTTGTTCATTAAGATGCCTAGATTCAGGATCTCCACTCATTGAATCGGCGCCTCTATAGTTTTATGTGGCACATGGTCGAACACTGCAAACATTGCTCTTGCTGTCTTGCATCTCTCTTTTTATGGTATTTATATATCTTATATTTGTACGTAGACAATATTAATCTCTATTGTCAGTAGGTTAGAGATAATACATTAATCTATTTTGTATTTTTTTGATATTATTTATTTTTGTTTTTAAAATTATTGTTATATTTAAACATATTTTGTTTCTTAAATTTACACGTTTAGTCATGCTTTGTAGTATTTCCTGCTCATATAGTTGTATTGATCTATACATGTTCATATGCTTCGTTTGATACTTATTGAATTTTCATTTTCAATTACATGAACAAATTTATATACAATAAGTGAATTTAAGTCTTGTGTCCCTCTTGGCGTTGCACCTCACACCTAGGTTTTACAGTAACTCTTGCTACTCAGCGTGAGTCTGGACTTGCACGCAGCATAAATATTTTACAGCAGATTACTCCACTAAACAGAACTGGAATCCAGGTGGTATCCACTTTATTAACATGAGTGGGGCCAAATCCATTTTACAGACTCAATGGTTGAAAACCTGATACAAATTCCTTTTCTGATAGCTTGTTACATTTACACCTAAAGTTGAGGGAGAATGTATTTAGTTGGGCAAAGATGGTGGCCGCATCCTTTGATAACAAGTTAGCAATATATTCCTAGCTAGATTATGCACTTTACAGCATCTATATAATGGCATCACATTTTTTCAAAAATATAAAAGTTTGAACTAAGCAAATTATATAAGTTCTGCCGTTTGAAAAAATTAGGACAAAGAAAGTTGTGTTACTAATTACTCTCACATGCCTCCTCCAACTGATAGTGGCACTATCAGTGTTGTGTTTGTCCTTTTATATACCATTCTGTCTTGTGTGTGTGTTGGAGGGTAGTTAAAACATGTAAATTTACTATGATGATTCTTTGTTATAGGAACTAATTAAATCCCAACAGACTGACTGTAGTTTCGGGGACTAGGTCAGTCTAGTTGAGTGTAAATTTAAAATGCTGATTTGGTAAGTTCTAAAATCAGTATCGATTATGTACCAATGAAGATTGTAGAAATTTCAATTTCCTACACTTATGTATATGGTAAGGGTATAATCAAGGACCATTCCGTGATCTGACTGAAGTTGTTAAATCTTTCTTTCTGTTTGCTTCATGGTCAGTTTTTAGTCTTTGATCCCATTGTAAATTACAATATGATTTTTGGTAGGTTAATACGTCTCGTTGTATAACATTAAACATGACTTGTTATGAACTCATATTTCTGGTGAAGGCAATGAAAATTATACTAGATCTCATCAATATGATGTTTGCAATGTTGTTGCAGGTCAAGGACTATCCTGGATTCAATTTTATTAGTCTGATATATGGGCCTGGAAGTGACACTCAAAAACGACTGGAGAAGGTGAGGAACATTCTTTATTTAAGAAGCTATTTGCACCCCTTTATCATTAAAAGTAGTCCTCCGGTTTTGGTCCTCATATTGCTTGTTGAAAATGCAATTATCAGGAAACTGGAGCAAAAATACGTGTTTTTGGTACCAAATCTGACAAGGGAAAGAAGGTAATATAATGTTGTAAATCACCACCTTTTTGTTTTTGCATACATGCTACTTAGACCTTGGCAATTTGGTACACGACACGAAAAGTTAGTGTTTGGGTTTCAATTTTTGGTACACGAACACGAAAGTACACTGTGAATTTAGTGCGGATACGGGTTTTCGTTTTATATACACGAAAGTACACGAATGTACACAATATAAATACATTTTTAAATAAATAAATATATTTTCATGTAAAAAATATATAATTATATTTGTAATATATATACATGTGCAAATTTGTACATAATTGTACGCAAATATAAAGATTAATATATATTAAATTAAATAATACATAAAAAATATTTTTTTAAAATATATTTTAATTGAATGTTATTATAATATTCATATTAAATGTACACGAAAACTACACGTGAAGTACACCGACACGTTTCGAAATGGATATGGGTTTGAGATTAGGTTCACGAATCCTAACAGGTCGGGTATGGGTTTCACCTTCAAGTACATATAACACGAAAATACACGACCCGAGAGTACAGAGCACGACACGATTGAAAGGTCTAATGCTACTACCACAATGGCATGCACCAACTTCTCTGCAAGTACAATTTCAATTTTATACATACTTCAGTCTGTTACTCTGCTTAAACTACCATTTAATATTGTAGTATGTGCATTACGAGCTTTAAAGTACAGATGGAGTGTTTCTCGATGTTCTGAAATAAATTGCATTTGCAGGAGGTCACTGCTGATGAAAGCGATAATCAGAATTTGTATGAAGAGCTCTATGTTCACGTTTCTGCTGACACGTATGAGAAGGTCGATGCAGCAGTTGCTCTAATCGAATTGCTGGTTACTCCAGTTTCAGTGAGTAGCATTTTTCCTGTATATTAGTAGCCACTTAGCTTCTTTGAGGTTGCTTTTCTTATTCTTCTCTCTTGTTTAGGTAAACCCTACAGTAAATCCCACATCAGCTACAGCAGTTTCCAGTGTTAATGTTAATGCTGTTCAAACCAGTCAAGGATCCCCTGTCCCGTATGTTATAACTCCTCAAGTTAGCCAAGGAGTGGTTCAGTCGGTTACTGGTCCTGCGCTAGTTCAACCGTTTGGTCAGTTTCAGGCTTACCCAGGTCCATGGTTTCCAACAAGTTCTCCTCTAGGTTTTGCCACTCAGCAAAATTTGTCTGCACAAATACCAAGTAGTCATGTCCAAATGTCATCAGCATCATTAAACTCTAATATGTCATCATTCTTTGGACCTAGACCAGCAGAGTTTAGTTCAGTCCAGGGACCTTCTTTTGTTCCCTCCAGGCCACAACCACTACTGCAGCAGCCGTATATGCCTCAGGCACCTAATCTAGGTTATAATAGTCATCCAAGAAACCCCCCTATGCCAACCTTGCATCCTACACCTGGTCAATCTAATATATCTGCCCCACCCTTTACTGGTAATACACCTCCATTAAGGCCTTCACAAGTGGTAGGGCCTTTGGTTCCACCATCTGCTGGCCCACCAACTTTCTCTGTCCACTCGGCAAACCCTGCTGGGAGAGCTAATGCATGGTTGCAAGCACCTGCAGGTCCAAATACAGTTGGTCCTCAGAGGCCTCCTATATCATTACAATCCACTTCACCATTTAATGTTACAAATAGCAACATGGTTTCAACAATGAATACAACGTTTCAGCCAACTCCTTCACAACCTTCATTACTACCCACATCAGGACCTTCACCTGCACCTGCAATGACACGAGCAATGTTACCTGGAGTGCTCGCAAATCCTGTCATGGCTGCTGCTCCAATTTCTTTGTCAATGCCATCAACTTTGATCCCGCCGCCTCATCCACAATCAGGAGTTCAAATATCTGGCTCTGCAACTTCTCCGGCAACAACTCCCAAACCACTACATCCTAGTTCAAATGATTTCACTTTCCAGCCAAACCGACCACAGAACCCTGCTTCCCAAATGCCACTCAGGCCAAATATCCAGTATGCACATAACGGTATGCCACCCAGAAATCTTAATATACACCCACCTCAAGCACATCAAATGTCATCTTTCCATCCACCCGTGCAAAATTCTGCACCTCCGCCTATTATGCAAGGCTTCCCAAGGCCACAAGTCAGCAACGATATACACCAACCTCGAGTTCATATGTCGTCTCCTAGAAATCCAGCTTTCCCTAGTGCATGGCCAGTATCACCTCCAAGTTCAACCCCCCAAATGGGAATGAGGAATTTCAGTCCAAGTTCGCAAATGATGAATGCAGGAGGAGCTTTCCAATTTAGGCCAGGGAACATTCAGCCGCCGCAAAATTATCCAACTAGACCCCAAGGTGTTTTTATCCCGAACCAGCAGTTCAACGGAAATTTAGCGTTTCCTCCCAACAGGCCATCTACAAACTCTTTTGGAAGACAGCAGAATTATGATCCATTCTCGCCGACTTCTGTTCCTCCCAGACCTCCATTAAGTGTTAATCCGTTGCAGCCGAGAAGCGAAGAGAATGATCCAGAGTATGAAGACTTGATGGCCTCAGTTGGAGTGAAATGATTCAAAGAAATGGTTAACTGATTCGTGTCTCCAATCTCGTATCACTTTGGCTGTGTTAGGTCTTGTAAGGATGCGTTTCTTTAATTTGTAAGAACCAAAGAAAATCATTACACCAGGTTTAACTTTTTTTATACATGAAAAACTGAATACCAAATAGTGTATGATATCATTAGTGACAACTGAAGTCTTGTTTTTCATGTATTAATTCCTCAAATATTACTTTGCGAGGGTCTTTGGTTCAATAAAGGGCATGAGTGTTTGGGTTGGTATCACTTCTGACCTGATGTGTTTGAGTAGATGGTAAAATATTTTTTAATTATTATTTTTAGTCAATTATCTCATTTTATATCAACCATTTATATATAATAGTATAAATAGAGATCCTCAAATTCATACTTTATAGTTTATATCCACCTTCCTGTTTGTGGGCTTATTGGATATGAGCATCTCTTGAATTGAAATAGTTTTTGACATTTTCGTGCGAAAATCCTTTCATATGCTCTTGCTATCCTTAAATAAACGTCGCTTTAACTTCTTTTTACAAAATTTGAGGTGAACAAGACCATCTCCATACATTATCTTTCACTTTTTCCTTTTTCTAATAAAAACATAGATATTAAATTCTATTTAGAAAAGAGTTCGAAAATTAATATATGAATAAAAAAGATGCTTATTTTGGGATAACGAGAGTATTTAGCGAGAAGTGCTAATATTTAAACATTCTTTCCTTCCTCTTCCTCTTCAAACTCCAATTCAAAGTCAAAAAATAGAACTCTCAAACTTTATCATGTAAACACTTTCGTTTTTCTTTTACCATGTAAACATTTTTGTTTTATTTAATCAAAACAAGTAAGTTACATATTTTCTCAAATTTGTATAACATTTAAAAAGTTGATAAATTTAACATGTCTTTCTCCACGTAAACAATTTTGTTTTATTTAATCAAAACATGTAAAGTTACATATTTTCTCAAATTTGTATAGCATTTAAAAAGTTGATAAATTTAACATGTTTTTTTTCACATAAACGTTAATATTTTATGCAATTATAATAGAATTTACATATTATCTCATATTTGTATATCATTTGAAAACGTTAATACATTTAACATGTCTTTTTTCACATAACACTGATGTTTTATTCCATTATAACAGGTAAGTTACTTACATATTATCTCAAATTTATATATCATTTGACAACTTGATGCTTATGCTTTTCTTTGGAACAAGAAAAAGGTGGAAGTAGGAAAAGAGGGCAGAGGGAGTAACATTCTTGAGCAGCCAGACTCATTCTATCTTTGCAGCAATTACCAGATATTACTCAAGCACTTGCTCAGACAGTTTATTTTACCCAGGCTCAATGAATTCAATACAATATAAAGCTTAGCCAGTAAGAAAGTAAGCTACCTGCAACTATGAGAATCATTATAAAAATTAGAATTGCAACTATTTTTTCCGAGGAGTTTGTGTTTTCTTTTTCTGTGAGCAAGAAAATCCTATCAAGTATGAAGTCAAATGCGTCTGTTATCGATGAAGCACATCTGATTTCATGGGTTTATGATGTAAATAAGAAATCCAACAACAGCAGCGAGCAAGACAAGGTTACAAATTTTTAAAATTTATGCATTAATACAACACTTGAGTTTAAGATTACATGCTTACACGACTTCTCCATACTCCAATAAACAATGAAGTACGGCTTTCACAATAGAGAAATTAGTGCACACGTGTCAAAAGTGAACAGATCAGATTGTCTGGGATGGTTATGAGTATGCCAACTACAAATTATTATTCATGACACTAATATGTACAGCTGATCGATTTGGTTTATATCAAAATACGGAGACAACAGATCAAACTGAAGGGCCAGACCTGAGAACCTTTTCTAACTTCTCAGCCTTGCTGTAATCCTTCTCTGTAAGAGGACCAGCTGGAAATGGTGTGATTTCAACAGTCAAGTGCGGAGTAGGGAGTTCGTCAAACAATGCCCTGACATTATTACAGCAAACTGTCTCCCCGTGAGCAGTCTCCCTCCTGATCTGGCAACCCTACAAGCATTTAAAAAAATATCGATGCAAATACTTCAGGTTGTACTTCTTTTTAGAAAACTTATTATAAAGAAAATGATCAACCCAGCTAATCATTAAAGGAGATACCCAGGAACGTAGCATTTTTTAAATTTTAGTACCTTGTGTGAAGTGGCATCTCTGAATTGATCATCATCAGATAGTACAGAAGCAATGGCTCTAAGAAGGCGTCGCCCTTCAGATTTGGAAGGTATCCTGTAACTCCGTTTTAGTGTACCCTTAGTTGTGGGATGCCATTTGCTCACTAATTTTCTTCTACTAGCTGCTTCCTTATCTGAATGAAGGGGAAAAAAATCACTTGTCAGACGAAAAAAATCCAGAAAGGACAAGATATTGGCTGTTACTCATGGATACTCACTTTATCAAAGGACTTATGTGCAACATAAAGATGTTGGTCGACGTACTGATTTCATTTTCTTCCTCGTGTGCATATTATCGTTAATCACAGATGAACAGTGAACCAAAACACAACTTATTATCATAAGCCTGCAAACTAGTTCTGTTTGTCTCTTAAGGCGCAGATTATTATTAGTCACCGGTGCACTGTGTCTCCTAAGGCACAGTGCACACGAGCCTTCTCCACATCGAAGATGGCAATATTAGCAGGCAGACTAATATCTATTGTTTCCTTAAGGCGGAGGGGGAAGGAGACTTTTCCATCAATGCTAACAAGGTTGACATGCATTAAGCATATCCTTTTGCCCTCCATTGTAAAATGTCAGGATCAAAGCAATCGGCATGACCAGGCTGACAAGCAATGCATTTTGTCAGTCGAATTATGTTCCACAAATTTTGCTTTCATAATTTTGTCGGTCGAATTATGTTCCACAAACTTTTAGGCTGACTATGCCTGCCTAAAAGAGAAACAGACTGCAAAGCTAAGCAACTAGCACTGACATCCAAATCACTACTATAACTAGAGGGCATCAACAAGAATTTAGCACAAGGCACACCGTGACACCAGTATCATGATATATAGCGCATGAACTAGCAGAGCTAGCAAGAGAAATATCTAGTCAGGAATAAAAGGTGGTTAAAAGAGCTTTGAGGACTAGAACTGTTATATTAAATAAAGTTTCTAAATCGAGATGCAACTGTTAAAAATAAGCTAATTTGTAATTCTCATGAATTATCTCTAAGAGTCTAGATGATTCTAGTTATAAGTAATGAGTCAAATATTCAATGTAAGCAATGGAAGGTCTCTGAACTTATTCATGAACCTTATTAATGATCTAATCTCATAGTCTTCCTAGTCTATCAATATAAAGACTAGATGGATCAGTTGTAAAGTAAGCCAGCAAGTAATAATATATAAAGAAAAGCTTTCTGCCTTCTTCCTTTATCAATTCTGATCCCAACAGCAACTTTACTTGTATTGTTGATTATTTTGTATAATCTGGGTTATCACATTACTATCAGCTACCAGAATACTTGCGAGAAGCCGAGAACATTATTATTATGCCTCTATTTTTCCTCAATCAATAGAAAGTCTTTAAGGACACGTGTACCTTATATTCTTCAACTATATTGTTGATTGTGTCATGCGGGAAGCTATGGACTTGTATACACTCTGCTGACGAGCAAAGGGGTTCTCAAAGATGGAATCTATCAGAAACAGTTTGTTTCTATGGAGTATCGAGCATGAGTGCGATCAGTGCTAGTTTCTAAGTAGCTCACTTCATCTGGTGACTATATTAATAGTGTTCAGTCGTTACTTAAATGACATATTTGTGATTACAGAAACAAAAAACACTTTTATCAAGCATTAGGAAGTGCACACTACTGGAGTTTTCAACAAAGGAAAAACCTTGAAGGATCAACATAACTAGTGAAAAAAGACCATTACCAATTATTTATCTATTGACATTTAAAAATTTTCATAAACCTCGTATAATTATTCGGATAAATCTTAATTGCGGGTTAGAGCTTGCATCAATATCATAAGACACCCAAACAATATCATTTCACTTCCATTAATTGTAAAATATCATAGTAATTTTGTTTTACATATGCTCAACCATTTAAGTATCTAAACTTCAAATGAGTACTCAAGTGCAAACAAATTCAGCTCAATAATTAACACTAAACTTACTACTACCAACACTTGAAATCTTGAATCCATCAAAAATAAATTACCTGGTTTGCCTTGTAACTCCTCGAACCACTTCGCGAAACCCAAATCAGCAGCACCACCTCCTATTCCTGTATCTAAAATCGAAAAAGAAAGAAACACATAATTCACACACGTTTGGGTAGTCTTATTTATCAAAAATTAAGGACTTATTTGACAGAAAAGTTACACATTTTGATAATATGTACTTTCGAAATTAAGTACAAATTAAGTATCCAAGGGTTGTTTAACATTTCTTATTTGCACAAATAAGTACTTATTACGAAAAAATGCTTACTTTCTTCCAGAAATAAACGCCTTATTTCAAAAAAATAAGATAAGTCAAACGAATCGAATCAATTGTATCAGGAAGTAAAAGGCAAGAAATGGGAAAGAAGGGAGAGACCTTGAGAGACAAGGGGGCTAGCAGGAGATCCAGCAAGGCCAGCTTTCAAAAGGGCATAATGAATACAAACCCTTCCAGCCCATAAGACCACTGGGGTGGTCTCAAGCAAGGAACTTTCTATGATTCTTGAACCCCTTTTCTTCTTCTTCTTCTCATTCACCTCAAAATGAACACTTGGGCACACATTTCTAGGCACAAAAGTTGATGACCAAGTTAGCAAGCACTTGTTGCTGGGAGGATTGCCCTGTAGAAGAAGCATTTCAGTGTATGTAATCAAGGAAGAAGTGGGAACTAGTACTAGTGAACAACACTGTGATTGTTTTGTTATAGATGGATAGGTATTAAGGTATGGATATAGTCGATAATGATTATTTGTAATTTTGGACGGTTTTGTACATTATTCAGCTCACACAATTATTGCCAACTTTTTTTTTAATGCCGGGGTCACAAGAGAGAAATGCCACCTGTATCCTAGATGTGATATACTGATATGAGGTGCGGAAAAAATATTCTAGATATTATTTTTTAATATTAAATATTAGATCATCTAGTGTTTTTCATTTTTTCTGAAAATCAATTTAAAGTTGCGATTTGAATTGAAAAATCTAATTTAAATAATGTTTGGTGGAAAATCCAATTTTAAATAGTTTTTTGAGCCAAAAATCCACTTAAATTAGCAGTTTTTTAAAGTAAAACTAGTTGAGAAGCCGCGCGTTGCGGCGGCCTATAAAAATTATATTAATGATTCAATATTAATATTTGTTGAATAAAATAATTTTGTGGCTATCTATAAAAATTATATTAACGTTTCAAAATTAATATTTGTAGGATAAAATAAATTTTATTTTATAAAAATCTTGATGTAATACCAATACTAATATATAAAATTGCAAAATTGGATTATAATTCATGGTGAAAATATAAAAATAAATTTATACAGGTAATTAACAATTTAAAGTACAACGAATCTTAATTTTATTTGTGTTTTTTTTAAAGTAATCACGTTCTTACATTGTCACCTTCCGCCAATTTTTTTGGATTGATTGTGCACAAAAACATCTAACTTAAATCCGTGAGGTTGTAGCATTAAGAGAGAGGAGGTTGTGTTTAGATGATCCAAAACCTTATGATCTATTTACAGGTGGAGAGAAACTTGTGTGCTACTCTTTCCCATAATAAAATAATATGAAAAAAAAATCAGATTAGAACTTTCAAGCTACTATATTCCGTAAATAATCTGAAACAAAATCAGATTCTGAAACTTGCTTCTAATATACCCGAAACTAAAAAAGGTAATTTTAATTTTTGATAGTTTTCATCCAAAAATTCCAGAAAATTAGAAAAATAAAACGGAGCGACGTGAGAGGCGCCACCTACACGCCCTCGTTTCTCCACCATATTGTCCTATATACAAAGTAAATCATATAAAAACTAACAACAACAAACATGCCCGATGAACAAAACAAATATTATAAAAGAATAACCAACAAACATACATCACTAATAGTTAATTTATTGATATCATCCATCAATATCATGTGAGATAGAGGAGGTTGTGTTTAGATGATCCAAAATTCTACAATCCACAGGGGTATTTATAGCTGCAGAGAGACTTGTGTGCTACTCTTTCCCATAATTAAATAATTTGAAACAAAATCAGATTAAAACTTTCAAACTACTATATTCCATAAATAATGTGAAAGAAAATCAGATTCTGAAACTTGCTTCTAATATACCCGAAACTAAAAAAGGTAGTTCTAATTTTTGATATTTTTCATCCAAAAATTCCGAAAAATTGGAAAAATAGAACGAAGTGATTTGAGAGCCGCCACCTACACGCCCCTCTCTTCTCCTTTATATCTCTTTAGTATATATTGCCTGAAGGCTCTTTCACTGCGTTTTTACCTTTCTGTCCTCCTCTTATTAACCGTATTTTCATCATTTGCCATTTGACCATATTGACTTCTACGGTTTTGCACGTGTATGATGCTGTGCAAATTGTGCATACACACACACAGGTACTTGCACAGATTTCGGTATCTTTTGTTCAACTTTTTGATTCAAAACTTGAGATTTCAAATTTGAATTATATACTCTTCTCTTCTCTTCATAAACGTAATCAAATCTCATATTTTGAATTCTATTCTCTCATCTCCCCTCTCATGTATCTGTTCTTTGTTTCATTCGTGGTCTTTGAATTTATTTTAAATTTTTGACATAACTTTAATCTTATATTATATTTGATTTTAAAGATATCAACTAAAATAATGAAGTTGTGATATGTGCAGGTAGCAATCAAGTTTATGAGATTTTATTGAAGAAGATGTTACGATTCTCACAAACATTAAAGGTAAAGAACTAACTATTTATAAGTGTCTTTGAATGAATTGCACACAAAGTGTTTGCTATTAGTTCTATTCAGTTTTATTGTAATTTTTCGAAACTAATCTATATATGTATACCGAATAAATGCGTACAGATGTTTGCTAACATAATTTTAAATGGATATGGTAGTCGTAAGTTGTAGTTTTGAAATAGCTTTTAATTGATTTCAAGTGTTTAAAACTTTAACACATCAAAGATAAAGAACTAACTATTTAAGTGTCTTTGAATGAATTGCACACAAGGTGTTTGCTTTAAGTTCTATTCAATTTTATTATAATTTTCGAAATTCGATCTATATGTATACTGTATAAATGTGTATATATGTTTGTTGATAGTTTTGAAAGAACTTTTAATTGAATTTAAGTGTTTAAACTTTGCAAATTGATTTGAATCATGTAGACAGTTGCTGTAACTTATATCACTATTCTATTATCAAACTCTTGAGATTCTTGCCTTATTTGTATTCTTATTTTCAATGGTGGCAGGTACTGTAACTTATATCTACGATGATTCTGTTGATAGGAGGTCTGAGGTCGTAAAATAGTGGAGGCCTTTGAAGACTGGAGTATTTTTCAGGCAGTTGATCACGGTATTGACAACACTTTGGTTTCTGAAAATATATCATCTTTCTCATGAATTCTTTGCTTTGCCAGCTGAGGAGAAGCTCACGTATGATACAACCGGTGGCAAGAGAGGCAACTTTACTGTCTCCACTCATCTTAAGGTATATTTAAGATTTATCACACAATTAATATAATGTATGATAGGCTTTGATTTGTACACACATGATTTAGTTAATTGTTAGAACCATTTAGATATTACACGTTAAGGTTTTTAATTTAAATCAAGTTCTTAGGTTCGTAAATGCTTCTAAGTTCTCATTTTAGTGTTCCTCATTAATGGCAGAACCTGAACCAAATGACGATAAACTTAGACTGCAACCTGAACTGAGATTTAACTAATGATAATGACACCAGCTTAGTCTGCACCGTCAGCTGAGCTTCCCAACTCCACAAATGAACACAAAATTGTTTTAGTCTAGGCTAATAAAATTGCACATAATGTGTTGGATAATTAACACTAGCAACCATTAAATCGAACTACAAAATCGTGATCTTTCAATCAACTGATCATTCTCAGGAATTATTATTAGATAATAGTAATGCAGTATAATATATTATAGTAACTAATACAATACAGGGTGACAGCGCAATGGACTGGCATGAGTTTGTAACCAATTAGTGGTCGGGATTACTCCCGACGGCCTCATAAGCCTGAGGGATGGAGGTCCATCACAGAAGAATACTGTGAAAAGTTACAGGATCTTGGTACCAAGTTACTGGAAGAGTTATCAGAGGCCATGGTCCTTGAAAAAGAGATTATTACAAAAGCTTGCGTGAATATGGAACAAAAAGTGTTACTTAATTACTATCCCCGTGTCCCAAACCCGACTTGACACTTGGATGCAGAAGGCATACAGACTCAGGTGCAATTACCCTTTTGCTTCAGGAGCAGGTTAGTGGATTACATGCCACTCGGGATGGTGGCAAACTTCAATTACGGTTAAGCCTATGGAAGGAGCTTTAGTTGTCAATCTGGGAGATTATGGTCACGTAAGTCATTCCTCTCCTAATTGACAAATATTTTCGTGTTAATTATTTTGTTAGCAAACAAATAGTGTGTGTTACTAAACAAGATTATTCTGTGTGCAAGTTCATTTTATAAATATCCTAATATGGGAAGATCTTTTTCCACTCTTTGAAATAAATTTTGGTGCTTCCAGGAGATTTTCTAGCTTATTGTTTATTTCCATGTATTTGTGTCTTCGTGGCAGGAACAAGTCCTTGAAAGTTTTCATGATACAGAGTTTTGGATGCAGAACAAGGTAGCATGTTAGGAAATTTGACATGTTCAGGCTCATTCAGGAGGATCATTCCTCCGCCTCAGCATACAGAACAAAAGTTGTGGCTGCCATTTCTTTGTGTACCTTCCAACGGCCATTCTGGTAAGTGAAAGAAGCATTTACGACACCAAAGCAATTGCACTAATCAGATCCTTAAAGCAGCGATGGCAATTAACAGTAGCATTCTTGCTGAGATGGAAATCCCAAATACATATTTGGCATCTATTTATAAGGTTAGCGAACAACCCTTTTAAACAATTCAAGTTTGATTTATTTTCCTAAGCATCAATCAGATTTTATGATAATTATATAATACTATTAGACTATTTGTCCACTAGATTTTAAAGCATCTGTTGCAAGTAGTAACACATAATGACATAAATAATCCTGAAAATTATCACTGAAAGTACTAAAACTGTGTAGTGTTAATTTCAATTTCTATTCTGATGGATATTAAATTTTTAAATATATCGATTTAGTTCATTTCTATCATAATTTGTTTGTATGAATGGGGACTGAGATATTGTCATAGGTGACTAGAAGAGCAAATAACAATGATAGAATTGGATTGTTGTAATTGAAAACTTTATATACTACAGAAGAATATTATAATAAAACTTTGCACTGTTAATTTTCATTTCTATTATGGGGAATATTAAATTTTAAGCTATATGAACTTGCCTTTTTCTTTTTCTGTCATATTTTCTTCATATCAATGTTGATTAATATAATCTTTGTACTGATGTATAAGATATCTGGAATTTTTTTTTATAACTTGGACAAAAATATGAAGTTGAGCTATATTTATCAGTATCTTATACATTTTCCGCTAAGCATGAAGGCTGGATCAAATCTTTTTCAACTGAACCCTGAGGATACTGTTGCAATGGACATCAAATTTGTTTGGACAGCTATGGAAGAGTGCCAAAGTCTCGGCCTTACAAAATCAAGATAAATGGGAATCAAGGCTGCTGCTTATTTCTCTTCTAGGAGCTTTTTGGGGGACGAAAGGAGTGTTGGAATCTGAGTTTCTGATGAAAATTGCAAAGTCAAAAGGTACGCCTGTAGCACGGATTGCATTGAGAAGGGCTTATGAGCAAGGGGTGATTATTGTGGTGAATAGCTTCAACAAAGAGAGACTAAAGCAGAATCTTGATATTTTTGAGTGGGAGTTGAGCAACGAAGGGTCCAAGAAGATTGCCGCAATACGGCAAAGGAGGGCAAACCTTGAGCAGCTCTTTATCTCTGAAACTAGCCCCTTTAGGACAGTCCAGGAGCTCTGGGATGGAGAACTTTAAAGATAATCATGCCCTAATTATAATAGCATGCGTAAACCTTCTGAACATTGATACTGTATTTATAATGAATTATGGAATGAGCTTGACAAAAGGCCAGAACATACTCTTTCTTTGGAATGCAGCTACTAACTTGATTACAAGTATTTTATTTGTGGTTTTATTTGTCGATGTTAGATCGAAATATTAGTTAGCAACTTCAATATAAAAGCCGAGACATTGGCATAACATGTTCATTGTCTACTCTTCTTTATCATCATCTCAGGGTTTGTGCATATTTTTTAACTACTTCTTTTTAAAAAAAGATTTTTATTTACATTTCAAAATCTATTGGATATTATAAAATTTTATATTAAAAAGCTAACTACTTCTACTAATTCTATTTAGTTACTTATTTTATATATTAAATATTAATCGGTCTCATATTTCATGATGTGTCAAGTGGGGGGTGGAGAGAATAATTTATTAAATAGAAAATTTAGGATTATTATTTTGCATCGATTTTGAAAAAGTAAGATAAGTAAAGAAACCTTTATTTAAAGAAAGTTGTCTTTACTGAGTTATGCTTTCCAATTTTTATATGTAAATTATGTAATGATTTCTATAACGCACATTTTTTCTCAGTAGTAAGAAATTAATAATTTGAACAACTTCTTTAGAACTATATTTTTCTAACAAATATAATTATCTATATTTTTAGTTTTATACTTCAATAAAATTGTGTATTATTACCAATACCCATCTAGCAAATCCAACAAAGTAAAAATGCTGAAAAGTTATAAACATATCTTCATAAAGATGTAAGAAAGACAAAAATTAAATATTAGAGGATTATGTTTTTAACCAGAAGATGCCACCATAACTTTATATTACAAGTGGTGTTAAATGAGCTTATCAATATAATATCAATATTTTTAGTAAAATATTTATATATTCAATTACAAAACACTTATCAAAAAAAATTACAAAACAAATATTGAAAAAATAGAATAAAAAAATCATTGTAGAAAAATCATTTTTTTTAACGTAGAAACCCGCGGCCGCTCTTTTTTATATGCGCACTGGCTAAACCCACGAGCTCACGTAATAGCCTAATCATATTTGCCATGCGTAGTGGGAAATCTTTTTAAATATAATTATAAATTTTTAATTACTTATTTTATAAGTAATTAACCAGCATTAACAAACTATTCTTTATGTTATCTTCTTTATTATTTTTCAAATCTTTCTTAAAATTTAAATTCATTTTAAAATAAATTAATTTAATAATATAGAATTAATTTCTTAAACCATGCGTAGCGGGCAAAAAATCCTAGTAAGTATATTGATGATTGTGAAAACACTAGGCGATGTTATATTTTAAGTGTCAAAATAAAATTGTGAAAACTGACCCAACTGTATATAAGTAAATGGATAGGAGGGAAGGAGTACAATACAAATGCAAACACATACAATTAAAGGCAACCCTTAATTCAATTATATCTGCAAACCTGAATGCTTTCATCGAGGGAGACTTATGACTGACAATGCTTTGATTGTATTTGAAGCCAATCATTACATTCACAGGAAAACACGGCGTTACTAGAGTGGTTGGATTCAAGGTGGAAAGGGTGGATAAAAATTAATACAGATGCTGCTCCTTTCCGTGATGAGGGTATTATAGTAAGTGCTGTTATAAGGGATTCTCATGGATGCTTCATAGGGGCTAGGTGTTGTAAGGTGGAAGGAGCTTGAAGTCCAAGAGAAGTAGAAGCTTTGTCTTGGGTCATAAAAAGAAATTATAAACATTGTGTGTTCGAGACTGATTCGAAGTGCCTTGTGATTGCGTGTAATGGATCTTCAAGTGAGGCTTTTTTTTAAAAACTTATGTTAGATTGTGTTAATTTGTTAAAGCACATGAATCTTGTTCTAGTTAAGTTTGCTTTTCAATCTGCGAATACATTGATACATGAACTAGCAAAAGCCGCTTATTGTGCTAGTTATGTTTGTTTTTCGATCTGTGAATACATTGACGTATTGACGTATGAACTAGCAAAAATTGCTTGTTACTTGTTGTATGTCACATATTAGGGAATAGTAAGCACTAGCAAAAGTTGTCAAATATTAGGAAATAGTATGCACTAACAAAAGTTGCTTGTTACTTGTATCTCATTCAAATTTGATATTTTTCAAGCCAATCAATTCCCACTGAAATCATATTTTTCCAAGCCAATCCATTCCCACTAAAATCACTACTTATTAGAGCCCTGTCCATAAAGTCATAAACAAGCATGGCCCGTATATTGGAATTAATATTTACCCTTGCAGAAATACAAATATACAGCGTAAGATTGCTAAACTATTCTATATACACAACCATATTGTTATTTAAAAAGTTTTATTTCTCTTAATAGGCATATATCTCTTTCTGAGGAAAAGGATACTGATGGTACAGTCTAAAATAGACCGAAAGATCTGATTGGTGAAATTATTGCCATAAAATTTGTGTTTGACATTAATGTCCAGTTATTCAATGATTTGAGAAGATTGGCACCTAGAAGTGTTCACAATAATACCTGTGTGCGCATTGATATGTTATAGTGGTTCCACCCCAGGAACTTCCAGGCATATAGCCCCATGTATTTGCAAACACCCCTTGAGCGAATAAGAAACAAAGATATCTTGGAAAAACTTGTTGGCCAAAAAAAAAAAAAAGATATCTTGAAAAAACTTTGAGCTACCAACTGCTACAGAAGTGAGGTTCACTAGTAATTTCTACCTTTCCATTCAGCTAGCTAACAATTCAGATGAACAATTTCATATACATACATCATAAAGATATGTTAACAATGGAGAACTAACATCAGCATTAGCAACTGCACAAGGGATACAAGACTATCCCTTTTCTATATCAAAGAGAACTAATTGTGTCTGTTTCTTTGATTTGATACAAAACCGACTCCACAGAGACCCACAGTTGGAAGCTCTTTTAGATCTTCACAAAACGAACATCACTTTGTCCAAATGCAGTTCCACAACCTGGACACTTCCGATGTCGGATCTCTAGATTTCTTTGAATGCAGGGATTGCAAAATAGATGATAGCACTTGACAATAACCACCTGCCACATACAAAACAAATCCAATCTGGTCACCAAAGGTGCTCGCAAGGGAAATGCCATCCAAACCCCCCCACCCACCCACATCCTGAATCAGTCGGATATTACATGATGCTTGTCCAGTATCTAAATCACCGCCAGACAGACTGATAACAGAAGGTACTGAACCTCCTAGATTAAACTGATCATTAAATGATAAAGACATGGATCTAATGTAGGCTTGAAAATCTAGTGCAATGCTTGTACCCATTTTATTACAATCAACTCTATTAATAATACATGTGCAGCGCATTTTGTGTACATGTTTTTCGGCCAACATCACTTGTGACAACTTAATTCTACCACTTGCTATACCGAAGTTCATACTTCGTCCATTCCAGCTATTTGGCTAGCACGTTTTCATCCAATTCATATTTCCAAGACTACATTTTTATCATATATGTTATCCTTGCCCCTTAAAGTATTGTCATGAAAATAAGAAATTAAGAAGAAAACCCGATATAATGTGCTCTTACTTAACCATATGTGAACTTCAGTATTGCACGGGGTAGGTTTAAAAATGTAGTATTGCAAGTGGTATATCGGTTATGCAAGTATATGTAACGCAATTTACTCTTAAGTATAATACTATGGACGATTTTTACGACTTTCTTTTTCTGGTTCATATAGGGTCCGCAGAATAGTGCGGATGGATGGTGCCGCATTATATTCAAGACACATAAATTATAAGAGTTTGGAAGCGACATATTCTCATTAGAATATAATTTTGAAGAATCCACTTGTTCAAAATAGAGCTACACAAGTGATTCTATACAGATTGAATATAAACAGAGATGAAAATGATGATAACATACCTCTTTAGGTCTATCAAAACACACTCCACATTTGAGAATACCCTTGCAATCCTTAATTTCATCCTGGAGCTTCTGAATGGCAGCCTCCCCAGTTTCTGAACTAATCTCATCCACTTTTCCATTTAGTTCAACGAGCTCATCATCAAGCTTCTTCCTCTCACTTCTGGTTACAGGAACTCAGTGAGTTAATGAAGAATTAAGGCATAACATAATTAAAATTTCAGGCAGAAAAACAAACTTTTCAATGTCCAGTTCCTTTTGAATTTCGTCCCACTTTCGCTGGACCTGCTCATATTCCTTCTCAGACGAGGAAACTGCAGATTTCAGCCACTTCAATTCCTTCTCAGCATCTGAAAGTTCCCACCTTGCTTTTTCCAAGTTTACTGCAAGTTGTCTATCCTCTTGAGTAGATGTCAAAGCTTCCACAATTGAAACTTTCATCTGCAAGTTAATATCATTTCAGGAATATAATTAACAGCTAAAATATTTGTCAAGCAAGATGAATCCTTACCTGTTGTTCACCATGAGCTATCCTCACTTTCAAAGATTCCAACACTGCACTGACTTGTTGAAGTTGCTTTGCCAGTGCTTGCTTCTCTGAAAGTAGGAAATTTTGTGCCTGCTTTGTCTTCACACTCTCGGAAACCAGCTGAAGTACAAGAAAACCTTACTAATGTTATATATTTTAGCAGCCAGAAGAAATACTGTTTCAAATAAAGTAATCTCATGAACAGAAGATGACCTTAATATTGTATTCATCTCTCTCAGTAACCTGCTGTACCAAATGTTGGTTTTGTGTCTGCATATCTTCATAAGCTTGACCAATAGTCTGAATCACAGAAATGGGGAGTCAACAAACAGAGAATGGATACACAAGCTCACGCTTAAAAAAAATAAACTTTTTCTAGCTAATCTTTTACCTCGATCTCAGATATATAAGCCTCCGTCTCTCCATCTTTGATTTTGATAGCCTCTGTGAGCTCCCGAACATCTCTGCAGTTATTAGCATTAATTTGATTAATTTGCAGAACAAAATATATCTACAGGGGCCATCGTGTATGCCTCCCAACAGAAGCAGATAAAACAACACATGAACAGTGAGTTAAAAAAGTGATATTAACATTGAAAAAACTTTTTATATGCACCTAAGAAACATTTAATTTTCCCATACAGTATTAAAATCCAGTCCAGATAACTTAGCATCGGTGAATATAAGTTTGATGGTTATCTGGGAAAATGTCCAAGTATTATTTAGTAGGAAGTTCAGAGGGCGGAGTCTTATTGTCTATATGCATATCGATGAAAAGTGTTTCATGTCTTAATTCTTTTAGAGCGCACTAGGCCCAGCCCCATAAACTCATGAATAGATTAATTTAACCTGTTTCTCATGATCTCATCGCCACTAGTTCACCCCCAGAATATTACCCACACTATCATCGCAAGGGACAACCCAGAACCAAGATCTGGTGTTCTAGTTTAGAATTAGACAAGTGAGTTTTTCAATAGACATAACATAATGATTATAACAGACCATGTAGATTACCAGATGACTCAGAGTTGAAGAGTTCTCTAGAAAGAGAATAACTGCTTTCAAAGTGGCACCACTAAAGTTCATAGCATCATGAATTAAAAAGCCAAAATAGCAGTGCATTGGATATGAACCCGCCCCATACTTCAAACTAAAAACTGTCGTATCTCAACCAAACTCCGGCATCAAAACTTTGTCCATAAATATAACATAATAGTTAAAATATCAGCGTACACCATAGGAACTCCTGGGTACCGCATAACTCCGCCCCTGTTGACAGCTGGAGGACTGCTTATGCTTCTCTCCTTATGTAACACCAGCCAGAACCTATTCAATACTAAGCATGTGCTACCATAACCCATATTAGCACTATTTCTACTAAGTGGCTCTTTTTATCAGTAACATCCGCAAGTCCCTGATTCTCCTCGACCTAATATTCCTAAACTAAAAGATTAAAAAAGTTTTACTCATAGACCAAGCACAAGAAGATTTATTTTAAGCTAGACTCAGCATTACCGAGTGAAAAGAATAGTTAAGAGGCATTAAACTTCGAAACAGATAAAACAAGGAAAAACAACTCTGCTTATATTTTTCAATGTCATACTGACAAGTAATATCAACAGTGACATTGAACATTTCATATTGACAAGTTCAACTCTCCCTCATCTACATATAATAAATGGTTGAATATAAAAATGTCACTTTGCTTATAAAAATTAACCACATTATTAAAAGATATAATTGTTCATGTAGCAGATCAGAGACAACCAGATATGAATGCTTGTGTCTGATTAAATAAATAAATAAAAACCAGAAACAAGACCTTTCAACAGCATCAAGTTTGGCCCTCAAATCAGCTATTTCAGATTCTGCAGCAGATAATCTTTGTAGGCAAGCTGCCTGTGCTTCATTTGCAGCTTTCACCCTCAACTCTAAACCGTGTTCTTCTAAAGCATTTCTCAAAACAGCTGCTTGAGAAAGAGCTCTTTTCTCTGATTCTTTAATTTCCCTCACATCTCTGAACCAGGGAGAATAAATATATAATAAGTGCATCCATGGAGGAATAGTGATACGAATTAAATTAAATTTTAACACTTGTTCAGCAATATACAATCTTATAGCTCATTAACTATGACAACAGAAGTACATCAGGCCATATGGTCAGCTCTCTTTTCCTTCCTCTGAGAAGAAATATATATAAATTAATGCTAATATGAGCTGGAATGCTTCTAACATCCTGAAATTTAACCAAATGTGATAACATTACAATTACATTTGCTGCCACTTCTACCTCTATTATTTAGTAATATTGTACCAGAAATGCATTTGTACCACCTCGTGGATCCATATTATGTAGTGAAGTTCAATCACAAAAACATAAATATTCAAACACATCCTCCACTGACTCTGAGGCATGAACCTTTGAGCTCTTGTTACCAAGAAAAGAAAAGTAACCACTAGGCTACAACAAAATAACACATCTTAACAATCATATAGAATCATCAGCAACATGTGCATTTTCTAAAAAAATTATTATTACAGTCGGTTACTATGTTCACGTCAGAGAAATGAAGCAATGATGTCCAACTAGTCATACATACATATTTTACATTTCAGTTGCCACAATCTACCCAGGTGCAGAAGTATAAAACGAATTTATCTTTTCACTTTTAAACTCCTATATCATGTATGCCAAGTTTTTTTCTCGGAAGTCAACATGGCAATAAACAGTCTGAAGTTCTAACGACTTTGCTGTTACATGTCGATGACTCTTAAAAGAATCTAGATTAAAGACTCAACAAAATCCTAAAAATATGTTAGATGTTTCCATTCTGTGTAATATCAAGAATCTAAGTATCATTAAATAAATAAGTTATTATGCAGTGAGAGAAGCATCTGTAACAAGGAACCCTAGTGATCCTGATTCTATCCTGGACTAGCAAATGTCTGACTCTAAACTTCTGTACTTTAAGTCAATTGTAACTGAGTTCATTTACCCATCCCTAAAAAAAGTGCCAGATGAGATAGATCTGGGTGAACTTTAAAACATGTTTCATCCTATATTTTAACTAATCAGGGTGGGTCGAAAGAGCATGTCATGACTGTGCTGTCAGGATACCAATACATATGATTGATGTATAAGCTTAAAAAACACAAGGGGGAATAAAATATATTCACACGCGGTGCAAAAGATGCGTCTGAGCGAAAATTAATTCATTAAATGAAAAGATAATAGATATATCAGGTGTGATTATGTGCATTGTTTCAACCTAATATCTATTTTATAAACGGTATTTACACTCTTGTAATCAATAAAACAAGGGATATCAACCTCTCCATTAAAATAGGTAGAACGGACTGTAAGTAAGTTTGAATATTGTGCTTAATGCCTCTTAATTGGGTAATACCATTGAAGCATGCTTATCATTATTTTTGAAGTAGGCAACTAGGCATTAATGTTCTTCTAATTTATAGGTAAAATAGGACACATCTCTGGTTTTGGGTATCTAATACTTAGCTGAGATAGGAAATTATATTTTTAGTGTTTGCCGCCGTAGAAAGTACATATGAAATCTCAATAGAATATTGTGTTAGCTGCTTAGAAGAATTGAGTCAATAATAACTAGCAACTGAAATGACTGTCCACTAGGATTGACTCTCACTTGCCCTGCTACATAATTACAACACAGTTAGAAGGATTTGTTTGAGTTTATTACAACGTAAAAGTCTGGTTGAATTTACAGATATTTCCTATTAGCTATTCTAGCCTTATTTATCACTCATAAACTTCTAATATGACACTTACTTTCGTAGGGCAATTAGTAAGTAGTAATTTCGGGTAAGAGAGGAGACAGAACAATCTTGAGAAAAACATAATCACGTCTGTTAATGTCACTTCAGGCTTTCAAGTAATTCATGTGTTCACTCGTATACCTAAGCATGCATCGTGAATCTACCTAGCATTCTATGTCATAAACACTCACCTCATTCATAACCCGTTTTTGATATCTCATGCCATTGTTATCACCGTTTTCCAAATCCACTTACCCTTCAACTTGAATATAATATTAACACTCCTGCTTGGCATCTCATCAGAGCATGTTCTAGTCTTCTGTCTGATTCCTTATTATCATGCCAACCAATGAGCGATGACATAATGTTACAGCAGAGTAGTTTTATAGCTTTTTCCTATGAACTCTGATCAGAGTCCAAAGGCATGCACATCTTCTTGAATTCTATGAGGCTCATACTAACTATTGCACTGCTAGATTATTAAAACAAATGGGGTTTTCTGAAAGAGAAGAGATTTTCAGATTTCGCATTATAAACGATGACAAAAGATTGGTCAAGTGGGTTGATCATCTAGGCGACTAGCCTAAGTACGCGACTTAGTTGGAATCCAAAACTACCTGAACATGAAAATAATGCATTTTGGAGGAAAACATATGTTATTATAACACAAAAAAAAAATTGGGAACATAACCAAGATTGACATTTTGAGACTTCAGCTAATAATACAAATTTAGTTAAGAGAACGCGCAGATAGACGCAGATTGGAATACTACTGATATTCCAGAATGAAATGCCATAGAAGAGATGCTGGCAAATACTTTCAAGAAAAAAAAGTTGATGAGCAAAAATAGTTTAAGGTATATTGGTCAAGATCATCTCATCACACAACTATTGAAGAATCTAGTTTATCATACATGTTGGCAAAAGGGAGCTAGGATTATAAAACATAAGGTTTTAGATGGTAAACAAATTACTCGAATAGCTATAGAGCCAAGGAAATGAACCACACAACCCACATCGTATTACATATACTTTATGCACATTGCACAAATTTGCCATAGATGATGTGAACTTGGAAGGCCTAAAAAATTTCAACATAAACTATAATAGATTTTAATATATATTGACTAGAGGCTTTTGGAAAAGAATGCTAGACATTAATCAATGTGGCCTGCAAATCCAACAATATACCCACAGTACTCCACTAAGACCCTTAACATACATTCTCCCCCATGTCATAAATCTCACCAACATACCCTTAACATACATTCTCCCCCATGTCATAAATCTCACCAACATTACATGATTACTATTTATACTATCATAAATTATCTTCAATTAAGTTTCAGGCATGGACTAAGCGAACTTGAAGACCTAGATGAATAATGGACAGTCATCAACCAAAAGAAGGGTAAGAATATGCACATAGGGACCTTCCCTAAACAATGCTGCTGATATGGGAGCCTTGTGCACTTGGTATGACCTTGTAGCAATCAAGATTCATAATAGTAAGTGAATCAAGATTCATATTACTACGTGCATCAATGTCTATTGTTAACTGATTCATATTAAAACTTAAAGCTAAAAACTCGGTAATTTGTGCAAAAACATCTGTGAACAAAATACTGCACATTCAGATATACACAACTGTAGTAGCCACCTTGAACATTGTAACAGGTGACGAGCCACTCAATACATTTCTTCTTTGTTCTTTCTAAAAATGACATACATTAGAGATTTATACTCGTAAGCTAGACTGGTCCTTTTCTAATTATTATCAGGAGTACAGACTATCTATGAAACAGTAAACAGATCACTACCCACATCATAAATCCCCATCACTATTTTTGCCTTGACGTAATTTAACGGGCATTTTCTTTATAAAATTTACTATGCAAAAACGAGGAACAGATGTCCTTAAGCGAGATTAAACAACAGCTCACATATGTACCTATTGTCATGTATTTGTTGTCCTAGCATGTCCAGAAAAATTAGCAATTCCTGTTTCTCCTTCTGCAATTTCTCACTCTGCAACAAGTAACAAAAACAGCATCTGTTAAATCAGCATGACTGACACAAATGATACATATACAAAAATATTTGCAGGAACAAATCATGATGAACAAGTTCATATAACTTACAACTTCCTTCAGAGATTTGATTTTAGCCATTTGCTCAGTACATTTAGCTTCCAAATTCTTCTTTTCACTAGTCTACTAAAAACAAAAAAGAAGGGTCAGTTTCAAAGAAAAGGCTCAGCAAAAAATTCAGCATGTTACTATTTGCTGGCACGTCAGTTTGGATGCACTTCTCTAAATTTTGGATTGTAATTAAACATGGATGATTTTGCAAGGTAATATACATATTTTATGCTGACAAGTGACCTAAATTCTTTAGTGGTCCACAAATAATGACTTGGTACTGAACACCAACAAGAGCAGCATAAAATCATAAAAAGACGTAACCTTTTCATTCAATAAGGTTTTTAGTGACTGGGCATTTTCACGTAAATTAAGGGCTTCATCAGCTGTCTCCTTCCACCGAGTCAACTGAGATTCCATCAGTCCCAATTCTTTAGAAAGAGCCGATGCCATCACATGAAATTCGGTCTTAATATCTTTTCTTCCTGGAGGAGATAATGTTTGTTAGAAGCATACTTTAACATAACTGAAGATTGATAACAAGATAAATGATTAAACCTGAATCTTCCAAAGTTTCTTCCATTTTAATCTCCAACTCATTATTCTCAGTGACACAATTTTGCAATTTCTGCTCAAGTTCCGCAATCTTAGATTCAGCATTACTAATTCCAGTTTTCGCAACATCTACAGCTTCTGCTTTTCCATTTAATTCTTTCTCCCTTCTCATGACCAAAGACCTGTCAGCCTGGAATCAACTTTTATAAATATATCATTCAAACAGAAAAAGTTTGCATATAGCATTGAATCTTCACCTGCAGTGTATCTGTCAACATTTTGTACCGTTCTGCTTCGGCAGACCAATGTTGGAGCTGGTCATTCAGTGAAGTATATTGCCGGGATGAATGGACATACTTATCATCATTTAGTTCATTCTACAAGAACACCATCAATAGTAAAGTTAGAGATGTTCAACAATTTTTTGCCAAAACAAAGGTATTACATAAGCAAAAAAGGAAGGGAAAAAACAGACAGACAACCTGAAGAACTTGCAGCTGTTTGGACAGAATTAAATTATCCTCGTGTGCATCTTGTAGCTCAGTAAAACGATCAGCTGCCAATATCTACATGGAAGAGATGAATGGTATTAGCAACATACCAAGCATACGTGTGCTTTTGTCAGAGTAAAAAAACGAGAGAGTTAACTTCAGATATACACACCTTTGTTTCCTCAATTGAATCTTTCAACTCTCGTAAACCCATAGACTTATCTCTATGCTTCTCTGGTGACAAACTTCCATTAACGGCCCCCGAAACAAGACTATGCACACTAGATGCCGCATCCTTCTGCATTTTAAGGTTAACCAGTCTTCTTCTACTTTCTTCGAGTTCAGCCATGCTCTCTTCCAGCTCACCTTTTGGCAAGGCCGGGCATTTGTTAAAAACAGAAAAAATAACTAAAATACATGGCTCTAAGATATATATAAGCTAGAGACTATGAACAACCTCTAGATATGAGTGTCCTAATATTTGACCTTTGAATTTTTGTATCTTTTAGTCTGTACATGGCAGGTAAGCACATGATTTATGAATGTTATTTAAAGTTTAGTACTGAACAAAACACATGTAAAGCAAATATTTAGCGTCCGGTGGAACTTGATTTTTTATCAAGACTGAACAAATGAAAGGGTGCATCATTTAATGTTTTGACAACAAATATCTCAAGGAATATGAGAAACCTGAGAGACGTTTAATATCTAATTGATCCACTGAGTGACCACCAATACAAGCCTGAACCTCATCAGCATATTCCTTATGCTTCAAGTGTAAAATATCAATCACCTCACGCAGATTATTAGCCTCCTCTTTCATCATATTGTCAATCTTAGACAACTGCATAACAACATCTGCATATCCAGATTGTAACAGAGCAAATTGTCAATTCGAAAGTCTTGGAGAACAATATCTAACATTGATCTAAGATATACAAAATGTCCCCTGATTAGATTTAGTCCTGATAGTATATGGTACTTTTCCAGAAGTTCAAGCAGCTATTTTTAGAAGCATGGCCCATTTATATAACTAGTTAAAGTTTTGCCTTTTTCTCTTTGTATTGTTTTCTTGTGATATTCAGAATAAAAAGTAAACCCTTATGTAGTTATCATAGGTACCAGGCTAACTTTTGAAACAAAAATATTCCGGAAGCAACAAAAGCAGCTCCATAATTTAGTGTGTGATATTGAGAGAGATGGTTATAAATAATAAAAAAAATTCAAAAGGCAAGTTCCCTGACCTTCCCTAGATGGCTTCCCAAGCAAAACCTGACTTATGCTTTCAGCTTTGTCTCTTTGTGCCTCAATAGTATCATGCAAGAATTTCATCATTTCTAGAGTTGCAGAATGGCGAGAAGTAAGGGCTTCTTTAATATTTAGAGATCCATCACTGCCACAGCTTAATTCTAACAATCTACAAAGAAACATCTCCTCTGGGGGGCATGATGGAACTGAACCTAGATTACACATACAATACAATTATTCTACGACTTTACTGGGAATCAGGGATCACCGATATCATGCAAAACAGATTAAAATTATTAAAAACCTCTGACACGGTCTGCATGATCCAACATCTGCATCGTACTTTTCCCTGCCCCGGCACGTGCGCCAAGAAAAATTAAATCATCAACCAACTGCATCAGAAGAGCAAGGCAAAATTAAAGAAATAAATTATATAGTGACCCCCGGATAATGAGACCTGCAAAAGATGAAGCAACCTGATTCCATAGTTGGTTCACTGTGATTAATATCTCGTCATATGAGGCCTGTTTGTCCTTGAGTTCTTTTATTCTGGCTTCAAGATTGTGCAACTCATGCTTCTGTACATCTAATTTCTGAACAAGTTTCTGATTCCGATACTGAAGAACTGCTGCACTAACCTGCCAAGTCGGGACTAGTTCATTCACCAGAAGATTACGCATAACTATAAGAGCAAAAGGCGTTACTTTTGTAGGTGAACAGTAGAAGAAATCATAGTGAAGTGTGTGTATCAATACTTGACATTGTTATCACATTTTCATCAAATATATTAGTATGTACAGATAGTCAAAAAGAATAGTGCATACTTGAAATATTGTAGCATGGTAACACTAATACTAGTTCCCTTCTAATTAAATTTCACAAGTTTGCACTGAAAACATACATTACACAGAACATGTGATAAAATTTGCGAACAAAAATGAGGTCGTATCACATTTTTTGACCAGTGGTTTGTTATTCCTAAGTGTCTAATAACAAATGGAAGCTGGTCCACAGAACAGTCGAATGTCTGCTCGCGCATAGAAAAAGCGCTGGATGATAAAAACCTAAGAATGAGTCATTTTTCCGCAAGAAGACACTGTAGCCCTCTGCATTCACATAAAAAATTGAGGGTTAAGGCCATCCAGCGGAAAAAAAGCGCTGGTAGTATGACCCATAATAAATATGCCTTTCACCTAATTTGTTATATGTATACTGTCTTTTTCATACTTGTTGTTAACACTAAACCATGTTTTATAAGACTTGGTAGAAAGTAGGAATGGACATTCATGCTTGATTACTGTGATCAGTCTCTAGTTTATATTGGTACGAAACGGGAGGAAGAATGTATGAAAAAGTACAAATATTTACCAACAATTATTTTACCCCTTAGTCTGGGTAAAGCTTCCTAAGTATACATTTTCCCCTCTTAAGTTAAAAAAAAATTACACCCGACATGTTTGGTCTTTGTTAGAACCATTCGAATCCTCGCACTACTTCATTCACACCACTCCATTTTATTCTTTCCAACCAACAACCCTTTTCTATTTTCCAATTTTTAGTATTCTTCAAAAATCATTTTGGCAACAAAGCCTAATTTCTCGGAACTCACATTACAGTCCATCATTCAGCTATCAGTTCTCTACAACTATCCTAATTCCTCAGTTGTTAATTCCAGAATTAACAACCAAGTCAAACCTTCTGCCAACTCACGTTTTTTTTTGGCTAAGTACTAACGTCACTTCTCCATTAACTCAAGCATGAAAACAACCAATCATTGGCCCTAGTTCAGCCACAACCTTCCGCCAGACCACAATTACATTATTAATCACCATCTTATCTTATAACTCTGCTACACAGGGGCGGCACCAAGGGACCGCAGGATGAGCGACCGCGCAGGGCCACCAAAAATATAAGGCCCCCAAATTTATTAATTCCATGTATATTATATACACATATTGAAATTTACAAAATAGTTAGTTATACATTTCAGAAGTGCTGTTGATGATTATTTTACAAAATATGCAAGAAGAGCATATCTTTTCAAGTGAATTTTAATTTTTTAAGTATGGATCTTGTTTATAATGTGTTTATAATGTTCATTTTATTTTGAAAAAGATTATTTAAATTTATATTAAAGTAAAAACTAAGGCCCCTAGTTTGTAATTCCGCACAGAACCCCCAATAATTTTCCCCCGCCTCTGCTGCTACAACATCTTCATTTGGTATAATGTAAAAGTGGCAAAAAATTGGACACTCCTAAATGGACATGTCCACTCGGACACTTAGTTTGGGACTTTAGGTCATGAGCATGTACAATTTTCAAAAAGTCCTGAGAATGACAATCGGACATGTATCAATGTCAGAAATCTCAAGTCGAGCCTGAATAAAAACGTCTTCAATTAAAGTTAAACTAACCAATCGTCCAAACTCCAATCACATAACTACTTCATAGACCCTTAATTAACAAAAACCAAATGAACCTTTAACCTTGATATCAGAATGGGAAAGAATGAGAATATGAGGAAAAAGAATATCAAAAGAGCAAAAGTCAAAGTACAATACCCTATCTCGCTACAGGCTATGATCTAGAAAAATAACCCCTGGAAGCCCTTCAATATGCACACATGGAGCAACTTAAATCATAATCCCATCCACATTGAATGAAGCCAATTAACTAAGAGGATCTTTCATAATCCTACTCTTCATCTCAAGCCCGATTGCATAAAAAAACGTGATCTCCTAAAAAATCTTTAACTCGACCTTCTTTCTAACTTGAGTTGAACAAGCAAAAGGAATTTTTTTCAAAAACACGCATCTACAGAGTTCATGCGTATGAATTAATAAACCAAAATAAACAAAAAGAGCTCAAATACAAGCAGAATATAGAATAGCTTCATCATCTAGGGAATAAATATGATAAACCAAGCTACTGATCAGGAAAAAACTATACTTTGACCATCAAGGAGATATAACTTAATCTCATAATTTTACATTAACAAACTGTATTAGCTGTGTAATGATCATGTAAAGTTTCATTTTCATATATCACAATAGTAATTCTTGATACAAATTTATAATTATATAATATCAAGGCAACAAGAGAGGAGGGGGCTTACAGATTTGTTGTTATCTGGGGAATTAGTTGAGTGGCGAGCCATGGGCAATGGAAGAGAGTCCAGACGGGCTAGCTTTTTCTTTGGCTCATCTGAATCTGTGTTCTCCATTAAAGCCCTTCAGCAAAGCCCACCATCACATACAAACCAATCCAAATTCTAAATTCCACCCGAGTTCCCGTAGATTATGTCTTAAAAGCTAGCTGATGTAGCTTTCGTCTGTTTGTTTTATTATAAGATATATATACCTGATTAGTTGCAGTGTGACATACAGTGTTCCTCGTCCACTAAATATAAGATAACTAGTGATATGGAGATTAATTATTTCAATTAATAGAGCAGTAAGCAATTCTGTGCACATGTTTGTTCATCGATATTACCTTTTCTAGAATAAATATTTGCTCCTGTTGGCCTTTAAAACTATACCACTAGGCAAATTGCAATGCCGAACCTGCAAAACACATAATAGCATGAAACTATTTAGCATAAAGTTAAAAATAGTGAGCCTAGTTATATTGACCATCAGTAACGTAAGTATCTCGTAAATTCATTTAAGTTGGTTAGACATGCAAACCATCTTGATACAACAATTTAATAAAAACATAAATACATATACGGTGTCGACCAAGAAAAAAAAATATTTCCAAAACAAATCAAATATTTATCTTTAGTTACTTCAAGTGTCACATGCTTTAGTACTTTAATTAATACACGGAATACACGTTATTCGACAAACATAATAACGTAATTATTTGGGTAGGGGGATACATTGTGTGAATAATAATATAAATATAAGTTTGATTTTATGTATGGCAATATCTAAACAGAACTAAAAATTTAATGCATGAGTTAATCATCTAATACACAAAAAATTAAGTTCAACACTTTCTTAGACAACATTACTGCTTTGCTTTTAGGTATGTAGTTATTTAACAAGAACTTCAAGTACAATTTGTGCATGAAGATAATATTACCTGGGAATCCGACACACGAGGATATGTCAGGTAACCCAAGAATCGCTGATTCCTACCCAAACATATTTTTTATCTCAAATTTAGTAATGTGCATGAGACTGCTTTTATTAAACACATGTAATCCCTAGTAACTAACGACATAGTTGGAAGACTTGCTTGCAAGATAGTATTAATAACAATCATAAGACATAACAATCAAACATATATATTCACCTTCATCCTGTGATCCTATTTAAACATTCTCTAATCTGGAATGACACGACTCGTGAGATTGATGATCAATTGTGAATCTCCGATCTCGTACACCTTTTACTCGTGTATTAGTGTGCACGTGTATATCGTCCATCGAATATATATTTAAACAGATAACGCAAGATTTATATCTAAATCTACTAACAAAACGTATAAGATAGAATAATAAAAGAAGTAAGCAATTAAACCTGCATGAGTATGCATATAGGTCATACGATCCTAACAGCAACAATAACACTTAAACCAATAGAAAGTTTATAGAACTACCAAAAATAAGCCAAGAATGATACCGTTTGAGGAACTTCTCAAAAAATGGCCAAGTATCCCCCAAGTTCCACCTCACCAATACGAAGTCGGAAATAATAATGTTATCATAAAACACCCTACATACACAATCAATAACAACAAATTAAATCAACAAATCATGAATCAACTGTATGGTTAAATTATCAGGTCCAAGCTCAAAATGCATAGTGCCAGAAGGTATTCGAGTACAAAAATCGACATTCGACAAATTATCCAAGGCTAATCTCATTCAACTTTTACTAAAAGCTTCTGTATGTGTGTAGGTGTGTGTCAGCATCATACACACACTCCCGGTGTATCTAATACTGAGGAGAGATCAATTCTATCAAACGAAACCCTAGATTGTAAAATTCAGCAACAATTGTATATAAAAACATATATATACAGGGAGTTAATTATGTATAGAGACACAAAGTACAATTAAGAATGATGAAACTTACAAGTCAGTTACGAATTACAACGATCCAGAAAGCTTCTGTGTTGTGTTGTGCTTGGTGAGTTAGTTTTACCGTGCGAGTGGTGTGAGTTTTGAAGAGTTCTTGTTTTTGTCGGGTCAGTCCTTTGTATCCTAAAACTGACCCGAACGTGTGGGCCCTGCTTTGTGATTTGGTAAATTACATATTTGTCATGGAATCTAGGATACAAAAAATATTTTCTTCAACCTCCCCAAAGATATTAGCATATAAAAAGGAAAAATGTTAGTATATTTTTGGAGGTGAATATCATCGATCACGAAAATCTTTTTTTTGACAGAACCTCGCACGAAAATCTTAATTATAAACTAGAAACTTTTTCCATAACATGCGGGTCATTAAAACTTTTGTTATTGCTATTATATTTGTGTTTAAAAATTTAATCTGAAAAATTAATTTTTATTATATTTGTATACTAGATTTAATCATAATTTAATTTATAAATCAATAAGAGCCTCTCATTTCTCTCTCCTCTCTCCTCAAAGTTAAGAGTCAGAGCAAGCCCAATGCAATTCCCTATTTTCAACCCTTAAAATATTATATATTAATGGTTACCTAAAATATTGGGGATCAAAAAGCTATTTTGCTCCAACGGTGTTCCCTATCTGATTCTCTATATTTTAAATCTATATATACAACTCAAGGAGAGAGAAAGATTGCACTAATAAATAACGGAAAAATAAGAAGAAATTTGAGCTCGTGATGACATGGAGCATATAGGGGTTGCTTTTTCAGCCCTCAAATAAGGGGTTGAATTTTCTCTCACCTAAAATTAATAGGGGATAGGGAGTTGCGTTGCAGGAGCTCTTTTTCTCCTCAACCCTCAAATCTTGTCCATGTAGATCAAATATAGGTAAGGAATGAGTGCATTGGAGATGCTCTCACCACATAGCTCTTAACTTAGAGGGGTGTATTGGATTGCGATTTTAAAGCATTTTTTTGCATTTATGAAATCCGAGGGTATTCGATTGGGATTGTTCGAAATCCATTAAAATCTTGAGTTATTCAATTGGGATTTTTAATTATGCTACAAATTCTGGTGGAATTTTAAATTATGCTTTAAAATCCGATAGTATTCGATTGGGTTTGTTTAAAATCCATTAAAATCTGATGGTATTCAAATGCTGATGGATTTTTTTGGATTTCATAAAATGATGGATTTTGTGGCATTCTTCTGCGTATTTCAAGTTTTTTGAAATTCCATCAAAATCAATGGGATTTTGAAGCATTGTGCTTAAATACTATCAACTATGCGACATTTGATCAAGAATCTGCACAAAATCAAAATCACATACAATCCATTAAAATCCATAGACTAAAAACGATCCATTAAAATCTCAATCGAATACACCCCCGTTAATTTTACACAATAAAAAATTCCTTCACTCCTCACTTCCACCTTTCCCTCTTTTTTTGTTTTATAGTGGAGCTCAATATGATTAGAATATGAAATAGAGAAGAGATTTAGAGAGTATTGTTGGAGTTTACGCTCTTAGATTTGTACTAAATTACTAAGAGCCACTTTGTTTATATTAGATTTAGGAGCCAATCAAGAGGCTTTTGGATATGCTCTAATTTTTTTTATTTTTTTTATTTTTTTTGAAAATGAGAATAAATCTCAACGAGAATCGGCAATTCACCATGATAATTCTTTCATTAAAGAAAGCTTATTATCTAACCGTCGGACATGCAAGCTTATGTGTGTGTGTGTGTGTGTGTGTGTGAAAATAAATACTTACGTTTGTGATCGTTATTACGTTATATGTAGTAAGAAGTCATTAACACACTTATTGAGGATATTATAATAGAAATCACTCTTAAAATAAAAACTAGAAACCAATACAAGTTAGTGATATTCTCAATATAATTTAGTGATATTCTCTTTACAATTTAGTGATATGTGTTGCAAAAATTGGTGAAAATCTCCAGGAGTCGGCGAAACCTCCAAATCTGTGCTTGTTATCGATTCTGGGAGTAATAACGACGATATAGATAGCGAAAAAGGTGGACATGGAAGGGTGGGAGCATGGAGGGGATGGGGCGAGGCAAAAACTGTGCGGCAGAGGAGGCGGGCGGCAGATGAGGCAACTGAGATGGCGGAGGAGATAGACAACGGATTGAAGCTGTGGTTTCAGGCGGCGTAGCTTCGCCGGAGATGTGGAAGATAACTGGAATTACAATTAAAAGGCGGCAGTGGAGGTGAAAGAGGCGGAGGAGAGGAGGCGGCGGCGGAGATGGAGGTGGAGGTGAAGATGGAGATGGCAGGGAAGATGGAGAAGGTGTAGGTATTAGTGATATGTGTTGTAGGTATTAGTGATATGTGCTTTAGAATTTAGTGATATTTGATGTGGGTTTTTAGTTTCTAGGATAAGGAGGTTTCTATGAGAGTAAGACTCTCTCTCTCTCTCTCTCTCTATATATATATATATATATATATATATATATATATAGAGAGAGAGAGAGAGAGAGAGTGGAGAGAGAAATAATTTTCCAAATACAAACCACTAAAATACAAACTAAAGAAAACTACCTCTAAACAACATCACACACCCTCCCCTTATGTGTCACCACCCACGTATGGTCCACTCAATCCACCATGGGCCCGCTAGAGCCTCGTCAAGACTCTGCACAGGCCCTGGACAGGCTCTATACAGCCTTAAGAGCCAAAATTTGGCTCCATCACGGTCCCACTAGGCCCCACTTTGACCCTACTAGGCCCACTTAGGCCCTATTTAGGCCCATCTCGGGGTCCATCCCCGGTCCCAAAAACCTTCTCATTCTACTTAATCGCATTGGTTTGTATTTACTTTGTATTTTAATGTTCTGTAATTGAGTAGGACCCTATACATACATACATACATACAAAAATACTGCAGGAAGAGTTATATGTGCGCGCGCGCACGTTTTAATTGGAATAAAATTCGTATACATTCATTGTTTTGATATCTAAATTGGAATAAAATTCATATATTATGTACATACTTTTTTGTGTGGGACCATCCTAATTATGATATTATTTTTTGACAAATATAGGTATCTCTTGATATGAATATAAATATGACTATAGTTCTTCTCAGTTTCATACATCTTGCCCATTGCATTCTAAATTAATTCTGTCTTCTCATAAAATCAGTATTCATGTATATGATGGGAAAACTAATATCATGCCTTTTTTGCATGTACTTAGTATACACTGTTGTTAGCATGGATTTACATGTCAAAACCGGTACGTATATGCACAAAGAAATATGTGTTCTAATTATATATATCGTTACTTGATATATTTTTATCATCGTTATCATAAATCTATAAAGTATCCAATATGTTATATTTGGAAAAATACATATAATGATAAATATTGATAACATTATGTATACATACGCGCTCACACACACACATTCAAATTTTATGGTAGCTTCAGTCATTGGATACATTATTTTAAGTAATTTTAATATTTTTTTTTACAGGTAGTGGCGTGAACAAGATGGACTTAATTGACATGAAGCATATAGAAGGAAATAAAATTTGTAATCGTAGTTTGCCAATTACAGGCTATTGCGAGGATTGGAATTGTCGCTACTGGTGCAATTACCAATTTTCAAAAATTTACAAATATGCGTGGTGTGTGGGTCCTAATGGACCCACAGATTGTTATTGTTATATTACATGTTAGTTGTAACCAATTTATTAAATATTTAAATCAGACAAAATATTATCTAGTATTCTTTTAAGGATTTTTAATCAATGTCGATTTTGATTGCTATACAGTTTTTATTTTTTAAATTTAATTTAACAAGGCTTGAAGTTTTGTAAAATTAATATCAAAGTTGTAACAAATATATAAATAGTAATACAATATCAAGTGAAGAAAATGGGTAAAAATCTTATCATTCTTTTTTAGCTCAGTTGGTGAAATTTTTTAAATATTTCATGAACTAAGGGGGTGGTATTGTATCATGATTTTTAATGACTTTTATTGACTTTTGAAATCTAGGTGTATTCAATTAAGATTTTTAAATACTCTTTAAAAGTAAGGAGGTATTGTATCAGGATTTTTAAAAAGTCTTTCAAAGTTTGAGGTATTGAATTACAACTTTTAAAGAGTTATCAAAAGTCAGTGGTTATTCAATGTATTAATGACTTTGATGGAAATATATAATTGATGACTTTTAATGACTTTTCATAGAAAATTGCATAAGTTTTTTCAGAAAATTGTCACGCCATTATTGATAAGATTTGACATGACTTTATCTCTCCCCATGCCACATAACTACTTGTGCCTTCAGTACAACGTAGCTATAGGAAAAAATGTAAATGAAAAACCGAGCGGGGTTCCAAAAGCAGTTTAAATCCCTAAGAGCAAGTCCAATAGGTGTGCTAAATCAAGTCTTAAATCCAAAAATAGGGAATATGGGATAAAATTGCACTTCAACACTATGCTAATGATGTGCTAAATCACTAGCACAAGCATCCCCTTCCCTATTTTTAGAATATGCTAGCCACTTCTAAACTATTTTTATCATTAAAATATTCATTTCCCTCTTTCCTCCACATCATTTCCCTCTCTCTTTTTTCCTCTTTCCCTCTTTTTTAATATTATTATAATAATAGGGAATGGATATATGGAGTACTATTGGAGCTCATGTGCTAAATCTTGTGCTAAATCACTAAGACATATTATTTTATAATATTTTTAGGGAACCTCTTAGCATAGTGTTGGACTTGCTCTAAAGTCATGTTGCTTACTAGATACAAAAATCAGAAAATATCCGAATCAATTCGACAATATATATCTGCTATTGGGTATGCAAGCAGCCCAATAGCACAGGGTCTTAAAATTTTGAGGACCACCAGTTTAAAAATTCCAGCATATAAAATTTCTTCATGACATAAAGACATAAAGGAAATCCATTTTGTTGATATTCAACTCCAGCTCCAATTACATTACTCTGAAGTCTCTTATATTTCTCTGTTACTGGTAATAATTATTTAATATTTTTATTAGGTTAATACACTTAATTATTTAATTCTCAAATAAATTTTTTACTTTTATTGCAATCAAGAATGTTATTTTTTTTTTTAAATTTTGGGTTCATTTTATTAATAGTTAAAGGAAATTTTTGATTAGTGTCGTCGTTTACTATGTCGACTTATTTGATTATTATTACTTTTATTTCTATAATTTTTTATTTCTTTTCAACTTTTTCTTGAGAAAATAAAGAGAAAGATTAATTTTAACACATAAATAAATTATTATTTTAATTTCTTTAGCACAGGGCCCTCATTTTGCTTGAGTCGTGCTTGCTTACCATACAGCAATAATACCTTGTACTCGATTTTGTAGTCGCCGGGTCTGAGAACATACACCCAACTTGGGTTATACAAGAAGATCGAGAGAGTATAGCAAAAGGTCCGGAGGGTTTCAGAGAGTTTATTTATGATTTTAATACAAGTCTATTAAAGTATTTGAAAGTTATGAATTTGTAATAAAAAATCTGTTAAAATTTTTAAAAGTCATTGTCTAGGAGTCTTAATTTTTTTTTTTGAAATCTTAAAAAGTCAACAAGAGTCATTAAAAGTCTATAAAATCCATTAAAATCATCCTCCCAAAATTTGTCATTAAAAGTCACGATACAATACCAAGTTAAACATTTAATGTATTGATTTTGGTATAAGAATAAAATATACTCATTCAATCATTTTTCAAAAAATAATCATGATTCATGACTAAATAAATAATAATGAATGTAGTTTGGAATATTCTCAACAATACTCTTTTTTATTTTTACTTTTCGAAATGGCGTCATTTCATATTTTGGACTTTGGACTATTAAGTTTGTATTTTAAATTTCACATATTGTTATAGAATAAAATTTAAATTATCTTTTATGGTCGTTGATGGTGGATGTCAAGTTTTTATGGATACAATTAATCTTTCGTGTATTGATAATTCAGACGGTTCTTAATTACGAGATGTCTGCATATCTCTATGATTATAAAACATAAGCCAAAAAAGCGTACTCTCAAATGAGGAGCGTCGTCCTTTATATCAGTGGTCATCCGAATTTTTAAGTGATTGATGTTGGATCATTCTTTGAGTTTTATTGAAGTTTTGTATGTCCTTGAATGGGCTGTTTGCGACGACAATTGAAGTGACTAGTTGCTCCAAGCCTAGTAAATCAATCTAGAACCTAATTAACTAATTATGAAATTAATTAATCCTTAACTGGACATCCTTCTTTTGCACCATTACTTTCTTAAAATTACATTTTAGTCCAACTCATTTATGTTTTGTTGGTTTTGGTATGATTATTTCTATATTGATTGAGTATTAGTACCATTTTTTTTATTAAAAAGAATAGATTTTTTTATCTCACTATTGTGTTTAATAACTAATTTATTGCATCTATTACAAACTAGTTATATCATTTTGTTTCAAAAAAATGATTTAGTTGAAGTTGTTTTCAACTATTTTCTTCGTCGTATGCAACCAAATTCAAGTTATTTGAACTTTTTTCTTCTTATAAACAACCTTATTCAAGTCACCAAATCATCGATCTCGACAAAACTGACACTTTAATTTGTGTTTAACTTGTTAATTGTGATTTATCGCTTCTTTCTTTTAATCAGTTATCCTTTGTTATTTGTATGTCGACATCATAACCTGTTAATTTTTATATATTGGCTTATATCCAAAAGTTAGATTGATGTGAAAATTAAGACCAATCAATTATAATTGATGAACTCTTAATAACTTTTTATCAATTATAATTGATGAACTCTTAATAACTTTTTATGACCATTTATAACCTCTCCTGTGTTCTTAAAATTTTTTGTTTTATAACTGAATTTTCTTATTGTTGTTACAAAATGTTTAGAACATTTTAGGGATATCAAATAAAATTTATACTAGGGTCTTTTTATACTGAAGTCATTGTTATCAATAATTTTTAAAACAATTATTTCAAGATATTTTAATAAAAAATTATTAAATTTTGGGACTTCTAATTTGAGGGGCTTAGATGCATCGCTTAATTGATTTAATGGACGAATTTAATACGAAACATGTATGCTACACAAATCAAAGTCACAGCTCAAATATGTTACCGATATATGCATACTCAAATTTTGAATGATAATCAATTCTAAAATATATTGAATAAATATTTAATTGGTAATAAATTAATTCTAGAATAACAAGCTTGGTTTTATTTCGATTGCCAAATTTATTGAAAACATTTTCTGTATGGCTCAACTTCTTCCTCACGTATGAGCATCTCCGAGGACGGTAACTAAAATGATTGATTAAAATAATTTAAAGTAATAATTATGTAAAATTTGTTGAACATGTACAATGTTGTTGTTAGGTCCTATAAATTCACTATATAATCTGATATAGTGATCACAATCTGTAACACAGTAAGACAATATAAGAGATTGAAAGTAATAAACTCTTATATTCACAAAGCTTTTAATGGTTACAAAAACTCTCTCAGTGATTTATATTGTATCACTAAGAGCTGCTAGGGTTCTTAACAATGTACTCGATAACTCAACTCTTCTAGAGTAACCCTAATCTGTGTTTATATAGACACAGTTACAAAATCAATCTCTGATTTGATATCCTATAAATCTGCTATGAATTCTATCAATCAAAGATTGCTCCAGTTTTCTGTTTAGTTTCCATAGTCAGTAAATCACTCCTCCGCTTCTATCCTTCCTTGAAGTATATCCGCTTCTGAGCTCTTTCCACGTGTAAACTCTGACGAGTCTTGACTATGTAAACTCTGGTCAGACTTTATCAAACTCTGTCAGACTTTACTAAACTCTGATCAGCTTCCAGATTAAACTCTGATGATTCCTGTTCTAAAACAGACTTTAAGAATATTAGTAATCATCAATTATATCTAACAATCTCCCCCAACTTGTGCATAAATAAGTTATGTGCAAGTTAACAGATAATTGATGATATCAAAACATTTAAGTCAAATGCAACAGAGTTTAACTATATAACAGAAAACTTTTAAAACTTACAGATACTTTACTCCTTAGCTGCATAGACACCATTTGCTGTCTGTAGATACCCTCTGAGGAGTTCTCTTTCAGCTTCTTCAAGCACTGTAGTCATTTGTCTCTTGATCTCTCTCAGCTCTGGATCTGAAACTCCAGTTTGATAAATTGCAGCTCTGAGATCATAGATCTTGTTCTTCTTCAAGTCCCTATCCAGCCTGATATTGTAAGCTTTATCAGACTCTTCATTAAATGCAAGAGTTCTGATTCCACCTATTGTTTCAATCTTTGCTGAATTTTTCTTCATCTCCACCAGCTGTCCTTTGTGATTGAGGTATTTAGGAATGAAAGGTCCAGCATTTTTATTTCCTGTAATCCCCATCTTTCTTCTGATTTGATCCTTGAGCAGGTTGGAGATGTGTTGACATGACTTGTTCTTCACAAGAAATATGTGTGAGACATATCTCAATTCTTCCCAGTGTTTAGCATAGAGATCTGCTTCAAGTACTCTAAACACTGTTCCATCAGACATGAAGTAGATAAGAATGTTATCTCCTCTGTCATTCTTCACCAACTGGACTGAATCAAGCTTGTCCATTTTGTCTTGCAATACTCCAGTCTTGGGAGCACAGAGAGATGAGGGGTCATCTGGTCTTGATCCTATACTCTGATCAAATTTTTCATATTTGGATCCCAGCCCTCCTTTATCTCTTCCTGCCTTACGATGAGAGATTGGTTGAATCGAGCCCTTTTCAAAGCTTATCTCAGTCATCAGAGTAGGCTTTGCAAATCCAGCCAGTGGAGTAGTTGTTGGTTTAAACACAGCTTGAGCATTGTCAGAGGTTGTGTCTGTCTTTGCATCCTTATTAACTTGAGCTTTGTCAGAGGTTAATATTTCTTTTTGGGGTTCTGCAACATGAGCTTTGTCAGAGATTGCAGCTTCTGTCTTCTTTTCCTTTACAACTTGATCCTTGTCAGAGGTTGTATCTTTCTTCTTATCCCAGCCTTTCTCCAGATGTTCATCTACTTTGCTTTTACCCTTGGAGGTGTATTCATCTTCATAGTATACCTTTTTGACTGGTAAACTCTGATCAGCAACAGTAGGTTCCTTAATTAATATCCCTTTCTCTTTTGGCTTGATAGTTGACTTTGCAGGTTTCTGGATTTTTCCTGACTTTATTGCTTCAGCATGTTCTTTCTTTAGATCTTCTTCTTCTGCAGCAATCAACTCCAAATCCAAATTGGCTTCTGGATTTTCTTGTTCAAAAACCAATCTAGCAAGCTCTTCATCAGTCATGGGTTTGTCTGATCCAGTCACTGGTCTCTGCTTAGATCCAGATGTGAAGTTATGTGTTGGACCAGACTTAGTACTTTGCTTAGATTGTTTCTGACTGTCAGAGTTTGAAACTCTTCCACCAGTCCTTGCTTGAAATCTCTTGTGCTTGGTGAAATCATCAATATCATCATCATCATCATCCTTCTTCTTTCTCTTCAGAGTTTGAGTAGTAGACTTGCATTTGACTTGAGCTACTCTCTCCCCCTTTTTGACATCATCCTCATCAGCAATCAGTATGGATGTGATCAGAGAAAGTGAAGATTGGATGGCGTCAAGCTGTTTGGACATCTTCTCTTGATTTGATTCAATCATGGTCATCCGTTTGTCCAGAGATTCATTGGCAGTTACCAGCTTCTGTACATTCTCTTTCAGAGGTAGCATGGTCCTTTTCTTTTCCAGATCATTTGTCTCCTTGATACTTGCCACCTCTGTTCTGAGACTGTCTATGGATTTAGATGTTTGAGCATGAGCAGGATGAAATGTCTTCAGATAAAGAATTGTGCCTTTGAGGCTTGACATAACATCAGAGTTTGTGATTTTATTCTCTGCCATAGATAAAAATTCTTCAGCTTTAGTTGGCTCCAGAGAATGCTGATGGCTAAGCCAGAGTTTATCCCATACTTCATTTGGAGGATCAACTTGAAGATCCCTGGGAAGTGGCTCAGAGTCTGTGGTCAGAGTTTGTAGCCTGGCAGTATACTGGCTAGTAGACTCCCACTTTTGTTGAGTCAAAGGAACTCCATCATTTCCATCATTTTCAGAGGAGCTATCATCATCCTCAGTAGCAGCCTCAGAGTTTGCTTTGTCAGCATCAGGAACAGGATCAGCAACTTTCTCCACACTGTCTTGAGCAGATTTTCCTTTAGCTTCAGACTGTGATTTGATAGTCTCTTCACCAGTCTGAGCAAGAGATTGTAGAGCTTCCATAGCTACCCTGTCAGATTCATCAACTACATCAGACCTGTAGTAGTCTGGAGCTGTATCATGAACTATGGCACCGTCTGGAATTTTCATTGGAGAAGTAGGAATTTGAGTAGAAGGTCCATGATCAGATACTGGAGTATGAAGAGCAGCCATATTTGCTCCAGCTTCAGTTGTGGTAGGTTCCTTGCAAACAATTTCTTCATCTACCTCAGATGAAGTAGAAGATGCTGTAGGAGATTGCAAAGGAACAGCTGTGATAGGAAGCACCATCAGAGCTTGAGAATTTTCAGCTACTGGAGTTGATGATGTTTGTTCTTCCTCAACTGTGAAATCTGTGATTTCAGTAATTGGAACTTTTGCTCTTGCAGGCTTGTGAGCCCTTCTTTTGAATCGAGCTGGCTTTTGAGGACTTGCTTGAACAGGTTCAGAGGCTGTTGTAGGAGTAGATTCAGAGTTTACAGCATGTACAGGTTCAAGATCATCATATTCATATGCTGCAACCAGTCTTCTTCTTTTCTTCTGCTTTTGAGGAGTAGCAGCTTCAGTGTTTTCTGGGATCTCAGAGTTTAGAGCTTCAGAGTTTAAGTGAGCCTCAGAGTTTACTTGAGCCTCAGTGTTTACTTGAGCCTCAGAGTTTACTGGCTCATCAGTGTTTGGTTTCAGAACATGTGTGGCAACAGAGGTTCTTGTTCTTTTTGCAGTAGAAGGGGCTGCATCAGACTTTGCACCCCTTTTGGACTTGGATGCAGAAGTTCTGGGTTGTTTGGGGTTTGTAGGAGAGACTGGAGGTTGAGGTTGTTGTGGTTGTGGTTGTTGGTGTACTGGGGGCATATCCATCCTAGCTCTAACTTGAGCTGGAATTAAAAGAGGTCTTTGCGTTGGATACTTCTCATCCTTGGAGATGAGGTCCTTAAACACTCTTTTATGAAGCCTGAATGGCTTGATCTCATCATCAACATCAAAATCTACCTCTCCAACAGTAGCATTAAACAATAGTTGACAGAATCTTGAGAAATATATGACATTTCTATTCTCATGCATTCTTTCACCAATATTTCTAAGAACTAATCTACCAAAATCAAAATTAGTAGAGTAGATCAGAGAATACCCAATCTGCAGCATGTCCATTGGAATGGCATCCCAGTTTGTAGACTTCTTTTGAAATGCCCTGGTGATGCAGTCGAAAAAGAAACTCCATTCTCTTCTGAGCCCTGGGCGCTTTAGTTGCCCCAATTTGTCAAGCGATTCACTGTAGCCCAAATCAGTCATCATTGTTCTCAGATTTGCATCCCCATTTGTGATATAAGCAGTGTCCAGCTCTGGCAAATTGAAAGCAGTTCTGACTGTGGCTGGAGTAACAAAATACTCCTCTCCTTCATATGAAAACAGAATCGATGGTGATCCATCTTCACCACCATTGTCATACTTACCTGTCCTCCAGAAGTTTATGATCTGGCTTCCTGAGAGTCTGGCAGGAGCTGTGAGAGCGGTAGCAATGGTACTTTGTGCCAGAAATTGCTGCATAGGATGATAATCCCGTGGAGCATCAGCAGTGTTTAGGATAGCAGCATGGTTATTGGTGACAAATTCCACACCTGCAAAGATGAATGTTGTAGTGGCCATTATAACAGAGTTTGTGAGTAGAGAAAGGTGTTTGAGAAAATGTTTGTGAGAAAATTTGAATTTCAGAGAGAAGAGAGTAAGAGTTTGTGAAGAGAGTGTGTGTAGAGATTGAGTGTATAAGAGAATAATGAGCAATAAAATCTGATGTGATAAACCCTTCAGATTTTGTGTAGCTGTACACGCATGTCTCTTTGTTCACATGGACACCTGTCAGTTTTTAACTGGTGGACGAGAGTTAGTGGCATGGAGAAAAGAAAGTAATCATTATGAGCGCAGTAAAACAGTGCAGTTATAAATGCTGATTACACGTTCTCCTATTAAAATGTTTTTCATGTAAACCCACTAACAATACATCCGTTTGAAATACTCCCTTCATATTCTCTGAATATTTGTACTCCTGAAATGTACAAGATTTAAAAAATCAAGATTAAATCTCTCGAATTTTAAACTCTGAGATTTACATCAAAGAAAATAAAATTTCTAAGTACCTCAGAATAAAGAAATGATTTTTAGAAAATTCATCAGAAAATCAGAGTTTGTCATAAAATCTATAGCTCAATAATGTGCTTGTGAAATTATGTGTGTGATTGAACATATGAGATCAGAGACTAGGGAATTTCACAATTTCGTAATTATAAGGTAGGCAGGAATAATTTATTTAAACTCTCAAGACATAGACAATAGGCATACTCTGATGGAGAAATGTAAAATAAATTAACCCCTTTTTTTTTTTTTTTTTTTTTCAAGGACGCTTTTCAGTGTAAATGAATCACGACCTTTAAACATTATTGTGCAACAGTATTTCTCCAGTAATCAGAGATTGTGACTGGTCACCATAGATTATAAAATCTTGGCACTTACTTAATACCAGTAAGTGTTTGGGTCTTCCCAGTCACTGTCATATAGACATCTAAGATCTCAAAGGAGTACCATGCTTATTTGCAGGGGTGTATATATCATCAGAGTTTATAATCACTGTCTAATTTACTGAGAGAAAATGCAAATTAGTCAGTCTCACTTATAATTAAGATATGTGAAGTAATAGAGTCTCAATGATATCAATATGCATATAGTGTTAAGTAGTAGCACAAAATTGGGATCAAGATTAAGGAACTGAACTGAGATTCATGATTACTAATTCATATCATGCTTCATAGTATCTTCACAGGTTTGTTTTCTCAGAGAAATAAAAATGAAATCATTAAACAAGATTCAGAGTTTACAAACATCAGAGAATATCGTCAGAGAATGACGATCAGAGAATGTCATCAGAGTATAGCACACAGAGTATATCATCAGAGAATGTCGTCAGATTTTAACAATCAGAGTATGTCATGGCAAATTTGTGAGCAATACATATGGTAATTTGACAATTGAAATTTAAAAGATCTGACCAGTATGTTTACTCAGTTCCTGATATCATTCCTAGCTCATTCACCAATCTAGTGAAGGTTGCTTCACTTAGTGGTTTGGTGAATATGTCTGCTAGCTGCTGTTCAGTGGGAACAAAGTGAAGTTCAATAGTTCCTTCCTCCACATGCTCCCTTATAAAATGATATCTTATACTGATGTGCTTTGTCAGAGAATGTTGAACTGGATTTCCTGTCATAGCAATAGCACTTTGGTTATCACAATAAATAGGAATTTTAGAAAAGGATAACCCATAGTCCAACAGTTGATTCTTCATCCAAAGAATCTGAGCACAGCAGCTGCCTGCAGCTATATACTCTGACTCTGCTGTTGATGTTGAAATAGACTTCTGCTTCTTGCTGTACCAAGAAACTAGTCTTCCACCTAGAAATTGACAACTCCCACTTGTGCTTTTTCTGTCAATTTTGCAACCTGCAAAATCTGCATCAGAGTATCCAATTAGACTAAAGTCTGATTCTCTAGGATACCATAATCCTAATGATGTGGTTCCCTTGAGATATCTGAATATCCTCTTTACTGCAATCAGATGAGGCTCTCTTGGATCTGCCTGAAATCTTGCACATAGACATGTGGCATACATGATGTCTGGTCTACTTGCAGTCAGATAAAGTAAAGATCCAATCATGCCTCTATAGTTTGTGATATCTACTGATGCACCAGTGTCTTTGTCTAGTTTGGTTGCTGTTGCCATAGGAGTAGTTGCAGCTGAACTGTCTTGCATACCAAATTTTTTCAAAAGATTTCTGGTATACTTGGCTTGATTTATAAAAATCCCATCTTCAGTCTGTTTAACTTGTAAACCCAGAAAATAACTGAGTTCCCCCATCATGCTCATTTGGTACCTAGACTGCATGAGCTTGGCAAATCTTTGACAGAGTTTAGCATTAGTGGAGCCAAAAATAATATCATCAACATAGATTTGAACTAAAAGCAGATCATTACCATGATTCAAATAAAATAGAGTTTTATCTATGGTACCTCTAGTAAATCCATTCTCAAGAAGAAATTGAGCCAGAGTTTCATACCATGCTCTTGGAGCCTGCTTTAGTCCATAAAGTGCCTTGTCCAATCTATAGACATAGTCTGGATGCTTTGGATCCACAAAGCCTGGAGGTTGTTCAACATATACCTCTTCATCCAGTTTCCCATTTAGAAAAGCACTTTTGACATCCATCTGAAATACCTTGAATTTCTTGTGAGCAGCATAGGCCAGAAAGATTCTGATTGCCTCCAATCTTGCAACTGGAGCAAATGTCTCATCATAATCAATACCTTCCTGTTGTGAATACCCTTTTGCCACAAGCCTTGCTTTATTTCTTGTAATGATACCCTCACTGTCAGTTTTGTTTCTGAATACCCATTTTGTACCAACTATAGATCTGTCTTTAGGTCTTGGTACTAGGGTCCATACTTTGTTTCTCTCAAACTCATTCAGCTCTTCTTGCATTGCTTGTATCTAGTCAGCATCTTGAAGAGCTTCCTCCACCTTTTTAGGTTCTGTTTGTGACAGAAAGCAATGATGTAAACACTCATTTGCTGTAGCTGTCCTTGTCTGCACACCTGCTTCTGGATTGCCAATTATTAAGTCAGGTGTGTGAGATTTTGTCCACTTCCTAGCATGTGGAAGTTGACCATTTTCATCATTGGATCCTCCCCCTTGATCCATGCTCTCATGATTCTGTTGATTATTCTCTGTAGCTCCCCCTAAGTTTGTGCTATCAGAGTTTGAATCAGTATTCTCTGATGAGTTTGAGTCAGCATTCTCTGATGAGTCTTGGGTAGAGTCTGAAACATTCTGATGCTCCCCCTCAGCAAGTGCTTCATCATCATGATCTTGTAAATTTTCATCAGAGTTTGCTGTATCTTGTTCACAGTCAGAGTTTGACTGTTCATCAGAGTTTATCGAATCAGAGAATATTTCTTCATTTTCAAAATGCAATTTTTCATGATCATCCATATCTGTTAAGCCCATGATTTTCTTGTCATCAAATGACACATGTATGGATTCCATGATCACCTTGGTTCTTAGATTGTAGACTCTGAAGGCCTTTGTTATCAGAGGATAACCTACAAAGATGCCTTCATCAGCTTTTAAATCAAACTTGGTAAGCTGTTCTGGATGAGTCTTCAAGACAAAGCATTTGCACCCAAATATATGAAAATACTTCAGATTTGGCTTCTTTTTCTTCACCATCTCATATGGGGTCTTGCCATGCTTATTAATCAAGGTTGCATTTTGAGTGAAACAAGCTGTTTGAACAGCTTCTGCCCAGAAATAAGTAGGCAATTTAGCCTCATCAAGCATAGTTCTGGCAGCTTCTATAAGAGTCCTGTTTTTCCTTTCAACTACACCATTTTGCTGTGGTGTACCAGGTGCAGAGAATTGTTGCACTACACCTCTTTCTTTGCAGAACTCTTCCATTGTTGAATTTCTGAACTCAGTTCCATTATCACTTCTAATGATCTTCACTTTGTCTTCAGATCCATGGTCCAGTTGTGTTACATGATCCATCAGATGCAAGGCTGTTTCATCTTTAGAGTGAAGAAAATATACCCAAGTGTATCTGGTATACTCATCAACAATGACAAGAGCATATTTCTTCCTTGCAATGGATGGTACATTAACTGGTCCAAATAGATCAACATGTAGAAGATGATATGGTTTCTTTATTGAGAATTCAGTCTTACTTTTGAAGGATGTCTTTCTCTGCTTGGCCTTTTGACATGAATCACATAATCCATCAGATGTGAGTAGTGATTCAGGGAGTCCTCTCACAAGCTTTTTCTTTATTAGCTCATTTATAGAGTTGAAATTTAGGTGTGAGAGCTTCTTGTGCCACTTCCTACTTTCTTCTGCAGAGATCCTTGTAGACAAGCAGATTGCTTTTCCTTCAGAGTTTGTAGGCAAGTGGATTTCATAAATATTCCCATGTCTGTGAGCAATCACTGCCACTTTGCCTGTTGACTTGCTTACTATCTCACTGTGTTCTTCATAGAAATCAACATGATATCCTCTGTCACAGATTTGGCTGACAGAGAGTAAATTGTGTTTTAGCTAGGCCTGGCAATTTGACACGTGACACGCTAACACGAAACGAAATGACACGAAAAAAATGGATATGGGTTTTGATTTTCGATACACGAAACACGAAAGTACACGAACACGAAATTACACGATAGATTTCGTGTCGGATATGGGTTTTCATTTGGGGTACACGAAATACACGAAAGTACACGAAATATTTGTAGATAATATTTATTATATATATGTTATGATATATTAAATATATAATTGAGTAAAAAGTATATATTTATATGTATGTGTGGATATATATTGTAGATACATTAACAAATTTATAGAAAATTGTATACAAGTATAAATATATCATTCACATTTAATAAATTATAAAGGAAAATATATATTAAATCCAATTTTTGATTAAAAAATATATTAATATTTTTTATATATAATATACACGAAAAGTACACGAAATATACACGAAACGATTCGGATCGGATACGGGTTTCATATTAGGTACACGAAATTAATAACGGGCGGATACGGGTTTCACCTTCGAGTACACGAAACACGAAAATACACGAAACGAAAGTATACGAAACGAAACGATTGCCACCCCTAGTTTTAGCCCTTGAACAAGAGCTACATTTGATATGATGACATTTCCAAGATTGATGTTGCCATATCCCAGAGTCCTTCCTATGTTGCCATCTCCATAAGAAACACTTGGGCCAGCCTTCTCCACAAACTCTGACAGCAGGGCCTTATTTCCAGTCATGTGTCCTGAACATCCACTGTCTAAGACTAGAATATTCTTCCTGTTGCCCTGCAATCACAAAGACCACTAATTGTTAGTTTTAAGGACCCAGACTTGCTTGGATCCCTTGGCCTTATTAAGTTTGTTAGCTTTTGCAGCGGTATTATTATCAGAGTTTGAGCTAACAGACTTTGCAACCGAGTTTGTACTAGAAACAGATTTTGTACTTGCAGAGCTTTTATTAAACTTCTTCAAAGAAGGTTTCAATTGATAATAATCATAATACAAACTATGATATTCTTTGCAAGTATAAATAGAATGCCATAAACTACCACAATGAAAACATGGATCTTGTGGTTTATATCTAATACTACTTTTTCTAACTCCAGACTTTGTAGGTAAAGAGTTAATGTCTTTGTTCTTCCTGCAAAAATTAGCAAGATGATTAGTATTACCACAGTTATGGCATGTCTTCCTAGGTGCATTTGGAACAGGCATGTAGTTATTACTCTTGTCTATTCCAATCTTGCCATTTCTGTTTTTCCTAGGCTCCTTGTTTTTGTCATCAGACTTTACTTCTTTAAGCTTGTGTTTAAGCTGTTTCTGAGTCATCAGTCCTATGTTAACCTGTTTGGGCTTATCAGATTTTAAATTTTTGTTAATCTCTGATTTTGGTCTACTCTGTTTAGACTTAGAGGATTCAACAACAAATTTGACAGGTTTAACCTTAGGTTTTTGAGTTTTAACAAACTCTGTTTTTGATGACTCAGCTTCAGAGTTATCAGTGTAACCTAGTCCCTTCTTCCAGTTTCCACTACCTAAGATATCCTGAGTAGTTTTGCCTGAATTAGTCCAAGTTTTAATGATTTCCCTTTCCTTAGCAAGTTCTGATTGAAGAGATGCATACCTCTTTAGTAATTCATCTTTGACAATGACAGCATCATCTCTTTCTTTCTGAACTTCCAACATCTGAACTAATTCTTTTTCTAGATAATCATTCCTTTTCTTTACACTTAGAGTTTCAGATTTTAATCTTTCATTTTCTAAAGTCTGATCCCTAAAGCTGGTATGCAAAGTTTTAAGAAACAATCTTAACTCAGTTATATCTTCAGTATCAAAGGCAAGAGTAGAATGAGGTACCTTTGCAGTAGATTCAGAGTTGTTGTCAGTGTTTGCCATCAGAGCATAATTGACTTCTTCTTCTGAATCAGATGTATCTGTCCAGTTTCCTTTCTTGGTGATAAAGGCTTTTTCTTTTTCTTTCTTGGCTTTCTTGCATTCAGATGCAAAGTGACCCTTTTCACCACAGTTGAAACAGGTATACTTGTCAGCTTTTCCAGCTTTCCCTTCCTTGCCCTCATTCTTCTTGAAATTCTTCTTATCATAAACTCTGTCAGAGTTTCTGTCTTTCCTTGAAAAACTTTTGCCTTTGTTGAACTTTTTGTAGGCCAATTTCTTGAAGCTTTTCACCATCAATGCTGCTAACTGCATCATTTCATCATCACTGTCATCAGAGTCTGAGATATCAGAGTTTAAGTCATCAGAGTTTGATGACTCAATGTCAGACTTTGTGACATGAGGTTTTCCTTTATTCTTAGCAGCTTCCTCTTGTACTTTCAGAGCAACAGACTTTGATTTGCCCCCATGACGTTTGCTTCTTTGCTCCATCTCAAGTTCATGGGTCTTCAGTCTTCCAAAAACATCATCAAGAGACATTTCTCCAAGATCAAGATTGTCTCTTATTGTGGTCACTTTCAAATCCCATTTTTCAGGAAGAGCCAGAAGGAATTTGAGATTTGAGTCTTCAAGATCATATTCCTTGTCCACAAGAGATAAGTCATTCAACAGTTTGACAAATCTGTCATACAGATCTGTTAGAGACTCACCAGTTTTTGAGTCAAAGTGCTCATACTCCTGTGTAAGGATTGTTTTTCTGTTTTTCTTAATGGCCTGAGTTCCTTGACATCTGGTTTCCAGAGCATCCCAGATTTGTTTAGCAGTTTTGCACCCAATTACCCTATTAGACATTGCATTGTCAAGAGCACTGTGCAAAAGATGTTTCACCTTTGAGTCTTTACTAATTGACAGGATGTCCTCAGGAGTATAATCTTTCTTTTCTTTTGGAACCATCTTCTGAGGTTCATCAGCAAGCCCAACAGAGAGCTTGGTGGGCATATGTGGTCCATCAAAGATCCTGTCAAGATATTCTGGATCAACAGAGTCTAAGAATATTATCATTCTCTCTTTCCAGACTGGATATTCAGATGCCTTAAGGATTGGAACTCTAAAGGATGAAGCTTGTGATTTTTCAGACATGATTGTGATTAAGATCTCACTGTAGTAATCTTAACAGAGCTGGCTCTGATACCACTTGTTAGGTCCTATAAATTCACTATATAATCTGATATAGTGATCACAATCTGTAACACAGTAAGACAATATAAGAGATTGAAAGTAATAAACTCTTATATTCACAAAGCTTTTAATGGTTACAAAAACTCTCTCAGTGATTTATATTGTATCACTAAGAGCTGCTAGGGTTCTTAACAATGTACTCGATAACTCAACTCTTCTAGAGTAACCCTAATCTGTGTTTATATAGACACAGTTACAAAATCAATCTCTGATTTGATATCCTATAAATCTGCTATGAATTCTATCAATCAAAGATTGCTCCAGTTTTCTGTTTAGTTTCCATAGTCAGTAAATCACTCCTCCGCTTCTATCCTTCCTTGAAGTATATCCGATTCTGAGCTCTTTCCACGTGTAAACTCTGACGAGTCTTGACTATGTAAACTCTGGTCAGACTTTATCAAACTCTGTCAGACTTTACTAAACTCTGATCAGCTTCCAGATTAAACTCTGATGATTCCTGTTCTAAAACAGACTTTAAGAATATTAGTAATCATCAATTATATCTAACAGTTGTACTCCAACGTTATTAGAAAAAATCGTTGGCTAAATTTTCAAAATTAATATTTAATTAATATTTATGTTAATCCAAGGTCAACACATGTATTTGACACAATATCGATTAATCACCGACTAATTGTTGTTTGGTAGTTTGTGATCTAATTTCAGATTATTCTATTAAATATCATTAATCCAAGTAGTTTTGTTTCGTATTTTTATAGATCAAGTCTGATTCGCATTTTTAATAACACCGGTAAAACAGTAGTTCTTGGTACACAATAATACAAACTGCACCTCACATTGCACATACACAAGGGGAGTACAACATAATAACATCAACATATCATACACATAGTACTTAAAACTTATGACTGAATATATCTCTATGAATTAACTTTCCTGCAATTCTTACGAATCTCTCCGTCAGTACCAGTTAAGGGACTTATATTAGCCATCTTGATCATGGATGTGACAAAGTCATCTAAGAAACGTTGATTCTGTTGGCTGTAAAGTTCAACAATTGGCCTAGTTGTTTCAGTAAGAGTTTCATTGCCAGTAGCCAAGGACTGATCAGAAGCGAAAAGACCCTGGCCATCAAGCAAGTTTTTGTAGTACTGGTTATCAAATAAATCGACAGAGTTTCTGTCAAGTGGTACAGTTTTGTTTCCGTCGCCATTCTCTGCAGGACATGTATTTTGAATATCGGATAGCATGGAGGTTTCGATTCTGCTGTCTGGAGCACCAGTGCCAGAGAAGTTGAAGAATCTTGTGTTGAATACGCCACATCTTGATGATCCTATTGTGTGACCACCTACATATCAATAATGCAAATTATTAAGCACCAAGTCTAGTGCAAACAAAAGTACACAACATAACACACTGGATTTACTCTAATATGCTCGGTTTGGGAACTAGGATTTCATTTAAAATTCTGAATTTGAACAAATAACCTGTTTAGAAATATGGATTTGGATTTCATTTGAAATCCAGGACATTCAAATATTAGTATAAATCTAAGAATTTGAATTGACAACTCAATCCTGTCATTTGAAATGAAATGCATGTTTCCAAACGCCCTTTGAAGTCTTTTGCAAAGTCCAACAAAATTGCCTTTGAGAACAAGTTACAGACTAGAAAAATTAAGAAACCTGATAAGGCAACTACGTCGGTGAGGTTGAGGCCAACATTTGTGAACTTGGTGAGGATGGACTGAATAGTCTCAGTTGGTCCTGCCAAATTTGAGTTAGCCCCTGTTTGGTTGGCCACCAATCCATCTCTCCTTCCCAAGAACACTTTCCAATTTGGTCCGCCGCTCTGCAATTAAGGATCAAAACTATATTCATGTACGTGTTTGTGATTGAGTTACTCATACTGCATGTACTGATGCAACACGTATATTTAGACTTACTAAGAGAACTGAATCCCGAGTAGCTATTGTCAGTATATCAGCACATGATACAATTCCGCTACATGCACTCTCCACCGCGGTTTTAATGGTGTCCACAACTTCGAATCCTCTGGCAGAATTACGGTTTGGGAATGCAAGTTTCTCACTATCATCTCCGTCCAGAAAAATTGATCCATCACAACCCTTTGCAGTTCAAATAACAAATTACTTCAAAAAACAATATAATATCAAGTGTAAATGTATGAGAACTGAAATAAAAAATGGTGCTAATAAATAAATAGGATATGCATATCAGCATATTCATTTCACATATGATATATACTGCAAGCTTAAAGCCTATACACAGGCTAACAATGAAAAGCGAAAATTCTAAGCAATGCCCATGGTTATAAGGAGGGGCGCAATACTGAGTTTTCGGAGTCAGGGGACAAGATAACCATGCAAACATGAAGAGGCGGATCTAGTAACTGGCACGACAAAGATGTACCCCTGAAAAACTTTTTGACATTTTTTACCATTCTAAATTTCACAAAATTTTAGAAGTGCCCCAAAAAATTTGAAAATATATAGGCATTTTTCAAAAATTTGTTTGGTGCCCCTGAGGAAATCAGTCCTCGATCCGCCCTGCAAACATGAAACAAGCAATACAAATGCAACAACAGTACTACTAACATTGACGAAGCAATCATGAAACTGAAGCCGAAGCAAAGAAGCAGCTATCCTCATCTCATTCGTAATGGCGTTTTGGACCTCCTTTCGTACGATCCTGAAAACTTTCGGACACGACGAGGCATAGAAATCTGTTCTTAGCTGCGACCTTGCAACAGAACACAAAATCAACAACGTTAAAAGCAATGAGTACACTTTTAAACTGCATAACCTCTTCATGGTTATTTTACGAAATATTGAAGGAAATGTTGGCCTTCTTGTTCTTATAAAGAGTTTTTGAGTTGTGCAGAATAAGTAACCTGGATTCAAGATTTATAGCAGAGGCTCATGACTGGTGGATCATACTAACCATGCATATTTTATAGTGACTTGCATGTTTAAAATAAGAGCAAGTGCTGCACGGCGGCTGCAGACTACCAAGGATATGCTTACATGCAATCGCAAAAAAGTTAATGAAGCTAGCACTAAGCTTTGATCACACATAAGATTAGCTAATTTTCTATTACCGGCCGATTAGATGACTGAGATAATGGTGGCTTAGTAGTTATCACTTTCGGAATTTAGAGATGTAAAATATATAAATTTTGCTTAGGCACCGTTGATGGTGTGTTTGGTTGGTGAAAATTTAATAAATTTAGTAAAATTAAAAAAATATTAGAAAACAGAAAAAATAGGAAGGATTAAATTATGATTTAAATTTTATTTTGTTTTTTCCAATATTATTCAAATGTTGGAAAAAAGCTACAAACCATTTGATAAATATAAAAGCAACTTCTCTCAATAATTTTTGACCGGAAAACTGTTTGTTTTGCCCATTTTTGCGAAATTTTTTCGCACATTCCACTGCCAAATCTCATTAAACACATTATCTTTAATACTATAATTTAAAATATGTAAATATCAAAAAAATTTATAAAATAATTTTTTAATATATGTAAGGGCATCTCCAACCATCACTCTAAACTTCATATTTCTTCCTTTTAACTTTATGTGCCAGTTTGGGAAGGCACGAGAAGTGCTTCTTTTCCGAAGAAGCTACTTCTTCTTTTTTTGATCCGTTCGTGTAAAAAAGCAGAAGTACTTTTTAGAAGTTATAAATGCTAGTTTTTATCTCAAAACTTCTATTTTTTTTACCAAACACTTTAATCACTTATAAACTTCTAACTTTTGATTCACTTTTTAATTTTAATCAAGAAGCACTTATTTTAAATTCAGCCAAACAATCCCTATAAATAGAGTAATCTATCTCCAATCATCCATTACTCTATCTTTATATATAAAGTCACGCACTATCCTACTCTATATATCAAGTTGAACGCACAAATTGCTTTATTTATAAAATGAAGTAATGGTTCGAGATGAAATAAAGATATAAAGTGAAAAAGATGAAAATGAAGATGAAGTTGCTTTATTTATAAAATTATGATTGGAGATGGTCTAACAACTCTTATTTTACCCGTTTTTAACGGCACAGCAAGTTAAACGGTGTACTTGTTAAGTATTTCTAGTCATCTTATCTTGGCTTCCACTAATGCGCAGGCATGATCAAGTTGTTTACTTTAGAATTTTCATCAGCATATATACAAGCAACACATGTATCAAACTATTTTAACCCGCCAATAATCACACATTACTAACAAAATCAACTACATTTCTTGTTTTATAATTATAATTTCGAAACATTCACTCCTTAAAAGACAACTTCAGTAGTTTTTGGTTCCGAGGCGAATTATTCAACCAGGAATGTGGCAGAGGCTGTCCAGCCCCATGTTTCCGCCGGACATAATCTTTAGTCGGAACAATTGTATTTTATTACCTAAATTTTAGATTTTAGATGACCGCAGAATGTATCCCTTAACATACTGTGATTACAATTTACAATAGAAATCAATTTTCTGTGATTACAATAGAAATCAATTTTTTAATCTTTCATAAGAAGGCCAAGGGCTGTAAACGAACCGAGCTGGTCGTTAAGTCGACTCGACTCGGCTCGTTAACTTGACTATACAGAAGTAATGCTTAAGTTCAAGGGGAAGCAAAGGAGGCATTTGCAAATTGCACCACTGAAATAGCCTTTAAGATCCATATATGATATACCTGTGATAATAGCCATTGTCAAAGCTTGCTTCATCAGTTTATCCTCACAGAACACTTGCAACAAAACAAAACATAGAGGCTATACATTATTTACCTAAAGGCTACTGTATTATTCCACCTGACTGCTCGGCTCATCCATTAATGGCCGATTGCTAGTAGCAGGAGGCAGCGGAGACTCCTGAGAAAATGAAATTGACAAAATTAACACAAGTTTACAGGATAAACTTAAAAATACATGCAGCACCATAAATAGTACAATATGCACGGTGTACCTCAGCTGCCCGAAAAATATGACAACAGGGAAACAAGTATAAACTTCTAAAACAGTATGCAGCATAATGGTTTCCATCTTTTGTTTAAATTAAATGAAGAAAGTACTCATTAGCTAATACTTTTACCATACAATGGGATTCTCTAATAGGAATATTTCAAAGTTTACAAAAACAATCCTAAATGGACGTCAACATGGATGTAAAAGACTTGCAAACTCAACACTTCGAAATGATTATAAATATATACATGAAATTTATTACTTCTAAAATTTACTAAAATTTGCTAATCAAGATGCCACCAGGTATCCCCTGAAACGTGATACTTATTAAATATGCGATTAAGTCACAGATGATATTAAACACGATACCAACTGGAAAAAATTAATTCTAAATCAGGTAATAGTACAGATCATAACAAGACGTTAAGATAATACGTACTATATTTTGCAATCATTTCTATAATTGAATCCCAGAAATCAATGACATAATAAGCCAAGATAAAACTGAAACCTTCCCTTCTGTTAATGCAAGGGGTTTACAAAGAGCAAAAGTCGATGAGATTTTTCTTTCTATTTTTTTTTAAGAAAGAATCATTGAGGGGGCGTTTGGTTCATGATTAATGAGACTGATTAACAGCAATCGGAACCTTAGACCCATGCGTTGGTGTTTGGATTAGCAATTTTGTTGTATGGAATGGGAACCTCATTCCCACTTGATAGGTAAATCATTCATTCCACTCCTCTTGGCATTATCCTTTTCCATACCCCCCATTCCCATTCCCAGTCCCGATTGCCATTCCCACCTGCCATCCAAACGCCCCATGAGTTTTAAAAATTCTAAAACAATAAACTTGAGAAGGAAAGAAAGAAATAGCTAATAGTTGCAAAATCTATAACCAATAAATTAGGTGTGAACCTAATATGAAACGTAGTAGGATGACTACAGCGTGAAAGCACTGGATCCCTTTCAAATGCATATAGTCCTGATTAGTGAAAAGAACAAGAGTTCTGATTCTTCAGAAGATCAACAGGCAAACAAGCAGCAGAAGTCATCATATAAACAATATGTGGACATGTGTACCCAGAGACTAACTATACTTCACAAAGACAAGTTAGGTCAGAGATAGTATCGACCTACATATTGATGCTTCCTTGGGCAGAAAAATTAAAGATCTTATATGTGAAGAACTACGACAAAACCAAAAGACTCTCCTACTGGACAAGTCATGAAATTGGAAAAGCAAAATAAAACTAAAGCCATATAAAGGTTACTGCAACACAGAATTAAAACCATACGCCACCTAAAGTCAGGTAAAGACTGGAAAACTACTTTAGATGCTTACAAGGAGCTGGGTTCCAACCTATGTTCCTGGAAAGTTAACAACCAGCGTATCAGCTCCTACTATCTAGTGATACCCAACTTCTAACACCTTCTAATAAGAGAAGACACGGATAAAAGGAAAGAAAATAAAACAGAATATATAAACATGAACCCTGCTAAGGTATGAATTGTCAAATATCAGATACAAAGTACTCTACAGATAAACAGCTCCCCAGTCTCTCTACATTAAAAGGAAACAAAACGTAACACGAAGCAGAGGTATTGAGAAGTTCACAGAAATTCTCTATTGCAATCCACAAGTGAGACTCACCCCCTATATAGAGTACCTCAATTTTCCACTCATCCAATATCTACACTATCTAATTTTCTTCCAAAGACATATATGATGAGCTAATTTTGACCATATGGTAGAAGTTCTATAGAAGGCAATGTAATCCAGGTAATAACTTCATGTAGTAATGGCTTTATTAAACAGCTCAATCTGCTTTCACTGTCTGAACATACCTACATGTACCAAATAGGAACAAAATTTCATGATGCTGTTTTTAAACAAATAAAAAAGGAGGTAGAGTGTGCGTGCCTGGTGCCTGTGGGTATTCCTTCACCAGGAACAATGAATTAGATGCAGCATACTGTGAAATCCATACCCTGCAGACTAGATTTAACAAAGCTGATATCAATAAAGTTTATTTCAACTGATCCAGCCTGGCCATGTCTAAAGGAAACTATGATTATTCTTTATTACATTTTAATTCATGTTATAGATGCCCAAAAATAATATATCAAACACTAAAATTGCAATTATTTATTATCTGAAATCATATGCATTTAAGATTCTTAAGTAAGAAGAGAGAGATAAGACAAGCATTAATAACAGAGATTCGAGAGTACAATAGCACAAACAATCTTTTCCACAATTGATGGAGCCACGTAGACTTCAACAGCACAACAAGGATCAATCAAATTCATATCAATCGATCCAGGTTAAGCCATGAGGAACAGTACACTTCAATTAGATCACAGTGAAAATCATATCTGAACTTGACCAAACGCTATCATTCCTCACTTGGGAACTTGATGTCATCTATATAAATTATACGTAAAAGAAGACAATATGAGAACACAAGCAGCACCTTACAGTGTCATCATAATGAACATCATCATTAACTATGTTCCAGACTCATAAAGCACTGAAAACTTCAACCCCAGTTTTCTAAACATGAGAGACCGAAAGATTACTTATGGAGACTGAAAGATAGCTTCAAGCTCCAGGTGTGGAAGAGAGAGGGGTATCAACAAAGAATAGTAAAAACAAGTTAATATCTACAGAACTATGTTGGGATTTTGGCAATCCCGCTGTTTTTTTATAGCGGAAAGACATTAACCCTAAAAAATTTTATGTGCCTGCGGCGACCCGTCACCCTATCCGCGGTTTATACACCCACACTAGGGTTTTTTCCTTTTAACCCTAGAATTATTATGCGCTTACAGAGACCCATCACCCTATCCGCAGTTTAGATACCCACTCTAGGGTTTTCTCCTTTCTGTAGATCCTTGACAACAATCAGGGACCGTCACCCATTATAAAATCGCCAACATGTCAACTCATCTGGCTGGCTGTAATTTCCAAATATATTATGCAGCATTGCTAAGGGTTTGGCACTCATTTGAATATTTGATGCATAAAAGGAGAGAATAATGTAAAATAAATGAAATAGGTTCTAATAGATTACATTTGAATACCTAACTAATTAACTAAAAACAACACTGAAATGAAGATAAAATTTAAATTAAAGAGAAAGGCACTATCAATCAATAACAAACAGTCTCAGGAGAAAGCAACATCAAGAAGGCCCTCTTACTGTAATATCAACCATAACACCAAGAAACAGAGTTCCAGAAAAAGTAATAATACTAATGGCGTCGAGAATATGCTAAAAAAAAGGTCTAGTATCTATAACGATCATGTAGTTTAATTTCAATCACATACCTGATACCTTCAAAACTTTACAGACGAATTTTACACAGTAATATAACCAGGTAATTCACATTTCACGAGCAATTGGAAGGAGTAAGGAAGGAAACAACAAAAGAAGAGAGAAGAAGAAGAAAACAACAGGAGATGAGTCATCACAGCAGATAGGAAAGCAACTTCCATCCCAAAAGTTTTTAGACAGGGACTCATCCCGTAGGAGTTGCAATCTTGAAAACAAATCCGTATTATATTACAGCTTGCATCGTTTTAGGTAAGGAATGTATAACCTTAAAGATGCTCTTGCGTGATAACATGACTTCTATTTTGCAAAAACACGACTTAAAACATATTTTATCTAAAACTACAATAATACTAATACATATCATAAGCAAACTAAACCATGAACTTGATGGAAAGTAGAAAACTCTACTCGCATTAAGATTTTTATTACACAGTCATACAAACTTATAATTTTAAGATGAACCCTTCAACCCACCACCCTCCTATCTAGTGATAACAATTCCTGCACCCTTAATTGCAACCCAAAGGAGAAGCATAACAAAAAAGAATAAGCCCGACCCTGACCCCTATGTGAAAAGTTGCCGAAAAGCATCACTCACTTCAGATACTATGAATGGAAAACAATTCTCCGGAAAAAAGGAATGTAGACCAAGGTGTAAATGTGAAATTTGACTAAACATGTAAAGAGAAGGCCCTGATCACTGCCCATAGAGAAAACCTATATTAGCAGCAGCTATTCAATATGGTCATCTTTCAAGCATTCATTTCTTGCTGCACCTACAACTTGGCCCTCCCAACATTGACATCAGCCTTCTTCGGTTTAACTCTAGATGCCCATGCTCATGAACAGCTGCATTACTCATGTTTCACAACCAGTGGCTTCTTTAACTTGCACATTAGAATCCACAATATTATCTAAACAATATTTTGGTCCATCCTTTACTTATACATTAGCATTATCATTATCCACCTTAACATCCAAAATGTTACCATCAAAATCGCCATTAGTATCAACTAAACGTTTCAAGTCCGTCACCAGATATAATAGCATATCTACACATTAATACACATTCCTAAATGGCATTTCTACAACTAATGTTCATTTGATACATATCAGGAGAAAAAACAATGAATAATATCACCAGATTCCATTCAAAGAATCACATTTAAAGGGCTTCACTAATCAAGTTACACAAATAGTGAAATAAAGGTGAATGCAGCTTTATCAAAATTTATGAAAATTGTACTGCTGTAAATCAATTTTAAAACAAAAACCACAAACTTTTCAATTTCACATACATATCTTTGTAAAAAGAGGGAGAATGATAAACAAAGCTCTTATTGTTTAATCACAATACCAAGTAGGGACAAAGTTACAACGCTATATGTTACGATCATGTAGAGTACTTCCAATTGACAATCAGCCTAGACTTTACAGCCATGGTCAAACAAGTGCAATAAGGATGTGATATACATTCACCTAAAAAGCAGTGAGAAGTAAAAAAAATTTTATTAGTGTATCATACTTCTGAAATACGGATGGTACTTTCTTTTTCAAGTGCTCACTCAGAATACTTTTTTCTTCAAGTTCTCACTCAGACACGAGTCAACACATAGCTGCTTCTATAAGTTTATAGGCCAACATAAACATTCAAATCACCACACATCTTATGATTGTTTTTCTCAGTCCATCTTAATATGAAGAGGTACAAAGAAGAAAAAGCCGAGACAAAAACTAACCACCAATATATATTCATACCGCTGCTTTAACAAGATAAGCAGAGTGTATAGTCCACACTTTGAGATCAAGTTTATCAAAATTCAAAAAACAAAAGCATGCAACAGAGAGACTATAATTTTGACTATAAAGAAAATTTGAAATAAGTTATCTAAACTGTAAGAGAAAATCATCATATCAAATGCAGAAATACCAAATCAAAAACTCGGATGGTCCCAAAACGCAGTTTTAGATATTCACCACACACTCATAAGAAATATGGCACCAAAATACAAAGTTATATTTGGAAGAAAATCCTTCCACTTCCAGCATGTCTAGTGACACCAACAACTAAACCCTTGCAAGTTGCAACACAGAAAAGAACTCCTCAAAACCTGAACAGGTACTGAAAAGTTTTCAACGTACCACTAACAAAGACTTCAAGGATATAAATGCAGAATTTGCATAATTTGACTAACTAAGCATATAATATGAGAAAGACTCTTATCACTGTCCAGAGAAGAAACCTATATTAGCATCATCATCTTCAATACCACTGTCTCTAAGGCATTAGTTTCCCGCTTCACCTACAAATTAGCATTTTCTTCATCAATAACATCCTGCTTAGTATCGACCTCATCCATACGAACATCTTGAACAACTGCATCATTCAATGTCACAGAAGCACTACCCTCCTTCACTTCCACATTAGCACTGGCATCTTTCACTTCCACATTAACACTGGCATCTTTCACTTCCACATTAGCACTGCCATTCCCCAGTTCAGTGTCCACATTGTTACCCTCATTAACTTGTACACCACAGTCATTATTAGCATCATCCTTGGCCTCAACAACTTTCAAGTCCTTCACCATGCCATCTGCAATGTTATCCTCTTCTTTGGACTCCACATTCTTACCACCACGTTCATTGTTTTCCTCAATCACCTCCTCATTGTTCTCTTCCTGAGAGCGAGAGTACTCTCCTCTGCTTCCATTATCATTTTCAGACTCGTTTTCCACTATCTCCTCATTAGTTTCCTCGGTCCCCTGATGCTGTCTCTCGAGACTCAACAACCTCCTCCTCAAGTCATTCACTTCCCTCTCCATCAGAAAAAGCCTCTCCTTCAAGATCAAATTCTCTTCTTCCACTTGAGCAATATGGGTATCCTGATCATCCACCCTGTTCTCCAAAACATTATTATACTCAACCCCATAATTCGGATAAATCATCTCAAACCGACTCAAATCATGATCCAGCCTCCTTTCCACCTCCAAATGCTCTTCCACATCACTCTCACTAGACCCTCCTCCTTCCTCATCCTCCTCATCCTCAGCCACATCTCCTGGAGACCTAAGCCTAATCAACCCATTCATCGATCCATACCCATCCACTCCCCACTCCTCCTTAGCCATATCCCCTAAAACCTCAGTCGAAGGCGAAAACATCGGAGTCGGAAGCACAGCCGGAGTCACCGGACACGGTGACACCAACGAAGCAATCCCACCCGACTTCTTCGCCCTTATAATAAAAGAACTCGTATTCCTGGGCGCATACGGAGCAGACCTATTATTCCCACCACCACCACCAAACTTCTTCTTCTGAAAATACTTCCTAGCCTTCAACCGATTCTCCTGCTGCAACTCCTTAATATTCGGAGGCTTATACCCGCCTCCACCACTCCCCAAACTCCCCCCAGCAATCATATTCTTCCCCTTACGCCTCTTATTATCATTTCCCCCCTTCTTACCCTTCCAATTACCCCGTCCCACCGAATTCGAACCCCCAAACGCAGGGAAATTCATCGGCACATTCAAATTAAAATTCATTTGGTCCTGCACCGGAGGATGAGGCGGCGGAGGCGGAGGTGGCCACATACCATAACCCCCTCCTCCCACTCCCACTCCAACTCCAACTCCAACTCCGACACCACCGCGCCCCATCATCATCTGCTGCGAACCCATCGGCTGCTGCTGATTCATCATCGGCGGCGGCACCTGATTCATACTCATACTCATCGGATTCATCATACTCTGCTGGCTCAACAAATTCGGTTGACTCATCACTTTCGGCTTATTAATCATTTGCGACTGTTTCATCAGTTTCGATTGGTGATCATTCATCCTTACCAAACCCTAGAAATTAACACGCACAAATAAATTCAAATTATTAGCAATTCAAAACCAACGATACAAAAACACGATTTTAACGGCTAGATTGCCCGAAAAAATCGCTGGGCAATTCGGAAATTAGATCTAGAATCACAGAATACAGGCAACTAATATACGAACGGAATTTTATATATTTTCTTGTGTATATATATAACCTGGTGTTTATCGATCTTTCTCTCTCTAGAATTGTTTAGATGTTTCTCGCTCTAAAATGATAATCGATTATACTCTGTTTTTATCAGATGTCGATAAAGGTTGCGTGAATACACGGCGGCCAAATTGGCAAGGAGTTGGTGTTTATATAGAGGGATGGAGAGGGGATACACGGTCTGGATCGCGATTTCAGATTGGACGGTTCAGATTGCGACTTGTATTATCGTCATGTTTTTTATTTTTAGCTTTTCTATTGTAAATTACTATAAATTTGTAAAATAATTAGAATTGAAGAGAAAAGGGTTTTTCTCGCAAAAGAGTTCAAGTTTTATACCCAAAATATAATATTACAAATATAAATCATAATAATAATTTTTTCTTTTGCATTGCTAGGTATACATATGATATAGAGGCCATTTGAGTGAATTTAAAATAAGTGCTTTTTTCTTAAAATAAAAAAAATGAAGCAGAAGTGAGAAGCAAGTTAAGACTTACAAGTGATTAAAGTGTTTGGGAAAAAAGTAGAAGTCGTGAGAGAAAATCTAGCATTCCTAACTTTTTACAAGTGTTTCTCAACTTCTTACACAAACAGATGAAGAAAAGTCGAAGACGGCTTATTATAGAAAAAAGCACTTATTTTCGTTTGCCAAACATGCACATATTATGTACGTTTTTTATTAGAAAAAAGCAATTTTATAGTTTTTATAAAGGAAAAATATTTTTTACAGAAAATCAAATGGAAACTTTTTTTTTCTTTAATAAGACTTTCATGTCAAATAATTGTACTGAAATATAATATCGAGACGAAATAAAGGATTTCTTTGAGAAAAGATATTCTTTCATCTATACATTGATGTTCCACGAAAATTTAAATAGAAATATTTTAATATTTGAACAACAACCCGAAACAAATTTGTGATTTAAGGATTAAAAGAAAAGTGTAACTTGAAGTTGTGTTGAGGGATTAAAAACTGAGTACTCGGGTTATCCAACATCTGAGTGCCTGAAGGAGTTCAAAAATGTAAATTGAAGTTGTGTTTTGCATGATTAAACTAAGTACTCGGACGAGCCGAGTCGATCACATTCGTAGCTGTCTGAGTACTCATTTGGAGTACTCTCTGATTTTTGAGTACTCATTTTTAGAACAAAATCGAGTCGATCCAATTTTCGATTTTTAAAACCTTGATAAATACTAACATTTCGGGTATTATTAGGGCAGTTCCACATCATGTAAGAGGCCATGGCGGAAATAAAAAGTTTGGGCCTCCCGAAAAAATTCTCATAAAATACTTATGATACTGTGAATTCAATTTTAACTAAAATATGTTAATATATAATAATGAAATCATGGTAAGAAACCTACATAGTAATCTTTTAATTTTTGAATCTTGAAGAGTAGATTAGTCGAAGATGTTTTGACCTAATTTGTGAAATTTGAAAAGCAATAGATTCGTGGAGAATTGGACAAAATCTATATTAAATCTTGATATAGGCTTAATATAGGGCTTCTAAAAAGCATGGCCCCCGGGCAGTCACCTGCTCGCGTTCCCTCTGGACCGGGCCTGGATATTATATATTAAAATAACAATATTGAAGTATCTTTTCCCACGAAGACTGAGTAGGTACCGAAACAAATTCACCTCAAATTGATAGAAAATCATTGACTACCTAAACAAAGTCATCTAAAAAAAAATCATTAATCAACAACAATATAGAAACATCGTACACAATCAAAGACATAAAAATAGCATTATCTTGAAAAGCACATAATAGATACACAAAGATATTAATATAATAATATAAAATTATATCAACTAAATCAATTTACAAATTTATTGATCCAACTGAATCAACAACAATTCTAATTACAAACAAAATCTAAAATCAATTTTCTCGAACATCAATTTAAAAAAAATATTTTTAGAGAAAGCGGTTCCTAATATGATTTTGAAAGAAGTTGCTTTTTTGCTTTTAGGGTAAACCGTCACAAATTTTACTATCAAATCTTATTAAAAACATTACTTTTTCTATTATAAATCAAAATATGCCATTATCAGAAGAATTGTCGAACAGTTCTGTTCTGAGCATAGAGAGAGAGTCCAAGTTTCCAAGTTTGATGGCACATCCATCGCAGATTCTGTCACTGTCAGTAATAGATAGAGCCTTTTGATATGTAGAAGGAAACAAACAACACCTAAGTAACTGGAACAAAGAAATTTAACAGAAAATTTTGAAATGAACAATACTTAACAACTGCTCCTGGTTAAAATTATAGCTCACCTTCTCTTTCCAAGCTTCTGATTCTGGAGTTGGGAATCTAATAGCTCCAGCAGATGCAAATAACTGATATTGTTGATCAAGCGGGGTCATGCCCTCATTGCCTGAACCTCCATAGATTGAATCTACCAGACTATAGATGAGAACATTAGAATACTGTCTGATGCAGGACAATTCAATTACTGATGCAGTCTTGTGCATGCAGAACTAATCTGGATATTTGAACATCAGAAGAAAAAAGAAATAGTATTTAGTTTTGTCAATATTTAATATTATCAGGTTAAACAAAAAACATACTTTTTCTCATAATCAGCACCAACCAAAAACTTGATGACATTATGAAATGAAGCAGAGCACTCGCGGACAGCAGAAGACATTTAATTGTCAGACTCCCGCTTCTTCAACTCGCGATCTTTCCCATTGCTGTCCTTAGACAAGACAAAGAAGACCTTGCTAGCGAGCAAAATTGGAGGCCATTGTATGAGGTCCAAGTCACGATCAGCCCAATACGGAACAGGCAAAAGGACGATTTCCCAGGTAACGAAATAAGCTTGGAAATTATGATAAGCAATAGGCTTAATGACCTTTTAGCCCTTGAAATTTGGGTGGAAGTTCCGATGTGGCCTCGAAGTTTAAAAACGTACTTTTCGACCCTCAAAGTATCTTTGTCGTACCTTTTAGCCCTTATGACGTATACCGGTATATAACTGAGTGGACAAAGTTGACATTTCACACGTGAGGGTTAAAAGAGGCATTAAACATTAAGGGTTAAAAGGAACATCTAATATATTTAAATGTATTCTTTAGGGTTTAAAAGGAACGAGATGTATACTTTAAGGGTTAAAAGGTACGCCCAAACTTTACCCCGAATATTAATTGTGTAGTTTATCCTCCGATTTATACCAGTATTTTTAAAAAGGGCTAAAAGGTACGACAAAGATACTTTGAGGGGCGAAAGGTACGTTTTTAAACTTCGAGGCCGCATCGGAACTACCATCCATACTTCGAGGGCTAAAAGGTCATTAAGCCTAAGCAATATACTCCCTCCGTCCCAGCCAACTCTTTACGTTTGGTTTGTGCAAGGAGGTTAAGAAAGATGTATAAAGTAGTGGAAAAGCGAAAGAAAAGTGGGTGAAGTGGTGGGACCCATTAATTTTTAATATTTTTTTTGCCACAAAAGATTGATTTTATTAATGATTTAAATCGTTCAACAAAATATCATGGAAATTGGAGTGGACATCTCCCACTCTTCAAACACGATCAGCTACAGAACAAGTATTCCTCGCTAAGAAGTGAGCAACCTTAATCGCAGATCGTTTAACAAATCTAAACTTAACGTTTTTGTTTTTCAAGCTTGCAGAAGAACGCGACATTCTTTAACTACTCTTCCTAAGAGCAAGAAGCACAAGAAAGAGCTGTGAATGGCTTGTACTATATGCAAGCAATCAGATTCAAGAACCACGTTGCTGAGATTTTGATTTTTGACCCAGCTTAAAGCTTCCCGGATGCCCATGGCTTCTGCCAGTTCTGCACTAGGACTGCCACTCAAACACTTTAATCTGGCTTCAATTAAGTTGCCTTGGTGGTCACAGGAGATAAAAGCATAACTGTAACATTAACATTGAGTTTCTTCAAATATGGTTGCATCAGAGTTCACCTTAACATTGTTTGACGACGGCAAGCTCCAATGTTCGGCACCATCTTCGTGAGACATATATCCGAGGAAACGGTCGAAGGTTCGATTTTGAACACCTTTCCATTGGTTAAGGACTGAGATTGCTGAGTTCACCACTTCAGAAGAATCAATGTTGTGTTGCTTCCATATGAGATCATTCTTGCTTTTCCAAAGCATCCAACATACCATGACTGTGAGATTAATTACCTCTGTGAAAGAGAGATAATAGAGTAAAAATAGTGTGAAAAGGAAGTAAAAATAGTGTGAAAAGGGAGGAAAAGTTGAGAAATGACGGGACCCATTGACTATTTTTGGTAAGTTTTGAAATGTAAAAAATTGGATAGGACATCCGAAAAAAGAAACTGTAAAAAATATGGTGGGAGGGAGGGACTAATAATTTAGTACTTCTGTTTATTAGTCCTTCCGTCCCACCAGATTATTAGTGGGTTATATATGAAAGAAGCCACTCGTTCCGATTAAATATCTCGTCTAGACCACCCATTACAAAGTCATATCATTTAAACCATTGAACTGAACTTATATATCGCTCCGTTAGTTACCCTAACTATGCATGGATGGAAAAGTGATGTGGCATCCACGTAGGCCTTGCACAGTAACTAGTTGTTAATATAACACGTGCATCTCTTTATTTTCCATACCATATACATAAACATCTAACATAACATTCAATTTTATTATAAAAATTATTGTTTTATAAATTATGATAAAATTACTGTTTTATAAATAATTATAAAATTATTATTTTAAAAATTATTATAAAATTATAATTTTACAAACTTAATAAAAATTTATTACAAAATAGCTATTTTAAACTACAATGTGGATTAAAAAAAATTACTATGAATTCTTGTTGTGATTTTTAAATTATAAAAATACAAATGAAGAAATAAATTATACTTGACATAAAAATTAATTATCAAAACTTCGTATTGTCAAAAGATTATCAATATCATTTATGCATAACTTAAAGACATACATAGCAAAAAATGAATACCAAAATAAGTTGCATTAGCAAAGATAATAACTACTGGTTTGTCTGAACAAACAAAAGTCATACATCATAAAAGTAAACTAAAAGTGCATATCACTGTTGTTGTGCTGAGCCTCCCAGTGACTCAATGAGCTAAGAAGACTTGCGGCATGTACATGCTGTCCCATGTTAACTTCACTTGCACTGTTAGTTTGTGAATCCTGGGTAATACTGGACCTTCTAACTTGTAATTTTGGCCTCTTAAGCCCCAGAGTCTTTCTTTTTGTAGCTGAAGTATGACCTGCACTCTTGCGGGCACCATTCCCTCCATTCAACTCTGTAACACTCTCATATCCACCAGATAAATCATTCTCACCAGTTGGGCATTTTGGTCTTCTATGATCAGCCTTTTTGCAGTTGCTACAATGTTGAACCAACAAGATTAAGAAATTAACAACAAAAACTGGCAGGTACGTTCCTTTTGCGGAGAAGATATCAGGAATATAAAAAGTTATGCAATCCGCCTGACCTATCCTATGAAAGTCCACAGCAAGAAAAATGTTTCTCTAGTAGCCTTAATTTATAAACTTATAACACAAGACATAAGTGCACTCCCTTCTGTTAACTTTGAACCAAGTATTAACAAATTATCTAGAACTGAAATATGCTTATAGCGTCACAGTACAGTTATTTAAACAATAGAGAAAACTAGGGGCCAACCTCTGGTTATATTATAATCAGGCCTAGAAGATCACAACAGAGATTAATCAAATTTATGCGACTTATATAACGCCATAGGCCATGTGCTGAAGAGTATATATATAGTGTCAAGTAGCAGTGTAGTATACATATGGATCACACACAAAAGTAGTATACTCTGTTCTTATAAAACACTAATAGTCCAGAGTTTTTAAATCACCTTGTGAAATTTTCCAGGCACACGTCCATCGTCTTCAGACATTGAGATGCTCGATCATCAACGTTGATCCCTTGAGGTTTTTCTTCCCTTCAATTAGTTTTATGCTAGATAAATAGTCTAATTAGGTTTTTTGTTATTATACTTGCACGTTGATGCCATGTCAGGAATCAGGATGCCACTGGGAAGCGACGTGGATGCCATGTAAGCACTTAACGGTTTCCGTCAATTATCATGACATCATCAAACGGAATGATATATAAGTTCGGTTCAGTGGTTAAAATGATATGACTTTGTAATGGGTGGTCTATATGAGATATTTAATCGGAACGAGTGGCTCGTTTGATATATAACCTGATTATTAGTCCCTCCCTCCGTCCCACTAGATTCTTTACAGTTTCCTTTTTTGGATAAACCGTAAAGATTACAATCTGAATACTTCTGTTTTAAACTGTAAAGAATCTGTAAAGAAAACTGTAAAGATTATAATTAAACAGAAGTATTCAGATTGTAAACAAAACGAAAAGTAAGCGGGAGAGAGAGAGGAACCGCGTCAAATTTGCTTGACAAAGTGGCTTTCAGTCCCTTCTTCTTGGCTGCCTGACCTCTTTCCTCTGGGATCAAACAATCATTAAATGCACCAGGCAAAGATTGAAACCGGGATCTCAGCATTCCTAAGGTCCGAATCTGGAGACCAGACGTATGTGATTAGTTGTCAGTCAACAAAAGACTTGAACTGCTTCCACTTTAGAATGGTCAGCCAAACGTGAAGTAAAAAGTGTGTGCCTAAACTTGAATTACTAGAGAGTTTGATTCTCTAATCCTACAAAACCCATAACCTGTTACACAGAAATACCACTACAGTTCCTACAAACACATCAGAGCTACACATGAAAACCAAAGCCCAATAGTAATATTTATCATTATAGATTCGCATCAGATTTGCTTAAACTCTTGGACAAGAAATGCACCTCGAGGTAATAACTAAATGCCAGCTTTGTCACTATAAGAAGCACCCAAAACATTGTGTACCTGAGAATTTATATCAGCAGTTGTGAGATTTGAGCAATCTGACTTGATGCCAGCAAGAATAGTTAAGAAAATGTCATACAAAGGGGGTCTTACTTAAAAAGAGAAAATGCACTTTCATGCATGCCCCTTCCAACAATAATTGGACAGTTAAATTGCTCAACAAGTTATGCTTCTTGCACTATAAGCATAAGAAAACACTTATCTTGAAGGAGGAACAAAGAAAAATTGTGTTATAATTCAAATATGGCAAAAATAATTATATAAAAAAAAAAAGTTATCTTGCCCAAGCTTCAGTATTGCAGCAGTTATAAAGACACTCAGTACTTTCTTGAAGACACTAGCATTAAAGATTAAGCTTGGTGATCCAGATTTATTCTAGGCAACAATTATCATATAACATACTGGATACTTCTTCTGAAGTAGTTCTAAGCTTATTTTACTAATAACTACTCAATATTAAGTTTAGGGGTCATTTGACTTCATTAAACCACTTGTTAAGCAATAGAGACCTAAGGAAGTTAAAATATGCAAATAGGGATGAGCTTTCACGTACTGCTAGAATTTCAGATGATTATTGATTCAGTGTTACATAATAACTCAAGAAAATTAAAATATGAAGAATACGCTATCATATGTGAATCCTGTCACTCATTTGAGCTTTACATAGTAAATAAAGGTATCTGACTTGGATAAAAAGTATTTAATTGGATGCTGTTATCTCACAAAAGATAATGGCAACTATAAACAAACATTCCGGTGAGTCTCAAATCCTAAACTACCACAGCTGAAATTTAAGCAAGATATGTTTCAGGTGCAAGGAAAAAGTCGTCAGAATAACATTATAAATTTTGTCTTGCTCAAGTCATGGTACCTTTGATTAGCAATACTATCCTTCTGCAAATAGATTATCTGATCAACCGTCAGTGTTACAATGCAAAGAAATATTCCTCAAATTCAAGAGGAATTATCATGCTACAACTTTGAGAAATGATACTACTTACCTGAAACCCAAACATGGCTTGAAGCCAATCAAGTAAATCTTCATCTTTTTTCTTCTTATAGTCCCTAGGCCATGGAAGACCCCTGGTAGCGCATATTAGTTTTGGTATACATAAATTTTAGTTGATTAGATCATCGTATAAAGTGTGAACACAACACAAGCCGAGTCAGAACTTATAAACAAACCTCTGGATATCTCATAATAGCTTAATTTGCACTATCTGGGTCTGTTTTTTCTGCTACTTTATCACGTGCCTCCAAAATCTATGTAAATCATCAACATATTAGTAAGTGAGAAATGGAAGTTCTATTCCGTCGAGACAATCTATGGCTATACTTTTTGTAGTAATGCTTATAGAAGCTCTGCATCACTTTTCTTAACTCTCCCCATTAGAGTAGGATCACTTTCCTGGAGAAATTATTGAATTACAGTAGAACATAAAGTATTAACTTTGTAAATGATGATGAATTCAAAAATTACCAAGCATAGAACCGACCTGACTCCTGAGCATACAAATTCAAAAATTACGAAGCATAAAATAATACATAATAATAATGTACGGCTGGTTTCTTAAAGATTCTATTGCACTTGATCAGTATCATATGAAATCTCCTTAACTCTATCCATTACATGACATTATTTTACATCTATACTGGTTTCAATCTACACAAAGCAACCACGCCAAAGGGGAATACAGCAAGACAACAGACTTGGCACCAAAACTAACAGCAGCAAACAACTTAAACCATGAGTTCATTCATTAGAATCCTGGACTTGCTTTCTCAAAAATCTCTGGCACCTCATTTTTCAACTTAGCCAGTACAGTGCTACCAATTAATCTTATCATATATCATCTCATCACGCAATATAATCCAAGCGTGCTATCTTCCCATGCCTTCACCTTCTCTGCACACCCCAACATGAATCACCATTGTATCTGCCTTGTCCGACTGCAAAATTCTACAACAATTTCTTCTTGGAGCCTGTTTTATCAAAGAACAAACTTATCTTATATAGCCAACAAAAATGTAAAGACCACAACTAACAACATATAATAGCCATGCTAATGGTCTAGAACATTAATGTCCACCGCTGATAATATATTTTATTATACGTATGTCAGGGAACCAGACCTACTAATAAAAAATTACCTTGTTCCATAAATGCGGATCACGCTGTTTATAAACCAGGACCCTATGAATATGAAAGAAATCAGGCCCTTTCTCTCTGCATTTCCACCTGTCTTTCCCCGCGCTTCTGACATACTCACTCGCTGTCTCATTTGTGCGTGTATTGAACACCGCATTGGTGAACACATAGACGTAAGCTCTCTCACACCCATCTCTCCCCACTCCCCTGGTGTTGAAAGAGAAGCCAGCTTCATCACTCTTTCTGTACCAGCTCACAAAAGTCCTGGCTGGCATTTCGAGCTCGCGGGCAGACACGAAGCCCGCGAAGATCTGAACCACGTATCCCCATGATACCGAGACGGTGAGCTTTCGAGACTTGTCGTAGCACATGGACTGTTGCATGAGTCCAGCTGAGTCCAGTTTCATGGGGGCTTTCAGACGTTCCAGAGCCTCCAGCTGTTTCATGTTGGGGAATATCGGATCGATTATGTCCAGATGGTGGAGTGATACGAGAGGTGTCACTGGATGCGCCGCTAGAAGTCCAAATATGTTGCCAAAAACGTCCAGCTGAAATCATAAAATAATATGTACAGAAACTGATACAAAAATATGTATAGAATGACGTGGATTCCACCGTACTTGAAAATAAAAGAAAAAACACATTGAAAGAAACAACATTATACCAGGAGTAACTAACAAACGGAGAAAATAATCGGAGAAAATAATAGAATTCATGCAATTAGACTTCGACAGAGTAATGTCAGATGTACAAAAATATGTACAGAATGACGTGGATTCCACTATCACCTGTACCAGCATTACTCTATACTTGAAAATAAGAGAAAAACACATTGAAACAAACAAGTAACAAAAATTAACAAACTACAAAATAGATAGACATAGATTTGAAAAAGAAACCTGATGAAACCCAATCTCTTTAGTAAGAGGAACTCCAAGCTCCGCCATGCAAGCCTGAATCCGATCATCGGACCCATATAACCCCGGATATCTCTGAATGCAAGCATCTTGAATCCTCTCCAGAGCCTTCGCCAGCGGATAACTTATAGCAAATCCACCCCCTCCATAGGCCATATTATACGAAAAATGTATGTTCTGTGTATGACTCTCCGAACAACTCCCTATATAGTAAAACTGATTATGATCATATTTTCTCAAAACCCTAACCACATTATCCACAACAAACAATGTATCATCATCTCCCATCACAAACCACCTCACATCTTCCATCCCTAGCCTGAATGTCTCCGACACAATCCGCGATATTCGTATACCTGATCTGTCCCCCTTTTTGTTATGATACTTAAATTTCGACGTATCACTTGATACGCGTATAGGTGGAAGGAGATGGTCATCGTTATGACCATCTCCTTCCACCAGTGGTTTGTCCAACCAAACGTGGCCTCGCGTTTGGTTGGGCCGCCACCATAGTTTGATATACTCCTTCCTCCTGTCCCATAATTTTGCGGACGCTCCAATACCGAAAGCAATATGGTGCAAGGTAGTTTTGTTAAAGTCCGGACTTTTCGATGCGTATACCGGGTTTGATTGTAGTGACAAAGAAGGTTTCGAGTTTGAGATGATCTTATTGACGTTGGAGAATTTGGAAGAGGGCATGAGATGGTTTCTTCTAAGGTTTTGATGATTACATGAAGAGGAATTATGGTCAATAGTGAGTATATGAAGTACACTAATAAAACTAATGAAGATGATCAAGGAGACTAGAATGGTAGCCAAGATATGAGAGGAGTTTTGAAGTTTTCTCATGATGAAGAGTAATTTAGGGCAAGACATGAATCAAACGAAACATTGACAAAGCTTGAGAGAAAGTGCATGGAAAACAAGATAAGAGGAGAAAGGGAAAAGAAGACTGCGTACATATAATTAGATACGTATCTGCATGGGTATCTCTAGTGTAGTTAGTAGTTACAGGGTACTCTATTTCTTAGGGTGCATTCAAATATTACTGAACCGCTCACTATTTTTTATTAAAGATTGTTTACGTACTTTTTATTAAGATTGTTGGCAATTATTTTTTCTTCTCTCGATGATATACAAAAAGTTCCAGGAGAGGAATCATCCTAAAAAATCATTTGTCGTTCGGAAGCAGGTTAGCACATTCTTTTTAATGAAATTAGTAAAAGACATGTAATTGATTTAGTTTTATTATATTATTATCATTTATTATAGTTTACAACAATTTTTGTCGACAATGATATTATTAATATCAAATTAATATACTAGAAAATATGAAAATAATAAAATTAACATATAACAATTATTAATATCAATTGTGCATCAAAATTGTTATTAATATCTTGTAAAGGGAAGGTTCATTAGTTTTTTATCAAGAAATTTTAATTCTGGAAAAAAAAACTATAAATTAGAATTATAAAAAATAATTATAAAACACTGAAAATGAATAAACTTTTGAATCAGTAAATTATATCAGTAATCCAACTAAACTTGCATTCAATAAGAATAAAGATATTTTTTTCCTTCAAATATTTTAATTAATATATAACTATGTGCACAGCAATAATAATTTATTAAATATTGAACAAGTTTAAATTTTATCATTCAGATAATTTTATATTTTATTTAACAAATGATATTATTCTTTTATAATATTCACATTTATCGCTCATTCAGAATTTTAACAGTTCAGAATATTTTTTTTTTTTTTTTTGGATGTGGTAGTCATTTTTCAGAATTCTAATTCTCCGTCACTCGTCACCACCACCGTCCTGCCACAGAAAGTTGATAGGGCAATGATGTGCTGCCGGCACAAGGACCGGACTATCCGTCAAGTTATAATGAATAAAATCTAAAAAATATTATTCAAATTTGAATGAAGGACCATGCTACCGTCGAGAATTATAATGAATAAAATCTATAAAATATTATTCAGATTTAACAATTTGATGTGTGTGAGGAGCAGATTACAATGTCATAAAATTAGTTTAAATACATAGTTCTTTAGACAACACTATTATAACATCTAAAATTGTTTGCCCTATATAATTTAAAAAGTAAATTCTCAGATCAAAATTACACGATACAATATAAAAACAGAAACTATCTATGTTTTCAAAAAAGTTCATAAATACGGTCAAATTGCAGGGGAGTTTGAATTATATATGAGAAGATTGTGATGCAAAGAATTTGCAACTATAACATTTTTCTGAAAAATGCCTGCACAATGTTGGTCTAATATGAGTCTCTACAAATATCATAAATTCAATAGGATACATATTCATTATTAAAACACATATAATAGAAATTCACCATTTTTACCGCCATAAATTCCAAACAGCTAAGCAAGAAATGATTAGCAAGTTGAAATTCTGAACTCACGCCCCTAAATGTACATAGAATATAAAAATTTAATTAAGACAAACAAAAACAGAATTTAACAAATTATAACTGTATATAAAAAATATAGATTGAAAAATCAATTCTATTTCATGGCTATTGAATTAGTTAACTCATTGATCTGATCAACCGGATACACCCTACAATCTTGCACTATAGCAGCGAAATAGATGCAACTCAAGTCTAATCTCATCCAGAGTTGACTACATAAAAGTTCCAATGAGCAAAGTTCTGGGAAAAATAAAAGAAGTTGATCCCACTAAATACCCAAAATGCTAACCATATACATGCAACTACAACAGAAGCTTCAATGAAGAACCTTCTGCCTTTCCATTGCAAAAGGCCTCTTCCTCTGTTTCACTGGTTTGGCGGACGGATCCACCTGCAAACAATGCTGAGCAATTTCCGGACTCAGACCTGACATGTCTTCGGGCCCCCAACCAAACACATCGTGATACTGCCGAACGACCTCAATGACTTTTTTCTTCAATTTGGGCTCCATGTCCTTCCCGATTCTGACCATCTTACCCGACTGACCTGCATATAGTTCAACCTCCTCGGTCTCTGTCCCCAGTTCCGCAATCGGACTAGAAAGATCAGCCCCAAATTTTTCTAACTCAATGTGCATAGTGTGACCACTGCCACCAGGTTCCTCTTCGGTTCTTCGCTGCTTGCTCCCTTCAGAACCCTCGGTAGTCTTGTCTTTATCTAAGTCTTCCAGCATGATTATCCTCGTTGTTTTCTGGTCGCCTCTCATCTCCCCCAATTATAAGCGGCTTTCGCTTTTATATTTCGTTCTAGTTAGATGGGCTGTTCCAAACTCTGAACTTTTAAGATCTTTGGGTTTGTATTTCTCTCTTATGGATTTGTAATTAACTAAGTTTTATCATTTGGGATTTTTATCATGTAATCCAAATTTCTTGGTTTAATGTTTATCTATCTCTTGATTATATTATATCCATTCGGGTGTGTGTTGGTTTGGGGTGTGACAATATAGGCACCGATTCGGCTACGAATTGAGCCGAATAAAATTCTATGAACTCCTAATAACCCATAGGGAAAATATATGTAAAATTATCCACGAGTTGGTCCGACTCAATTGATCTCGAATTCGCGTGTACGCTACCCTTTGAGATTTATCGAAAAACAAAGTCCATGCCATATAGGCACCGATTCGGCTACGAATTGAGCTGAATAAAATTTTATGAATTCCTATAAACCCATAGGAAAATTATATGTAAAAATAACGACGAGGTGGTCCGACTCAATGGGTCTCGAATTCTCGTGTACTAACCCTTTTGAGATTTATCGATAAACCGAGTTGATGCCATATCGGCATCGATTCGACTCAAAATCGAGCCAAATAAAATTTTATGAACTCCTATAAACCCATAGGGAAAATACATATAAAAATATTCACGGGGTGGTCCGACTCAATAGGTGACGAAATCTCGTGTATTAACCCCTTTCATATTTATCGAAAAATCGAGTCCATTCCATATCGGCACCAAATCAGCTCCGAATCGAGCCGAATAAAATTCTATGAACTCTTTTAAATCCATAGGGAAAATATAAGTAAAAATATCCACGAGGTGGTCCGACTCAATTGAACTCGAATTCCCGTGTACTAACCCCTTTGACATTTCTCGAAAAACCGAGTCCATGCCATATAGGCACCGATTCGGCTACGAATTGAGCCGAATAAAATTCTATGAACTCCTATAAACCCATAGGGGAAACATAAGTAAAAATATCAACAAGATGGTCCGACTCACTTGATCTCGAATTCCCGTATACTAACCCCTTTGAGATTTATCGAGAAATCGAGTCCATGCCATATAGGCACCGATTCGGCTACGAATTGAGCCGAATAAAATTCTACGAACTCCTAATAACCCATAGGGAAAATATATGTAAAAATATCCACGAGGTGGTCCGACTCAATTGATCTCGAATTCCCGTGTACTAACCCCTTTGAGATTTATCGAAAAACCGAGTTCATGCCATATAGGCACCGATTAGGCTACGAGTTGAGTCGAATAAAATTCTATGAACTCCTATAAACCCATAGGGAAAATATAAGTAAAAATATCCACGAGATGGTTCGACTCAATTGATATTGAATTGCCGTGTACTAACCCCTTTGAGATTTATCGAAAAACAGAGTCCAAGCCATATAGGCACCGATTCGGCTACGAATTGAGCCAAATAAAATTTTATGAATTCCTATAAACCCATAGGGAAATTATATGTAAAAATAACGACGAGGTGGTCCGACTCAATGGGTCTCGAATTCTTTTGAGATTTATCGATAAACCGAGTTGATGCCATATCGGCATCGATTCGACTCAAAATCGAGCCAAATAAAATTTTATGAACTCCTATAAACCCATAGGGAAAATACATATAAAAATATTCACGGGGTGGTCCGACTCAATAGGTGACGAAATCTCGTGTATTAACCCCTTTCATATTTATCGAAAAATCGAGTCCATTCCATATCGGCACCAAATCATCCCCCAAGGACTACTTATTGACAAAATCTCCAGGCGTATTGAGTCTTGGTCCTCTAAATTGTTAGCGATGGCTGGGAGACTTCAATTAATTCAATCAGTCCTGCAAGGTATTATTTCATACTGGAGTGCCCACTTTCTCCTCCCATGTGCAGTATTAAAACTCATCCAACGCAAGCTTAGCCATTTCCTGTGGAATGGGCATAATTAGTCTCATTCTAAGGCAAAAGTTTCTTGGAGGACTATCACTCTTCCAAAGTCTGAAGGAGGGTTGGGTGTGAAGGATCTGCGGCAATGGAACTCTGCTCTTATCCTGAAGCACTTTCTTGCCATCCTTAACCCTCAGTCTACGTCGTTATGGGCGTCTTGGGTAAAAAGCTCGGTTATTAAGATCTCAATTTGGACGATGAAATGCCCTGCCTCGTCCTCGTGGATGTTCAGGAAAATGCTAAGCATGAGGGATTTAGTGAAGCAAAATATTTCTTGGAGAATTGGGAATGGTAAAGATATCTCTTTCTGGTTTGATCCGTGGTTGAATGGTAGGTCTGTTTGCCTTGATCATCGAAGCCAGATGATAAGCCAATCAGGGCTCCCCTACGACGCTAAAGTGGAATGCATTCTTGGTCCTTCAGGGTGGCAACTGCCTCAGTCCAACTATCATGATATGGTAATTTGGAAGCAGAGTTTCCCCTTCTCTACGCCATTTGATACCAGCAAAAGGGACGTAATTTGTTGGAATGATATCATTGCATCCAAGTTGAGAGTGACTGATTTATGGGAGGCTCTCCGTCATAGTGACCTGGGTGTCCCGTGGTCCTTGCATGTCTGGCATAAATTGGCTGTACCCCGATACTCATTCCTTCATTGGCTGATCATGCTTGATAAAGTAAATACCGCTGACAAGCTTGTAGAATATGGCTATGCTGATTCTGAAAATTGTATGTTCTGTATTAATGGCAGGGAATCGATTCCTCACTTGTTTATGGAGTGTCCCTTTACTCATCGACTCTATCAGTTGGTATGTGCTGAAAAGGGGGTTTCTCGACTATGAATTGGTCTGTTTGGGTCCAGCAGATGCTAAACAGTGATATGTCCAAAATCTCAAACGTATTGAGCATTTTGGTGTTTCAAATTGGTTCTTATATTATTTGGCGGGCGCGGAACAATCGGTTCTTTACTGAGGACCTTTCCTCCCCGGCATGGCTTGCTTTTGAATGTCTTAGTCTTCTTAAGTGTAGGCTGAATTCATCGAAATGGTTCACTAAGTGTGCGAGTTCGGATACTTCCATTATGATGTGGGTGCAGGATAATCAATAGAGCGTAGGGTTGTTTGTTTTTGGTTGTGTTTTCTGATCGTAGAAGTTGCCTTCTTGTAGTGCTCTGATTAGAGGGGATTTGCTTGTAAATCTACCCTCTATTTTTCTGTATGTTCCTTCGTTTTTAATACAAAAATCACTTAGAAAAAAAAAAATTCTCGAAAAACCGAGTCCATGCCATATAAGCACCGATTCGGCTACGAATTGAGCCGAATAAAATTTTATGAACTCCTAATAACCCATTGGGAAAATATATGTAAAAATATCCACGAGGTAGTCCGACTCAATTGATCTCGAATTCCCATGTACTAACCCCTTTGAGATTTATCGAAAAACCGAGTACATGCCATATAGGTACCGATTCGGCTACGAATTGAGCCGAATAAAATTTTATGAATTCCTATAAACCCATAGGGAAAATATATATAAAAATAACCACGAGGTGGTCCGACTCAATGGGTCTTGAATTCCCGTGTACTAACCCTTTTGAGATTTATCGATAAACCGAGTTGATGCCATATCGGCATCGATTCGACTAAAAATCGAGCCAAATAAAATTTTATGAACTCCTATAAACCCATAGGGAAAATATGTATAAATATATCCACGGTGTGGTTCGACTCAATAGGTCACGAAATCTCGTGTATTAACCCCTTTCATATTTATCGAAAAACCGAGTCCATTCTATATCGACACCAAATCGGCTCCGAATCGAGACGAATAAAATTCTATGAACTCTTTTAAATCCATAGGCAAAATATAAGTAAAAATATCCACGAGGTGGTCCGACTCAATTGAACTCGAATTCCCGTGTACTAACCCCTTTGAGATTTATCGAAAAACCGAGTCCATGCCATATAGGCACCGATTAGGCTACGAATTGAGTCGAATAAAATTCTATGAACTCCTATAAACCCATAGGGAAAATATAAGTAAAAATATCCACGAGATGGTTCGACTCAATTGATATTGAATTCCCGTGTACTAACCCCTTTGAGATTTATCGAAAAACAGAGTCCATGCCATATAGGCACCGATTCGGATACGAATTGAGCAGAATAAAATTTTATGAATTCCTATAAACTCATAGGGAAATTATATGTAAAAATAACGACGAGGTGGTCCGACTCAATGGGTCTCGAATTCTCGTGTACTAACCCTTTTGAGATTTATCGATAAACCGAGTTGATGCCATATCGGCATCGATTCGACTCAAAATCGAGCCAAATAAAATTTTATGAACTCCTATAAACCCATAGGGAAAATACATATAAAAATATTCACGGGGTGGTCCGACTCAATAGGTGACGAAATCTCGTGTATTAACCCCTTTCATATTTATCGAAAAATCGAGTCCATTCCATATCGGCACCAAATCAGCTCCGAATCGAGCCGAATAAAATTCTATGAACTCTTTTAAATCCATAGGGAAAATATAAGTAAAAATATCCACGAGGTGGTCCGACTCAATTGAACTCGAATTCCCGTGTACTAACCCCTTTGACATTTCTCGAAAAACCGAGTCCATGCCATATAGGCACCGATTCGGCTACGAATTGAGCCGAATAAAATTCTATGAACTCCTATAAACCCATAGGGGAAACATAAGTAAAAATATCAACAAGATGGTCCGACTCACTTGATCTCGAATTCCCGTATACTAACCCTCTTGAGATTTATCGAGAAATCGAGTCCATGCCATATAGGCACCGATTCGGCTACGAATTGAGCCGAATAAAATTCTATGAACTCCTAATAACCCATAGGGAAAATATATGTAAAAATATCCACGAGGTGGTCCGACTCAATTGATCTCGAATTCCCGTGTACTAACCCCTTTGAGATTTATCGAAAAACCGAGTTCATGCCATATAGGCACCGATTAGGCTACGAATTGAGTCGAATAAAATTCTATGAACTCCTATAAACCCATAGGAAAAATATAAGTAAAAATATCCACGAGATGGTTCGACTCAATTGATATTGAATTCCCGTGTACTAACCCCTTTGAGATTTATCGAAAAACAGAGTCCATGCCATATAGGCACCGATTCGGCTACGAATTGAGCCGAATAAAATTTTATGAATTCCTATAAACTCATAGGGAAATTATATGTAAAAATAACGACGAGGTGGTCCGACTCAATGGGTCTCGAATTCTCGTGTACTAACCCTTTTGAGATTTATCGATAAACCGAGTTGATGCCATATCGGCATCGATTCGACTCAAAATCGAGCCAAATAAAATTTTATGAACTCCTATAAACCCTTAGGGAAAATACATATAAAAATATTCACGGGGTGGTCCGACTCAATAGGTGACGAAATCTCGTGTATTAACCCCTTTCATATTTATCGAAAAATCGAGTCCATTCCATATCGGCACCAAATCAGCTCCGAATCGAGCCGAATAAAATTCTATGAACTCTTTTAAATCCATAGGGAAAATATAAGTAAAAATATCCACGAGGTGGTCCGACTCAATTGAACTCGAATTCCCGTTTACTAACCCCTTTGAAATTTCTCGAAAAACCGAGTCCATGCCATATAAGCACCGATTCGGCTACGAATTGAGCCGAATAAAATTTTATGAACTCCTAATAACCCATTGGGAAAATATATGTAAAAATATCCACGAGGTGGTCCGACTCAATTGATCTCGAATTCCCATGTACTAACCCCTTTGAGATTTATCGAAAAACCGAGTCCATGCCATATAGGTACCGATTCGGCTACGAATTGAGCCGAATAAAATTTTATGAATTCCTATAAACCCATAGGGAAAATATATATAAAAATAACCACGAGGTGGTCCGACTCAATGGGTCTTGAATTCCCGTGTACTAACCCTTTTGAGATTTATCGATAAACTGAGTTGATGCCATATCGGCATCGATTCGACTAAAAATCGAGCCAAATAAAATTTTATGAACTCCTATAAACCCATAGGGAAAATATATATAAATATATCCACGGTGTGGTCCGACTCAATAGGTCACGAAATCTCGTGTATTAACCCCTTTCATATTTATCGAAAAACCGAGTCCATTCTATATCGACACCAAATCGGCTCCGAATCGAGACGAATAAAATTCTATGAACTCTTTTAAATCCATTGGCAAAATATAAGTAAAAATATCCACGAGGTGGTCCGACTCAATTGAACTCGAATTGCCGTGTACTAACCCCTTTGAGATTTATCGAAAAACCGAGTCCATGCCATATAGGCACCGATTAGGCTACGAATTGAGTCGAATAAAATTCTATGAACTCCTATAAACCCATAGGGAAAATATAAGTAAAAATATCCACGAGATGGTTCGACTCAATTGATCTCGAATTCCCGTGTACTAACCCCTTTGAGATTTATCGAAAAACAGAGTCCATGCCATATAGGCACCGATTCGGCTACGAATTGAGCCGAATAAAATTTTATGAATTCCTATAAACCCATAGGGAAATTATATGTAAAAATAACGATGAGGTGGTCCGACTCAATGGGTCTTGTATTCTCGTGTACTAACCCTTTTGAGATTTATCGATAAACCGAGTTGATGCCATATCGACATCGATTCGACTCAAAATCGAGCCAAATAAAATTTTATGAACTCCTATAAACCCATAGGGAAAATATATATAAAAATATTCACGGGGTGGTCCGACTCAATAGGTGACAAAATCTCGTGTATTAACCCCTTTCATATTTATCGAAAAATCGAGTCCATTCCATATCGGCACCAAATCAGCTCCGAATCGAGCCGAATAAAATTCTATGAACTCTTTTAAATCCATAGGGAAAATATAAGTAAAAATATCCACGAGGTGGTCCGACTCAATTGAACTCGAATTCCCGTTTACTAACCCCTTTGAAATTTCTCGAAAAACCGAGTCCATGCCATATAGGCACCGATTCAGCTAAGAATTGAGCCGAATAAAATTTTATGAACTCCTAATTACCCATAGGAAAAATATATGTAAAAATATCCACGAGGTGGTCCGACTCAATTGATCTCGAATTCCCATGTACTAACCCCTTTGAGATTTATCGAAAAACCGAGTCCATGCCATATAGGAACCGATTCGGCTACGAATTGAGCCGAATAAAATTTTATGAATTCCTATAAACCCATAGGGAAAATATATATAAAAATAACCACGAGGTGGTCCGACTCAATGGGTCTTGAATTCCCGTGTACTAACCCCTTTGAGATTTATCGGAAAACCGAGTCCATGCCATATAGGCACCGATTCGGCTACGAATTGAGCCGAATAAAATTCTATGAACTTCTATAAACCCATAGGGAAAATATAAGTAAAAATATCCACGAGACGGTTCGACTCAAATCATCTCGAATTCCCGTGTACTAACCCCTTTGAGATTTATCGAAGAACCGAGTCCATGCCATATAGGCACCGATTCGGCTACGAATTGAGCCGAATAAAATTTTATGAATTCCTATAAACCCATAGGGAAATTATATATAAAAATAACGACGAGGTGGTCCGACTCAATGGGTCTCGAATTCCCGTGTACTAACCCTTTTGAGATTTATCGATAAACCGAGTTGATGCCATATCGGCATCGATTCGACTCAAAATCGAGCCAAATAAAATTTTATGAACTCCTATAAACCCATAGGGAATATATATATAAATATATCCACAGTGTGGTCCGACTCAATAGGTCACGAAATCTCGTGTATTAACCCCTTTCATATTTATCGAAAAACCGAGTCCATTCTATATCGACACCAAATCGGCTCCGAATCGAGACGAATAAAATTCTATGAACTCTTTTAAATCCATAGGCAAAATATAAGTATAAATATCCACGAGGTGGTCCGACTCAATTGAGCTCGAATTCCCGTGTACTAACCCCTTTGAGATTTCTCGAAAAACCGAGTCCATGCCATATTGGCACCGATTCGGCTACGAATTTAGCCGAATAAAATTTATGAACTCCTAATAACCCATAGGGAAAATATATGTAAAAATATCAATGAGGTGGTCCGACTCAATTGATCTCGAATTCCCAGGTACTAACCCCTTTGAGATTTATCGAAAAACCGAGTCCATGCCATATAGGCACCGATTCGGCTACGAATTGAGCCGAATAAAATTTTATGAATTCCTATAAACCCATAGGGAAAATATATATAAAAATAACCACGTGGTGGTCCGACTCTATGGGTCTTGAATTCCCGTGTACTAACCCTTTTGAGATCTATCGATAAACCGAGTTGATGCCATATGGGCATCGATTCGACTAAAAATCGAGCCAAATAAAATTTTATGAACTCCTATAAATCCATAGGGAAAATATATATAAATATATCCACGGTGTGGTCCGACTCAATAGGTCACGAAATCTCGTGTATTAACCCCTTTCATATTTATCGAAAAAAGAGTCCATTCTATATCGACACCAAATCGGCTCCGAATCGAGACGAATAAAATTCTATGGACTCTTTTAAATCCATAGGCAAAATATAAGTAAAAATATCCACGAGGTGGTCCGACTCAATTGAACTCGAATTCTCGTGTACTAACCCCTTTGAGATTTATCGAAAAACCGAGTCCATGCCATATAGGCACCGATTAGGCTACGAATTGAGCCGAATAAAATTCAATGAACTTCTATAAACCCATAGGGAAAATATAAGTAAAAATATCCACGAGATGGTTCGACTCAAATCATCTCGAATTCCCGTGTACTAACCCCTTTGAGATTTATCGAAAAAATAAAGTCTATGCCATATAGGCACCGATTCGGCTACGAATTGAGCCGAATAAAATTTTATGAATTCCTATAAACTCATAGGGAAAATATATATAAAAATAACCACGAGGTGGTCCGACTCAATGGGTCTTGAATTCCCGTGTACTAACCCTTTTGAGATTTATCGATAAACCGAGTTGATGCCATATCGGCATCGATTCGACTAAAAATCGAGCCAAATAAAATTATATGAACTCCTATAAACCCATAGGGAAAATATATATAAATATATCCACGGTGTGTTCCGACTCAATAGGTCACGAAATCTCGTCTATTAACCCCTTTCATATTTATCGAAAAACCGAGTCCATTCTATATCGACACCAAATCGGCTTCGAATCGAGACGAATAAAATTCTATGAACTCTTTTAAATCCATAGGCAAAATATAATTAAAAATATCCACGAGGTGGTCCGACTCAATTGAACTCGAATTCTCGTGTACTAACCCCTTTGAGATTTATCGAAAAACCGAGTCCATGCCATATAGGCACCGATTAGGCTACGAATTGAGCCGAATAAAATTCTATGAACTTCTATAAACCCATAGGGAAAATATAAGTAAAAATATCCACGAGATGGTTCGACTCAAATCATCTCGAATTCCCGTGTACTAACCCCTTTGAGATTTATCGAAAAACCGAGTCCATGCCATATAGGCACCGATTCGGCTACGAATTGAGCCGAATAAAATTTTATGAATTCCTATAAACTCATAGGGAAAATATATATAAAAATAACCACGAGGTGGTCCGACTCAATGGGTCTTGAATTCCCGTGTACTAACCCTTTTGAGATTTATCGATAAACCGAGTTGATGCCATATCGGCATCGATTCGACTAAAAATCGAGCCAAATAAAATTTTATGAACTCCTATAAACCCATAGGGAAAATATATATAAATATATCCACGGTGTGGTCCGACTCAATAGGTCACGAAATCTCGTGTATTAACCCCTTTCATATTTATCGAAAAACCGAGTCCATTCTATATCGACACCAAATCGGCTTCGAATCGAGACGAATAAAATTCTATGAACTCTTTTAAATCCATAGGCAAAATATAATTAAAAATATCCACGAGGTGGTCCGACTCAATTGAACTCGAATTCTCGTGTACTAACCCCTTTGAGATTTATCGAAAACCGAGTCCATGCCATATAGGCACCGATTAGGCTACGAATTGAGCCGAATAAAATTCTATGAACTTCTATCAACCCATAGGGAAAATATAAGTAAAAATATCCACGAGATGGTTCGACTCAAATCATCTCGAATTCCCGTGTACTAACCCCTTTGAGATTTATCGGAAAACCGAGTCCATGCCATATAGGCACCGATTCGGCTACGAATTGAGCCGAATAAAATTTTATGAATTCCTATAAACCCATAGGGAAATTATATATAAAAATAACGACGAGGTGGTCCGACTCAATGGGTCTCGAATTCCCGTGTACTAACCCTTTTGAGATTTATCGATAAACTGAGTTGATGCCATATCGGCATCGATTCGACTCAAAATCGAGCAATAAAATTTATGAACTCCTATAAACCCATAGGGAAATATATATAAATATATCCACAGTGTGGTCCGACTCAATAGGTCACGAAATCTCGTGTATTAACCCCTTTCATATTATCGAAAAACCGAGTCCATTCTATATCGACACAAATCGGCTCCGAATCGAGACGAATAAAATTCTATGAACTCTTTTAAATCCATAGGCAAATATAAGTATAAAATATCCACGAGGTGTCGACTCAATTGAGCTCGAATTCTCCGTGTACTAACCCCTTTGAATTTATCGAAAAACCGAGTCCATGCCATATAGGCACCGATTCGGCTACGAGCCATAGGAACAAAAATATATGTAAAAATAACCACGAGGTAGGTCCGACTCAATGGTCTCGAATTCCTGTGGTACTAACCCTTTAGATTATCAAAAAACCGAGTCCACTCCAATAGGCAAACGATCGGCTACGAATTGGCGATAAATCCTATGAACTCCTAATAACCCATAGGAAAATATATGTAAAATATCACTAGGTGGTCCGACCAAAGGGTCTCGAATTCCAGTGTTATGTAACCCCTTTGAGATTTATCAAAAAACCGAGTCCATTCCATATAGGCACCGATTCGGCTACGAATTGAGCCGATAAAATTCTATGAACTCCTATAACCATAGGTAAAATATATGTAAAATATCCACGAGGTGGTCCGACTCAATTGATCTCGAATTCCCGTGTACTAACCCTTTGAGATTAATCGAAAAACCGAGTCCATGCCATATAGGCACCGATTCGGCTACGAATTGAGCCGAATAAAATTTTATGAATTCCTATAAACCCATAGGGAAATATAATAAAATAACCAACGAGGTGGTCCGACTCAATGGGTCTCGAATTCCGTGACTAACCCTTTTGAGATTTATCGATAAACCGAGTTGATGCCATATCGGCATCGATTCGACTCAAAATCGAGCCAAATAAAATTTATGAACTCCTATAACCCCATAGGGAAATATATAATAAAAATATTCACGGGGTGGTCCGACTCATAGGTCACGAAATCTCGTGTATTAACCCTTTCATATTTTTCGAAAAATCGAGTCCATTCCTATCGGCACCAAATCGGCTCCGAATCGAGCCGAATAAAATTCTATGACCTCTTTTAAATCCATAGGGAAAATAATGTAAAAAATACCACGAGGTAGTCCGACTCAATGGTCTCGAATTCCCGTGTAACTAACCCCTTTGAGATTTATCAAAAAACCGAGTCCATCCATATAGGCAAACCGATTCGGCTACGAATTGAGCGATAAAATAGAACTCCTAATAACCCATAGGGAAAATATATGTAAAAATATCCACGAGGTGGTCCGACTCAATTGATCTCGAATTCCAGTGTACTAGCCCTTTTTGATTTATCGAAAACAAAGTCCATGCCATATAGGCACCGATTCGGCTACGAATGAGCCAAATAAATTTTAAGAACCCTATAAACCCATAGGGAAAATATATTTAAAAATAACCAACGAGGTGGTCCGACTCAATGGGTCTCGAATTCCGTGTACTAACCCTTTGAGATTTATAAAAAACCGAGTCGTTGCCATATAGGCACGATTCGGACTACGATATCGAGCGCAAATAAAATTTTAATGAATCCTTCATAGAAAACCCAGGTCCGACTCAATAGGTCACGAAATCTGTGTATAACCCCTTTGAGATTTATCAAAAAACGAGTCCATTCCATATAGGCACCAAATCGGCTCCGAATCGAGCCGAATAAAATTCTATGAACTCTTTTAAATCCATAGGGAAAATATATGTAAAAATATCCACGAGGTGGTCCGACTCAATTGAACTCGAATTCCCGGTGTACTACCCTCTTTGAGATTTCTCGAAAAACCGAGTCTTGCCATGTAGGCACCGATTCGGCTACGAATTGAGCCGAATAAAATTCTATGAACTCCTATAAACCCATAGGGGAAATATAAGTAAAAATATCGAACGAGGTGGTCCGACTCAATTGATCTCGAATTCCCGTGTACTAACCCCTTTGAGATTTTTCGAAAAACAAGTCCATGCCATATAGGCACCGATTCGGCTACGAATTGAGCCGAATAAATTTTAAGAATTCCTATAAACCCATAGGGAAAATATATTAAAAATAACAACGAGGTGGTCCGACTCAATGTGTCTCGAATTCAGTGTTAGTAACCCCTTTGAGATTGTATCAAAAAACCGTGTCCATTCCATATAGGCATCGATTCGGCTACGAAGGAGCCGAATAAAATTCTATGAAACTCCTAATAACCCATAGGGAAAATATATGTAAAAATATCCACGAGGTGGTCCGACTCAATTGATCTCGAATTCCCGTGTACTAACCCCTTTGAGATTTATCGAAAAACCGAGTCCATGTCATATAGGCACCGATTCGGCTACGAATTGAGCCGAATAAAATTTTATGAATCCTATAAAACCCTAGGGGAAACATAAGTAAAATATCAACAAGATGGTCCGACTCAGTTGATCTCGAATTCCGTATACTAACCCCTTTGAGATTTATCGAAAAACCGAGTCCATGCCATATAGGCACCGATTCGGCTACGAATTGAGCGAATAAAATTCTATGAACTCCTAATAACCCATAGGGAAATATATGTAAAATATCCACGAGGTGGTCCGACTCAATGGGGTCTCGAATTCCAGTGTTAGTAACCCCTTTGAGATTTATCAAAAAACCGTGTCCATTCCATATAGGCACCGATTCGGCTACGAATTGAGCCGAATAAAATTCTATGAACTCCTAATAATCCATAGGTAAAATATATGTAAAAATATCCATGAGGTGGTCCGACCCAATTGATCTCGAATTCCCGTGTACTAACCCCTTTGAGATTTATCGAAAAACCGAGTCCATGCCATATAGGCACCGATTCGGCTACGGATTGAGCCGAATAAAATTTTATGAATTCCTATAAACCGTAGGGAAAATATACATAAAAATAACCACGAGGTGGTCCGACTCAATGGGTCTCGAATTCCTGTGTACTAACCCTTTTGAGATTTATCGATAAACCGAGTTGATGCCATATCGGCATCGATTCGACTCCAAATCGAGCCAAATAAAAATCTATGAACTCCTATAAACCCATAGGGAAATATATATATATAAAAATATTCACGGGGTGGTCCGACTCAGTAGGTCACGAAATCTCGTGTATTAACCCCTTTCATATTTTTCGAAAAATCGAGTCCATTCCATATCGGCACCAAATCGGCTCCGAATCGAGCCGAATAAAATTCTATGAACTCTTTTAAATACATAGGGAAAATATATGTAAAAATAACCACGAGGTAGTCCGACTCAATGGTCTCGAATTCCCGTGTACTAACCCCTTTGAGATTTATCAAAAAACCGAGTCCACTCCATATAGGCACCGATTCGGCTACGAATTGAGCCGAATAAAATCCTATGAACTCCTAATAACCCATAGGGAAAATATATGTAAAAATACCCACGAGGTGGTCCGACTCAATTGATCTCGAATTCCAGTACACTAGCCCTTTTGAGATTTATCGAAAAACAAAGTCCATGCCATATAGGCACCGATTCGGCTACGAATTGAGCCAAATAAAATTTTAAGAACTCCTATAAACCCATAGGTAAAATATATTTAAAAATAACCACGAGGTGGTCCGACTCAATGGGTCTCGAATTCCAGTGTACTAACCCCTTTGAGATTTATCAAAAAACCGTGTCCATTCCATATAGGCACCGATTCGGCTACGGATTGAGCCGAATAAAATTTTATGAATTCCTATAAACCCATAGGGAAAATATACATAAAAATAACCACGAGGTGGTCCGACTCAATGTTTCTCGAATTCCTGTGTACTAACCCTTTTGAGATTTATCGATATACCGAGTTGATGCCATATCGGCATCGATTCGACTCCAAATCGAGCCAAATAAAATTTTATGAACTCCTATAAACCCATAGGGAAAATATATATATATATAAATATTCACGGGATGGTCCGACTCAATAGGTCACGAAATCTCGTGTATTAACCCCTTTCATATTTTTCGAAAAATCGAGTCCATTCCATATCGACACCAAATCGGCTCCGAATCGAGCCGAATAAAATTCTATGAACTCTTTTAAATCCATAGGAAAAATATATGTAAAAATAACCACGAGGTAGTCCGACTCAATGGGTCTCGAATTCCTGTGTACTAACCCCTTTGAGATTTATCAAAAAACCGAGTCCACTCCATATAGGCACCGATTCGGCTACGAATTGAGCCGAATTAAATCCTATGAACTCCTAATAACCCATAGGGAAAATATATGTAAAAATATCCACTAGGTGGTCCGACTCAAAGGGTCTCGAATTCCAGTGTTAGTAACCCCTTTGAGATTTATCAAAAAACCGTGTCCATTCCATATAGGCACCGATTCGGCTACGAATTGAGCCGAATAAAATTCTATGAACTCCTAATAATCCATAGGTAAAATATATGTAAAAATATCCACGAGGTGGTCCGACTCAATTGATCTCGAATTCCCGTGTACTAACCCCTTTGAGATTTATCGAAAAACCGAGTCCATGCCATATAGGCACCGATTCGGCTACGGATTTAGCCGAATAAAATTTTATGAATTCCTATAAACCCATAGGGAAAATATACATAAAAATAACCACGAGGTGGTCCGACTCAATGGGTCTCGAATTCCTGTGTACTAACCCTTTTGAGATTTATCGATAAACCGAGTTGATGCCATATCGGCATCGATTCGACTCCAAATCGAGCCAAATAAAAATCTATGAACTCCTATAAACCCATAGGGAAATATATATATAAAATATTCACGGGGTGGTCCGACTCAGTAGGTCACGAAATCTCGTGTATTAACCCCTTTCATATTTTTCGAAAAATCGAGTCCATTCCATATCGGCACCAAATCGGCTCCGAATCGAGCCGAATAAAATTCTATGAACTCTTTTAAATACATAGGGAAAATATATGTAAAAATAACCACGAGGTAGTCCGACTCAATGGGTCTCGAATTCCCGTGTACTAACCCCTTTGAGATTTATCAAAAAACCGAGTCCACTCCATATAGGCACCGATTCGGCTACGAATTGAGCCGAATAAAATCCTATGAACTCCTAATAACCCATAGGGAAAATATATGTAAAAATATCCACGAGGTGGTCCGACTCAATTGATCACGAATTCCAGTGTACTAGCCCTTTTGAGATTTATCGAAAAACAAAGTCCATGCCATATAGGCACCGATTCGGCTACGAATTGAGCCAAATAAAATTTTAAGAACTCCTATAAACCCATAGGTAAAATATATTTAAAAATAACCACGAGGTGGTCCGACTCAATGGGTCTCGAATTCCAGTGTACTAACCCCTTTGAGATTTATCAAAAAACCGTGTCCATTCCATATAGGCACCGATTCGGCTACGGATTGAGCCGAATAAAATTTTATGAATTCCTATAAACCCATAGGGAAAATATACATAAAAATAACCACGAGGTGGTCCGACTCAATGGGTCTCGAATTCCTGTGTACTAACCCTTTTGAGATTTATCGATAAACCGAGTTGATGCCATATCGGCATCGATTCGACTCCAAATCGAGCCAAATAAAATTTTATGAACTCCTATAAACCCATAGGGAAATATATATATATATAAATATTCACGGGATGGTCCGACTCAATAGGTCACGAAATCTCGTGTATTAACCCCTTTCATATTTTTCGAAAAATCGAGTCCATTCCATATCGGCACCAAATCGGCTCCGAATCGAGCCGAATAAAATTATATGAACTCTTTTAAATCCATAGGGAAAATATATGTAAAAATAACCACGAGGTAGTCCGACTCAATGGGTCTCGAATTCCTGTGTACTAACCCCTTTGAGATTTATCAAAAAACCGAGTCCACTCCATATAGGCACCGATTCGGCAACGAATTGAGCCGAATTAAATCCTATGAACTCCTAATAACCCATAGGGAAAATATATGTAAAAATATCCACGAGGTGGTCCGACTCAATTGATCTCGAATTCCCGTGTACTAGCCCTTTTGAGATTTATCGAAAACAAAGTCCATGCCATATAGGCACCGATTCGGCTACGAATTGAGCCGAATAAAATTTTAAGAATTCCTATAAACCCATAGGGAAAATATATTTAAAAATAACCACGAGGTGGTCCGACTCAATGGGTCTCGAATTCCAGTGTACTAACCCCTTTGAGATTTATCAAAAAACCGTGTCCATTCCATATAGGCACCGATTCGGCTACGAATTGAGCCGAATAAAATTCTATGAACTCCTAATAATCCATAGGGAAAATATATGTAAAAATATCCACGAGGTGGTCCGACTCAATTGATCTCGAATTCCCGTGTACTAACCCCTTTGAGATTTATCGAAAAACCGAGTCCATGCCATATAAGCACCGATTCGGCTAGGAATTGAGCCGAATAAAATTCTATGAACTCCTAATAACCCATAGGGAAAATATATGTAAAAATATCCAGGAGGTGGTCCGTCTCAATTGATCTCGAATTCCCGTGTACTAACCCCTTTGAGATTTATCGAAAAACAAAGTCTATGCGATATAGGCACCGATTCAGCTAAGAATTGAGCCGAATAAAATTTTATGAATTCCTATAAACCCATAGGGAAAATATATGTCAAAATATCCACGAGGTGGTCCGACTCAATTGATCTCGGATTCCCATGTACTAACCCCTTTGAGATTTATCGAAAAACAGAGTACATGCCATATAGGCACGGATTCGGCTACGAATTGAGCAGAATAAAATTTTATGAATTCCTATAAACCCATAGGGAAAATATATGTAAAAATAACCACGAGGTGGCCCCACTCAATGGGTCTCTAATTCCCGTGTACTAACCCTTTTGAGATTTATCGATAAACCGAGTTCATGCCATATCGGCATCGATTCGACTCAAAATTGAGCCAAATAAAATTTATGAACTCCTATAAACCGTAGGGAAAATATATATAAATATATCCACAGCGTGTCCGACTGAATAGGTCACGAAATCTCGTGTATTAACCCCTTTTATATTAATCGAGAAATCGAGTCCATTCCATATCCGCACCAAATCGGCTCCGAATCGAGCCGAATAAAATTCTATGAACTCTTTTAAATCCATAGGGAAAGTTTAAGTAAAAATATCCACGAGGTGGTCCGATTCAATTGATCTCGAATTCTCGTGTATTAACCCCTTTGAAATTTATCGAAAAACAAAGTCCATGCCATATAGGCACCGATTCGGCTACGAATTGAGCCGAATAAAATTTTAAGAATTCCTATAAACCCATAGGGAAAATATATGTAAAAATAACCACGAGGTGGTCCGACTCAATGGGTTTCTAATGCCCGTGTACTAACCCTTTTGAGATTTATCGATAAACCGAGTTGATGCCATATCGGCATCGATTCGACTCCAAATCGAGCCAAATAAAAATCTATGAACTCCTATAAACCCATAGGGAAATATATATATATAAAAATATTCACGGGGTGGTCCGACTCAGTAGGTCACGAAATCTCGTGTATTAACCCCTTTCATATTTTTCGAAAAATCGAGTCCATTCCATATCGGCACCAAATCGGCTCCGAATCGAGCCGAATAAAATTCTATGAACTCTTTTAAATACATAGGGAAAATATATGTAAAAATAACCACGAGGTAGTCCGACTCAATGGGTCTCGAATTCCCGTGTACTAACCCCTTTGAGATTTATCAAAAAACCGAGTCCACTCCATATAGGCACCGATTCGGCTACGAATTGAGCCGAATAAAATCCTATGAACTCCTAATAACCCATAGGGAAAATATATGTAAAAATACCCACGAGGTGGTCCGACTCAATTGATCTCGAATTCCAGTACACTAGCCCTTTTGAGATTTATCGAAAAACAAAGTCCATGCCATATAGGCACCGATTCGGCTACGAATTGAGCCAAATAAAATTTTAAGAACTCCTATAAACCCATAGGTAAAATATATTTAAAAATAACCACGAGGTGGTCCGACTCAATGGGTCTCGAATTCCAGTGTACTAACCCCTTTGAGATTTATCAAAAAACCGTGTCCATTCCATATAGGCACCGATTCGGCTACGGATTGAGCCGAATAAAATTTTATGAATTCCTATAAACCCATAGGGAAAATATACATAAAAATAACCACGAGGTGGTCCGACTCAATGTTTCTCGAATTCCTGTGTACTAACCCTTTTGAGATTTATCGATATACCGAGTTGATGCCATATCGGCATCGATTCGACTCCAAATCGAGCCAAATAAAATTTTATGAACTCCTATAAACCCATAGGGAAAATATATATATATATAAATATTCACGGGATGGTCCGACTCAATAGGTCACGAAATCTCGTGTATTAACCCCTTTCATATTTTTCGAAAAATCGAGTCCATTCCATATCGACACCAAATCGGCTCCGAATCGAGCCGAATAAAATTCTATGAACTCTTTTAAATCCATAGGAAAAATATATGTAAAAATAACCACGAGGTAGTCCGACTCAATGGGTCTCGAATTCCTGTGTACTAACCCCTTTGAGATTTATCAAAAAACCGAGTCCACTCCATATAGGCACCGATTCGGCTACGAATTGAGCCGAATTAAATCCTATGAACTCCTAATAACCCATAGGGAAAATATATGTAAAAATATCCACTAGGTGGTCCGACTCAAAGGGTCTCGAATTCCAGTGTTAGTAACCCCTTTGAGATTTATCAAAAAACCGTGTCCATTCCATATAGGCACCGATTCGGCTACGAATTGAGCCGAATAAAATTCTATGAACTCCTAATAATCCATAGGTAAAATATATGTAAAAATATCCACGAGGTGGTCCGACTCAATTGATCTCGAATTCCCGTGTACTAACCCCTTTGAGATTTATCGAAAAACCGAGTCCATGCCATATAGGCACCGATTCGGCTACGGATTTAGCCGAATAAAATTTTATGAATTCCTATAAACCCATAGGGAAAATATACATAAAAATAACCACGAGGTGGTCCGACTCAATGGGTCTCGAATTCCTGTGTACTAACCCTTTTGAGATTTATCGATAAACCGAGTTGATGCCATATCGGCATCGATTCGACTCCAAATCGAGCCAAATAAAAATCTATGAACTCCTATAAACCCATAGGGAAATATATATATAAAAATATTCACGGGGTGGTCCGACTCAGTAGGTCACGAAATCTCGTGTATTAACCCCTTTCATATTTTTCGAAAAATCGAGTCCATTCCATATCGGCACCAAATCGGCTCCGAATCGAGCCGAATAAAATTCTATGAACTCTTTTAAATACATAGGGAAAATATATGTAAAAATAACCACGAGGTAGTCCGACTCAATGGGTCTCGAATTCCCGTGTACTAACCCCTTTGAGATTTATCAAAAAACCGAGTCCACTCCATATAGGCACCGATTCGGCTACGAATTGAGCCGAATAAAATCCTATGAACTCCTAATAACCCATAGGGAAAATATATGTAAAAATATCCACGAGGTGGTCCGACTCAATTGATCACGAATTCCAGTGTACTAGCCCTTTTGAGATTTATCGAAAAACAAAGTCCATGCCATATAGGCACCGATTCGGCTACGAATTGAGCCAAATAAAATTTTAAGAACTCCTATAAACCCATAGGTAAAATATATTTAAAAATAACCACGAGGTGGTCCGACTCAATGGGTCTCGAATTCCAGTGTACTAACCCCTTTGAGATTTATCAAAAAACCGTGTCCATTCCATATAGGCACCGATTCGGCTACGGATTGAGCCGAATAAAATTTTATGAATTCCTATAAACCCATAGGGAAAATATACATAAAAATAACCACGAGGTGGTCCGACTCAATGGGTCTCGAATTCCTGTGTACTAACCCTTTTGAGATTTATCGATAAACCGAGTTGATGCCATATCGGCATCGATTCGACTCCAAATCGAGCCAAATAAAATTTTATGAACTCCTATAAACCCATAGGGAAAATATATATATATATAAATATTCACGGGATGGTCCGACTCAATAGGTCACGAAATCTCGTGTATTAACCCCTTTCATATTTTTCGAAAAATCGAGTCCATTCCATATCGGCACCAAATCGGCTCCGAATCGAGCCGAATAAAATTATATGAACTCTTTTAAATCCATAGGGAAAATATATGTAAAAATAACCACGAGGTAGTCCGACTCAATGGGTCTCGAATTCCTGTGTACTAACCCCTTTGAGATTTATCAAAAAACCGAGTCCACTCCATATAGGCACCGATTCGGCAACGAATTGAGCCGAATTAAATCCTATGAACTCCTAATAACCCATAGGGAAAATATATGTAAAAATATCCACGAGGTGGTCCGACTCAATTGATCTCGAATTCCCGTGTACTAGCCCTTTTGAGATTTATCGAAAAACAAAGTCCATGCCATATAGGCACCGATTCGGCTACGAATTGAGCCGAATAAAATTTTAAGAATTCCTATAAACCCATAGGGAAAATATATTTAAAAATAACCACGAGGTGGTCCGACTCAATGGGTCTCGAATTCCAGTGTACTAACCCCTTTGAGATTTATCAAAAAACCGTGTCCATTCCATATAGGCACCGATTCGGCTACGAATTGAGCCGAATAAAATTCTATGAACTCCTAATAATCCATAGGGAAAATATATGTAAAAATATCCACGAGGTGGTCCGACTCAATTGATCTCGAATTCCCGTGTACTAACCCCTTTGAGATTTATCGAAAAACCGAGTCCATGCCATATAAGCACCGATTCGGCTAGGAATTGAGCCGAATAAAATTCTATGAACTCCTAATAACCCATAGGGAAAATATATGTAAAAATATCCAGGAGGTGGTCCGTCTCAATTGATCTCGAATTCCCGTGTACTAACCCCTTTGAGATTTATCGAAAAACAAAGTCTATGCGATATAGGCACCGATTCAGCTAAGAATTGAGCCGAATAAAATTTTATGAATTCCTATAAACCCATAGGGAAAATATATGTCAAAATATCCACGAGGTGGTCCGACTCAATTGATCTCGGATTCCCATGTACTAACCCCTTTGAGATTTATCGAAAAACAGAGTACATGCCATATAGGCACGGATTCGGCTACGAATTGAGCAGAATAAAATTTTATGAATTCCTATAAACCCATAGGGAAAATATATGTAAAAATAACCACGAGGTGGCCCCACTCAATGGGTCTCTAATTCCCGTGTACTAACCCTTTTGAGATTTATCGATAAACCGAGTTCATGCCATATCGGCATCGATTCGACTCAAAATTGAGCCAAATAAAATTTATGAACTCCTATAAACCGTAGGGAAAATATATATAAATATATCCACAGCGTGTCCGACTGAATAGGTCACGAAATCTCGTGTATTAACCCCTTTTATATTAATCGAGAAATCGAGTCCATTCCATATCCGCACCAAATCGGCTCCGAATCGAGCCGAATAAAATTCTATGAACTCTTTTAAATCCATAGGGAAAGTTTAAGTAAAAATATCCACGAGGTGGTCCGATTCAATTGATCTCGAATTCTCGTGTATTAACCCCTTTGAAATTTATCGAAAAACAAAGTCCATGCCATATAGGCACCGATTCGGCTACGAATTGAGCCGAATAAAATTTTAAGAATTCCTATAAACCCATAGGGAAAATATATGTAAAAATAACCACGAGGTGGTCCGACTCAATGGGTTTCTAATGCCCGTGTACTAACCCTTTTGAGATTTATCGATAAACCGAGTTGATGCCATATCGGCATCGATTCGACTCAAAATCGGGCCAAATAAAGTTTTATGAACTCCAATAAACCCATAGGAAAAATATATATAAAAATATCCACGGTGTGGTTCGACTGAATAGATCACGAAATCTCGTGTATTTCATGTTTATCGAAAAATCGAGTCCATTCCATATCGGCACCAAATCGGCTCCGAGTCGAGCCGAATAAAATTCTATGAACTCTTTTAAATCCATATAGAAAATATAAGTAAAAATATCCACGAGGTGGTCCGACTCAATTGATCTCGAATTCCCGTGTACTAGCCCTTTTGAGATTTATCGAAAAACAAAGTCCATGCCATATAGGCACCGATTCGACTACGAATTGAGCCGAATAAAATTTTAAGAACTCCTATAAACCCATAGGTAAAATATATTTAAAAATAACCACGAGGTGGTCCGACTCAATGGGTCTCGAATTCCAGTGTACTAACCCCTTTGAGATTTATCAAAAAACCGTGTCCATTCCATATAGGCACCGATTCGGCTACGGATTGAGCCGAATAAAATTCTATGAACTCCTAATAATCCATAGGGAAAATATATGTAAAAATATCCACGAGGTGGTCCGACTCAATTGATCTCGAATTCCCGTGTACTAACCCCTTTGAGATTTATCGAAAAACCGAGTCCATGCCATATAGGCACCGATTCGGCTAGGAATTGAGCCGAATAAAATTCTACGAACTCCTAATAACCCATAGGGAAAATATATGTAAAAATATCCAGGAGGTGGTCCGTCTCAATTGATCTCGAATTCCCGTGTACTAACCCCTTTGAGATTTATCGAAAAACAAAGTCTATGCCATATAGGCACCGATTCAGCTACGAATTGAGCCGAATAAAATTTTATGAATTCCTATAAACCCATAGGGAAAATATATGTCAAAATATCCACGAGGTGGTCCGACTCAATTGATCTCGGATTCCCATGTACTAACCCCTTTGAGATTTATCGAAAAACAGAGTACATGCCATATAGGCACGGGTTCGGCTACGAATTGAGCAGAATAAAATTTTATGAATTCCTATAAACCCATAGGGAAAATATATGTAAAAATATCCACGAGGTGGCCCCACTCAATGGGTCTCTAATTCCCGTGTACTAACCCTTTTGAGATTTATCGATAAACCGAGTTCATGCCATATCGGCATCGATTCGACTCAAAATTGAGCCAAATAAAATTTATGAACTCCTATAAACCGTAGGGAAAATATATATAAATATATCCACAGCGTGTCCGACTGAATAGGTCACGAAATCTCGTGTATTAACCCCTTTTATATTAATCGAGAAATCGAGTCCATTCCATATCCGCACCAAATCGGCTCCGAATCGAGCCGAATAAAATTCTATGAACTCTTTTAAATCCATAGGGAAACTTTAAGTAAAAATATCCACGAGGTGGTCCGATTCAATTGATCTCGAATTCTCGTGTATTAACCCCTTTGAAATTTATCGAAAAACAAAGTCCATGCCATATAGGCACCGATTCGGCTACGAATTGAGCCGAATAAAATTTTAAGAATTCCTATAAACCCATAGGGAAAATATATGTAAAAATAACCACGAGGTGGTCCGACTCAATGGGTTTCTAATGCCCGTGTACTAACCCTTTTGAGATTTATCGATAAACCGAGTTGATGCCATATCGGCATCGATTCGACTCAAAATCGGGCCAAATAAAGTTTTATGAACTCCAATAAACCCATAGGAAAAATATATATAAAAATATCCACGGTGTGGTTCGACTGAATAGATCACGAAATCTCGTGTATTTCATGTTTATCGAAAAATCGAGTCCATTCCATATCGGCACCAAATCGGCTCCGAGTCGAGCCGAATAAAATTCTATGAACTCTTTTAAATCCATATAGAAAATATAAGTAAAAATATCCACGAGGTGGTCCGACTCAATTGATCTCGAATTCCCGTGTACTAGCCCTTTTGAGATTTATCGAAAAACAAAGTCCATGCCATATAGGCACCGATTCGACTACGAATTGAGCAGAATAAAATTTTAAGAACTCCTATAAACCCATAGGTAAAATATATTTAAAAATAACCACGAGGTGGTCCGACTCAATGGGTCTCGAATTCCAGTGTACTAACCCCTTTGAGATTTATCAAAAAACCGTGTCCATTCCATATAGGCACCGATTCGGCTACGGATTGAGCCGAATAAAATTCTATGAACTCCTAATAATCCATAGGGAAAATATATGTAAAAATATCCACGAGGTGGTCCGACTCAATTGATCTCGAATTCCCGTGTACTAACCCCTTTGAGATTTATCGAAAAACCGAGTCCATGCCATATAGGCACCGATTCGGCTAGGAATTGAGCCGAATAAAATTCTACGAACTCCTAATAACCCATAGGGAAAATATATGTAAAAATATCCAGGAGGTGGTCCGTCTCAATTGATCTCGAATTCCCGTGTACTAACCCCTTTGAGATTTATCGAAAAACAAAGTCTATGCCATATAGGCACCGATTCAGCTACGAATTGAGCCGAATAAAATTTTATGAATTCCTATAAACCCATAGGGAAAATATATGTCAAAATATCCACGAGGTGGTCCGACTCAATTGATCTCGGATTCCCATGTACTAACCCCTTTGAGATTTATCGAAAAACAGAGTACATGCCATATAGGCACGGGTTCGGCTACGAATTGAGCAGAATAAAATTTTATGAATTCCTATAAACCCATAGGGAAAATATATGTAAAAATATCCACGAGGTGGCCCCACTCAATGGGTCTCTAATTCCCGTGTACTAACCCTTTTGAGATTTATCGATAAACCGAGTTCATGCCATATCGGCATCGATTCGACTCAAAATTGAGCCAAATAAAATTTATGAACTCCTATAAACCGTAGGGAAAATATATATAAATATATCCACAGTGTGTCCGACTGAATAGGTCACGAAATCTCGTGTATTAACCCCTTTTATATTAATCGAAAAATCGAGTCCATTCCATATCCGCACCAAATCGGCTCCGAATCGAGCCGAATAAAATTCTATGAACTCTTTTAAATCCATAGGGAAATTATAAGTAAAAATATCCACGAGGTGGTCCGACTCAATTGATCTCGAATTCTCGTGTATTAACCCCTTTGAGATTTATCGAAAAACAAAGTCCATGCCATATAGGCACCGATTCGGCTACGAATTGAGCCGAATAAAATTTTAAGAATTCCTATAAACCCATAGGGAAAATATATGTAAAAATAACCACGAGGTGGTCCGACTCAATGGGTTTCTAATGCCCGTGTACTAACCCTTTTGAGATTTATCGATAAACCGAGTTGATGCCATATCGGCATCGATTCGACTCAAAATCGGGCCAAATAAAGTTTTATGAACTCCAATAAACCCATAGGGAAAATATATATAAAAATATCCACGGTGTGGTTCGACTGAATAGATCACGAAATCTCGTGTATTTCATGTTTATCGAAAAATCGAGTCCATTCCATATCGGCACCAAATCGGCTCCGAGTCGAGCCGAATAAAATTCTATGAACTCTTTTAAATCCATATAGAAAATATAAGTAAAAATATCCACGAGGTGGTCCGACTCAATTGATCTCGAATTCCCGTGTACTAACCCCTTTGAGATTTATCGAAAAACAAAGTACATGCCATATAGGCACCGATTCGGCTACGAATTGAGCCGAATAAAATTCTGTGAACTCCTAATAACCCATAGGGAAAACATAAGTAAAAATATCCACGAAGTGGTCCGACTCAATTGATCTCGAATTCCCGTGTACTAACCCCTTTGAGATTTATCGAAAAACAGAGTCCATGCCATATAGGCACCGATTCGGCTACGAATTGAGCCGAATAATATTTTATGAATTCCTATAAACCCATAGGGAAAATAAATGTAAAAATAACCATGAGGTGGTCCGACTCAATGGATCTCTAATTCCCGTGTACTAACCCTTTTGAGATTTATCGATAAACCGAGTTGATGCAATATCGGCATCGATTCTACTCAAAATCGAGCCAAATAAAATTTTATGAACTCCTAATAACCCATAGGGAAAATATATATATAAAAATATTCACGGGGTGGTCCGACTCAATAGGTCACAAAATCTCGTGTATTAACCCCTTTTTATATTTATCGAAAAATCGAGTCCATTCCATATCGGCACCAAATCGGCTCCGAATCGAGCCGAATAAAATTCTATGAACTCTTTTAAACCCATAGGAGAAATATAAGTAAAAATATCCACGAGGTGGTCTGACTCAATTGATCTCGAATTCCCGTGTACTAACCCCTTTGAGATTTATTGAAAAACCGAGTCCATGCCATCTAGGCACCGATTCGCTACGAATTGAGCCGAATAAAATTCTATGAACTCCTAATACCCCATAGGGAAAATATATGTTAAAATATCCACGAGGTGGTCCGACTCAATTGAACTCGAATTCCCGTGTACTAACCCCATTTGAGATTTATCGAAAAACGGAGTCCATGCCATATAGGCACCGACTCGGCTACGAATTGAGCCGAATAAAATTTTAAGAATTCCTATAAACCCATAGGGAAAATATATTTAAAAATAACCACGAGGTGGTCCGACTCAATGGGTCTCGAATTCCAGTGTTAGTAACCCCTTTGAGATTTATCAAAAAACCGTGTCCATTCCATATAGGCACCGATTCGGCTACGAATTGAGCCGAATAAAATTCTATGAACTCCAAATAATCCATAGGTAAAATATATGTAAAAATATCCAAGAGGTGGTCCGACTCAATTGATCTCGAATTCCCATGTACTAACCCCTTTGAGATTTATCGAAAAACCGAGTCCATGCCATATAGGCACCGATTCGGCTACGAATTGAGCCGAATAAAATTTTATGAATTCCTATAAACCCATAGGGAAAATATATGTCAAAATATCCACGAGGTGGTCCGACTCAATTGATCTCGGATTCCCATGTACTAACCCCTTTGAGATTTATCGAAAAACAGAGTACATGCCATATAGGCACGGATTCGGCTACGAATTGAGCAGAATAAAATTTTATGAATTCCTATAAACCCATAGGGAAAATATATATATAAAAATATTCACGGGGTGGTCCGACTCCATAGGTCACGAAATCTCGTGTATTAACCCCTTTCATATTTATCGAAAAATCGAGTCCATTCCATATCGACACCAAATCGGCTCCGAATCGAGCCGAATAAAATTCTATGAACTCTTTTAAATCCATAGGGAAAATATATGTAAAAATAACCACGAGGTAGTCCGACTAAATGGGTCTCAAATTCCCGTGTACCAACCCCTTTGAGATTTATCAAAAAACAGAGTCCACTCCATATAAGCACCGATTCGGCTACGAATTGAGCCGAATAAAATTCTATGAACTCCTAATACCCCATAGGGAAAATATATGTTAAAATATCCACGAGGTGGTCCGACTCAATTGAACTCGAATTCCCGTGTACTAACCCCCTTTGAGATTTATCGAAAAACCGAGTCCATGCCATATAGGCACCGATTCGGCTACGAATTGAGCCAAATAAAATTTTAAGAATTCCTATAAACCCATAGGGAAAATATATTTAAAAATAACAACGAGGTGGTCCGACTCAATGGGTCTCGAATTTCAGTGTTAGTAACCCCTTTGAGATTTATCAAAAAACCGTGTCCATTCCATATAGGCACCGATTCGGCTACGAATTGAGCCGAATAAAATTCTATGAACTCCAAATAATCAATAGGTAAAATATATGTAAAAATATCCACGAGGTGGTCCGACTCAATTGATCTCGAATTTCCATGTACTAACCCCTTTGAGATTTATCGAAAAACCGAGTTCATGCCATATAGGCACCGATTCGGCTACGAATTGAGCCGAATAAAATTTTATGAATTCCTATAAACCCATAGGGAAAATATACATAAAAATAATCACGAGGTGGGCTGACTCAATGGGTCTCGAATTCCTGTGTACTAACCCTTTTGAGATTTATCGATAAACCGAGTTGATACCATATCGGCATCGATTCGACTCAAAATCGAGCCAAATAAAATTTTATGAACACTTATAAACCCATAGGGAAAATATATATATAAAAATATTCACGGGGTGGTCCGACTCAATAGGTCACGAAATCTCGTGTATTAACCCCTTTCATATTTATCGAAAAATCCATTCCATATCGGCACCAAATCGGCTCCGAATCGAGCCGAAAAAAATTCTATGAACTCTTTTAAATCCATAGGGAAAATATATGTAAAAATAACCACGAGGTAGTCCGACTAAATGGGTCTCAAATTCCCGTGTACCAACCCCTTTGAGATTTATCAAAAAACAGAGTCCACTCCATATAGGCACCGATTCGGCTACGAATTGAGCCGAATAAAATCCTATGAACTCCTAATAACCCATAGGGAAAATATATGTAAAAATATCCACGAGGTGGTCCGACTCAATTGATCTCGAATTCCCGTGTACTAACCCCTTTGAGATTTATCGAAAAACCGAGTCCATGCCATATAGGCACCGATTCGGCTAGGAATTGAACCGAATAAAATTCTATGAACTCCTAATAACCCATAGGGAAAATATATGTTAAAATATCCACGAGGTGGTCCGACTCAATTGAACTCGAATTCCCGTGTACTAACCCCCTTTGAGATTTATCGAAAAACCGAGTCCATGCCATATAGGCACCGATTCAGCTACGAATTGAGCCAAATAAAATTTTAAGAATTCCTAAAAACCCATAGGGAAAATATATTTAAAAATAACCACGAGGTGGTCCGACTCAATGGGTCTCGAATTCCAGTGTTAGTAACCCCTTTGAGATTTATCAAAAAACCGTGTCCATTCCATATAGGCACCGATTCGGCTACGAATTGAGCCGAATAAAATTCTATGAACTCCAAATAATCCATAGGTAAAATATATGTAAAAATATCCAGGAGGTGGTCCGACTCAATTGATCTCGAATTCCCGTGTACTAACCCCTTTGAGATTTATCGAAAAACCGAGTTCATGCCATATAGGCACCGATTCGGCTACGAATTGAGCCGAATAAAATTTTATGAATTCCTATAAACCCATAGGGAAAATATACATAAAAATAATCACGAGGTGGGCTGACTCAATGGGTCTCGAATTCCTGTGTACTAACCCTTTTGAGATTTATCGATAAACCGAGTTGATACCATATCGGCATCGATTCGACTCAAAATCGAGCCAAATAAAATTTTATGAACACTTATAAACCCATAGGGAAAATATATATATAAAAATATTCACGGGGTGGTCCGACTCAATAGGTCACGAAATCTCGTGTATTAACCCCTTTCATATTTATCGAAAAATCCATTCCATATCGGCACCAAATCGGCTCCGAATCGAGCCGAAAAAAATTCTATGAACTCTTTTAAATCCATAGGGAAAATATATGTAAAAATAACCACGAGGTAGTCCGACTAAATGGGTCTCAAATTCCCGTGTACCAACCCCTTTGAGATTTATCAAAAAACAGAGTCCACTCCATATAGGCACCGATTCGGCTACGAATTGAGCCGAATAAAATCCTATGAACTCCTAATAACCCATAGGGAAAATATATGTAAAAATATCCACGAGGTGGTCCGACTCAATTGATCTCGAATTCCCGTGTACTAACCCCTTTGAGATTTATCGAAAAACCGAGTCCATGCCATATAGGCACCGATTCGGCTAGGAATTGAACCGAATAAAATTCTATGAACTCCTAATAACCCATAGGGAAAATATATGTTAAAATATCCACGAGGTGGTCCGACTCAATTGAACTCGAATTCCCGTGTACTAACCCCCTTTGAGATTTATCGAAAAACCGAGTCCATGCCATATAGGCACCGATTCAGCTACGAATTGAGCCAAATAAAATTTTAAGAATTCCTAAAAACCCATAGGGAAAATATATTTAAAAATAACCACGAGGTGGTCCGACTCAATGGGTCTCGAATTCCAGTGTTAGTAACCCCTTTGAGATTTATCAAAAAACCGTGTCCATTCCATATAGGCACCGATTCGGCTACGAATTGAGCCGAATAAAATTCTATGAACTCCAAATAATCCATAGGTAAAATATATGTAAAAATATCCAGGAGGTGGTCCGACTCAATTGATCTCGAATTCCCGTGTACTAACCCCTTTGAGATTTATCGAAAAAAGAGTACATGCCATATAGGCACGAATTCGGCTACGAATTGAGCAGAATAAAATTTTATGAATTCCTATAAACCCATAGGGACAATATATGTAAAAATAACCACGAGGTGGCCCCACTCAATGGGTCTCTAATTCCCGTGTACTAACCCTTTTGAGATTTATCGATAAACCGAGTTCATGCCATATCGGCATCGATTCGACTGAAAATCGAGCCAAATAAAATTTATGAACTCCTATAAACCGTAGGCAAAATATATATAAATATATCCACAGTGTGTCCGACTGAATAGGTCACGAAATCTCTTGTATTAACCCCTTTTATATTAATCGAAAAATCGAGTCCATTCCATATCGGCACCAAATCAGCTCCGAATCGAGCCGAATAAAATTCTATGAACTCTTTTAAATCCATAGGGAAAGTATAAGTAAAAATATCCACGAGGTGGTCCGACTCAATTGATCTCGAATTCCCGTGTATTAACCCCTTTGAGATTTATCGAAACACTGAGTCTATGCCATATAGGCACCGATTCGCTATGAATTGAGCCGAATAAAATTCTATGAACTCCTAATACCCCATAGGGAAAATATATGTTAAAATATCCACGAGGTGGTCCGACTCAATTGAACTCGAATTCCCATGTACTAACCCCCTTTGAGATTTATCGAAAAACCGAGTCCATGCCATATAGGCACCGATTCGGCTACGAATTGAGCCGAATAAAATTTTAAGAATTCCTACAAACCCATAGGGAAAATATATTTAAAAATAACCACGAGGTGGTCCGACTCAATGGGTCTCGAATTCCAGTGTTAGTAACCCCTTTGAGATTTATCAAAAAACCGTGTCCGTTCCATATAGGCACCGATTCGGCTATGAATTGAGCCGAATAAAATTCTATGAACTCCAAATAATCCATAGGTAAAATATATGTAAAAATATCCACGAGGTAGTCCGACTCAATTGATCTCGAATTCCCATGTACTAACCCCTTTGAGATTTATCGAAAAACCGAGTCCATGCCATATAGGCACCGATTCGGCTACGAATTGAGCCGAATAAAATTTTATGAATTCCTATAAACCCATAGGGAAAATATACATAAAAATAACCACGAGGTGGTCTGACTCAATGGGTCTCGAATTCATGTGTACTAACCCTTTTGAGATTTATCGATAAACCGAGTTGATACCATATCGGCATCGATTTGACTCAAAATCGAGCCAAATAAAATTTTATGAACTCTTATAAACCCATAGGGAAAATATATAGATAAAAATATTCACGGGGTGGTCCGACTCAATAGGTCACGAAATCTCGTGTATTAACCCCTTTCATATTTATCGAAAAATCGAGTCCATTCCATATCGGCACCAAATCGGCTCCGAATCGAGCCGAATAAAATTCTATGAACTCTTTTAAATCCATAGGGAAAATATATGTAAAAATAACCACGAGGTAGTCCGACTAAATGGGTCTCAAATTCCCGTGTACCAACCCCTTTGAGATTTATCAAAATACAGAGTCCACTCCATATAGGAACCGATTCGGCTACGAATTGAGCCGAATAAAATCCTATGAACTCCTAATAACCCATAGGGAAAATATATGTAAAAATATCCACGAGGTGGTCCGACTCAATTGATCTCGAATTCCCGTGTACTAACCCCTTTGAGATTTATCGAAAAACCGAGTCCATGCCATATAGGCACCGATTTGGCTAGGAATTGAGCCGAATAAAATTCTATGAACTCCTAATAACCCATAGGGAAAATATATGTAAAAATATCCAGGAGGTGGTCCGACTCAATTGATCTCGAATTCCCATGTACTAACCCCTTTGAGATTTATCGAAAAACAGAGTACATGCCATATAGGCACCGATTTGGCTACGAATTGAGCAGAATAAAATTTTATGAATTCCTATAAACCCATAGGGAAAATATATGTAAAAATAACCACGAGGTGGCCCAACTCAATGGGTCTCTAATTCCCGTGTACTAACCCTTTTGAGATTTATCGATAAACCGAGTTCATGCCATATCGGCATCGATTCGACTCAAAATCGAGCCAAATAAAATTTATGAACTCCTATAAACCGTAGGGAGAATATATATAAATATATCCACAGTGTGGTCCGACTGAATAGGTCACGAAATCTCGTGTATTAACCCCTTTTTATATTTATCGAAAAAGCTGAAGGATTTTACGGATGAGCGGAAGCATGGTATAACAATTTTCAATCCGTAAAATAAGAATCGCGCATATAGAAAGACATATAAATTATACATACGATTCATGAAAAAGTTCTAGAATCGAATTCTAACCTTTAAAAGCGATCCAAGGAAGACAAAGAGAGGTCCTAGCAGTTGCTTCTCAATGCGTGAAGCACTCTACCGGTATCCACCAAGATTAATCTTTCGATGAAGCTTTTATAAAGATGGAGCCCTTCTACTTTTGAGAGAGAGAGAGAGAGATGAAGAAGAAGAGGGAGGCTACTAGGTTTTTCACAAAACACAAGTTATTTCTAAAGCCTTCTCATCTCTTTCTTTATATAGGGCTCTCCTAGGTTTTACCCAATTAATATATCAATATATATTAATATATAAATCCCACACTTTATCTTATAAAATGTTTAAATAATAATTAAAACTATTTTAATTATTATTATTTTCTAAACTCTTTAGAAAATAACTTGCTCTCTCAAAAAATCCCTTCATCAATAAATTAATCTTTTTATGGTGTGACCCTGTAGGTTCAATATTATGCCGGTAGTAGAAATAAATAATAATAAACTTTTTATTAATTATTTATATGAATTCTAAAATTCACTAAATATAATTAACTGATTAATTATATTTATTCTACATCGTGAGTGATGCTTCTCAACATATCGCGACTATCCGGATAATATGAATTCACTGCTTAGAATACCAAGAACCTGTCAGTGACTAGTTACCGTACAATTAATTCCTTCTACCCTTACAATATCCCGATTAAATACAAGGCATGGATCTCGTGTCAAGCCTATCAAATTTAATCATATGATTTCTTATTCATAATGCGAAGTTCATATTAATGCAAATTAGAAACTCCTTTCTAATTTCATACACTCTGGCCAGAGATTCCAGAACTTGCATAGAAAGAATAACATAGGATATTCTCTTCCTATACTGGAAGGGGTAGATCCTTTATTGAACGTTAACTATCTCTATACATAAATCCCTATGCCCAGAATAGTCCTAATGGATGTCCTTGAGACTAAGGACTAAACCAAAGCACAATTCATTATATATAAGATAACTTTAACGATCTCAAGTCTTAGGACATTTGTACAACTATCACTCAGTGAATAACTATTGACACGTGAGTAAACTCCATTAGTTATTCAACTTATCGAGTCATGTTCAGTGAACTTATTCTCTAATAAGCACCTACATACTGGCTATAGTGTCACCACACAAATGCCTATGAGAACAGACATCCTCCTCAAGGAAGCAAGCACGGTATGTACCAATCTTTGCGGATTTACTAACTTCCAATTAGTTATCCTATGATCAGGAACTGTTTAAGTCTAGAGTTATCATCTTCTAGATCTCACTATTATAATCTCATTATAATTCTAGAAGCTTTACTCCAAACTATGGAACATCTTATTTAAAACACTTTAAATAGACAAAGCCCATAATAAAATCACAACAAGTCTTTTATTAATATCAATGAAATCAAATAAGAATACAAGAAAGTTCTTCCTAATTCATCATACATGATTGGATTTAGGACAAACACTTTCAATCTCCCACTTGAACTAAAGCCAATCTCCCTGGTATCTAATACCCATCTTTTCTTTATGACGATCAAAGTGAATCTGAGATAATGACTTTGTGAGTGGGTCTGCTACGTTGTTATGTGTGTCAACTCTCTCAATTTTGACATCTCCTCTTTCAATGATTTCCCTAATCAAATGAAAACGCCGCAAAACATGTTTGGAATTTTTATGAGACCTAGGTTCCTTAGCTTGTGCTATTGCTGCGTTGTTATCACAAAACAACACAATAGGCTCCTCAACGCTAGGAACAACTCCCAATTCAGAAACAAATTTCCTCATCCAAACGGCTTCTTTTGCAGCCTCACTTGCAGCTATATACTCTGCTTCCGCTGTGGAGTCAGCTGTAGTAGACTGTTTGGAACTCTTCCAACTAATCGCACCACCATTCAGAGTAAACACGTACCCTGACATGGATTTGCTATCATCACTTTCTGATTGAAAACTAGAGTCGGTATAACCCTCTATTTTCAACTCAGATTCACCACCAAAAACAAGAAAAATATCCTTAGTCCTTCGCAAGTACTTAAGGATGTTTTTCACTGCTTTCCAGTGGTCTTCACCTGGATTGGACTGATATCTGCTCGTCACACTAATTGAATAAGCAACATCAGGCCTAGTACATAACATCGCGTACATGATAGATCCTATTGCTGAAGCATAAGGAATCTTACTCATACGCTCTCTTTCCTCAGGTGTCTTAGGAGACATCTTTCCAGAAAGAGATACTCCATGGCTCATCGGTATGAGACCTCTTTTGGAGTTTTCCATGCTAAACCTTTTAAGCACTTTTTGGATGTATGTACCCTGGGTAAGACCTATCATTCTTCTAGATCTATCCCTATAGATCTTCATACCGAGAATGTAGGACGCTTCTCCCAAGTCCTTCATAGTGAAGTTCTTTGATAGCCACACTTTGACTGATTGCAGCATCGGTATATCATTTCCTATAAGAAGTATGTCATCCACATACAATATAAGAAATGTTACCGCGCTCCCACTAACCTTCTTGTAGACACATGGTTCATCTACGTTTTTGATAAAATCAAACTCTTTGATTGTCTCATCAAAACGGATGTTCCATCTACGAGAAGCCTGCCTCAAACCATATATGGTTCGTAGTAGCTTACAGACTAGGTGTTCATTTCCTTTGGAAAGAAAACCCTCTGGCTGTGTCATATACACTTCCTCTTCAAGTTTCCCATTGAGGAAGGCCGTTTTCACGTCCATTTGCCAGATCTCATAGTCGTAGTAAGCAGCAATCGCAAGCAAAATCCGAATTGATTTTAACAGGGCTACAGGCGAAAAAGTTTCATCAAAGTCAATCCCTTGCCTTTGTCCGAATCCTTTCGCCACGAGCCTGGCCTTATAGGTCTCCACCTGGCCATCTGCTCCAATCTTTCTTTTGTATACCCATTTGCACTCAATAGGCTTCACACCCTCAGGTGCTTCGACCAAAGTCCATACTTGGTTGGTATACATAGATTCCATTTCGGATTCCATGGCACTTTGCCATTTCTCTGAGTCAACACTACTCATAGCCTCATTGTAGGTCATAGGGTCGTCATCATCAATGATTGACAACTCATTGTCATTCTCAATGACAAGGCCATAATACCTCTCAGGTTGGCGAGACACTCTCCCTGACCTACGAAGGGGCTGTTCTACAGAAGGTTGTTCAGTCTGAACAGGTGTTTCCTCTTGAACCGTAGTAGTTTGTGTCTCTTGAACTTCATCAAGTTCAATTTTGCTCCCACTTTTTCCTTCAAGGATAAACTGCTTTTCCAAGAAGGTAGCATGTCTGGAGACAAACACCCTATGATCGGTGTAAAAGTAATACCCTAAAGTCTCTTTAGGATATCCCACAAAGCTACATTTAACGGATCGAGATTCCAGCTTATCAGGGTCAACTTTCTTGACATAAGCTGGACATCCCCAAATCTTAATGTGTTTAAGACTTGGTTTCCTTTGTTTCCATATCTCATATGGAGTTTGAGGAACAGATTTGGAAGGCACCTTATTCAGTAAATATGCTGATGTTTCCAATGCATAACCCCATAGGAATACTGGAAGATTCGCATAGCTCATCATGGATCGAACCATGTCTAACAAAGTTCGATTTCTCCTTTCAGATACCCCATTCAACTGTGGAGTATATGGAGGAGTCCACTGGGAGAATATACCATTTTCTTTGAGATAATCTAGAAACTCACCATTCAAGTATTCACCACCTCGATCCGATCGAAGAGTTATAATACTACGTTTGGTTTGTTTCTCCACTTCATTCTTATATTCTTTGAACTTTTCAAAGGCTTCAGATTTGTGTTTCATCAAATACACATATCCGAATCTAGATCGATCATCTATGAAAGTAATGAAGTATGAAAATCCACCCATGGCTTGCGTAGACATTGGTCCACATACATCTGTGTGTACCAATCCTAGCAAATCCGCAGCCCTTTCTCCATGTCCACTAAATGGAGATTTGGTCATTTTACCCAATAGACAAGACTCGCATGTAGGATATGATTCAAAATCAAAGGGTTCAAGTATCCCTTCCTTTTGCAATGTTTGTAGTCTATTTTCACTAATATGACCAAGTCTGCAGTGCCACAAAAAGGTGAGATTTTCATCATCCCTTTTTCTTTTATTAGTACGTTCAATTTGTAGTAAATTATGCTCTACGTCACATATATACAGACCATTATTTAAACTACCACTTCCATAAAGAACGTTATCTCTTTGAATTAAACATTTATTATTCTGAATAACAAATGAAAATCCATCCAAGTCTAACATGGGAATAGAAATAATATTCCTTATAATCGAGGGAACAAAGTAGTAATTATTCAAAACAATAGTCTTGCCCGTAGGCATATATAAATGAAATGATCCTACAGCTTCAGCAGCAACTCTTGCTCCATTTCCCATTCGTAGAATCACCTCCTCTTCTCCAAGAGTTCTACTTCTCCTTAGTCCTTGCAACGAATTGCAAATGTGAGAACCACAGGCGGTATCTAATACCCAAGTAGAAATTTGACTTGTAGACATATTCACTTCAATCATGAACATACCTGAAGCAGAAGCGGTAGTCTCACTACCCTTCTTCTTCTTCAATTCCGCAAGGTAAACCTTGCAGTTCCTCTTCCAGTGCCCCGCCTTTTTACAACGGAACAGCTCTTTCGATATCTCATATCGAGCTGTCCTCCCCTCAACACGATACAACTCTTGCAGATGCATCAGTATAGTGTAAGCATCCATGTGCTCATGTTGCTTCTGAAGCTCAGAGTTCATAGAGGCCAAAATAACACACTGGGCAACATTTGCCTCATCCATCCAAGAGCGATAAGCTTGATGCTCATCATAAGGTGCATCATCAACAGGGGCCTTAGGTAGTGGTGAGTTAATCACATGATCCAACTTCTCAGACTTGAGAACAATTCTCAAGTTACGAAGCCAATCAGCAAAATTGGGACCAGTCAACTTGTTAGCATCAAGTATGCTACGGAGTGATAGTGCAGAAGACATTATGTATATAGTAAATCATAACAACACTTAGCAAATATTCAATTTCATTTCAAAAACACTATATGAATTGGGTCTTTATTCATAAGTGGCTCCCACTGTTTTATCCAATTTATACAACCCCCTAAAAATTTGAGCATTCATAATGCTAGTGGGAATAGGGATCCTACATTCCATCACACAACCTCGGCTGTAGCACGAAACGCCATGTGATGTTCAATAGGCAGACAACTCTTGTCAATTACATCTCATGTTATTCCCTAATAAAACTTTAGCCTCTTGAATAATTGAGTCACGGCTGTAGCACGACAAACTCAATATTCTAAGTCAAGTCTAACCCAACATCTCGTACAATTAAATCAGTCTCCAACGGCCCACGGCTGTAGCACATAACGACCATTAGATTCTAATTCAATGTACACATCTCTATGTAATAGACAAGTATTTCTTATTTCGAAATCAAAGCCCTCGGCTGTAGCACGAAACGACAATGATTTAAAAATAAGAACTACTTTCTACCATGTTGGAAGGCTATGACCGACACAAGCCCGTTGTGTCATTGGCCAATTACTACTTGATATTATTTAATTTTAGAGGGATTATATTATATTACAATCATAATCATATTATAAAGAGATTCTTCCTTTTAAATTAAATATTTCAAATCAATAATCGATAATTGGATGATTCCCAGATCGGGGGGAGCATTGTCAAGAGGCGTCACTTAATACCCCTTTCTTACAGATCGAAATCCGTTTTTGACAGAATCATCCTTTCTCTCAATATTGAAAATTCATATTTAATTACGTGTTTCATAAACACAAGAATCTCATGATTGTAATCATAATATTATTATTAAGGCAAGAAACGATTCCTATTCTAGATTTTCTAGAGTACGCCTTATGTTGATTTAAGTTCACCTAAATCTATCATCGCATGGTAAACATAGGCATATATCTCATATATTAAATTAAATAAACAATTAGGCATGCAAGTAATATCATGTCACACATGTCATATTATCTAATCATGCTAAAACATATCATATTTCAAATGATCCAATCAAAGAAATCATATAAACACAAAAATCAGAAAATCAGAATCAAATTCTGAAAACAATAAATTGCTATTTTCAGGTACTAAACGGCGTCAAACGCCTTACAGACGAGTCGGTGATAGCTTTGCTATCAGTTTTGTTCATTGACTCGATTACAGTCAGAAAACACATATCGTTTGCGAAAATCGGATACAGCAATCAGATTTCACCAAATCTGACGGTGTTTCAGAAATCGTATCATATACAATCTCCATAACTAGAACAAACATATATCATATATACATACAACAATATATACAATCATCTCATGATTATACAATCCACATGAATATCATATATTCATCATGATCAAATCATAGAACATATAAGGCATAATCAAAATTCAAAATTAAATCAGAAACACTTGACTCGCTGTTTTCGGCCCTGTAACAACATCAAATGGCTTACAGACGAGAACCTGACTTTGTCAGTCTTGCTCAGTGGTCCGATTCCAGTCAGAAAACACATATCGTTTGTCAAAATCGGACACATCAATCAGATTTCACCAAATCCATACACGCATAAAAAAAAATCTGAAATTTTTATATGAATCTCTATATGCAAGAACCTGGCTCTTGATACCATTGAAGGATTTTACGGATGAGCGGAAGCATGGTATAACAATTTTCAATCCGTAAAACAAGAATCGCGCATATAGAAAGACATATAAATTATACATACGATTCATGAAAAAGTTCTAGAATCGAATTCTAACCTTTAAAAGCGATCCAAGGAAGACAAAGAGAGGTCCTAGCAGTTGCTTCTCAATGCGTGAAGCACTCTACCGGTATCCACCAAGATTAATCTTTCGATGAAGCTTTTATAAAGATGGAGCCCTTCTACTTTTGAGAGAGAGAGAGAGAGATGAAGAAGAAGAGGGAGGCTACTAGGTTTTTCACAAAACACAAGTTATTTCTAAAGCCTTCTCATCTCTTTCTTTATATAGGGCTCTCCTAGGTTTTACCCAATTAATATATCAATATATATTAATATATAAATCCCACACTTTATCTTATAAAATGTTTAAATAATAATTAAAACTATTTTAATTATTATTATTTTCTAAACTCTTTAGAAAATAACTTGCTCTCTCAAAAAATCCCTTCATCAATAAATTAATCTTTTTATGGTGTGACCCTGTAGGTTCAATATTATGCCGGTAGTAGAAATAAATAATAATAAACTTTTTATTAATTATTTATATGAATTCTAAAATTCACTAAATATAATTAACTGATTAATTATATTTATTCTACATCGTGAGTGATGCTTCTCAACATATCGCGACTATCCGGATAATATGAATTCACTGCTTAGAATACCAAGAACCTGTCAGTGACTAGTTACCGTACAATTAATTCCTTCTACCCTTACAATATCCCGATTAAATACAAGGCATGGATCTCGTGTCAAGCCTATCAAATTTAATCATATGATTTCTTATTCATAATGCGAAGTTCATATTAATGCAAATTAGAAACTCCTTTCTAATTTCATACACTCTGGCCAGAGATTCCAGAACTTGCATAGAAAGAATAACATAGGATATTCTCTTCCTATACTGGAAGGGGTAGATCCTTTATTGAACGTTAACTATCTCTATACATAAATCCCTATGCCCAGAATAGTCCTAATGGATGTCCTTGAGACTAAGGACTAAACCAAAGCACAATTCATTATATATAAGATAACTTTAACGATCTCAAGTCTTAGGACATTTGTACAACTATCACTCAGTGAATAACTATTGACACGTGAGTAAACTCCATTAGTTATTCAACTTATCGAGTCATGTTCAGTGAACTTATTCTCTAATAAGCACCTACATACTGGCTATAGTGTCACCACACAAATGCCTATGAGAACAGACATCCTCCTCAAGGAAGCAAGCACGGTATGTACCAATCTTTGCGGATTTACTAACTTCCAATTAGTTATCCTATGATCAGGAACTGTTTAAGTCTAGAGTTATCATCTTCTAGATCTCACTATTATAATCTCATTATAATTCTAGAAGTTTTACTCCAAACTATGGAACATCTTATTTAAAACACTTTAAATAGACAAAGCCCATAATAAAATCACAACAAGTCTTTTATTAATATCAATGAAATCAAATAAGAATACAAGAAAGTTCTTCCTAATTCATCATACATGATTGGATTTAGGACAAACACTTTCAAAAGCGAGTCCATTCCATATCGGCACCACATCGGCTCCGAATCGAGCCGAATAAAATTCTATGAACTCTTTTAAATCCATAGGGAAAGTATAAGTAAAAATATCGATGAGGTGGTCCGACTCAATTGATCTCGAATTCCCGTGTATTAACCCCTTTGAGATTTATCGAAAAACCGAGTCCTTGCCATCTAGGCACCGATTCGCTACGAATTGAGCCGAATAAAATTCTATGAACTCCTAATACCCCATAGGGAAAATATATGTTAAAATATCCACGAGGTGGTCCGACTCAATTGAACTCGAATTCCCGTGTACTAACCCCCTTTGAGATTTATCGAAAAACCGAGTCCATGCCATACAGGCACCGATTCGGCTATGAATTGAGCCGAATAAAATTCTATGAACTCCTATAAACCCATAGGAGAAATATAAGTAAAAATATCCACGAGATGGTCCGACTCAATTGATCTCGAATTTCCGTGTACTAACCCCTTTGAGATTTATCGAAAAACAGAGTACATGCCATATAGGCACCGATTCGGCTACGAATTGAGCCGAATTAAATTCTATGAACTCCTAATAACCCATATGGAAAACATAAGTAAAAATATCCATGAAGTGGTCCGACTCAATTGATCTCGAATTCCCTTGTACTAACCCCTTTGAGATTTATCGAAAAACAGAGTCCATGCCATATAGGCACCGATTCGGCTACGAATTGAGCCGAATAATATTTTATGAATTCCTATAATCCCATAGGGAAAATAAATGTAAAAATAACCACGAGGTGGTCCGACTCAATTGATCTCGAATTCCCTTGTACTAACCCCTCTGAGATTTATCGAAAAACGGAGTTCATGCCATATAGGCACCGATTCGGCTACGAATTGAGCCGAATAAAATTCTATGAACTCCTAATAACCCATAGGGAAAATATATGTAAAAATATCCACGAGGTGGTCCGACTCAATTGATCTCGAATTCCCTTGTACAAACCCCTTTGAGATTTATCGAAAAACAGAGTTCATGCCATATAGGCACCGATTCGGCTACGAATTGAGCCGAATAAAATTTTATGAATTCCTATAAACCCATAGGGAAAATATACATAAAAATAACCACGAGGTTGTCTGACTCAATGGGTCTCGAATTCCTGTGTACTAACCCTTTCGAGATTTATCGATAAACCGAGTTGATACCATATCGGCATCGATTCGACTCAAAATCGAGCCAAATAAAATTTTATGAACTCTTATAAACCCATAGGGAAAATATATATATATAAAAATATTCACGGGGTGGTCCGACTCAATAGGTCACGAAATCTCGTGTATTAACCCCTTTCATATTTATCGAAAAATCGAGTCCATTCCATATCGGCACCAAATCGGCTCCGAATCGAGCCGAATAAAATTCTATGAACTCTTTTAAATCCATAGGGAAAATATATGTAAAAATAACCACGAGGTAGTCCGACTAAATGGGTCTCAAATTCCCGTGTACCAACCCCTTTGAGATTTATCAAAAAACAGAGTCCACTCCCTATAGGCACAGATTCGGCTACGAATTGAGCCGAATAAAATCCTATGAACTCCTAATAACCCATAGGGAAAATATATGTAAAAATATCCACGAGGTGGTCCGACTCAATTGATCTCGAATTCCCGTGTACTAACCCCTTTGAGATTTATCGAAAAACCGAGTCCATGCCATATAGGCACCGATTCGGCTAGGAATTGAGCCGAATAAAATTCTATGAACTCCTAATAATCCATAGGGAAAATATATGTAAAAATATCCAGGAGGTGGTCCGACTCAATTGATCTCGAATTCCCGTGTACTAACCCCTTTGAGATTTATCGAAAAACAGAGTACATGCCATATAGGCACCGATTCGGCTACGAATTGAGCAAAATAAAATTTTATGAATTCCTATAAACCCATAGGGAAAATATATGTAAAAATAACCACGAGGTGGCCCGACTCAATGGGTCTCTAATTCCCGTGTACTAACCCTTTTGAGATTTATCGATAAACCGAGTTCATGCCATATCGGCATCGATTCGACTCAAAATCGAGCCAAATAAAATTTATGAACTCCTCTAAACCGTAGGGAGAATATATATAAATATATCCACAGTGTGGTCCGACTGAATAGGTCACGAAATCTCGTGTAATAACCCCTTTTTATATTTATCGAAAAATCGAGTCCATTCCATATCGGCACCACATCGGCTCCGAATCGAGCCGAATAAAATTCTATGAACTCTTTTAAATCCATAGGGAAAGTATAAGTAAAAATATCGATGAGGTGGTCCGACCCAATTGATCTCGAATTCCCGTGTATTAACCCCTTTGAGATTTATCGAAAAACCGAGTCCTTGCCATCTAGGCACCGATTCGCTACGAATTGAGCCGAATAAAATTCTATGAACTCCTAATACCCCATAGGGAAAATATATGTTAAAATATCCACGAGGTGGTCCGACTCAATTGAACTCGAATTCCCGTGTACTAACCCCCTTTGAGATTTATCGAAAAACCGAGTCCATGCCATATAGGCACCGATTCGGCTATGAATTGAGCCGAATAAAATTCTATGAACTCCTATAAACCCATAGGAGAAATATAAGTAAAAATATCCATGAGATGGTCCGACTCAATTGATCTCGAATTTCCGTGTACTAACCCCTTTGAGATTTATCGAAAAACAGAGTACATGCCATATAGGCACCGATTCGGCTACGAATTGAGCCGAATTAAATTCTATGAACTCCTAATAACCCATATGGAAAACATAAGTAAAAATATCCATGAAGTGGTCCGACTCAATTGATCTCGAATTCCCTTGTACTAACCCCTTTGAGAATTATCGAAAAACAGAGTCCATGCCATATAGGCACCGATTCGGCTACGAATTGAGCCGAATAATATTTTATGAATTCCTACAATCCCATAGGGAAAATAAATGTAAAAATAACCACGAGGTGGTCCGACTCAATTGATCTCGAATTCCCTTGTACTAACCCCTCTGAGATTTATCGAAAAACAGAGTTCATGCCATATAGGCACCGATTCGGCTACGAATTGAGCCGAATAAAATTCTATGAACTCCTAATAACCCATAGGGAAAATATATGTAAAAATATCCACGAGGTGGTCCGACTCAATTGATCTCGAATTCCCTTGTACTAACCCCTTTGAGATTTATCGAAAAACAGAGTTCATGCCATATAGGCACCGATTCGGCTACGAATTGAGCCGAATAAAATTTTATGAATTCCTATAAACCCATAGGGAAAATATACATAAAAATAACCACGAGGTTGTCTGACTCAATGGGTCTCGAATTCCTGTGTACTAACCCTTTTGAGATTTATCGATAAACCGAGTTGATACCATATCGGCATCGATTCGACTCAAAATCGAGCCAAATAAAATTTTATGAACTCTTATAAACCCATAGGGAAAATATATATATATATAAATATTCACGGGGTGGTCCGACTCAATAGGTCACGAAATCTCGTGTATTAACCCCTTTTTATATTTATCGAAAAATCGAGTCCATTCCATATCGGCACCACATCGGCTCCGAATCGAGCCGAATAAAATTCTATGAACTCTTTTAAATCCATAGGGAAAGTATAAGTAAAAATATCCATGAGGTGGTCCGACTCAATTGATCTCGAATTCCCGTGTATTAACCCCTTTGAGATTTATCGAAAAACCGAGTCCATGCCATCTAGGCACCGATTCGCTACGAATTGAGCCGAATAAAATTCTATGAACTCCTAATACCCCATAGGGAAAATATATGTTAAAATATCCACGAGGTGGTCCGACTCAATTGAACTCGAATTCCCGTGTACTAACCCCCTTTGAGATTTATCGAAAAACCGAGTCCATGCCATATAGGCACCGATTCGGCTATGAATTGAGCCGAATAAAATTCTATGAACTCCTATAAACCCATAGGAGAAATATAAGTAAAAATATCCACGAGATGGTCCGACTCAATTGATCTCGAATTTCCGTGTACTAACCCCTTTGAGATTTATCGAAAAACGGAGTACATGCCATATAGGCACCGATTCGGCTACGAATTGAGCCGAATAAAATTCTATGAACTCCTAATAACCCATATGGAAAACATAAGTAAAAATATCCACGAAGTGGTCGGACTCAATTGATCTCGAATTCCCTTGTACTAACCCCTTTGAGATTTATCGAAAAATAGAGTCCATGCCATATAGGAACCGATTCGGCTACGAATTGAGCCGAATAATATTTTATGAATTCCTATAATCCCATAGGGAAAATAAATGTAAAAATAACCAGGAGGTGGTCCGACTCAATGGATCTCGAATTCCCGTGTACTAACCCTTTTGAGATTTATCGATAAACCGAGTTAATGCCATATCGACATCGATTCGACTCAAATCGAACCAAATAAAATTCTATGAACTCCTATAAACCCTTAGGGAAATTATAAGTAAAAATATCCATGAGATTGTTCGGCTCAATTGATCTCGAATTCCCGTGTACTAACCGCTTTGAGATTTATCGAAAAACAGAGTCCATGCCATATAGGCTCCGATTCTGCTACGAATTGAGCCGAATAAAATTGCATGAATTCCTATAAACCCATAGGGAAAATATATGTAAAAATAACCACGAGGTAGTCCGACTCAATGGGTCTCGAATTCCCGTGTACTAACCCCTTTGAGATTTATCAAAAAACCGAGTCCACTCCATATAGGCACCGATTCGGCTATGAATTAAGCCGAATAAAATTCTATGAACTCCTAATAACCCATAAGGAAAATATATGTAAAAATATCCACGAGGTGGTCCGACTCAATTGATCTCGAATTCCCGTGTACTAACCCCTTTGAGATTTATCGAAAAACAAAGTCCATGCCATATAGGCACCGATTCGGCTACGAATTGAGCCGAATAAAATTTTAAGAATTCCTATAAACCCATAGGGAAAATATATTTAAAAATAACCACAAGGTGGTCCGACTCAATTGATCTCGAATTCCCGTGTACTAACCCCTTTGAGATTTATCGAAAAACAGAGTACATGCCATATAGGCACCGATTCGGCTACGAATTGAGTAGAATAAAATTCTATGAATTACTATAAACCCATAGGGAAAATATATGTAAAAATAACCACGAGGTGGCCTGACTCAATGGGTCTCTAATTCCCGTGTACTAACCCTTTTGAGATTTATCGATAAACCGAGTTCATGCCATATCGGCATCGATTCGACTCAAAATCGAGCCAAATAAAATTTTATGAACTCTTATAAACCCATAGGGAAAATATATATATATATAAAAATATTCACGGGGTGGTCCGACTCAATAGGTCACGAAATCTCGTGTATTAACCCCTTTCATATTTATCGAAAAATCGAGTCCATTCCATATCGGCACCAAATCGGCTCCGAATCGAGCCGAATAAAATTCTATGAACTCTTTTAAATCCATAGGGAAAATATATGTAAAAATAACCACGAGGTAGTCCGACTAAATGGGTCTCAAATTCCCGTGTACCAACCCCTTTGAGATTTATCAAAAAACAGAGTCCACTCCCTATAGGCACAGATTCGGCTACGAATTGAGCCGAATAAAATCCTATGAACTCCTAATAACCCATAGGGAAAATATATGTAAAAATATCCACGAGGTGGTCCGACTCAATTGATCTCGAATTCCCGTGTACTAACCCCTTTGAGATTTATCGAAAAACCGAGTCCATGCCATATAGGCACCGATTCGGCTAGGAATTGAGCCGAATAAAATTCTATGAACTCCTAATAATCCATAGGGAAAATATATGTAAAAATATCCAGGAGGTGGTCCGACTCAATTGATCTCGAATTCCCGTGTACTAACCCCTTTGAGATTTATCGAAAAACAGAGTACATGCCATATAGGCACCGATTCGGCTACGAATTGAGCAAAATAAAATTTTATGAATTCCTATAAACCCATAGGGAAAATATATGTAAAAATAACCACGAGGTGGCCCGACTCAATGGGTCTCTAATTCCCGTGTACTAACCCTTTTGAGATTTATCGATAAACCGAGTTCATGCCATATCGGCATCGATTCGACTCAAAATCGAGCCAAATAAAATTTATGAACTCCTCTAAACCGTAGGGAGAATATATATAAATATATCCACAGTGTGGTCCGACTGAATAGGTCACGAAATCTCGTGTAATAACCCCTTTTTATATTTATCGAAAAATCGAGTCCATTCCATATCGGCACCACATCGGCTCCGAATCGAGCCGAATAAAATTCTATGAACTCTTTTAAATCCATAGGGAAAGTATAAGTAAAAATATCGATGAGGTGGTCCGACCCAATTGATCTCGAATTCCCGTGTATTAACCCCTTTGAGATTTATCGAAAAACCGAGTCCTTGCCATCTAGGCACCGATTCGCTACGAATTGAGCCGAATAAAATTCTATGAACTCCTAATACCCCATAGGGAAAATATATGTTAAAATATCCACGAGGTGGTCCGACTCAATTGAACTCGAATTCCCGTGTACTAACCCCCTTTGAGATTTATCGAAAAACCGAGTCCATGCCATATAGGCACCGATTCGGCTATGAATTGAGCCGAATAAAATTCTATGAACTCCTATAAACCCATAGGAGAAATATAAGTAAAAATATCCATGAGATGGTCCGACTCAATTGATCTCGAATTTCCGTGTACTAACCCCTTTGAGATTTATCGAAAAACAGAGTACATGCCATATAGGCACCGATTCGGCTACGAATTGAGCCGAATTAAATTCTATGAACTCCTAATAACCCATATGGAAAACATAAGTAAAAATATCCATGAAGTGGTCCGACTCAATTGATCTCGAATTCCCTTGTACTAACCCCTTTGAGAATTATCGAAAAACAGAGTCCATGCCATATAGGCACCGATTCGGCTACGAATTGAGCCGAATAATATTTTATGAATTCCTACAATCCCATAGGGAAAATAAATGTAAAAATAACCACGAGGTGGTCCGACTCAATTGATCTCGAATTCCCTTGTACTAACCCCTCTGAGATTTATCGAAAAACAGAGTTCATGCCATATAGGCACCGATTCGGCTACGAATTGAGCCGAATAAAATTCTATGAACTCCTAATAACCCATAGGGAAAATATATGTAAAAATATCCACGAGGTGGTCCGACTCAATTGATCTCGAATTCCCTTGTACTAACCCCTTTGAGATTTATCGAAAAACAGAGTTCATGCCATATAGGCACCGATTCGGCTACGAATTGAGCCGAATAAAATTTTATGAATTCCTATAAACCCATAGGGAAAATATACATAAAAATAACCACGAGGTTGTCTGACTCAATGGGTCTCGAATTCCTGTGTACTAACCCTTTTGAGATTTATCGATAAACCGAGTTGATACCATATCGGCATCGATTCGACTCAAAATCGAGCCAAATAAAATTTTATGAACTCTTATAAACCCATAGGGAAAATATATATATATATAAATATTCACGGGGTGGTCCGACTCAATAGGTCACGAAATCTCGTGTATTAACCCCTTTTTATATTTATCGAAAAATCGAGTCCATTCCATATCGGCACCACATCGGCTCCGAATCGAGCCGAATAAAATTCTATGAACTCTTTTAAATCCATAGGGAAAGTATAAGTAAAAATATCCATGAGGTGGTCCGACTCAATTGATCTCGAATTCCCGTGTATTAACCCCTTTGAGATTTATCGAAAAACCGAGTCCATGCCATCTAGGCACCGATTCGCTACGAATTGAGCCGAATAAAATTCTATGAACTCCTAATACCCCATAGGGAAAATATATGTTAAAATATCCACGAGGTGGTCCGACTCAATTGAACTCGAATTCCCGTGTACTAACCCCCTTTGAGATTTATCGAAAAACCGAGTCCATGCCATATAGGCACCGATTCGGCTATGAATTGAGCCGAATAAAATTCTATGAACTCCTATAAACCCATAGGAGAAATATAAGTAAAAATATCCACGAGATGGTCCGACTCAATTGATCTCGAATTTCCGTGTACTAACCCCTTTGAGATTTATCGAAAAACGGAGTACATGCCATATAGGCACCGATTCGGCTACGAATTGAGCCGAATAAAATTCTATGAACTCCTAATAACCCATATGGAAAACATAAGTAAAAATATCCACGAAGTGGTCGGACTCAATTGATCTCGAATTCCCTTGTACTAACCCCTTTGAGATTTATCGAAAAATAGAGTCCATGCCATATAGGAACCGATTCGGCTACGAATTGAGCCGAATAATATTTTATGAATTCCTATAATCCCATAGGGAAAATAAATGTAAAAATAACCAGGAGGTGGTCCGACTCAATGGATCTCGAATTCCCGTGTACTAACCCTTTTGAGATTTATCGATAAACCGAGTTAATGCCATATCGACATCGATTCGACTCAAATCGAACCAAATAAAATTCTATGAACTCCTATAAACCCTTAGGGAAATTATAAGTAAAAATATCCATGAGATTGTTCGGCTCAATTGATCTCGAATTCCCGTGTACTAACCGCTTTGAGATTTATCGAAAAACAGAGTCCATGCCATATAGGCTCCGATTCTGCTACGAATTGAGCCGAATAAAATTGCATGAATTCCTATAAACCCATAGGGAAAATATATGTAAAAATAACCACGAGGTAGTCCGACTCAATGGGTCTCGAATTCCCGTGTACTAACCCCTTTGAGATTTATCAAAAAACCGAGTCCACTCCATATAGGCACCGATTCGGCTATGAATTAAGCCGAATAAAATTCTATGAACTCCTAATAACCCATAAGGAAAATATATGTAAAAATATCCACGAGGTGGTCCGACTCAATTGATCTCGAATTCCCGTGTACTAACCCCTTTGAGATTTATCGAAAAACAAAGTCCATGCCATATAGGCACCGATTCGGCTACGAATTGAGCCGAATAAAATTTTAAGAATTCCTATAAACCCATAGGGAAAATATATTTAAAAATAACCACAAGGTGGTCCGACTCAATTGATCTCGAATTCCCGTGTACTAACCCCTTTGAGATTTATCGAAAAACAGAGTACATGCCATATAGGCACCGATTCGGCTACGAATTGAGTAGAATAAAATTCTATGAATTACTATAAACCCATAGGGAAAATATATGTAAAAATAACCACGAGGTGGCCTGACTCAATGGGTCTCTAATTCCCGTGTACTAACCCTTTTGAGATTTATCGATAAACCGAGTTCATGCCATATCGGCATCGATTCGACTCAAAATCGAGCCAAATAAAATTTATGAACTCCTATAAACCCGTAGGGGAAATATATATAAATATATCCACAGTGTGGTCCGACTGAATAGGTCACGAAATCTCGTGTATTAACCCCTTTTTATATTTATCGAAAAATCGAGTCCATTCCATATCGGCACCACATCGGCTCCGAATCGAGCCGAATAAAATTCTATGAACTCTTTTAAATCCATAGGGAAAGTATAAGTAAAAATATCCATGAGGTGGTCCGACTCAATTGATCTCGAATTCCCGTGTATTAACCCCTTTGAGATTTATCGAAAAACCGAGTCCATGCCATCTAGGCACCGATTCGCTACGAATTGAGCCGAATAAAATTCTATGAACTCCTAATACCCCATAGGGAAAATATATGTTAAAATATCCACGAGGTGGTCCGACTCAATTGAACTCGAATTCCCGTGTACTAACCCCCTTTGAGATTTATCGAAAAACCGAGTCCATGCCATATAGGCACCGATTCGGCTATGAATTGAGCCGAATAAAATTCTATGAACTCCTATAAACCCATAGGAGAAATATAAGTAAAAATATCCACGAGATGGTCCGACTCAATTGATCTCGAATTTCCGTGTACTAACCCCTTTGAGATTTATCGAAAAACGGAGTACATGCCATATAGGCACCGATTCGGCTACGAATTGAGCCGAATAAAATTCTATGAACTCCTAATAACCCATATGGAAAACATAAGTAAAAATATCCACGAAGTGGTCGGACTCAATTGATCTCGAATTCCCTTGTACTAACCCCTTTGAGATTTATCGAAAAATAGAGTCCATGCCATATAGGAACCGATTCGGCTACGAATTGAGCCGAATAATATTTTATGAATTCCTATAATCCCATAGGGAAAATAAATGTAAAAATAACCAGGAGGTGGTCCGACTCAATGGATCTCGAATTCCCGTGTACTAACCCTTTTGAGATTTATCGATAAACCGAGTTAATGCCATATCGACATCGATTCGACTCAAATCGAACCAAATAAAATTCTATGAACTCCTATAAACCCTTAGGGAAATTATAAGTAAAAATATCCATGAGATTGTTCGGCTCAATTGATCTCGAATTCCCGTGTACTAACCGCTTTGAGATTTATCGAAAAACAGAGTCCATGCCATATAGGCTCCGATTCTGCTACGAATTGAGCCGAATAAAATTGCATGAATTCCTATAAACCCATAGGGAAAATATATGTAAAAATAACCACGAGGTAGTCCGACTCAATGGGTCTCGAATTCCCGTGTACTAACCCCTTTGAGATTTATCAAAAAACCGAGTCCACTCCATATAGGCACCGATTCGGCTATGAATTAAGCCGAATAAAATTCTATGAACTCCTAATAACCCATAAGGAAAATATATGTAAAAATATCCACGAGGTGGTCCGACTCAATTGATCTCGAATTCCCGTGTACTAACCCCTTTGAGATTTATCGAAAAACAAAGTCCATGCCATATAGGCACCGATTCGGCTACGAATTGAGCCGAATAAAATTTTAAGAATTCCTATAAACCCATAGGGAAAATATATTTAAAAATAACCACAAGGTGGTCCGACTCAATTGATCTCGAATTCCCGTGTACTAACCCCTTTGAGATTTATCGAAAAACAGAGTACATGCCATATAGGCACCGATTCGGCTACGAATTGAGTAGAATAAAATTCTATGAATTACTATAAACCCATAGGGAAAATATATGTAAAAATAACCACGAGGTGGCCTGACTCAATGGGTCTCTAATTCCCGTGTACTAACCCTTTTGAGATTTATCGATAAACCGAGTTCATGCCATATCGGCATCGATTCGACTCAAAATCGAGCCAAATAAAATTTATGAACTCCTATAAACCCGTAGGGGAAATATATATATAAATATATCCACAGTGTGGTCCGACTGAATAGGTCACGAAATCTCGTGTATTAACCCCTTTTTATATTTATCGAAAAATCGAGTCCATTCCATATCGGCACCACATCGGCTCCGAATCGAGCCGAATAAAATTCTATGAACTCTTTTAAATCCATAGGGAAAGTATAAGTAAAAATATCCATGAGGTGGTCCGACTCAATTGATCTCGAATTCCCGTGTATTAACCCCTTTGAGATTTATCGAAAAACCGAGTCCATGCCATCTAGGCACCGATTCGCTACGAATTGAGCCGAATAAAATTCTATGAACTCCTAATACCCCATAGGGAAAATATATGTTAAAATATCCACGAGGTGGTCCGACTCAATTGAACTCGAATTCCCGTGTACTAACCCCCTTTGAGATTTATCGAAAAACCGAGTCCATGCCATATAGGCACCGATTCGGCTATGAATTGAGCCGAATAAAATTCTATGAACTCCTATAAACCCATAGGAGAAATATAAGTAAAAATATCCACGAGATGGTCCGACTCAATTGATCTCGAATTTCCGTGTACTAACCCCTTTGAGATTTATCGAAAAACAGAGTACATGCCATATAGGCACCGATTCGGCTACGAATTGAGCCGAATAAAATTCTATGAACTCCTAATAACCCATATGGAAAACATAAGTAAAAATATCCACGAAGTGGTCGGACTCAATTGATCTCGAATTCCCTTGTACTAACCCCTTTGAGATTTATCGAAAAATAGAGTCCATGCCATATAGGAACCGATTCGGCTACGAATTGAGCCGAATAATATTTTATGAATTCCTATAATCCCATAGGGAAAATAAATGTAAAAATAACCAGGAGGTGGTCCGACTCAATGGATCTCGAATTCCCGTGTACTAACCCTTTTGAGATTTATTGATAAACCGAGTTAATGCCATATCGACATCGATTCGACTCAAATCGAACCAAATAAAATTCTATGAACTCCTATAAACCCTTAGGGAAATTATAAGTAAAAATATCCATGAGATTGTTCGGCTCAATTGATCTCGAATTCCCGTGTACTAACCGCTTTGAGATTTATCGAAAAACAGAGGCCATGCCATATAGGCTCCGATTCTGCTACGAATTGAGCCGAATAAAATTGCATGAATTCCTATAAACCCATAGGGAAAATATATGTAAAAATAACCACGAGGTAGTCCGACTCAATGGGTCTCGAATTCCCGTGTACTAACCCCTTTGAGATTTATCAAAAAACCGAGTCCACTCCATATAGGCACCGATTCGGCTATGAATTAAGCCGAATAAAATTCTATGAACTCCTAATAACCCATAAGGAAAATATATGTAAAAATATCCACGAGGTGGTCCGACTCAATTGATCTCGAATTCCCGTGTACTAACCCCTTTGAGATTTATCGAAAAACAAAGTCCATGCCATATAGGCACCGATTCGGCTACGAATTGAGCCGAATAAAATTTTAAGAATTCCTATAAACCCATAGGGAAAATATATATAAAAATAACCACAAGGTGGTCCGACTCAATTGATCTCGAATTCCCGTGTACTAACCCCTTTGAGATTTATCGAAAAACAGAGTACATGCCATATAGGCACCGATTCGGCTACGAATTGAGTAGAATAAAATTCTATGAATTACTATAAACCCATAGGGAAAATATATGTAAAAATAACCACGAGGTGGCCCGACTCAATGGGTCTCTAATTTCCGTGTACTAACCCTTTTGAGATTTATCGATAAACCGAGTTCATGCCATATCGGCATCGATTCGACTCAAAATCGAGCCAAATAAAATTTATGAACTCCTATAAACCCGTAGGGGAAATATATATAAATATATCCACAGTGTGGTCCGACTGAATAGGTCACGAAATCTCGTGTATTAACCCCTTTTTATATTTATCGAAAAATCGAGTCCATTCCATATCGGCACCACATCGGCTCCGAATCGAGCCGAATAAAATTCTATGAACTCTTTTAAATCCATAGGGAAAGTATAAGTAAAAATATCCATGAGGTGGTCTGACTCAATTGATCTCGAATTCCCGTGTATTAACCCCTTTGAGATTTATCGAAAAACCGAGTCCATGCCATCTAGGCACCGATTCGCTACGAATTGAGCCGATTAAAATTCTATGAACTCCTAATACCCCATAGGGAAAATATATGTTAAAATATCCACGAGGTGGTCCGACTCAATTGAACTCGAATTCCCGTGTACTAACCCCCTTTGAGATTTATCGAAAAACCGAGTCCATGCCATATAGGCACCGATTCGGCTATGAATTGAGCCGAATAAAATTCTATGAACTCCTATAAACCCATAGGAGAAATATACGTAAAAATATCCACGAGATGGTCCGACTCAATTGATCTCGAATTTCCGTGTACTAACCCCTTTGAGATTTATCGAAAAACAGAGTACATGCCATATAGGCACCGATTCGGCTACGAATTGAGCCGAATAAAATTCTATGAACTCCTAATAACCCATATGGAAAACATAAGTAAAAATATCCACGAAGTGGTCGGACTCAATTGATCTCGAATTCCCTTGTACTAACCCCTTTGAGATTTATCGAAAAATAGAGTCCATGCCATATAGGAACCGATTCGGCTACGAATTGAGCCGAATAATATTTTATGAATTCCTATAATCCCATAGGGAAAATAAATGTAAAAATAACCAGGAGGTGGTCCGACTCAATGGATCTCGAATTCCCCTGTACTAACCCTTTTGAGATTTATCGATAAACCGAGTTGATGCCATATCGGCATCGATTCGACTCAAAATCGAGCCAAATAAAATTTTATGAACTCCTATAAACCCAAATATATATAAAAATATTCACGGGGTGGTCCGACTCAATAGGTCACGAAATCTCGTGTATTAACCCCTTTCATATTTATCGAAAAATCGAGTCCATTCCATATCGGCACCAAATCGGCTCCGAATCGAGCCGAATAAAATTCTATGAACTCTTTTAAATCCATAGGGAAAATATAAGTAAAAATATCCACGAGGTAGTCCGACTCAATTGATCTCGAATTCCCGTGTACTAACCCCTTTGAGATTTATCGAAAAACCGAGTCCATGCCATATAGGCATCGATTCGGCTACGAATTGACCCGAATAAAATTCTATGAACTCCTAATAACCCACAGGGAAAATATATGTAAAGATATCCACAAGGTGGTCCGACTCAATTGATCTCGAATTCCCGTGTACTAACCCCTTTGAGATTTATCGAAAAACAGAGTCCATGCCATATAGGTACCGATTCGGCTACGAATTGAGCCGAATAATATATTATGAATTCCTATAATCCCATAGGGAAAATAAATGTAAAAATAACCACGAGGTGGTCCGACTCAATGGATCTCGAATTCCCGTGTACTAACCCTTTTGAGATTTATCGATAAACCGAGTTGATGCCATATCGGCATCGATTCGACTCAAAATCGAGCCAAATAAAATTTTATGAACTCCTATAAACCCAAATATATATAAAAATATTCACGGGGTGGTCCGACTCAATAGGTCACGAAATCTCGTGTATTAACCCCTTTCATATTTATCGAAAAATCGAGTCCATTCCATATCGGCACCAAATCGGCTCTGAATCGAGCCGAATAAAATTCTATGAACTCTTTTAAATCCATAGGGAAAATATAAGTAAAAATATCCACGAGGTAGTCCGACTCAATTGATCTCGAATTCCCGTGTACTAACCCCTTTGAGATTTATCGAAAAACCGAGTCCATGCCATATAGGCACCGATTCGGCTACGAATTGACCCGAATAAAATTCTATGAACTCCTAATAACCCACAGGGAAAATATATGTAAAGATATCCACAAGGTGGTCCGACTCAATTGATCTCGAATTCCCGTGTACTAACCCCTTTGAGATTTATCGAAAAACCGAGTCCATGCCATATAGGAACCGATTCGGCTACGAATTGAGCCGAATAAAATTCAATGAACTCCTAATAACCCATAGGGAAAATATATGTAAAAATATCCATGAGGTGGCCCGACTCAATTGATCTCGAATTCCCTTGTACTAACCCCTCTGAGATTTATCGAAAAACAAAGTCCATGCCATATAGGTACCGATTCGGCTACGAATTGAGCCGAATAATATATTATGAATTCCTATAATCCCATAGGGAAAATAAATGTAAAAATAACCACGAGGTGGTCCGACTCAATGGATCTCGAATTCCCGTGTACTAACCCTTTTGAGATTTATCGATAAACCGAGTTGATGCCATATCGGCATCGATTCGACTCAAAATCGAGCCAAATAAAATTTTATGAACTCCTATAAACCCAAATATATATAAAAATATTCACGGGGTGGTCCGACTCAATAGGTCACGAAATCTCGTGTATTAACCCCTTTCATATTTATCGAAAAATCGAGTCCATTCCATATCGGCACCAAATCGGCTCTGAATCGAGCCGAATAAAATTCTATGAACTCTTTTAAATCCATAGGGAAAATATAAGTAAAAATATCCACGAGGTAGTCCGACTCAATTGATCTCGAATTCCCGTGTACTAACCCCTTTGAGATTTATCGAAAAACCGAGTCCATGCCATATAGGCACCGATTCGGCTACGAATTGACCCGAATAAAATTCTATGAACTCCTAATAACCCACAGGGAAAATATATGTAAAGATATCCACAAGGTGGTCCGACTCAATTGATCTCGATTTCCCGTGTACTAACCCCTTTGAGATTTATCGAAAAACCGAGTCCATGCCATATAGGAACCGATTCGGCTACGAATTGAGCCGAATAAAATTCAATGAACTCCTAATAACCCATAGGGAAAATATATGTAAAAATATCCATGAGGTGGTCCGACTCAATTGATCTCGAATTCCCTTGTACTAACCCCTCTGAGATTTATCGAAAAACAAAGTCCATGCCATATAGGCACCGATTCGGCTACGAATTGAGCAGAATAAAATTTTATGAATTCCTATAAACCCATAGGGAAAATATATGTAAAAATAACCACGAGGTGGCCCGACTCAATGGGTCTCTAATTCCCGTGTACTAACCCTTTTGAGATTTATCGATAAACCGAGTTAATGCCATATCGACATCGATTCGACTCAAAATCGAGCCAAATAAAATTCTATGAACTCCTATAAACCCTTAGGGAAAATATAAGTAAAAATATCCATGAGATTGTTCGACTCAATTGATCTCGAATTCCCGTGTACTATCCGCTTTGAGATTTATCGAAAAACAGAGTCCATGCCATATAGGCACCGATTCGGCTACGAATTGAGCCGAATAAAATTGTATGAATTCCTATAAACCCATAGGGAAAATATATGTAAAAATAACCACGAGGTAGTCCGACTCAATGGGTCTCGAATTCCCGTGTACTAACCCCTTTGAGATTTATCAAAAAACCGAGTCCACTCTATATAGGCACCGATTCGGCTATGAATTAAGCCGAATAAAATTCTATGAACTCCTAATAACCCATAAGGAAAATATATGTAAAAATATCCACGAGGTGGTCCGACTCAATTGATCTCGAATTCCCGTGTACTAACCCCTTTGAGATTTATCGAAAAACAAAGTCCATGCCATATAGGCACCGATTCGGCTAAGAATTGAGCCGAATAAAATTTTAAGAATTCCTATAAACCCATAGGGAAAATATATTTAAAAATAACCACAAGGTGGTCCGACTCAATTGATCTCGAATTCCCGTGTACTAACCCCTTTGAGATTTATCGAAAAACAGAGTCCATGCCATATAGGCACCGATTCGGCTACGAATTGAGCCGAATAATATTTTATGAATTCCTATAAACCCATAGGGAAAATTAATGTAAAAATAACCACGAGATGGTCCGACTCAATGGATCTGGAATTCCCGTGTACTAACCCTTTTGAGATTTATCGGTAAACCGATTGATGCCATACCGGCATCGATTCGACTCAAAATCGAGCCAAGTAAAATTTTATGAACTCCTATAAACCTAAATATATATAAAAATATTCACGGGGTGGTCCGACTCAATAGGTCACGGAATCTCGTGTATTAGCCCCTTTCATATTTATCGAAAAATCGAGTCCATTCCATATCGGCACCAAATCGGCTCCGAATCGAGCCGAATAAAATTCTATGAACTCTTTTAAATCCATAGGGAAAATATAAGTAAAAATATCCACGAGGTAGTCCGACTCAATTGATCTCGAATTCCCGTGTACTAACCCCTTTGAGATTTATCGAAAAACCGAGTCCATGCCATATAGGCACCGATTCGGCTACGAATTGACCCGAATAAAATTGTATGAATTCCTATAAACCCATAGGGAAAATATATGTAAAAATAACCACGAGGTAGTCCGACTCAATGGGTCTCGAATTCCCGTGTACTAACCCCTTTGAGATTTATCAAAAAACCGAGTCCACTCCATATAGGCACTGATTCGGCTACGAATTGAGCCGAATAAAATTTTAAGAATTCCTATAAACCCATAGGGAAAATATATTTAAAAATAACCACAAGGTGGTCCGACTCAATTGATCTCGAATTCTCTTGTACTAACCCATTTGAGATTTATCGAAAAACAGAGTCCATGCCATATAGGCACCGATTCGGCTACGAATTGAGCCGAATAAAATTTTAAGAATTCCTATAAACCCATAGGGAAAATATATTTAAAAATAACCACAAGGTGTTCCGACTCAATGGGTCTCGAATTCCAGTGTTAGTAACCCCTTTGAGATTTATCAAAAAACTGTGTCCATTCCATATAGGCACCGATTCGGCTACGAATTGAGCCGAATAAAATTCTATGAACTCCTAATAATCCATAGGTAAAATATATGTAAAAATATCCACGAGGTGGTCCGACTCAATTGATCTCGAATTCCGGTGTACTAACCCCTTTGAGATTTATCGAAAAACCGAGTCCATGCCATATAAGCATCGATTCGGCTACGAATTGAGCCGAATAAAATTTTATGAATTCCTATAAACCCATAGGGAAAATATACATAAAAATAACCACGAGGTGGTCCGACTCAATGGGTCTCGAATTCCTGTGTACTAACCCCTTTGAGATTTATCGAAAAACAGAGTCCATGCCATATAGGCACCGATTCGGCTACGAATTGAGCCGAATAATATTTTATGAATTCCTATAAACCCATAGGGAAAATAAATGTAAAAATAACCACGAGATGGTCCGACTCAATGGATCTCGAATTCCCGTGTTCAAACCCTTTTGCGATTTATCGATAAACCGATTGATGCCATATCGGCATCGATTCGACTCAAAATCGAGCCAAATAAAATTTTATGAACTCCTATAAACCCATAGGGAAAATATATATATATATATATATATATATATATATATATATATATATATATATATATATATTCACGGGGTGGTACGACTCAATGGGTCACGAAATCTCGTTTATTAACCCCTTTCATATTTATCGAAAAATCGAGTCCATTCCATATCGGCACCAAATCGTCTCCGAATCGAGCCGAATAAAATTCTATGAACTCTTTTAAATCCATAGGAAAAATATATGTAAAAATAACCACGACGTAGTCCGACTCAATAGGTCTCGAATTCCCGTGTACTATCCCCTTTGAGATTTATCGAAAAACAAAGTCCATGCCATATAGGCACCGATTCGGCTACGAATTGATCCGAATAAAATTTCAAGAATTCCTATAAACCCATAGGGAAAATATATTTAAAAATAACCACGAGGTGGTCTGACTCAATGGGCCTCCAATTCCCGTGTACTAACCCTTTTGAGATTTATCGATAAACCGAGTTAATGCCATATCGACATCGATTCGACTCAAAATCGAGCCAAATAAAATTCTATGAACTCCTATAAACCCTTAGGGAAAATATAAGTAAAAATATCCATGAGATTGTTCGACTCAATTGATCTCGAATTCCAGTGTACTAACCGCTTTGAGATTTATCGAAAAACAGAGTCCATGCCATATAGGCACCGATTCGGCTACGAATTGAGCCGAATAAAATTGTATGAATTCCTATAAACCCATAGAAAAAATATATGTAAAAATAACCACGAGGTAGTCCGACTCAATGGGTCTCGAATTCCTGTGTACTAACCCCTTTGAGATTTATCGAAAAACAAAGTCCATGCCATATAGGAACCGATTCGGCTACGAATTGATCCGAATAAAATTTTAAGAATTCCTATAAACCCATAGGGATAATATATTTAAAAATAACCACGAGGTGGTCCGACTCAATGGGTCTCGAATTCCAGTGTACTAACCCCTTTGAGATTTATCAAAAAACCGTGTCCATTCCATATAGGCACCGATTCGGCTACGAATTGAGCCGAATAAAATTCTATGAACTTCTAATTACCTATAGGGAAAATATATGTAAAAATATCCACGAGGTGGTCCGACTCAATTGGTCTCGAATTCCCGTGTACTAACCCCTTTGAGATTTATCGAAAAACCGAGTCCATGCCATATAGGCACCGATTCGGCTAGAAATTGAGCCGAATAAAAATCTATGAACTCCTAATAACCCATAGGGAAAATATATGTAAAAATATCCAGGAGGTGGTCCGACTCAATTGATCTCGAATTCCCGTGTACTAACCCCTTTGAGATTTTTCGAAAAACAAAGTCCATGCCATATAGGCACCGATTCGGCTACGAATTGAGCCGAATAAAATCTTATGAATTCCTATAAACCCATAGGGAAAATATATGTAAAAATATCCACGAGGTGGTCCGACTCAATTGATCTCGGATTCCCGTGTACTAACCCCTTTGAGATTTATCGAAAAACAGAGTACATGCCATATAGGCACCGATTCGACTACGAATTGAGAGCAGAATAAAATTTTATGAATTCCTATAAACCCATAGGGAAAATATATTGTAAAAATAACCACGAGGTGGCCCGACTCAATTGGTCTCTAATTTCCGTGTCATAACCCTTTTGAGATTTATCAATAAACCGAGTTCATGCCATATCGGCATCGATTCGACTCAAAATCGAGCCAAATAAAATTTATGAACTCCTATAAACCGTAGGGGAAATATATATAAATATATCCACAGTGTGGTCCGACTGAATAGGTCACGAAATCTCGTGTATTAACCCATTTTATATTTATCGAAAAATCGAGTCCATTCCATATCGGCACCAAATCGGCTCCGAATCGAGCCGAATAAAATTCTATGTACTCTTTTAAATCCATAGGGAAAGTATAAGTAAAAATATCCACGAGGTGGTCCGACTCAATTGATCTCGAATTCCCGTGTATTAACCCCTTTGAGATTTATCGAAAATCCAAGTCCATGCCATATAGGCACCGATTCGCTATGAATTGAGCCGAATAAAATTCTATGAACTCCTAATACCCCATAGGGAAAATATATGTTAAAATATCCATGAGGTGGTCCGACTCAATTGAACACGAATTCCCGTGTACTAACCCCCTTTGAGATTTATCGAAAAACCGAGTCCATGCCATATAGGCACCGATTCGGCTATGAATTCAGCCGAATAAAATTCTATGAACTCCTATAAACCCATAGGAGAAATTTAAGTAAAAATATCCACGAGATGGTCCGACTCAATTGATCTCGAATTCCCGTGTACCCCTTTGAGATTTATCGAAAAACAGAGTACATGCCATATAGGCACCGATTCGACTACGAATTGAGCCGAATAAAATTCTATGAACTCCTAATAACCCATAGGGAAAACATAAGTAAAAATATCCTCGAAGTGGTCCGTCTCAATTGATCTCGAATTCCCGTGTACTAACCCCTTTGAGATTTATCGAAAAACAGAGTCCATGCCATATAGGCACCGATTCGGCTACGAATTGAGCAGAATAATATTTTATGAATTCCTATAAACCCATAGGGAAAATAAATGTAAAAATAACCACGAGGTGGTCCGACTCAATGGATCTCGAATTCCCGTGGACTAACCCTTTTGAGATTTATCGATAAACCGAGTTGATGCCATATCGGCATCGATTCGACTCAAAATCGAGTCAAATAAAATTTTATGAACTCCTATGAACCAATAGGGAAAATATATATAAAAATATTCACGGGGTGGTCCGACTCAATAGGTCACGAAATCTCGTGTATTACCCTTTCATATTTATCGAAAAATCGAGTCCATTCCATATCGGCACGAAATCGGCTCCGAATCGAGCCGAATAAAATTCTATGAACTCTTTTAAATCCATAGGGAAAATATAAGTAAAAATATCCACGAGGTGGTCCGACTCAATTGATCTCGAATTCCCGTGTACTAACCCCTTTGAGATTTATCGAAAAACCGAGTCCATGCCATATAGGCACCGATTCGGCTACGAATTGACCCGAATAAAATTCTATGAACTCCTAATAACCCACAGGGAAAATATATCTAAAAATATCCACAAGGTGGTCCGACTCAATTGATCTCGAATTCCAATGTACTAACCCCTTTTAGATTTATCGAAAAACCGAGTCCATGCCATATAGGCACCGATTCGGCTACGAATTGACCCGAATAAAATTCTATGAACTGCTAATAACCCATAGGGAAAATATATGTAAAAATATCCACGAGGTGGTCCGAGTCAATTGATCTCGAATTCCCTTGTACTAACCCCTCTGAGATTTATCGAAAAACAGAGTTCATGCCATAATAGGCACCGATTCGGCTACGAATTGAGCAGAATAAAATGTTATGAATTCCTATAAACCCATAGGGAAAATATATGTAAAAATAACCACGAGGTGGCCCGACTCAATGGGTCTCTAATTCCCGTGTACTAACCCTTTTGAGATTTATCGATAAACCGAGTTAATGCCATATCGACATCGATTCGACTCAAAATCGAGCCAAATAAAATTCTATGAACTCCTATAAACCCTTAGGAAAGATATAAGTAAAAATATCCATGAGATTGTTCGACTCAATTGATCTCGAATTCCCGTGTACTAACCCCTTTGAGATTTATCGAAAAACAGAGTCCATGCCATATAGGCACCGATTCGGCTACGAATTGAGCCGAATAAAATTCTATGAACTCCTAATAACCCATAGGGTAAATATATGTAAAAATATCCTGGAGGTGGTCCGACTCAATTGATCTCGAATTCCCGTGTACTAACCCCTTTGAGATTTATCGAAAAACAAAGTCCATGCCATATAGGCACCGATTCGGCTACGAATTGAGTCGAATAAAATTTTATGAATTCCTATAATCCCATAGGGGAAATATATGTAAAAATATCCACGAGGTGGTCCGACTCAATTGATCTCGGATTCCCGTGTACTAACCCCTTTGAGATTTATCGAAAAACAGAGTACATGCCATATAAGCACCGATTCGGCTACGAATTGAGCAGAATAAAATTTTATGAATTCCTATAAACCCATAGGGAAAATATATGTAAAAATAATCACGAGGTGGCCCAACTCAATGGGTCTCTAATTCCCGTGTACTAACCCTTTTGAGATTTATCGATAAACCGAGTTCATGCCATATCGGCATCGATTCGACTCAAAATCGAGCCAAATAAAATTCTATGAACTCCTATAAACCCTTAGGGAAAATATAAGTAAAAATATCCATGAGATTGTTCGACTCAATTGATCTCGAATTCCCGTGTACTAACCGCTTTGAGATTTATCGAAAAACAGAGTCCATGCCATATAGGCACCGATTCGGCTACGAATTGAGCCGAATAAAATTGTATGAATTCCTATAAACCCATAGGGACAATATATGTAAAAATAACCACGAGGTAGTCCGACTCAATGGGTCTCGAATTCCCGTGTACTAACCCCTTTGAGATTTATCAAAAAACCGAGTCCAATCCATATAGGCACCGATTCGGCTACGAATTGAGCCGAATAAAATTCTTTGAACTCCTAATAACCCATAGGGAAAATATATGTAAAAATATCCACGAGGTGGTCCGACTCAATTGATCTCGAATTCCCGTGTACTAACCCCTTTGAGATTTATCGAAAAACAAAGTCCATGCCATATAGGCACCGATTCGGCTACGAATTGAGCCGAATAAAATTTTAAGAATTCCTATAAACCCATAGGGAAAATATATTTAAAAATAACCACAAGGTGGTCCGACTCAATGGGTCTCGAATTCCAGTATTAGTAACCCCTTTGAGATTTATCAAAAAACCGTGTCCATTCCATATAGGCACCGATTCGGCTACGAATTGAGCCGAATAAAATTCTATGAACTCCTAATAATCCATAGGTAAAATATATGTAAAAATATCCACGAGGTGGTCCGACTCAATTGATCTCGAATTCCGGAGTACTAACCCCTTTGAGATTTATCGAAAAACCGAGTCCATGCCATATAGGCATCGATTCGGCTACGAATTGAGCAGAATAAAATTTTATGAATTCCTATAAACCCATAGGGAAAATATATTGTAAAAATAACCACGAGGTGGCCCGACTCAATTGGTCTCTAATTCCCGTGTACTAACCCTTTTGAGATTTATCGATAAACCGAGTTCATGCCATATCGGCATCGATTCGACTCAAAATCGAGCCAAATAAAATTTATGAACTCCTATAAACCGTAGGGGAAATATATATAAATATATCCACAGTGTGGTCCGACTGAATAGGTCACGAAATCTCGTGTATTAACCCCTTTTATATTTATCGAAAAATCGAGTCCATTCCATATCGGCACCAAATCGGCTCCGAATCGAGCCGAATAAAATTCTATGCACTCTTTTAAATCCATAGGGAAAGTATAAGTAAAAATATCCACGAGGTGGTCCGACTCAATTGATCTCGAATTCCCGTGTATTAACCCCTTTGAGATTTATCGAAAAACCAAGTCCATGCCATATAGGCACCGATTCGCTACGAATTGAGCCGAATAAAATTCTATGAACTCCTAATACCCCATAGGGAAAATATATGTTAAAATATCCATGAGGTGGTCTGACTCAATTGAACACGAATTCCCGTGTACTAACCCCCTTTGAGATTTATCGAAAAACCGAGTCCATGCCATATAGACACCGATTCGGCTATGAATTCAGCCGAATAAAATTCTCTGAACTCCTATAAACCCATAGGAGAAATTTAAGTAAAAATATCCACAAGATGGTCTGACTCAATTGATCTCGAATTCCCGTGTACCCCTTTGAGATTTATCGAAAAACAGAGTACATGCCATATAGGCACCGATTCGGCTACGAATTTAGCCGAATAAAATTCTATGAACTCCTAATAACCCATAGGGAAAACATAAGTAAAAATATCCACGAAGTGGTCCGACTCAATTGATCTTGAATTCCCGTGTACTAACCCCTTTGAGATTTATCGAAAAACAGAGTCCATGCCATATAGGCATCGATTCGGCTACGAATTGAGCCGAATAATATTTTATGAATTCCTATAAACCCATAGGGAAAATAAATGTAAAAATAACCACGAGGTGGTCCGACTCAATGGATCTCGAATTCCCGTGTACTAACCCTTTTGAGATTTATCGATAAACTGAGTTGATGCCATATCGGCATCGATTCGACTCAAAATCGAGCCAAATAAAATTTTATGAACTCCTATAAACCCATAGGGAAAATATATATAAAAATATTCACGGGGTGGTCCGACTCAATAGGTCACGAAATCTGGTGTATTACCCTTTCATATTTATCGAAAAATCGAGTCCATTCCATATCGGCACCAAATCGGCTCCGAATCGAGCCGAATAAAATTCTATGAACTCTTTTAAATCCATAGGGAAAATATAAGTAAAAATATCCACGAGGTGGTCCGACTCAATTGATCTCGAATTCCCGTGTACTAACCCCTTTGCGATTTATCGAAAAACCGAGTCCATGCCATATAGGCACCGATTCGGCTACGAATTGACCCGAATAAAATTCTATGAACTCCTAATAACCCACAGGGAAAATATATCTAAAAATATCCACAAGGTGGTCCGACTCAATTGATCTCGAATTCCCATGTACTAACCCCTTTTAGATTTATCGAAAAACCGAGTCCATGCCATATAGGCACCGATTCAGCTACGAATTGACCCGAATAAAATTCTATGAACTCCTAATAACCCATAGGGAAAATAAATGTAAAAATAACCACGAGGTGGTCCGACTCAATGGATCTCGAATTCCCGTGTACTAACCCTTTTGAGATTTATCGATAAACCGAGTTGATGCCATATCGGCATCGATTCGACTCAAAATCGAGCCAAATAAAATTTTATGAACTCCTATAAACCCATAGGGAAAATATATATAAAAATATTCACGGGGTGGTCCGACTCAATAGGTCACGAAATCTCGTGTATTACCCTTTCATATTTATCGAAAAATCGAGTCCATTCCATATCGGCACCAAATCGGCTCCGAATCGAGCCGAATAAAATTCTATGAACTCTTTTAAATCCATAGGGAAAATATAAGTAAAAATATCCACGAGGTGGTCCGACTCAATTGATCTCGAATTCCCGTGTACTAACCTCTTTGCGATTTATCGAAAAACCGAGTCCATGCCATATAGGCACCGATTCGGCTACGAATTGACCCGAATAAAATTCTATGAACTCCTAATAACCCACAGGGAAAATATATCTAAAAATATCCACAAGGTGGTCCGACTCAATTGATCTCGAATTCCCTTGTACTAACCCCTCTGAGATTTATCGAAAAACAGAGTTCATGCCATAATAGGCACCGATTCGGCTACGAATTGAGCAGAATAAAATGTTATGAATTCCTATAAACCCATAGGGAAAATATATGTAAAAATAACCACGAGGTGGCCCGACTCAATGGGTCTCTAATTCCCGTGTACTAACCCTTTTGAGATTTATCGATAAACCGAGTTAATGCCATATCGACATCGATTCGACTCAAAATTGAGCCAAATAAAATTCTATGAACTCCTATAAACCCTTAGGGAAGATATAAGTAAAAATATCCATGAGATTGTTCGACTCAATTGATCTCGAATTCCCGTGTACTAACCCCTTTGAGATTTATCGAAAAACAGAGTCCATGCCATATAGGCATCGATTCGGCTACGAATTGAGCCGAATAAAATTCTATGAACTCCTAATAACCCATAGGGTAAATATATGTAAAAATATCCAGGAGGTGGTCCGACTCAATTGATCTCGAATTCCCGTGTACTAATCCCTTTGAAATTTATCGAAAAACAAAGTCCATGCCATATAGGCACCGATTCGGCTACGAATTGAGTCGAATAAAATTTTATGAATTCCTATAAACCCATAGGGGAAATATATGTAAAAATAACCACGAGGTGGCGCGACTCAATGGGTCTCTAATTCCCGTGTACTAACCCTTTTGAAATTTATCGATAAACCGAGTTCATGCCATATCGGCATCGATTCGACTCAAAATCGAGCCAAATAAAATTTTTGAACTCCTATAAACCGTAGGGAAAATATATATAAATATATCCACAGTGTGGTCCGACTGAATAGGTCACGAAATCTCGTGTATTAACCCCTTTTATATTTATCGAAAAATCGAGTCCATTCCATATCGGCACCAAATCGGCTCCGAATCGAGCCGAATAAAATTCTATGAACTCTTTTAAATCCATAGGGAAAGTATAAGTAAAAATATCCACGAGGTGGTCCGACTCAATTGATCTCGAATTCCCGTGTATTAACCCCTTTGAGATTTATCGAAAAACCAAGTCCATGCCATATAGGCACCGATTCGCTACGAATTGTGCCGAATAAAATTCTATGAACTCCTAATACCCCATAGGGAAAATATATGTTAAAATATCCACGAGGTGGTCCGACTGAATTGAACACTAATTCCCGTGTACTAACCCCCATTGAGATTTATCGAAAAACCGAGTCCATGCCATATAGGCACCGATTCGACTACGAATTGACTCGAATAAAATTCTATGAACTCCTAATAACATACAGGGAAAATATATGTAAAAATATCGACAAGGTGGTCCGACTCAATTGATCTCGAATTCCCGTGTACTAACCCCTTTTAGATTTATCGAAAAACCGAGTCCATGCCATATAGGCACCGATTCGGCTACGAATTGAGCCGAATAAAATTCTATGAACTCCTAATAACCCATAGGGAAAATATATGTAAAAATATCCACGAGGTGGTCCGACTCAATTGATCTCGAATTCCCTTGTACTAACCCCCTCTGAGATTTATCGAAAAACAGAGTTCATGCCATATAGGCACCGATTCGGCTACGAATTGAGCAAAATAAAATTTTATGAATTCCTATAAACCCATAGGGAAAATATATGTAAAAATAACCACGAGGTGGCCCGACTCAATGGGTCTCTAATTCCCGTGTACTAACCCTTTTGAAATTTATCGATAAACCGAGTTAATGCCATATCGACATCGATTCGACTCAAAATCGAGCCAAATAAAATTCTATGAACTCCTATAAACCCTTAGGGAAAATATAAGTAAAAATATCCATGAGATTGTTCGACTCAATTGATCTCGAATTCCCGTGTACTAACCCCTTTGAGATTTATCGAAAAACAGAGTACATGCCATATAGGCACCGATTCGGCTACGAATTGAGCAGAATAAAATTTTATGAATTCCTATAAACCCATAGGGAAAATATATGTAAAAATAACCACGAGGTGGCCCGACTCAATGGGTCTCTAATTCCCGTGTACTAACCCTTTTGAAATTTATCGATAAACCGAGTTCATGCCATATCGGCATCGATTCAACTCAAAATCGAGCCAAATAAAATTTTTGAACTCCTATAAACCGTAGGGAAAATATATATAAATATATCCACAGTGTGGTCCGACTGAATAGGTCACGAAATCTCGTGTATTAACCCCTTTTATATTTATCGAAAAATCGAGTCCATTCCATATCGGCACCAAATCGGCTCTGAATCGAGCCGAATAAAATTCTATGAACTCTTTTAAATCCATAGGGAAAGTATAAGTAAAAATATCCACGAGGTGGTCGGACTCAATTGATCTCGAATTCCCGTGTATTAACCCCTTTGAGATTTATCGAAAAACCAAGTCCATGCCATATAGGCACCGATTCGCTACGAATTGAGCCGAATAAAATTCAATGAACTCCTAATACCCCATAGGGAAAATATATGTTAAAATATCCATGAGGTGGTCCGACTCAATTGAACACGAATTCCCGTGTACTAACCCCCTTTGAGATTTATCGAAAAACCGAGTCCATGCCATATAGGCACCGATTCGGCTATGAATTCAGCCGAATAAAATTCTATGAACTCCTATAAACCCATAGGAGAAATTTAAGTAAAAATATCCACGAGATGGTCCGACTCAATTGATCTCGAATTCCCGTGTACCCCTTTGAGATTTATCGAAAAACAGAGTACATGCCATATAGGCACCGATTCGGCTACGAATTGAGCCAAATAAAATTCTATGAACTCCTAATAACCCATAGGGAAAACATAAGTAAAAATATCCACGAAGTGGTCCGACTCAATTGATCTCGAATTCCCGTGTACTAACCCCTTTGAGATTTATCGAAAAACAGAGTCCATGCCAGATAGGCATCGATTCGGCTACGAATTGAGCCGAATAATATTTTATGAATTCCTATAAACCCATAGGGAAAATAAATGTAAAAATAACCACGAGGTAGTCCGACTCAATGGATCTCGAATTCCCGTGTACTAACCCTTTTGAGATTTATCGATAAATCGAGTTGATGCCATATCTGCATCGATTCGACTCAAAATCGAGCCAAATAAAATTTTATGAACTCTTATAAACCCATAGGGAAAATATATATAAAAATATTCACGGGGTGGTCCGACTCAATAGGTCACGAAATCTCGTGTATTACCCTTTCATATTTATCGAAAAATCGAGTTCATTCCATATCGGCACCAAATCGGCTCCGAATCGAGCCGAATAAAATTCTATGAACTCTTTTAAATCCATAGGGAAAATATAAGTAAAAATATCCACGAGGTGGTCCGACTCAATTGATCTCGAATTCCCGTGTACTAACCCCTTTGAGATTTATCGAAAAACCGAGTCCATGCCATATAGGCACCGATTCGGTTACGAATTGACCCGAATAAAATTCTATGAACTCCTAATAACCCACAGGGAAAATATATCTAAAAATATCCACAAGGTGGTCCGACTCAATTGATCTCGAATTCCCATGTACTAACCCCTTTTAGATTTATCGAAAAACCGAGTCCATGCCATATAGGCACCGATTCAGCTACGAATTGACCCGAATAAAATTCTATGAACTCCTAATAACCCATAGGGAAAAATATGTAAAAATATCCACGAGGTGGTCCGACTCAATTGATCTCGAATTCCCTTGTACTAACCCCTCTGAGATTTATCGAAAAACAGAGTTCATGCCATAATAGGCACCGATTCGGCTACGAATTGAGCAGAATAAAATTTTATGAACTCCTATAAACCCATAGGGAAAATATATGTAAAAATAACCACGAGGTGGCCCGACTCAATGGGTCTATAATTCCAGTGTACTAACCCTTTTGAGATTTATCGATAAACCGAGTTAATGCCATACCGACATCGATTCGACTCAAAATCGAGCCAAATAAAATTCTATGAACTCCTATAAACCCTTAGGGAAGATATAAGTAAAAATATCCATGAGATTGTTCGACTCAATTGATCTCGAATTCCCGTGTACTAACCCCTTTGAGATTTATCGAAAAACAGAGTCCATGCCATATAGGCACCGATTCGGCTACGAATTGAGCCGAATAAAATTCTATGAACTCCTAATAACCCATAGGGTAAATATATGTAAAAATATCCAGGAGGTGGTCTGACTCAATTGATCTCGAATTCCCGTGTACTAACCCCTTTGAGATTTATCAAAAAACAAAGTCCATGCCATATACGCACCGATTCGGCTATTGAGCCGAATAAAATTCTATGAACTCCTATAAACCCATAGGGAAAATATATGTAAAAATATCCACGAGGTGGTCCGACTCAATTGGTGTCGAATTCCCGTGTACTAACCCTTTTGAGATTTATCAAAAAACCGAGTTGATGCCTTATCGGCACCGATACGGCGAAAAATTGAGCCGAATTAATTCTATGAACTCCTATAAATTCATAAGGAAAATGTATATAATAATATCCACGGGGTGGCCCGACTCAATTGGTCACGAAATCTCGTTTATTAACCCCTTTGATATTAATCGAAAAATAGAGTCCATTCCAAATCGGCTCCGAATCTAGCCGAAGAAAATTCTATGAACTCTTTTAAATCCATAGGAAAAATATAAGTAAAAATATCCACTAGGTGGTCTGACTCAATTGATCTCGAATTCCCGTGTACTAACCCCTTTAAGATTTATCGAAAAACCGAGTCCATGCCATATCGGCACCGATTCGGCTACGAATTGAGCCGAATAAAATTCTATGAACTCCAATAAATTCATAGGAAAAATATATGTAAACATATCCACGAGGTGGTCTGACTCAATTGGTGTCGAATTCCCGTGTACTAACTCTTTCGAAATTTATCTAAAAACCGAGTTGATCCCATATCGGCACCGATACGGCGAAAAATTGAGCCGAATTAACTCTATGAACTCCTACAAATTCATAAGGAAAATGTATATAATAATATCCACGGGGTGGTCCGACTCAATAGGTCACGGAATCTCGTGTATTAACCCCTTTGATATTTATCGAAAAATAGAGTCCATTCCATATCGACACCAAATCGGCTCCGAATCGAGCCGAATAAAATTCTATGAACTCTTTTAAATCCGTAGGGAAAATATAAGTAAAAATATCCATAAGGTGGTCCGACACAATTGGTCTCGAATTCCCGTGTACTAACCCTTTTGAGATTTATCAAAAAAACCGAGTTGATGCCATATCGGCACCGATTCGGCTAAAAATTGAGCCGAATTAAAATCTATGAACTCCTACAAAATCATAGGGAAAATGTATATAATATTATCCACGGGGTGGTCCGACTCAATAGGTCACGAAATCTCGTGTATTAACCCCATTGATATTTATCGAAAAATAGAGTCCATTCCATATCGGCACCAAATCGGCTCCGAATCGAGCCGAATAAAATTTTATGAACTCTTTTAAATCAATAGGGAAAATATAAGTAAAAATATCCATGAGGTGGTCCGACTCAATTGATCTCGAATTCCCGTGTACTAACCCCTTTGAGATTTATCCAAAAACTGAGTCAATGCCATATCGGCACCGATTCGGCTACGATTTGAACCGAATAAAATTCTATGAACTCCTATAAATTCAAAGGAAAAATATATGTAAACATATCCACGAGGTGGTCCGACTCAATTGGTGTCGAATTCCCGTGTACTAACTCTTTCGAAATTTATCAAAGAACCGAGTTGATCCCATATCGGCACCGATACGGTGAAAAATTGAGCCGAATTAATTCTATGAACTCCTACAAATTCATAAGGAAAATGTATATAATAATATCCACGGGGTGGTCCAACTCAATAGGTCACGAAATCTCGTGTATTAACCCCTTTGATATTTATCGAAAAATAGAGTCCATTCCATTTCAGCACCAAATCGGCTCCGAATCGAGCCGAATAAAATTCTATGAACTCTTTTAAATCCATAGGGAGAATATAAGTAAAAATATCCATGAGGTGGTCCGACTTAATTGATCTCGAATTCCCGTGTACTAACCCCTTTGAGATTTATCGAAAAACCGAGTCCATGCCATATCGGCACCGATTTGGCTACGATTTGAGCCGAATAAAATTTTATGAACTCCTATAAATTCATAGGAAAACTATATGTAAACATATCCATGAGGTGGTCCGACACAATTGGTCTCGAATTACCGTGTACTAACCCCTTTGAGATTTATCGAAAAACCGAGTCCATGCCATATCGGCACCGATTCGTCTACGAATTGAGCCGAATAAAATTCTATGAACTCCTATAAACCCATAGGAAAAATATATGTAAAAATATCCACGAGGTGGTCCGACTCAATTGGTGTCGAATTCCCGTGTACTAACCCTTTTGAGATTTATCAAAAAACCGAGTTGATGCCTTATCGGCACCGATACGGGGAAAAATTGAGCCGAATTAATTCTCTGAACTCCTATAAATTCATAAGGATAATGTATATAATAATATCCACGGGGTGGCCCGACTCAATTGGTCACGAAATCTCGTGTATTAACCCCTTTGATATTAATCGAAAAATAGAGTCCATTCCAAATCGGCTCCGAATCGAGCCGAAGAAAATTCTATGAACTCTTTTAAATCCATAGGGAAAATATAAGTAAAAATATCCACGAGGTGGTCTGACTCAATTGATCTCGAATTCCCATGTACTAACTGTTGGGTTCCGAGGCATATAATGCAGCGGATAAACGTAAATAAAACGAAAAATTCGAAACCCAAGAACAGGATCCATGTATAATTATGGGCAGATTATGGAGATAACGAATCATACCTTTCAAAATCTTTACTTTCACGAACTCAACGGAGATCCTAGCTATCACGCTTTCGTGTCTACCTCTCGGAAAACACCTCTATGGTATCCACACGAGCACCTCCAAGAACGGAATGGATGTACTAGCCTCCTTGACGATCTATTGCCTCTGCCTCTCCTTGCTGCTAGGGTTTTCACCAAAACGTGAATCTCTCTTTAACCTATCATTATCTATTTATAATGATAGATTAAAAGGCCCATAACAGCAAAGCCCAACCCTAATGGGTTAGATTAAATAATAAAAACGGATTTCTATTATTTAATTAATAACTAAGTCATACTTAATTATTATGGGCAAAAACATTCCTTTTAATTCGAATTTATATTATCTCAATTAAGTCTTAGTTGATTATAATAAAATTCAAATAATCATCAATTAATTTAAATCTATAATTTAAATTAACTATTCCATTAAGTGCTCTATATGTGTGACCCTATAGGCTATTATTTAATTGGCAATAATTTTATTCTCTAATAAAATTATAAACAATGAGCGGTATCTAGTAATACATCATTGTTACCCAATTAAACAATAATTAAATCGTGATTAGATAAAACCTTCCGTGATTAATGTTTCAGTGTAATATAATCCCTTTAACCATACATATTATAGATTAAACTCGAGGCATGTATTTAGTCATCCTTTTCAACATTTAATCCGGGTTTACTTGATCCATGAGTGGACTATCAAGACAAATCATTATTTGAGCATGGCCATGCTTTTTCATAATCTCACTCAATCAAGAGGCCAATAATATCTCTCCTAATTATAGAAGGGTTAAATCCTTTATCTATCATTCATATTTCTCATACGACTCATGATATACCCGATGTCCACTTTTATCATCACCCGATCAAAGGTAACTTTTAATGTAGTCAAAGTATATTAATCTTCGTATAGAAATATAATGATTTCAAGTCAAAGGATCATTACACCATTATCACTGTGAGTCTTTCTTATGACTTTATTAAACATGAAGAATCTCACTGTGGGTCTGTCCAGTATCATGTACTCTTACATGTACCTATGTATTGACTTTAGTATCCCCATACTTATAACCAATGAGATGTGGTTATCTTGTCAAACAACATACTAGTCTATCTATGTATTATTATTGTCCTTTATATAATAATACTCGACTAGGGACCATTTAAGAATATGATATATTATATAATCTCAAGTTCAAGTCATGAACTTAAACTATACAATGTGTATCATGATTCTAAGGACATTTATTATGAGAATAAAATATCGCAGTAATTAAGGACATAACAAATACATTTATTGAATGATCAACTGACATAAAGGTTTAAAAACAATAATGTATTGCCTCTAGGGCACCTACACTAACAATCTCCCACTTGCACTAGAGCCAATCACCCATATATCTAATACCCATGAAACTAGTGTGACCATCGTGCTTCTACTGCGACAAGCCTTTGGTCAGTGGATCTGCAATGTTATCATTTGTGTGCACTTTACATATGTGTATATCACCCCTTTCATTAATCTCTCGAATAAGGTGAAATCTCCTGAGTATATGTTTGGCCCGGGAGTGTGATCTAGGTTCTTTAGCTTGTGCAATGGCTCCATTATTATCGCAGTATAGATCAATGGGATCTGCGATCGATGGAACCACTCCCAAATCAGAAATGAACTTTCGAATCCAAATGGCCTCCTTTGCTGCTTCACAAGCTGCAATGTACTCAGCCTCCATTGTAGAATCAGCTACAGTTTCTTGCTTTGAACTCTTCCAGCTTACAGCACCTCCGTTTAGACAAAACACAAAACCAGACTGTGATACAGTATCATCTCTGTCTGTTTGGAAACTTGCATCGGTGTAACCTTTTACAACGAGTTTTTCCTCTCCACCATATACCAAGAATGAATCTTTAGTTCTTTTCAGGTACTTAAGAATATTCTTGACTGCCGTCCAATGACCTTCACCCGGATTAGACTGGTATCTGCTCGTCATGCTCAAAGCATACGAGACATCTGGGCGAGTACATACCATTGCATACATGATAGATCCAATTGCTGAAGCATATGGAACCTTACTCATGTGGTCCTTCTCATCCAATGATTTCGGACACTGGTCCTTAGAGATCATTATCCCTTGAGACACGGGGACATATCCCCTTTTAGCGTTTTGCATTCCAAAACGATGCAAAACCTTATCAATGTATGTGCTCTGACTTAGACCAATCATCCTTCTAGATCTATCTCTATAGATCTTCATTCCTAAAATGTAGGATGCCTCTCCTAAGTCTTTCATAGAGAAATTGCTCCCTAACCAAGTCTTAACATCCTTTAGAGAAGGTATGTCATTCCCCATTAGTAGTATATCATCAACATATAGTACTATGAATGCCACATAGCTCCCACTGACCTTCTTGTAAACACATGGTTCATCTTCGTTTTGAATAAAGCCATACTCTGTGATTATTTCATCAAAACGGATATTCCATCTCCTAGAGGATTGCTTCAATCCATATATGGATCGACGCAATTTACATACCTTGCCAACATTCCTTGGATCGACAAAACCCTCAGGTTGTGTCATGTACACATCCTCTTCAAAGCTTCCATTAAGGAAGGCTGTTTTGACATCCATTTGCCATATTTCATAATCATGGAATGCTGCAATGGCAAGCAAAATCCTTATAGACTTGACCATAGCCACTGGTGAGAAAGTTTCATCGTAGTCAATACCATGAATTTGTTTGAAACCTTTTGCAACCAGCCTAGCCTTATAGGTCTGAACATTTCCATCCATGTCCTTTTTCTTCTTAAAAACCCATTTGCACCCTATGGGTTTTACCCCTTTAGGTGGATCAACCAAAGTCCATACTTGGTTTTCGTACATGGAATCTATCTCGGATTTCATGGCTTCAAGCCATCTCTTAGAGTCTGGACTGTTCATAGCATCTTGGTATGTGAGAGGCTCATCTTCATCTATGAGCATCAAATCACCACTCTGAGTCAAAAGAAATCCATATCTCTCTGGCTCATGGCGAATTCTACCAGATCTACGAACAACCTGTGTTTGTTGAGCATTAGGATTATTCTGCTCTTGTTCCACTTCAGGTTCAATGCTACTTTGTGGTTCTCGATCTTCATCGAGATCTATAGTTCTCCCACTGTTTCTTTTGGAAACAAAATCTCTTTCCATGAAGACAGCATCTCGAGCAATAAACACTTTCTACTCCGAAGGACTATAAAAATAATACGTCTTTGTTTCATTAGGGTATCCCACAAAAATGCACTCTTCGGATTTAGGTCCAAGCTTATCAGATACTTGACGCTTCACAAATGCCTTACATCCCCAAACTTTCATAAAGTTCATGCCTGACCGTTCTTCCATCCATATCTCATATGGAGTCTTTTGAAAAATTATCAAGAAAATTGTGTATAACTCAATGAAAAATTATTTTTATAATTTGAAATGATAAATATATCGAATTAAATGATTCAAATGAGACCCGTTGAAACGAGCGGTTTAGGTGAAACGGCGGTTTTGTTAAAATCCGACAATACATTTTAAAGTAAAATAAGAAGGAATAACGAGGCTATTGCTTGATACACATACTCTGTAATCTGTATATTGACTATATTCTCCACCGAAAGGCAAAAGCCAAAATAAAGTACACTACTGGTCGATATATAATTATATACTGTTATCTCTACACTTCTAAACTAGTTTAACCGCACTCTCCATACCCTAAAATGGCCGATGAAAACCCCACCAACTCCCCACCGGAAACACCCGCTAACCCGCCGGAAAAACCCCATTTTCCGGCAGCAGAGCCCATTTCAGTTACCGAAAAAGAAACCCCACTCGACCCTTCACCAACCACTCCAGAACAAGACCAGAAAGAACCAATCCAGCAAGAACACTCAATCCCAGAAGCTGAAAAGCCCCAGAAAGTCCCTGAATCACAAGGCTCTTTTAAAGAAGAAAGCAACAAAGTGACAGATCTCTCAGATCCAGAGAAAAAATCACTTGATGAGCTGAAAACCCATGTTCAAGAGCTAGGTGAAGCTCAGATTTATGGGGTCCCCCTTTTGGTAGATGAGAGGAGTGATGTGATTTTGCTCAAGTTTTTGAGGGCTAGGGATTTCAAAGTGAAGGAAGCATTTTTAATGCTCAAGAACACTTTGAAATGGAGAGAGGAGTTTGGGATTGAGAGCTTAGTTGAGGAGAAACTTGGTGATGATCTGGATAAAGTTGTGTTTAGTGATGGGCTTGATAAAGATGGTCATCCTGTTTGCTACAATGTGTACGGTGAGTTTCAGAATAAGGAGTTGTATAAAAAGACTTTTGGTGATCAAGAAAAGAGGAATAAGTTTCTCAAGTGGAGAATTCAGTTTTTGGAGAAGAGTATTAGGAAGCTTGATTTTAGTCCTGGTGGTATAAACACTATCTTTCAGGTTAGTGACCTCAAGAACTCGCCTGGACCGGGGAAGACGGAGCATAGGATCGCTACTAAGCAGGCTTTACAGTTGCTTCAGGATAATTATCCCGAGTTTGTTGCAAAGCAGGTATCTTTTTGTTTTTTGCGATTTTATTTTCTCTTGTATATGGACTAAACATTGCATCTTGATAGATGTTTTGGTGCTATTACTGTGTTTGATAGAAATTTGATAAGATGTGATTATCTTAATTGCTAGTTACTTGCTGAAAGGCGAAAGCTGCTCGAACTGCCTGATTAGGGAAGAATACTATTCGATATCCAATTGCATATGTTGAGCCTTTTTAACAATGATAGTGAATAAAAGGAACAAAAAAGCACTTTAACTATCTGCTCCATACAAACCGTACACAAGTCCATAAGCTGCCTACATCCTAACACATTACTAACATGATAGAGGACACTAAATGAGATCTGCAAGGACATTTTTCTTCGACAGTCTCCATTCCACTATGTTTCCTATTGTGTTTTAAACTTTTAAAACCTGAAAACCACTCCACAGCGTGGCCAAATACTATAAATTAGCAGTGTCATTGTTTGGCCGTTAGCCTATATTACTAACCTTAAATCATTCCATAACCTCTTTTTCAAGAGCTTTAACATTAATTAATTTCACATCATTAGTGTTTTATTATAGCTATAACTTGCATTAAATTTCTAATTACATCCTAATCTTGTTAATTTGTTGCGTAATTGGTAGTTGCTGATTGATCAGTTGTGCATATCATTGGCTGTCTAATATATGCTTGGTGTTCTTTGCAATTTATCAAGGTGTTCATCAATGTCCCTTGGTGGTATCTGGCCTTTTATACGATGATTAGTCCGTTCATGACGCAGAGGACCAAAAGCAAGTTCGTATTTGCCAGCCCTGCAAGAACTGCAGAAACACTTTTCAAGTGAGTCATATCTGCAACTTTGTATATTGAGAATTTGAACTGGTGTTTTTAATACTGTATATAGGCTTTCAATTTAAAACATCTTGATATGATCGGGAAAACAGATACATCGCGCCAGAACAAGTTCCCATACAATATGGTGGTTTAAGTGTGGATTTCTGTGATTGTAATCCTGCATTCACTAACAATGATCCAGCATCAGAGATTACTATTAAACCAGCCACTAAGCAAACTGTGGAAATCCTTGTAAATGAGGTACCTTTTAATCCCTCTTGTTATTATGATTGCTGATAACAGTTGTCTGGACCCTTTTGTCTTAATTTTTTTACCAGTATACACTTTTGACCATGCACTGTAATTACAGAAGTGCAGTATTATCTGGGAATTGCGAGTAGTTGGCTGGGAAGTGAGTTACAGTGCTGAATATGTGCCCAGAACTGAAGGGAGCTACACCGTAATTATACACAAGGCAAGGAAGATGTCCCCAACGGATGAACCAGTAATTTGCAACGGTTTCAAGATCACTGAGCTTGGTAAGCTGCTGCTTACAGTTGATAATTCTACTTCCAAGAAGAAGAAGCTGCTTTACCGGTTCAAGGTGGAACCATTGTGCGATTAAGATCTTTGGTTCAAGTGCTGCATCGGACTTCCTGAGACTTAGTTTTTGTTTTTTGTTTTTTTTTTTTTTGGGGTGGGGGGGGGGGGGGGGGGGGGGGGGGGGGGGTGGTGTTGTATGTTTTTCAGAGCTTAGAAATTTTACTTGTCCAAATTGACATTATGAATGGGATCTTGTTTATGGAGTTTATGTATTAGACTGGAAACTTTTTGGTGCTCTCTCCTCCTTTTGGAGGAAAGAGGGCAAGGTGTGTAATGATTTGCCCATGATATCAACTGGGTTTTGGCCTGGATCTATATACTCAAGTGATTAGCATGCTTGGGGATTGAATGTTAACTTGAGCTCAAAAGTATAGATGACAAGCCAAATGTTGTAAACATGTGTATCTTCACTTGGTGTGTGTTAATGCAAATCTATTTCACATCATACATCTGTCTATAATGACTAATATAAGTATACTTTTCATTTCTCTTGCTTGTGTCATCGATTTTCTAGAATCTCGGTTTTATCGATAAATCTCAAAAGGGTTAGTACACGGGCATTAGAAACCCATTGAGTCGGACCACCTCGTGGTTAGTTTTACATATTTTCCCTATGGGTTTATAGGAATTCATAAAATTTTATTCGGCTCAATTTTAAGCCGAATCGGTGCCTATATGGCATGAACTCTGTTTTTCGATAAATCTCAAGGGGGTTAGTACACGGGAATTCGAGATCAATTGAGTCGGACCACCTCTTGGATATTTTTACATATATTTTCCCTATGGGTTATTAGGAGTTCATAGAATTTTATTCGGCTCAATTCGTAGCCGAATCGGTGCCTATATAGCGTGGACTCGGTTTTTCGGTAAATCTCAAAGGGGTTAGTACACGAGAATTCGAGATCAATTGAGTCGGACCACCTTGTGGATATTTTTACATATATTTTCCCAGTGGGTTATTAGGAGTTCATAGAATTTTATTCGGGTCAATGCATAGCCGAATCGGTGCCTATAGACACGGGAATTCGAGATCAATTGAGTCGGACCACCTCGTGGATATTTTTACTTATATTTTCCATATGGATTTAAAAGAGTTCATAGAATTTTATTCGGCTCGATTCGGAGCCGATTTGGTGCCGATATGGAATGGACTCGATTTTTCGATAAATATGAAATACACGAGATTTCGTGACCTATTCAGTCGAACCACACCGTGGATATTTTTATATATATTTTCCCTATGGGTTTATAGGAGTTCATAAAACTTTATTTAGCCCGATTTTGAGTCGAATCGATGCCGATATGGCATCAACTCGGTTTTATCGATAAATCTCAAAAGGGTTAGTACACGGGCATTAGAAACCCATTGAGTCGGACCACCTCGTGGTTATTTTTACATATTTTCTCTATGGGTTTATAGGAATTCATAAAATTTTATTCGGCTCAATTTTTAGCCGAATCGGTGCCTATATGGCATGGACTCTGTTTTTCGATAAATCTCAAAAGGGTTAGTACACAGGAATCAGAGACACATTGAGTCGGACCACCTCGTGGTTATTTTTAAATATATTTTCCCTATGGGTTTATAGGAATTCATAAAATTTTATTCTGCTCAATTCGTAGCCGAATCGGTGCCTATATGGCGTGTACTCTATTTTTCGATAAATCTCAAAGGGGTTAGTACACGGGAGTTCGAGATCAATTGAGTCGAACCATCTCGTGAATATTTTTACTTATATTTTCCCTATGGGTTTATAGGAGTTCATAGAATTTTATTCGGCTCAATTTGTAGCCTAATCGGTGCCTATATGGCATGGAGTCGGTTTTTCGATAAATCTCAAAGGGATTAGTACACGGGAATTTGAGTTCAATTGAGTCGGACCACCTCGTGGATATTTTTACTTATATTTTGCCTATGGATTTAAAAGAGTTCATAGAATTTTATTCGTCTCGATTCAGAGTCGATTTGGTGTCGATATGGAATGAACTCGATTTTTCGATAAATATGAAAGGGGTTAATACACGAGATTTCGTGACCTATTGAGGCGGACCACATCGTGGATATTTTTATATATATTTTCCCTATGGGTTTATAGGAGTTCATAAAATTTTATTTGGCTCGATTTTGAGTCGAATCGATGCCGATATGGCATCAACTCGGTTTATCGATAAATCTCAAAAGGGTTAGTACAGGGGAATTCGAGACCCGTTGAGTCGGACCACCTCGTGGTTATTTTTACATATATTTTCCCTATGGGTTTATAGGAATTCATAAAATTTAATTGGCTCAATTCGTAGCCGAATCGGTGCCTATATGGCATGGACTCTGTTTTTCGATAAATCTCAAAGGGGTTAGTACACAGGAATTCGAGATCAATTGAGTCGTACCACCTCGTGGATATTTTTACTTATATTTCCCCTATGGATTTATAGGAGTTCATAGAATTTTATTCGGCTCAATTCTTAGCCTAATCGGTGCCTACATGGCATGGACTCGATTTTTCGATAAATCTCAAAGGGGTTAGTACACGGGAATTCGAGATCAATTGAGTCGGACCACCTCGTGGATATTTTTACTTATATTTCCCCTATGGGTTTATAGGAGTTCATAGAATTTTATTCGGCTCGATTCGGAGCCGATTAGGTGCCGATATGGAATTGACTCGATTTTTCGATAAATATGAAAGGGGTTAATACACGAGATTTCGTGACCTATTGAGTCGGACCATCCCGTGAATATTTTTATATATATATATATTTTCCCTATGGGTTTATAGGAGTTCATAAAATTTTATTTGGCTCGATTTTGAGTCGAATCGATGCCGATATGGCATTAACTCGGTTTATCGATAAATCTCAAAAGGGTTAGTACACGGGAATTCGAGACCCATTGAGTCAGACCACCTCGTGATTATTTTTACATATATTTTCCCTATGGGTTTATAGGAATTCATAAAATTTTATTCGGCTCAATTCGTAGCCGAATCGGTGCCTATATGGCATGAACTCTGTTTTTCGATAAATCTCAAGGGGGTTAGTACACGGGAATTCGAGATCAATTGAGTCGGACCACCTCGTGGATATTTTTACATATATTTTCTCTATGGATTATTAGGAGTTCATAGAATTTTATTCGGCTCAATTCGTAGCCGAATCGGTGCCTATATGGCATGGACTCGATTTTTCGATAAATCTCAAAGGGGTTAGTATACGGGAATTCGAGATCAATTAAGTCGAGCTGAAATTCAGATGTGTATTATATGAGTTGATAATGTGGAACAAGCTCCTTACCCTGTTTATATTGTACAGGCATTTGTGGATTGTGGGCGTCTGGGTGAGGCACTGAGGTATATGCCAAAATCCTGCTTGCGTTCTAGAACAATGTTTCAAGAGTTATATAAAAGCCAGAGCTCTTGCATTTTGCATGACCACTGTTTTACCAAAAATTTGTTGGGTGATAACCAATTGATTATTTTGTAATAATAATAATAATAAATACAACAAGACACAAGAAATTGGTAATGCTGAAAAATCTCAATGTAGGGAAAAAATCGCAGGTGATAGCTAAGTAGAATTGATTATTTTGTTTACAAGTAATAATAATAATAGTAATAAATACAACAAGACACAAGAAATTGGCAACGCAGGTGGGATTGGTAGTTGAAATTGTAGTAGAAGATAAATTGTGAAAAATAATTATATGATTGCAGATGATACTCTCTAGCTTATGTAGCTAATCCTTGTAGAGTCCTTGAAATGGACTCCTATTTTTGCTCCACTTCTTCTCCTACGTGAATACAACTTCCGTCCTATCTTTATGCAACTCTATCTCGTATTCAAATTGCTCCTTGATTCGTGGGTTTGTTAAGACTAAGTTCCCATACTTATTTCTATATTATTAACCTTATTCGTTATTGCTTTGCCATGCTGTCAGCCGATACCACCACGTCGTACATCATCAACTTGTGTTGTCATGTCCTAAAACCTTGTCGTCACGTCTATCTCGTATTCAAATTGCTCCTTGATTCATGAGTTTGTTAAGACTAATTCCCCATATTTATCTCTATATTATTAACCTTATCCGTTATTACTTTTCCATGCTGTCAGCCGATACCACCACGTCGTACATCTTGTGCTGTCATGTCCTCAAACCTTGTCGTCACGTCTTTAGACTTGTCGTCATGTCCTGATGTCAGTGAATTGTGGGTATAACAACCACTTTTCTGAAAGGGGAAACCGTAATGTCCTGTACTGGTCCCAATTATTCGGTATATGGCTACAATTTTGAGAAAGAGAATCAAACTAGCTGTAAATTGCAAACGTAAAAGAATAGCCACCAAAGTGCTACATTAGGTAGCATTTCGAGCCAATTCTTTGCAAGTTACTCCAGAAATGAAGCTCAGTAGGGGTTTCAGTTGTTATGCACTATTACTTCACTTTCATGTTTAAGGGTATGGTCTTTGGTTGAAAAAATCAAAAATTTGTTGTCTGGTTGCAGTGATACTGCATAAAAGTAGGAGTCTTGAGAGTAGAAGCTGCAGATGCTGTCGCATACATACCGGAAATGCTTAATATTTTGTTGCGAGGGCAATTGAAGCAGCACATGGATCTGTCATCATTTGAACCCACAGGCATGCATGTTCTCCCTGCCTCATCAACCCTACTTCATGCTCTCTATATTTTACTTCAATTTCTGCATTTAAACCCTATCTACATTCTCTCGAATCATCGAAATAGATGTTCAGGTTTATAAAAAATTTCTGTACTTCGAGAAGGGTTCAGGTTTGATCTTTGAGTGAGAATTTTTACTTTGATTAAATTGTCAAAAAAAGAAAAGAAAAAGAAATAGACCTTGCCAGTTTGCAACCACTACCTTGGTTCTAGCCTGGGAGTTGTGATAAAATGATCCAGCAATTTTATGTAATTTCTTGAAAAGTAATATTAAAATTTTATATAAAATTAGTTTTTATTAAAAAAGAACAATACCCAGAAGTTTGAACTATGCATGCGTGAACGAAAACTGTTCCCAAAAGCAAAAAGCACCATGCCACCATGCTTACCTTTTCTTGAACTGCAGGCTGCAGCTTTTACCTTTTCTATCTTCTAGGAATAAAAATTAGCTGTGCCATTATAGTTAATTAGTTATAATAAATCACTTGGCCTTACATTTTATATATGGACCTCTGTAGAAATTAATCAAACTTAGTTATGGTCTTATGGATCAATATTTTAGCTTGTAAGTTGTAACCGGATACTAGCAGCAATCCAGTGCCTATATCGAATGGGTTGGGCCAGTAAGTTCTAAAAATTAGCAAGTTGCAATTCCATCTTATGTATTTAGATGTTCTTGCCTGCTTTATATTTATTTCTGCAAATTTTGTTTTACTAGTCACCTAATCATGTCCGTTCCGCAATATGTGTTGGGCCGCGCAACACCCATTAACTCTACATTAGTATGATATTGTCCGCTCTGAACCATGGCCAAACCCGCACGGATTTGTTTTTGGACTCCTACCAAAAGACCTCATACTAATGGAATTGTTTTGGCTGCTTATATTCAAGACAAATCTTATTTATCTTTTCGATGTGGGACTTGAGTTGAAACCCACTAAACAATCTCCCCTCAATCCAAGAACCACCAATCTTGTGACCCGCTCTCATCCGTAATTTCTCATCTTGCGGGACAAGCCGCCCGACCACCTCAGTGTCAGGAAGAGTTTCGACACAAGTCGTCCCAGACCTCCAATCACAATTCTGGAGAACCTCCCCCACATCACACAACTTGCAGCCCGCAACCCCAAGATCAACTTCTTAACATCGGCTCTGATACCACATGTTGGGCCGCGCAACACCCATTAACTCCACATTAGTATGATATTGTCCGCTCTGGGCTGTGGCCAAGCCCGCACGGATTTGTTTTTGGACTCCTCCCAAAAGGCCTCATACAAATGGAGTTGTTTTGGCTACTTATATTAAAGACAAATCTTCTTTATCTTTTCGATGTGGGACTTGGGTTGAAACTCACTAAACCTGGCTCTGATACCAGTTTGTTAGGATCGCATCCACTGTAGATTGACGTTAATCAAACACAATAACAAGCACGAAAGTAAAGAACACAAACAATTAACGTGAAAACCCCTCAAGGGAGGGTAAAACCACAAATCCACTAAATCTGTATGTATTACAAGATTGGAGTCGCTCCCTCACTCAACACTCTTGAATACAAACCTCCTCAACTCGATCACAAAAGTTCTCTCTTGTGTATCTCTCACACAACTCTTTAACTTTTGCATACATAAACCTCCTACAAATAACTATATTTATAGGCACCCCAAATATTCTAATCCTAATTTACTTCAAATCCTATTTATGATAATTATCATCTTTTCCTATCTTGGAGAGAAATCCTTCTACAATTAATGTTCTACCAAGAATCGGATTACCTCAATTATCATAAATAAGATACCTTCTCAAAATAGGATTCTTAATTTATTTAGGAATTCGGGACGGAACCCAACAATGTGACCCATATTTCACATACGAAATCCTGCACTTTGGTGCATAGACTTTCGTCATCACTCTGTCTGCGCAAGCTTGCCTAAAAGCAGATAGATTTATGCCCATCTACTTGTATCTTCATTTCTAAGTAAATGCTAGTAATCTCATGATTTTTGCTTGTTCTCACAAGCATGTATGAAACAGATTCACGTTCGTCTTAGAACCCAAGAAATTGTGGAGTTTCCTCTTCAGGCCCTCATTCCGCATAGTGCACTTGTGTTCACCTTGTCTCTCTGGTGAGTAAACAACATCTTTCACTACACCATAGATTCACTTACGCAACGCTCTTATTCTGTGTTGCATTCAAAAACGTTGTACTAGTTACAAAATTTAAATCTACTGCAACATCAATTTTTTTATGTTGCGATATATGTAAACACGATGTTGTAGTAGTTAGAAAACGTTAGACGGTTCAACGGTGATGATGAAATGTTGCTGTAAGTATGTTTTCAATCAAAACACTAAATATAAAAATATTTTTATGAAAATAAATTAATAGTGATAAAATATATAATTGAGAATTCATTATTTTTTATTACATTATATAATGTCATCTTTAATAAAATAATGTTTTTTACTATTTTTATATAGAAAATTATTTAGTAATAAAATTTGAATAAAAAATTAAAATTAAAATTTATTCAAAATTCAATGATTTTGAAAAATTAATTTAAGTTTAATGTTTAAAAATTAATAATTTACTATTAAAATATATTGCAAAAAATTTTAAAATATTATAAATTTTAAAATTAAATATTCATTAAATTATTAAACAAAATATGAAATAAGGTAAATTATAGGAGGTAGATATATTTGTAAAAGTGGGAGTACAATTGTTTATGAATTGTGAGAAGCGGCAAAATTGCCGCCTTCCACAAAAACTTACTCAAACCTCAATCCCCAGTACAAACTCTCTCATTCTCTCCCGACTTAGCTCCCCTCTCTTTCTTTCTCGATTTGAAGCAACTCAAGTGTTGTCAGATTAGTAATTTCTTTCATATCGGGATTCTTCAAACTCTCAACTGATGGGATTTACAATTAGGGTTTTGATTTGGGTTGGGGTTTTACAATTCGAGATATTACTAGGTATTTCTCTCAACTTCATCTGATACATGTAATTTTGACTATTAATTTGTTTTGTAGGTGGTATTGGAGCTTCAAGTTTTACTCATCGAGCTCCAAATCAGACTTTTTCTACTTTGAATTAAATTTTATGCTCATATATGTATGGTATCTGTTGTTGTCTATGTGCTCTGCCTTTCTCTATCTGTATGTGTGTCTTTAAATTTTTATGTCTGTATATACTGCATCTCTGTATGTGTGTCTATAGATTTTTATGTCTGTATATACTACATTTGTATGTGTTTGGGGTTTGGATTTGGGGTTTAAGATTGGGGTTTAGACGGGTTTTAAGATTGGGATTTTAATTTGGACTATCAACATATTAGTTCTTGAGTTGTATCCTTAAGATTGGGGACTCTTATAGTTCGTGAAATAATTTCATATTCGGCTAGACTTCGTCTGCCTCAATTGCTGTTTCTTGATGAGCTAACAAGTGGACTTGATAGGTAAAGATATTATATCTTCTATAAGATCCTTCTTTGAAATCATAATTCTCTGTCCATTGTCTGTGATACTCGTCGATAAGGAACTTTGTTATTAACATATATGTTAAATTTTAATTGCTTATATGTTGTTGGCAGTGCTTCGACATTTATTGTGACTCAGACGTTAAGATCTCTATCAAGATATGGAAGGACTGTCATAGCCTCTATTCATCAGCCAAGCAGTGAAGTGAAAGATTATTTATTTTGGCAAGGCTTCACAAGGTTATGAGGCAATTTTTGTCTTTAACTTGATCAAGGATTTTATTGAAACCAGTTATATATATATATATATATATATATATATATATATTGTGTTACAAAAAACTTGCTCTGGTCTTTTACTTGTGTCCTTGTTAATTCTTATGCGGCGTATTTCTTTTGTTATTTGTACCCGTCATCAACTGCCAGCTGCTATTCAATATATGTATACATTACCATTGTGGGAACATGCAGAAGTGGCATCCTGACAAACACAAAGGTGATTCTGCTGTCACTAACAAATTTCAAGCAATCAGCGAGGCTTATACATGTATACTTATGTCAATACATTTTTACTTTGTTTTACCTTTTGTAATGCTTTGATTGAATTACAGGAATACTTAACAAGATTTTAAGGGATGATACTTACTTGTAATGGGCTGGGTCTTGGTCACTCATCAATTTGGTGAGTTTTCTATAAACTTGGATTTAGTTATATTATTATGTATTCTGTATTTTTTTATGTCTAGAAATCAAAAGAAATTAATTCATGTTCATTTTGAAGTCTTAACCATTTTCAGATGTTATGAATCAGTTTGGTGATTATTAGAGTCAGAAGATTTGCTGGAGCAGCTGGAGGTGCAGTTGAAAGGTATTACTGGTCTAAATTATAACAATTTTAGAAGCAAATATTATCTATCTTATCTAGTAGTTAAGTATACGGCAAGAGTTTCTATAGTATGTGTTTCTATATTGATCTGTTGTTGTTTGTCTGCTATCCAGTAGCTAACTTCTGCTCCTTAATTTATATCTGTAGTTTGGCGCTTTGGTTATTCTTGCACGCCAAACAAATATTGTACTGAATAAGTTTTTACCCGACACATGTTGTTTGGTACTAATAATATCACTGGCACTGACTTTACCTGTATGTTAAAATCTGTATTTGATTGTTCGTACCCCTCGTTTATCCTGAAAAATATTGTTCTTATACAAGCTCTGTAGTCTTGTATTTATATAATAATCGCAGATAGTTTTTTCTCTAGTTTTGCTCTAAAAAGTAGGATACTAATCTACTCTGTGTTTTTTTAACCCCGCAGGACATGCTATGCAGCTTCTTCAGTATAATTGGGTAATACGTATTAGATTGAATTGAAACCTACTTGTGTTTCATAACTATGGACTGGATTTACCTGATAATATATTTTCTTCTTATGCAGGGATCCATCTAAAGGATTTTTTGTTATGCCCAGGGATATAGCACCCATTTCTTCTGCGTCGCTTCTTTTCTGTGGACTACTACAATTGCATTTACGCTTCATCGTACTGTTGTTAGACACAAAGCAGATGTAGAGGACTTGGAGCCTATGTTTCATCTGTATGTTTGGGGTATGTTTTGATTAGTTGTAATAGTTTGATATATGCGAGATCAAGTATGTTTATGAGTATGACTGTATGTCACCAATGAGCTTGCACCCTTAATGTTCCTGATCCGCTTCTGTTACAGCTTGGGAATATTTATCTTTAGTAGGAACTGATGTTTACACAGTATTTCTACCACTTAAGAATGGGGGAGGTCCCACCTTTCTGTAAGAACTTTGAATCACATGTAGAGTTGGCTGATCCATTTGTTAAACTATATTTTTTTCTTCCCGCAACTGAAAATTGCAATGGGGGATTTATTTTCTTGCATTTTCTAAAGCTGGTTCTTGCACACCAATCACAACAGAATCAGGAGCTAACACAAAATCAGTTTCTTCTCCTGCAACAAAGGCACCTAAAGCAAGAAGCCCAAATATTGTTAATCGTAGGGGACCTCGTACTCTGGCATCCAAGGTATTATATTACAACTCGTCTATCAATTCAAGTTCTTGTAGTTTAGAATATGCCACTGAGTTTCTTGAATATTACTTATAATTTAGAAATACCATCTGTACATGGTTATATGTCTTTTAGTACTTTTAATGAATCTGGGTAAGCACATTGGTCTGTGTGTCTAATTTCTAACGCATTGAAGATGCAAACTTATATTCTTAATCTGAAAAATAGTTGTAGTACAATTTTTTTTTCTTTCAATACATCATCTCAGCTCTGCTCATTGGAGTCGGTGAAGAATCAGGCTAATTTAGACAATGAAGAGGCCCATAAACAGCTAGCTGCCTTGTCCGCGAATCTTGAGGAAAGTTGAAAATTGTGATTAATTCGACAATATTGTCGATTAGTTTTCATTAATTAAGTTTTGTCTAGTTAGCAGCATGAGCAAGGCTGACACTTTGTAATGGATTTTGCAGGAGAGACACTTCTTTCTAAAAACATAGGGCGTAGATTACCCGTTGCTGAATACAGGGGTGAAAGCCATCAATCTCCACCTTGCAAAAGGCGCTTCTCCAAAGTCTCTGATCAAATCCCTTCAACAGTTTACCTGTACAAGAATGAGGATGAAATTACTTAGTTGTGATATTATGTAACTCTATTTTTCATTGTAACTCGTGTATAATTCATCTTAGTTGAGTGATTTATGATTCCACACATGTACATTGTATAAATTAATTGAAAATATCAATCATCATTTTTATAGATACTAATAGATAATGTAATTATTAATGTTGGCAATAATATAATATAATTTGTATATTTAAATTGTTGGTGGGCCCAGCACTGGGCCCACCATTTTTTTGAATTTAAAACTTTATTGCAACACTTTTATAATGTTGCTGTGGGGTATGTTTCGTGTTGTCTTAGTACTTTACAGCAACGAAAAGTGCAGTGTTGCAGTAGTGAGTACCAGTGTTGCATTAGACACCTACGGCAGCGGCAAAAAATGCAACACTGAAAAATGTTGCCGTTTCCTTTTATTTGGCTTGCAGCAACATTTTTTTGGTTTGCTGCAACATTTTTTCAATGTTGCGTAGGTGAATCTATGGCGTAGTAATTTATTTCTAAGCATAGTCATTGCTGATCTTACTCCGGGATATTTTTTCTCTATACATCTAGCAATATGACTAAGGAGTAAGGAGTATCAAGAATAGTCTTTTGCGACCCTTTTTTCCTCTGCCAAGTAAGTGGTATTTGGAAATCTCACTTCACAACAACCATGCGTCTATATCTACTGTCAAACTAAGATGCATAATATGCTACTGAGAAATGAAATGTATATTGATAATGAAAGTTTCAAACAGAAGGGTACACATGTTGCTTTATATACACATTCTTCTAACAAACTAATAACAAACTAAGTCAACTCAACTAGGATTGTGCCCGCTGCCGCGAACGTAATATATATAAAACTATTGTATCGGATGATAATTTCTGCTTCTAAAAGCTTGTTCATCATAAGAAATGATGTTATAATCATGTTTAATGTATATGAGGTTATGTAATTATATTTGTTTCTTAATGGAGGATCAAAATTTCCTATTAAGGATGGATTGTCTTCTTCTTGAAGAAGACAACGGTCATTACTTCTTCATGCATTAGATTAAATCTTCTACATTCTTTGTTAAACAACATGATCTTAAAATAAAAGTTCTGCAAGTCCAGGGAAATGAAGACATAGTCCATAAAACCAAATATAAATAGAGTACACCTCCCACATCGAGGTCATCATACCAAAATGTAAAATGTTTTTTTCTCAAGAGTTTTTCTTGACCAAGCTCCTGCCTTTCTTCTTCTTCTTTTCCTTGCTTCCCGTACTAAGAAAGTTCAGATCGGAGAAATCTTCCAGATTTTAAAAGAACCCTCCGCCTGCTTCAAATTATATTTTAGCATAATATATTAATTCATAGGTCACAGATTTTTTAGCTAAGCATTTCATTGTTTGTTGTGTCTAAAGATTAGGAATAATGATTCCATAATTTTGCTCTTCAATATTCTTTCTCATCTCAACAATTCCATTTGCGTAGTAGGTGTTCAAATAACATACATTAATTTGATTATTAATTTATAACAAAGTCTAATTGTTTATGATAAAAAATTAATTGCTTAAATCTTTATTCATAAAAAAATTATTTATCGTAGGGAACCCGCAGCCACATGATCTAAGTTAACCCAACGGGCTCAAGCAATAGCCTGCAAACCACGTGATCCAAAGTAAACCGCACTTATGCGACATGTCCTGACTTAGAGCATGGGATTTGAAGCTGTAACCAAGATGATATTTTATCTCTTCCAACTGAGCAAACCCTTGCGGGTAGAAAAAGAAAAATTTAAAAATAAGTTATTGAGCTATAATTTTTATGTTCCTTAAAATGCTTGCCGAATACTCCCTCCAAATGATAAGAATTGAACTAGATGGATGGAGTACTATATTTCAACTACAAAATAAAATATAGCCTCTAAGAATAATTAAGTATGAAAATCTATTAATGAATTAAAAATCACTTGGCAATACCAAAATCTAATACTCAAAAGATAGGTTTCTCGACCATGCCTCGCTTTTAAATTATTTAATTAAATATATTATTAAAATTATCGGTATTATTCCTCACTTTGTAAATGTTAAATAGTTTAATTGTTTGTTATTTAAGGAAGCAAAATCTTATACTAAAAAGATATATTTATTTTTACTTGAGTTATAAGCGTTAAATTGCTTTTGCATGTTATGTATGATTCGTATTATTATTAGAATTAAATTTTATGCATAAGCATGAGTGATTTTGAAATTATTTATGAAATTCCAAAGAAAATGAAAATTCTAAAAAACAATCATGTTTTTATGATCCTTAAAATGCGTGTCTAACACGTCCCTCCAAACGATAAGAATTGGAGGGGACGGAGGAGGTATATATTTCAACTACAAAATAAAATATTGTTTATAACAATTATTAAATATGAAAATCTAATAATAAATTAAAGATTTCTCGACAATACCTAAATATAGTATTCAAAAGATAGGTTTCTCAGCATGGCCTACGGCCATACCTTGCTTTTAAATTATTAAATCATAAATATTATTAAAATTATCGAAATTATTCCTCAAGTTATAAGTATTTAAATAATGTAATTGTTTGTCAGTTAAATTAAAATTATCGAAATTATTCCTCAAGTTATAAGTATTTAAATAATGTAATTGTTTGTCAGTTAAATGAAGCAAAATCTAATACTAAAAAGATAGGTTGCTCGGCATAGCCTATGCCCATACCTTGCTTTTAAATTATTTTTTTAAAAAAACATTACATTTATAAAATTATTAAATCAAAAATAGTATTAAAAATATCGTTATTATTCCATAATTATAAATATTTTGATAATTTAATTATTTGTTAGTTTAAAAAAGTAGAGTGTTATTAGAAAAGAAAATGAACAAAGGTAGGCTAATTTTTTCAACTTTCTATTTCAAGAAAAGTAGATGTCGATTTTTTCTCAGAAAGAGCCGCATCGCGGAGTAATTAATAAAATAACATACATTAATTTGATTATTAATTTATGACAAAGTTTGATTGTTTATGATAAAGAATTAATTGATTAAATCTTTATTCATAAAAAGATTTTTTTATTTATCGTAGGGAACCCGCAACCACGTAATCCAAGATAAACCCAACGGACTCACGCAATAGTATGCAAATAACGTGATCCAAAGTAAACCGCACTTAAGCAACATGTTCTGACTTAGAGCATGGGATTTGAAGCTGTGACCAAGATGATATTTTATTTCCTCTTTAACCGACTGAGCAAACTCTTGCGGGTAGAAAAAAAGAAAATTTTAAAAATAAGTTATGGAGGTATAATTTTTATGATCCTTAAAATGCTTGCCTAACACTCCCTTCAAATGATAAGAATTGAAGTAGACAGAGGCAGTATTTAGATTAGAGTGCAATTTTGTATTCTAGTAAAATTTTGTAAACTTGAAATATATAACCAAGTTAGTAGCCAGTACTTAGAGTTGTTCAAACATCTTCATATCTTCATATTCTCTGTATTGGACCTGCAGCTGTGAGATTTGCATTTGTAATCCACAAATTTCTTCTAGTAAATTTTCATGGGTGGATCAAACAATTCACCCATATTTTTAAATACTTGGTGTTTTATTATTACTCGTGAAGTTCAGTTTTCGATTTGTGATCTTAAAATTTTTAAGATTGTATTCAACCCCCCCTTCTACAATCTTACTTAGCTTGTTATAAAGTAACAATTGGTATCAGAGCCAGGTTTCTAATATACGAGAAGTAAAAGATCAAGCAAGCTAATCAAGATGGGAAAGAATGAAGCAGGAGTAAAGATTCCAGTTCTTGACAAAGACAACTACTTTCACTGGAAAGTGATAATGCACCTGGATCTACTCTCTATTGATAAGAGTTATGTCAACTGTATTGAAAGAGGTCCTCATGTTCCAATGAAGGTATGTACTGGAATTGGAGCAGATGGTGAAGCCACTGTAGGAAAGATGATTCCCAAGCCTGTGAATGAATATTCACAAGAAGACACAGAGGAGGTCCACAAAGATAAAAAGACCATGAACATCCTGTTTAATGGTCTTGATCAAGATATGTTTGATAGTGTCATATGTTGTTCTACTTCAAAAGAGGCATGGGACACTATCAGAACCATCTGTGAAGAAAATGAGGAAGTTAGAGAAAACAAAATGCAGTTGTTAATTCAACAATATGAATCCTTCCATTTCAAGGCTGGTGAATCTCTAAGTGAAACTTTTAACAGGTTTCAAAAGCTGCTAAATGGTTTGAAGATCTATGGGAGAGTCTATCAAGTTAAAGACTCAAATTTAAAGTTTTTAAGAGCTCTTCCCAAGGAATGGAAGCCCATGACAGTCTCTCTAAGAAACACTCAAGAATTCAAAGACTATACTCTTGAGAGACTGTATGGAACTCTGAAAACCTATGAGCTTGAGATGCAACAAGATGAGGAGATTGAAAAGACATAAAAGAAGGGAAACTCATCTGTGGCTCTAGTAGCATCTAATGAGGAATCTATAAAGGATAAAGGTAAAGGCAAGACTGAGGAATCTGTGAAGGTGGTCAATGATGAGAGTAAAGAATTAAGGAAGCTTAAAGAAAAGCTAATTGAGGAAGCTGATTCAGATGAAGATAGTGATGGAATTGATGAACACTTGGCATTTCTATCAAGAAGATTCTCCAAATTGAAGTTCAAAAAGAACTTCAATTCTGCAAAGCCCTTTAAAAGCAATCCCAAATTTGATAAAGGCATGGTTGATAGATCTAAATTCAAATGCTTCAATTGTGGGACTGCCGGTCACTTTGCTAGTGAGTGCAAAAAGCCAAAAGCTGAGAAGAAATCAAATGATCAAGTTGATTACAAGAAAAAGTCACTACACCATAAACCCCCTATTGCAACATCCAATATATGTTACAACAGGGGTCCAATATGTTACCATAGCCCCATCTTATAGCTAAGGTGACATATATTTTAAGTTAGTTTTTGCGATGTTGCCTTTGGGGTCTAAGGTAACATTTACAACACCTAGAGTAACATGACTTTTTATGTTACGGTAGAATACAATAGAAACATAAATGAGACCTTTAGCAACTCACTATTTATGTTACCTTAGAGTGTTATTATTTTTTAATAAAAATGGGCCCCACCTGGTAATATGGGGCATAAAATGAGATCCACCAGATGATATGGGGCCCACTTGTGTTGACATTATTTCCTACTAGAATAGAAAAGTTTACTACAAATCTAAAGCATATATTAAAACATCCGAAAAACATTAATAACCTCTATCTTTCAATTCACAAGTGCATTACAAAATCAACTTACTAAAATCATCCAAACATATTTATCCACCAATTTTTTCATATTCCAAAATAATATTACCACCAACCAATAGATCAAACATCATAACTTTCAAACTCATATAAATGGATGACTTGAGCAATATATTCATGCTCAAACTCCCCTGCTTCTCTTGAAATTCAATGTAGTTATACGTCTCATTTCCCTATCTTCAATTTCTTGAACTGCCTTTGTATGATTCTGCAAGTAGAATGAGGGAAGTTAATTAGTTGAACACAAACTAATTGCATAATTCAGTAGTAATTAGTTAACTAGTTAAACAAACTGTGTAATTTTTGTGAAAGCAAACTGTGGAGAGGCGGCATCCATTAATATAAGACTGTATTGATCGTTGGTCGCATAAAATAGCAGTGTAACATTCAGATAATCACCTATCAAGCAGTTAATACTTACATCTCTGGTTGACAAGTAAAGAAAAACAAAGCCTCAAAATTGTGTGAAATTGAGTTGCTGATATTTTAATAAACAAAACCAAGTAAAATTTACCTGCCCACAGTAATTTCTGAGATTAATATCGACTCCAGACTCGAGCAGCAGGGAAACTATTTATAATGACAAAATGAAGTTAAGAGTACATAAGCATCTGCCTTTGGTGCATAATACTAAGAGCATTTGAGTACTAATCAGCTAACTAATTCAATCAGCAACCCTAAGCTAATATTACTAAAATATACCTCATGGTGATCCTGGGCAGCAGAATAATGAAGAGGGGAATTGCGGACACCAAAAATTGAATACCTAGCAAGACGGGGATTATATTTCAATAAAGCTTTACAAATAGACTAAGGGAATGACACATTTCTTCTTCATCCTGAACATCCAAAAATCAGACAAAGAAATTGTATAAACATGTGCCAATATCAATAATTCTCCTTCCTTTAGTATTATCAGAAACCACTTCTTAGTCCTTCCATAAACATAAAAATGAATCTATATATCTTCCTCACTATTGCCATCAAGAAAGCCTTTGACCATGTATTAAACTCGAAAAATCACCAATTCATTGCCCCTGGAAAATCACAGCAATCCAGCAAAACCCACAAACCCTGTTCTTGAGCCACCGCTAGCAAATTATAGATTACAAAAAGACAGATAAAATTCTATATATCAACAAAACTAAGGTGAATTAAAATAGCGAGTACAAGTATTCCAAATTAAAAAGGTGTAGATTTATGAGAGCCTAAACTATAAGAAAACCATTCATGCAACAAAATGAGGGAAAAAATATCTGATCTGCCACTTCCTCCCGTTTTTACACCAGGTTAGCAAGAAGATAGAGTAGCTTGTATCGGGTTTTTTTCTTCCATACCTATTGATAAGTGGAATTTATATCCACTTATAGGCCTCATTTCCACTTAAATTGATTGGTTGTGCTTAAGTGTTTTGTGTATTTTTATGTGTTTTTTGTGTTTTTCTATGCAGACACAGGTTGAGGTGATGAAAACGTAATTCTATCACTTTTGGTTGGTTTTTGGCACTTATTTGCAAGAATAGAGTTCGTTGATTCACTAAGGCTTGGAGATTTTGTGGGTACATCTTCTACAAACCCTCACGAGACCGCACTCGTCCACTAGGGCTGGCTAGGGGTTTACAAGGCTTGTTGCATGAGCTAAATGCAACCGTGATCACCTACGGAAGTGGTACTAGCGAGGACATCGGGACATGCATTCACGGGACAAAGCGAGCAAAATTGGACCTCAGAGACAGAGGCCGGCGCGCCCGCGCCTAGACGCGGCGCGACCGCGCCCCTGCCTGCAGGACCAGCGCGCCCGTGCCGTCCTGGCGCGCGGCGGCGCTGAGTCCTGCGGGAGAAAAGCTGGTTTGACTCTTTTTACGGGCATTTGACTTGTCCGGGGACCTAGTCGACTTAGGGTAGTCCATATTATTTTGTGAATGTATTGTACCGAGAGTCATTGTACAATTTCTAGGGGATTATTCAAGTTTGTAACGTAAGAACATCTAGGGTAAGTAACAGAGCGAGAATCGTTCAACGCGAGGAATTGACAACTCCGAGTCAAGAACGAGGAACAATCTGTAATGTTGTATTTCGTTTTATTAATCCAAGTTTTATTTTCGATTAATTCTTATTGTACTTTATTTATCATGTTCACATTAGAACCCATGATGTCGATTAGTTTGATCATGAACTAACCGCCTTCGTGGGATTCTAATGGATTTATCGATGTAGTTTAGATGCGATCTATGTCTGATTAATAGTGTGGTGTACGTGATTTCTTTGCATGGTCGTGCATATTCTTCTTAGGTGCGTAGCTAACATCTAAGTTGTGTGTTAATTCCTTCTGAAACAACAGTGAATGATTGAATTTAGAACTTTGCCATGTAAACACGGGATTATGTGAATTAAACATAATTAGTGAATTGACTTGAACTATTTCTTTTCTCCCCGTGTAATCACGATAGATGACTTGCAATTTAAACCTTTATGTGTTCAATTCACTATAGACATATAGGAACTGCACATACTTGGTGTCCATGCGAATTCTATCTCTTTTGTGGATTTCAAGTGGTATGATGCATGTACAACGACAGTTGGCATGTATTACTTTAGTGTCGCCTGATTAGCTATCACAATCACATGTTAATTAAGAAGATTAATTCTAAGTGAAATCGATAATGAAGTTGGAATCCCATGTTCTCCTATTCTGAATTTGATTAGTAAATTAGCCATTAGTATAAAAACAACTCTCTTGTTAATTATCTTAGCAGTGGATAACAATCATACATTGATGCATAGGTACATATTTCTAATACACGAGTCTCTGTGGGAACGAACTGAACATTAGTTCTATATTACTTGTGACCGCGTATACTTGCGTGAATTTTGTGCGAACAAGTTTTTGGCGCCGCTGCCGGAGACTCGGTGCTTTTAATTAGTTTATGTACTTGTCATCAGTGGGCATTCTAGTTCACTGACTCGGATTTCTCTTTCTCACTTTCTTCATTTCTATTGTTTCAGGTACTTGAGTGACGTTTATGCGAACACGTTCTCAAGCTCGGAAGGAAGCATTAGAATTATCTGCCAATCTCAATTCTTCTACAATGGGTGAAACAACAACAAATGCAACAACAGACACTAAGGCATTGAAGGACTTCTCTATGCCGAAGATCGATGACATCAAATCTAGCATTATCAGGTCGGCGATTGCGGCTAACACTTTCGGGATCAAACCAGGCACCATTCAGATGGTCCAGAACTCGGTTCAGTTTGGGGGATTGCCTACTGAAGACCCTAATATGCACATTAGGAATTTCATCGAGATCTGCGACACATTCAAGTTTAATGGGGTGTCTGATGAAGCTGTCAAGTTAAGGCTTTTCCCATTTTCGTTGAGGGATAAAGCTAAAGGATGGTTGCACTCTTTGCCGCCAAGTTCAGTTAGTACATGGGAAGATCTAGCTCAAAAATTTCTTACTAAATTCTTTCCAATGGCGAAGACTGCAGCACTGAGGAATGCTATTTCGCAATTCTCTCAGCAAATGGGAGAGACATTCTGTGAATCTTGGGAGCGATACAAGGAGATGCTACGGAAATGTCCTCATCATGGAATGCCAGATTGGATGCAAATTACATGTTTCTACAATGATCTTGGAGCTCAGTCCAAACCTATGCTTGATGCCGCTTCTGGTGGAGCCTTGTGGGCGAAGAGCTACGATGAGGCTTACGAGCTCATTGAAATGATGGCGGCCAACGAATATCAGAATCCTAATCAGCAACTAAATTAAGGTAAATAGCCGGGGTTCTCGATTTGGATGCTTCTACAGCCATTGCGGCTCAGCTCAAAGCTCTTACTATGAAGGTCGATTCTCTGGTTAGTCAAGGTCTTCAACAGCTAGTTGTTATTTGTGAGCTGTGTGCAGGTACTCATCCTCCTGATCAGTGTGCCATTTCGAGTGAGTCGGCACAGTTCGTGAGCAATTTTCAGAGAGGCCAACAGCCTGCTCCAGCTACATACCATCCCAATAATCGCAATCATCCGAATTTCAGCTGGAGCAACAATCAGAATTTTCAACCTCAACAACAAAATTTTCAGCAGGGGCCTAGGCAGTACAATCAAGCTGGATCGCAGCAGCACTACACTTCTAAACAACCATATCACCCTCCGGGATTCCAAAACCAGGGTGCAGCAGGTCAAACTTCTAATGAGAGGTCGGAATTAGAGGAGCTGCGATTGATGTGCAAAGGTCAGGCCGTGTCAATAAAGACGTTGGAAACACAAATTGGTCAAATAGCCAATGCATTGCTAAACAGGCCACAAGGAACTCTTCTTAGTGACACCGAAGCTAATCCGGGCAAGAAGGACACAAAGGAGCAAGTACAAGCCATCACCTTAAGATCCGGACAAGTAACCAAGGAACAAAACTCAACAGCAGAGCAGGATGAAGAAGTTGACCAGCATGGAGAAGCTACACTTCCTACCAGTCCGATGAGTGCAAAAATGGTGTTGACGCTGATTTAGCTCATGGAAAGGGAGATGCGATCAATGAGGTTGAGAAGGAAAAGTTGCCAGCACAGGAGAAGGGAGAAAAGCCAATCTATCCACCTCCTCCATTTCCGAGGAGGCTCAAGAAACAGCAGATGGACAAGTAGTTTGGGAAGTTTCTGGAGGTTTTCAAGAAACTTCAAATCAATATTCCATTTGCAGAGGCACTCGAGCAAATGCCCAGCTATGCAAAGTTTATGAAGGGCATCCTATCTAAAAAGCTTAAGCTCGAGGAGTTGGAGACAGTGGCGTTGACGGAGGAATGCAGTGCAGTGCTGCAGCAGAAATTACCTCCAAAGCTAAAGGACCCAGGAAGCTTCACTATTCCATGCACTATTGGGGAGCTTTCTTTTGACAAGTGCTTATGCGATCTGGGAGCTAGCATCAATCTGATGTCGTTGTCGATTTTTATGCAGCTTGGCTTGCCAGAGCTTAAACCGACGAGCATGTCGTTGCAACTAGCTGATCGGTCTATTACATACCCTCGAGGTATAATCGAAGATGTGCTGGTCAATGTTGACAAGCTTATATTCCCAGCTGATTTTGTGATCCTTGATTTCGAGGAAGATAAGAAGAATCCTATCATCTTGGGACGACCCTTCCTAGCTACGGGACAAACACCTATCATCTTGGGACGACCCTTCCTAGCTACAGGACAAACATTGATTGATGTTCAAAAGGGTGAGCTCACGATGAAAGTACACGATCAGATGGTAACATTCAATGTATCCAACGCAATGAAGCTTCCAACTGATGAGGAGTCTTGTTTCAATGTGGATGCTCTCGACACGTCTACGCTAGCCAGCAGTAAGCGAATATTGCAACCCGATGCTTTGGAAGTAGTGCTTACTGGTAACGAGGAGTTAGCTGATGAAGATGAGATTGAACAACTCCAACATTTGAGTGCGTCACCATGGAAAAGGAGGTTTGATTCACCTATCGAATCTCTTGGATTATCCGAGTTGAAAGGTTCGCATGAGCCGTTGAAACCGTCGGTCATTGAAGCACCTAAGCTAGAACTTAAGCCACTGCCGGATCATTTGAGGTATGCATTCCTTGGTGAAAGTTCTACTCTTCCTGTTGTTATTTCTGCTAACCTGTCAGGTGAGGAAGAGGACAAGCTTCTGCGGGTGCTAAGGAAGTTTAAAACAGCAATCGACTGGACCATCGCCGATATCAAGGGAATCAGTCCTTCTTACTGCCAACACAAGATTCTTATCGAAGAAGGGAGCAAGCCAGTTGTGGAACACCAGCGGAGGCTCAACCCAATCATGAAAGAAGTGGTGAAGAAGGAGATTCTGAAATGGCTAGATGCGGGTATCATATACCCTATTTCTGATAGCTCTTGGATTAGTCCGGTACAATGTGTACCGAAGAAGGGAGGCATGACAGTCGTAGCCAACGAGAATAATGAGCTAATCCCAACGCGGACGGTGACCGGTTGGAGGGTTTGCATGGACTACCAGAAGCTCAACAAAGCTACGCGCAAGGATCATTTTCCTCTCCCATTCATTGATCAAATGTTAGATCGGCTGGCTGGGCATGAATTCTATTGCTTGTTGGATGGTTACTCGGGCTACAATCAGATTTGCATTGCCCCCGAGGATCAAGAGAAAACTACCTTTACATGCCCGTTTGGCACATTCGCGTTTAGGCGGGTTTCATTTGGTCTTTGTGGCGCACCAACCACTTTTCAGCGTTATATGATGGCTATTTTCTCTGATATGATTGGAGCAAATGTGGAGGTGTTCATGGATGATTTCTCCGTTTTTGGCACTTCGTATGACGAATGTCTTGACAACTTGAGCATGGTCCTCAAACGGTGTGTGGAAACCAATCTTGTACTTAACTGGGAAAAATGTCATTTCATGGTGCAGCATGGCATTATCTTGGGCCACAAGGTCTCGAGCAAAGGCTTAGAGGTTGATCGAGCCAAAATAGAAACAATCGAACGGCTACCACCACCTATATCCGTGCGTGGAATTCGGAGTTTTCTTGGGCATGCAGGCTTCTATCAAAGATTCATCAAAGACTTTTCAAAAATCACCAAACCATTGTGCAATTTGTTGGAAAAAGATGTTCCATTCCATTTTGATGAAGCTTGTTTAACTGCGTTCGAGACTCTAAAGAGTAAGCTAACTACAGCTCCGGTCATCGCTACCCCAGATTGGGGGAAGCCATTCGAATTGATGTGTGATGCCAGTGACTTCGCTGTAGGAGCAGTCTTGGGACAACGGAAGAGTAATGTCTTCCATGTGATTTACTATGCTAGCAAGACACTCAATGGAGCTCAGCTGAACTACACTACTACTGAGAAGGAACTCTTAGCAATTGTCTTTGGATTTGAAAAGTTCAGGTCATATCTTCTTGGTGCGAAAGTGGTAGTCTATACGGATCATGCAGCGATTCGCTATCTAGTGTCAAAGAAGGACTCAAAGCCACGGTTGATTAGATGGGTTCTTTTGCTGCAGGAATTTGATTTGGAAATCAAGGATAGGAAGGGTACGGAAAATCAAGTACCAGACCATCTATCTCGATTGGAAGACCCTGAACGAGCATCAAAAGACACCACTTCGATTAACGAGTCTTTTCCTGACGAGCAGCTATTTCAGATACATGAGGAGGAACCATGGTTCGCAGACATTGTGAACTATTTAGTAAGCAAAATCATTCCTCTTGACTTTTCTTATGCTCAACGTAAGAAATTTTTGCATGATGTGATATGGTATTTGTGGGATGAACCTTTCTTGTTTAGACAGGGCAAAGATCGTATTTTGTGTATCCCCCACAGTGAGACGAGCAATATCTTACAGGCGTACCATGACTCCACTTATGGTGGACATTATGGGAGTGAAAAGACAGCCGCTCGAATTCTTCAAGCTGGCTTCTACTGTGGCCTACGCTATTCAAGGATGCACACCAATTCTTCTTGCAATGTGATCGCTGCCAAAGGATGGGTAACATATCACGTCGGGATGAGATGCCACTCAATATACTCTTAGAAGTGGAAATCTTTGATGTTTGGGGTATCGATTTCATGGGGCCGTTTATTCCATCGTGTGGTGATGAGTACATTCTCCTAGCTGTCGATTATGTCTCTAAATGGGTAGAGGTTAAGGCCTTGCCTACCAATACAGCTGCAGTAGTCACTCGGTTTGGGACTCCACGGGTGATTATCAGTGACGAAGGTTCTCATTTCTGTAACCGGAAGTTCACTTCGTTGATGGAGAAATTTGGAGTGAATCATCGGGTAGCCACAACTTATCATCCACAAACTAATGATCAAGCGGAGGTTTCCAATCGAGAAATCAAACATATTCTAGAGAAGGTGGTTAGTCCTTCGCGGAAGGACTGGTCTTTGAAGCTCGATGACGCTGTTTGGGCTTATCGTACAGCTTTCAAAACTCCACTAGGGATGTCCCCTTATCAGCTTGTTTATGGGAAGGCATGTCACTTGCCGGCGGAACTAGAGCATAAAGCTTATTGGGCTCTCAAAAAGCTCAACTTTGATATGACAGCTGTTGGCGACAAGCGCATGCTCCAAATCAACGAGCTCGACGAGTTTCGTTTGCAAGCGTACGAGAACAACAAGCTCTACAAGGAGAAGGTCAAGCGTTGGCATGACAAAAAGCTCATTTCTAAGGAATTTGTCCCAGGCCAACAGGTACTTTTATATAACTCTCGTCTTCGTTTGTTTCCATGTAAATTAAAGTCACGATGGTCAGGACCTTTCGTTGTGAAGACGGTATTCCAACATAGAGTTGTGGAAATATTTGAAATTGATCCGGAGAAAGCTTTCAAGGTCAATGGACAGCGAGTTAAGCCTTACTATGGAGGAACGATTCACCATGAGACGGTGAATACCGTTCTCGTTGTTGTTTGAGCTTGGTTGGCCTTTACGTCGAGCTACCGACGTAAAACAAGCGCTCCGTGGGAGGCAACCCACGCCCTTAACATTGTTGTATCTTTGTAACACTAAAATAGGTGAAAAAAATGGCTCCGAACTTCAATCACGGGCGCGCCCGTGCCGCCCAGGCGCGCGGCCGCGCCGAAGTCACAGACCTCTCCGCGCCCGCGCCGGGATGGCGCGCGGCCGCGCCGGGATGGCGCGTGGCCGCGCCTGGGCCTGCCGGAGGGCCGAATTTTTTAGCTTGTTTTTGAGTTTTTTAGCTTGTATTCAGCCTTAATATTGCATGTACCCCCGATTTTACTCCCCTATATCTCTAAACCCTAAACAATAAACTTCTCCTACACTCTAAACTCCTAACCCTAATCCCTCTCTAATTCCCACATCTATATATATACATACACTCATACACACACACCTCTTCATCTCTTCCCATCCAAAACCTAGAAATCAAACACAACCACATACACCTACTCTTCACTTTTCAGATCTACAGCAATGGCACTCAAGCGACAAAAGAGAGCCGCTGAAGCTTCAGCCTAAGCCACCTCCGCCGATTCCTCATCCATGGGCGAGGTCGAGTTCACCACTCCTGATGCCGAAGTGGAGTACAATCGGCTGATGATGAAGCCCGTAGCCAAGGAGAGGGGTTTTCTTCCGTCTCTCAATGACGGGGAATTGGTTGCCTTGATCTAGGAGCGCGGATGGGAAACCCTCTGCGAAGCACCCGAGCCGGTTCCTCTAGCTATCGTTCGGGAGTTCTACGCCAATGCAAAGAAGGACAGGGATGGATTCTCGGTGGTGCGAGGGCGCACGGTGGACTACAGGCCGGAGGCCATCCGGAGGCTACTAGGAGCTACTGCTAGGCATCGGGGTCAGGAGGATTGGGTTCAGCGTTCGAGGGTAGAAGTCGACTTGGATGAGATAGTGTACGAGCTGTGCACACCGGGTACGGTGTGGAGGATGTCAGTAGGGACTCCATCGGTTCCGACCACTTTTCCAACTGCCGCGCTCAACCGGTATGCCAAGGCGTGGAACGCCTTTATTTGTGCTAACAATATGCCATCATCACACTCGCATGATGTTACGGTGGATAGAGCTATTTTGCTCTATGGGATTGTCACGGATCGATACGTCGATCTGGGGCATGTTATTTCTCAGGGGATTCACAGGTTTCTGCAGGGAGATAATGTGCGTAGTTCTTAATTAGTAACTTTAATTGCATGCGAGGCTAGTACTTGGAAATTGCTTATTGGGAAATTGTAATTCACATATGTTCTTGAGATAGGACTTAGATGAAGGCTTCTCGAATTTTAGGAATGGATTGGGCACCTTTCAGCTTAGGACTGTAAATCTTAAGTTTGGGGGAACTGAGGGATAGATATACCTTTCTAAAAAGAAAAAAGAGAAAAAGAAAGAAAAAAAATAGTAGCAATAAGTTCACTTAAAAAATAAAGTGGTAGAATTGAATAGGTTGAGCTCATTAGTACTCGAGCAATTAAGTCTGAGGGGACTTTGTGCCTAGCAACCTAAAGCCCTTCGTGGTTTGGGATTGTTGACCCAACGCTCGCTACATGGGTACTAGTGCATAAATCTTTTGGGATCTCGACCATTGTGCGGTCAAATAAACCACTAGAATATTTGTGAACAATTGGTGTGTGAAGTCTTATGGTGGTCGTAGCGCATTTACACTGCAAAGCGTCCTGACCTTAGACCGAACAATTAATCACCAATATTAGGAAAATTATATAAGTATATAGAATAAATTAGAGAGGTGTGGACGTACCTTGGTGACCTTGGCTTTTAGTTGGTTCTAAGTGACGAGGTGTTAGTCTCATACTTTTCCAATTCATGAATAGAATTATGTTGAAGTGATAGTCTTGGTCTTATCTCACCAAAGAGCATGCTTGCACACACTGGCACCCCATACTTGCAATAGAAGAGTGTTGGTTTAGTTGCGAGCGAGGTGAAATTTGAGAGCATGGCACAATCTGAGGTATTTATGGTTGGCAAGGCAATTTACTTCATAATTCGATTCATTCATCACGTAGTTGCATTCATGCATTGCATGTAATTAGTGTGTGTCGACGCTTGAGGACAAGCATCGGTTTAAGTTTGGGGGTGTGATAAATGGAATTTATATCCACTTATAGGCCTCATTTCTACTTAAATTGATTGGTTGTGCTTAAGTGTTTTGTGTATTTTTATGTGTTTTTTGTGTTTTTCTATGCAGACACAGGTTGAGGTGATGAAAACGTAATTCTATCACTTTTGGTTGTTTTTGGCACTTATTTGCAAGAATAGAGTTCGTTGATTCACTAAGGGTTGGAGATTTTGTGGGTACATCTTCTACAAAACCCTCACGAGACCGCACTCGTCCACTAGGGCTGCCTAGGGGTTTACAGGGCTTGTTGCATGAGCTATATGCAACCGTGATCACCTACGGAAGTGGTACTAGCGAGGACATCGGGACATGCATTCACGGGACAAAGCGAGCAAAATTGGACCTCTGAGACAGAGGCCGGCGCGCCCGCGCCTAGACCCGGCGCGACCGCGCCCCTGCCTGCAGGACCAGCGCGCCCGCACCGTCCTGGCGCGCGGCGGCGCTGAGTCCTGCGGGAGAAAAGCTAGTTTGACTCTTTTTACGGGCTTTTGACTTGTCCGGGGGCCTAGTCGACTTAGGGTAGTCCATATTATTTTGTGAATGTATTGTATCGAGAGTCATTGTACAATTTCTAGGGGATTATTCAAGTTTGTAACGTAAGAACATCTAGGGTAAGTAACGGAGCGAGAATCGTTCAACGCGAGGAATTGACAACTCCGAGTCAAGAACGAGGAACAATCTGTAACGTTGTATTTCGTTTTATTAATCCAAGTTTTATTTTCGATTAATTCTTATTGTACTTTATTTATCATGTTCTCATTAGAACCCATGATGTCGATTAGTTTGATCATGAACTAACCGCCTTCGTGGGATTCTAATGGATTTATCGATGTAGTTTAGATGCGATCTATGTCTGATTAATAGTGTGGTGTACGTGATTTCTTTGCATGGCCGTGCGTATTCTTCTTAGGTGCGTAGCTAACATCTAAGTTGTGTGTTAATTCCTTCTGAAACGACAGTGAATGATTGAATTTAGAACTTTGCCATGTAAACACGGGATTATGTGAATTAAACATAATTAGTGAATTGACTTGAACTATTTCTTTTCGCCCCGTGTAATCACGATAGATGACTTGCAATTTAAACCTTTATGTGTTCAATTCACTATAGACATATAGGAACTGCACATACTTGGTGTCCATGCGAATTCCATCTCTTTTGTGGATTTCAAGTGGTATGATGCATGTACAACGACAGTTGGCATGTATTACTTTAGTGTCGTCTGATTATCTATCACAATCACATGTTAATTGGGGATTAATTCTAAGTGAAATCGATAATGAAGTTGGAATCCCATGTTCTCCTATTCTGAATTTGATTAGTAAATTAGCCATTAGTATAAAAACAACTCTCTTGTTAATTATCTTAGCAGTGGATAACAATCATACATTGGTGCATAGGTACATATTTCTAATACACGAGTCTCTGTGGGAACGAACTGAACATTAGTTCTATATTACTTGTGACCGCGTACACTTGCGTGAATTTTGTGCGAACACCTATATGCGGATTACATAAGCAGTTGCTGAGTCCAGGCTCCCGTGGTAGTTAAGCTCCAGAAAGAAACCCCATCCTTCACCTCTTGCAAGTCTTCCTGAATTAACACATAGACTGTTCTTTTGTGCTTCTCCTTCGCTTTTACCTCCCACGGATACTACCTGAACACAGGTTAGATGTTTAATACAATAAATGTATTTCCAATACAGAAAGTTTACGTATGAATGTGAGACATACATCCTATTATAGAAACGAGCATTTGCTTTCCCGAGTTGTTAAAATTTCAAGGATAAATAAGTGGAACCACTCTTACCCTCACAAAATGAGTCAAGTCTGAAGGGAGGATTAGAATATCTGGAATGGAAGAGATTTCAAGAGTTCTGCAGCAAGTGAAAAGTCCAGCGGAATGCCTTCTACTGGTGGATACAGAGGATAGAACTGTTTTGGGAAAGTGTAAGAGGTACATGCAAAAGATGAAAACCAAATATGTCAGTTGAACCTATTTGATAACAACCAAAATAAAATCCTGAATGAATGTTAATACTTTATACATGCCTGCGTTGACACAAAATATGGTTTGCAAGTGGAGATATGCGATGCTTCGATCCACCAGCAGCATTTCGTGAGATCTCTTCTCCGCTAAGCTGCTTAATTATATCAACAGTGCAGCAAGCTACCTTGACCTGATATGTTAAACATATATTTAGATTTTTTAGTGCTTCCTCTTTTTCTATATCTTAACATCTAAACGCGCACTACATACATTTAACACCTCAAACTTTCATCAGTGGCTGGTAATGTCCTCGCAGCAAGCTTTTATAGGAAATGCATTGGTGTCATCTATATCTAGGAATCTAAAACTCACATAACTCAAAATTTATAACTCGGCTGAAAAAGATAAAGTAACAAGAAAAAAATGTTGGCCAGCATCAGTGTTACACTACGCATAATGCAGATACAAGCTATGATATGAATATACCAGCAAGAAATTAGCAAGGAGTGGAATAGAAAAAAAAGTGGTTTAAAATATTGAAAAAATAAGCCATAAAATAAAGGAAATAATATGATTACAGCTTGCACAATTAGAAGATATCCCCTGTAAAGGTAGGACATATTTGTAGCTTTGATTTATTTAAAATTCAATAAGAAACAAGTTTATTTAAAATTACCTTAGACGCCTTTGCTCAACCTCCACAGCACAGTCATACTATATCAGACATAATCAAAGATCATGTATACAATGTTGTATTCATTATGCTTAATACTTGTTCTCCCCACGACACACACACACAAAGAAGTAGATAGAAAAATAAAAAACTTGTGTTACAACCAGTGGCGGAGCCAGACTTAGTTATGAGGGTAGTCTAAACTAATCTGTAAATTCTAGACATGCATATCAGCCATCGAGACATTTACACAACAATAATTAAGCTGCTGTCCAGGATACTATGTACACAGTACACTACAAGTCTATAATATCAAATGTTCTTCGATGTATAAACCAATCTTCATGCCCAATTCACCAAGTACCAACAAATTTAATTAAAAGAAATGAAATAAAGACAATTTCAGTTGCACTTACAAATATAACACATGTCAATTCAGAAACCAGCCTATTTAGCACTTGCTCCGACCTTATGTCTGTGCATTGCCCATTATTTCTAAATACGAGCTTAGCAAACACAAACACAAACAATACTTCCATTTTATACAGAGACATATACATCCTTTCTATACAAATACATAAACATCATTTTCATACTAACAATATGCTCAAACACAATGCACACACCCAAAATATCAAAAAAGAAAAAAGAAAAAAGAAAATAATAATGCAAAATGAAAATCAATGACAAAAATCTAAAATAAAACTCTAGAGCTCCAAAGGATAAATACACCAGAAACCAAATATCAAATGCTGAAATGAAAAATATAAATATAGGAGAGTAGTGAACAAGCCCAGAAAATTGATTGGAAAAAGGGGGTTTACCTGAACAAGCACTAAAATCAAACCCTAAGCACTAAAATGGAACCTGCAATTAAAGAAACAGAGCAATTAATTGAAGTCAGTTTTAATAAACCCTAATTTGAACTCAGAATTGAAAACTCTTGATTTCAACAACCCCTAATTCCAAGAATGAGCCTCAACCCCTTAATAAGTTGGGCTGCAATAGTAACCCTTTCAACGAACCAAAACAGAGAGTTGCGGTGTGAGAGAAAGAGAGGTGGGGTGAGAGAGACAGAGAGAGGGAGGGAGGGAGAGAGGTGCGAGAGACGAGAAGAATCAGGAGAGGAGTGTTTTGAACAGGTGAAAACTTTAAGCAGGCTTTAGTATGAAAAATGCCGCTCAACTTTTCAATTTGATGTTTCATTTTTGTTATTTTGTTATAAATTTTAAATCTAATAAATTAATATCCAAATTAATATTTAATTATAAAAATCAATTATTTTATATATTCAAAATTTTTGATAAAATATACTATTTAATATTTTGTTAGTAATATTGGTTAAATATTAAATAAGTATTTAAATTTCCGTTTTTTGTAATAAAAATTGTTATTTATATATGTACATATTCTTTAGTAATTAAAGGTAACACTTAGATTTCATGTTGCCAGCTTTATCACTTTATACTTTAAGGTAACACAGTGTTTATGCCTAAGCTAACACCAAAAGCATAGTGTTCTAATAGGTGATATGACTCATAGCTAAGGTAACATAATCTAGCAACACCTTACTCAAATACGTAGCGGTAGGCCATTTATGGTGTAGTGAGTACTATGATCTTCTCAAGCAAAAAGAAAGAGCACTTATTACAAGAGATGATTGGGCAGCTGGGGAGGATTCTGATGATGAAGAAGAGTTTGTCAATCTTGCTCTCATGGCCAACTCTACAGATCAAGAAGAAAATTCTGTAGGTGACAGTCAGGTATTTACTACCAACCGAGTAGAATTAAGTAAAGATGAACACAATGCTACTATAAATGAAATGTCTACTGAACTATATCATTTGCATGTCTCTTTAAAGTCCATGTCTAAAGAAAACTGTAGGATTAAAGAAGCCAACTCATTTCTTAGTGAAAGAAATACTGTGTTGGAAACTCAATTTATTGAGTTTGAAAAACTTAAACTTGAGTGTCAATCAGCCAAAGATGAATTATTGGCTATTTTGAAAAGAGAAGAGATCATCAAGAAGCAGTTAGGAAAGGAGCAGGAAATTATTGCTATATGGAAATCTGGCAGAAATGTTTTTGAGAACATTATAGATATTCAAGGTGGAGAAACCTTTGTTGAAAATGATTGGAAAAGGGACAAGAAAATTCTTGAAACTTCAGGTGATAGCTCAACTGATAATGTGTCAACGGATGATGATCATCCATTGAAATCTAGAAGTTCGATGGATGAAAGTCATCCGTTGAAAGGAGAATCATCCGTTGATCAAAAAACCCTTAAGAAACTTAACAAGAAATATGGCCCAGTTAGTAAAAATTTCTTGAAGGGGGAGAGTAAGTCTTCTGAAACAGTTGAGAGTGGCAATGTCAGTCAAAATTCATAAAAGAAGCTTAAGAAGAAAGTTGAGATAGTTTTTTTTTACTAAATAAGAATTATACTAAAAGAAAAGGGAATTACAGACCTCATAGACAACAAGAACTCTCATAACAGAGTTCTAGAAGTCTGAAGAGCAGACTAAGGAGAACCCTTCACAGACAACAGCTAAACTTACTCGCTAACCTCCCTTATATCTCCAAACTGCTAATACAAGTAGCTAACTAAAGTCATATCATTACGACAATTTCTCCTGAACAAAGAGCTAGAATAGAGCTTCTGCCTAAGCACAAGCTTGATACGATGAATCAAAATACTAGCTTGATTTTCAGACCTAGGAGAATGAATCCTGAGGTTCCGCTCAGCCCATACATGATACATCAAAGAGGAAATATATAAATAACATATCAATTTCCAAATTCCATCAACTCTGCTCTTTAGAAATTGCCTTGTTCCAAACTACGCCCAGGTCTAATAAGGAGTCGAAGGATATACATCAAGAACCACTCGAGAGAAAGGGCAGTCACAAAAAATATGTTCATGAGATTCATTGTGCTGCAAACAGAGAACACAAAGCAGAGGTGTGACCATTTGAAAAGAAAGCATACGATCTCTAGTTAAAAGTTTTTCCTGCAAAATCAACCAAGCTGTGAACCCATAACGAGGAACTTGAAGCTTATGCCAAATGAAGGGAAACCAAAGAGGAGAAGCCTTGTTAGTAGCAATCGAAGAGTATATCACAGAAATATTCAGAGGAAGAGGATTATTATCCCAGACAATCTTATCCACTCCATGAATCGGGACCCCAACACAAAGATCTCGAAGCCCTAGAACCAAATGATAATCGCTTTCCCCCAAATTCCAAATGCCATCCACCTAAATGCTACTCAGAGCTTCAAGGGAACTCGATTCCAACGCATACATCAAGGTTGGACCAAAACGAGGAAGTAGAGGTCTGTTACAAAGCCATGGATCATGCCAAAGCAAAAAGTTGGAAGATACACCAGGAATAGATTTGATAAACTGAAGGGCCATATCTCGATGCTTAAGAATAGCACGCCAAGTCCAGGAGCATCTTGAAGGAATGGACATAGTCCAGAACCCCTTCCTTTTCAATTCAAATGCATAAACCCATCTCACCCATAACGAGTCCACCATGGAAATTATTTTCCAAAGTTGATACATGGTAGCTGCCAAATTCCACTTCTTTAAATCTTTAAAGCCAAGCCCTCCTTCGACTTTTGGAAAACAACAGTCCTTCCAAGCCACCTTGAACATACAAGGCCCCTCATAATTTCCAGACCACAAGAAATGTGCAAGAATACTCTGAATTCGCTTAATGACCAAAGTAGGAAGAAAAAGAAACCGAGCCCAATACGACTGCATACTAAATAATATAGCATGAATCAGTTGAAGTCTACCCGCTTGACTAATAAATATTGATGTCCACGTTTCAATTCTTCTACAAATATTAGAGATAAGAGTAAGACAATCTCTAAACTTTAATCCCCCCGAAACTAGTGGAAGACCCAAGTAGGAAACAGGTAAACTACCTTCATGAAAGCCAAAGATGTGTAATGCAAATTGTTTAGTACCAGAATAGACATTGCCAAAGAAGCATGTGCACTTTTCAGTATTAAGAGCCAAGCCAGAAATTCCCGAGAAGAAAGAAATACCATCCAGGAGAGAAGAAATAAATGCCTGATCACCCTTAAAAAAACAAGTAAGTCATCCGCAAATATTAAATGAGTTAAACAAATATCCTTGTATCTCTAATGATAAGAAAACACCGAAGGATCAATTTTTTTGATATGCACCAAAATAGAGACTCCATTGCCAGCACGAAAAGGTAAGGGATGAGGGGGTCACCCTGTCGCAACCCAGCAGCAGGGGAGAAATAACCCTCGAGACTACCATTAATTTTCACCGACTGCTTACAGGAAGTAATACAAATTTTTGTCCAGCCCACAAAGATCTCCGGAAATCCAAAATCATGAAGAACCTTAAAAAGGAAGTCCCAATTCAAGGTGTCAAACGCTTTCCGAATGTCCATCTTACAAGCAAATCTAGGAGGTCCATTATGCAAGTGATAATCACGACAAAGAGATTGAGCTAATAACACATTATCTCCCAAGCTACGAGAAGGAACAAAAGCAGCCTGGTCCACAGAGATGAGGGAGTTCATTACATGACTCATTCTTTGAGCAAGGAGCTTTGCAATACATTTATATATGCTAACAAGTCAGGCGAGGGCAAGAAGAAGAAAAACCAAAGAAATGGTAAAATTGGGATTAATAAGCACAATGATTATACCCCTAATGCTAGTGCTCTTAGGAAAACTTGCAACAAATGTGGTAGTGCTAATCATTTATCTGCTAACTGTAAATATGTGATTAATTTCAATTCATATATGCCTTTACCCATGCCATCTGTTCAAAATATGCACATGAATTCCATGAATATGATGCCTGGCTTGATGTCTCATATTCAATTCTCTCCTCCCAACATGCCATATATGTTTCATCCATTCATGAATCCTTTTAATATGTCTCCATTTTATCCAAGCATGCCAAATGTGAACAATGTATGCATGCCTCAAATCTCAAATCCGCCTGTTGCTGTGAATGATGTTGAAATTCCTAAATCTCAACCAAAACCGAAAACTGAATTAAATCAGTCTAAGGGAAAAATTGAGACTGAGGGAAAATTAAAAACTGCTAGGACTAACAAATAAGGACCCAAAGAAATTTGGGTACCAAAGTCAACTTGATCTGTTTGAAAATTGTGTGCAGGGATCCAAAAAGAAAAATTTATGGTATTTGGATAGTGAATGCTCAAGGCATATGACTGGAGATCCAACCCTGCTCACAAAGTATGTGGAGAAAGCTGGCCCAAGCATAACTTTTGGAGATGACATCAAAGGTTACACTTTGGGATATGGATTAATTCCAAATAAAGATGTCATCATAGAAGATGTCTCATTAGTTGATGGATTAAAACACAATCTTCTGAGTGTGAGTCAACTATGTGACAAAGGACTTCAAGTTTGGTTTCCAAATGCAGCCTGTGTTGTCTCAAACAAAAAGGACAACAATGTGGTTTTAAATGGAGTAAGAAAAGGGAATGTTTACATAGCTGACTTCAACTCTGCAAGATCAAAATCCCTCACTTGCTTATTTAGTAAGGCAAGTTCAGATGAAAGTTGGCTATGGAACAAAAGATTGTCTCACTTGAATTTCAAGACAATGAATGACTTGATCAGGAAGGACTTGGTTAGAGGAATTCCAAAACTGGAATTTAACAAGGATGGTCTGTGTGGTGCTTGCTAGCAAGGAAAGCAGAAAAGGAGCTCTTTCAAAAGCAAGTCAATATCTTCTATCTCCAAGCCTCTTCAACTTTTACACATGGATTTGTTTGGACCAGTCAACATAATGTCCATTTCAAGGAAGAAATATTGCCTTGTGATTGTAGATGATTTCTCTAAGTTTACTTGAACTTTCTTTTTACATTCTAAAGATGAAGTTGGTAAAATCATCATCAATCACATCAAGGCACTATAACAATCCAGATCTGAAGGTAGAGAGAATTAGAAGTGACAATGGAACTGAATTCAAGAATTCTAACATGAAGGAGTTCTGTGAAGAAATGGGGATTACTCATGAATTTTCTGCACCAAGAACTCCCCCACAAAATGGAGTTGTAGAAAGAAATAATAGAACACTCATTGAAGCTGCAAGAACCATGTTAAGTGAAGCACAACTTCCTACCTACTTTTGGGCTGAGGTTGTCAATACTGCATGCTTCACTCAAAACATTTCCTTGATCAACAAGTCAGAAAACTTAACTCCATTCCAATTATTTAAAGGGAAGAAGCCTTCAGTTAGCTTTCTTCATGTTTTTGGATGCAAGTGCTATGAACTCAGAAATCAAGGTGAAAATCTTGGCAAATTTGAAGCAAAAGCAGATGACGCTATATTTGTTGGATACTCTAATGGGAAAGCATATAGAGTTTACAATCTGAGAACAAACATTGTTATGGAATCAATTCATGTTGTTTTTGAAGATAAGAAAGTTCAAGGTCTGAAAGATGAAGGATTTAATGACAATCTCAGTTTTGAAAATGAATGTGAAGGTGACTTGTATGATAGTGATGATGACTGCTTAAATCAAGTGCAAATATTCCAATGGATGAGTTTTCAACGGATAATGGAGCATCCATTGAAGATACCATAGGAGCATCAATTGAAAACAGGGAAGAAGCATCCGTTGAAAGACCCCATAAATCATCAGTTGAATCTCACTCTCATGAGATGTCCAATTTAGGGGGAGCATTTCAAAATGCAAATTTTAATTCTTATTCTGAAGCATCATCATCAAGACAATCACTTCCACCACAAAGATAATGGACAAGGGATCATCCATTTGAATTAATCATTGGAGATGCTAGTGCACCTGTTCAAACCAGAAAGGCTAGTCAAGAAGAGTGTCTCTACAGTGCATTCTTAACTCAAGATGAACCCAAAATCATAGAAGAAGCTCTCAAAGATGCAGACTGGGTTCTAGTTATGCACAAAGAGCTTAACCAGTTTGAGAGAAGTAAAGTATGGAAGCTGGTACCCAAACCAAAGAACAAGTCAATTATTGGAGTAAAATGAGTATTCAAAAACAAGATGGATGAAAATGGAGTTGTCACAAGAAATAAGGCAAGGCTGGTTGCAAAAGGCTACTCTCAATCTGAAGGCATTGATTTTGATGAGACTTTTGTACCAGTAGCAAGATTGGAAGCTATCAGAATTTTCTTGGCCTATGCTGCTCATGCCAATTTCAAGGTTTATCAAATGGATGTAAAGAGTGCTTTTCTGAATGGTGAGCTGGAAGAAGAGGTCTATGTCTGTGAGCCTTCTGGTTTTGAAGATCCAAGATTTCCAGAGTATGTTTACTATTTATTTAAAGCACTCTATGGCTTAAAGCAAGCACCAAGGGCATGGTATGACACTCTATCCAAATTCTTATTAGATAATAATTTTATTAGGGGGACTGTAGATAAAACACTATTTTACAGAAATGTGAATGGTGCCTTTAACTTAGTCCAGATCTATGTAGATGATATGATTGTTGGCTCTACTGATGAAAGACTTTGTAAAAAGTTTGCTAAATTGATAAAAAGTCAATATGAGATGAGTATGATGGGGGAGCTAACCTACTTTCTTGGTCTACAAGTTAGGCAAGCTAAGGAAGATACTTTCATTAGTCAAACTAAGTATATCTATGATTTGCTTAAAAAGTTTGACTTGATGGATTGTAAAATTGCTAAAACTCCCATGGCCACTGCCACTAAATTAGAGATTGATCCAAAAGAGAAATCTATAGATATCTCTAATTATAGAGGCATGGTTGGCTCTCTCTTATATTTGACTGCAAGAAGGCCAGATATTATATTTTCTACATGTTTGTGTGCTAGATTTCAAGCAAATCCTAAAGAGTCTCATTTGATTGCTATTAAAAGAATATTCAGATATCTCAAGGGTACACCAAATCTTGGTATTTGGTATCCTAAAGAATCTGGATTTGATCTAATTGGATATTCAGATGCAGATTTTGTAGGATGTAGAATTGATAGGAAAAGTACCTCAGGTTCCTGTCAATTTCTTGGAGAAAGATTAATTTCTTGGTTTAGCAAAAAGCAACACTCAGTTTCTACCTCTACAACTGAGGCTGAGTACATTGTGTTATGCCCAAATTTCTACTTATGGATTTGGGCCGGGTTATCATTACATGGGCTGGCCAGCTGTCCTTATAGGACGCGCCTTGACCACTCTCAAGGGTGGTCATGACCTTAGTGGTTATATGGATGGGAGCTGGCTACAAGAGGAAACACCCTTCCCTCATTAAGGGAAGGGCGCGCCCTTGATTGATGAGGTACGAGTTGATCAGCCTCAGTGGTAGCTGCCAGGCATAAGTGGCTGGCCAGGTCCCTGGACCATGTAATAGGAAGAGCGCGCCATGCACTAGAGTAGCTCGATGATGATCATTTAGTTAAGCTGTGCTGATCAACAATGACATTGAAGGCTCCTTTCACCAAAGGAGTACATGTGACGATCACCAATGAAGACTTATCCATCTAGGGAACTTACAGATCCGCTCCTCCGGGAGTACGGCTAACCGGGGCCCATCCGGCGTGATCTACAACCCTCAATCCTGTATTCTGCCGGCTTATCCTCGTGCGGGGGCTTGAGGTGATCACTCAAACTTATAAGACCCTCACAGGGCAGTTCAAGGGTGATCGCATGTCTGGATCCTGTATTCTGGTGGGTTATCCTCATTGGGGGATTCAGATGATCACTGGCCTCTTCATATCCTGATCGGGGACCTTGCCCTGTAATATGGTGGGTTATCCTCACCGGGGGGTAAGGATGCGTCCTTACATACCTGGGGTAGGTCGCGACTATACCATACGTCACCTCCTACATACATGACGTAGCGGTTAGTGTTACCTCCAATAGTTAGGGGTAATGCTGAATCCGTGAAGTATTAGGATTTAGTGGCAGGTATTGGGCCACTTGACCAGGCCTTGGGGTAACGGGCTCTCCATCCGCGTATGACGATCGCCGCGTTGGAATAATCTAGAAGCCAGGCCCATGGGCTGGCATAGGATGGGATTCAGGAAACCTAGTCCTGATCGACTTTGGTTTCCTAAGTCCTAAAGAACTACGTAAGGGTTGATCCCTCTATAAATAGAGGGTACGTAGGCACATTAAAGGGATCGATAGTTGAGAGCAAGGAAGCAACCCTAATCCCTTTGATCTCAGCCACCCCTTATACACACAACCACCGCCTTCCGGCGAACTTTCTGCCTTGCGACCACCGTAGTAGATCTTAATTCCGGCGAAGAACCTCAACTTTGTTGATTACCAAATTCCTCCATCAACAAATTGGCGCTAGAAGGAGGGGAATTTAGGTCTGAATCTTTGGAGGAAGAGATGGCAAACCACGGTGATGATTGGTAGAGAGAAGATAGTTACCATAATAATGAGCGATCAGTAGAGGAGTATGTTCCAAGGTATGTTCCAGATCCGCGCACCATGTCCGGCAACCGACCACCAGTTATGGCAAGCAACACCGAGTTGCTGGGAACCCTTCACCGGATGGAGCAGAGTTTGGATGGCATTGGCCAAGATATAGATGACGTTTGCCGTAGGCTGAATACGGTGGAGTCACGCATGGAGGAAAGGGAACGTTCTCGTTCGAGAGATGATCGCCCTTACCATAATCGAGGTCGTGGACGAAATTCACGCTTCAGAGATATCACTCCCAGAAGGTTGGACTATGGCGATCGCTCTCCAATCGTAGAGATCCCGGAGGACCACACCCTAGTCCGAGCGGAGGGGTCTAGCCAGCGAAGAAGTGCTAATGAAGGAAACACCCGAGGTCAGCCGTTGGCGGAAGCCTTAGGCATAGCTCAGGAGAACCTGGCTATGATCGTGAGGTTAGCAAGTCGAGAAGCAGGCGGATCTGGCGATCGCCAAGATGAGAGAGCCCCTTCACCCCGCAGAAATCCAGGTGGAAATCGCTATCGTAATTATCGCGGAGTCAAGGGACGGGCAAGGAACTATTCGCATTCACCCGCGCCAAGGCAGCGACAGGAGGTCGAAGTAGAAATTCTTTCCCCCGTCAGGGATCCGGCCGACAGGGACCACTACCCAGATCACATGCTCGCGACGATGTCGACCAGCCTCCCCATAATGATCGCACCCGGGTCGATAACGTCGATTAGACTCCGGTCGTGGCTGCCCCCCGAATCCAACTCCTAATGCGAATGTGATTCAAAATCCTAGCCAAAGTCAACTTCCACCGGTCGCTCCAGCTCAAAATCCTACTCCATCTCAAATACCACCTATTCCTAATCCTACTCAGAATTTGAATTCCACGACTCCAGCTGTGGCGACCAACGCAACTCCAGTAGTGGCGACCAACCCAACTTCGACAGCACAGACGACGACCAACCTCACTACTGCTGCCCCTCGAACGGTTCAAGGTCCCCCGGTCATATCGACGGCCGTAATGCAAAATATACCTGGTATTGGGATGATAAACCATGACGAAATTCGGAAGTTGCTCACGCTAATGCAAGGAGGAATCACATCGGCAGTCCCGCACATACCATCTCCTTCCTCGTCAGCAGTTCTTCCAGTTGGGTATGGACCTCCTAGATTTGCTTGTAAGCAGTTCTTCCAGTTGGGTTCAGGAACCTAACCACTAACCTCCGTTATCACGGCAATTCGGATCCAAGGGAGTTTCTAGCCAGGTTCAACATTGAAATGGATGTCTATCAGATACCGGACCTGGTCAGGTGTAGGTTCCTGGCAACTACCTTGAGGGATAGTGCACAACAGTGGTTCCAGAAGTTGGGTGAAGGAGTGATCACCAACCGGGCCGATATGCAAGGTTTGTTCTTGATGCAATTTCAGGCAGCGACTAAGTATGCACCGACGGTGACCGCTCTTGCAAATATAAGGCAAAAAGAAAACGAGAGCTTATCAGCTTATTTCAAGAGATTCAATCAGGAAGCGATCAGTGTCACAGGCGCCACGGATGATATATTGAAAAGTTTCCTGATAGCCGGCTTACAGATAGGAAGAGACTTTTAGAAGTATCTGCAAGGAAAGAACCCAGCCACCTTGGCTGACCTTTACGCCGTAGCAGAGCCTTACAAGAAGGTTGAGCAGTCTTTGGCGGAAACTGGCAAAGAAGATCCCAACGCTAAGAATAAAGGGAAGAAACGGAAGGACCGAACTCCTAGTCCAGAGCCAAGGGGGCGCGCCCGTAGCCCAAATCGAGTGAATATGACCACTGATCGCCGCAACAGGAGTCCTCCACCAACCTATGACTTAACTTACACCATGCTGGCCGCCACCATAGATCATATCTACCAAGTCACCAAGGACAAGGCACCGTTTCGGAGACCGCCACCTCTATCATTCAATGCGGCCAAGGATAAGAGAAGATATTGTGATTACCACGAGTCAACGGGCCATAATACCCATGATTGTCGCCAGTTGAAGGATGAAATTGAAAGCCTGATAAAGGATGGTTACCTCATGGATTGGGTGAAGAAGCATAGGGTTGATCACCCCCCAGAGAGACGAGGCCTAGGATCAACCCAGGAAACTGATGCAGCCAATCATTGTGAAGAGCCCAGATTTGTGAGAGAAGGCAGCATCAGAAGCATTTTTGGAGGAGCATACATTGGCAGAGGCTCTAGGAATTCTATGGAGAGATATGCCAAGGAGGCAAAGACGCGGCCTCTCATAAATGTAAACCACCTGTCGGCCAGACCACCAAAATTGTTCAAAGGCGAAAGCATGGATATTACCTTCATTGAAGAAGATGCCAAGTGAGTACATCATCCCCACAATGATGTGCTAGTGGTGGCTATAAGGATAGGGGCGCTCAATGTGCATCGAGTATTCGTGGATAATGGCAGCTCGGTCAACATATTGTACTACAAAACTTACAAGAAGATGGGCTTGCCAGATCGAGACATGACTGTGGAGAACATATACCTTTATGGATTTGGAGGAGAGGCAATAAAAGCCAAGGGGACAATCAGGTTGCCAGTTACCCTGGGAGAACATTCGCGAACAGCAACTCAGATTGTGGAATTCATGGTAGTCAATCAGGGTTCAGCTCATAATGCATTGATAGGGCGACCGCTCTTGAAGGAGATGAGGGTGGTCACCTCCATCTACCATATATCCATGAAATTCCCCACCCCCGAAAGAGTTGGGTGTGTTAAAGGCTGCCAATATGAATCGAGGGAATGCTATGGGAAAGCTGTGAAGGATTTTCAGGACAGAAGAGACTTGAAGAATGATTTGATGCGCGTCGAACTCGAGAACAAGGTTAACACCCTATACCACGTCCAAATGCCTGACGAAGAACCCGAGGACGCGCCCTTCTTGACTAGTCAGCAAGGAGGGCTTCCCCTGTTGGCAACCTGCGAAGCACAGATCATAGAAGCTGAGGTGCCCAAGAAGGTAAATAAGGGGAAAGCTAAGATCGATGAACTTTATCCTATTGAGGAACTAGAAACCCCAAGTCTGCATGAAGAGGGTGCAACCTCTCAACCCCGGGTGGTCGCCAATGGCTTCGATTTTGACTTGGATCCTCGAATGCCCATACCGGTGGAGAAGACGAGTCCAGCGGAAGACACTGTGGATATAGCCGTAGACGCTGAGAATGCTGAAAAAGTTTTGAAGATAGGCTCTCGACTGGTCCCCGAGGTATGTGAAGCATTGGTGAAGTTCTTGAAGGCTAACTTAGATGTCTTCGCCTGGAGTCATGAAGATATGGTGGGAATAGACCCAGCAGTGATGTGTCATCACCTGAACATTGATCCCTCGAAGAAAGGCGCCAGGCAGAAGCGTAGACCCATCAGTGGAGAAAGAGCGGAGGCCCTCCAGGAGGAAGTCGATCGCCTTATGAAGGCCGGGATGGTGAAAGAGTCCTTCTACCCGACATGGTTGGCAAATCCGGTACTGGTTAAGAAGCCTAACGGGAAGTGGAGAACATGCATCGACTTTACAGATCTCAATAAGGCGTGCCCTAAGGATAGCTTCCCATTACCGAGGATCGACAAGCTGGTCGACTCCACTGCTGGTCATGCCTTACTCAGCTTCATGGACGCCTATTCTGGGTACAATCAAATCCCGATGTATTAACCTGACCAGGAGCACACCTCATTCATTACTGATAGGGGGCTATATTGTTACATCGGAATGACTTTCGGGCAGATCAATGCAGGAGCCACCTATCAAAGGTTGGTCAACATGATGTTTAAAGATCAGATTGGCAAGACTATGGAAGTATACATCGATGACATGCTAGTAAAGTCCAAGAAAGCTGTCGATCACGTTAAACATCTAGGAGAGATGTTTGATATCTTGAGGCGCTATCGCATGAAGCTCAACCCGCAAAAGTGTGTCTTTGGGATTGAGTCAGGAAAATTTCTAGGCTTTATGGTGAACCATAAAGGGATTGAGGCCAACCCTGCAAAAATAAAAGCACTGCTGGATATGAAGTCGCCAACCACCGTGAAGCAGGTGCAAAGTCTCACTGGAAGGATAGCCGCTTTGAACAGATTCGTCTCTAAGTCATCTGTCAAGTGCAAGGAATTCTTTAAGGCGATCAAGGGCGCATCCAAGGATTTCATCTGGACTGAAGAATGTGAAGCGGCCTTTGTTAACATAAAGAAGCATCTTGGCGAACCACCTCTGCTGGCCAAGCCTCAGGATGGAGAAACTTTAATCTTGTACTTAGCAGTGTCGGTGTATTCGATCAGCGCGGTGCTCATAAAGGAAGACGATGATGGCCAGTTGCCCATCTACTATGTGAGTAAGAGGTTGCTCGATGCCGAGACCCGCTACACAAGCATGGAAAAGCTAGTCTATGCCTTGATCCATGCCTCAAGGAAGTTACGGCCATATTTTCAGGCTCACAAAGTAGAAGTAAGGACCGCATACCCCCTCAGACAAATTATGCACAAGCCGGAAGAGACTGGAAGGATGATGAAGTGGGCGATCGAGCTCGGGAAGTTTGACATAAACTATAAGCCAAGGACGGCCATCAAGGGTCAAGCCCTCGCGGATTTCATCTTGGAATTTCCTGAGGATGGCGATGGCTCAGGGGCGATGATCGTATATGACCCTAGTCTGCGAGAAAGTGTTTTATCGAAAGAAGAGGTCCTAGAGTTATGGTGGATGCTGCATGTCGATGGAGCAGTAAACAATGAAGGATCGGGAGCTGACATAGTCCTTGTCAGTCCTGAAGGACATCGTCTCCTGAGCGCAATTCACTTCACCTTTAAAATTTCAAACGACGATGCTGAATACGAGGCTTTGATTGGAGGACTTCGCCTCGCCATCGAAATGAAGGTGAAGAAGCTGATCGTCAAGAGTGATTCTATGCTGGTTATCGAACACGTTAAAGGCGGCTTCCAAACAAAGGGACCAAAGAAAGCATTATACTTGAAGTATGTGCAAAACTAGCTTTCAAAGCTTCAAGTGGTCTAGATGAATAGAGTACCCCGAGAGTCGAATGGAGATGCTGATGCTTTAGCTAAACTTGGGTCAAAAAGAGAAGCGACACTCCTAGGGGTGATCGCCCTCGAGATACAAGAAAGGCCAAGCATTCCCGAGCTTGAAGTTATGGAAGTTGTGGAGAATGCTAGGAAGGTCACTTGGATGACACCTATATGGCAGTACATCAAGGATGAGAAGTTGCCAGACGACAAAGCTGATGCTCGAAGGTTGAAGTATAAGGCAACCAGGTACGTGGACTATTAAGGAGTCTTATATAAGAGAGGCTTTAATCAGCCGCTGCTGAAGTGCATTGATGGCGACGAGTGCAACTATGTCCTTCGAGAAGTTGATGAAGGCATTTGTGGCAATCACTCGGGGGGTAATTCTCTTGCCATGAAAATCCTTAGACAAGGATACTACTGGCTGACTCTAAAGAGTGATGCCTATAACTTTGCGAGAGCATGTGATAAGTGTCAGAGGTATGCCAACTATACTAGTCATCCAGCCACATCGCTAACCTCAATGACTAGTCCGTGGCTGTTTGCCATGTGGGGGATTGATTTAATTGGAGAACTTCCCAAGGCAAAAGGTGGAGTAAAGTACGCGGTGGTCGCCATTCATTATTTCACTAAGTGGGCGGAGGCTGAGCCTTTGGCGACCATCATAGCCAAAAAGATTAAAGATTTTGTTTTTAACTCTATTGTTTGCAGGTTTGGCATTCCGTACAAGCTGGTCTCCGATAATGGAAAACAATTTGATAGCAAGGAGTTGAGAGGTTTATGCGATGATCTAGGAATCAAGAAGGACTTCGCTGCGGTTTACCATCCTCAAAGCAATGGACAAACGGAGGCGATCAACAAAATCATTAAGCATACCTTGAAGACCAAGTTGGAGGAAAGCAAAGCAAACTGGACAGAGGAACTTCCTATGGTGTTGTGGTCTTATAACACAACTCGAAGGACTACAACTGGGGAGTCGTCCTTCATGCGGGCATATGGTTGTGAAGCTATGGTTCCAATTGAAATCGGAGCTGGCTCGTTCAGGAGGGACAACTTTGAGAAGGTCGACAACAATGTGATTCAAAGGTTATACCTGGACTTAATTGAAGAAATCCGAGCAACCTCTCAACTAAGGTTGGCGGCTTACCAACAAAGGACATCCAAGTATTACAATGATAAGGTAAAGTCACATCCTTTTCAAGTTGGAGATCTGGTACTTAGGAAAGTGATGCTCAATATGAAAAGTCCAACTCATGGAGTTTTTGGCGCTAATTGGGAAGGGCCGTATCGGGTAAAAGTCATACTTTGGAAAGGCACTTACAGGTTGGAGGACTTAGACGGCAAGCCAGTCCCAAGGCCTTGGAATGCTGAACACTTAAAGAAGTACTATCAGTAGCCAATGGCTACATGGTCATATAGACCAGAGATGCAACCAATTGCATCCCTAGTCTAGGGGGGTACCACCTACCTAGGCTCAGATGATTTGTCTATGAGTTTTTCTTCCCCATGAGGTCGCGAGCCTTGTGGGACTAGTGCGGTTTCGCACCGGAGCGCTTTATTATTCAGTTATGCTTTATTATTGTTATGAACTTGTTATTATCATGAATAAAGGACTTTAAGTCCACATCTTTAGCCGTCATATTGGTTTACTTATGTTTTCCTGGCATACTTAATGTCTGACTGACATGATGGAGACCCTCTTCAGGGACATCACATTATTAACTCTCTTTAAAGTCGATATATTTCGAGACCCTCTTCAGGGATATCATATTATGAACTCTCTTTAGAGTCAATTTGTTTGGAGACCCTCTTCAGGGAAGATACATTCAAAGATACATTCAAAAAACCCTCTTTAGGGATGATAAGTATATGAATCCTCTTAAGAGCCAATAATTTTATGTTTACGAAAAACAATGACATGTGGAAAGGTGGTTGTCATGTCTAAGTCTTAAAAAGACTGTTTATATATAGTTATACTACTATGTTTTTACAAGGGATGATGATCAACATCGAGTTATTTACAATCTAAGTTAAATTGCTAGCAAGGGCGTGCCCTTCAAAGGTCAGTCAAGTATAAGAATATTTTCCCAGGCGCGCCTATGTTATAATAAGTCATGCTTCAGAGTATGAACTATCTGGCTGCATCCCTAGTATACAGGTGATAAGCATGTTGTTCAACCAAATGCCCAAGTATGGTAGGGGCGCGCCCTAAAGATGTCAACTCCTGTTTAGGACGACTCACAATTGTTTAAGTCAAGTGCACGTCCCTCTTTTACTTGGAATAATTTGTTAATTGTGTAAGTTAATTGGTCCTTTAGATCATGGCCAGGCATCGGCGCGCCACTCCCTGCCTTAGCGGAAATTTTTAAGAACAAGTTTATGAACACCTCTCCAAGAGTGCGCGTCATGAAGGTGATTAACAAATTCTTGGCATTATAGGATAGGCGCGCCCTGAAAGCTGATGCAGGAAAATATAAAAGAGAAAAATAAATCATGAATATGGCCATACATATGCGGGGACGCGCCCGCCATCCACTTTGCATAATTTCTTTAATGTAAAGTTCCTTATGGATGAATGGTCAATATTGACAAGCATGAACGAGCTAAATTTGAAGAATGCACTAAAGGAAACAAATTACTTGCAAACGAAAAGGAAATCATCGATAATTCGCTAAGTACACAAGTGGCGCGCCACTTGATTAAAATAATTTTATGTACAAATTGCAGGGATTAAAGAGGGCCTGCAACTCAAAATCCTCAAAGCAGAAAGGTAAATTACAGAAGCTAATCAAGGATGATCCACCGTGGACGCGTCCTTGGTGGCCCGGTTTTCAGCAGCTTCGGCTTGAAGGCGCGCCTCTTCTTCGGCCTCCCTGGCAAGCTGTTGCTGCAGTTCCTCCTTCTTGGATGCCACCAGCTCGACATTCTTCGCAGGGAAAGAGGCCATGAATTCAGCAATTTCCTTCCCAAACTTGGGAACCCAGTTGTATTCAGGTTCCCAAGCCAGGAAGGTGGCCACATAGCTGCAAACACCTTTAGTGAACCCGGCCTCGTTGGCCACTTGCCTGTCAGCCTCTGCATTCTCCCTAAGGAGAGTGTTTTCGGCATCCAGGGAGATGTTTTTCTTTTTTAACTCTTCCAGCTCCTTGGCCAGGTCAAGACGCGCCTTCCTCTCTTCAGCCAAGGTTTTGCTGGACGCGTCCTCCACTTTCTTAGCCTTTTTCAGTTGTGTTTTGAGATCTTCATTTTCCTTGGCCAGCCTCTTATTCGTGGCATCGATGTCATGAAACTGACATCGCTCTAGAGCGGCAACTTCTTCCCTGTCATTGGCGTGAAGAAGTATTTGGGCAGCCGCCTTGGTGATGAACGCGTCCTTCTCATCCAAGGACTTGGCGCGCCATCGAGCAAGCTCTTCCTCAGTCACAAGGGATTCCGCCAAGTCCCCGAATACTTTGTTGACGGAGATGGAGGATGAAGGCTGATTGTTCCTCTTTGGCTTCTTGGGCTTCTCCTTGTCAGAAGGATTGATAACCCCACTCATCCTCTTCGAGCCAACCTGTGAAGAGTCTGTTTGTAGGGGAGTGGGGTTGGAGCTGTCCCGAGGCGCGTCCTTGGAGGACTGGCCGCCTTTTGAGGATTGGCCGCCCTTTGTGACGCCCTTCATGGTGGACGCGCCCTTGCGGCTGAAGAGAGTTGGAACCTTGGGAGGCATATATCCAAAAGTGCAATGAAGCAATTATAAGTTATTAGTTTATAAGCAAGTATGACATAAACATCATAAGTGTATGAGTGACGCGCCAAGAGAAATTCATGCATGATAAATATAATCTGTCAATTAGCTGTGCAATATGAGGCCTAGTGATAAAGGGCAGACGCATCCTAAATACATATTTTTGCTGAAGGGAGATCATTAGTTAAGATGTATCTAACAGGTAAGCATGTGGCACAAGTAAAAATAAATTAAGTAAAGTAAGGACGCGTCCTTACTGTCATGATCATCTTTGTCCTCATCTTGAGGTTCAACCTTTTCCTTGGGTTGGCCTTTTCGTTTCTTAATGGCGCGCCCATTAATGAAATTTTTAAACTCAACTTTGCTTCCCACATTTTCCGAGAGGAGGCCAACTCGAATTAGATTCTCTAGGGAAGCCAATTGGTTCATGTTCTTCCTCTCGTGGGGGAGTTCAAGGATTTGGCGCGCCCTTTCGAATTCATTGTCATCAAGATCTGTGATGGGATGTTCAATTAGATCTTTGTTCAATTGGATTCTCACTCTCTTGGTGTTATAAACATAAAAGAAGGGCTCTTTCCACTTCTTGACGTGAGAGACGCGCCCTTCAGAGAAGCCCCTATTGTTGTGTTCATGGCGAACCACAAGGAAGTGGTAGCCTAGGGCGCTCCTTGAGATTCTGAAATAATAACTAATCTCCCTCTTCGTGGGCTCTTCAAACCCAAGATCTTTGTGAAAGATATATAGGCCGGCTGCCAGCTTGTATGAGTTTGGAGATAATTGGATGGGCGCGAAATCGAACCACTTGCATATTTTTTCAAAATAATCATGAAATGGCGCGCCCACCCCATGGCTGACATGTCTTGGGGTCAATACGGTCCTTGGGATCCTGTGATTCCCAATGTCAAAACGGTGAGGGCGCTTCCCTGGCAATGGGACCACGGCCTTGCCCTCTTGCTCATAAAATTGCATAACCCATTCTAGTTCCTCCCATCCAATTTTTGTGTCTTGGTCAACACATGCCAACTTCTCCTCCCTCTTTTTGATTTCTTCTATGATTTTTGTGGAGAGGGGACCAAACTCTTCATAGTTTGTCCATTCCACGTCCTTCTCCCATTCTTCGGTGGGAGATGGTCATAGGGTTCAGGAGAGGTTTCTGGAGAAGACCAGGCTATATATGATTCGTCGGACGCGTCCTCGTCATCATTATGAGGATAACTGGCATCCTCCGGCGCGTTCTCCTCAGTATGATGCAATCTTAAAGGCACATCCTCTGTTAATATTTCTTTGCCCTTCCTAGAGGTGGAAGGAGCGCCTTCAGATGCCTTAGAAGAATGGGGGTGATGTGAGTGTTGGGTACTGGTAACTTCGTGAGTTGGAGAAGGAGAATTGCCTGAATTGGCAGTCTCGAATGAAGGTGAAGAAGACATGTCAAAAAGGTTGGAGGCGCGTCCTTCTTTTAGAGCGGTTTGAATTTGCACCCTGAGATCCTCAGGTAATACTTGGGGTTGCCTGAGTGGTGAAGGAGGAAAATAACTTGGGGGCGTTGTTGAGATGCCGTATCGCCCTAGCAAATCTTTGAAGGGATTTTGTGCAGGGGACGCGTCCTCGTTAGCCAGCTGCAATATGTAATAAGGTGAGTGAGGACGCATCCCACGAATTGAAGAACTTAAATGTTTTAAAGAGAAACTTGTCCTGTTCCAGAATAAGCTGTGAATATTAATGAATGGCCATAAGGCGTGCCCTAAGAGGTGAGGTATGGCATGGTTACGTGTCCTATAATTATAAGTGTCCTATAGGATGGGGTGTCGCGCCTGTGTCTATACGGCGCGCCCTCTATTTATGAGTCTAAGATTCACAAACAAAATTTAAGTACAATGTTGCGCGTGTTTAAGATCAAAATGGGTTATATAGCAGCACGAATATATATATATATATACATGAACAAATGAAGAAAATGAAGAACACTCAAGAAAATAAGGAGACACATGTTTATATTGGACGAATCAGCCAGCGAAATTTTCCGAAAATGCCATGAAAACTTACCTTGAGTGAGGGCGATTGTTGATATGTGAATGGATGTGCGAAAAGCTGCCGGGAAATGGCTGTTGTGGCTGCGAAAGCTTTGTCGACGGCGAGAGGTGAGAGAATGTGTGGCTGCAAGTGAAGTGTGAGTGGAGATGAAGGGGGTGGAGAGTTTATATAGTGGGGAGTTAGTGGGTGACGTGGCCACGTCTCAGCCCCACGATTCCACCACTCTTCATTGTCTTTTTAATCATTTAAATGATTAATTATGTCTGAAAACTCAACCGTTGTTGAGCAATTTAAAATTTGAAAACGTGAAGAAATAAGCCTTTCAAATATGAAGACGCGCCTTTGACGAAAAGGCGCGCCCCTGTTTGTACACCATAGGGAAATGATTCCTATTATAATGTGTTTAAATGTGAATAGAACGGGTTATAGTTCCCCGGTGCGTCCTGAAGTGAGAGGAAGACGTTTGATTCTGAAGATTCCTCTACCATTTTCAATGATAGAAAAATCTGGGGAGTACTTGTTATGCCCAAATTTCTACTTATGGATTTGGGTCGGGTTATCATTACATGGGCTGGCCAGCTGTCTTCATAGGACGCGCCTTGACCACTCTCAAGGGTGGTCCTGACCTTAGTGGTTATATGGATGGGAGATGGCTACAAGAGGAAACACCCTTCCCTCATTAAGGGAAGGGCGCGCCCTTGATTGATGAGGTACGAGTTGATCAGCCTCAATGGTAGCAGCCAGGCATAGGTGGCTGGCCAGGTCCCTGGACCATGTAATAGGAAGGGCACGCCATGCACTAGAGTAGCTCGATGATGATCATTTAGTTAAGCTGTGCTGATCAACAATGACATTGAAGGCTCCTTTCACCAAAGGAGTACATGTGACGATCACCAATGAAGACTTATCCATCTAGGGAACTTGCAGGTCCGCTCCTCCAGGAGTACGGCTAACCGGGGCCCATCCGGCGTGATCTACAACCCTCAATCCTGTATTCTGCCGGGTTATCCTCGTGCGGGGGCTTGAGTTGATCACTCAAATTTATAAGACCCTCACAGGGCATTTCAAGGATGATCGCATGTCCGGATCCTGTATTCTGGTGGGTTATCCTCACCGGGGGGTAAGGAAGTTGCTGTGCACAATTGTTGTGGATGAGAAATCAATTACTTGATTATGGCTTAAAGCTATCTAAAATCCCAATATTTTGTGACAATACCAGTGCTATTGCCATAATTGAGAATCCTGTGCAGCATTCAAGAACAAAGCATATTGACATCAAATATCATTTCATAAGGGAATATGTGATGAATGGTACAGTTGAAATGCATTTTGTTCCAAGTGGAGAGCAGATTGCAGATATATTCACCAAGCCACTTGATGAATCGACATTCATAAGGTTGGTAAGTAAATTAGGTATGTTAAATTTCTCCTAAACTTTGGTGAATTTTTGTATGTATGTTTGCAGCCAGATTTGTAATTCACTAGGTGGATTAAAATTCTGGAATTAGTATTAGATATTTCAACTGATAAGCCCTAAACATTATTTCGATGGATATATCTGTGAAGCAGCCATTGAAGCTATCTTTAGTTTAGTTTCGATGGATATGTCTGTGAAGCATCCGTTGAAGCTGTCTTTAGTCTAGTTTTGATGGATATGTCTAAGAAACATCCATTGATGCCTTCTTGGTTTAGTTTCGATGGATAATTCTATGAAACATCTATAGACGCTTTTCTGAGATTGTATCGATGGATAATTCAAAAAGGCATCCATTGAAAATGTTTCAACGGATGATGCATGCAGAACCATCCGTTGAACAAGATTCTAAAAGGGTTTGTCTTATCCGTTGTCATATCAGTGTAATCGCAATCGTTGAAATTACTTTTCTCTCACCCATTACTTTATATATACAGTCGTGTGTGTAATTTTTGAGAGCACGTTAAGAAAATTTATTTTTAACGGATACTTTTAAACCAATCACAGTAATTTCCTGAGTTGGTATTTAAGTGTTTTAATTTATTATTTCAATTTCTATCTCACACTTTCATCTTCTCAAGTTCTCTCTCTCAAAACTCACTTTAAGCAAAACCTGCAAGTTCAAGCTTACTACAATGGCACCAACAAAGAAATACTCCTCTCTCACCGGTTTCACATATGAGAAGAACAACTTCGCATCTTTTGTAAATACTGGAGTTGTGGGAGGGGACTACCACAAGATCATGAACTTCATCAAGAACAGCCGTCTAGCCCATGCTATGTTGTCCACTCCCATCATCTATGAAGAGATAGTGGAGCAAATGTGGTCGTCTGCAAAATTTAATAGTGAGGATGAAACTATCTCTTCTCTATTAAAGATAAATCTTATACTGTGAATTCTGATTTAGTTGGCTCATGTTTTACAATTCTTGAAAATTCTGTCTCCTCTTTGCCTAGTGATGCACAAATTGTTGCTATGCTAAATGACATGAATCATGCCATGCCTACTACTCATCTAAGTAAAATTGTTAGAAGAGGGCTTAGAAAAGAGTGGAGTTATTTATGTGATGCTTTTATTAAAGCCTTTTCTGGTAAGATTAGTAATTTTGATGCAATCACTTCTAAAATCTTGCAAATGCTCTATATGTATCTTACTAATGAATACTACAACTTTGCTAGCTTAATGATTCTTGAGATAGCAGAGAAGCTAGGTGACAAAGCTACCAGACTTAAGAATGTTTACTATGTTAGATTCTTAATGATGTTAGCTAATCATCTATTTTTTTTTTTTTTTTTTTTTTTTTTTTTAGGTGAAAAATGAAATTGCATTAAAAAAGAAAATTAAAGATTACAAGACAGAGGGGCATACCCCTGAGAAATCCTACCGGACAAGAAAATGAAACTACAGTTAAGAAACTAATAGTAATCTAAAACCACAACAGACCACCAACGACCAAGGTTATGCTACGAGCAGCGCCAGAAGAGGATTTTTCTGTAATTGATTTCGGAACCAAGCATTAGAGAATAACTTATCCTTGACAATTCTTCTAACAATTTGGGTTAAGGCAAAGCTTTGCTTTGGTTGGTGATTTGCATCATGAACACGGTGCAGGATTAAAAGAGATGAACTTGTTATTGCTAAGCCCTCTGCTAAGCTTGAAAGTTGGGTGCAGGACAAGAGAGTCTTTAGTGACTTAACTAGGATGAATTTATATTCATCTGTAGAGCTCAAGTACTTGCCAATAATGGAGGATGGCAATGCAGGTAAAATTCTTGGTTACCCCTCTACTCCATCTTCCTAACCTCAAATCTCTTTTAATTCTGCTACACTGGCTGTTGGTACTGACCCACAACAGCCTGCCCAGGTAGCAAAACCCTCAAAAATCAAATCCAAACAACCTACATCAAGTGTCTCTCAAAAGACACTTGTTGTAAAATCACAGAAAAAGAAACAAGAGGGGAGTGTGGCTGGAGAAAGTGAGGGTGGGGGAAGGGGTGAACATCAAGAAAACCCCAAGGATAAGGAAGGTGAGATTCTAGAGAACCAGCCAAGCCATTCTGCAGTCTCCCAAAAGACTGTAGAAATTAATAAGGAATTAAGCTCATCTCTGGTGACATCCTCCCAAAAGGATGCCACTATTAAAAATAGTCCCCAGCCAGGGACACAGGAAAAGAGGGGGAGGGACACTAATTCACCAGTTAAGGCCTTTGAAAGGAAGAAGAAAAAGGTGAAGGTTACAAAGAGTACATCTGCACACACATCACAGTCCAAAATTACAGATTTTGTGGCTGGGACATCTCAAACTCAGTTTGATGTGGCTCCAATAAATGTGGAGTCACAGCCCCCTTCCAGTTGCACCAAAACCTCCACTATTTTTGATCTTACAATTTACCACACACAATCCCCAACCTCTTCGGTAGATGTGGAGTTAATTCACACTACTCAAACTGATTCTTCATCTCTTACAATCATGGAGGAGCCCTATTCTGAGCCTGATCATCACCTTGGTGATTTGTTGGATCAGGTTCCTTCTTTTGTTACCCTGGAAATGAATTCTGTGGCTTCTAATTTAAAATCAATCTCCACAGATTCATTCATCCTGGCTTCAACAATCTTCAATGGATATAATTCATCCGTTGACAAGTGCCTCTCTTTCGATGTATGTGCCTCACAGCAGTCATCCATTGAATCTAGTAATCGTCCCTTCAACGGATGCATCTTCAATGGATATCTCTCATCCATTGATAGATTTCACAAATCCTATATTCATTTCTACATCTGAGAAGGACATTGCGGAGACACTTTTAGGCATGAGAGGTGAGGTGAGTTGTGAGGAGAGGCAGCCTTGGGAGCTGGCAAAAGGAGAGGAAGTGGAGGGTCTGGCTATTTCTTCTAGCCAGGAAAAAAGAGAGGCATTGAGTGGCCCTTTAGAAAGGGTAAGTGAAGGAGAGGTTAGGGTCTGTGTGAGCCAAGGGGAGCCCTTGATGCAAGAATAGAGAGAAAATGAGAGAAATGCAGGTGTCAATGATGGGGCAAGTGAGATGGAATTCCAAAAAGAATATCAATCTGTCATTGACAATATCTCACTTGACCCTGAGACTTTTACACATGGGTTCTCTGCCTACCAGACTCTTGCCAGGCAAGACAATCAAGCTGTAGAAAGAGTTCTTAACTTGGTTCACACAAGTGAATCCTTGTTAAGAGCTAAGGATGCTATTGCTGCTACCCCCTCCAATGCTGGGGATGATTTCCAATATGTAGACTCTTCTGATGCATCAGATGAAGAATTCAATGAGGCCATGGATGTCTCCATTAATGAAGCTGCTACTACTGCAACCACATCTCTTCCAATTTGGCTCAACATTCAAGCTGCTAATGCTGTTGCAGTCAGCACTGAAATTGCAAGGCAGGCTTCTTCAATTCTATCAACCTCTACCATCTCTACATATCTTGCCAGCCAGGCCCTGGACAAGCTCAAGCTTCACAAATATCAATCCTTGTTCTTTGCAAAATATATTGAAGGTATAAAGTCCACATTGGTTGCTGCCCAGAAAGAGGTGAATGCTAAATTTAATGAAAAGCTGCCTAGCAAAGTTGTCAATGCTCTTACTGATTCAGACAAGAAATATGAAAAGTTATCACAAAGGCTTGAAAAGATGGATACCAGGATGAATACACTGGATGCTAGGATGCATGAGGTGCTGTAGCACCAAAGAATTCAAACAGATCTTCTACAGCACCTTCTTCTTCAATCTAGTGTCCAAGTACCTAGGTCCCCACAACTTGATGCTAACAAAAAGGGGGATAAATACGCAGCTCTACCTTCCCCTGCAGAGTTGTGGCAAGGATCCCTCCTCCATACTATACTCTAGCTGAGCAAAAAGTCAAAAAGGAGAGGGATTCCATAAGGGCTAGGCTTGATGAATTGACAAACAAGAAACAAGGGTCTTCCCCCTCTACAACTACAACATCAACAATTTCTGCAACCATTCCAACCTCAACCACAATTATGACAGTTTTCACACCTGAGGTGATGGTTTCTTCAATCAAGGAAAGAGGATAGACTTCTTGGAAAGGGGAACTGGAATACAACTCACTTGTTCTTCAGCCAACAAAATCGGACTACACAAAGGAAGGGAAGGACAACACAGGGGTCTACTATCCCCCTGGAAAGATTGATGAACACAAGCTTCTAAGCCATCAAATCATTTCTCTGAAGAAATCAATTAATGAGCATTCTAGGTCACATTTTGCTGTGATCTTTAGAGAAGGGCAAAGACTTGTTATCAGTGCTAGTCATTCTAACTTTGTTGCTGCTAAAGCTGAGGAAGAAGCTAGAGAAAAGGAGAAGAATACAAGTGAGATTGATCCAGATATCTTAGAAAAAGAAAAGGAGGAGAGGCTAGCAATTGAACTTATGCAGGAATTGGAAATGGAAATGGGAACAGATGAAACACTACAAGAACCTACACTTAAAAAGACAAGGCTCAAGTCTAAAGCTAAAATGCCAATGTCTGCTAAAAGGAAGGATGAGGAGCAAATTCAAGTCTCCAAATCTCAGTCTCCTATCAAAGTCACCAACATTGTGCATCCTGATGTTACCTTTCATGAAGAGCCAATCATCCTGCCTTTCTCATTAATGAAAAGCCTAAGAAGAAAGTGAAGCAAATGGCAAGAAGAGCTTCTAAGCTTCCAAAGCCTGCAAAGGAACCTGAAAGCAAGGATGATTATCTATACACTGCCAGCATTGAAGAATTCTCAGAGCTGGATTTGTAACTTGAAGATATTCATGAAGTCAAGGGGATTGATCGAACTTCAAGATTGCCTGAAAGACTAGTGTTTGTCTACAAGGATAGGGGAGATGTCATTTGGCCTCTTCACAGAGTGCTCAAAACTGAAGGCTATAGTTCACTCACCAAGATTTTTGCTGCAATGAAGAGAACTGGTGGTTTCACCCCTCCAAATGATAAGAATTGGAGGGGACGACGGAGGTATATATTTCAACTACAAAATAAAATATTGTTTATAACAATTATTAAATATGAAAATCTAATAATAAATTAAAGATTTCTTTAAATATAATATTCAAAAGATAGGTTTCTCGGCATGGCCTACGGCCATCCCTTGCTTTTAAATTATTAAATCATAAATATTATTAAAATTACCGTAATTATTCCTCAATTTGTAAGTATATATAAATTATGTAATTGTTTGTAAGTTAAATGAAGCAAAATCTAATACTAAAAAGATAGGTTGCTCGGCATAGCCTATGGCCATACCTCGCTTTTAAATTATTTTTTAAAAAAACATTACATTTATAAAATTATTAAATCAAAAATATTATAAAAAGTATCGTTATTATTCCATAATTATAAATGTTTTGATAATTTAATTGTTTATTAGTTTTAAAAAATAGAGTGTTATTACAAAAGAAAATGAACAAAGGTAGGCTAATTTTTTCAACTTTCTATTTCAAGAAAAGTTGATGTAGATATTTTCTCAGAAAGAGCCGCACCGCGGAGTAACTAATAAAATAACATATATTAATTTGATTATTAATTTATGACAAAGTCTGATTGTTTATGATAAAGAATTAATTGCTTAAACCTTTATTCATAAAAAGATTTATTTTATTTATCGTAGGGAACCCGCAACCACGTAATCCAAGATAAACTCAACGGACTCACGCAATAGTCTGCAAACCACGTGATCCAAAGTAAACCGCACTTAAGCAACATGTTCTGACTCAGAGCATGGGATTTGAAGCTGTTACCAAGATGATATTTTATTTCCTCCTTAACCAACTGAGCAAACCCTTGCGGGTAGAAAAAAGAAAATTTTAAAAAAAAGTTATGGAGCTATAATTTTTATGATCCCTAAAATGCTTGCCGAACACTCCCTTCAAATGATAAGAATTGAAGTAGACAGTGGCAGTACTATATTTCAACTATAAAATAAAAGATAATTTCTAAGAATTATTAAGTACGCCAATCTATTAATGAATTAAAAATAACTCGGCAATACCAAAATCTAATATTCAGAAAATAGGTTTCTCGGCATGGACTACGGCCAACCTCACTTTTAAATTATTAAATCAAAAATATTATTAAAATTATTGTTATTATTCCTTACTTTGTAAGTGTTAAATTATTTAATTGATTGTTACTTTAAGGAAACAAAATCTAATAATCAAAAGATAATATTTTTTTTACTTCAGTTGTAAGCATTAAATTGCCTGTGCATGTTATGTATGATTCGTATTATATATTAGAATCAAATTTTATACATAAGCATGAGTGGTTTTTAAATTATTTATGAAATTCTAAAGAAAGGTCATGTTTTTATCATCTTTAAAATGCATGTCTGTTAGGAATCAATAAGTTGATGATAACATAAAACCTGTAGCTTATCTGAATTAGAGTCTTTATCTTTTTAATCTATTGAAGATAATGTGTTTGAGTCCAATGATATGTCCAAAGATAGATATAATAAAATGGCCAATTGTAAATATTCTATGCCATGTAATTTTATCTAAGTGAAGGACAATCAACGGATGGATCTACAACAACTTCGATGGATGAAGTCTTCTCAACGGATGAAGTCTGTAAAGTCTCAACGGATGAAGTCTGTAAAAGTATCAACGGATGAATCATGAGTAACTTCAATGGATGAGACATAAGGGATTTCAACGGATGATTCACTCAATCCTTCAACGGATGGATCATGAGAAGTTTCAACGGATGGTTCACAAGACCTTCAATGGATGAAGCATGAAATCAATCAATGGATGACAAGCACAAGAAAAGATTTCACTAATTCTGGTAAGGAAGCCTATTTAGGAAAATAAAGAAGAACAAGAAACATATCATTTCTGTGCAATGCAACTTGGAGGAAGATCAAGTCAAAGATCATACAATCCAGATGACAAGCACAAGAAAAGATTTGAAGGAGCAAAATTTAGATTAGAGTGCAATTTTGTATTCTACTAAAATTTTATAAACTTGGAATATATAATCAAGTTAGTAGCCAGTACTTATAATAGTTGTTCAAACATCTTCATATCTTCATATTCTCTGTATTGGACCTGCAACTGTGAGATTTGCATTTGTAAACCACAGATTTCTTCTAGTAAATTTTCACGGGTGGATCAAACAATCCACCCGTATTTTTAAATATTTGGTGTTTTATTATTACTCGTGAAGTTCAGTTTTCGATTTGTGATCTTAAAATTTTTAAGATTGTATTCAACCCTCCCTTCTACAATCTTACTTAGCTTGTTATAAAATAACAGTGTCGAACACTCCCCTCCAAATGATAAAAATTAGAGGGGATGGAGGGATTATATATTTCAATTACAATATAAAATATAGTTTATAAGAATTATTAAATATAAAAATCTAATAATATATTAAAGATTTCTCGACAATATCAAAATATGACATTTAAAAGATAGGTTTCGCGGCATGGCCAACGACCATACCTCACTTTTATATTATTAAATCAAAAACATTATTAAAATTACCATACTTATTCCTAAATTTATAAGTGTTTAAATAATTTAATTGCTTGTTAGTTTAAGAAAGCAAAATCTAATACTCAAAAGATAGGTTGCTCGGCATGGCCTACGGCCATACCTCGCTTTTCAATTATTAAAGCAAATATATTATTAAAATTATCGTTATTATTCCTCACTTTGTAAGTGTTAAATAGTTTAATTGTTTGTTATTTAAGGAAGCAAAATCTAATACTCAAAAGATACATTTATTTTTATTTCAATTGTAAGCGTTAAATTATTTGTGCATGTTATGTATGATTCGTATTACATATTAAAATCAAATTTTATGCATAAGCATGAGTGATTCTCAAGTTATTTATGAAATTCTAAAGAAAATGAAAAGTCTAAAAAAAGCCATGTTTTTATGATCCTTAAAATACGTGTCGAACACTCCCCTCCAAATAATAAGAATTGGAGGGGACGGAGGGAGTATATATTTCAACTATAAAATAAAATATTATTTATAACAATTATTAAATATGAAAATCTAATACTAAATTAAAGATTTCTCAGCAATACATAAATATAATATTCAAAATATAGGTTTCTCAGCACGGCCTACAGCCATACCTCGCTTTTAATTTATTAAATCAACAATATTATTAAAATTATCGTAATTATTCCTTAATTTATAAGTATTTAAATAATTTAATTGTTTGTTAGTTAAATGAAGCAAAATCTAATACTCAGATAGGTGGCTCGGCATGGCCTATGGCCATACCTCGCTTTTAAATTATTTTTATTTTAAAATATTAAATTTTTAAAATTACTAAATCAAAAATATTATTAAAAGTATCGTTATTATTCCGTAATTATAATTTTTTTAAATAATTTAATTATTTGTTAGTTTAAAGAAGTAGAGTGTTATAGAAAAGATAATGAACAAAGGTAGGCTATTTTATTCAACTTTCTATTTCAAGAAAAGTAGATGTCGATTTTTTTCTTAGAAAGAGCCACGTCACGGAGTAATTAATAAAATAACATAAATTAATTTGATTATTAATTTATAACAAAGTCTGATTGTTTATGATAAAGAATTAATTGCTTAAATCTTTATTCATTAAAAGATTTTTTTATTTATCGTGGGGAACCCGCGACCACGTGATTCAAAGTAAATCGCACTTAAGCGACATGTTCACTCAGAGCATGGGATTTGAAGTTGTGACCAAGATGATATTTTATCCTCCCTTTAACCAACTGAGCAAACCCTTGCGGGTAGAAAAAGAAAATTTTAAAAATAAATTATGGAACTATAATTTTTATGATCCTTAAAATGCTTGCCGAATAATCCCTCCAAATGATAAGAATTGAAGTAGATGGATGGAGTACTATATTTCAACTACAAAATAAAATATAGCTTCTAAGAATTATTAAGTACGACAATCTATTAATGAATTAAAAATCACTCGGCAATAACAAAATCTAATACTCGAAAGATTGGTTTCTCGGCATGGCCTACGGCCATACCTCGCTTTTAAATTATTAAATCAGATATATTATTAATTATGGTTATTATTCCTCACTTTGTAAGTGTTAAATAGTTTAATTGTTTGTTATTTAAGGAAGCAAAATCTAATACTCAAAAGATATATTTATTTTTATTTCAATTGTAAGCGTTAAATTATTTGTGCATGTTATGTATGATTCGTATTACATATTAAAATCAAATTTTATGCATAAGCATGAGTGATTCTCAAGTTATTTATGAAATTCTAAAGAAAATGAAAAGTCTAAAAAAAGCCATGTTTATATGATCCTTAAAATACGTGTCGAACACTCCCCTCCAAATAATAAGAATTGGAGGGGACGGAGGGAGTATATATTTCAACTATAAAATAAAATATTATTTATAACAATTATTAAATATGAAAATCTAATACTAAATTAAAGATTTCTCAGCAATACATAAATATAATATTCAAAATATAGGTTTCTCAGCACGGCCTACAGCCATACCTCGCTTTTAATTTATTAAATCAACAATATTATTAAAATTATCGTAATTATTCCTTAATTTATAAGTATTTAAATAATTTAATTGTTTGTTAGTTAAATGAAGCAAAATCTAATACTCAGATAGGTGGCTCGGCATGGCCTATGGCCATACCTCGCTTTTAAATTATTTTTATTTTAAAATATTAAAATTTTAAAATTATTAAATCAAAAATATTATTAAAAGTATCGTTATTATTCCGTAATTATAATTTTTTTAAATAATTTAATTGTTTGTTAGTTTAAAGAAGTAGAGTGTTATAGAAAAGATAATGAACAAAGGTAGGCTATTTTATTCAACTTTCTATTTCAAGAAAAGTAGATGTCGATTTTTTTCTTAGAAAGAGCCACGTCACGGAGTAATTAATAAAATAACATAAATTAATTTGATTATTAATTTATAACAAAGTCTGATTGTTTATGATAAAGAATTAATTGCTTAAATCTTTATTCATTAAAAGATTTTTTTATTTGTCGTGGGGAACCCGCGACCACGTGATTCAAAGTAAATCGCACTTAAGCGACATGTTCACTGAGAGCATGGGATTTGAAGTTGTGACCAAGATGATATTTTATCCTCCCTTTAACCAACTGAGCAAACCCTTGCGAGTAGAAAAAGAAAATTTTAAAAATAAATTATGGAACTATAATTTTTATGATCCTTAAAATGCTTGCCGAATAATCCCTCCAAATGATAAGAATTGAAGTAGATGGATGGAGTACTATATTTCAACTACAAAATAAAATATAGCTTCTAAGAATTATTAAGTACGACAATCTATTAATGAATTAAAAATCACTCGGCAATAACAAAATCTAATACTCGAAAGATTGGTTTCTCGGCATGGCCTACGGCCATACCTCGCTTTTAAATTATTAAATCAGATATATTATTAATTATGGTTATTATTCCTCACTTTGTAAGTGTTAAGTAGTTTAATTGTTTGTTATTTAAGGAAGCAAAATCTAATACTCAAACGATAATTTTATTTTTACTTCAATTGTTAGTGTTAAATTGCTTGTGCATGTTATGTAGATTCGTATTATATATTAGAATCAAATTTTATGCATAAGCATGAGTGATTTTGAAATTACATGTGAAATTCTAAAGAAAATGAAAATTCTAAAAAAAAGTCATGTTTTTATAATACTTAAAATGTGTGTCGAACACTCCTCTTCACATGATAAGAATTGGAGGGGACGGAGGGAGTATATATTTAAACTACAAAATAAAATATTTTTTATAACAATTATTAAATATGAAAATCTATTATTAAATTAAAGATTTCTCCGCAATACCTAAATATAATATTCAAAAGATAGGTTTCTCAGCATGGCCTACGGCCGTACCTCGCTTTTAAATTATTAAATTCAAAATATTATTAAAATTACCGTAATTATTCCTAATTTTAAAAGTGTTTAAATAATTTAATTGTTTTATAGGTTAAGGAAGCAAAATCAAATACTCAAAAGATAGGTTGCTCGGTATGGCCTAGGGCCAAACATCGCTTTTAAATTGTTAATTTAAAAATATTAAATTTGTAAAATTATTAAATCAAAATATTATTAAAAGTACTGTGATTATTCCTTAATTATAAGTGTTTAGGTAATTTAATTGTTTGTTAGTTTAAAAAAGTAGAGTGTTATTAGAAAATAAAATGAACAATGGTACGCTATTTTTTTCCAACTTTCTATTTCAAGAAAATTAATAGTCGACTTTTTCTCAGAAAGAGCCACATCACAGAGTAATTAATAAAATAACATAAATTAATTTGGTTATTAATTTATAAAAAAGTCTGATTGTTTATGATAAAAAAGTAATTCTTTAAATATTTATTCTAGAAAAAGAATTTTTTTTATTTATCATAGGAAACACGTAGCCACGTGATCCAAGTATGAGATTTGCTATTTTGCATTTCAGATTATTTGTGTCTGCCGTTTGTGCTTCTCGGTAGGAGGATGCACATAGAGGACTCGTTTGGGTAAACATAAAAAAAGTGCTTCTTTACTTTAAGTAAAGAAGTGGATTAAAAGCGAGAAATAAATAGGTTAATAAAGTGTTTGGAAAAAAAGCAGAAGCTGTGAGAGAGAAGCTATCAATCTCACTTCTTAAAAGCGCTTCTGCTTATTTACACAAACGGGTCTAGAAGCAGAAGCCCCCTGCTTCTGCTTCTCAAACAGCCAAAGAGATAGTATAGAAAATATCTCTGAAACAATAGTCCCATCTCCTCCCCCACTGACAATTTTTGTAGCAGGAAGAGAGCTAGATAGACCACAAAGAATGCTTGAAACAGAGCTACTATGTATTTAGCACCTCAAGATAAGCTGAAACAGGAAACACTTGTATTTATTTTTCCTTAAACAAAAGCTGAAATACTTAATGGCTATTGATTTAAAGGATATAATGTATAGCTAAAGTAGTGTACTACATAAAAAAAATCTGGTACACAGGAAAATATAGACAAACTCTTACACATGTCAACATCTTCCTTTGTTCATGCAAATCTTAGCACATTTAACTTTACATGACCAAAAATAGATAAGAACTCATAAACACTTCATGGGAAAATCTTAGCACTTTCGAATTAACCTAAACATCTTCCTTTTCTTTATGCAAATCAGAAGAAAAAGAAGCATATTCTACAAAACTCAATTTTCCTATGTGCCAGGAACAGGAATGAAGCGCCTACTCATTGCTGGACAGTTAGGGAGGTAGCCATCATATGGATATTGTCCAAAGTTTACTGCTGCATGAAGAGCAGAAGCCAGCCAAATTATGGTAGTACATGACTCTATTAGCTCATTTCGAGTCTGCATTTTAGGCCACCAAGGTTCATCTTTCTTGTCACCATGACCCTTTTCACGCACTTCAGTCCACCCTTTTTGCGCACTTCATCTGTGATAAACTTAATCAAAAAAACACATGTTTCTAATAAAGGAAAGTTAGATCTTCTTATAATACCTTTAATCACTTGTGGCATAGGGATTTGAAACACTGGCTCACCATCACTTCAAAGTAGTTTTCTGAGAATTTGTGATGATATACGATCTCGAACACTTGACAATACAGGGCCATCATATAGTTTGATCTCCCCTTCATATAGTTTTACTATTTCTTCAATTTTTTCTTGTAAAATGTGGCAAGCAAATAAAATGAACACGATTGTGGCCAGGAACATCTTCAAGAGTAAGGGTCTTAAGGTAGAATTCATGATGATGATTATTCTTAATGATAAATGCCCTTGGAACTCCATCGTTCTCCTTGTCACAATCAAAACTAACGTCGAACATTGGATCACTCACTGTTTTAGGAGTTTGCGAGTTCCAAGTTCCAGTTCTCCAGAATGGCCAGTTTGCCCATGTTTCCCATGCACCTTATTGTCTGTAAAAACCAGCAGTAGCATTAATTTGCTCCAAATACAAAAGAAGTGTCATCTTATCAAAGGTCTGCAGATTTCCAGTAAAAACAAACTTAAAAAATGAACATGCACCATTTGACTTTGTCTCTGTTACATATTTTTATCTGGTTGACTCAGATTGTATCAACCATTCCATCAATTGTATCCGCGTCTATAAAAGATTCACCGTTGAGAAGTCAAAATCACATATTTACAATCTTCTTGCAGGGCTTCCATCTAGCATAATGTTGGCCAGATTCAAGTCCCCATGAGATACTTGCTGCAAAATAGAACAAGTAACTAAAATGATCTATATTACATATAGAAAACACTTCCTCTACAAATAAGTCTTGCAAACTAATAATATATCAGTTTGCCCCCTGGCCAATAGGTGGACTAAATGGCACAATCTTTGTAGAGACAACATGATTTGAGGTTGTCAGTTCCATTACTCAAATTGGAGCAGAACTTACCTTTTCTAAGCCCGAAATCTTGTAAAATAATTACATCCAGACCTTGCTACTAAACACAATGGTATGAAAATATCCATATCTCAACAATCTTGTCAAAAATTACTCATGCATAAGCGGATGAACATGCAGATGATATAGGCAGTTCATATAAGAATTTCTTTACCATTGAATGACAGTAGCTTACTCCTGAGATTAGTTGCTGAAAGAAGTTTTGAGCCTGAAAGTTTTATACAAAAGAGTAGTTGATTAAATGTTCCAGATTCACCAAATGTTGAAATTTAACACATTCAAGATACCTCATCTTCACTAAATATGCCTGCACCTAAAGTGCGTTCAAAACGCTAGCCTCCAGAAGCATATCCATCACAATCATAAGGTAGGTGGGTGTAAGTAGCACCTAAAAATTTAAAACCCGCATCTAGAGTACGTGAAGTGGATAACTCATAACTTACATAGAACCATGGGATATCAATTGTTGCGGAAAGGTTCTACGAGATATCACAACATATCAATTGTTAAGAAGAAAAAGGAAAAATAACAACGAATTTAATAACATAAAACACAGTACGTCCAAAATTCACTGAGAAGATGATTACCTTTCAGTTTGTCTGAATTATACAGACCAACGTTCTCCCGGTTTACATTAACCTGCATAAAACAAACGTAAAACATGATTAAAATACTATTATTAAGTCAAAATTTAAAAATGGGTTTACAAACATGGCTGAGGGAGAAGAACCTTTCTCCTGAAAGAAGTAGATACTTCTTCTAATGCTAACAACTCTCCCAAGGTTGGTTATGTTAGACAGTGGAGAATGGACATCAGAAGAACACTAAAAAAACTACAACTCTCTTAGACCATTAATCAAACACTTAGACTACAAAAAAAAGGAAACTAAATACAATGAGATATATAAACATCAATTTTTTTTACAGTAGATATAGAATTGGAGTAGAAACGAAACCCTAATGATCGGCCGAGAAAATATGTTAGATATAATTGATGATTACTAATGTTCTAAATTTTGTTTAAGAACAGGAGTGATCAGAGTTTAACAAAAAGCTGATCAGAGTTTATGCTAAAGACTGATCAGAGTTTACTTAGGCCAGACTCGATAGAGTTTACACATGGACAAAGCTCAGAAGCAGATAGACTCTAAAGGAGGATAGAAGCGGAGGAGTATTTTGCTGGTTATGGAAACTGAACAGAAAATCAGAAGCACTCCATGATTGAAATTTTATTAAGCTGATTTATAGGAATTTGATTTAAGATTGATTTTGTAACCGTGTCTATATTAACACAGATTAGGGTTACTCTATATGAGTTGTTCATTCGATTATATTATTATATACCCTAGCAGCTCTCATTGATATTTACATCTCTGAGAGAGGAGTTGAGTTCTTGTAAACAACTTTTATTCATTATATATAAAAGCTTTTGGTGATTCAAGTTCAATATTAATATTACTATTTTGTGTGATTTTAATCACTGATACATCAGCGGTTAATACGGCCTAACAAGTGGTATCAGAGCAGAGGCTGTTTATTTACAGTTTACGATCCATAAACAACACACAATCATGTCTAACAACAAGCAATTGAATTCCACAAGCCGATATGAGTCCATTAGGGTTCCAATGCTGAAAGCTTCAGAATATCCTATCTGGAAGGTCAAGATGACCATGTTCCTAGAAGCTACTGATCCTGAATTCATGAACAGAATCAGGGATGGTCCACATATTCCAACAAAGCTTTCTGTTGATGTTGGGGAGGATCAAAAGGTAATTCCCAAGGAAAAGAAGGATTTCACTTGAGAAGATATCTCTTCCATCAGCAAGGATGCAAAAGTGAAACATCTTCTTCACAGCGCTCTTGATAATGTTATGTCCAATAGAGTAATTGGATGTAAAACAGCCAAGGAGATTTGGGATGCTTTGGAAGTCAAATGTCAAGGAACCAAAGCTATCAAGAAAAAAAGGAAGACAATACTCACTCAGGAGTATTTGACTCAAAGTCTGATGAGTCATTAACTGAAATCTATGACAGATTTGTGAAGCTTTTGAATGATCTGTCATTAGTTGACAATGAGTATGTTGTTGAAGACTCCAATCTAAAGTTTCTTCTAGCTTTGCCTGAAAAGTGGTATTTGAAGACAACAACAATTAGAGATAACAATGAGTTAGGAGAGATGGATTTGGATGAGATCTATGGGATGTTGAAAACCCATGAACTTGATATGGAACAGAGAAGCAAGAGACATTGGAAGAAATCAAGATCTGTTTCTCTCAAAGTTGAAGTGGAGACTGAAAAGAAAGTTTCCAACAAAAAGAAAGCCTGTTTGCACAAAATCACGCAAGAGTACGTGGTCACAAGTAATATAGAATCTGAATTAAGTTCATTCCCACAGAGACTGGTGTATTCACTATTTATGCACTTATTCAACAGAGTATTATTATCATCCACTGCTAAGACAAGTAACAAATTGGTGGTTTTTTTATAACAAATTAACTAAACTAGAATTTAATCAGAATAAAGACACATGGGATTCTAACTTCATTATCTACTTCATTCAGTGATTTGCCTTCTAATTAACATGTGACTGTTGATAGCTAATCAGATAACACGAAAGTAATATATGCCAACTTTCGTTGTACACATATCATACCAATTGAAATCCACAATTAAGATAGAATTCTCATGACACCAAATATGCTCGGACCCTATATGTCTATAGAATTTTAAAGCATAAAGGTTTAATTACAAGTCATCCATATTGTTTACACAGGGCGATAAGAAATAGTTCAGATCAAATCACAAATCATGTTTTATTCACATAATCCCGTGTTTACATGGCAAAGTTCTAAATCCAATTATCCACTGTCGCTTAAAAGAGAATTAACAAACGACTTAGATGTTAGCTATGCATCCAAGAAGAATAAGTACGGCCATGCAAAGAAATCAACGTACGTCACACAATTAATCAGGCAAAATCATTACTGAACTACGTAGATAAATCCGTTAGAATCTCATGAAGGCGATTAGTTCATAATCGATCTAAGCGTCATCATGGGTTCTAATGAAAACATGATAAATAAAACAATAGAATTGAAAATACGAAGACTGCTTCAATTAATAAATAAGTGTACGGTAATACAAGAGAAGAAATAATATCCACAACTTTACAGAATTGAAATTGCAATTGTTCTTCACTCGTAGCCGTCACACTCCATGTTTAGAACTTACGTAACAACTTGATTAAAACTTGTTACAAACTCGTAAAAACTATCGTACAATACACTCAACATGTCCCCTATGCTAACCTAAGGCAACCGGGCCTCAGCCGAAGTCAACAGCCCACAATATATAAAAAATTACAACTTCCCGGTAGAGAGTGGCGCGGGCGCGCGCTTGGACAGCGCGGGGGCGCTGGGCTGCAGTTGGTGGCGCGGGCAGGCCGCCACTTGGCGCGGGCGTGCCGGCCACTGACTTGGCTTGCTGTTTTTCTTCGCTTCTTTGTTTGAGTGCACGTTCGTTGTCCCCTAGCTAGTACCACTTCCGTAGGTGATCACGGTTGCATTTAGCTCATGCAACAAGCCCTTTAAATCCCTAGGCAGCCCTAGTGGACGAGTGCGGTCTCGTGAGGGTTTGTAGAAGATGAACCCACAAAATTTTTAAGTCGCGAGGAGTCCACTATCTCTATTCTAGCAAATTATACTCCAAAACCAACCGAAAATGATAGAGAATTGCTTTCATCACCTCAACTCATGGCCTGCACAGAAAAACACAAAAACACATCAAAAGTTACAAAACACTCGAGTACAAACGATCAATTTAAGTGGAAATGAAGGCCTCCAAGTGGATATAAAATCCACTATTCACACCCCCAAACTTAAACCAATGCTTGTCCTCAAGCGTCAACAGACACACTACTTCTAAATGCAATGCATAAATGCAACTATATGATGCATGAGTGAACCATGAAGTAGTTGCCTTGTCAATTATAAATACCTCAGATTGTGCAATTGTTCTCAAAATTCACCTCTCTCGCACCAAAGCCAAATACCCTTTTATTACATGTATGGAGTGCCATGTGTGTGCTAGCATGTTCTTTAGTGAGACAAGACAAAGACTACTACCTTAACAGAATCCTATTCATGAATCGTAAAAGTACTAGACTTAACACCTCGTCACTTCGAACCAACTAAAAGCTAAGGTCACCAAAGAACTTCTACACCTCTCTTATTGATTCTATTTTTTTTTCTTTTTTTTTATGCCTAATATTGGTGATTACTTGCTCGGTCTAAGGTGGGGACTCTTCGCAGGGTAAGTGCGTTACGACCACCATAAGACTTCACACACCAACTGTTCACTTATGCATATCAGTGGTTTATTTGACCATGCAATGGCTGAGATCCCTAAAGATTTATGCACTAGTACCAATGTAGCGAGCGTTGGGTCAACAATCCCAAACCACGAGGGCTTTAGGTTGCTAGGTACAAAGTCTCCTTAGACTTAATTGCTCGAGTACTAATGAGCTCAACCTAGTCAATTCTACCACCTTATTTTTTTTAGTGAACTTATTGCTACTTTTTTTTTCTTTTTCTATAATTTTTTTTTGGAAAGGTATATCTATCCTTCAGTTCCCCCAAACTTAAGATTTAAAGCTCTAAGCTTAAAGGTGTCCAATTCAATCCTAGAATTCAAGAAGTTCGTCTAAATCCTGTCTCTAGAACATATGTGAATTACAATTTCCACACAAGTAATTTCAAAGTACTAAGCCTAGCATGCAATTAAGATTACTAATCGAAAACTTATGCACATAATCTCATCATAGGCAATTAACTTGGCTAGAAAAACTTCATGATTCATACGAATGATACGAGTTACAACAATTAACACTAAACGTGAAAAATAAAATGTGAAAAATAAAATAATAAAAAAAAACGTGAACTACTATGAACGCAAGCATGCAAATAAAATACAAACAATACAAATACAATACTTTTCCTTATATTACCACCCCCAAACTTAAAATCTTCAATGTCCCCATTGAAGGTGATAAAAAGGCTAGAGCAAAACGCAACTAAAGAGAGTCTGAATCCTCCTCCTCCTCTGTGGGAGGAGAATCGGGAGGAGGATACTGCATATTGGCCCCGAATACCGGCCAATCCACGTTAACACCTATTCGCATAAAATTCACGCAAGTGTACGCGGTCACAAGTAATATAGAACTAACGTTCAGTTCGTTCCCACAGAGACTTGTGTATTAGAAATATGTACCTATGCACCAATGTATGATTGTTATCCACTGCTAAGACAATAACAAGAGTGGTTTGGTTTTATACTAATGGCTAATTACTAATCAAAGTCAGAATAGGAAAACATGGGATTCCAACTTCATTATCGAGTTCACTCAGAATTAATCTTCCTAATTAACATGTGATTGTGATAGCTAATCAGACGACACTAAAGTAATACATGCCAACTGTCGTTGTACATGCATCATACCACTTGAAATCCACAAAAGAGATAAAATTCGCATGGACACCAAGTATGTGCAGTTCCTATATGTCTATAGTGAATTGTTCACATAAAGGTTTAAATTGCAAGTCATCTATCGTGATTACACGGGGCGAAAAGAAATAGTTCAAGTCAATTCACTAATTATGTTTAATTCACATAATCCCGTGTTTACATGACAAAGTTCTAAATTCAATCATTCCCTGTCGTATAAGAAGGAATTAACAAACAACTTAGATGTTAGCTACACACCTAAGAAGAATACGCACGGTCATGCAAAGAAATCACATACATCACAATATTAATCAGGTATAGATTATATCTAAACTACATCGAGAAATCCATTAGAATCCCACGAAGGCGGTTAGTTCATAATTAAACTAATCGACATCATGGGTTTTAATGAAAACATGATAAATAAAAGTAGGAGAAGAATTAAACGAAAATAAAACTTGGATTAATGAAACGAAAATACAACGTTACAGAGTGTTCCTCGTTCTTGACTCGGAGTTGTCAATTCCTCGCGTTGAATGATTCTCGCTCCGTTACTTACAGTAGATGTTCTTACGTTACAAACTTGAATAATCCCTAGAAATTGTACAATGACTATCGTTACAATACATTCACAAAATAATATGGACTACCCTAAGTCGACTAGGCCCCGTACAAGTCAAAAGCCCGTAAAAAGGGTCAAACCAGCCTTTCTCCCGCAGGCCTCAGCGCCGCCGCGCGCCAGGCCGGCGAGGGCGCGCTGGTCCTGCAAGCAGGGGCGCGGTCGCGCCGCGTCTCGGCGCGGGCGCGCCGGCCTCTGTCTCAGAGTCCAAATTTTGCTCGCTTTTGTCCCGTGAATGCATGTTCCGATGTCCTCGCTAGTACCACTTCCGTAGGTGATCATGGTTGCATTTAGCTCATGCAACAAGCCCTGTAAACCCCTAGGCCGCCCTAGTGGACGAGTGCGGTCTCGTGAGGGTTTGTAGAAGATGTACCCACAAAATCTCCAAGCCTTGGTGAATCAACGAACTCTATTCTTGCAAATAAGTACCAAAAACCAACCAAAAGTGATAGAATTCCGGTTTCATCACCTCAACCTGTGTCAGCATAGAAAAACACTAAAAACACATAAAAATACCCAAAACACTTAAGCACAACCAATCAATTTAAGTGGAAATGAAGGCCTATAAGGGGATATAAATTCCACTTATTACACCCCCAAACTTAAACCGATGCTTGTCCTCAAGCATCGACACACACTAATTACATGCAAATGCATGAATGCAATTCCGTGATGAATGAATCGAATTATGAAGTAAATTGCCTTGCCAACCATAAACACCTCAGATTGTGCCATGCTCTCAAATTTCACCTCTCTCGCAACTAAACCAACACTCTGCTACTGCAAGTATGGGGTGCCAGTGTATGCAAGCATGCTCTTTTGTGAGACAAGACCAAGACTATCACTTCAACAGAATTCTATTCATGAATTGTAAAAGTACACGACTAATACCTCGTCACTTAGAACCTACTAAAAGCCAAGGTCACCAAGGTACGTCCACACCTCTCTAATTTATTCTATATACTTATATAATTTTCTTAATATTGGTGATTAATTGTTCGGTGTAAGGTCAGGACGTTTTGCAGTGTAAATGCGCTATGACCACCATAAGACTTCACACACCAATTGTTCACAATTATTCTAGTGGTTTATTTGACCGTGCAATGGTCGAGATCCCTAAAGATTTATGCACTAGTACCCATGTAGCGAGCGTTGGGTCAACAATCCCAAACCACGAAGGGCTTTAGGTTGCTAGGCACAAAGTCCCCTCAGACTTAATTGCTTGAGTACTAATGAGCTCAACCTAGTCAATTCTACCACTTTATTTTTTAAGTGAACTTATTGCTACTATTTTTTTTTCTTTTTCTCTTTTTCTCTTTGTTTTCTAGAAAGGTATATCTTTTCCCCAGTTCCCCCAAACTTAAGATTTACAGTCCTAAGCTGAAAGGTGCCCAATCCAATCCTAAAATTCAAGAAGCAGTCATCTAAGTCCTATCTCAAGAACATATGTGAATTACAAATTCCCAACAAGCAATTTCCAAGTACTAGCCTCGCATACAATTAAAGTTACTAATTAAGAGCTACGTACATTATCTCATCATAGGCAATTGACTTGGCTAAATACTTCATAATTCATGCATATGCGTCTAACCAATGAAAAAATCCAACTAATACTGTGACATGCAAAATAAAAAAACGTGAAAAATAAAGAAAAACAAAAAAAAACGTGGATCTATATGAATGCAAATGCAATTGCAATAAAACAATTAAAATAAAAATAAACAGTATACAACAATTACCCTTCCTTAGATTACCACCCCCAAACTAAAAATCTTCAATGCCCTCATTGAAGTGGTAAAAAGGCTAGAGTCGCACGTACCTCACTCCGAATCGGAGTCATTCCCCTCCTCAGCAGGAGGTGAATCTGGCGGAGGATATTGCATGTCTACCCCGAATACCGGCCACGGCACCGTAACACCTGATGCATGGAATGCACGATCAAGTGCCTGAGTCAAATCACTAGCGAATCTCTGATGAATGGTGTGCATCGCATCCATCGTCCTGGCAAGCCGTCGGAAGTGGATGTCTCCAACCTCTCGGCTTCCCCCTGGATGTGAAGGGCCAGCTGCAGCTTTCCGCCTCTTCCATCCGACTGAGTGGAGAGGGTGACCCCCAGTTGCCTCATCAAAAATATACCCGTACCCTCTAGGGTGGGGTTCACCCTTGTTCCACTCAGCCATCCTTAGAATCGCTGAATGGTCTATCGGTGCTCCAGGTGCCTGCAACTGCTCGGTCTCCGGCCAACGAACACCGGATGCTCTACACAGCTTTGTGACCATAGCACCATAAGGAATGGCGCCCGTAGTGCCTCCTCTCATGAATCTCAACATCCCCTGGTATATGACAGGTGCCAAATCAATATAACGATCTGTGACAATCCCGTATAAGAGAATGGCCCTATCCACAGTAACATCATGCGTATGAGATGACGGCATGATATTGGAGCATATAAAGGCATTCCATGCCTTTGCATATCTGCTGAGCTGGGACGCCGGAAAGGTTGTCTTCTTTACAATTGGTCCCCCCGTCTGCTTCCATTTTGTACCTGGAATACACAACTCGAACATCACTTTGTCAAGATCTATCTCGTCTCTGGAGCGCTGCATCCAATCCTCCTCATCCTCATCCCTTGTCCTGGCCCCGATCGTCCTCCTGATCGCTTCAGCCCGATAATCCACCTGATGTCCCCGAACCGTCGAGAATCCATTTCGCGCCTCTTTCACAGTAGCATAAAACTCCCGAACAACAGCCAGCGGAACTGGCTCGGGTGCCGCACAGAATGTCTCCCATCCACGCTCCTGAACCATAGCTGCAAGCTCACCATCATCGGGTGAAGGCAAGAAACCTCTATCCCTGAATACCGTCTTTGACATAAGACGGGTGAACTCTTGCTGTGTCTCGGAAGAAACAAACCCAACCTCGCCCATTGACGAGGGCACTGTAGAAGCAACAACCTGTGATGAGAATCCTCCGGTTTTCCTTTGCCTCTTGGGAGCCATGAATGTAGATCAGCAAGTTTCGGTTGAAGACTACTTGTGGGTTTGAGAGAATTGGGAGGCTTGGGTGTATGTGTATGATGTGTGTATATATAGGTTGGGAGATGTGAATGTGATTGGGATTAGGATTTGGATTTGTAGTAGAGAGTGAGGATTGATTTTTGGTGTAATTTCGGGTAGCATGCAAATATGGGTGCAATTAGGAGATATAAGCTTCAAAACATCCAAAACAGACTCTTATTCGGGTTGCTGGCAGAGCCGGGCACGGCCGCGCGCCTGCTCGGCGCGGGCGCGCCACTCCCTGGGAGGGAAGCGCGGCCGCGTGCCTGCTTGGCGCGGGCACGTTGGCGTCTGTCGGTCCCCGAAATTTTTCTCGTTTTCCTAAAAGATTTGTACAACAATTCAACAATAGCGTGGGTTGCCTCCCACGAAGCGCTTGTTTTACGTCGTTAGCTCGACGTGAGGTTCTGGCTCATCAACCCTCTGAATCGGGAGTCTCCCACTCGGAGTCCTCCAATTTGGTTACTCGAATGTGTTCTTCGACGTCTTCGTTTAGAATTCCCAATGTTTTAAAAAGAGCGGCAGCCAATTCACAAATAAAAAGTTCCGTATCCACTGGTTCGTCGGGATCACGATGCATGAATTGCCCCAACTGGACCCACTCATATTTACTACTGACTGGTTGGCATGTAGCAGCTGAAATTGCATCGCTGAGAAAATACGTCGCCTGACTTGACTGTTTGTTTTGATACTCCGCTGTTGCTAAGTTCTCTATTAAATCATAAGCTTCCTCAAAACTCTTCGACCAGAGACTTCCGCCAGCGGCTACAACTAACACCACTCTGGATTCCGTGTCTAACCCTCTATAGGAGTACTGTATCGCCATTCCCGGAGGTATATGGTCTTCAGGAAGTCCTTGCATAAACTCCTTGAACCGATCCCATGTCGCGTACAATGCTTCCCCATAATGCTGAACAAACCCCTGCGGACTGTTCCTTAGATCTGCAGCTCGGATAAGAGGGTAGAATCTGTCTAGAAATCGACATTCCATCTCTTCCCACGAGGTAAATGAATCTTACGGCAGAGAGAGGAACCAAAACTTTGCCTCCGAACGTAGAGAAAACGGGAAGAACTTCAATTTCACCTCATCCTTCGAATTGCCATTAAGTTCCAGAGTGTCGATGTATTCTTCAAACTTTATGATGTGCAGACGTGGATCTTCTGTGATGGAACCCCCAAACTGTAATTGTTCTTGCATCATCATTATTAGTCACGGATTAATGTGTATAGCACCGGTTGCTATCGGAGATGTGATCGACTGCAACTGGATGTCATTGATGGCTAACTGGAAAAGCCTAGTTGTTGCGTCATCGACTGCTGACGAGTCACCATCCATCCCGCTAGAGTTCATAGTTTTCGCTGTTGACAATGTTTCTTGCAGATATTCTAACCGATTACCTGAACACACGAAAACGACGTAGTGAGCCACAACCAAAGAAAACAAAAACAATAAAAAGAAGAAAATCCTAGTCAGTGAACTATTATGCCCACTGATGACAAGTACATAAACTAACAAAACGCCGAGTCCCCGGCAGCGGCGCCAAAAACTTGTTCGCACAAAATTCACACAAGTGTACGCGGTCACAAGTAATATAGAACTAACGTTCAGTTCGTTCCCACAGAGACTCGTGTATTAAAAATATGTACCTATGCACCAATGTATGATTGTTATCAACTGCTAAGACAATAACAAGAGTGGTTTGGTTTTATACTAATGGCTAATTACTAATCAAAGTCAGAATAGGAAAACATGGGATTCCAACTTCATTATCGAGTTCACTCAGAATTAATCTTCCTAATTAACATGTGATTGTGATAGCTAATCAGACGACACTACAGTAATACATGCCAACTGTCGTTGTACATGCATCATACCACTTGAAATCCACAAAAGAGATAGAATTCGCATGGACACCAAGTATGTGCAGTTCCTATATGTCTATAGTGAATTGAACACATAAAGGTTTAAATTGCAAGTCATCTATCGTGATTACACGGGGCAAAAAGAAATAATTCAAGTCAATTCACTAATTATGTTTAATTCACATAATCCCGTGTTTACATGACAAAGTTCTAAATTCAATCATTCACTGTCGTTTAAGAAGGAATTAACAAACAACTTAGATGTTAGCTACACACCTAAGAAGAATATGCACGGCCATGCAAAGAAATCACATACATCACAATATTAATCAGGTATAGATTATATCTAAACTACATCGAGAAATCCATTAGAATCCCACGAAGGCGGTTAGTTCATAATTAAACTAATCGACATCATGGGTTTTAATGAAAACATGATAAATAAAAGTACGAGAAGAATTAAACGAAAATAAAACTTGGATTAATGAAACGAAAATACAACGTTACAGAGTGTTCCTCGTTCTTGACTCGGAGTTGTCAATTCCTCGCGTTGAATGATTCTCGCTCCGTTACTTACAGTAGATGTTCTTACGTTACAAACTTGAATAATCCCTAGAAATTGTACAATGACTATCGTTACAATACATTCACAAAATAATATAGACTACCCTAAGTCGACTAGGCCCCGTACAAGTCAAAAGCCCGTAAAAAGGGTCAAACCAGCCTTTCTCCCGCAGGCCTCAGCGCCGCCGCGCGCCAGGCCGGCGAGGGCGCGCTGGTCCTGCAAGCAGGGGCGCGGTCGCGCCGCGTCTCGGCGCGGGCGCGCCGGCCTCTGTCTCAGAGTCCAAATTTTGCTCGCTTTTGTCCCGTGAATGCATGTTCCGATGTCCTCGCTAGTACCACTTCCGTAGGTGATCATGGTTGCATTTAGCTCATGCAACAAGCCCTGTAAACCCCTAGGCCGTCCTAGTGGACGAGTGCGGTCTCGTGAGGGTTTGTAGAAGATGTACCCACAAAATCTCCAAGCCTTGGTGAATCAACGAACTCTATTCTTGCAAATAAGTACCAAAAACCAACCAAAAGTGATAGAATTCCGTTTTCATCACCTCAACCTGTGTCAGCATAGAAAAACACTAAAAACACATAAAAATACACAAAACAGTTAAGCACAACCAATCAATTTAAGTGGAAATGAAGGCCTATAAGGGGATATAAATTCCACTTATTACACCCCCAAACTTAAACCGATGCTTGTCCTCAAGCGTCGACACACACTAATTACATGCAAATGCATGAATGCAATTCCGTGATGAATGAATCGAATTATGAAGTAAATTGCCTTGCCAACCATAAACACCTCAGATTGTGCCATGCTCTCAAATTTCACCTCTCTCGCAACTAAACCAACACTCTGCTACTGCAAGTATGGGGTGCCAGTGTATGCAAGCATGCTCTTTTGTGAGACAAGACCAAGACTATCACTTCAACAGAATTCTATTCATGAATTGTAAAAGTACACGACTAATACCTCGTCACTTAGAACCTACTAAAAGCCAAGGTCACCAAGGTACGTCCACACCTCTCTAATTTATTCTATATACTTATATAATTTTCTTAATATTGGTGATTAATTGTTCGGTGTAAGGTCAGGACGTTTTGCAGTGTAAATGCGCTATGACCACCATAAGACTTCACACACCAATTGTTCACAATTATTCTAGTGGTTTATTTGACCGTGCAATGGTCGAGATCCCTAAAGATTTATGCACTAGTACCCATGTAGCGAGCGTTGGGTCAACAATCCCAAACCACGAAGGGCTTTAGGTTGCTAGGCACAAAGTCCCCTCAGACTTAATTGCTCGAGTACTAATGAGCTCAACCTAGTCAATTCTACCACTTTATTTTTTAAGTGAACTTATTGCTACTATTTTTTTTTCTTTTTCTCTTTTTCTCTTTGTTTTCTAGAAAGGTATATCTTTTCCCCAGTTCCCCCAAACTTAAGATTTACAGTCCTAAGCTGAAAGGTGCCCAATCCAATCCTAAAATTCAAGAAGCAGTCATCTAAGTCCTATCTCAAGAACATATGTGAATTACAAATTCCCAACAAGCAATTTCCAAGTACTAGCCTCGCATACAATTAAAGTTACTAATTAAGAGCTACGTACATTATCTCATCATAGGCAATTGACTTGGCTAAATACTTCACAATTCATGCATATGCGTCTAACCAATTAAAAAAATCCAACTAATACTGTGACATGCAAAATAAAAAAACGTGAAAAATAAAGAAAAACAAAAAAAACGTGGATCTATATGAATGCAAATGCAATTGCAATAAAACAATTAAAATAAAAATAAACAGTATACAACAATTACCCTTCCTTAGATTACCACCCCCAAACTTAAAATCTTCAATGCCCTCATTGAAGTGGTAAAAAGGCTAGAGTCGCACGTACCTCACTCCGAATCGGAGTCATTCCCCTCCTCCGCAAGAGGTGAATCTGGCGGAGGATATTGCATGTCTGCCCCGATTACCGGCCACGGCACCGTAACACCTGATGCATGGAATGCACGATCAAGTGCCTGAGTCAAATCACTAGCGAATCTCTGATGAATGGTGTGCATCGCATCCATCGTCCTGGCAAGCCGTCGGAAGTGGACGTCTCCAACCTCTCGGCTTCCCCCTGGATGTGAAGGGCCAGCTGCAGCTTTCCGCCTCTTCCATCCGACTGAGTGGAGAGGGTGACCCCCAATTGCCTCATCAAAAATATACCCGTACCCTCTAGGGTGGGGTTCACCCTTGTTCCACTCAGCCATCCTTAGAATCGCTGAATGGTCTATCGGTGCTCCAGGTGCCTGCAACTGCTCGGTCTCCGGCCAACGAACACCGGATGCTCTACACAGCTTTGTGACCATAGCACCATGAGGAATGGCGCCCGTAGTGCCTCCTCTCATGAATCTCAACATCCCCTGGTATATGACAGGTGCCATATCAATATAACGATTTGTGACAATCCCGTATAAGAAAATGGCCCTATCCACAGTAACATCATGCGAATGAGATGACGGCATGATATTGGAGCATATAAAGGCATTCCATGCCTTTGCATATCTGCTGAGCTGGGACGCCGGAAAGGTTGTCTTCTTTACAATTGGTCGCCCCGTCTGCTTCCATTTTGTACCTGGAATACACAACTCGAACATCACTTTGTCAAGATCTATCTCCTCTCTGGAGCGCTGCATCCAATCCTCCTCATCCTCATCCCTTGCCCTGGCCCCGATCGTCCTCCTGATCGCTTCGGCCCGATAATCCACCTGATGTCCCCGAACCGTCGAGAATCCATTTCGCGCCTCTTTCGCAGTAGCATAAAACTCCCGAACAACAGCCAGCGGAACTGGCTCGGGTGCCGCACAGAATGTCTCCCATCCACGCTCCTGAACCATAGCTGCAAGCTCACCATCATCGGGTGAAGGCAAGAAACCTCTATCCCTGAATACCGTCTTTGACATGAGACGGGTGAACTCTTGCTGTGTCTCGGAAGAAACAAACCCAATCTCGCCCATTGACGAGGGCACTGTAGAAGCAACAACCTGTGATGAGAATCCTCTGGTTTTCCTTTGCCTCTTGGGAGCCATGAATGTAGATCAGCAAGTTTCGGTTGAAGACTACTTGTCGGTTTGAGAGAATTGGGAGGCTTGGGTGTATGTGTATGATGTGTGTATATATAGGTTGGGAGATGTGAATGTGATTGGGATTAGGATTTGGATTTGTAGTAGAGAGTGAGGGTTGATTTTTGGTGTAATTTCGGGTAGCATGCAAATATGGGTGCAATTAGGAGATATAAGCTTCAAAACATCCAAAACAGACTCTTATTCGGGTTGCTGGCAGAGCCGGGCACGGCCGCGTGCCTGCTCGGCGCGGGCGCGCCACTCCCTGGGAGGGAAGCGCTGCCGCGTGCCTGCTTGGCGCGGGCACGTTGGCATCTGTCGGTCCCCGAAATTTTTCTCGTTTTCCTAAAAGATTTGTACAACAATTCTACAATAGCGTGGGTTGCCTCCCACGAAGCGCTTGTTTTACGTCGTTAGCTCGACGTGAGGTTCTGGCTCATCAACCCTCTGAATCGGGAGTCTCCCACTCGGAGTCCTCCAATTTGGTTACTCGAATGTGTTCTTCGACGTCTTCGTTTAGAATTCCCAATGTTTTAAAAAGAGCGGCAGCTAATTCACAAATGAAAAGTTCCGTATCCACTGGTTCGTCGGGATCACGATGCATGAATTGCCCCAACTGGACCCACTCATATTTACTGCTGACTGGTTGGCATGTAGCAGCTGAAATTGCATCGCTGAGAAAATACGTCGCCTGACTTGACTGTTTGTTTTGATACTCCGCTGTTGCTAAGTTCTCTATTAAATCATAAGCTTCCTCAAAACTCTTCGACCAGAGACTTCCGCCAGCGGCTACATCTAACACCACTCTGGATTCCCTGTCTAACCCTCTATAGGATTACTGTATCGCCATTCCCGGAGGTATATGGTCTTCAGGAAGTCCTTGCATAAACTCCTTGAACCGATCCCATGTCGCGTACAATGCTTCCCCATAATGCTGAACAAACCCTTGCGGACTGTTCCTTAGATCTGCAGCTCGGATAAGAGGGTAGAATCTGTCTAGAAATTGACATTCCATCTCTTCCCACGAGGTAAATGAATCTTACGGCAGAGAGAGGAACCAAAACTTTGCCTCCGAACGTAGAGAAAACGGGAAGAACTTCAATTTCACCTCATCCTTCGAATTGCCATTAAGTTCCAGAGTGTCGATGTATTCTTCAAACTTTATGATGTGCAGACGTGGATCTTCTGTGATGGAACCCCCAAACTGTAATTGTTCTTGCATCATCATTATTAGTCGCGGATTAATGTGTATAGCACCGGTTGCTATCGGAGATGTGATCGACTGCAACTGGATGTCATTGATGGCTAACTGGAAAAGCCTAGTTGTTGCGTCATCGACTGCTGACGAGTCACCATCCATCCCGCTAGAGTTCATGGTTTTCGCTGTTGACAATGTTTCTTGCAGATATTCTAAACGATTACCTGAACACACGAAAACGACGTAGTGAGCCACAACCAAAGAAAACAAAAACAATAAAAAGAAGAAAATCCTAGTCAGTGAACTATTATGCCCACTGATGACAAGTACATAAACTAACAAAACGCCGAGTCCCCGGCAGCGGCGCCAAAAACTTGTTCGCACAAAATTCACCCAAGTGTACGCGGTCACAAGTAATATAGAACTAACGTTCAGTTCGTTCCCACAGAGACTCGTGTATTAGAAATATGTACCTATGCACCAATGTATGATTGTTATCCACTGCTAAGACAATAACAAGAGTGGTTTGGTTTTATACTAATGGCTAATTACTAATCAAAGTCAGAATAGGAAAACATGGGATTCCAACTTCATCATCGATTTCACTCAAAATTAATCTTCCTAATTAACATGTGATTGTGATAGCTAATCAGACCACACTAAAGTAATACATGCCCACTGTCGTTGTACATGCATCATACCACTTGAAATCCACGATAGAATTCGCATGGACACCAAGTATGTGCAGTTCCTATATGTCTATAGTGAATTGAACACATAAAGGTTTAAATTGCAAGTCATCTTTCGTGATTACACGGGGCGAAAAGAAATAGTTCAAGTAAATTCACTAATTATGTTTAATTCACATAATCCCGTGTTTACATGGCAAAGTTCTAAATTCAATCATTCACTGTCGTTTCAGAAGGAATTAACAAACAACTTAGATGTTAGCTACGCACCTAAGAAGAATACGCACGGTCATGCAAAGAAATCACATACATCACAATATTAATCAGGTATAGATTATATCTAAACTACATCGACAAATCCATTAGAATCCCACGAAGGCGGTTAGTTCATAATTAAACTAATCGACATCATGGGTTTTAATGAAAACATGATAAATAAAAGTACGAGAAGAATTAAACGAAAATAAAACTTGGATTAATGAAACGAAAATACAACGTTACAGAGTGTTCCTCGTTCTTGACTCGGAGTTGTCAATTCCTCGCGTTGAATGATTCTCGCTCCGTTACTTACAGTAGATGTTCTTACGTTACAAACTTGAATAATCCCTAGAAATTGTACAATGACTATCGTTACAATACATTCACAAAATAATATAGACTACCCTAAGTCGACTAGGCCCCGTACAAGTCAAAAGCCCGTAAAAAGGGTCAAACCAGCCTTTCTCCCGCAGGCCTCAGCGCCGCCGCGCGCCAGGCCGGCGAGGGCGCGCTGGTCCTGCAAGCAGGGGCGCGGTCGCGCCGCGTCTCGGCGCGGGCGCGCCGGCCTCTGTCTCAGAGTCCAAATTTTGCTCGCTTTTGTCCCGTGAATGCATGTTCCGATGTCCTCGCTAGTACCACTTCCGTAGGTGATCATGGTTGCATTTAGCTCATGCAACAAGCCCTGTAAACCCCTAGGCCGTCCTAGTGGACGAGTGCGGTCTCGTGAGGGTTTGTAGAAGATGTACCCACAAAATCTCCAAGCCTTGGTGAATCAACGAACTCTATTCTTGCAAATAAGTACCAAAAACCAACCAAAAGTGATAGAATTCTGTTTTCATCACCTCAACCTGTGTCTGCATAGAGAAACACTAAAAACACATAAAAATACACAAAACACTTAAGCACAACCAATCAATTTAAGTGGAAATGAAGGCCTATAAGTGGATATAAATTCCACTTATCAACACCCGTAGCCCTGAATACGCTGCCAAGAGCCTGTGTAAGATCCTGCGCGAACCTGCTATGGATGTTATGCATGGCGTCCATCCGCCGAGCGAGCCTCCTATAATGGACGTCGTTTAGCCCCTGGCTAACCACGGGCTGGGATGGACCAGCTGCTGCCTCCGGCTCCCTAACCGGTGGCTCCTGACGACCCCAACGAGCTCATCAAAAATATAACCATATCCCCTAGGATGGGGCACGACACCGTTCCACTCGGACATCCTCGAAATCGTAGAGTGCTCGATTGGAGCACCCGGGATCTATAGCTGCTCGCTGTCCGGCCAACGAACTCCCAACGCCCTGCACAGCTTCATGATAATTGTGCCATAAGGAATGGCACCAGTAGTTCCTCCCCTCAAAAGCCTCACAATCCCCCTGTTGATCACGTGCCCCAAGTCAATGTATCGGTCCGTGACAATCCCATACAGGAAGATAGCCCTCTCCACTGTCACCTCGTGCGAATGAGATGAAGGCATAATATTCGAACATATGAAGGCGTTCCGAGCCTTCGCATACCGGTTCAGTGATGAAGCCGGGAATGTCGTCCTCTCAGTCGGGGCACCCAACTTCCTCTTCCAGGCTGTCCTTGGTACACACACATCTCGTAGACAATGGCGTCCAAGTCTATGGTCCCCTTCTCCCGCAAAACCCAGTTCTCCGCGTTTCGGGGTTTGTTCTTCCCCCCAACTACCATCCGAATCGCCTCAGGTCTGTAATCCACCTTGATGCCTCGCACCACAGAAAAGCCGTTCTTTTCCGCCTTGGCGTTAGCATAGAAATCCCGAATAATAGTCAACGGGACCGACTCCCATCCTCTCTGCTGAATCATCTGCATGAGATCACCGTCCTCCCGTGTAGGTAGAAACCCCCTCTCCTTGACCACCGGCTTAGTCATAAGCCATGTAAATTCCTGTTGCGCCTCTTGTAGATGTAAAACCAACCTCTCCCATCGAAGAAGAGTCTATAGAAGCTGCTTGCGCACTGGTTTCGGGGCTCTTTCTTTGTCGTTTGGGTGCCATGGAAATAGATCTGAAGCTTTGGTGGGATTAGGGTTTGTGGGTTTGAATGGGTTTGTGTGTATAGCTTTGTGTGTATATATGAAGTTTGAGAATTATAAGACGAATAGGGTAAGGGTTTCTGTTTATATAGAGTTAGGGTTGCTGGTTTTAGGGGCTGGAGTAGAGAAATTTCGGGTGGTTGCATGCAAAAATAAGTGCTGATTTAAAGGTTTAAAAACTAAAAAAAAGTATTTTTTTCCCGACCTAGGCGCGGTCGCGCGCTACCACGGCACGAGCGTGCCACTCTCTGGAATCAGGGCGCGGGCGCGCCCTGCGGCGGCGCGGGCGCGCCACTCTCTAGAGCTGGGGCGAAAATTTTCTGCTTTTTCTTGTATAACATGATTGAAATGCGTGGGTTGCCTCCCACGAAGCGTTTGTTTAACGTCATTAGCTCGACGTGAAATCCGGTGTCCGATCAATTTCCTATAGGTGGAGTATCCCTTGACGGATACACCGAATCAGCTCCTTGAATAGATTCACGGGCCTCAATTCCCAAGGTTCCCATTGCTTTTGAGAATGCGTTGGATAATTCGACCGCAATTCTCTTATATTCCTCATCACGAGAGTCAATACGCCGTGTAAATTGCCCTAATTGTGTCCACTCGTACTTCAAACTGACTGGCAGATTCACCGTAGATAGGTCCTTATCAGTGAGAGAAAATCTTGAACGCCCTGGCTTATGATCTTGATATTCATTAGTCGCCAGCTTCTCGATCAGATCATATGCCTCCTCGTAACTCTTTGCCCAGAGATTTCTACGTGCTGCTACATCTAGCACAGCCAAGTCCTTTGTAAAAATAATTGATTGCCATTCCATCAGGCATTCCATCTGCTGGAAGTTTCTTCAGCATTTCTTTAAAGCGCTCCTAAGCGGTACAGAGAAATTCCCCTAGAAGCTGTGAAAACTGAGTTGAAGTGTTCCTGACGGCAGTAGCTTGAATCAAGGGACAGAATCTGACGAGAAATTGATGTTCAATCTCCTCCCACTTAGTAAGAGAATCCACTGGTAATGAGTGGAACCAGAATTTAGCTTTGTCCCGTAGAGAAAACAGGAAGAGTCTCAACTTCACAGTATCCTTAGAATCACCGTTGAGTTCCAAGGTATCACAGAATTCCCCGAATTTCTTTATGTGCAGTTTCGGATCTTCTAGGGTGGAACCCCCAAACTGAATTGTACTCTGCATCATCAGAATAGTTCCAGGCTTGATCTGGATAGCACCGGCTGCTATCGCTGGCCTGATCAGGTCAAAATGAATGTCATTGATCGCTAACCGAGAAAAATCTTTTGATGACTCCTCAACTGTTGTTGCTGCACTATCCATTATGTTAAGATTCATCGTTTTCGCCTTTGCCAGTGCTTCCCTCGAGGACACTCTATTCAAGTACCTGAAGCACACAAAAACTAATGGTAGTGAGTAACAACCCTAGAAAAGAAGAAAAGTAAGAAAAGAATCCGAGTTAGTGAACTTTAATGGACACTGATGACAAGCACATAAACTAAATATTAACACCGAGTCCCTGACAACGGGGCCAAAAACTTGTTTGCACAAAATCACGCAAGCGTACGTGGTCACAAGTTATATAGAATCTGAATTAAGTCCGTCCCCACAGAGACTGGTGTATTCACTATTTATGCACTTATTCAACAGAGTATGATTATCATCCACTGCTAAGACAAGTAACAAATTGGTGGTTTTTTTATACAAAATTAACTAAACTAGAATTTAATCAGAATAAAGACACATGGGATTCTAACTCCATTATCTACTTCATTCAGTGATTTGCCTTCTAATTAACATGTGACTGTTGATAGCTAATAGAATAACACGAAAGTAATATATGCCAACTTTCGTTGTACACATATCATACCAATTGAAATCCACAATTAAGATAGAATTCTCATGGACACAAAATATGCTCAGACCCTATATGTCTATAGAATTTTAAAACAAAAAGGTTTAATTACAAGTCATCCATATTGATTACACAAGGCGATAAGAAATAGTTCAGATCAAATCACAAATCATGTTTTATTCACATAATCCCGTGTTTACATGGCAAAGTTCTAAATCCAATTATCCACTATCGCTTAAAAGAGAATTAACAAACGACTTAGATGTTAGCTACACATCCAAGAAGAATAAGTACGGCCATGCAAAGAAATCAACGTACGTCACACAATTAATCAGGCAAAATCATTACTGAACTACGTAGATAAATCCGTTAGAATCCCATGAAGGCGATTAGTTCATAATCGAACTAAGTGTCATCATGGGTTCTAATGAAAACATGATAAATAAAACAATAGAATTGAAAAGATGAATAATGCTTCAATTAGTAAATAAGTGTACGGTAATACAAGAGAAGAAATCAAATCCACAACGTTACAGAATTGAAATTGCAATTGTTCTTCGCTCGTAGCCGTCACACTCCGTGCTTAGAACTTACGTAAAAACTTGATTAAAACTTGTTACAAACTCGTAAAACCTATCGTACAATACACTCAACATGTCCCCTATGCTAACCTAAGTCCACCGGGCCTCAGCCGAAGTCAACAGCCCACAATACATAAAAAATTACTTCCCGGCAGTGAGTGGCGCGGGCGCGCGCTTGGACAGTGCGGGCGCGCTGGGCTGTAGTGCGTGGCGCGGGCGCGCCGTCCCTTGGCGCGGGCGCGCCGACCACTGCCTTGGCTTGCTGTTTTTCTTCGCTTCTTTGTTTGAGTGCACGTCCGATGTCCCCTAGCTAGTACAACTTCCGTAGGTGATCACGGTTGCATTTAGCTCATGCAACAAGCCCTTTAAACCCCTAGGCAGCCCTAGTGGACAAGTGCGATCTCGTGAGGGTTTGTAGAAGATGAACCCCCAAAATCTTGAAGTCACGATGAGTCCACAATATCTATTCTTGCAAATTATACTCCAAAACCAACCGAAAATGATAGAAAATTGCTTTCATCACCTCAACTCATGAACTGCACAGAAAAACACAAAAACACATCAAAAGATACAAAGCACTCGAGTTCAAACGATCAATTTATGTGGAAATGAAGGCCTCCAAGTGGATATAAAATCCACTTGTCAAAGGCAAATGTAAATCTTTGGTAACCAAACCTGATACTGAGTCAATAAACACTAATGATGACTCAAACTCTGATGATGAGTCTTCAGATTCTGATGACATGAATGAGGAAGATATCATGCAGATGGCTGCCTTGGTTGTGAAAACCTTCAAGAAGATTGGATACAAGAACTTTGGAAAGAAGAAAAGGTTCTCAAGGAAGGTCTCTCTTACTGAGCAAAAGAGTTTCAAGAAGACTAAGGGCAAGGACAACAAATCTGGGAAGCTGGACAAGTCCAAGGTCAAGTGCTACAATTGTGGAGAGATGGGACACTTTGCACCTGAGTGCAAGAAAGGAAAAACTGAGAAGGCTCTCATCTCCAAAGGCAGGAATTGGGCAGAAAATTTAGACTCTAAGGAGGAAGAAGTCAACTATGCTCTTATGGCTACCACAAATGAAGAGCCGGGGACTTCTGATGTGAAGGTACCCCATACAACTCATGCTTTTGATACAGAAAATATATATGAGTTAAGAATTTTTCTTAAAAGCATGCATGTTAGTTATAGAGATCAGACTTTAGAAAATGAGAGAATAAAGTTTGAGAATTCTGATTTAATTAAAAGGAATGACTACCTTGAGAAAGAACTAGTCATGATGCTAGAAATTCAGAAAGAGAAAGATGAGGCTGTACTTATAAAACATGAGCTCTTTAAGAAATTTGAATATCTAAAATTAGAATTAGCAAAAGAGAGAAAAGTCATTAAAACCTGGACTCATTCTGGTAAAAGTACATGTGAAGTGTTTCAGAATGATACTGGAGGCTTAGGTTACATAGAGGAAGATGAACTAAGGTTTAAGAACTCTGTGAAAGCTAGAACACATTTACCTTCTAGGTATACTCAGCCTTTAAAATTCAAACCTGAACCTATAATGAGAGACTCTGAAATAGAAAAAGATAAATCCTCTACTAAGGTAGAAAAAGAAGAGAGTCTAGAAAAGCCTAAGGTAAAAAGGCTAAAACTGTTAACATAGGACTTATGACTCAGAAACAATTGAAACACAAACTCAAAGAAGTCAAGTCTGTTAATAGTGAAAAGGAACCTAGGAAGAATAGGAATGGCAAGATTGGTATAAACAAGAGTAATAATTATATGCCAATTCCCAATGCTCCTAGAAAAACCTATCACCACTGTGGAAATACTAATCATCTTGCTAATTTTTACAGGAAGAACAAGGATATTAACTCCCTACCTACAAAGTCTGGAGTTAAAAATGCTAGTATTAGATATAAACCACAAAAGCCTTGTTTTCATTTTGGCAGTGAATGGCATTCTATTTATACTTGCAAAGAATAATATAGTTTATATTATGATTATTATCAATTGAAACCATCTTTGAAAAAGGTTAATTCAAACTCTGCAAGTGTAAACTCTGTTGATAAGTCTGTTAGCTCAAACTCTGATAGTAATGATTCCGCAGCTAAAGCTAACAAACTTAAAAAGGCCAAAGGATCCAAGCAAGTCTGGGTCCTTAAAACTAACACTTAGTGGTCTTTGTGATTGCAGGGCAACAGGAAGAACATCCTAGTTCTGGACAGTGGATGCTCAGGACACATGACAGGAAACAAGGCCCTACTGTCAGAGTATGTGGAGAAAGCTGGCCCAAGTGTTTCTTATGGAGATGGCAACATAGGAAGGACTCTGGGATATGGAAATATCAATCTTGGAAATGTCATCATCACTAATGTAGCTCTGGTCTCAGGACTCAAACATAATCTGCTTTCTGTGAGTCAAATCTGTGACAGAGGTTATCATGTTGATTTCTATGATGAGCACTGTGAAGTTGTGAGTAAATCTACAGGAAAAGTTGCTCTGATAGGAAGCAGGCGTGGTAACATTTATGAAACAGACTATCAACAAACTCTGATGGTAAAGCAATCTGCTTCTCTACAAGAGTTTCAGTGGAAGACAACTGGAAGTGGCACAAGAAGATTTCTCATCTTAATTTCAATAACATTAATGAGTTGATTAAGAAGAAGCTTGTGAGAGGACTACCAGATTCACTTCTTACTCCAGATGGCCTGTGTGATTCTTGTCAAAAGGCCAAACAAAGAAAAACATCTTTCAGGAGCAAGACTGAGTCCTCTATTGACAAACCATATCATCTTCTACATGTAGATCTATTTGGTCTAGTAAATGTTATGTCCATTGGTAGGAAGAAATATGCTCTATTGATCGTTGATGAGTACACAAGGTACACCTAGGTATACTTTCTACATTCAAAAGATGAAAATGCTCTAACTTTGATGGATCATGTAAAGCAGTTGGACAATGCATCTGAAGAGAAAGTGAAGATCATAAGAAGTGATAATGGTACCGAATTCAGAAATTTTACAATGGAAGAGTTCTGCAAGAAAAGAGGTGTAAAACAAGAATTTTCTACACCTGGTACACCACAACAAAATGGTGTAGTTGAAAGAAAGAATAGAACTCTTATTGGAGCTGCCAGAACAATACTAGATGTAGCAAAATTATCAACATATTTCTTGGCAGAAGCTGTACAAACTACATGTTTCACTCAAAATGCAACTCTTATCAATAAGCATGGGAAGACACCTTATGAGATGGTGAAAAACAAGAAGCCAAATCTAAAGTACTTCCATATCTTTGGTTGCAAGTGCTTTGTGCTCAAGGCTCATCCTGAACAGCTTACAAAGTTTGATCTAAAAGCTGATGAAGGTACTTTTGTAGGTTATCCACTTTCGACAAAAGCCTTTAGAGTCTACAATCTGAGAACTAAGGTGATTATGGAATCTATACATGTATCCTTTGATGATAAGAAGACATAAGACTTGAGGATGCAGATGATCATGATCAATTGCAGTTTGAAAATGAAGATTTATTCTTTATTGATGTAAACACTGTAGTGTTCTAAACACTGATAAAGTAAACTCTGTTGAACAGTCTGCAGAATCTGATGAAACTTCAAACTCAAATGTTAATGGAGAAAGTGTTCAGGGGGAGCATGAAGATAATACAGAGACATCTCATGAAAATACCTCCTCTTCAAACTCTGATTCATCAGAAGATGGCAATACTGCAGGGGGAGCTTCAGACACAACTGGAAATCAACAAGAGAATCTAGAGAGCATGGATCAAGGGGGACGACCCAATGCACACTCTGAAAAACCTCCACCAGCAAGAAAGTGGACAAAATCTCACACACCTGACTTAATAATTGGTGATCCCGATGCAGGTGTGCAGACAAGGAAAGCAACTTCTAATGAATGTTTATTTCACTCTTTCTTGTCTCAAACAAAACCTAAAAAGGTGGAGGAAGCTCTTCAAGATGCTGACTGGGTACAAGCAACGCAAGAAGAGCTGAATGAATTTGAAAGAAATGAAGTCTGGACACTAGTGCCATGACCCAAGAACAGATCCATAGTTGGTACTAAATGGGTGTTCAGAAACAAACCTGATAGTGAGGGGTAATTACAAGGCATAAAGCAAGGCTTGTGGCTAAAGGGTACTCACAACAGGAATGAATTGACTATGATGAGACCTGTACTCCAGTTGCAAGACTAGAGGCCATAAGAATCTTTCTAGCCTATGCTGCTCACAAGAAGTTTAAAGTCCTTCAAATGGATGTCAAGAGTGCCTTCTTGAATGGGAAATTGGAAGAAGAGGTATATGTTGAACAACCTCCAGGCTTTGTGGATCCAAAGCATCCAGACTATGTCTACAAGTTAGACAAGGCACTATATGGACTTAAGCAGGATCCAAGAGCATGGTATGAGACTCTAGCACAATTTCTACTTGACTGTGGATTCACTAGAGGTACAGTTGATAAAACTCTGTTTTACTTAAACCATGGTAATGATCTGCTATTAGTTCAAATCTATGTCGATGACATCATCATTGGATCTACTAATGCTAAACTCGGTGAGAGATTTGCCAAGCTCATGTAGTCAAGGTATCAAATAAGCATGATGGGAGAGCTTAGTTATTTTCTACGCTTACAGGTAAAGCAGACTGAAGATGGAATCTGCATTAGTCAAGAAAAGTATACTAGAGATCTTCTAAAGAAATTTGGAATGCTAGATAGCTCAGCTGCAACCACTCCTATGGCAAAAACAACAAAGTTAGACAAAGACACAGGAGCATCAGTGGATATCACCAACTATAGAGGGATGATTGGTTCACTACTTTATTTGACTGCAAGTAGACCAGACATCATGTATGAAACCTGTCTATGTGCAATATTTCAAGCAGATCCAAGAGAACCTCATCTCTTTGCTGTCAAGAGAATCTTCAAATACCTCAAAGGAACCACTACATTAGGATTATGGTATCCTAGAGAATCAGATTTTAAGCTAATTGGATACTCTGATGCTGATTTTGCAGGTCGTAAAATAGACAGGAAGAGCACAAGTGGAAGCTGTCAATTTTTAGGTGGTAGACTTGTTTCTTGGTACAGCAAGAAACAAAAATTAATCTCAACATCCACTGCAGAGGCAGAGTATATTGCTGCAGGGAGTTGCCGAGCTCAAATTCTATGGATGAAGAATCAACTGTTGGATTATGGATTATCATTTTCTAAAATACCCATGTACTGTCATAATCAAAGTGCTATTGCTATGACAGGAAATCTAGTGCAGCATTTCATGACAAATCATATAAGCATCATATATCATTTCATCAGAGATCATGTGATGGAAGGAACTGTGGAACTTCACTTTGTGCCAACAGACCAACAACTTGCAGATATCTTCACCAAACCACTGAGTGAATCAACTTTCACTAGATTGGTGAATGAACTAGGAATGATCTCTGGATCTGACTAGAAATCTGGGTTAGGCATTCTAATTCATCACAGCTTTGCCTATATTGCTAATTGATTATTTGTTCTCATCCATGAAATTAACACTGTTAACTTTATGTGTTAAACTCTGTTGACAAACTCTGATATACTTTGTGACTCAAAAAGGCATTACTGTTGTATATTATCCTCATTCTCCGTTGATAAATTGCCTATGAAGATAATACAAACACTGATTAGTCCTTATTAGTAATCATGAAGAATTCCTGAGTTACTTATGAATTCGATCCTTTCATTTTCTTGGAAAAGAAGTTTCTACACTTATATGGTATGATGTAATCCATGTCAGATATTAGAATCTTAAAATTATTCATTACAGATATAAGTGAGAGATGTTTACTTGAACTTACTTTATGGATGCAATAGCTATCTAAGGACTAAGAATAATAAAATACAGATATTTCCCCTTAAATAATGATAATAGTACTCCTTTGAGATTGTAAATGTCAATGTGATAGTAACTGAGAAGATCCACACAAATTGCTGGTATTAAGCTCTTTGCTAAAATTTTAATAAATTTTGGTGATCAGTTACAAGTTTACAATTACTGGAGAAATACTACTATCAGAGTTTATTATAGGTCGTGCCTCATTTACACTGAGAAGCGTCCTGAGAAAAAAAAGGGGGGAAGTCATAAATAAAAATTTCTGGTCCTTGGTTTAGTCTGTTGTGTAATAAGTTTGAACAATTTTAAATTTCTTCCTTATATTTATGAATTTATGGTTTTCAAGAGTCTTTATTTGATTAAATTACTCATGTCCACACACACACAATTTTTTAAACTCTGACATGATGGGAGATAAATTCTGTGATAAAGTCTAATGTTATGGTGAAATTAATTGATTATATTTTAAATTCTGAGGCATCAGTTTTTATTCTTCAGAGTTTCGAGATTGTAGTTCAGTAATTATTTACGAGTTTAAATAAGATGTGTTTAATACAGGAAATGTTAAACGATTTGTATTTTGAGTGGATGCTGACTCATAGTTTACCTTGATAAATGGGAGAGTTCAATCATATTATTTTACATGCTAACGTGCAATAATTAAATGAAAGTCATTATTACTGTGCCACCATCTCTATCTACCAGTGGTTGCATGCCAGGTGTCCCACTCACTATATTTTACGAGAAAACAGCGGCGTGTACTAGTGATTAAAGGATTTTTTATTTATATTCTCAATGTTTATTTACTGATCATCCTTTACTTACTCATTTCATATGCACAAACATCTAAACACACGCATCTTTACACATTTTCTCTCTAAACACTTTTATCTCTACTCACCATTTCTAATCAGTTTCTTTTTGAACTCTCATCAAACACCATGGCTACCAATGCTTTCACATCTCTCGGCTTAAACCATGCAGCTATTCTAAATATTGATGGAGTTAACAGAGATTATCATCTCTTCCAACAGTTTTTAGACAATTCTGAAATCAAGAAAGCACTAACAGAACCTGGGAAGATCTCTGCTTCTCAGATCAAAGCTTTCTGGGAGTCAGGCGTATACTCTGGTGATGGGTCACCAGAGATTACATTTACCTACAAGGAAACCTCCTACACCATCACTTTGACTACTGCAAGGGAAACACTTGGACAGGAAGATCATAATGCATATACTGTTGCTGTCGGGGACATGGAGATCAGAAGAATGCTGACTGAGATTGGGTATGATGGAGATACTACAAGGCTAGGTCAGTTGAAGATACCAAATCTAAGAAAAGAATGGAGCTTTTTCTTTGATAGCATCACAAGAGCATTCCAACCAAAATGAACCAACTGGGATGCTATTCCATTGGAGTCACTAAAAATCGGGTATACTCTACTTTATGGCTCTCATTTTGATTATGCCCGCTTAGTTATGAAGCATTTCGGGAAAAAGATGCATGAGAATAGAAGAGTTGTTTATTTTGCTAGATTCTGTCAATTATTTATCTCTACATGCATTGATGAAGAGATACTAAACACTGATGAGGTTCAGTGTTTTAAATAGCACAAGAGAGTCTTTAATGACTTAGTGTCTAAGGACAATAAGAAGCCAACTCTAGGGCCTCTTTTAATCCCTCAGAAAATGAGGCAAGCAATGGGATTGTCTTCAGCTCCAGCTCCACCTAGACATCAACAACAACCTACCATAATCATATTAGACTCTGCTCAAGGAACCTCCTCAAAACCTTCAAAGTCTGTTAAGAGAAAGCCAATCTCTGTGGCAAGCTCTCCTCCCAGGAGAGTTACAAGATATCAGACCACTCCTGAGAATCTAAAGTCTGATGCTGCTTCTAAGCCTGTAAAGAAAAGGAGACTTGTTGCAGCCTATGAATATGAAGAATTAGTTCAGGAAGAGGCTGAAGATGCAGAAATAGCAGCTCCTCAACTAGTGCAAAGGCCTAGGAGGAGAAAAGCCCCAATAACTGCTCCTCTCACTGACCTCACTTTGTCTGATGAAGAGGTCCATGAACCATTCTCTGATCCTGTTTTGGAGGGGTGCGCACAACAGCCAAACACTGAAGGAGATAATGCAAAGGCTGCTGCAACTGACAGAACAGAGTTTGTTCCTCATGCAAAAGAAAATGTTCTTGTAGAAGATATAACTGGTCATTCTGACAGTTCTGAGGATGAAGGCATGGCAGCAGAGTTTGCTAAAGAGAGGACTGTGACTGCAGATATGAGTCAAGCCCTGGTACTTTTAAATGTGCCTCTTCAATCTTATATGCCTAGAGACTCTGATGATGAAGTTCTTAATATCAGACCACTCTCCATGATTCCAATGACTGATTCCTTCATGGCTGATATGGAAAAAGAAAAGGAGGCTGCCACTAGTGCTAGAAATGCAGCACAAAGTCAGGAAGCTATGTCTGGAGCTGAGACAGCTGCAAAGTCTGATGCAGGAAAATCTGATGATGTAGTCCAGGAGGGAAGAGAACCAACCCTGTGTTAGGGTTATACTGAAATATTCGTTTGAAGTATATAACAATTATTTGAGAATTTTCAATGCATGTTTTCACATTGTCTGTATATTATATATTGTAGACAATCTAGTATCAAATGGGATAGCAGAAGATTAGATTGTCAGACTCCTTATATAATATAATAAAGGTTCACAGTCGAGGTGGTGTTAGACAAACCACTGGAATGGCTGAAGTATTATTTGGAAATAGTTTATCTTGACTATTTAATAATACTTATATACTTTCTGTATATTGAACGGGATCAAAATAGTAGAATAATTGTTTCTTTAATTCTGACAATAAAGAACTAAGATTCTATGATGTTATTAATGCTTAAATTCTTAATCCGGATATAGTGATTGACACTTGTATTTAATGCACATGCCTTGACTCATAAATTAAGTAATTTATTTTAAATTACGAATTTATGTATTGGGCAATGACATTATATACAGAGTGGGATATTGACTATAAAAGGAAACCGTGTCCGAAAAATATATTCGGGTGATGATGTCCTCTTGAAAGCTCATAACGATAATTATGCTTTAGTCCTGCAGGCAGATTTGTTCTTGCATAATTATAAGGTTGAGTGGATGATCAAGGATAAAAGATATTGATTAAATTAATTGTCAGATATTAATTTAATTAATGGACATGCGATATCTTAAACATGGGGAATTTATAAGTAATTAATATGGGAACCGAATTATATAATTAATTTACGGAATTAGGAAAGGTAGTGCAAATATTAATTCTTTAGTGGATTGAATTAATATTTAATGACATTGGGCCTGGCCCGGAATGTCATTGGAAGGCCTGACCTAATGATCCATGATCCCTACTGTAGCCTATATATATTCTCGTTCTCCTAAAGCTGAAAAAACAACCAAAAACGAATTTACAGCTAGGGTTTGAGAGAGGCAGCCGTTTTTCTCAAGGAGCCAGCTAGGGTTTTGGGTTTTTCGGAGCTTTAAGGAGAGGCACACCTTGGGAGATCGAAGGCCACACTTCGTCCAAGGAGAATCAAGGAATACAGTAGAAGACGTGGATTTGAATCGCTTGCGCCGTAGCGATTAAGGTTAATATTCTGTTCGAACTTTGAATTAATATCATAAAACGCAGGGCCAAGATCGATTGTTCTTACAATTGGCATCAGAGCCCAGGTTGTGGTTCTGCGATTTATGATATGTAGTCCATGTCATGATTATATATGCGTGTATATAGTGATTCTGTGATGCAGGTCGTGATCCACTATTATGGCCGTTTTTTAATTATTCTGTTATGTTGGATTCCACGTGGTTTATCGTGGCTGTTGTAAATCACGAGGGTTGATCGTGATAGTTTAATCTTGTAATTCAATTTGTAATTGTTTTAGATTATGATCTGATGTAATAGAATAGGCTGGTTCGTCTATACGAATTTGTATGTAATTGTTTGATCAACGGAGCTGCAAGAAACAGAGGTCTTCCGCTGCTGCGATTAGAGTTTCAGGGGTGCTGCACTGTTTTGGTCATAACTTTTGCATACAGTGTCCGATTTGGGCGAATAAGCACTTTTCGGAAACGGCAGAACGAGACGAAGCTAGCTAAACCCCGTTTTGCCGGGTTGGAGGGTTTTCGAGGCTGTTTTCGGAGTTTTTCGAGGCATTCTGAGGCTGTTTAGGCCTCCAAACGGGCTCTCGAAGTTTTCTGGACAGATTTGGATTCTGTCGAAGGATCAATTCGAAGCTGTTTTTTCCCGGGCCATAATAGTGGATGTGCTTTATTATGATTATTGATTATTGTTATTATGTGTTTCTTGTTTATGTTGTATGCCATGTGATACTAACCCTTCGCATGCTAGAATGACATGGACATAGGGATGCTTTTAAATTATGCTTTAATCATGCTAGTATGCTGCCATGTTATTTATTCTTTATCTGTTCTTTATGTTGCTATAACCATGATAGTATGCATGTGGACTTCGAAGAAATAACATAGGGCGATGCATCTAGATTAAAATCCTCAAAGTAAATTCTAAGTGGGAGAGGGAGTTAATATGATATTAAATCCCATGGTCTCCATCATTGTTTGTATGTAATTTAACATAAAGACGAATATAAATTATGTATACGTCACCCATCGTGGCATGTAATTTATGGTATCTAGAATGTTATAGATATTACTGGAACAAACTTCTTAAATTAATACGAATAGATACGAATTTTCTTTATCTCTGCTTTGGGGCGATTTCTAGACCTTATGGGTTTTAAGTGAGACCGATGTGACTTCTCCATAAGCTTTAGAAATCAAACCAGATGCGAATATTGAATTGAAGTATTCTATTCAAGAAATATTGGAAGGTATGCCACCCATCGTGGTGTACCAAGTTCCATAGTTTTCGGATAATTTAAGATTTGATGATGGTATACACTTAGCTATGAAAAGTAATATAGACCACCCTAACGTGGCTTATTGTTTAGTAATAGGACCGAAGTAACGTTTAAACAAATTTAGGTGGTATACATGTTACCCATCGTGACGTACCAGAAACTTATGGTGTTTAAACGTTAGTGCATTTAATTTTAATAATTGTTAGAGGAACCAATAGGTCTTAATTTTTATGCACCCTTCTTTATGTGTAATGTGATTTTTCATGCATGATTCTCAGGATATAATGACGTTTAATCCGCTGTTCACCATACTTAAGGATAACAAACTTACCGGACCTAACTATATTGAATGGAAACGTAATTTGGACATTGTGTTGACTGCTGAGGAGTACAAGTTTTGCACTTATGAACCCAAGCCTGAGCAGCCTGCTGCTGATGCTCCTGATGAGGATAAAGAGTATTATAAGCGGTGGATAAAGGCTGATGAGATGTCGCGATGTTACATTCTGGCAGCAATGTCGGGTGTTTTGCAGCATCAGCATCAGGCTATGGCCACTGCTTCGGATATGCTCTTTAATCTCAAGGAACTTTTTGGAGATCAGAATAGGGCTGCTAGGCAAGTAGCCATGAAGGCTTTAATGAACACTCAGATGGCTGAAGGTACACCTGTAAGGGATCATGTTCTCAAGATGATGTCACATCTGAATGAGATAGAGATCCTTGGTGCTGAGCTTGACGGGGAAACCCAGGTTGACATTGTCCTTATGAGCTTGTCCAAGAGTTTTGAGCAGTTCCGCTTGAATTACAATATGAATAAGAGGCAGTATAGTCTTGCGGAACTGCTGACAGAACTTCAGGCAGCTGAAGGATTATTTCGCCAGAGTGTTCAAGTGAATGTGGCTGAGAAAGGTTCTTCCTCTAAGCCGAAAGGCAATAAGAAGAAGAAAAAGGCTCAGACACAGACACAGCAAGCTGTGAAGGCAGTGGCGGTTCAAGGTGGTGTGAAAAAGCCTAAAGGGAAGTGCTTCCGGTGCAAGCAGTCGGGTCACTGGAAAAAGGATTGTCCTCTTCCTGCGAAGACAAACAATACTGGTATGTCTCTTTCTCTAGTTACAGAAACATTTATAGCGGCAATATCTACGAGCACTTGGTGTGTAGATACTGGAGCCACTGATCATGTTTGTAACTCTATGCAGGGGTTCCAGCAATCCAGAATGCTTAGAGATGGTGAGATCTACGTGTTCATGGGAGATGCTACGAGAGTAGCAGTGGGAGTTATTCATTTATCTTTTGGTTCTGATAGGATTTTGGTTTTGAACAATTGTCTTTATGTACCTTCTTTTAGAAGGAATTTGATTTCGGTTTCTAAACTTGCTTTGGATGGTTATAATGTTTGTTTGGATCGTAATGTTTCTATTATGATGAATAAACGGATTATATGTTCTGGTACATTGCAAGACAATTTGTATATAATTAATCCTAGTCAACCTGCACTGCAACTGCAACATAGGGTATTGAACAACACATCTTCTAACTCTAATAAAAGAAAGGAACCTTCTAGTTTGAACCAAACATATCTTTGGCACTTGAGATTAGGTCATATTAACTTGAGGAGGATTCAAAGACTGGTAGTAGACGGGCCTTTAGGCTCATTGGCAGTGGAGCCATTTCCAGTTTGTGAATCCTGCTTGGTAAAATGACCAAAAGGCTTTTCAAGGCAAAGGGGAATAGAGCCAAAGAAGTGTTAGGATTGGTTCACTCTGATTTATGTGGACCTATGAATATCCAAGCAAGAGGCGGTTATGAGTATTTCGTCACTTTTATTGACGATTATTCTAGATATGGATACGTTTATTTGTTGCGCCGTAAGTCTGAGTGCTTTGATAAATTCAAGGAGTACAAAGCTAAAACGGAGAAGCGACATAATAAAAGTATCAAGTCACTACGATCTGATCGTGGTGGCGAATACTTGCTTGGGGAATTCAGGGAATATTTATCAGAGAATGGGATAGAATCCCAGTTGACTGCACCAGGCACACCCCAGCAGAACGGTGTAGCAGAGAGAAGGAACCGGACTCTTTTAGAGAGTGTTAGATTTACCCAAGTCGTTCTGGGGACATGCCTTAGAAACAGCAGCTTATCTTCTGAACTTAGTACCTTCTAAGTCGGTTCCTAAAACCCCTTTAGAATTGTGGACCGGGAGCAAACCGAGTCTAAGACACATTCGGATATGGGGTTGTCCAGCACATGTGCTGAACAAGGACGCGACTAAGCTAGAATCTCGTACTGAAGTAAAGCTGTTTATAGGCTACCCCATGGGAACAAAAGGTTATTTATTTTATAGTCCTAAGGATCGGGATGTCACTGTTAGCACCAATGCAAGATTCTTAGAGGAAGACTATATAATGAATCACAAACCCATGAGTAGTATCGTTTTAGAGGAATTAGTGGGAGGGACAAATAATGAACCTGTAGTACAAGTAGAACAACCACAGCAGACTGTGCAACCGGTCACTAATACCGCACCAGTTCCTCATCGTAGTGGGAGGGTTGTTCGACAGCCCGACAGATTCATGTTTTTGGGAGAGTCTTCGGACTTGGTCTCTAGTGAACATGATGATGATCCCCGGACATACGAAGAGGCAATACAAGACAAAGATGCAAGTCTTTGGCAAAAGGCAATGAATTCTGAGATGGAATCTATGTATTCTAATCAGGTCTGGGAGCTCGTGGAACCACCCAAAGGTGTAAAACCTATTGGATGTAAGTGGGTCTACAAGAAAAAGAGGGGATCAGACAAAAAGGTGAAAGCCTGGAAAGCAAGACTTGTTGCGAAAGGGTATACTCAGAAAGAAGGTATCGATTATGAGGAAACCTTTTCGCCGGTAGTCATGCTTAAGTCAATCCGTATTCTTTTATCTATAGCAGCTCATCTCGATTATGAGATTTGGCAAATGGATGTCAAGACAGCTTTCCTTAATGGAAATCTTGAGGAAACCATCTATATGCAGCAACCAGACGGATTCATTAAAGAAGGCCAAGAGCATCTTGTATGTAAGCTGAAGAGGTCTATTTATGGACTTAAACAAGCTTCTAGGTATTGGAACATTCGCTTTGATCAGGCAGTCCAGTCATATGGATTTGATCAATGTCCAAGCGAAGCATGCGTGTATAAGAGATGTGAGGGAAATGCAGTGGTTTTTCTAGTGCTTTATGTTGATGACATTTTACTCATTGGAAACAATGTTAAGATGTTGTCTTCAATAAAGGCATGGCTGTTCAAACAATTTGAAATGAAGGACTTAGGTGAAGCAGCATACATCCTTGGGATCAAAGTTATAAGGGATCGCAAGAAAAGGATGTTGGCTTTGTCTCAAGAGCCCTACATAGATGACGTATTAGCTCGTTTTAACATGCAGGACTCCAAGAAGGGTAATTTACCCTTCAGACATGGAGTTACTCTATCAAAGAGGCAATGTCCTTCGACACCTAAGGAGATAGAGAACATGAAGGCAGTTCCTTATGCTTCGGCATGTGGGAGCCTAATGTATGCAATGTTATGTACGAGGCCTGATATCTGCTTTGCCGTGGGCATGGTTAGCAGATACCAGTCAAACCCAGGACAAGAACATTGGAGTGCTGTAAAAGCAATACTCAAGTACCTGCAAAGGACTAAGGAGTATATGTTGGTTTACAAGTCCTCTGATTTAGTGCCTCTGGGATATACCGATTCAGATTTCCAGACAGATAAGGATAAGAGAAAGTCCACCTCGGGATGTGTTTTTACTTTGGGAGGTGGAGCCGTAATATGGAGGAGTGTGAAGCAGAAATGCATCGCGGACTCAACCATGGAAGCCGAATATGTGGCAGCCTCGGAGGCAGCCAAAGAGGCTATATGGTTCCGAAACTTCCTGCTGGATTTGGATGTGGTTCCTAATCTGCCACAGCAAATCACGATTTATTGTGATAACACTGGTGCTGTGGCGAATACCAAGGAACCACGGGCCCATAAGGCAGCGAAACACATAGAGCGTAAGTATCACCTCATACGACAGTTCGTTAAGCGAGGAGATATCATTGTGGCTGATATAGCATCAAAGGATAACCGGGCAGATCCTTTCACGAAGAGCTTACCAGCTAAGGCTTTTGAGGAGCACGTGGAAGCGATAGGAGTCAGATACTTTGCCACATAGTTATATATAGTTGGTAGTGGATTGCTTGTAATAGACACTGATATACTCAAAGAATATCTTGAGTATAAGTGGGAGATTGTTAGGGTTATACTGAAATATTCGTTTGAAGTATATAACAATTATTTGAGAATTTTCAATGCATGTTTTCACATTGTCTGTATATTATATATTGTAGACAATCTAGTATCAAATGGGATAGCAGAAGATTAGATTGTCAGACTCCTTATATAATATAATAAAGGTTCACAGTCGAGGTGGTGTTAGACAAACCACTGGAATGGCTGAAGTATTATTTGGAAATAGTTTATCTTGACTATTTAATAATACTTATATACTTTCTGTATATTGAACGGGATCAAAATAGTAGAATAATTGTTTCTTTAATTCTGACAATAAAGAACTAAGATTCTATGATGTTATTAATGCTTAAATTCTTAATCCGGATATAGTGATTGACACTTGTATTTAATGCACATGCCTTGACTCATAAATTAAGTAATTTATTTTAAATTACGAATTTATGTATTGGGCAATGACATTATATACAGAGTGGGATATTGACTATAAAAGAAACCGTGTCCGAAAAATATATTCGGGTGATGATGTCCTCTTGAAAGCTCATAACGATAATTATGCTTTAGTCCTGCAGGCAGATTTGTTCTTGCATAATTATAAGGTTGAGTGGATGATCAAGGATAAAAGATATTGATTAAATTAATTGTCAGATATTAATTTAATTAATGGACATGCGATATCTTAAACATGGGGAATTTATAAGTAATTAATATGGGAACCGAATTATATAATTAATTTACGGAATTAGGAAAGGTAGTGCAAATATTAATTCTTTAGTGGATTGAATTAATATTTAATGACATTGGGCCTGGCCCGGAATGTCATTGGAAGGCCTGACCTAATGATCCATGATCCCTACTGTAGCCTATATATATTCTCGTTCTCCTAAAGCTGAAAAAACAACCAAAAACGAATTTACAGCTAGGGTTTGAGAGAGGCAGCCGTTTTTCTCAAGGAGCCAGCTAGGGTTTTGGGTTTTTCGGAGCTTTAAGGAGAGGCACACCTTGGGAGATCGAAGGCCACACTTCGTCCAAGGAGAATCAAGGAATACAGTAGAAGACGTGGATTTGAATCGCTTGCGCCGTAGCGATTAAGGTTAATATTCTGTTCGAACTTTGAATTAATATCATAAAACGCAGGGCCAAGATCGATTGTTCTTACACCCTGCAACTTTTCAAAGTTCCAGCTGAAGGTGGTTATTCTGCAGCTGAAGAAATTCCTGTTACAGAATCTTTATAGGAGCTGATGGATGAAACAATTCAAATAGCTACTCACACAGAGCTATTAGATAAAGAAGAATGTTTGCAAGAAAATTCATGCAAGTGTACGTGGTCACAAGTAATATCGAATTAAATTCAGTTTGTTCCCAATGAGACTGCTGTAATTGCAATTTATGTACTTATGCAACAATGTATGATTATTATTCACTGCTAAGACAAGTATCAAGTCGTGATTTTTATAACTAAATAACTAAATTAACTCCACTGGTATTAATCAATAGAAATAAACATGGGATTCTAACTTCATTATCTACTTCATTCAGAGACATGCCTTATGATTAATATGTGATGGTTGATAACTAATCAAATAACACGAAAGTAATATATGCTATCTTTCGATAAACACATATCATACCAATTGAACTCCACAGTTAAGATAGAACATCTGAACAAAAGGTACCTCATACAACTCTTGCTTTTGATACAGATGATATTTCTCAGTTAAGAATATTTCTTAAGAGCATGCATGTTAGCTATAGAGATCAGACTTTAGAGAATGAGAGAATAAAAACTGAGAATTCTGAACTTGTTAAAAGAAACAACTTCCTTGAAAAAGAATTAGTCATGATGCTTGAGATTCAGAAAGAGAGAGATGATGCAGTTTTTGTAAAGCAAGAACTGATGAAAAAGTTTAACTATCTTGAATCTGAATTAGCTAAAGAAAGGAAAATTCTTAAAACATGGACTAATTCTGGAAAAAGCACAGGTCAGGTCTTTCAATTAGATAAAGGTGGTATTGGATATACAGAGGAAGATGAATTAAGATTTCAAAATTCTGTTAAGGCAAGAACTGAACTTCCCTCTAGCTATTCTGAACCTGTGAGTTTCTGTGCTAAGCCAGTAATGAGAGATTCTGAATTTGACTTTGGGATTTCTAATTCTAAGATCCAGAATAAGAAAGAGAAGCTTTCTAAACCAATACAGAACATTACTAAGGAAGTAAACATAGGCTTAATGACAGAGAAACAATTGAAGCATAAGCTGAAAGAAATAAACTCTGTCAATAAGGAGAAGAAACCTAGGAAAAATAGGAATGGTAAGGTAGGCGTAAATAATAGGAACAACTTCAAGCCTATTCCTAATGCTCCTAGAAAAACATGTCATAATTGTGGTAGTACCAATCATCTTGCTAATCATTGTAGGAAGAATAAGAATATTAATTCTTTACCTGTAAAGACTAAGGTTAAGAATAATAATCTTAGGTATAAACCACAGAATCCTTGTTATCATTGTGGTAGTATTTGGCATAAGAAGCTCTCACATCTGAACTTTAACAGTATCAATTAGCTAATAAAGAAGAAGCTTGTGAGAGGACTACCAGACTCACCTCTTACTCCAGATGGCCTATGTGATTCTTGCCAGAAGGCCAAACAAAGGAAGACATCTTTTAAGAGTAAGACTGAGTTCTCAATTAATAAACCTTATTATCTTCTTCATGTTGATCTATTTGGTCCAGTAAATGTCAGGTCTATTGGGAAGAAGAAATATGTACTGGTAATGGTAGATGAGTACACAAGGTACACATGGGTATATTTTCTACACTCCAAGGATGAAACAGCTTTAACTCTGATGGATCATGTAAAGCAACTGGACAATGGATCTGAAGACAAAGTAAAGATTATAAGAAGTGATAATGGTACAGAATTCAGAAATTCAACAATGGAAGAGTTTTGTAAAGAAAGAGGTGTGAAACAAGAATTTTCAGCACCTGGAACACCTCAACAGAATGGAGTAGTTGAGAGGAAGAACAGAACTCTTATTGAAGCTGCTAGAACCATGCTAGATGAAGCAAAACTACCAACATATTTCTGGGCAGAAGCTGTACAAACTGCATGTTTACACAGAATGCAACTCTCATAAACAAACATGGAAAGACACCTTATGAGATGGTGAAAAACAAGAAGCCAAATCTAAATTACTTTCATATTTTTGGTTGCAAGTGTTTTGTTCTCAAGACTCATCCTGAACAGCTTACCAAGTTTGATCTAAAAGCTGATGAAGGGATTTTTGTTGGATATCCATTATCTACAAAGGCATTCAGAATTTATAATTTGAGGACAAAGGTGATTATGGAATCAATTCATGTATCTTTTGATGACAAGAAGATAATTGGACTTGAAGATGTTGAAGATAATGAAGAACTACAGTTTGAGAATGAAGACAATTTCATTGTTGAGACAGAATCAGTAAATACTGATGAAGCAAACTCTGATGCTCAGGCACCAAACTCTGATGAAACTTCAAACACAGAATCTAATGAAGAACAGGTTGAGGAGGAGTAGAACAATTCTAATGATCAATTTCAAGAAGATGCTAATTCCTCAAACTCTGATTCATCAGAGAATGGCATGGATGCAGGGGGAGCTTCAGATTTTAATTCTCATCAAGAAAATCACAAAAGCATGGATCAAGGGGGAGGATCCAATGTAGAGACAGATCAACTTCCTCCAGCTAGGAAGTGGACAAAATCACACACACCTGATTTAATTATTGGAAATCCAGATGTAGGTGTACAAACAAGAGCAGCAATAGAGAATGAGTGTCTCTATCACTCATTTCTATCTCAAACTGAACCTAAGAAGGTTGAAGATGCTCTTAAAGATGCAGATTGGGTTCAAGCAATGCAAGAAGAGCTGAATGAATTTGAAAGGAATGAAGTTTGGACCTTAGTACCAAGACCAAAGAACAGATCAATTGTTGGAACAAAATGGGTATTTAGGAACAAAACTGACAGTGATGGAGTCATTACAAGAAACAAAGCTAGACTTGTAGCGAAAGGATATTCTCAACAGGAAGGTATTGATTATGATGAAACTTTGCTCCAGTTGCAAGATTAGAGGCAATAAGGATCTTTCTAGCTTATGCTGCTCACAAGAAATTCAAAGTATTTCAAATGGATGTTAAAAGTGCCTTTCTCAATGGAAAACTGGATGAGGAGGTGTATGTAGAACAACCTCCAGGCTTTGTTGATCCCAAATATCCAGATCATGTCTACAGACTAGACAAAGCACTTTATGGACTAAAGCAAGCACCAAGAGCATGGTATGAAACCTTAGCTCAATTCCTTCTTGATAGTGGATTCACCAGAGGTACAATTGATAAAACTCTTTTCTACCTGAATCATGGTAATGATTTGCTTTTAGTTCAAGTTTATGTGGATGATATTATATTTGGTTCTACTAATCCCAAACTCTGTGAAAGATTTGCCAAGCTCATGCAATCCAGGTATCAAATGAGCATGATGGGAGAGTTGAGTTATTTTCTAGGACTGCAAGTCAAACAGACTGATGATGGTATCTTCATCAATCAAGCCAAATATACCAGAAATCTTCTTAAGAAATTTGGTATGCTAGAAAGTTCAGCTGCAACCACCCCAATGGCAACAGCAACCAAATTGGATAAGGATACAGGTGCTCCTGTAGACATCACAAATTACAGAGGGATGATTGGATCACTACTTTATCTAACAGCAAGTAGGCCAGATATTATGTATGCAACATGCTTGTGTGCAAGATTTCAAGCAGATCCAAGAGAACCACATCTAGTAGCAGTCAAGAGGATATTTAAGTATCTGAAAGGAACCATTACTCTAGGACTGTGGTACCCTAGAGAATCAGACTTCAAATTGACTGGTTACTCTGATGCAGATTTTGCAGGATGCAAGATTGACAGGAAAAGCACAAGTGGAAGCTGTCAATTCTTGGGAGGAAGAATTGTGTCCTGGTATAGCAAGAAGCAAAAGTCAATCTCCACATCCACTGCTGAAGCAGAGTATATAGCAGCAGGGAGCTGCTGTGCTCAAATTCTGTGGATGAAGAATCAATTATTGGATTATGGTTTAACTTTTACTAAAATTCCAATTTTCTGTGATAACCAAAGTGCAATTGCTATGACAGGTAATCCAGTTCAACACTCTATGACAAAGCATATTAGCATCAGATATCAATTCATAAGAGAACATGTGATGGAAGGGACTGTGGAACTTCACTTTGTTCCCACAGACAAGCAGCTAGCAGATATCTTCACCAAACCACTAAGTGAAGCAACATTCACAAGGCTAGTAAATGAGTTGGGCATGATAACAGGATCTGAGTAACTTTCATGGTCAGACTTTTCAATCTATACTTAATAATATATCAGTATTTATTCCTGTTAATGATTCTCTTAAATACTGTTTAGTATTCTTCCTTGACGTCAAACTCTGTTGATAAACTCTGATGCTAAACTATGTTATACCCAAAAGTTCATTACTGATAAAATGTTTGTTTTCTCTGTAAATCTTGAGGCTTGTGACGATAACTTTAGTAATGCCTATGCTTATGAGTAATCAAAAATCTTACTATCAAACAGTTGAATTTAAGCTTTTATCATAGAGCAAGACAGAGTTTATTAGTTACACTCACAGTAAGGGATAAGAGGATGTATCTTTAGAATCTTAACTATTATTTATCCCAGAGATAAATGAGTGATAAATGTCTGAACTTCCTTCTAGAATAACAGTAGATATCTGAGGACCTAGAATTAAACAGTAAAACATTTGTGTCAATTCCAAGCTATTTATCTCCCTAATGAAGAGATTAGTACTCCTTTGAGATCTGAGATGTCTAAAAAGACAGTGACTGGGAAGACCCAAGCACTTGCTGGTATTAAGCATTTTCTAAGATTTTTTAATCTATGGTGACTAGTCACAATCTCTGATTACTGGAGAAATACTAACTCTATATATGATAATTAAAGGTCGCGCCTCATTTACACTGAGAAGCGTCCTTGGCTTATTATTATTAAAAAAAAACAAAAAAAAATTGGAGAGCATAATGGAATTTCTAATATTCTTTTAAGGTCTCTAAAAATTCTACTTGTAACTATAGAAGCATGGACAGATTTTAATTACTTATTAAATTTAGGGATTTATAATATTAAAGTATTCTTTTTGAAACTCTGATTATCCCTACTGCTCACACACACACTAGAATTATTTTGCTCTTGATGAAAATTACATTCTCTGTTAAAGTCTGATGCTTGATAAAAATAAGTTAATTATGCATTATATTCTGAGGCATTTTTCTATTATTCTCTGATGCAGAGTTTACGAAAAATATTTTATCGGTAAATTTTTCAAAATTGTTTTTGTGTTTGAGATTTTATCAAACGGTTTGAAAATTAAATGGGAGAATGCAAAACAATTTTTTTTAAGAAGCTGGAACAGAGTTAATCATTATTTCTTGAAACAATGCAGTAATAAATGTATCACCTATTTTACTGTACCCACTAACTCTGTTCAACCAGTTAAAATCTGACAGGTGTCCCACTCACACCATTTACCAAGACAACAGCGGCGTGTGACAGTAACAAAATCATTTTTACATCTTTTTCAAAATATTTCTTTACTGATTACGTTTATGTGTGTACGCTTTGTATTCTATACACACTAATATACACACACTTCATCATTTTCATCTCTTTCATGTCAAACTCTCATCTGAAACTCTCTCGCACCCATAAACTCTCTTCTACAGATTATCTTCTTCTTGTTCTTTTCTTACTCACTCACACACAAAAATGGCAACAAACACTCACACAGCTCTCGGTTTAACATTTGTCCCAAATAACTATTCTGCAATCTTAAATTCTGATGGAGTGCATGCAGATTTTCACTTGTTCCAGAGATTTCTCCGAAACTCTGAAATCAACAGGGCACTTACAGAGCCTGGGAAGAATTCAGCTTCTCAAATCAAGGCCTTTTTGGAATCGGGTGTTTATGATTCTGAGGGTTCCCCATCTATCATATTCACCTACAACAACACTGAGTACAAAATCGATGTACCCACTGCTAGAGAAGCTCTTGGGCTGGAGAATCAGTCAGCCTACACAATCTCTGTTGGTAACAGCGAGCTAAGGAAGATGTTGACAGAGATTGGCTATGGAGGCCCTATGGAGAAGCTTGGGCAGTTGAAAAGGCCCCATCTGAGGAGAGAATGGAGTTTCTTTTTCGATTGTATTACAAGGGCTTTTCAACCCAAGTGTACAAACTGGGATGCAATTCCTCTGAAATCATTACAAATGGGGTATGCCTTAATCTATGATCTTCATTATGATTATGCTCGTATAGTAATTAAGCATATAGGCAACTGCATGGACAAGAGTAGAAAAACTGTTTATTTCACTCGTTTCTGTCAATTGTTTTTCTCTACTTGTGTAAATGTGCCCATTGAGGAATCCGATGAGATTCCCTCTTTTAAATTACACAAGAGAGTTTTTAGTGATCTCATATCAAAAGACAACAAAACTGGGAGAGGTACTTTGATGCTCCCTACAGAGTTTAAGGCAAAGCTAGGCCTTTCTACAACAGTTCCTCAATCTGAGAGGTTAAGGAGGGAACTGTTAGCTACTGAATCGACAGCACAGACAAAGTTTGTTGGGACTTCTTTAAAGTCTGTTAAATAATCTACAAAATCTGTTGGAGCTGGTGGTTCTTCTAAAACTGTGAAGAGGAAATTGCTTCCAGAATCTGCAGTTTCTCCCAAAAGAATTACAAGATCACAGACAATACCAGAGAAATTAAAGTCTGTTGATGAAGCTGCTAAATCTAGGCAGAAGAGGAGGAGACTGGTTGCACAATACTCTTATGATGATGTTGAACCACTAGGGTCAGAAGCAGCTGATGTGTTGGAGACACTGGAACCCTCTAGGAAGAAGAAGGCTAGAGTGGTTGGCCCAATAACAGATCTTACAATTTCTGATGATGAATTCAATCAGGCTATTTTTGAACCAGTTCTTGAAAGGTGTACACAGTCTGTAGCTGAGGAGGATTTAGTTGATGTTGAGGATGTCACAAATCAAGTATCAAGCTCAAGTGATACTTCTGCTGTCTTTAGAATTGTACCTAGACCAACTGAGGAGGATTTGACAAGGGCAATTATACCTTGGACTGCACCAATTGATATCAGACCCATTGCAGCTATTCCAATAGAAGAAGTGCCAAACTCTGATGGCACAAACTCTGATGATGCTGGATCTATTCCACACGAGGATACAACAAGGTTAATCTTAACTCCACTTAAAATTCCAGATGCTGCTGTAGTATTTGAAACTGATGGAGCAGCTGCAGAAAAAGCTGAGGAAACAGTTCCTGTGGTCTCTCACACAGAACTGCTAGACCTTGAAGAAGCTGGTGAAGCTGTGGAACAACCAATGAAGGAGAAAACACCAGTACAAGCTCACTCTGGTAACTCAAACTCTGAAAGTTCAACAAACTGTGCAGCCTCAAATGATTCTCTCAAGATCAGACTTGAAGGTCAAACTGTTGACGAGTTTGTCAGACAAGCAGACTTGGAGAGAAGAGCAGAGTTTGCTACCATAGATGAAGAGCACTGGCACTCTTTATGGAAGGATTATGAGGATTCATTCTCTGATGAGAAAGCTGCTCTGCACCTGGAGACTGCTGAGAAAGAAATCAAATCTGCAGAATTACTTTCTCATTTGAAGGCATCTGTAATATTCATGAAGTCTGTAAAGAAATCACAGAAGCAGACAGAGTCTGAAGTTTCAAAATTAAGAGATGAGATGAGGACCAGGGAAAATACTTTGTTTCATGAGAAGAAGAAATACCATACTCTGGCTGAGGATTGCACAAGGGTGAATCAAAGGTTGACAGACATTGAAACTAAACAGCTGGAGATGGATGAGAAACTCAATGCTATCACTAATGCTCTTCAGTTACTCACTTCTGTAATCATACCAGATGAGGCTGATGTCAAAAAGGGGGAGATATTTCTTCAAGCCAAATGCAAACAAGACACAGTTCTCACAAGAAGGGATGATGCAGGTGAAGGGAAGGGTGGATCTGGTCAATGACCACCAACAGCTGGTGCAAAAGGAAGAGCTAGTGGAGCAAAATCAAAGTCTGATGCCAGGACAGAAGCTCCTAGGTATCACAATCAATCAAGCTCGAAGAAAAAGACTCTAACTCAGTCAACCACTCCAATGACTGATGAAGAATTTCCTAGGCAGGAATTTCTGAAATGGAATAAAGTCAAGAAAGTTGTTGATGCTGCACAAATTGAAGCTGTGATTAGAGCTGAAGAAGAGGAGCTCAGCAGAAAGCACAAGAGTGATATAGCTGCAGGCATAGCACAACCAGTAACTCAGACTGCCAGGCCTAAGCAAAAGGGCATCCAAATCAAAGAAAAATTCATGGAAGAACAGAGTTTACCAAGGAAGCAGGTATACTCTGATGCTGAGTTGAGAGACAAAGGCAAAAGCAAAATCGATGAACATCTGGAAAAGGGGATGCTCTATCCTCTTAGTCCAATGCCTGAAGTTCCTCAAGGAGGAATTCAATTAAATAGGAGATCAACCTCTGATACTACTCAAGTTGATAGAACTACTGAAAAGAAGTCAATCTCTAACAATGCTCAAGTTTACAAGGGAGATGTTGGGAAGGCAAAGTCTGATGAGGATGAAATTATGAAGAACTTTAAGCCTGTTCCTCTATCAGATGAATTAAGATCAAATTCTCAAAGCCAACTCTTCATCACAAGGAAGAGATTGCAAAGGAAAACCTAGATAACTTCATTTTGAAGCAAAAGGTGGCTTTTGACAAGGGTGGATTGGGAACTGGAAGGGAAAACTGGCATGATGCAAATCAAACAAACACCAGAGATCCATCTACACTGGCTGATCCAAAGAGAGGAATTACTCAGGAAAATTTAGACAGGTTGGAGTCAGTGCGGTTAGTCAAAGTAAGGGGAGAGAAGACTCAGGTTTTACTCTATTTTATGACAGATAATAGAGTCATTTAAGTTATTGAGGAGAATCTAAAGCTGAAGCTGGATGATGAATTGGAGCATATCCTGTATATGTTAAGAGTCAGAAACCAGGCTACCTACAACTTTGTGAACTTTGTAAGTGAGACTGAGTCAGATTACAGGACCTTATAGGCCTAAGTATCTTAATGATGAAGGCAAAGAAGTTGAAATGGTGAGGAATAGTGCTAAGTTTGAAACTTTTGCTGGAATTAGGGTGCTTACCTTCAATGAAGAATCTACCAAGGCCAATTGCATAAAGCTGGGAGATCAGATGCACAGAAACAATATTAGAGATCTGAGAGCAGCCATCTATCAGACTGGTGATGATGAACCAGAATATAGATTGGTGAAAAAGCAGATGGTTTATGCTTTGGTTGAAGCTGAACAGAAGCTGCTCAAGGATTATCTTAGTAAACAATGGCACTTGGAGGAGATTGTAGCTTGATGGAAATGGTAAGAAATTTCAAGTTATACTTTTCTGTCTTAAATATATGTATACAGTTAAACTCTGTTTGCATTTGTCTTAATGTTTTGACATCATTAATTATCTGTTAACTTGAACATATTAACATATGCACAAGTTGGGGGAGATTGTTGAGAAATTGATGATGTAATACTCATGATTCTTAAGTTTGTTTAAGAACAGGAGGTTAACAGAGTTTACTAGAGCTGATCAGAGTTTAGCCGAAGCTCATCAGAGTCTGAGGATAAAGTCTAACAGAGTTTACATAGCTGGAACTCGACAGAGTTTACTGAAAGAAGAATCTCGAAGACAGAATGAATCCAAAGGAGAATTGGAGTTGGAGAGATACAATACAAGCTATGGAAACTGGAAGCAGAAAATGAAGCAATTTCATAATTGGCTAATTACTTGTAATATTCTTAGAAGTCAATTAGGAATTGGATTCATAACTGTGTTCTATATAAACACAGATAGGTTAACCCTAGATGGGTAGTCTCATGATATATCTTTCGTTATAACCTAGCAGCTCTCTTTGATATCTGTTCATCATTGAGAGAGTAGTTTAATCTTTGTAAACATTATTTATTATTTATACAAAGCTTGCATTATCTGATATAAATCGAGATAATTGATTGTTTATCTTGTTAATTCGGCCTAACAAAAAAATATATATATATTAAAAATATAGGTCATGACTCATTTACACTGAGGAGTGTCCTGGAAAAAAAATATATTATTAAAATAAATAAATAAGGGGAAATCTAAAATAAATTAATTCCAGTCCTTAGTAAATACTGTTGTAGACTAAGTATGGTCAAGTTTAAATTTCTGTCTTATATTTAAGAATTTACGATTTTAGAGAGTCTTTATTTGATTAAATTATACATATCCACACACTCACATTTTTCAAAATATTCTGACTTGATGGGCAATAAGCTCTGTGACAAACTCTAATATTGTGGTGAAATTATTTGACTTAAGATTTTAATTTCTGAGGCATCAGTTTTTACTCTATCAGAGTCTGGGAGTTTATTATCAGAAATTATTTTACGAGTTTACATATTCATTCAAAAGAGTTTATGATAGAGAAATCAAACGGTTGTTTTATTTGTGAGTGGAAAATGAGTCAGCTGTGTTAGGAGATACTCAATCATCATGTTTTATTAGTTACCGTGCAGTAATTAAATGTCTCTCATAATTACTCACCCACTATCTCTGTTGACCAATTAAGATATGACAGGTGTCCCACTCACTACATTAATCGAGAAAACACAGGCGTGTATCAGTGAAGCAAAGATTTTTGGTAATTGTTTTAATACTAAATTCAAATTTCTTTTGTTTATCTCTTTCATATTACCACTGTTACACACACGCTACATCTATACACTCTCGTAAACTCTGTTTTCTCTCAAACCTTTCTTCAAACACTGCAATGGCTTCTAACCCATTCTCCACACTTGGTTTAACCTTTGTTCCCAACAATCATTCTGCTTTGTTGTCTATAGATGGTGTCAACAGTGATTACCATCTCTTTCAAAGATTTCTTGCTAACTCTGAAATTCTGAAGGCATTGACAGAACCTGGGAAGCTATCGGGTTCACAGATTAAAGCCTTTTGGGAATCTGGTGTATACTCTGGTGACCAGTCACCAGAGATAACATTTACTTATGATAACAACCAATACACCATCAATCTCTCCACCGCCAAGGAAGCTCTAGGTCTGCCAAATCACAATGCTTACACTGTATCTGTTGGAGACTCTGAGATAAGGAAGATGCTGGTAGAGATTGGGTATGAAGGGGATACTGCAAAGCTGGGGCAGATCAAAAGACCATGCTTAAGGAAGGAGTGGAGCTTCTTCTTCGATTGCTTAACTCGGGCCTTTCAACCAAAATGCACTAATTGGGATGTTATACCCATGGAATCTCTGCAGATTGGGTATTCTCTGATTTATGGCTTCACTTTTGATTTTGCTCGATTAATAATGAAGCATATTGGTAGGAAAATGCATGAGAATAGGAAAGTAGTTTACTTTTCTCGCTTTTGTCAATTATTCTTCTCTGCATGCATAACTGAGGAAATAAACTCTGATGATGAAGTCCAGTTCTTTAGACTTCACAAACGGGTTTTTAATGATTTGATTTCAAAGGACAATAAGAAATCCAATCTTGGATCCCTCAAGATTCCTCAAAGAATGAGGGAAATTATGCAATTGCCTCAAGTACCAGCACAGCAGTCTAAGTCCCTACAGACTTTAGAACAAGTTTTAAACACTGCAGCTGGTTCTTCTAAGAGAATTCAGAAGAAGGATGTATCTATGGCTAAGGTTGCAGCTTCTGAACAGTCTGTCAAGTTAAAGTCCGATGCTCCAGCAAACACTGATGCTGGGTCAACCAAGAAAATAAAGAGAAAGGCTGGTCAAACTGTTCCTACTACTCCTACCAGACGCCTTACAAGATCACAGACTACACCTGAAAAGGTAAAGTCTGTTGTACCTGAAGAACAGCCCAGACAGAAAAGAAGGAGATTGGTAGCAGCTTATGACTATGAAGAGCTAGTCATGGAGGAAGCTGCAGAGGCTGAATTGGTGGCTCCTCAGCTCACCAAGCAAAAGAGGAAGAAGACAACTGCAACTGGTCCCACCATTGATTTCACAATCTCTGATGAAGAGGTTCCAGAAAGGATTTCTGAACCTATTTTGGAAAGTTGCTCTCAATCATTTGGAGGTGATGCAGCAAGAGTACATTCTGGTACTTTTGAAAAAGAAAATGTAATTGTTGAAGATATAACAACAGACTCTGATGATTCAGAACCTGGTACAGAACCAATAGAGTTTGTTCAGAATGAAGCAGATTTCTTTATGGCCATTGTGCCTTACAATGTGCCACTGAACTCCTATATGCCAAGAGAATCTGAGGATGAAGTACTAAATATCAGGCCATTGTCCATGGTACCTATGTCTGATTCCTTTATAGCTGAGATGGAAAGGGACATGGCTGATACTGCTTCTTCAAAATCTACCACCCCACCTGCAGAAGAAGTTCCTACAACTGAAGCTGTTGCAAAATCTGATGCAGTAGAGTTTGTTGAAACTGGTATGGCAGATGTGCCACAAACACAACCTCATATATTTAAGATTCCAGCTGCAGGTGGATATGACTATACAGAAGCTGAAGCTGATGTCAGTATTGCTGAGTCTGAACAAGAAATGATGGAAGAGACTGTCCCCATTGTAACTCACACTGAAGTTCTAGAAGAAGAGGAACCTGGTGATGCAGTTGTTCAACCAGTTCCAGAATCTATTTTCAAGCTGAGTGAGTCTCCAGTAAAAGCTGATAAGGGGAAGACAATTGTTGATGAAGCTGCGTGTTCTGCTCCTATTGCAGACAAGGACATCTTTATACACTCTGATGGAGACAGTGTATCTGAGGAGATTGTTCCAGTCAAGCCCACACCATTTAAATTTGAAACCACTCAGGCTTGCAAAAAGTGGCATCACATTATAGCTGCAGAAAGTGATGATGAGCCTAGTCCTCAAGGTGATGAGGTATGGCTGCAGAAATGGAAGGATCCAAAATATCCAGTTGAAACCTTGGAAGCTTCAAAATATCTTGAAGTGGCTGAAACCTCAATATCAAACTCTGATGTCATTTCTCACCTTAAGGCATCAGTGCTTTCTCTCAAGGTCCTTCAACATGCTCAAAATCAAACTGCAAAGTCTGTTATTGCAGTCACTGATAAATTCACTGCCTTTAATGAGCTTTTCAAGACTGAGAAAAGAAAAGTCTGGACTCCAACTCAAGAAGCAATTAATAAATTGGTTGATAATCACTCTGTTCTTTCGGATAGAGTCACCAAGATTGAAGCTGCTCAATCTGGCATGAATGCCAAGCTAGATAAAATTGTTGTATCTCTGGAGCTAATCACTGCTGCTCTCATCCCCGATGATGATGTCAAAAAGGGGGAGAGTTTATCTGCTAAATGCAAACCAGATGCAATTTTCAAGAAGGATGATCACACTGGAGGAGGAAGTGGTTCATCAAGGCAAGGACAAAGGGGAAGAGGTGCTGGAGAAGGTAAAGGCAAAAGGTCAAGTGCAAAGTCTGATGCACCAAAATTCTATCATCAATCTAGTTCAAAGGGAGGAAGGCAAGCAAAGTCTGACCAACCAATGACAGATGAAGAACTGGCAAAATTGGTGAGAAACTCTGCTAAGTTTCAAACCTTTGCTGGAGTCAAGGTGCTAGTATTCAATGAAGAATCTTCTAAAGCCAACTACATCAAGCTGGGAAATGAGATGCATAGAAATAGTATTCTAAGTCTCAGAGCAGCAATATATCAAACTGGTGATGATGAACCAGAACTAAAGGCTGTGAAGAAGCAGATGATGGATGCACTCATAGAAGCTGAGGATAAGCTACTAAGAAGTTATCTCAGTAAGCAATGGGGCTTAGAGGAAATCAAAGGCTGATGAGTAAGATTTTTTTTATATATCTTCTGTTAAATATATTCATGTTTAATAAACTCTGTTTGCATTTATATTCATGTTTTGACATCATCAATTATCTGTTAACTTGAACATAATATATTATGTACAAGTTGGGGGAGATTGTTAGATATAATTGATGTATGCTAATGTTCTTCAAGTTTATCTTAGAACAGGAGCAAAACAGAGTTTACAATCAAAGACTGATCAGAGTTTAGCTGAAGCTCGACAGAGTCTGAAGATAAAGTCTGACAGAGTTTACTTGCCAGAGCTCGACAAAGTTTGTACATAAGGGAAGCTATGAAGCAGATAGACTTTAATAAAGGATAGATACGGAGGAGTGATTTACTGGACAAGGAAACTCAACAGAAGATAATTATGGAAACAGAAGCAATCTTAGATTGATTTGTATTAATGCAGATTTATAGGAAAATCAAATCATAGATTGATTTTGTAGCTGTGTATTATATAAACACAATTTAGGGTTACTCTATATGAGTTGTTCACTCGAGTATTTATTTTATACCCTAGCAGCTCTCATTGATACTTTGTTCATCACTGAAAGAGGAGTTGAATTATTGTAAACAGCTTTTACTCAATATATATAAAAGCTTTTGGTGATTTAAGATCTTTATATTCATATACTGTTTTGTGTGAATTTATTCACTGTTGAATCAGTGAACAATACGGCCTAACATAGGGGTTTTGGACTCTGATTTTAGGGTTAGAGGATGTAGAAAATCGGGGTTTGCATGTATATCTAAAACTGAAAATTAGCTTTTAAAACACAAAATTCTGTCTTTTTGCTCGCCCCAGGACGCGGGTGCGCCGAGTTCCTGACATGGAGCGCGGGCGTGCCCCTGCCTGGTGCGGGCGCGCCTACTTCCTGAAATGGAGCGCGAGCGCGCTCCTCCATGGCGCGGGCACGCCGGCCTCTATTCTGGGAATTTTTTTTTAAAGGCAATGCTGAAAATGCGCGGGTTGCCTCCCACGAAGCGCTTGTTTAACGTCATTTACTTGACGTGAAATCCCAACTAGTCATCCGAAGGTGGAGTATCCTGCGGAGGATACACCATACTAGCTCCGTAAGTAGGCCAAGGGACGTCAGCCCCCAAGGCTCCAAATGCTGCCGAGAGTGCGACAATCAAATCAGTGGCAAATTTATTCTGTCACTCATCAACAGCGTCAATACGCCGTGTCAATCGCCTAAACTGTGCCTCCCCCAAGCTCAAATTAACCGGTGCATGCACTATAGACGAACCCTCATCAGCGACGGGCGACTTTGGATGTCCTCCCACAACTGCATCAAAAGCATAACCAACCCCTTTAGGGTCGGGCCTAGCTCCACGCCAATCTACCATACGCGAGATAGTAGTAGCTGTGTCAACTTCCGGAATTCCAGCTATCTTTCCATGTGGAGGCCTTTGGCTAGGATTTTGATAGTTATTCGTCGCCATCTTCTCAATAAGATCATATGCTTCCTCATAGCTCTTAGCCCATAGAGCTCCACCTGATGCTGCATCTAGCAACGACCTAAATTGAGCTTCCAGTCCGTTGTAAAAGCAATTGATCACCATCCCATCAGGCATTTCATGGTGAGGAAACTTTCTAAGCATCTCCTTATAGCGCTCCCAAGATTTACAGAGAGATTCCCCTGTACGCTGTGAAAACTGAATTGAAGCATTCCTACTGGCGGCAGTTTTAGCAATAACAAAGAATTTAGTGAGAAATTTTTGCGCAAGTTCCTCCCATGTAGTAATAGAATCAGTTGGTAAAGAGTGGAACCAACATTTAGCTTTGTCCGTTAGAGAAAATGGGAAGAGTCTCAACTTTACAGTATCTTCAGAAGCATTGGTGAACTCGAAAGTTTTACAGAGTTCAATGAAATTCCTGATGTGCATATTAGGGTCTTCCAGGGTGGACCCCCCAAACTGAACTGTGTTCTGCACCATCAGAATAGTTCTAGGCTTGATCTTGATAGCATTGGCCACTATCGCTGGCCTGACAATGCTCGACTGGATGTCATTAATCTTCAGCAGAGAGAAATCCTTTAATGCCTTGTTATCTGCTGTTGCTGCATCACCCATTATTCTAGAATCTGCTGTTTTTGATTTTACCAGTGCTTCCTTCCGAGTTTGAGAACGTGTTCGTCTACACGCCGCTCAAGCAACTGAAGCACACAAAAACTAAAGAAAGTGAGAAAAGAGTCCGAGTCAGTGAACTTTAACGACCACTGATGACAAGCACATAAACTATATAATAACACCGAATCCCCGGCAGCGACGCCAAAAACTTGTTTGCAAGAAAATTCACGCAAGTGTACGTGGTCACAAGTAATATCGAATTAAATTCAGTTCTTTCCCACTGAGACTAGTGTAATTGCAATTTATATACTTATGCAACAATGTATGATTATTATTCACTGCTAAGAAAAGTATCAACTCGTGATTTTAATAACTTAATAACTAAATTAACTCAACTGGTATTAATCAATAGAAATAAACATGGGATTCTGACTCCATTATCCACTTCATTCAGAGACATGCCTTATGATTAATATGTGATGGTTGATAACTAATCAAATAACATGAAAGTAATATATGCTATCTTTCGATAAACACATATCATTCCAATTGAACTCCACAGTTAAGATAGATATCGCATGGACACCAATTATGCTGAGACCCTATATGTTTATTAGATTTTAAAGCATAAAGGTTTTTAAACAAGTTATCAATTGAATTACACAGGGCGATGAGAGATGGGTAAAATCACACCACAAATCATGTAATGGTTACATAATCCTGTGTTTACATGGCAAAGTTCTAAATTCAAAGATCCACTTTCGCTTCAAAATGAATTAACAAACAACTTAAATGTTAGCTACGCATTCAAGCAGAATAAGCACAGCCATGTAAAGGAATCAACATTTATCACACATTTATTTAGGTAAAATCAAAACTTAAATCCATAGATAAATCCGCTAGAATCCCATGATAACGATTAGTTCATAATCGAACTTCTCGTCATCATGGGTACAAATGTAAACATGATACAAAAAATGATTGAATAAAAATACTGCGGTATGGTAATACAAGTTCAGAGATCAAAATCCTCAAACGATTACATAAAATGAAATCGATCTATCTCCTTGCTTGTTGTCGTCACTCTCCACACTTTTGTTGTCTCTCTTGAAAATGTTCCCTAATGTTAACCTAAGTCAACTGGACCTCAGCATAGTCAAACAGGCCGCTACAAAACTGTTCTGGGCCTTTAACGGGGCGCGGGTGCGCAGCCCAGGGCACGGGTGCGCCGTGATCCGAAGCTGGGCGAGGGCGCGCCGTCCCTTGTCTCCAATGTTGAATTTCTTGATTTTTTCTCGAGTTGCGCGTCGGGAGTTATCCTTGCTGGTACCACTTCCGTAGGTGATCACGGTTGCATTTAGGACATGCATTTAGTAAACTTATATGGTATGATGTAATCCATGTCAGATATTAGAATCTTAAAATTATTCATTATAGATATAAGTGAGAGATGTTTACTTGAACTTACTTTATGGATGCAATAGCTATCTAAGGACTAAGAATAATAAAATACAGATATTTCCCCATAAATAATGATAATAGTACTCCTTTGTGATTGTAAATGTCAATGTGATAGTAACTGAGAAGATCCACACAAATTGCTGGTATTAAGCTCTTTGCTAAAATTTTAATAAATATTTGGTGATCAGTTACAAGTTTACAATTACTGGAGAAATACTACTATCAGAGTTTATTATAGGTCGTGCCTCATTTACACTGAGAAGCGTCTTGAGAAAAAAAAGGGGGGAAGTCATAAATAAAAATTTCTGGTCCTTGGTAAAGTCTGTTGTGTAATAAGTTTGAACAATTTTAAATTTCTTCCTTGTATTTATGAATTTATGGTTTTCAAGAGTCTTTATTTGATTAAATTACTCATGTCCACACATACACAATTTTTAAACTCTGACATGATGGGAGATAAATTCTGTGATAAAGTCTAATGTTATGGTGAAATTAATTGATTATATTTTAAATTCTGAGGCATCAGTTTTTATTCTTCAGAGTTTCGAGATTGTAGTTCAGTAATTATTTATGAGTTTAAATAAGATGTGTTTAATACAGGAAATGTTAAACGATTTGTATTTTGAGTGGATGCTGACTCATAGTTTACCTTGATAAATGGGAGAGTTCAATCATATTATTTTACATGTTAACGTGCAATAATTAAATGAAAGTCATTATTACTGTGCCACTATCTCTATCTACCAGTGATTGCATGCCAGGTGTCCCACTCACTACATTTTACGAGAAAACAGCGGCGTGTATCAGTGATTAAAGGATTTTTTGTTTATATTCTCAATGTTTATTTACTGATCATCCTTTACTTACTCATTTCATATACACAAACATCTAAACACACGCATCTTTACATATTTTCTCTCTAAACACTTTCATCTCAACTCACCATTTCTAATCAGTTTCTTTTTGAACTCTCATCAAACACCATGGCTACCAATGCTTTCACATCTCTCGGCTTAAACCATGCAGCTATTCTAAATATTGATGGAGTTAACAGAGATTATCATCTCTTCCAACAGTTTTTAGACAATTCTAAAATCAAGAAAGCACTAACAGAACCTGGGAAGATCTCTGCTTCTCAGATCAAAGCTTTCTGGGAGTCAGGCGTATACTCTGGTGATGGGTCACCAGAGATTACATTTACCTACAAGGAAACCTCCTACACCATCACTTTGACTACTGCAAGGGAAACACTTGGACAGGAAGATCATAATGCATATACTGTTGCTGTCGGGGACATGGAGATCAGAAGAATGCTGACTGAGATTGGGTATGATGAAGATACTACAAGGCTAGGTCAGTTGAAGATACCAAATCTAAGAAAAGAATGGAGCTTTTTCTTTGATAGCATCACAAGAGCATTCCAACCAAAATGAACCAACTGGGATGCTATTCCATTGGAGTCACTGAAAATTGGGTATACTCTACTTTATGGCTCTCATTTTGATTATGCCCGCTTAGTTATGAAGCATTTCAGGAAAAAGATGCATGAGAATAGAAGAGTTGTTTATTTTGCTAGATTCTGTCAATTATTTATCTCTACATGCATTGATGAAGAGATACTAAACACTGATGAGGTTCAGTGTTTTAAACTGCACAAGAGAGTCTTTAATGACTTAGTGTCTAAGGACAATAAGAAGCCAACTCTAGGGCCTCTTTTAATCCCTCAGAAAATGAGGCAAGCAATGGGATTGCCTTCAGCTCCAGCTCCACCTAGACATCAACAACAACCTACCATAATCATATTAGACTCTGCTCAAGGAACCTCCTCAAAACCTTCAAAGTCTGTTAAGAGAAAGCCAATCTCTGTGGCAAGATCTCCTCCCAGGAGAGTTACAAGATCTCAGACCACTCCTGAGAAGCTAAAGTCTGATGCTGCTTCTAAGCCTACAAAGAAAAGAAGGAGACTTGTTGCAGCCTATGAATATGAAGAATTAGTTCAGGAAGAGGCTGAAGATGCAGAAATAGCAGCTCCTCAAACTAGTGCAAAGGCCTAGGAGGAGAAAAGCCCCAATAACTGCTCCTCTCACTGACCTCACTTTGTCTGATGAAGAGGTCCATGAACCATTCTCTGATCCTGTTTTGGAGGGGTTCACACAACAGCCAAACACTGAAGGAGATAATGCAAAGGCTGCTGCAACTGACAGAACAGAGTTTGTTCCTCATGCAAAAGAAAATGTCCTTGTAGAAGATATAACTGGTCATTCTGACAGTTCTGAGGATGAAGGCATGGCAGTAGAGTTTGCTGAAGAGAGGACTGTGACTGCAGATATGAGTCAAGCCGTGGTACTTTTAAATGTGCCTCTTCAATCTTATATGCCTAGAGACTCTGATGATGAAGTTCTTAATATCAGACCACTCTCCATGATTCCAATGACTGATTCCTTCATGGCTGATATGGAAGAAGAAAAGGAGGCTGCCACTAGTGCTGGAAATGCAGCACAAAGTCAGGAAGCTATGTCTGAAGCTGAGACAGCTGCAAAGTCTGATGCAGGAAAATCTAATGATGTAGTCCAGGAGGGAAGAGAACCAACCCTGCAACTTTTCAAAGTTCCAGCTGAAGGTGGTTATGCTGCAGCTGAAGAAATTCCTGTTATAGAATCTTCACAGGAGCTGATGGATGAAACAATTCAAATAGCTACTCACACAGAGCTATTAGATAAAGAAGAATGTTTGCAAGAAAATTCACGCAAGTGTACGTGGTCACAAGTAATATCGAATTAAATTCAGTTTGTTCCCAATGAGACTGCTGTAATTGCAATTTATGTACTTATGCAACAATGTATGATTATTATTCACTGCTATGACAAGTATCAGGTCGTGATTTTTATAACTAAATAACTAAATTAACTCAACTGGTATTAATCAATAGAAATAAACATGGGATTCTAACTTCATTATCTACTTCATTCAGAGACATGCCTTATGATTAATATGTGATGGTTGATAACTAATCAAATAACACGAAAGTAATATATGTTATATTTCGATAAACACATATCATACCAATTGAACTCCACAGTTAAGATAGATATCACATGGACACCAATTATGCCGAGACCCTATATGTTTATAAGATTTTAATGCATAAACGTTTTTAAACAAGTTATCAATTGAATTACACAGGGCGATGAGAGATGGGTAAAATCACACCACAAATCATGTAATGGTTACATAATCCTGTGTTTACATGGCAAAGTTCAAAATTCAAAGATCCACTTTCGCTTCAAAATGAATTAACAAACAACTTAAATGTTAGCTACGCATTCAAGCAGAATAAGCACAACCATGTAAAGGAATCAACATTTATCACACATTTATTTAGGCAAAATCAAAACTGAAATCCATAGATAAATCCGCTAAAATCCCATGATTACGATTAGTTCATAATCGAACTTCTCGTCATCATGGGTACAAATGTAAACATGATGCAAAAAATGATTGAATAAAAATACTGCGGTACGGTAATACAAGTTCAGAGATCAAAATCCTCAAACGATTACAGAAATGAAATCGATCTATCTCCTTGCTTGTAGCCGTCACTCTCCACACTTTTGTTGTCTCTCTAGAAAATGTTACCTAATGTTAACCTAAGTCAACTGGACCTCAGCATAGTCAAACGGGCCGCTACAAAACTGTTCTGGCCTTTAACGGGACACGGGCGCGCTGCCCAGGATGCGGGCGCGCTGCCCTTTGGCATGGGCGCGCCGTCCCCTGTCTCCAATGCTGAATTTCTTGCTTTTTTCTCAAGTTGCACGTCGGGAGTTATCCTAGCTGGTACCACTTCCGTAGGTGATCACGGTTGCATTTAGCACATGCAACAAGTCCTTTAAACCCCTAGGTAGCCCTTGTAGACGAGTGAGGTCTCGTAAGGGCCTATAGTAGATGAACCCACAAAATCTCGAAGTCTCGGTGTGTACACAATCTCTATTCTTGCCATTATCGCTCCAAAACCAACCAAAAGTGATAGAGAACTGCATTTCCACCTCAACTAGGAACTCTACACAAACAAACAAAAACATATCAAAAGACACTACACAGTTGAGTACAAACTATCAATTTAAGTCGAAAAGAAGGCTTCCAAGTGGATATAAAATCCACTTATCAAAGAACAAGGAGAAGCAGTAGAACAACAAATTAAAGATCCTATTCCAAAACCAACTCAGTCTCCAGTACAGTCTGATAGAGGGAAGCAAGTAGTTGAAGAAGAAGTTGAGTCTGCACATGCTGATGGTGATAATGAAGACCATTTTTCAGTACACTCTGATGGAGATAGTGTTTCTGTGGAGATAGAAAATGTAGCTCCTACTCCATACAAGCATGAGACTCCTTCAGAATGCAGAAAAAGGAATAAGATGCTAATGAAGATACCTGAAGAACCTCAAGGTGAGCAAGTAGATGAGGTCTGGATGACATTATGGAAGGATGCCAAATATCCAGCTGAAACTCTACAGGCATCTAAATATCTTGATTTTGCTGAGCCGAAAATCTAAACTATGATGTGCTATCAAGTCTAAAAGCTTCAGTTCTGTACATGAAGGCCATCCAAGCAGACCATTTTGAGACTTCAAAGTTTGTTCATCATGTGCAAGACAAATTGACTACAATGGAAGAAGGTTTCAAAGTTGATAAGAAGAAACATTGGTTTCCAATGAAAGACTCTGTTGATGCCTTGGTGAAAAATCAAGAGGATCTGAAAAGAGTTGCCAAAATTGAAGCTAATCAAGATGAGATGTCCACAAAGCTTGATGCTATAGCTACATCCTTGGAATTGATTACATTAGCTCTTATCCCTGATGATGTCAAAAAGGGGGAGAGAGTAGTATCAAATGTCAAATGCAGAGATGATCAAGTTCAGAAAAAGGATGATGAAGCTGGAGATGGTGGTTCATCAAGATCAAGGCAACCTGCTGCTAGAGCTAGAGGAGGGGGAAGATCAGGAAGAGGTGCAAGTGGAAAGTCTGCTGCTCCTATACATTATGCTCAATCTGGTTTAAAGGGAGGAAGTCAAGTAAAATCTACTACCCCAATGATAGATGAAGAATTTGCTAGGCAAGCATTTCTTGAAGAAAACAAGGGAGCAGATTTTAGACTACTGGCTGAAGAGGAAGAATTCTATATCACTAAGCACAAACAAGATCTAGAAGCTGGTCTGGTACAACAAGTGGAAGATATGCCAAGGCCAAAGCTAAAAGCAATACAGATCAAGGAAGCTGCCAAGCCTGATCAGAGTTTACCTAGTCAAAAGGTATACTCTGAAGATGAATACAGAAGTAAGGGAAAAGGAAAGGTAGATGAGCATTTAGAACAGGGTATGTTGAAACCTATAAGAGCAACCTCTGACAGAGCTCAAGTTGCAGTTCAAATTGGAAGGAGATCAACCACTGATGGTACTCAAGTTGATCAGAATAAAGTAGAAAAGTCAATCTCTGGCAGGGCTCAAATTGACTTGATTAAGAAGCAAAAGATAGCCGTTGACAAAGCTCAAGCTGATCTTTTGAAGTCCTACAAACCATCCACTTTACCTGATGAGATGAGAACTAAATTTTCAAGTAAGCCAGTTCTGCATCATCAAGAGGAGATAACAAAGGAAAATCCAGCAAAATTTGCAATGAGGCAGAAAGTTGCTGGTGATAAAGGTGGATTGGGTTCTTACAAAGAGCAACTTCATGATACAAGTCATGTGAACACCAGAGATCCATCTTCCCTGGCTGAGCCAAAGAAGAGAATAACACAGAAGAACTTAGACAAGTTAGAATCTGCAGAGATGGTGAGGTGGAAATCAGAGAAGAAGGACATACTGTTATATTTCCTTACTGATGGCAATGTGTTCAGAGTTACAAAATACCACTTGCATTTGAAGCTGGATGAAGAGCTAGAATATGTCATATATATCATGAGAGTTAGAAATCAAGCATCTTTTCAGTGTATAAATGACATAAGGGAAATTCTGGCAAATAGGAAGATAAGGACTGCAAGAAGACTTGATGGTCCCTATGTTCCCAAGTATGTAAATGTTGAAGGAAAGGAGATTGAAATGAAGAGGAACAACACAAAGTTTCAGACTGTGGCTGGAGTCAAAGTTTTGATCTTCAATGAAGAATCTGCAACTGGGTATCATAATAAGTTGGGGAATCAGATGGCAAGGAATGATATCTATAGCTTGAGATCTACAATATACCAAACAGGAGACACTGATCCAGAATTAAGTATGGTGAAGAATGAAATGCTTGAAGCTCTGGTAGATGCAGAAAAAAGATTGCTGAAAGACTATCTGAGAACTCAATGGGACTTAGAGGAAATTCAATAATAATGGTGGTAAGAAATTTAAGTTATTATTTTCTGTTAAGTATATTCATGTGTGTTAAACTCTGTTTGCATTTGACTTATATGTTTTGACATCATCAATTATCTGTTAACTTGAACATAATATATTATGCACAAGTCGGGGGAGATTGTTAGATATAATTGATGATTACTAATGTTTTAAAGTTTGTTTAAGAACATGAGTGATCAGAGTTTAACAGAAGCTGATCAGAGTTTATGCTAAAGACTGATCAGAGTTTACTTAGGCCAGACTCGACAGAGTTTACACATGGACAAAGCTCAGAAGCGGATAGACTCTAAAGGAGGATAGAAGCGGAGGAGTATTTTGCTGGTTATGGAAACTGAACAGAAAATCAAAAGCAATCCTAGATTGATATTTTATCAAGCTGATTTATAGGAATTTGATTTAGGATTGATTTTGTAACTGTGTCTATATAAACACAGATCAGGGTTACTCTATATGAGTTGTTCATTCGAGTATATTATATACCCTAGCAGCTCTCATTGATATTTATATCTCTGAGAGAGGAGTTGAGTTCTTGTAAACAGCTTTTATTCATTATATATAAAAGCTTTCGGTGATTCAAGTTCAATATTAATATTACTGTTTTGTGTGATTGTAATCACTGATACATCAGTGGTTAATAAGGCCTAACAAAATATAATCGGACTCAAGTATGTGATACAACTGATTCAAACACTTAAATAATCGGACTCTCTCTCAGAACTGTAATGAAACACTTATTAAGCAAAAGGATTCAATTGAAAAAATGAAACCAAAATAAGCCACCACATAACTAAACAATTAAACCAAAATAGTATACATGGAAAGGCAACAGTCGAAGAGATTCCAATCACAGATTCCCAATTAACAATAACAGCAGAAGAACACTAAAACACGACAGACATAAAAAGATTGACATCAAACAATGCAATTTGGAATGATCCAACAAACACTCCATTAAATACTTCTGAAGTCTGACTACTTGATGTAGCATGAAAGTATCACCTGAGCTCAGTCTCGAAAGATACGATCATAACCATCATTGTCGTAGGGATGGTAGAGATCCTGGTTAACACTCCTTTCAAGACCTGAGGAACTCCAGTAAAATTCAGTGTCAAGGCCTGGAATTGCTAGCTGCATTATGTTATCGAGCTCTCTCACATCCTTACTCATTGTAGGCCTTTCGGCTCCTGTATCTTCAACACACTTCATGGCCAAGTTTATAATCATCGAAACCCTATGAGTCTTGAGGCTGAACCTAGATTTACATCTAAAATATCATGAATGTTTCCGAGGGACTTCATAACTTCTCTTGCAATATGCTTATTATGCTGAATTGGAGCTCTTGCAGTTAGCAACTCCAACTTCATAATTCCTAAACCATATAAATCGCTTTTCTTAGTTAACTGTTCGGTGCTGTGATATTCATGATCCATATACCCCTGCATTTGGAAATATTTATACATATCTCTTGGCATCAAATATGAACACTATCTAAAAAATTTCTACGTTGATATAGTTCATTATTTAGTTGAATAACTAATTAGTTGAGATTCGTGTACTTGTATAACGAAATTTGAGCTTAGAATACTAACCATTGTCCCTTTAACTGGTGTAGTAATATATTCCTTCGCAGTATCTCTCACAGGTTTAGATATTCCAAAGTCAGCAACCTTTGCATTCCATTGATCATCCAACAATATGTTGGTTGACTGGATGTCTCGATGTAGGATTGAAGGATTGGCCTCCTCATACATGTACGCCAGGCCTCTGGCTGCGTCCAGTGTTATTTTAACCCTCCTCATCCAGTCCAGCCTTACTCGAAGCACATGAATTTTATAAGTTGAAAAATTTGTTTTTATAGAAGAAAGATGTCACTGAGTACTGACGGTTCTTGATTATGATTAAGCTCTGCACAACAATGAGGATGATGTACATGAAAGACTTTGCTTTAGCGAACCATTGGAGATAAACTCATAAATATAACACAACTCTTTTTAAAATATCATTATTACCTGTATCCGGCATCCCCACAATCACTTTTCCTTCTATAGGCTTTAGAAGATCTGATCTAGGTACACCCAAGAAATCTCAAGATCTAGTTGCAGAACCCACAGGTTTAGTAAAGATATCAGCAGATTGAGCTGAAGTGTGCAGAAATATAGGAGTCAACAATCCTTTATCAAAATTTTCTCTAACAAGATGACAGTCTATCTCAATGTGTTTAGTCCTCTCATGATAGACAGGATTAGATGCAATGTGTATGGCAGATTTTGAATCACAAAATAAGGGTATTGAAAGTTTAGGAAAAACCAGCAAATCCTTTAGCACTGTAACAAGCCAAATGACTTCACAACATGTGTCTGCCATGGCACGGTATTCTGCTTCTGCAGAAGATCTGGCAATAGTATGTTGTTTCTTGCACACCCAAGAAACTAGAGACTCTCCAAGCATAACACAATATCCAATTAAAGAATGCCTGATGATAGGATCACCCCCCAATCTGCATCACAGAAAGCCTTAAGATGAAGAAAACCTGAAGTAGAGATAATAATCCTTGACCTGGAGCCTATTTTATGTATCTGAGGACTTTGAACACATCATGCATATGATCTGGGATTACTCAAGAATTGAGAGAGAACATGAACAACATATGACAAATCAGGTCTTGTAATGGTCAAGTAAATGAGCCTACCCACCAACTGCCTATATGTAGAGGCATTAGAAACAAAAAGACAGGTAGACTTGTTATGTAACAATTTGTGATTCTGCTCCATGGAAACCATAGATGGTTTGGCAGCTATAAGACCTGTATCTCTTAACGGATCCAAAGAATACTTTCTTTAATTGAGATAGAAACAAATCTAGCCACCTCTATGCCAAGAAAATACTTCAAAGCACCGAGATCTTTCAATTTGAACTGGGTATGAGGTTAAGTCTTAACTTCTTGAACCAAAGGCTTAGAAGACCCAGTAATTAAGATGTCATCTACATAAACCAGCATAACCACCATATGAAACCCCTTAGTCAGGATGAATAGGCTATTATCACTTTGAGACTGCTTGAATTCAAATTGCTTGAGTGCTGTAGATACTTTGATAAACCATCATCGAGGAGATTGCTTAAGACCATAGATGGATTTAATAATCTTGCAAACATAATCCTGAAAGTTAGCAGGACACTTAGAGGACAGAAAAGCATAACCAGGTGGCAATTTCATGAAGACTGTTTCAGGTAAATCACCATGCAAAAATGCATTGGTGACATCCATTTGAGACACTGGCTAGTGACGAGAAGCAGATACAACCAACACAAGTCTAAAAGTGATCATCTTGGCAACTGGTGCATAAGTATCAAAGTAGTCCACCCCATGAGTCTGAGTGAACCCTCTAGCTACCAGTCTTGCTTTATATCTTTCGACAGACCCATCTGGTAAATATTTAACTTTGAATAACCATTTGCAATCAACCACATGCTGATTTGGAGGAGTCAAAACCAGATCCCATGTATGGTTGTCCTCCATAACAGTAATCTCAGATTTCATTGCTTCAAACCAGTGTGGATGGGGAACATATTGATGACTTGAGTTGCTCTAAGAATGAAATCTCCCCAAAAAGATTGAGGAAGATTATATTGAAATATCAAAGCTGTAGCCACATTTAACAAATGTTGATGTTTTCTTTCTGCTTGACCATTTTTTTGAGGGGTAGCTGGGCAAGAAGTTTGATGAAGAATACCCTTACTTTTAAAAAAATCTTGCAAGTCAGAATTGGTAAAATCAGTACCATTATCTAATCTCACAGTTTGAACTGAGGTTTTAAACTGATTGTGAATATATAGGATAAACTGTTGAATCAGGGAAGATACTCGGGATTTATAGCTAAACAGAAAGACCCAAGTTGCTTTTGAAAAATCATCAATCGCAGTCAACAAATAATAGTAATTACTATGAGTAACCTGTTTATATGGACCCCAAACATCCAAATGAATCAGTTCAAACAATTTTGTAGATTGAAAATTACTCTGAGGAAAAGGAAGTCGATGTTGTTTAGAGTAATGACATATATCACAATCATCAAAAGTCATAGTATGATGTGTACCAATAGTACTTTGTTAAGAATAAAAGTAGAAGCATCTCCACTTAAGGCATTCGCTCTAATTTGACTCCTAAAGGTTGATATGATCCTATACTAACATTTAAAAGTAGTTTGACTCAAAGGCCTTGCCTACAAAGACCTTTAAAACTAATGCACTAAAGTGACTACTCGGTTTAGGCACTTTGGCACCCCTTGGAGTGCCTTGGCAAAAACAAATGTTTCCACCTTGTGCATTGGTGTAATATTGACTCCTCTGGATTTTTTTTTTTTGCTAAATAAAATTATATTAAAACAGGAAAGATACAAGGAGGCGGGGTCCCGCAACAATCAAAAAAGAGGACAAGAATCCTCCATAAGCCTAACTAAGCAGCAAGTTAGCCAACAAAAAACAGCAACAAGCTGAGACAAGCAGAAGCTATACAGGAGCTAAAACTAGAACTGCTAGCTAATAAAGAAAATCTACAAGGCTGCTATCATTTCTAACGGCTCTTTGAAATTTCCGGGAAGAGAAGAGCTTCTCCCTAAACATGCGCTTGGCCTCCACCAGGATTGAAGAAGCAGGACGAGAGCTTCCGGGGTTATGAATTCTCGAGTTTATCTCACGCCAAATTAAGTAAAAAGCAACTGCCAAAAACAATAAGGCCATATCCCTTCGCAACGGAGAATAACGACCAAGAAGAAAACGCCCATTGCGATAACTAGCCCAGCAGCCTGTGAAAGAAAACCCAGAACTGTTAATAACAAAGGAGGAGAAGGAGCAGGATCCAAAAAGGTGATCATGAGATTCTAGGGCTCTGCCACAAAGAATACAGCCAGGGTCAGCATGTAGATGAAAACCACGCATTCTGTCTTTGGTGAGCAAGCGCCCCTGAAGAACAAGCCAGAGATTAAAGGAGCATTTCGGAATTTGAAATCCCGACCAGACAGCGTCAACCCAAGGGGGGGGGTCCTGCAAACACGGAGAGAATTCCAAATGGTGGAAGAGGTGACACCAACAGAGATATCACCCCAAGAGATAGAGTCACGCGCATGAATGGATGTTGAGAGGGCTCGAAGGCGAAGATCTCTCACAAACATGTGATTCGAAGGAGGTAAGTTCCACATAGAATTTGTAATATAGTCACCAACCAAAGCATCAGAGGTCGATTCAGCATGAGAAATTATAGACTGCTCAAATTGATGCAAAACAGGGCAGTTGTTCAACCATGGGTCGTGCCAAAAGAAAAACTGAGAACGGCTCCCAATCTTGAATTTCATGAACCTCAAGGCAACAGGCCTGAGATGAAAAATCTGTTTAACACACCATGAGGCCTTGGAGGGGATGTTCATAGTCCAGAATCGCCTTCTAGCGAGAAAAAAACTTTGGAACCAAGCTATCCAGAGCGACGAGGCTGAAGGAAAGCAGATTCTCCAGAGATGGAAAAGAAAACCAGCTTTGTTCCAGGTACTGATATCTCTGAAACCAAGCCCTCCCTCCCGTTTAGGAAAACAGCAAGCAGACCAAGCAACTTTAGCCATCTTGGAATTTGACGAAGAACCACCCCATAGGAATTTAACAAAAAGAGATTGCAAGGATTTGATGACAGCCTTAGGCAGAAAAAGATGAGAGGTCCAGAAATTAAGCATACCAAAAAGAACCACCTGAATAAGCTGAAATCTCCCCGCATGATTCAGACTCTTGTTTGACCAGCTATCAATCCTGGCTTTAATTCGCACAATGAGAGGCATACAATCCCGATAATTTAACCTGGTGCTTAGTAATGGCAAACCAAGGTACTTGATTGGAAGGGAGCCTTGCTGGAAGCCCGAGATACTAAGAATGTGATCCACAATGTCACTGTTCATACTAGAGAAGAAACACTGGCTTTTGTGCACATTGGGAATCAATCCAGAGCAAGAAGCAAAGAAGTTAAGGCCTTGAAGCAGAGATTCAACCGAAGAAGAATCACCATAACAGAACATGAGAATATCATCGGCAAAAACTAGGTGGGAAATAGCAAGGTCTTTGGTAGCCCAGTGGAATTTAAATCCAGGCATGGCAGTTTGTCTACGGAGCACAGAGGACAACACTTCCATGGATAAAACAAAAAGATAAAGGGACATAGGGTCCCCTTGCCGAAGACCAGAACGAGCTTTAAAAAAACCTTCTAGCGAACCATTCACCTTCACAGAGAGCATACAGCCACTAATACAAGACATAACCCATTCAATGAAAATTTCAGGAAACCTCATTTTTTTCAGAGTATTACGCAGAAAACTCCAATTGAGGGTATCAAAGGCCTTCTTGATGTCAATCTTGAAGGCACATCTCGGGGAGCCAGAGTGAAGATGATAATCTTTGAAAAGCGCCTGAGCCAAGAGAATATTGTCTCCAATGAACCTACCCGGAACAAAAGCTGACTGAGAAGTAGACACCAAGCTTGCCACAACAGATTGCAAACGAAAGGCTAAAAGCTTAGCAATGCATTTGTAGATCACATTGCAACAAGCAATGGGACGATAATCAGACATGGAAGAGGGAGTAGAGGACTTCGGGATTAAGGCCAAAGCAGTAGAAGAGATAATGCGGGGCAGCACAAGGGAAGAGAAGAAAAACTGGATGCCTCTGCAAACATCACTGCCAATAATATTCCAAGAAGCAATGAAAAATTCCACTGTAAGTCCATCAGGACCCGGAGATTTATTCTTAGCCATATGCTTAAAACAGGACCAAATGTCATCATCAGAGAAAGGCCTACTGAGATCCTCAATCTGATCATCCGAAAGCTGAGGAACATCTAAATCTTCAGGATACGGAGAGACCTCAGAATCAGACCCCATTAAGTTAGTAAAGAAGTTTACAGCAACTGAGGACATGTCTTTATGATTAGAAGCAACGTTCCCATCATCATCCTGAATACTCAGGATTTTATTCTTATTCCATCGACCCTTGCAAGCCTGGAAAAAGAATCTATTGTTGGCATCACCATCTTTAAGCCAAGCCACTCTCGACTTCTGCTTCAGGAAAAGTTCTTCGGATTTAAGGGCTGATTGAAACCTTTGAGCCAACAATTTTTCCTCCTCAAACACATCAGAGTGAGAGTTAGGGTCCATACCAGCTTGGAAAGAGAGAAGAGCATTACGAGCATCAACAAGATTAGAGTGAACATTTCCAGAAGACCTGTTTAATCTCTTCAAGGCAGCTTTAACAACCTTCAACTTAGAAGTGAGAACAAACCAAGGGTTACCAGAAACATGAGAGTTCCAAGCAAGCGCTACCTCATATAAGAAATCAGGGTGCTCTGTCAGAAAGTTGAAGCACTGAAATGGCCTGAAGATTCTTTCAATAGGATAACCCAAACAAACAGAAACTGGACAGTGATCGGAGAGACCTCTCGGAAGAATATCTGCCTGAGACTGAGGAAAAACACACAACCATTCTCCATTGACCAAGCACCTGTCTAGCCTCTTAAACACTGGATGATGAGTACTGCTATCCCACCACGTGTACCTTGAACCCATCGTGCGAAGATCAGAGAGGCCACTCTGAGAAATAAATTCCATAAAATCAAGCATGCCCACATTCCACCGAGAACTATTACTGGATTCACTAGGTCCCAGACATGTGTTGAAATCCCCAGAAATACACCAGGGCCTTTGATCAATAAGAGAATGAATGTGAAGAAGGTCAGACCACAAAGGCCTTCTTTCAGCAGAAGTGTTAAATCCATAAACGAAGGAGCCATAGAATTCAGTATCAGAAGAGAGATTGCTGATGAGAACGGTAATATGTTGAGCAGAGGAGGAAACCACAGAAAGCCTCCAAATAGAAGGATCATACCCGACCCAAATGCGACCATTACTATGAAAATCATAGTTAAAAATCCAAGAGAAAGAGGGACTAATAAAATTAGAAACAGCAGCAGCATTAGAGAACTGTACATGAGTCTCAAGAAAAGAAACCAGCGAGAGCTTCCTAGAGCTAATAAAATCTTTAGCAAAAGACTGCTTATTATTCAAACCCCTAATATTATATGTACAAAAGCTAATATCTGCAGGCATAGACTTACGAAGGGGGAGGAGGGGAAAGTTTCCCCAAAGCTGCTTTCCTAAGCTTTTTCTTTTGGTGCTTTGATAACACAGGACCCCCACTGCTAATAGGAATGTCAATCTCATCAACCTTTTTTAAGTTCTTAAAATTACGCGGCGGAGTAGGGGATTCAAGTTCTCTATCATCTACCGAAGCCTGGACAGTGGACGAACTAGCAATCCCACCATGAGATCCATGAGGTCTCTTTTTTACCTCAGACCATCCATCATCGTTAACAGCATTAGAGGGCTCAGAACTAGCTGCCACAGGGCAAGGAGGAATTGGAGGGGGAGAAGAGGGGCTCACAGAAGGGGCCTTCTTTTGAACCCATTTTCGAATAGTACTAGGACAGGCAGACACTAAATGTCCCACATCTTTACAACCAGAGCAGACAAGAAGCTTTGTTTCATAAGAGACCTTAACAACAACTTTGAATTTACTGCCTGAAACAGGATCCATGTCAATGGCCTCAATACTATGCGGCATCTCATTACCGATAGTATACTTGACACGCATACGAGCAAAAGGCAAAATGTTCAACTGAGACGTGAGTTGATCAGCACAAATCGGAGCTCCGACAATGCTTGCCAGGCAGCTTAGACCTCCTGCCGTCCAATAACAGTCTGGGATATTACTCAAACGGATCCAAATAGGCATCTCAGTCAATTTGCTAGAATTAGAAGAGCCTCCCCAAATCTAAATTGTGAAATTGGTTTGACACCAAGGCCTTGCTCAGGCCTCTCTAGGCATCCATGCCAAGTTGGCACAAAACAGCCTAACTAGCTAAGTGCACTGCCCTGTTTTACTTCACTTGCAACTCACTTAAATCATTCAGTTAACCATTCTAATGACTTTATAATCTTCCTAATACTTCATTAAACTTATCTAAGGAAAGGGCCCATGAGGGCCTCACCAATGACATGGTTTTGACCAATCAAAAGTGCAAATTACCGCAAAGTGTCCTGTTCTGAGGTGTACTCGGAAATGTGTGTGTGCATCCATCTAAACTAATGTTTTTGTAACTTATAAGGGTACTGGAGACTTGTACATACCATGTCCCAACTCCAGGAGACTCGGGCCTATGAGGGCCTAAACATGACACATCCAATTCCCTAGTTTTCTATGGTGCAAAAATCTGCCGAAGTGTGTGTGTCTCCTTCCACCTTAACTCCCACTTTAACTCCAAGAATCAACAACCAAACCACAAATCCTACTCTACAATATACATATACCTACTGAATTTCTTCACAAAGCAAGATACCATAAAATTCAGCCCCTTATAAGCACAAAACCGAGGCAAATATGGAGATAAAAACAGAGCAGATTTTTATATGTCATTCTTGAGCAACTTTTCAACTTAACAAGCATGAAATCTATATTATAACTACTGACCATCACTACATATCATAATACATACTTTATCTAATATTTTATCACTAAAATCATAACATGCATCATATAAAATATCTCATACAAAACTGAAGATCATAGCATTTCATTCGGTTTTCACATAAAACAACATGCATCACTAGAACCTCTTATATATAAATCTAAATCATGATATAACATCAAAATACTAAACATGCAAGGGCTGAAATCACTCCAAAATCTCACCAAAGCAACATATCCTTCGGATGTGCAAGAAACCAAACTCAAAAAAATCATGAAACCTCCAAAACCAATCCATATACATTCGGCTCCTTTAGGAAGTCATTGCCAAATATGATGAATCAAGTGTGCTTTGGTCAAAAAGAGGTGAGTAACCTCTACAAAACCACATCTTGATCATCTTTAGGAGCCATCAAAATAGAGACCCTAAGCTCATAAGAACCAAGGCCCTATTTCGGCTCCATTCACAACATGCAAGGTGAAACTAACCTCAAAGATGAAGATACAAGCTTGAATGTTGAAAGACTTGACTTGTCAAAGCTTGAAAAGATGAAAGAAATGAAAGAAAATGGCGAGGAGAGGGAGAGAGAGGTTCGGCCGAAAGAGATGAGGGAGAGGAGAGAGAAGAGTGGAGTGGGTTTGAGTGTAAGTGTGGGGGAAATGAGTGGCTTGTTTAGACCAAAAATGTGAGTGGATTTAAGAAATTACAAAACTAACCTTCTAGCAAGTATTGGTGGAATTGCATGCAAGGGATTTTTTTAAATGGGATAGTCAAGTATAGGGATTGTACGGTCTTACCCTTGGTCACAGTATTAGCCAAAAATACATGCAAGGACACTCTTGTAATTTGGTAAATATTAAAAGTTTTGATTTAAAAGAAAGAGTTTAATAAATAAAATATTAATCTATAAATCATGAAATTAATATCACAAATAATATGAGATTTTAGAAGTTTAACAAAATAGTTTTCAAAAATTTCGGACAAAGAATAGACTTAAAAAGAATTATTACAAGTAGAGCTCTAATATTCATATCACACAAAAATATAATAGCACGAATATAATACCCGTGAAATCACAAGAGAAATATATCACAAGTCGCTATTTACAAGATAAAATTTATCGGCTACTCGCACTTATAAATTATCACTAAATTATTTAGATCCCTCTTATTATTAAATCGGGTAGCGACAACGATCACACTTCTTTTTATTAAATCAAAATCGTCGCTAATGGCAGTACCATTTAATCGCGTAGCTAGGTTTATTCGCCAACAACTAAATAAACACACTCTAATGATAACCAAAGGTCACATAATGATAAATAAGTTGAATTAACCTAATTGGCAATTAAGACAAAAAAATTAATATATATCACCAAAACAAAATGTCGTAATATATATACATATATCAAATATTACCAGCGTTACAGTTTAGGCTTAGATTTGCCATGCAAACGATGCCAATCGGGGTAACCATCAAGGCAAAAACATTTGTCATGTGTATGACCATAATTATGGCAATAATCACACTCAAGAGAAGTCTTCTTAACAGTAGAAGATGGAGATGGAGTCTTAAATTTGGACATATTGTTATATTTGACATTCATAGCCATAGAATCAGGGGCAGATGTAGGTGTCACTTTAGCAAATGAGCGTTGAGACAGGGAGAATGCCTGACAGATAGTTGGAAGAAGCTGCATATTAATAATCGAGCTCAAACAGTCATGTACTGCTCACGAAGTCCGATATGGAATTGGTTGGGTTTGAACATATTATCATACTTTTAAAACTTCTGAACGTAATTGCAGGAACAGTTGGTAGCAACACAAGTGCATTTAGGCATAGGACTGAGATTGTCAATTTCAATAATCAACGTCCTGAACTTAGTGAAATTCGCAATAATAGACATGGAACCTTGATGCATAGATCCAATTTATTGTTACAATTGAAACACACGAGGCATATTAGACTGAGAAAATCTCACAGAGATATCATCCCAAATCTCTTTAGCAGTAGAAAAATAAGCAACAATGTTGCGAATCTCCACATACATAAAGTTGAGTAACCAGGAGAGGACTATATCATTACATCTAGACCACACAACACAGTGAGGAGACGAAGCAGGTGGATGATGTAACGTTCCATCAATTAAACCAAGTTTCATCTTAGTAGAGAGAGCAATTGACACAGATCTGCTCCACTAATAGTAATTGTGCTCAGTTAAGAGCCGAATGACCAGTGGAATACCAGGATTATCTGAATTGTGTAAATAATACGGATGATTAACATCTATATTAGATAAAGTACCAACAGTAGCAGACGCATACGTCATAATGAAACAAGCAAGAGAAGTAATCGATAGGAATTGAACAAACAAAACAAAGAAGCACAACAGAGTGCACAATAGATCTAGAAATCACAATAGATCTAGAGATCACAGAGCAACTACGAGAGATAATTGAGCAACATGAGAGAGTACGATGCAGAAGAAAAGAGAAACAATGTTACCGAAGTGGAGAATGAAGATGCCGCCAGAAAAGATACAACGATGCCGGAAGTCACCGGAGAACGCCATGGCTCTGATACCATGTCAAACTAAGATGCATAATATGCTAGTGAGAAATGAAATGTATATTGATAATAAAAGTTTCAAACAGAAGGGTACACATGTTACTTTATATACACATTCTTCTAACAATCTAATAACAAACTAAGTCAACTCAACTAAGTCAACTTGACTAGCCTTGACTATTTTATCCTCAATATTAGTAACATCTACAATCAAGGGTATAACTTAAGGCTGACGATGGTTTATTGATCGTTTTGCTACACATGAATATTTATATACCTGGTGCACGGCCCCGCTTGGACATGTTGCTAGCCAGCTCTCTATATTGGTACCAAATTTTATAAGTGACAAATAAATTTATGAGTTGATATTTTTTTTATGACTAATTGCACTTTAGTGGCCTTAACTATTAATTTTTACACGGAAATGGCTCAATAATATTTATTTCGTGTGAGTCAGATGAAACTAGTTTATTTAAAATAAATGTAACATTAGTAGTTCTGGTTCACCGGGGGACGAGACCCTCAAGTTCACTCTTTAAATGATAATATAATATGCGGCTTCTAGTGAGTTAAGACATTGAAAATGATGACAATTCCAATACTCCTCTTTATACTTGCTCCCTATACATATTTTATTCATATAAATGAGAGGAAATAGTAAAAGAAGAGAAATGTTGGAGGTAAAGTTGAAGGAAACTAATATTATATTTGTAAATAAAAGTTAGGAGCTACTAGATGCTTTTTTTAAGAGAGAGGGAAAATGATGAACTCTTAAATTTTTAAAGAGCTTCTAGGAGCCCATTAGAACTCTAATTTTTACTTTACTCTTCAAATTTGAGTTAAAACTTTGTTTAGAGAGCCCGTTGAAAATGCTCTAAAACTACATTTGAGGCTGGATTATTTGAGCTGCTATGCTTATGTGTCAACTGATAATTCTGAGGTTGGGTATGTAGTGATTTATGTTACAACAACTCCAGTAATTTCTAAGGATTCGTAAGATGAGATGATCATGAAAAATCCCTTTCAGAGCCCACACAAGCTGTGTTCTGTCCCGATATAGGGGTTAATTAAACTAGAGGGGGGTTGAATAACTTAATCACCAATTTAAAAATATTAGTGTCATTTTAAAATGTTAATCTCCTTTTTAAAATCGTGTATCGAGAGAATAAGCAGTTATAGTGTGCGGAAGTAATGAAAAGAAAGACAATACCACACGATGATTTTTATCCTGGTTTGGCGATGGAGAAACCCCTAATGGATCCTCACCCCCTAGTCTAGTCCCCGAACTCGAGATTTTTTCACTATAAGAAGTACGTATTCCTTATAGTAGGTGGAAAAACCTTTACAAATATATGTCTTGGAGCGTAACTCCTCGTTACCTCCTCACTATAAATGTACAAGGCCTACAAGACTCGTCTTGGAGCATAACTCCCCATTACCTCCTCAATCTATGTTGCTCCAGATGTAGTCTTTGTTCTTCTAGGCTCTTGCGGGTCTTGGATCTTAGGTCTTAGGTATTGGGTCTTTCTTCTTCCTCACGGTGCGAAGACTACTAACTCCTCGTTAGTACGTCCAGGACTTGGGTCTTAGAACGAAGATTACCTCACTTCACTTCATCTCACTGCAAAATCTAGAAAACAATATCTACGAAAAATACCCTTGGTTTATAAAAAGATATTTTGGACTAGTGTATTTCAAGATTAAGCCGGGAGTGATTAATATTCACTTACGAATATATATCTTCCTCGTATATAATATTCGAGGTATATTATACTTGACTTTGTCTAAGTATAAGTAATATTACTTCGGATATATCAACCTTCCAAAGTGTAAATAATACGAAGTGTTTGATTTACACTTTCGTTTGCAAGATAACTCCTCTTTGAAAATAGTCTTAAAAGACGGATAAGTATTGTGCAGCACGAGATAGTGAGTTATTGACGATCTTTAACAATAGCACAATATCTTGAAGTTTAGGCCACAAAAATTCGCGATAATAACGACGCTATAAGATTGAGTACTACGATAAGAATATGACAATATAAGAGTGGTTAGTACAATCAATCAATATAACAATATATATATATCGTGGGAGAAGTATGTAGATAGTTGATCTTAGGAATATCGAGAGCATCGCGCAATTCGAATGAGCTACCGATATTTGTGGTGTGTGTAACAAAGTGGATAGTGATATATATATATTAATAATATCTACTTGCAAGGCAATGATCGTTGGTAATATCACATCCACGCACATGCACGTAAACCACTAAACTCGTTTAGGAGAATATTCTCACGAAGCACGACAAGTATGAGAACCTTCCCGTAAACAAGAAAGGGTGTAACACACAAACACACAATCGAAAGATAAGTCATGTAAGTTTGCAATCAACATAACTAATTTATTACGTTTGGTCTTATATGCGGTTTTTCGTGCCAAGACAGAGATCTCTCAAATGAATGAGATGACCTTAAAGGATACGAGTTAGGTTCCGGGACAAATCACGCACAGAATATATAATAAATAGAGTGGCCAACTCTTGTGCTTTTGACAAGATAAATAGATTTTTAAGATGAAGAGAAGTTTTGCTTAAAAAACCCTTTAAAACTGGTCGGTTAACACACGGATAGACAAGCTAATATGAAACCACTTACATGATTAACGCAAAAGTTCGCAAGAAAAATTCGCTAGAGGTTCGACAGGAATTTGGCTTAAACACGAACTTTGGACAGCCCTTCGGGAGGTCGGAAAGAGTTGTGTGTGAGCAAATTATGCGATACGATGCTTGGTTTGGTGCAGCAAAGCCTCGGTAAATAAAATCTCGAGTATATGTGAATATATCGAAAGAATCGGAGGTTTTAAAGATCAAGTAGATGAAGAATGTGTTTGCATATATTTGGAGAGATCTTCTACTTCTAAAATTTCAGCACTTGTTTGACTTGTTAGTTTATTAAAAATGAATGGGGGGATGTGGTATTTATAGGTAAGGTGGGTGGAGCATTTGTAATAAAGAATGAATAAATTCAAATTAAAGTTACATGTCCCCACATATTCCCCACACTTGTCATACCTTGTCCCTCATGTGCATAAATGCATTAATGGCATAGTTGATCTTCATTTATTGAAGGAATCTCAGTACTTCAAGCTACTAGAAGATTGGCAAGCATTACGATAAATGGGTTAAATACCGTTACACCAAAAATCATGAAATTTCAAACGCGTCCAATAAATTCCGGAATGTTAGATATAACTGATGATTGCTAATGTTCTTCAAGTTTATCTTAGAACAGGAGCATATCAGCATATCAGAGTTTACTCAGAAGCTGATCAAAGTTTAAGGAGTAAACACTGACAGAGTTTACCGAAGCCAAGACTTGACAGAGTTTACACGTGGCACTACGAAGCAGATAGACTTCAGAAGGAGGATAGATGCTAAGGAGTGATTATCTGGCTAAGGAAACTACAGAAGATAACTTATGGAAACAGAAGCAATCTTAGATTGATTTGTATTAAGGCAGATTCATAGGAAATCAAATCATAGATTGATTTTGTAACTGTGTCTATATAAAGACAGATTAGGGTTACTCTATATGAGTTGTTCACTCGAGTACATTATAATTATACCCTAGCAGCTCTCGTTGATATTTGTTCATCATTGAGAGAGGAGTTGAATTATTGTAAACAGCTTTTATCAGTCTTTAGTATAAAAGCTTTTCTGAATCAATCTTTACTATTTACATTATTAATTGTGTGATTGTATTCACTGATTCAACAGTGAATAATACGGCCTAACAAGTGGTATCAGAGCAGAGGCTGTTTGCTTACAGTTTACGATCCAAACACAACACACAATCATGTCTGATAACAAACAATTCAATTCCGGAAACCGTTATGAGTCCATCAGGGTTCCAATGCTGAAAGCTTCTGAGTATCCCATCTGGAAGGTCAAGATGACCATGTTCCTGGAAGCTACTGATCCTGACTTTATGGACAGAATCAAGGATGGTCCACATGTTCCAACAAAGCTTTCTATTGCAGTTGGAGAAGATCAAAAGCTGATTCCAAAGGAGAAGAAAGATTTCATTCCTGAAGACATAGCATCTGTAAGCAAGGATGCAAAGGTGAAACATCTGCTTCACAGTGCTTTAGACAATGTCATGGCTAACAGGGTAATTGGATGCAAGACAGCCAAGGAGATTTGGGATGCTTTGGAGGTCAAGTGCCAAGGAACTAAAGCCATTAAGAAAAATAGGAAGACAATACTCACTCAGGAGTATGAGCACTTTGAGTCAAAGTCTGATGAGTCATTGACTGATGTTTATGACAGATTTGTAAAGCTCTTGAATGATCTATCATTGGTTGATAAAGATTATGCTATGGAAGACTCAAATCTGAAGTTTCTTCTTGCTTTGCCTGAAAAGTGGGACTTGAAGGCAACCACAATCAGAGACAACAATGATCTTGGAGAGATGGATCTTGATGAGATTTATGGTATGCTGAAAACCCATGAACTTGAGATGGAGAAAAGATGCAAGAGGCATGGGAGAAAATCAAGATCTGTGGCCCTCAAGGTTGAAGAAGAGGTTGAAAAGAAAGTCTCCAGCAAGAAGAAAGCAAAAGGGAAGGCCTTGGTGACAAAGTCTGAAACTGAGTCATCAAACTCTGATGATGATGACTCAAACTCTGATGATGAATCTTCAAACTCTAACAGCATGGATGAAGAAGAGTTTAAGCAGATGGCTGCCTTGATAGTGAAAACCTTCAAGAAGATGGGTTACAAGAACTTTGGGAAGAATAAGAGATTCTCAAAGAAAGGTTCCTCAACCGAACAAAGAAGCTTCAAGAAGACTGAGGGTAAGGACAGCAAGTCTGGAAAGCTGGACAAATCCAAAGTCAAGTGCTATAATTGTGGAGAGATGGGACACTTTGCACCTGAGTGCAAGAAAGGGAAAACTGAGAAGGTTCTCATCTCTAGAGGCAGGAATTGGGCAGATACCTCAGACTCTGAGGAGGAAGAGGTGAATTATGCTCTTATGGCTACCACAAATAAAGAGCCTGAATCTTCTGAACCAAAGGGCAACAGGAAGAATATCCTAGCTCTGGACAGTGGATGTTAAGGACACATGATTGGTAACAAAGCCCTGCTATCAGAGTATATGGAGAAAGCTGGCCCAAGTGTTTCTTATGGAGATGGCAACATAGGAAGGAATCTGGGATATGGCAATATTGATCTTGGAAATGACATCATCAAAAATGTAGCTCTAGTCTCAGGGCTCAAACACAATCTGTTATCTGTGAGTCAAATCTGTGACAGAGGTTATCATATTGACTTCTATGATGAGCACTGTGAAGTTGTAAGCAAATCTATAGGCAAAGTTGCTCTAATAGGAAACAGGAGTGGTAACATATATGAAACCAGACTGTCAACAAACTCTGATGGAAAAGCAATCTGCTTATCTACAAGAGTTTCAGTGGAAGATAGCTGGAAATGGCACAAGAAGCTTTCTCATCTCAATTTCAACAACATTAATGAGTTGATTAAGAAGAAGCTTGTGAGAGGATTACCTGATTCACTTCTTACTCCAGATGGTCTATGTGATTCTTGTCAGAAGGCCAAGCAAAGGAAAACATCTTCTAAGAGCAAGACTGAGTCTTCTATTGATAAACCATATCATCTTCTTAATGTAGATATCTTTGGTCCAGTAAATTTCATGTCCATTGGCCAGAAGAAATATGCTCTTGTAATTGTTGATGAGTACACAAGGTACACCTGGGTATATTTTCTACATTCAAAATATGAAACTGCTTTAACACTGATGGATCATGTAAAGCAGCTGGACAACTCATCTGAAGACAAAGTGAAGATAATAAGGAGTGATAATGGTACTGAATTCAGGAATTTTACAATGGAAGAGTTCTGCAAGGAAAGAGGTGTCAAACAAGAATTCTCTGCACCTGGTACACCACAACAAAATGGTGTAGTTGAAAAGAAATATAGAACTCTTATTGAAGCTGCCAGAACAATGCTTGATGAAGCTAAATTACCAACAAATTTCTGGGCAGAAGCTGTACAAACTGCATGTTTCACACAGAATGCAACTCTGATAAATAAACAAGGAAAGACACCTAATGAAATGGTGAAGAACAAGAAGTCAAATCTGAAGTACTTCCACATATTTGGTTGCAAATGCTTTGTACTCAAGACTTATCCTGAACAGCTCAAGAAATTTGATCTAAAAGCTGATGAAGGTATATTTGTTGGTTACCCACTGTCTACAAAAGCTTTCAGAGTCTACAATTTGAGAACAAAGGTAGTTATGGAATCTATTCATGTGTCCTTTGATGACAAGAAGATTATTGGACTAGATGATGCAGATGAACATGATCCACTGCAGTTTGAAAATGAAGATTTATTCTCTGATGATGTAAACTCTGTCAGTGTTTTAAACATTGATGAAGCAAACTCTGCTGGAGACACTGCAGAATCTGATGAAACTCCAAATCAAGAAAATAATGAAGAAAGTGTTCTGGGGGAGCAAGTAAACAACAATGAAACACCTCATGAAGATGATTCTTCTACAAACTCTGATTCATCAGAAGATGGCAACTCTGCAGGGGGAGCTTCAGATACATCTGGAAATCATCAAGAGAGTCAAGAGAGCATGGATCAAGGGGGAGGATCCAATGCAAACTCTGATCAACCTCCACCAGAGAAGAAATGGACTAAATCTCATACACCTGATTTAATAATTGGTGATCCTAATGCAGGTGTACAGACAAGAAAAACAACTTCTAATGAATGTTTATTTCACTCTTTCTTGTCTCAGACAGAACCAAAGAAGGTGGAGGAAGTTCTTCAAGATGCTGATTGGGTTCAAGCAATGCAGGAAGAGCTCAATGAATTTGAAAGAAATGAAGTATGGACACTGGTGCCAAGACCAAAGAACAGATCAATAGTTGGTACAAAATGGGTGTTCGGAAACAAAACTGACAGTGAAGGAGTAATTACAAGGAATAAAGCAAGGCTTGTGGCAAAAGGATACTCACGGCAGGAAGGTATTGACTATGATGAGACCTTTGCTCCAGTTGCAAGACTAGAGGCCATAAGAATCTTCTTAGCCTATGCTGCTCACAAGAAGTTTAAAGTCTTTCAAATGGATGTCAAAAGTGCCTTTTTGAATGGTAAACTGGAAGAAGAGGTGTATGTTGAACAACCTCCAGGCTTTGTAGATCCAAAGCATCCAGATTATGTCTACAGGTTAGACAAGGCACTATATGGACTTAAGCAGGCATCGAGAGCATGGTATGAAACTCTAGCACAATTCTTACTTGATAGTGGATTTACTAGAGGTACAATTGACAAAAATCTGTTTTACTTAAACCATGGTAATGATCTGCTTTTGGTTCAAATTTATGTTGATGACATCATTTTTGGATCCACTAATGCTAAACTCTGTGAAAGATTTGCAAAGCTCATGCAGTCAAGGTATCAAATGAGCATGATGGGAGAGCTTAGTTACTTTCTAGGCTTACAGGTAAAGCAGACTGAAGATGGGATTTTCATCAATCAAGCAAAGTATACCAGAAATCTTTTGAAGAAATTTGGGATGCTAGAAAGCTCAGCTGCAACCACTCCAATGGCAACAGCAACTAAGCTGGATAAAGATATAGGGGCATCAGTGGATATCACTAATTACAGAGGCATGATTGGCTCACTACTTTATTTGACTACAAGTAGGCTAGACATCATGTATGCAACCTGTCTATGTGCAAGATTTCAAGCAGATCCAAGAGAGCCTCATCTGATTACAGTGAAGAGAATCTTCAAATATCTCAAGGGAACTATTACTTTAGGGTTGTGGTATCCAAGAGAATCAGATTTTAAGCTAATTGGATACTCTGATGCTGATTTCGCAGGTTGTAAAATAGACATGAAGAGCACAAGTGGAAGCTGTCAATTTTTAAGTGGCAGACTTGTTTCTTGCTACAGCAAGAAGCAGAAATCAATTTCAACATCCACTGCAGAGGCAGAGTATATTGCTGGACGGAGTTGCTGTGCTCAAATATTGTGGATGAAGAATCAGCTGCTGGATTATGGGTTAAAGTTTTCTAAAATCCCTATTTACTGTGATAATCAAATTGCTATTGCTATGACAGGTAATCCAGTGCAGCATTCCATGACAAAGCATATAAGCATAAGGTATCATTTCATCAGAGAACATGTGATGGAAGGTACAATTGAACTTCATTTTGTGCCTACAGACAAACAACTTGCAGATATATTCACCAAACCTTTAAGTGAGGCAACTTTTACTATACTGGTAAATGAATTAGGAATGATCTCAGGATCAGACTAGATATTTGGGTTAGGCACTTAATATTACTCTAACTATGCTTATAGTTGCTATTGCTCAATTGTTATTATCCATGATATAAACACTGTTAACTATCTGTGTTAAACTCTGTTACTAAACTCTGTTAAACTCTGTGACTTAAACACTGATGTGAGTTCTCATTAATTCTTTAATAGTAAACTGCCTTTGAAGATCATACAAACACTGATAAGTCTTTGTTCACACAAAATTCACGAAAGTGCACGTGGTCACAAGTAATATAGAACTAAAGTTCAGTTCGATCCCACAGAGACTCGTGTATTAGCGTTATGTACCTGTGCACCAATGTATGATCGTTATCCACTGCTATGATAATTAACAAAGATGGTTGTTTTTACACTAAAAGCTAATTTCTAATCAAATTCAGAATATGAGAACCATGGAATTCTAACTTCATTACCGATTTCACTTAGAATTAAGTCTCCTAATTAACATGTGATTGTGATAACTAATCAGACGACACTAAAGTAATACATGTCAACTGTCGTTGCACATGCATCATACCACTTGAAATCCACAAAAGAGATAGAAATCGCATGGACACCAAGTATGTGCAGTTCCTATATGTCTATAGTGAATTGAACACATAAAGGCTTAAATCACAAGTCATCTATCGTGATTACACGGGGCGAAAAGAAATAGTTCAAGTCAATTCACTAATTATGTTTAATTCACATAATCCCGTATTTACATGGCAAGTTCTAAATTCAATCATTCACTGTCGTTTCAGAAGGAATTAACACACGACTTAGATGTTAGCTACGCACCTAAGAAGAATACGCACGGCCATGCAAAGATATCACGTACACCATAATATTAATCAGATATAATCACATCTAAGCTACATCGATAAATCCATTAGAATCCCATGAAGGCGGTTAGTTCATAATTAAACTAATCGACATCATGGGTTCTAATGAAAACATGATAATCAAAGTGCAAGAAGAATTAAACAAAAGAAAACTTGAATCGATTAATAAAAATACAACGTTACAGAGTGTTCCTCGTTCTTGACTCGAAGTTGTCAATTCCTCGCTTGAACGATTCTCGCTCCGTTACTTACCCTAGATGTTCTTACGTTACAAAGCTTGATAGAAAAATACTCGATAACCTAAAACTGTTACAATACATCGATATATTACATTCACAACAAAATATTGAACTACAATAGTCGACTAGGCCTCCGCATGAGTCAACAGCCCGTAAAAACAAGTCAAAGCTGTATTTTCTCGGCCAACCCAGCGCGGCCGCGCGCCAGACCGGCGCGGGCGTGCTGGAGTTCCAGTCTTGGGCGCGGTCGCGCCCTGCTTCGGCGCGGGCGCGCCGTGCCCTGTCTCCGGGGTCCAATTTCGCTCGTTTTCGTCCGTGAATGCATGTCCGATGTCCTCTCTAGTACCACTTCCGTAGGTGATCATAGTTGCATTTAGCTCATGCAACAAGCCCTGTAAACCCCTAGGCAGCCCTAGTGGATGAGTGCGGTCTCGTGAGGGTTTGTAGAAGATGTACCCACAAAATCTCCAAGCCTCGGCGAATCAATGGACTCTATTCTCGCATTTAAGTGCCAAAAACCATCCAAAAGTGATAGAATTATATTTTCTTCACCTAAACCTGTGTCTGCAAAGAAAAACACAAAAACACATAAAAATACACAAAACACTTAAGCACAACCAATCAATTTAAGTGGAAATGAAGGCCTATAAGTGGATATAAATTCCACTTATCACACCCCCAAACTTAAATCGATGCTTGTCCTCAAGCGTCGACACACACTGCTTACATGCAATGCATGAATGCAACTACGTGATGAATGAGTTGAATTATGAAGTTAATTGCCTTGCCAACCATAAACCTCAGATTGTGCCATGCTCTCGAAGTTCACTTCTCTCGCAACTAAACCAACACTCTTCTATCGCAAGTATGGGGTGAAAGTGTGTGCGATAGTGTTCTTTTGTGAGACAAGACCAAGACTATCACCTCAACAGAATTCTATTCATGAATTGTAAAAGTGCACGACTAACACCTCGTCACTTAGAACCTACTAAAAGCCAAGGTTACCAAGGTACGTCCACACCTCTCTAATTTATTCTACACATTTATATAAGTCCTAATATTGATGATTAATTGTTCGGTCTAAGGTCAGGACGCTTTGCAGTGTAAATGCGCTACGACCACCATAAGACTTCACACACCAATTGTTCACAATTATTCTAGTGGTTTATTTGACCGTGCAATGGTCGAGATCCCTAAAGATTTATGCACTAGTACCCATGTAGCGAGCGTTGGGTCAACAATCCCAAACCACGAAGGGCTTTAGGTTGTTAGGCACAAAGTCCCCTCAGACTTAATTGCTCGAGTACTAATGAGCTCAACCTAGTCAATTTTACCACTTTATTATTTTAAGTGAACTTATTGCTACTATTTTTTTCTTTTCTTTTCTTTTCTTTTCTATTTTTTTTCTATTTTTTTCAGAAAGGCATATTTATCCCTCAGTTCCCCCAAACTTAAGATTTACAGTCCTAAGCTGAAAGGTGCCCAATTCAATCCTAAAATTCAAGAAGTCTTCATCTAAGTCCTATCTCAAGAACATATGTGAATTACAATTTCCCAACAAGCAATTGTCAAGTATTAGTCTCGCATACAATTAAAGCTACTAATTAAGAACTACGCACATAAATTCATCATAGGCAATTGACTTGGCTTAAACTGCACAAATCATGCATATGCTTCTAAGCAATTAAAAATGCAACTACTATTATGACATGCAAAATAAAATAAAAACGTGAAAAATAAAGAAAAATAAAAAAAACGTGGGCTATATGAGTGCAAATGCAATAAAACCAACAAAATAACAAAAAAATAAAAATAAACAATATACAACAAAATACTACCCTTCCTTAGGTTACCACCCCCAAACTTAAAATCTTCAATGCCCTCATTGAAGTGGTAAAAAGGCTAGAGTAGCATGTATCTCACTCCTAGTCGGAGTCGCTCCCCTCCTCCGCGGGAGGTGTATCTGGCGGAGGATAGTGGTGTCCCTCGCTAAAGACTGGCCACTGCACATCCACGCCAGTAGACTGAAATGCCGTCCCGAGAGCCTGAGTCAGATCGTGGGCAAACCGCTGATGGATGTCATGCATAGTGTCCATCCTCCGAGCCAGTCGTCTGAAGTAGACCTCGCTGAGGCCAGGGCTACCCCCAACCTGAGATGGACCAGCAGCTGCTTCCTCCCTCACAGGTGGGTCTGGACGACCCCCAGCTGCCTCATCAAAAATGTACCCATACCCTCTAGGGTTGGGTATTGCCCTCAGCCACTCAGACATCCGCTGAATAGCGGCATTGATCAATCGGAGCTCCCGACATCTGAACCTGCTCCGTCTCGGGCCAACGAACTCCCGATTCCCGACATAGTTTCACCACAATCGTGCCATATGGTATGGCACCGGTAGTACCTCCCTGCAAAAACCTGAGAATCCCCTGAGAGATGATAAGCCCAAGATCGACATAGCGATCCGTGACAATCCCGTAGAGCAGGATAGCTCTATCAACTGTAACATCATGCGAGTGCGAAGACGGCATAATGTTAGCACATATAAAGGCGTTCCACGCCTTGGCATACCGGTTGAGCGCGGCAGTTGGAAAAGTAATCGGCACCGATGGAGTCCCAACCGACATCCTCCACATCTTACCCAGTGTGCACAGCTCATAAACAATCTCATCCAAATCAACCTCGGCCCTCGGCCGCTGAACCCAGTCCTCCTGACCCCGGCGCCTAGTTGTAGCGCCAATCAGCTTCCGGATAGCCTCCGGCCTATAATCCACCGTGCGCCCTCGCACCACCGAGAATCCATCTCTATCCTTCTTGGCGTTGGCGTAAAACTCCCGAACTATGGCTAGAGGGACTGGCTCGGGTGCCTTGCAGAGGGACTCCCATCCTCGCTCCTGAATCATCGCCACCAACTCCCCGTCATTGAGAGACGGAAGAAAACCCCTCTCCTTCGCTACGGGCTTCATCATCAATCGATTATACTCCACTGCGGCATCCAGAGTGGTGAACTCGACCTCGTCATGGGGTGAGGAATCGCCGAAGGTGGCTTGTGCTGAAGCTTCTGCTGCTCGCTTTTGTCGCTTTGGTGCCATTACTTCAGATCTGCAAAAGTAGAGAAGGTGTGTGTGTGTGCTTGGAAGCTAGGGTTTGGTGGGTGTTTGTGTGGTGGTATGTGTATGAATGTATGTATATATAGGTGGGGGAAGTATAGAGGAATTAGGTTTAAGAGATTGGAGTGTATGAGAAGTTTGGTTTGTAGGGTTTAGCTATATAGGGGAGTAAAATCGGGGTTACATGCAATATAAAGACTGAATATAAGCTAAAAAACTGAATAAATAGCTAAATAATTCGGCTCCTACCATAGTCCAGGCGCGGCCACGCGCCACACAGGCGCGGCCACGCTGGGCTCTGGAAGTCTGGCGCTGCCGCGCGCCACACAGGCGCGGGCGCGCCGGGTTCTGCAAGTCAGGCGCGGCCGCGCGCCACACAGGCACGGGCGCGCCCAGACCTGCAACTTCGGGGCAAATTTTCATCCTAATTAAATGATACAAGGATACAACAATGATACGGGTGTGGGTTGCCTCCCACGGAGCGCTTGTTTTACGTTGGTGGCTCGACGTGATGTCCCATCGAGCTCAAACAACAACGAGAACGATGTTCACCGTCTCACGGTGAATCGTTCCTCCATAGTAAGGCTTAACTTGCTGTCCATTGACCTTTAAAGATTTATCCGGTTTAGTCTCAAATATCTCTACCACTCCATGTTGGAACACCGTCTTCACCGTGAACGGTCCCGACCATCGAGACTTTAATTTACCTGGAAACAAACGAAGACGCGAGTTATACAAGAGTACCTGTTGGCCTGGCACAAATTCCTTAGAGACGAGCTTCTTGTCATGCCAACGCTTGACTCTCTCCTTGTAAAGCTTGTTGTTCTCGTACGCTTGCAAACGAAATTCGTCGAGCTCATTAATTTGAAGCATGCGCTTGTCGCCAACAGCGGTCATATCATAGTTGAGCTTTTTGAGGGCCCAATAAGCTTTATGTTCTAGGTCCGCCGGTAAGTGACAAGCCTTCCCATAAACAAGCTGATAAGGAGACATCCCTAGTGGAGTTTTAAAAGCTGTGCGATAGGCCCAAACAGCGTCATCTAGCTTCAATGACCAATCCTTTCGAGAGGGACTAACTACTTTCTCTAGGATGCGTTTGATCTCTCGATTGAAAACTTCCGCTTGCCCATTAGTTTGTGGATGATAGGCGGTGGCAACCCTGTGATTCACTCCAAATTTCTCCATCAACGAAGTGAACATCCGGTTACAGAAATGAGAACCTTCGTCACTGATAATCACTCTTGGAGTCCCAAATCGAGTGAATATGTTCTTTTGAAAGAAGCTAATGGCAACTGCAGCTGTATTGGTAGGCAAGGCCTTAACCTCCACCCATTTAGAGACAAAATCAACAGCTAGGAGGATGTACTCATTACCACACGATGGAATAAAAGGTCCCATGAAATCGATACCCCAAACATCAAAGATTTCCACTTCTAAGAGTATATTGAGTGGCATCTCATCCCGACGCGATATGTTACCCATCCTTTTGACAGCGATCACATTGCAAGACGAAGTGGTGTGCATCCTTGAATAGCGTGGGCCAGTAGAAGCCAGCTTGAAGAATTCGAGCAGCTGTCTTTTCACTCCCATAATGTCCATCATAAGTGGAGTCATGGTACGCCTGCAAGATACTGCTCGTCTCACTGTGGGGAATACACCTGCGTAAAATACGATCCTTGCCCTGTCTAAACAAGAAAGGCTCATCCCACAAATACCATTTCACATCATGCAAAAATTTCTTGCGTTGAGCATAAGAAAGGTCAGGAGGAATAATTTTGCTTACTAAATAGTTCACAATGTCTGCGAACCACGGTTCCTCCTCCTATATCTGAAATAGCTGCTCGTCAGGGAATGACTCGTTAATCAAAGTCGTGTCCTTCGATGCTTGTTCGGGGTCTTCCAGTCGAGATAGGTGGTCTGCTACTTGATTATCCGAAACTTTTCTATCCTTGATTTCCAGATCAAACTCTTGCAGCAAAAGAACCCATCTAATCAATCGTGGCTTTGAGTCCTTCTTCGACACCAGATAGCGAATTGCTGCATGATCTGTATAGACCACCACTTTCGTACCAAGAAGATATGACCTGAACTTTTCAAATCCAAAGACAATCGCTAAGAGTTCCTTCTCGGTAGTGGTGTAGTTCAGCTGCGCTCCATTGAGTTTCTTGCTAGCATAGTAGATCACGTGGAAGACATTACTCTTCCTTTGTCCCAAGACTGCTCCTACAGCAAAGTCACTGGCGTCACACATCAATTCAATTGGCTCCCCCCAATCTGGGGTAGCAATGACCGGAGCTGTAGTTAGTTTACTCTTCAATGTCTCGAACGCAGCTAAACAAGCATCATCGAAATTGAATGGAACATCCTTCTCCAACAAATTACACAATGGCTTGGTGATTTTAGAGAAGTCTTTGATGAATCTCCTATAGAAGCCAGCATGTCCAAGAAAACTCCGAATTCCTCGTACGGATATGGGTGGTGGTAGCCGTTCGATTGTTTCTATCTTTGCTCGATCAACCTCCAGGCCTTTGCTCGAAACCTTGTGACCCAAGATAATGCCATGTTGTACCATGAAATGACATTTTTCCCAATTAAGAACAAAATTGGTTTCCACACACCGTTTGAGGACCATGCTCAAGTTGTCAAGATATTCATCATATGAAGTACCAAAGACGGAGAAGTCATCCATGAACACTTCCACATTTTCTCTAATCATATCGGAGAAAATAGCCATCATGCAACGCTGAAAAGTAGCTGGTGCGCCGCAAAGACCAAATGAAACCCGCCTAAACGCAAATGTGCCAAATGGGCATGTGAAAGTAGTTTTCTCCTGATCCTCGGGAGCAATGAAAATCTGATTGTAGCCTGAGTACCCATCCAACAAACAATAGAATTCATGCCCAGCTAGTCGGTCTAACATTTGATCAATGAAAGGGAGAGGAAAGTGATCCGTGCGCGTAGCTTTGTTGAGCTTCCGATAGCCCATGCAAACTCTCCAACCGGTCACCGTCCGCGTTGGAATAAGCTCGTTATTCTCGTTGGCTACGACTGTCATGCCTCCCTTCTTTTGTACACATTGTACCGGACTAATCCAAGAGCTATCAGAAATGGGATAAATGATACCCGCATCTAGCCATTTTAGAATCTCCTTCTTCACCACCTCTTTCATGATTGGGTTGAGCCTCCGCTGGTGTTCCACCACTGGCTTGCTCCCTTCTTCGATAAGAATTTTGTGTTGGCAGTAGGAAGGACCGATTCCCTAGATATCGGCGATGGTCCAGCCGATGGCCGTCTTAAACTCTCTTAGCAACCGTAGAAGCTTGTCCTCTTCCTCACCTGAAAGGTTAGCAGAAATAACAACAGGAAGAGTAGAACTTTCACCCAAGAATGCATACCTCAAATGATCCGGCAGTGGCTTAAGTTCTAGCTTAGGTGCTTCAACAACCGATGGTTTCAACGGCTCATGGGAGCCCTTCAACTCGGACAATTCAAGAGATTCGATAGGTGCATCAAACCTCCTCTTCCATGGAGACGCACTCAAATGTTGGAGTTGTTCCATTTCATCTTCATCAGCTAACTCCTCATTACCAGTAAGCACTGCTTCTAAAGCATCAGTTTGAAGTAATCGCTTACTGCTGGCTAGCATAGACGAGTCGAATGCATCCACATTGAAACAAGACTCCTCATCGGTTGGCAGCTTCATTGCATTGAATACATTGAAGGTTACCATCTGGTCATGCACTTTCATTGTGAGCTCACCCTTTTGAACATCAATCAAAGTTTGGGCAGTTGCTAAGAAGGGTCGTCCCAAGATGATAGGAATTTTCTTATCTTCCTCGAAATCGAGGATCACAAAATCAGCTGGGAAAATCAGCTTGTCGACTTTGACCAGCACATCTTCGATTATACCGCGTGGGTATGTAATAGACCGATCAGCTAGCTGCAGCGACATGCTCGTCGGTTTGAGCTCTGGTAAACCAAGCTGCATAAAAATCGACAATGGCATCAGATTGATGTTGGCTCCCAGATCGCATAAGCATTTATCAAAAGAAAGCTCCCCAATAGTGCAAGGAATAGTGAAGCTTCCTGGATCCTTCAGTTTAGGAGGTAATTTCTGTTGCAACACTGCACTGCATTCCTCCGTCAACGCCACTGTCTCCAACTCCTCGAGCTTAAGCTTTTTAGATAGAATACCCTTCGTAAACCGTGCATAGCTGGGCATTTGCTCGAGTGCCTCCGCAAATGGAATATTGATTTGAAGTTTCTTGAAGACCTCCAAGAACTTCCCGAACTGCTTGTCCATCTGCTGTTTCTTGAGCCTCCTCGAGAATGGAGGCGGTGGATAGATTGGTTTTTCTCCCTTCTCCTATATTGGCAGCTTTTCCTTCTCAACCTCCTTGATAGCATCCCCCTTGCCAAAAGCTAAATTAGCGTCAACACCAGTTTTTGCACTAGTTGGACTGGTAAGAAGTGTAGCCTCTCCATGCTGTTCAACTTCTTCATCCAGCTCTGCTGTTGAGTTTTGTTCCTTTGTCACTCGTCCGGATCGTAAGGTGATGGATTGCACTTGCTCCTTCAACTCCTTCTTGCCCGGATTAGCTTCGATGTCGCTAGGAAGAGTTCCTTGCGGCCTGTTTAGCAAGGCATTGGCTATCTGACCAATTTGAGTTTCCAACGTCTTTATTGACACGGCCTGACTTTTGCACATCAATCGCAGCTCCTCTAATTCCGACCTCTCATTAGAGGTTTGGCCTGCTGCACCCTGGTTTTGAAATCCTGGAGGGTGATATGGCTGTTTAGAAGCGTAGTGCTGCTGCGAACCAGCTTGATTGTACTGTCTCGGCCCCTGCTGAAAATTTTGTTGTTGAGGTTGGAAATTCTGGTTGTTGTTCCAGCTGAAATTCGGATGATTGCGATTATTAGGATGATATGTAGCTGGAGCAGGCTGTTGTCCTCTCTGAAAATTGCTCACGAACTGTACCGACTCACTAGATATGGCACACTGATCAGTTGGGTGTGTACCGGCACAAAGCTCACAAATAACAACTGGCTGTTGAACACCTTGACTCGCCAGAGAATCGACCTTCATAGTAAGAGCTTTGAGCTGAGCTGCAATGGCCGTAGAAGCATCCAAATCAAGAACTCCGGCTACCTTCCCTTGTTGTAGTCGCTGAGTAGGATTCTGATATTCATTGGCCGCCATCATTTCAATAAGCTCGTAAGCCTCATCACAGCTTTTTGCCCACAAAGCTCCACCTGAAGCAGCATCAAGCATAGGTTTGGACTGAGCTCCAAGACCATTGTAAAAACACGTGATCTGCATCCAATCTGGCATGCCGTGATGAGGACACTTCCGAAGCATCTCCTTATATCGCTCCCAAGCTTCACAAAAGGTCTCGCCCATTTGCTGAGAGAATTGTGAAATAGCATTCCTCAATGCTGCAGTTTTCGCCATCGGAAAGAATTTAGTGAGGAATTTTTGAGCTAGATCTTCCCATGTATTGACTGAATTTGGTGGCAAAGAGTGCAACCACCCTTTAGCTTTATCCCTCAATGAGAATGGGAAAAGCCTCAACTTGACAGCTTCATCAGGCACTCCATTAAACTTGAATGTGTCGCAGATCTCGATGAAATTCCGAATGTGCATATTAGGGTCTTCATTAGGTAAACCCCCAAACTGAACCGAGTTCTGGACCATCTGAATGGTGCCTGGTTTGATTTCGAAAGTGTTAGCCGCTATCGCAGACCTGATAATGCTCGACTGAATGTCATTGATCTTCGGCATCGAGAAATCCTTCAATGCCTTAGTGTCTACTACTGCATTTTCTGTTGTTTCACCCATAGTAGAAAGATTGAGATTAAGAGAGAGTTCTAATGATTCTTTTCGCGCTTGAGATCGTGTTCGCATAAACGTCGCTCAAGTACCTGAAACAATAGAAATGAAGAAATAAGAGAGAGAAATCCGAGTCAGTGAACTAAAATGCCCACTGATGACAAGTACATAAACTAATTAAAAGCACCGAGTCCCCGACAGCGGCGCCAAAAACTTGTTCACACAAAATTCACGCAAGTGCACGTGGTCACAAGTAATATAGAACTAAAGTTCAGTTCGATCCCACAGAGACTCGTGTATTAGCCTTATGTACCTGTGCACCAATGTATGATCGTTATCCACTGCTAAGATAATTAACAAAGATGGTTGTTTTTACACTAAAAATTAATTTCTAATCAAATTCAGAATATGAGAACCATGGAATTCTAACTTCATTACCGATTTCACTTAGAATTAAGTCTCCTAATTAACATGTGATTGTGATAACTAATCAGACGACACTAAAGTAATACATGTCAACTGTTGTTGCACATGCATCATACCACTTGAAATCCACAAAAGAGATAGAAATTGCATGGACACCAAGTATGTGCAGTTCCTATATGTCTATAGTGAATTGAACACATAAAGGCTTAAATCACAAGTCATCTATCGTGATTACACGGGGCGAAAAGAAATAGTTCAAGTCAATTCACTAATTATGTTTAATTCACATAATCCCGTGTTTACATGGCAAGTTCTAAATTCAATCATTCATTGTCGTTTCAGAAGGAATTAACACACGACTTAGATGTTAGCTACGCACCTAAGAAGAATACGCACGGCCATGCAAAGATATCACGTACACCACAATATTAATCAGATATAATCACATCTAAGCTACATCGATAAATCCATTAGAATCCCATGAAGGCGGTTAGTTCATAATTAAACTAATCGACATCATGGGTTCTAATGAAAACATGATAATCAAAGTGCAAGAAGAATTAAACAAAAGAAAACTTGAATCGATTAATAAAAATACAACGTTACAGAGTGTTCCTCGTTCTTGACTCGAAGTTGTCAATTCCTCGCTTGAACGATTCTCGCTCCGTTACTTACCCTAGATGTTCTTACGTTACAAAGCTTGATAGAAAAATACTCGATAACCTAAAACTGTTACAATACATCGATATATTACATTCACAACAAAATATTGGACTACAATAGTCGACTAGGCCTCCGCACGAGTCAACAGCCCGTAAAAACAAGTCAAAGCTGTATTTTCTCGGCCAACCCAGCGCGGCCGCGCGCCAGACCGGCACGGGCGTGCTGGAGTTCCAGTCTTGGGCGCGGTCGCGCCCTACTTCGGCGCGGGCGCGCCGTGCCCTGTCTCCGGGGGCCAATTTCGCTCGTTTTCGTCCGTGAATGCATGTCCGATGTCCTCGCTAGTACCACTTCCGTAGGTGATCATAGTTGCATTTAGCTCATGCAACAAGCCCTGTAAACCCCTAGGCAGCCCTAGTGGACGAGTGCGGTCTCGTGAGGGTTTGTAGAAGATGTACCCACAAAATCTCCAAGCCTCGGCGAATCAATGGACTCTATTCTCGCATTTAAGTGCCAAAAACCATCCAAAAGTGATAGAATTATATTTTCTTCACCTAAACCTGTGTCTGCAAAGAAAAACACAAAAACACATAAAAATACACAAAACACTTAAGCACAACCAATCAATTTAAGTGGAAATGAAGGCCTATAAGTGGATATAAATTCCACTTATCACACCCCCAAACTTAAATCGATGCTTGTCCTCAAGCGTCGACACACACTGCTTACATGCAATGCATGAATGCAACTACGTGATGAATGAGTTGAATTATGAAGTTAATTGCCTTGCCAACCATAAACCTCAGATTGTGCCATGCTCTCGAAGTTCACTTCTCTCGCAACTAAACCAACACTCTTCTATCGCAAGTATGGGGTGCAAGTGTGTGCGATCATGTTCTTTTGTGAGACAAGACCAAGACTATCACCTCAACAGAATTCTATTCATGAATTGTAAAAGTGCACGACTAACACCTCATCACTTAGAACCTACTAAAAGCCAAGGTTACCAAGGTACGTCCACACCTCTCTAATTTATTCTACATATTTATATAAGTCCTAATATTGATGATTAATTTTTCGGTCTAAGGTCAGGACGCTTTGCAGTGTAAATGCGCTACGACCACCATAAGACTTCACACACCAATTGTTCACAATTATTCTAGTGGTTTATTTGACCGTGCAATGGTCGAGATCCCTAAAGATTTATGCACTAGTACCCATGTAGCGAGCGTTGGGTCAACAATCCCAAACCACGAAGGGCTTTAGGTTGTTAGGCACAAAGTCCCCTCAGACTTAATTGCTCGAGTACTAATGAGCTCAACCTAGTCAATTTTACCACTTTATTATTTTAAGTGAACTTATTGCTACTATTTTTTTTGTTTTCTTTTCTATTTTCTTTTCTATTTTTTTTAGAAAGGCATATTTATCCCTCAGTTCCCCCAAACTTAAGATTTACAGTCCTAAGCTGAAAGGTGCCCAATTCAATCCTAAAATTCAAGAAGTCTTCATCTAAGTCCTATCTCAAGAACATATGTGAATTACAATTTCCCAACAAGCAATTGTCAAGTATTAGTCTCGCATGCAATTAAAGCTACTAATTAAGAACTACGCACATAAATTCATCATAGGCAATTGACTTGACTTAAACTTCACAATTCATGCATATGCTTCTTAACAATTAAAAATGCAACTACTATTATGACATGCAAAATAAAATAAAAACGTGAAAAATAAAGGAAAAAAAACGTGGGCTATATGAGTGCAAATGCAATAAAACCAACAAAATAACAAACAATAAAAAATAAACAATATTCAACAAAATACTACCCTTCCTTAGGTTACCACCCCCAAACTTAAAATCTTCAATGCCCTCATTGAAGTGGTAAAAAGGCTAGAGTAGCATGTACCTCACTCCTAGTCGGAGTCGCTCCCCTCCTCCGCGGGAGGTGTATCTGGCGGAGGATAGTGGTGTCCCTCGCCGAAGACTGGCCACTGCACATCCACGCCAGTAAACTGAAATGCCGTCCCGAGAGCCTGAGTCAGATCGTGGGCAAACCGCTGATGGATGTCATGCATAGTGTCCATCCTCCGAGCCAGTCGTCTGAAGTAGACCTCGCTGAGGTCTAAAATAAAATATTCCAGTCCTAGGTAAATACTGTTGTAGACTAAGTTTGATCAAGGTTAAATTTCTCTCTTATATTTAAGAATTTATGATGTTAAAGAGTCTTTATTTGATTAAATTATTCATATCCACATACTCACAATTTTTTTTGAATATTCTGACCTGATGGGAGATAAAGTCCGTGACAAACTCTAATATTATGGTGAAATTAATTGACTTAATATTTTAATTCTGAGGCATCAATTTTTAATCTATCAGAGTCTGAGAGTTTATTTTCAGAAATTATTTTACGAGTTTAAATTCTTAAAAAGAGTTTAATACTGAAATGTTAAATGGTTGTGTTATTTGAGTGGAGACTGAGTCAGCAAATGTGGGAGAGATCAATCATCATGTATTATCAGTTACCGTGCAGTAATTAAATGAATCTCATTATTACTTGCCCATTATCTCTTTTAACCAATAATGCTGTGACAAGTGTCCCACTCATTCCAATCTTTGAGAAAACACAGGCGTGCATCAGTGAATGAAAAGATATTTTGTTTACAGTTTCAATACTAATTTCAAATATCTTTTGTTAACACTCTTCACATTACCCACTGATACACACTACACTCTTCACTTCATCTATTTACTTCTTCTTTCAAACACTTACACTCACAAACAACTATTCTCTCTCAGAATTTTCATCAAAAACCATGAAAACTAATGCTTTTTCTTCACTTGGATTGACATTTGTTCCTAACAAACATTCAGCTCTCTTATCTACAACAGATGTCCACATCAATTATCATCTATTTCAACAGTTTCTGGCAAACTCTGAAATAAGGAAAGCTCTTACTGAACCAGGGAAAATCTCAGCTTCTCAGATCAAAGCATTCTGGGAGTCGGCCATATACTCTGGTGATGGCTCACCAGAGATTACCTTCACATATAAGGACTACTCCTACACTATTACATTGGCCACAACAAGGGAAGCCCTGGGGTTAAAAGAACAGACTGCCTACACAATTGCTGTGGGAGATATGGACATTAGAAGGATGCTGCAGGAAATTGGATATGATGGGGACACAACAAGACTGGGTCAGCTGAAAAGACCTTGCTTAAGGAAGGAGTGGAACTTCTTCTTTGATTGCATAACCAGGGCTTTTCAGCCAAAGTGCACAAACTGGGATGCAATCCCACTGCAATCTCTCCAAATTGGGTACACTCTAATCTATGGTGATCATTATGATTATGCAAGATTAGTCTTAAAGGACATAGGAAAGAAAATGCATGAAAATAGGAAGGTTGTCTATTTTACTAGATTCTGTCAATTACTATTCTCTGCATGCATTGATGAAGAGATTGCAAACACTGATGAGATACAGTGTTTTAAGTTGCACAAAAGAGTCTTCAATGACTTAGTTTCTAAGGATAACAAGAAGCCTTCATTAAGGCCTCTTTTGATTCCCCAAGCAATGAGACAAACTCTGAGATTACCACCACTACCTGCACAGTCAACACATTCAAGACCACATCAACAACCTACAATCACCCAAGTCATTGCTAAAGGACCTTCTACGAAAACAGCAAAGTCTATTAAGGTAAAATCTGTTGCTCCAGTAAACACTGATGAAGGAACCTCAGTTCCTGCTTCTAAATCCACTAAGAGAAAGGCTCCTACCACTGCCATTTCTGTCTCTCCAACAAAGAGAGTCACCAGATCACAGACTACCCCTGAGAAGGTAAAATCTGTTGTGGCTCCTCCACAAAGGCAGAAGAGAAGAAAATTGGTAGTTGTCTATGATTATGAGGAGCTAGTTCAAAAGGAAGCAGAGGAGGCACAAAGAGCTGCTCCTGCATTGGTGAGGAGAAGGAAAGCTGCACCTACTGGTCCAATAATTGATTTCACAATCTCTGATGAAGAGGTTCCAGAAAGGATTTCTTAACCTATATTGGAAAGGTGCACTGATGAAAGAGTTCCTGAGACTGCAGCAAAAGTACAGTCTGGTACTTTTGTAAAGGAGGATGTCATTATTGAAGACATCACAGGAGACTCTGATGAGTCTGATCATGATGCCAGTCCAACAGAGTTTGTTCCATCCTCAGTTCCTGAAGCAGATCTCCATATGGCTATTGTTCCCTACAACATGCCTTTTAATTCCTATATGCCAAGGGAGTCTGAAGATGAGGTGTTAAATATCAGACCACTCTCTATGGTTCCTATGACAGATTCTTTTGTAGCTGAGATGGAAGCAGAGATGGTTTATCATTCTGTTAGTGAGGCTACACATTTCTCTGAGCCAGAAGTGCCTACAAATGAAGCTGCTGCAAAATCTGATGCAGCAGAGTTTGCTGAAACTGGGAAGGCAGAAGTGCCTCAAGCACAAGTATTCAAAATTCCAGCTGCAGGAGGTTATGCCTATGCTGAAGAAGTTGCAGATGTGCTTGAAAATGAATCTGAACAAGAGTTAGTTGATGAAACAATCCAGATTGTAACACACACTGAAGTGTTAGATGTAGAAGAGCAAGGTGAGGCTGTGGAGCAACCTATTCTAAACACTGCACAGGAAACACTTCAGTTAAACTCTGATAAAGGCAGGCAGGTTATAGAAGATGAAGCTTGTTCTGCACATGAGGCTGAGGAGGCAGTACATTCTGGTGGGGATAGTGTCTCTGAGGAATACATTCCATTTAAGCCTACACCCCTAAAACATGAGACTTCTCAAGCTTGCAAGAAGAGACATAATGTCCTTCTTTAAATACCAAAGGATGCTCAGGTAGAAAAGACAGATGAGGTATGGGATTCACTCTGGAAGAAAGCTAGCTACAAGAATGAGTCCTCTCAAGCAGCAATTTATTTGGAGGTGGCAGAGAAGCACATTGTAAACTCTGATGTGCTTTCTCATCTTAAGGCTTTAGTCCTTTACATCAAAGCCCTTCAAGGTGATCAAGCTCAAACAATAAAGTCTGTTGATGCAGTCACAGATAAATTTACTGCTTTCAATGAGCTATTCAAGGTAGAAAGGAGAAAGCTGTGGGCACCTACCAATGAAGCTGTCAGTCAGCTTGTGACAGATCATTCTACTCTTTTAGCAAGAGTTACTAAGATTGAAGCTACCCAAGCAGAAATGAATGAAAAGCTCACTACAATTACTATTGCTCTGGAGTTGATTACTGCTGCTCTCATCCCTGATGATGTCAAAAAGGGGGAGAGTTTATCCAAATGCAAATCTGATGCAGCAGTTTTCAAGAAGGATGATGAAATAGGAGAAGGAGGAAGTGGTTCCTCTAAACAACAACTTGGAAGAGGAAGAGGAGCTGGTAGATCAGGCAGAGGTAGAGGATCAAGTGGAATTACAAAATCTGATGCTCCAAGACATCATTCTCAATCTGGTTCAAAGGGAGGAAGGCAAGCAATTTCTGACCAACCAATGACAGATGAAGAGCTTGCAAAGCTATTATTTCTTGAAGAGAATGAAGGAGCCAATCTAAGTCACTTGAGCTTGTTGGCAGAGGAAGAGAAATTTTACAACACACAACTCCAACAAGATGTGGAAGCTGGCTTGGCAAAGAAAGTGGAAGAAATTCCAAGGCCAAAGCAGAAAGGTGTCACAATCAAAGAGGTTTCAAACCCTGATCAGAGTTTACCTGTCAGAAAGGTATACTCTGTTGAAGAATTCACATCCAAAGGCAAGGGGAAGATAGATGAACATTTGGAGAAGGGAATGTTATCTATGAAGGCAACCACTGACAAGGCTCAAGTTGCAGAGATTCAAACAAGGTCAACCACTAATGTAACTCATGTTGATCAGGATGAAATGAAGAAGTCAATCACTGACAGTGCTCATATTGACTCGGCAGAAAAAGGAAAATCAAACTCTGATGATGCTAAAGAAGTGATCATGAAGAACTATAAGCCAACTGTACTGTCTGATGAAATGAAGCTTAAGTTCACAAGCAATCCAGTGCTGCATCACAGAGAAAAGATAGAAAAAGAAAACCCTGCAGATCTCTTGCTCAAGCAGAAGATAGCCTTTGACAAAGGTGGTTTGGGGTCTGGTAGAGAAAACTGGTATGATACTCAAGAAACCAATACCAGGGATCCATCCACTTTAGCTGATCTCAAGAAAGGAATAACTCAACAGATTTTAGATAAGCTGGAGTCAGCACAGCTAGTCAAGGTTAGAGGAGAATCAACTCATTTGTTGCTATACTTTTTAAATGATGGAACAATCTTTAAGGTGACAAACGAAGGGTTGAAGCTAAAGGAAAATCTGGAGCTGGAGTACATTCTCTATATCCTTAGGGTCAGCAGTCAGGCTACCTTCAAGTATGCCAATATGATCAGAGAAATTCTGCACAACAGGAGGATTTCATTGAGAAAGATTACTGGACCTTTCAGACCCAAGTCTTTAAATACTGAAGGAAAGGAGGTGGAGATGAGGAGAAATAGCTCAAAGTTTGAGACTATAGATGGAGTAAGAGTACTGACCTTCAATGAAGAATCCAAAGAAGCTCACTACATCAGACTTGGGAATGATATTGGAAGGAATAGCATTTACAGTCTGAGATCTGCTATATTCCAGACAGGGAATGATGATGGGGAGCTATCTGAAGTAAGAGCCCAGATGATGGAAGCTTTGCTGGAAGCAGAGAATAGGCTATTGAGAGATTATCTCAGTAAGCAATGGCATCTGGAAGCTATACAAGATTAAATATTGGGGTAAAAATATTTTCTTACTTATTATCTTCTGTTAATTATATTCATGTTTAATAAACTCTGTTTGCATTTGAATTATGTGTTTTGACATCATCAATTATCTGTTAACTTGAACATAATATATTATGCACAAGTTGGGGGAGATTGTTAGATATAATTGATGATTGCTAATGTTCTTCAAGTTTATCTTAGAACAGGAGCATATCAGCATATTAGAGTTTACTCAGAAGCTGATCAGAGTTTAAGGAGTAAACACTGACAGAGTTTACCGAAGCCAAGACTTGACAGAATTTACACGTGGCACTACGAAGCAGATAGACTTCAGAAGGAGGATAGATGCTAAGGAGTGATTATCTGGCTAAGGAAACTACAGAAGATAACTTATGGAAACAGAAGCAATCTTAGATTGATTTGTATTAAGGCAGATTCATAGGAAATCAAATCATAGATTGATTTTGTAACTCTGTCTATATAAACACAGATTAGGGTTACTCTATATGAGTTGTTCACTCGAGTACATTATAATTATACCCTAGCATCTCTCATTGATATTTGTTCATCATTGAGAGATGAGTTGAATTATTGTAAACAACTTTTATCAGTCTTTAGTATAAAAGCTTTTCTGAATCAATCTTTACTGTTTGCATTATTAATTGTGTGATTGTATTCACTGATTCAACAGTGAATAATACGGCCTAACACGGAAAAATTTGATAAATCATAGAATAATATAAAATGGCAGCCTGCCTAGTTTGGTAATTTTTGGACAACTCTAACTAGGTCAAGCGCTCAGTCGAAATTCAGGTTATCCGCTCGGAAACACACCAAAATGAAAGTTCTCCAAAAATAAAAAAAATTTAACCATGTACTAAGAAAAATATTTAAATGTCAAATCTCCAATTTCAAGTCATTTTGGTAAGTGGAAGTATTTTATTTAGAATTAAAGCGATTAAAACAGTTTTCTGGTCAAAATGACATACGAAAATCCTTTTGATATTTTGAGATGAGTTTTTGACCAAAATTAAGATTTGATTAAATACTTAAAATATATTCCCTTAAGGATAGAATACTTTTTTGGATAGGGAAATACTTTAGAGTATTTAAATCAATTTTCTTAACAAATACCGAAATTTGAAAAATCGAAACGATTCATTTTTTTAGTCAAATCAAGTAGACTCTTTGATGAAAGTTTTTATCCCAAAAGACTTAGAAATTTTTTGTTCATAATAAATCATGATTTGATAAGTTGAAAGTGCTTTCTAGGTATCGAATAAATATTTCTCCGAAAAATAATGAATTTGAGAGGCCGAGAATTTTTTTCAGAATGAGAAAAAAATTAATATTAATAATTTTGAGACAAGTATTAATATGGAGATGATAAATCCTTCCTTATAAAAATAAGACTTTTGAAGAATGAAGGATCTATGATTTTTGAAAGATTTAAAATAATTTATTCCGAAAGATGATAAATTGTTTAATTATAGAATAAATTACTTTAAATATATTCAGAAAAATAATGTTAGATGAGAGATTTAAAGAATATCATATGTAGATGATACTTCATCCAGACGCATGTAAATTTTATGTTTGCAATACGAAGATAGAGGTAAAAATGATGGAACGTTATTCCTCAGCATGATTATTGTATAACGGAAATTCCTTTTAAAACAAATGTATTTTAGTACGACGGAATAAAAGATAATTTGAAATACTTGCAAAAATAACTTTTCACTCCTGATTAATCAATTAAATCAAATGACCTATAGGGATTATTACTAAGTAAATTTAAATATAATGTTTGTCACAAATACCAAATCAAATATATGAATAAATATATGTCGAAGATATCCTTTCAATCTTCCCCTTTTTAAAATTTGTCAAACAAACATAAAAATTAAATTGTAAAAGTGTGTGCTTCCCCTCAGTTTATGCATGAGTTTTGAAGATAAATTTCCTCACACTAAATAATTCTAAGGGAACTAGTAATCCTCAAAATTACATGTAAAAATAAAAATTTGTTAGAATAGATTCACACACACACACACACACACACACACACACACACACACACACACACACACATATATATATATATATATATATATATATATATCTTAGGCCGTAATATTCACTTTTGAATCAGTGAATACAATCACACAAACAATATTGTAAACAATAAGTATTAAATCAGATAAGCATTTATATTGATAAATGATAAAAGCTATTTACAAATAATATAATTCAACTCCTCTCTCAATGATGAACAAATATCAGTGAGAGCTGCTAGGGTATAAAATAATATCCTCGAGTGAACAACACCTATAGTGTAACCCTAATATGTGTTTATATAGACACAGTTACAAAATCAATCTATGATTTGATTTCCTATAAATCTGCATTAATCTAAATCATTCCATGATTGCTTCTATTTCCATAAGTTATCTTCTCTGTAGTTTCCTTAGCCAGATAATCACTCCTCAGCATATATCCTCCTTCTGAAGTCTATCTGTTTCGTAGTGCCACGTGTATACTCGGTCGAGTCTTGGCCTAAGTAAACTCTGACAGACTTTAGCGTAAACTCTGTCAGCTTCTGTCAAACTCTGATGAGCACCTGTTCTTAAACAAACTTGAAGAACATTAGCAATCATCAATCATATCTAACAATCTCCCACAACTTGTACATAATATATTATGTTCAAGTTAACAGATAATTGATGATGTCAAAACATTTAATTCAAATGAAAACAGAGTTTAACAAACATAAATATAATTAACAGAAGATAACAAGTAAGAAAATAATTTTACCCCAATGTTCAGCCCTGGATAGCTTCCAGATGCCATTGCTTACTGAGATAGTCCCTCAGTAGCCTATTCTCTGCTTCAAGCAAAGCTTCCATAATCTGGGCTCTTACCTCAGATAACTCCCCATCATCATTGCCTGTCTGGAAAATAGCAGATTTGAGACTGTATATGTTATTCCTTCCCATGTCATTTCCCAGCCTGATGTAGTGAGCATCCTTGGACTCTTCACTGAAAGTTAATACCCTTACTCCAGCAATTGTTTCAAATCTTGAGCTGTTTCTTCTCATTTCAACCTCTTTACCTTCAGCATTTAAGTACTTTGGTTTGAAAGGTCCAGTAATCCTTCTCAATGAGATTCTCCTGTTGTGTAGAATCTCTCTAATCATACTGGCATGCTTAAAAGTAGCCTGATTCCTGACCCTCAGTATGTATAAGATGTACTCCACTCCAGATTCTCTTTCAGCTTCAACCCCTCATATGTTACTTTAAAAACTGTACCATCAGTAAAGAAATACAGTAACAATTGAGTGCTTTCTCCTCTTACCTTTATAAGCTGTGCAGATTCCAGTCTATCCAAACTCTGTTGAGTTATACCTTTCTTCAAATCTACTAGAGTGGATGGATCTCTAGTATTGGTTTCATTTGCATCATACCAATTCTCTCTACCAGATCCTAGTCCTCCTCTATCAAAAGCTTGTTTTCGTCTGAGTACTAAACCTGCTGGATTTACTTCATCAACCTTCTCTTGATGATGTAGCACAGGTTTGCTAGAGAACTTAAGCTTCAAATCATCAGACAATACTGTAGGCTTATAGTTCTTCATGATTTCATCATCAGAGTTTGACTTTTCTTTGTTTGCTAAGTCAATATGAGCACTTGTCAGTGATTGACTTTCCTTCTCCTTTTCTGTCCTGATCAACATGAGTAGTATCAGTGGTTGACCTTTCTTTGACTTCAACTGCAACTTGAGCTCTGTCAGAGGTTGCCTTCTTAGATAACATCCCTTGCTCTAGATGTTCATCTCTTTTTCCCTTGCTTTTGGATTTGTATTCATCATCAGTGTATACCTTTCTGCTAGGTAAACTCTGATCAGGGTTTACAGTTTCTTTTATTATAACTCCTTTCTGCCTTGGCCTTGGAATTTCTTCCACCTTCTTTACCAAGCCAGCTTCAATATCTTGTTGGAGTTGTGAATTGTAGAAATTTTCATCCTCAGCTACCAAACTCAAGTGACTTAGGCTTGCTCCCTTATTCTCCTCCAGAAATATTTGCTTTGCAAGCTCTTCATCTGTCATTGGTTGGTCAGAAATAGCTTGCCTTCCTCCCTTTGAAGCTCTTCCTCTACCTCTGCCTCTGCCAAGCTGGTCTTGCTTTGATGATCCACCACCACCTCCAGTTTCATCATCTTTCTTTAGAACTGCAGCTTCTTTGCATTTGAATTGTAATAAACTCTCCCCCTTTTTGACATCATCAGGGATGAGAGCTGAAGTTATCAGTTCTAAGGCAGTGTGAATAGCACTTAGCTTGGTTGACATCTCTGACTGAGTAGTTTCAATCTGAGCAACCCTCTTTGTCAAATCAGCTTGATTTTTCATCAACTCAGCAACAGATTCTTCCATTGGGAACAAGTGCTTCCTCTTATCAAATTTAAAGCCTTCTTCCATTGTAGTCAGCTTGTCCTGTACCTTAGCAACATATTTTGAAGTTTCCAATTGATCATGCTGAACTGCTTTCATATAGAGAACTAAAGCTTTGAGATTAGAAAGCATATCAGAGTTTGAAATGGTTTGCTCAGCAACCTCAAGGTATTTGGTGGCCTCAAAGGTTTCAATAAGATAGTTAGCATCTCTCCACTTCTGCATCCATACTTCATCTCCTTGTTGACTAGAAGCTTCCTCAGGAATGTCTAGTAGCATCTGATGCCTTTTCTTGCAGGTTTGAGTAGTTTCAAATTTATAAGGAGTAGGCTTGATAGGCAAATCCTCTTCAGATACACTGTCTCCATCAGAGTGTGTGGAGACATCCTTATCTTCGATAGGAGCAGAACAAACTGCTTCCTGAATAACTTTCTTCCCCTTATCAGATTTTACTGGGGACTCCATCTTCTCCAAAACTGAAGCTTGAACTGGTTGTTCAACAGCATCACCAGCTTCATCCTCTTCCAGCACTTCAGTGTGAGTAACAACCTGAACAGTTTCATCCACAAGATCAGTAGATTCTTCAATGGGAGCATCTGCTACAGCTTCATCATAATCATATCCTCCTGTAGCTGGAGTCTTGAAAATGTGTGCTTGAGGCTCTTCTGCCTTCTCAGGTTCAGTAAACTCTGTTGCATCAGATTTTGCAGCAGCTTCATTTGCAGTTGCTTCTCCCTCAGGAAAACTTGTAGATTCAGATGAAGAAGTATCAGCCATCTCCCTTTCCATCTCAGCCATGAAAGAATCATTCATTGGTACCATGGAGAGTGGTCTGATATTTAACACTTCATCTGTAGACTCTCTTGGCATATAAGAATTAATAGGCATATTGTAGGGAACAATAGCCATGTTGAGATCTGCAGTGTGAACTGGTTCTGCAGCAAACTTTGTAGCTTCATCTTCTGATTCAGAGTTTGCAGTGATGTCTTCAACAAGAACATCTTCCTTCTCAAAAGTCACAAACTTTACTTTTGCTGCACCAATTATTAAATCAGGTGTATGAGATTTAGTCCATTTCCTCTCTGGTGGAGGATGATCAGTGTTTGCATTGGATCCTTCCCCTTGATCCATGCTCTCTTGATTCTCTTGATGATTTCTAGATGTGTCTAAAGCTCCCCCTGCATTGTTGCCATCTTTTGATGAATCAGAGTTTGTAGAAGAATCATCTTCACGAGGTGTATCATTCTTGTTTACTTGCTCCCCCTGAACACTTTCTTCATTATCTTCTTGATTTGGAGTTTCATCAGATTCTGCAATGTCTCCAGCAGAGTTTGCTTCATCAGTGTTTAAGACACTGACAGAGTTTATATCATCAGAGAATACATCTTCATTGTCAAACTGCAGTGGATCATGTTCATCTGCATCCTCTAGTCCAATATTCTTCTTGTCATCAAAGGATACATGAATAGATTCCATAACTACCTTTGTTCTCAAATTATAGACTCTGAAAGCTTTTGTAGACAATGGATAACCTACAAAGATACCTTCATCAGCTTTTAGATGAAATTTCTTGAGATGTTCAGGATGAGTCTTGAGTACAAAGCATTTGCAACCAAATATGTGAAAGTACTTCAGATTTGGCTTCTTGTTCTTCACCATCTCATAGGGTGTCTTTCCATGCTTATTTATCAAAGTTGCATTCTGTGTGAAACATGCAGTTTGTACAGCTTCTGCCTAGAAATATGTTGGTAATTTAGCTTCATCAAGCATTGTTCTGGCAGCTTCAATAAGAGTTCTATTCTTTCTTTCAACTACACCATTTTGTTGTGGTGTACCAGGTGCAGAGAATTCTTGCTTAACACCTCTTTCCTGGCAGAACTCTTCCATTGTAGAATTCCTTAATTCAGTACCATTATCACTCCTGATAATCTTCACTTTGTCTTCAGATGAGTTGTCCAGCTGCTTTACATGATCCATCAAAGTTAAAGCAGTTTCATCTTTTGAATGTAGAAAATATACCCAGGTGTACCTTGAGTACTCATCAACAATTACAAGAGCATATTTCTTCTGGCCAATGGACATGACATTTACTGGACCAAAGAGATCTACATGAAGAAGATGGTATGGTTTATCAATAGAAGACTCAGTCTTGCTCCTAAAAGATGTTTTCCTTTGCTTGGCCTTCTCACAAGAATCATAGAGACCATCTGGAGTAAGAAGTGAATCAGGTAATCCTCTCACAAGCTTCTTTTTAATCAACTCATTGATGTTGTTGAAATTAAGATGAGAAAGCTTCTTGTGCCATTTCTAGCTATCTTCCACTGAAACTCTTGTAGATAAGCAGATTGCCTTTCCATCAGAGTTTGTTGACAATCTGGTTTCATATATGTTACCATGCCTATTTCCTATTAGAGCAACTTTGCCTGTAGATTTGCTTACAACTTCAAAGTGCTCATCATAGAAGTCAACATGATAACCTCTGTCACAAATTTGACTCACAGATAACAGATTGTGTTTGAGTCCTGAGACTAGAGCTACATTTTTGATGATGACATTTCCAAGATCAATATTGCCATATCCCAGAGTGCTTCCTATGTTGCCATCTCCATAAGAAACACTTGGGCCAGCTTTCTCCACATACTCTGATAGCAGGGCTTTGTTACCAGTCATGTGTCCTGAACATCCACTGTCCAGAACTAGGATATTCTTCCTGTTGCCCTGCAATCATAAAGACCACTAATTGTTAGTTTTAAGGATCCAGACTTGCTTGGATCCTTTGGCCTTATTAAGTTTGTTAGCTTTAGTAGCGGATTTTTCACTATCAGAGTTTGAGCTAACAGATTTTGAAATAGAGTTTACACTTGCAGAGTTTAAATCAACCTTTTTCAAGGAAGGTTTCAATTGATAATAATCATAATATAAACTATGATATTCTTTGCAAATATAAATTGAATGCCATTCACTGTCATAATGAAAACAAGGATTTTGAGGCTTATATCTAATACTAGTATTCTTAACTTTAGACTTTGTGGGTAAGAAGTTAATATCCTTGTTCTTCCTGCAAAAAGTAGCAAGATGATTAGTGTTTCCACAGTTATGACATGTCTTCCTAGGAGCATTGGGAATTGGCATGTAGTTATTGTTCTTATTTATACCAATTTTGCCATTCCTATTCTTCCTAGGTTCCTTCACACTATTAACAGACTTGACTTCTTTAAGCTTGTGTTTCAGTTATTTTTGTGTCATTAGTCCTATGTTAACAGTTTTAGCCTTTTCTACCTTAGGCTTTTCTAGACTCTTTTCTTTTTCTACTTTAGTAGAAGATTTATCTTGTTCAATTTTAGAGTCTCTCATTACAGGTTCAGATATGAACTTGACAGACTGAGCATACCTAGAAGGTAAGTGTGTTCTAGCTTTTACAGAGTTTTTAAACCTAAGTTCATCCTCCTCTGTATAACCTAAGCCTCCAGTGTCATTCTAAAAAACTTATGATGTACTTTTACCAGAATGAGTCCAAGTTTTAATGACTTTTCTTTCTTTAGCTAATTCAGATTCTAGATATTCAAATTTCTTAAAGAGTTCTTGCTTAATAAGTACAACCTCATCTCTCCCTTTCTGAATTTCTAGCATCATTACTAATTCCTTTTCAAGAAAGTCATTCCTTTTAATCAACTGAGCATTTTCAGACTTTATTCTTTCATTTTCTAAAGTCTGATCCCTATAGCTAACATGCATGCTTTTAAGAAAAATTCTTAATTCAGATATACTGTCAGTATCAAAAGCATGAGTTGTATGAGGTACCTTTGGTTTAGGAGATTCAGGCTCTTCATTTGTGGTAGCCATAAGAGCATAATTCACCTCTTCCTCCTCAGAGTCTGAGGTATCTGCCCAGTTCCTGCCAGTAGAGATGAGAGCTTCTCAGTTTTCCCTTTCTTGCACTCAGGTGCAAAGTATCCCATCTCTCCATAGTTGTAACACTTGTCTTTGGATTTGTCCAGCGTTCCAGACTTGCTGTCCTTACCCTCAGTCTTCTTGAAACTTCTTTGCTCAGATGAGGAGCCTTTCTTTGAGAATCTCTTGTTCTTCCCAAAGTTCTTGTAACCCATCTTCTTGAAGGTTTTCACCATCAAGGCAGCCATCTGCTTAAACTCTTCTTCATCCATGCTGTCAGAGTGTGAAGAATCATCATCAGAGTTCGAGTCATCATCATCAGAGTTTGATGACTCAGTTTCAGGCTTTGGCATCAAGGCCTTCCCTTTAGCTTTCTTCTTGCTGGAGACTTCCTTTTCAACCTCTTCTTCAACCTTGAGTGCCACAGATCTTGATTTTCTCCCATGCCTCTTGCTTCTTTGCTCCATCTCAAGTTCATGGGTTTTTAGCATTCCATAAATTTCATCAAGATCCATCTCTCCAAGATCATTGTTGTCTCTGATTGTGGTTGCCTTTAAGTCCCACTTCTCTGGTAAGGCAAGAAGAAACTTCAAATTTGAATCTTCCACATCATATTCTTTATCAACTAATGACAGATCATTCAAAAGTTTCACAAATCTGTCATAAAAATCAGTTAATGACTCATCAGACTTTGAGTCAAAGTGCTCATACTCCTGAGTGAGTATAGTCTTTCTATTCTTCTTAATGGCTTTAGTTCCATGGCACTTGACCTCCAAAGCATCCCAAATCTCCTTGGCTGTCTTGCATCCAATTACCCTGTTAGCCATGACATTGTCTAAAGTACTGTGAAGCAGATGTTTCACCTTTGCATCCTTGCTGACAGATGCTATATCTTCAAGAGTGAAATCTTTCTTCTCCTTTGGTATCAACTTTTGGTCTTCTCCAACTGCAACGGAAAGCTTTATTGGAACATATGGACCATCCTTGATTCTATCCATAAAATCAGGATCAGTAGCTTCCAAGAACATGGTCATCTTGACCTTCCAGATAGGATACTCAGAAGGTTTCAGCATTGGAACCCTGATGGACTCATAACGGTTTCCAGAATTGAATTGTTTGTTATCAGACATGATTGTGTATTGTGTTTGGATCGTAAACTGTAAGCAAACAACCTGGCTCTGATACCACTTGTTAGGCCGTAATATTCACTATTGAATCAGTGAATACAATCACACAAACAATATTGTAAACAATAAGTATTAAATCAGATAAGCTTTTATATTGATGAATGATAAAAGCTGTTTACAAATAATATAATTCAACTCCTCTCTCAATGATTAACAAATATCAGTGAGAGCTGCTAGGGTATAAAATAATATCTTCGAGTGAACAACACCTATAGTGTAACCCTAATCTGTGTTTATATAGACACAGTTACAAAATCAATCTATGATTTGATTTCCTATAAATCTGCATTAATCTAAATCATTCCATGATTGCTTCTGTTTCCATAAGTTATCTTCTTTGTAGTTTCCTTAGCCAGATAATCACTCCTCAGCATATATCCTCCTTCTGAAGTCTATCTGCTTCGTAGTGCCACGTGTATACTCTGTCGAGTCTTGGCCTAAGTAAACTCTGACAGACTTTTGCTTAAACTCTGTCAGCTTCTGTCAAACTCTGATGAGCACCTGTTCTTAAACAAACTTGAAGAACATTAGCAATCATCAATTATATCTAACAATATATATATATATATATATATATATATATATATATATATATATATATATAACAGTTTTTGGTCTTAGGGAGATTTTAAAATTTTAAATTTTGATAGTTATATAAATTCTTCTCATAAGACTTTTTATAGTTATATAATTTCTCTTCCCCTTTTGTTTGATAAAGGCAAAAAAGAAATTTAGATTTCTTCTTCAAGATTTATATAGTATGTATCTCTTCCCCTTTTGTTACTGATAGTAATTTTCTTGTGATATATATAAATTCTTTCATTCCCTTTCATTCGAAAAAAGATATTCTCCTTTTGTTTGAAAGATAATTTGCTTTCCCTAAAAAATAGGCTTTTTGTAAGGAGACAAACTTTCCTTATTGTTAGTAGCCAAAATTAATTATTTTTAAGGATAAATTTGCTTCCCCTCAGAAAGAGTGGTAATTTCAGAAATAAATTTTCTCTTCCCCTTTTAGCTAAAAATCTTTTTATTTTCGGGAAAAAATGTGAAACGACTTCGTTTCCCCTTTTTCTTGTTTAAAAATTAAAGTGTTTCCCCATAATTATCGTTTCCTTTATAAATTTCTCTTTCTTATTTTTGTTTGTTTAAGGTGTACTTTACATCCTTTTGTTTCAAGTCGAGAGACTTTTGTTAATTTTTTTTTTGGTTTATCTCGAGTCGGATTTCGTTTACTTTAATTGAAGTAACAAGAGATTCTATTCGACTTCAATCGAGTGATATGTGAAGTTTTTCGAATGAACGGCTTTTAATCGAAATCTAGATAGATCAATTCGAGAATCCTTTTTAATTCTATCGAATTAGTTTGAGTATTCTGACAAAGTAAATAAATCATTCTTGTTATTTTACAACAAGCTGAATAAGATTGTAGAAGGGGGGGTTGAATACAATCTTTAAAATTTTTAGATCACAGTTATAAGAACTTGAAATAAGAAAACTGAATAAGAACACCAAGTATTAAAAATACGGGTGGATTGATTGATCCACCCGTGAAATTTTACTTGAAGAAATCTGTGGCTTACAAATGTAAATCTCACAGCTGCAGGTCCAATACAAAGGATATGAAAGTTATGAAAGTGTTTGAACAACCTAAGCATTGGCTACTGACTTGGTTATATATTTTCCAAGTCTTACAAAATTTTACTAGAATAAAAAATTGCACTCTAATCTAAATTTTGCTCCGACAAATATTTTCTCGTGCTTGTCATCTGGATTTCTGGTGATCTTGACTTGATCTTCCTCCAAGTTGCATAGCACAGAAATGATATGTTTCTTGTTCTTCTTTATTTTCCTTAACAGGCTTCCTTACTCAAATTAGTGAAAACAACCCATGTGACTGTGTCAGAATTTAGGCACTAGTCATTTCGACGGCTGTGGGTTCATCCGTTGAAAGTAGTCACATCCATTTATTGAATTCAAGCTTTATCCATTGAATGGTTCCATGAACCATCCATTGAAATCTGCCATGAAGCATCCGTTGAGACTTCTAGTGAATTATCCATTGAATGTCCCTTTAAGACTCATCCGTTGAAAGATTACAGACTTCATCCATTGAGACATCTATAGACTACATCCGTTGAAATCTTACATGACTTATCCATTGAACATCCCTCAAGATTCATCCGTTGATATATGACAGACTTTATCCGTTGAGATATTTACAGACTTCATCCGTTGAGATGCTGGAAGACTTCATCCGTTGAAATTTGCTGTAGATTCATCCGTTGATTTGTCCTTCACTTGGATAAAATTACAAGGCATAGAATATTTACAATTAGCCCTCCTATTCTACCCATCCATTGACATTTCATTGAACTTCAAAACATCAATTCCAATAGATTAAAATTGATAAAGACTCCAATTCAAGTAAGCTACAAATGTTATGTTATCATCAACTTATTGATTCCTAACTATCTCCCCCAATTTATGATTGGAGAAGATTCAGACATAAATTCCTACTTGATGATAACAAAACATAAACAAAATAAAGTGCAAAGATTTAATACAAAAGATAGAAAGTTTTACAGATGATTTTGCTCCTCTAGCCTGAGCTGATTACTTGGTCCTAGAAGATTTTCTCCTTAACCTAAGCTTTTCTTCAATGAAATCAATCTGCTTCTGAAAAATCCTATGGAACCAAGCCTCTTCAGGATCCTCTGTATTCAGCTTAGACTGCAGAATTCTTAGGGTGTTGTCACTAGCTACCTTGAGTTGATCCTTAAGTCTGAAGAATCTCCTAACACCACCAGAATCTCTAAATTCCATTAAAGGATGAGGTTCAAGATGAATTTTCTTGCCAGTGTTGGGAATCTTCAGTTTTCTGGGTAGACTAGTGTCAGATGTCCAGCTATTTCTGATTTCTTGAATTCTATTCAACACCATTTGCTTTGCTGGAGAGGTGAATCCACCAGTTCTTTTCATAGCTTCAAATATCTTGGCGAGTGAACTGTAGCCCTCAGATTTGAGCACTTTGTATAGAGGCCAAATGACATCTCCCCTATTTTTGTAGACAAACACAAGTCTTTCAGGTAACCTTGAAGTTTGGTCAATCCCTCTAACTTCATGAATGTCTCCAAGCTGCAAGTCTAGTTCTGAGAACTCCTCAATGTTAGCAATGTAGAGGAAATCATCCTTGTTCTCAGGCTGCTTCACTGTCTTTGGTGGCCTTGAGGTTATCCTGGCAGCTTGCTTTACTTTCTTCTTTTTAGGCTTTTCATTTAAAAGAAATGATGGAATTGGGATGTTGTCAAGTTCTATAGGCTCCTCCTTTGGCAAGATTGGTTCATCATGGAAGTTTACATCAGGATGTACAATGCTTGTGAGCTTTATGGGAGACTGAGGTTTTGAGACTTGAGCTTGCTCTTCAACCTTTTTCTTAGATGACTTTGGCATCCCTGCCTTGGATTTCACCCTTGACCTTTCAGAAGCTGGTTTCTTTACCAGTTCATCCTTGCCTGATTCCATTTCCAATTCCAGTTCTTGCATTAGCTCCAATGCCAATCTTTCTTCATTTTCCTTTACTAGAGCATCTGGATCAATTTCATTTGGATTTTTAAATTTAGCAGCTTCATCTTGTTCAGCCTTAGCAGCAACAAAGTCAGGATGACTTGCACCAATTACAAGTCTTTGCCCTTCTCTGAAGATTACAACAAAGTGAGGATTGGGATGCTCCTCTAATGTGTTCTTCAAAGAAATAATTTGATGGCTCAGAAGCTTGTGTGCATCAATTTTTGCAGGGGGATAGTATACCCCTGTGCAGTCCTTCTCTTCCTTAGTGCACTCAGTCTTTGTAGGCACAAGAGTAAGCTGATTTAATTCCAGCTCTCTTTTCCATGAAGTCTCCCCTCTCTCTTTTATGGAAGGAATCACCACCTCAGGTGTGAAGACTGCCATTATTGTTGTGGAGGTGGGAATTTCCTTTGTCATTTTAGATGCAGTAGAGTTGGACGACTCAGGCTTCTTCTTGGTAAGTTCATCTATCCTGGCCCTTATGGAATCCCTCTCCTTTATAACTTTGAGCTCAGCTGGGGTGTAGTAGGGAGGAGGGATTCTTGCCACCAAGTTTGCAGGAGTAGGAAGCTCAGCATACTTCTCCCCCTTTTTGTTAGCATCAAGTTGGGGTGGCCTAGGCACAGGAATCCCAGATTGGATTAACAGATGTTGAAGGAGATCAGTTTGGACTCTTTGATGCTGCAGCATGTCATGCAACCTAGCATCTAAGATTGACATTTTGGAGTCCATTTTGTCCAATCTTTCAGACAGCTTTGCAAATTTCTTCTCAAAATCAGTAATGGCAGAAACCACCTTGGTAGACAGTTTATCATCAATCTTGTTACTGATGGTATTCTGGACAGTTGTAAGATTTGTTCTGAGACCCTCAATTTCTTTGGCAAAGAATAAAGATTGAAGCTTGTGCAGCTTGAGATTATCCAGGGCTTGACTTTCCATAACAGAAGAGATTGAGGGATTTTGAAGAATGGTGGAGGCTTGTCTATGAAGTTCAGTGCTGACAGCCATGGCATTTGCAGCTTGCATATTAGGCCAGAAGGGAAGTGAAGGAGTTGTGGTTGTAGCATCTGCATTGATGGAGGCATCCATAGCATCATTAAAATCCTCATCAGTCCCATCTGAGGAGTGAGCAGAGTGGAAGTCATCTTCAAGATTGGAAGGAGTAGCAGCTAAAGCATCCTTAGCTCTCAACATAGACTCAGTAGTGTGAATGAAGTTGAGAGCTCTTTCTGCAGCTTGATTGTCTTGCCTGGCAAGAGTCAGATATGCAGAGAATCCATGTGTGAAAGTCTCAGGGTCAAGTGAAATACTGTCAATGACAGATTGATATTCTTTTTGAAAGTCCATTTCACTTGTCCCTTCATTGACACCTGCATTTCTCTCAATTTCTCTATGTTCTTGCATCAAGGGCTCCTCTTGGCTCACACAGACCCTCACCTCTTCCTCACTCACCCTCTCTAAGGGGCCACTCATATGCTCTCCTTTTTCCAGGCTGGAAGAAAGTGCCTGACTCTCCACTCCCTCTCCTTTTGCCAGCTCCCAAGGCTGCCTCTCCACACAACTCACCTCACCTCTCAATCCTAGCAGTGTCTCAGCAATGTCCTTGTCAGCTGTGGACATGAAAATTGAGCTTGAAAAATTTATCAACGGATGAGACATATTCGTTGAAGGAATATCCGTTGAAGGCTCATTGCTTGTATTCAATGGATGACTGCTGTGAAGCACATCCATCGAAAGGGAGACACTTGTCAATGGATGAGTGATATCCGTTGAAGAAATAGAAGAAATGGGCATTGAAGTAATGATATAGGACTCTGTGGAGATTGATTTTAGATTTGGGGCCACAGAAGTCATATTCATTGATTGAAATGAAGGAACTTGATCCAACAAATCACCTAGGTGATGATCAAGCTGTGAGATTGGCTCCTCCATGAATTTGAGAGATGGAGAATCAGCTTGAGTAGAGTGAATTAATTCAACATCTACAGAGGTGGTAGGAGATTGTGTTTGTGGTGTTTGTGAGATGGTAAGATCACAAATAGTGATGGTGCAACTTGAAGGGGGCTGTGACTCCACATTTATTGGAGTCACATCAATCTGAATTTGAGATGTCACAGGCACAAAATCTGTGATTTTGGTCTGTGATGTGTGTGCAGTTGTGCTTTTGGTTGTCTTCACCTTCTTTCTCACATAGGCTTTTGCAGGTGAGTTAGTGTCCCTCCCCCTCTTTTGCTGTGTCCCTGGCTGGGGACTATTTTCAATAATGGCATCCTTTTGGGAGGATGTCACTATAGATGAGTTTAATTCCTTATTAACTTCTGCAGTCTTTTGGGAGACTGCAGAGTGGCTAGGCTGGTTCTCAATTTCCTCTCCCTCCTTATTCTTAGGGCTTCTTTGATTTTCACCCCTTCCCTCACCCTTACCTTCTCCAGGCACACTCCCCTCAGGTGTATTTTTCTTTATTTTTACAATAAGTGTCTTTTGAGAGACACCTGAGGTGGGCTTCTTGGATTTGATTTTAGAAGGTTTGGCTACTTGGTCAGGCTGTTGTGGGTCATTTCCAACAGCCATTGTAGCAGATGGCAAAGAGATTTGAGGTTGGGAAGAGGGAGTGGAATTATATCCATGAAATTTACCTTCATTACCTGCCTCCATGATGGGTAGATAATGGAGCTCCACAGTTGAATTTAGATTCATTCTCGTGAGGTCACTAAAGACCCTCTTGTCCTGCACCCAACTGTCAAGCTTTGCATTCTTATTAGAAACAATAAGATCATTTACTAAATGATTTGCAAGCATCATAAGAAATCTAACATAGTAAATGTTCTTATTTCTGCTTTCTTTGTCACCTAGTTTTTCTCCTATTTCTAACAACAACAAACCAGAGAAATTATAGTATGTATTTGTAAGAAACATATAAAGCATTTGCAAGATTTGAGATGTTATAGCATCAAAGTTGCTAATTTTGCCAGAAAATGCCTTAATAAATGCATCACACAGATAGCTCCACTCTCTTCTAAGTCCCTTCCTAACAATTTTACCTAGGTGGGTTGTAGGCAAGGAGTAATGCATATCATTTAGCATGGAAACAATTTGTTCATCATTAGGCAAATCCCTAACAGTATTATCAGGAATCTTAAAACATGACTTAACCAAATCAGCATTTACCACATAAGTATTATTCTTAATAGTAAAAGAGATAGTTTCATCAATACTGTTAAAGTCAGCCGTAGACCACATCTGCTCTACTACTTCTTCATAGATAACTGGAGTGGCAGTCATGGCATATGAGAGTTTGCTGCGTTTGATGAACTCCATCATCTTGTGATAGTCACCACCCACCACAGGACTCAGGATAGTTATCAAACCTCAGTGACTCAGAAGATCATTCGGTTTAAATACTTGTGGGAGGAAGGTAACATTCACACTTTCTTTCACAACTAATTCCTTGATTAAGAAAACTCTATACGAACTGGGAGTGTAGCCCACAAAGATGGCTTCATGTACTTTTTCTGCAAACTTTCCAAGACGATCATCTTCATCATTCAGAATAAAGCACTTAGTACCATATACATGGAAGTACTTAACCAGTGGTTTCCTTCTAGTCAGAATGTAAGGAGTCTTCATGTGTTTCTTGTTGATTAACGTTCGATTTTGGGTGTAGCAGGTAGTCCTCACAGCTTCTTCCCAAAAGTAGATAGGCAACTTTGACACACTTAACATGGTCTTTGCAGCCTCAGTGAGCGTACGATTCTTTCTTTCTAAAACTCCATTCTGCTGTAGAGTCCTTGGGGCTGAAAACTGTCTGGTAATCCTTTGTTCAGTGCAGAAGCCATTCATAGTTGAATTCCTAAACTCTGTTCCATTATCTGATCTAATAGCTCTGAATTTCAAATTGTCTTTCAAATCTCTTTCAACTTGCTTTATGAAATCAATAATTAGTTGGGGAGTTTCATCTTTTGAAAATAAGAAGAAAACCAGAGTGTACTTTGAGTAGTCATCAACAATTACTAGGGCATATCTCTTTCTTGCTAGTGACATCACATTCACTCGACCAAATAGATCCATATGCATGAGTTGCATAGGTTCAGTGATGCTACTTGCAGTAGTGCCCTTATGTGATGCTCTCTTCGCTTTACCTTTCACACAAGCTTCACATAAACCAGCATGAGTGAATTCCAGAGAAGGTAAGCCTCTCACCAGATCTTTCTTGACTAAAGAGTTCATATTCTTGAAATTCAGATGTGAGAGCCTCTTATGCCATAGCTAGCTGTCTTCTGAAGAGGCTCTAGAATAAAAACATTGGATTTCATTTCCAAATCTAGATTGCATGTCGGCTATGAATAAATTTCCATTTCTTTTACCAAAAAGGGAAGGAAGAACCTTCTTGGAGTCATAGATTATACAGGTCTCATCAAAGAACAACACTTTATATCCTTTGTCACAAAATTGGCTGACAGTAAATAAATTGTGTTTGAGACCTCTCACTAGAGAAACATTATCGATGATAACATTTCCAGAATATAACATGCCATATCCCGTTGTATGTCATTTGCTGTTATCTCAAAAGGTTACAGTTGGGCCGGCTTTCTCTACTATGTTTGACAGCAAGGATCTCTCCAGTCATATGGTTTGAAGCTCCACTATCTATAACCCATGTGACTTGTCGTTCAGTACCTACTCCCTGCAATCACAAACAAACATTTTAAATCAACTTAAAACCCAAACCTGGTTGGGTCTCACATATTTGAAAAATTGATTCTTTTCAGTACTACAACAGATCCTTTAGGAACAACATCTGTTTTTACCTTGACTGAACGTACATCTTTGAACACAGCCTTATAAACCTTTGGTTTAGGCTTGTGAGAGTAAGTTTCCTTTCTCACAGGAGAAGGACTAGCAGTCTTTGATCTAGAGTGTCTATTATTGATATGTTGTCTAGGTGTGGTGTTCTGACTTTTAGCACATAACATACAACTTATAATACCATATGGTTTATGACAAGTATCAATAGCAGGTACAGCAGGCATGTCATTCATGGCAAAAAGGAATACAACAGATTCTATTCTAGCATTATTTATGTGATTAATGTTCTCAGTGGAGTGACATCTGTTATCCCTAGTCTTGCTATATACAAACTTTTTAGGTTTGTTGTGTTTGACTTTTTCATTTTTAGAACCTAAGCCAGCATAGGGCAGTCTAAAATAGCCCTTTGCTTTTTCTGGTTCCCTAAACGCTTCTCTCTCAATCACTTTCTCAATACTCCTGTCCTTTTCAAGATCTTCTTGACTCAATTCACATTTAATGATTATATATGTGTCAAGTAAAGGTTTAGCTATTGAAGATTTAAATAGAGGCTTTGGGGAATCTTTCAAAACAAAAGGAATTCCCTTTTCCTCAGCACTTGTCTTGAAGGGAGTAATATTACTAGCCTTACCTACAGCTTCATTGTAATCAAAACCTATACCTAGAGTTCTTTTGATTTCCTTATTGTCAGTTAGGTTTTTGACAATAGATGAAGCATCTTTATAGGCACGACACTTCACTTTTTCATCGTCTAATTGTAATTTTAAGCTAGCCTCACTCTCTTTAAAAACTCTGACTTTAGAATATTGTATTTCTAAATCGACAGTCAGTTTTTCAATTTTAGGTTTCAACATTTTCATCTCATTCATCTTAAACTCATGAATTTCTAGTGTTAAAGCAATATTCTTAAGAGTCATGGCCTTAAGCTTACTTCTAGCATCATCTCTTTCTAAACCAACTTGCAAGAAAATTTTAGGACAAGTTAGATCTACCTGGGACCCTCCAGACCGAGGTTGTGACGAAGATTCAGCATGAGCCATTAAAACAAAGTTTCCAAAATGCTCCTCTTCATTGTTGTCTGTATCATCCCAGTTTTTCTTCTCTGCAATGTACGATTTACCTTGATATCCAACGCTCCTGAAGTACCTTGATGCTTTTTCACGAGTGCATCATACTTCATCTTGAGCTCTTCATAAGAATCATTCTTTTTCCCTTGCATCTTTGGCTTCTTGCACTCAGTGACAAAGTGTCCTGGTTCATTGAGTTGAAGCACATAAACTTGCTTCTATCAACCATTTCAGTCTTGTATCCACCTTTGGATGTATAAGATGAAAATTTCCCTTTTTGAAATATGTTGGCAGATGGCTTGTACTTGTATGAGGCATTCTTTTTGAATCTCATGTTTCCAAATTTCTTGGCAAACATTGCAAGTGACTCATCTTCCAACTGTTCCAGCTCTTCCATTGAATAGTACTCATCATCATCATCAGATTGAGTTGTTGATGTGGGACCCTCCTCAGAAATCACATATTTTTTTACAGACTTTAAAGGTAAAACCGAAACCTTTCTTTGAACAGCAGCAGTAACTGGTTCTTCCACAACTAGAGCTCTTGCAGCACCTACAGTCTTGCCCCATCCATATCTCTTCTTGGTTTGGGCTTGTTCCAACTCATAGGTTTTTAAAATGCCATATAACTTTTCTAGTGATAGCTCTTGCAAATATCAGTATTCTCTGGAGGTGTAAGCAGAAACTTCAAGTTGATTTCCTTATTCTTTGGCCATCTTCCATTTAGGTTCAGATTGTTAATCAGATTATTATATTTGATAAAAACTTCAGAGACTCCTTCTCCAAGGTTAGCACCGAATTGTTTAAACTGGACATTTAAAATCTCCAGCCGGTTCTCCCTAACTTCCTCAGATCCTTCACAGATGATTTCTAGTGTGTCCCAAATCTGATTTGCATTCTGACAATTGACAACATTGTTGTACATGATCAGGTCCTGAGTTTCCACAAGAAAGAGTTGCAGATTTATATCCAAAGTTACCTGCTCATTCTCTTCATCTGTATATTCTGAAGGTTCTTTTGGAAATGTTCTGTGAGGAATCAAGATGCCATCTTCCTCCTGTTGAAAGATGACATGCATGGGAGTCTTGATACATTTGGCCAGTATGCCGGCATATTTCTTATTTGCAGCACTAAGAAATAGCAACATATGTCTTTTCCACAGACCATAATTTTCCTTATCAAAGCGAGGAATTTTGATGCTACTAACTTTTTGGGTGGCCATGTTAAGAGGTTTGAAGATTTAAGTGATTTTGGGTGAGAGTTGATTTTTGGTTCGGAAAATAATTTTTAATCAGAAAAAAAAATTCTAATAAAAAATTATTTGGTGGTTCGAATAAAGTTACAGAGTGTGTATGGATCTTGATAAGGTATATTGTATAAAAACATGTTTCTCTCTCAAGAAATTTCCTCTCCCTTCTCTCTAGGTTAGAGCCCCCAACCAAACCCTAGTTTTCTTACAGCCGCCTCTCTTTCTTACCATTAAACCCTAAAATCTTCACCTTTCTCATCTTCTTCACCCAATCTTACACCTAAATTTCTTATATATATTATTATCTTTTATTTCTTCTCAGCTATTTTCTCCTCGATGTCTAATTGCAATTCTGATGGATGCCCTATTGACCATGACGGTATGTGTCTTGAAGACGACTGTTTCAGCTCTGCAGTCGCTCCCTTCGCTGTTTCGGCTGGTGTCTTGAGGGAACTGAAAGCTGGACATGGTCTTGACTCCTGTGGTTCTCATCTTGAGGCTAATGCTCAACCTGATGTGCGTCTCTGTGCCAGCTCCTCGGGTGGTATTCCCTTTGTTGAACAGGTGGCTCAGCCTGAAGGCACGGCCATTGAAGATCTTGTTGAATTAGATGATGGGTACTCTAGCGGGGAACCTCCATCCCCGAACACTGCTGCAAACTTATGTCGTTCCAATACGAGTGCCTCGATCCACGCCATGCTCAGGGTCTCCAAGCAAGAGAGAGAGGAGCTTATCTCAACAAGGCGAAAGCTTATGGATGTCTTGAATTTCATGAAACGTAAAGGTTACTCCGAGGAACAAATGCTAGCAGATCTGGTAGATGATGGTTTTCTACAACCTCTTTGTGAGCGAGATGATTATGGTTTGCCAGTTTTGGATTCGAAACTCCGTTCTTGTACGGATATCCCAGCAAAGGAAGGCCCTGTTGACCAGGTGCTCGATAAAAGGCCCGAGTTAAATCCTTTTACTGATAAGATGAAAACTAAGGTTCCAGGTGATGTTCCTGAGGCTCTTGCTGAGGGTCATTTGGACTTAAACCCTCCTCCACAGGTTCCGGGTGCAAACAAGCCTGTCCAGGATAAGCCAATGTCTTGGTCCCAGGTTCTCAATGGCTCCTCATCTAAAGCCCCCCCAATTTCTTTTGATTTTATTAAAGAATCTGTTGGTGCTAAAAAGATTTCTCCTCCCAAAGAAGTTCTTCAACGAGGCAATGAGAGATTTAAATTCTGCTTGGTTGGCTCTTTTTCTAAGGGATCTCTTCCCTATGCGAAAGTAGATGCTTTTGCCCATCAGGTCTGGGCTAGAAAAGGGCTTACTCATGTTTCCCAAAAGGATAGTCACACGTTCATTTTCAAGTTTAAGGAAGAAAATGATATGAATAGTATTCTTGCGAGAGGCACATGGTTCATTGAACGTAGACCTATGATTCTCCATTGCTGGGGATCTAATCCCTGCAAAAAGACTCATATTCCTTTATGGGTGAAATTTGAACAAATTCCTGACTGCTACTGGACCCGTGAGGGCCTCAGTTGGCTCGCGAGCAGCATTGGCACACCTCTCTGTGCGGATCATAACACAGCAAAACTGGAAGTTCTCCCTTTTGCGAAGCTCTGTGTCAACTATGAAATTGGAAATGATCTTCCGTCTTCTTTGGAGGTTGAAGTTTTAGATCCCATCACTGATATGATCTCTACTGGTATTGTCAAAATTAGCTATCCATTCCGGCCTCTAGTATGTACTGCTTGTAAATCGCTTGGTCATTTAATAGGTGCTTGTCCTAAGGCCTCAAAGCATTGGGTTCCTAAAGCTCCTCCTTCTGCTAAGGGGATTAACTCTACTGGTCCGGAAATGCCCCCTCCAGATCCCTCGGAAGCTCCTGCAGCTCCTGAAGCTGACTTTGCCATCCCAAAAGAATCTCCTTTTGCTAAGGAAGAACAGACTAGCCAGAATATTCTTGAGTCAACTGTTGTCGATGAGGCTTGGACCACAGTGACGAATCGGAAGAAAAAGGAGGCCTCGCCTGGGAAGCCGATTTCTTTGCCGGAGAAGTCAGCTAGAGATCAAACACCTAGTGCTGCTCCAATCTCTTCGAATTTGCCAATTTATTCTGCTTTATCAAGGTCCTTATCTAGAAATCAGCGGAAAAAGGCCAAGAACGCAGGGGGTAATCCTCCCTCTTCACATCACTAATTTTATTTTTGATGACTTTTTGTTCCTACAATATAAGGGGGTTGAATAATAAGTCCTCATTTACTAAGGACTTTATTCGGAATAATAATATTGGCCTTATTGCCCTCTTGGAGACTCATGTTAAAAAGGAATCGGCCGATAGATTATCTTCTTTTGTTGCCAATGGTTTCTCTTGGCTGTTCAATTACGACTTTCATGATAATGGTCGAATCTGGATCGGTTGGGATCCAAAAAAATGGGCTGTCTCTTCTCCGGTAATTCATGCTCAACATATTTCTTGCTCTGTTGTGAACATTTCGAATAATGATGCGTTTTATATCTCGTTTATCTACGCGTCTAATACTGTTCTGGGAAGGAGGGAGCTCTGGAATGAGTTACATAGTCTAAATCTCTCTGTGGTCCGTCCTGCTCAGATCCCTTGGATTGTTCTGGGCGATTTCAATTCTTGTTGTAACCTGGATGAATCCCATGGTGGAGCTGGAATTTTTTCGAGAGGTATGCATGATTTTAGACAATGCCTTGATAGATTGGAGATTTCTGATTTAAATTTCTCTGGCAAATTCTTTACGTGGTGGGATGGTAATATCAGCAGGCCTATTTTGAAAAAATTAGACAGAGCTTTGGTTAATGAATATTGGCTGGCAAGATTCCCTCTTAGTCATGCACGTTTTCTTCCCCGGGGCCTTTCTGACCACTCTCCGATATGCATCTCTTCTGGGACTGTTTCTGAGAGGTTAAAAAAGCCTTTCCAGGTGTTTTCACACATTATTGAGCATCCTCAATTCCTGATTACTGTTGCTTCTGCATGGGATTCTTCTGTTAGAGGGGACCCGTGGTTTGTTCTTACTTCAAAGCTCAAGAGAGTGAAAGATAAACTTAAGCTCCTTAATCAGAATTATGGGAACTTGCACCTGAAGGTTTCTGCTGCCCGATCTGCTTTAAATCATTTTCAGAGCCAAATGCCTTCTGTTCCTTCCGAAGCCATGCTATTAGAAGAAGCCTCTCTGTGCAACTCTCTAAACAATGCTCTAAAAGATGAGGAACTTCTCTTAAAACAGAAATCAAGGATTCATTGGCTGAGTGTGGGGGACTCCAATAACGGGTTTTTCTTTAAATCATGTGCAAATAGATGGAACTCAAACAAAATAGTTTCTCTTTCTGATGAGAACGGGAATATTGTCCAATCTCACCGCGATATTGCAAATATGGCAGTTGATTTCTTTAGCTCTAAGCTTGGGTCTCCTAATTATTCCTCTGCTATTGATGAAGATGTTCCTCTCCCTGGGTTATCTGATGAGCAGCGGCATCTCCTCGAAGCTGATTTTTCTCCGCAAGACATACATAAGACCTTTCTTTCTATGAGCAAGGGCAAGAGTCCTGGCCCGGATGGTTTCTCTCCTGAGTTCTACACGACAGCCTGGGCTATCATTGGTACTGATGTCACCTTGGCCATTCTGTACTTTTTCCAGAGCTTGCATTTGCCACGCATAATAAACTCCACATCTATTTCCCTTGTCCCTAAATCTGCTGGTGCATCCTCTCTTGATCAGTTCCGTCCCATATCCTGCTGTAACACGCTCTACAAATGTATCACCAAGCTCCTTGCCTCCCGGTTAAAGCAGGTTTTACCCTCTCTTATCTCTCCAAACCAATCTGCGTTTGTCAAGGATCGCAAAATTGGGGATAATATTATGTTGGCTCAAGCTCTCTGTGTTGGTTACCACAGGGACCACGGTCCTCCCAGGTGCACCTTAAAACTGGACATCCATCGGGCTTTTGACTCGATGAGTTGGTCTTTTATTCATTGTTTTCTTGGAAGGATGGGATTCCCTGATAAATTTATAGCCTGGATTAGTACTTGTCTGTCCTCGTGCATGTTTTCTGTAAAGATTAATGGAGCATTGGAGGGGTATTTTCCTAGCAAATGTGGCCTTCGACAAGGGGACCCGATCTCTCCCTACCTATTTGTTCTTGGGATGGAAGTTTTATCTGCTTATCTTACTTTTGATTTGGAGAAGGATTTGTTATTCAGTTATCATTGGAGAGCTTCTCAGTTAAAACTTAGTCATCTAATTTTTGCAGATGACGTTCTTCTTTTCTGTCGGGGGGACGAAAATTCTATTCGGGCTCTTCTTAACTCTGTTAATAGATTCTCTTCCTGCTCAGGTCTCTCTGTAAATGTTGATAAGAGCTGCTGGTTCTTTTGTAACATGTCTGCGGAGGTAAAGGAGACAGCAAAGCTAATATCTAATTTTTCAGAGGGTTCGCTTCCTATTAAATACCTTGGCCTCCCTTTAATCACCACTAGACTCCGAAACAGTGACTGTGAAAATCTTATCAATAAAATCTGTGGTCGTATTAATTCATGGACCTCAAAGTCCCTGCGATTTTCAGGAAGGCTCCAGCTCATAAAAACTATTCTATTTAGTATCCAGGGGTATTGGTCTTCTTATCTTTTTCTGCCGAAAGGGATCTTAAAACGGCTCCAATCTATTTTCTCAAGGTTTCTTTGGGGAGGTAGAATTGATTCTAAATGTCACCATAAGGTCGATTGGGAGACCTGCTGTGCTTTAAAAGAGGAAGGGGGTCTTGGTATTCGATGTCTGCTGGAATGGAACAAAGCAGCGGTTTTTCTTCAAGTCTGGAGAGTCTCCCTTCCCTCCTCTTCCTCGCTTTGGATTAACTGGATTAAGCACTGTTTATTTTCTGGTAAATTTTTCTGGACTGCAGCTATTCCCTCTTGTTGTCCCTGGAACATCAGGAAAATTCTTAATATGAGGCAAGATGCTATCAGTTTTCTTTCTTATGAAATTGGTCCTCATTCTTCCTTCTCTATCTGGCATGATCCGTGGCTCTCCCTTCCCCTTATTACTCGGTTTGGAAGATCTGTCATCTTCTCAATGGACTCTGTCCCTTCTGCTCCTATTAGTTCGATTATTGTTGATGGTCATTGGCACCTTTCTGGCTCTAATGATTTTAATGCAATTCGCATTAGAAACTTAATCTCTTCTAAGGCCATTCATCATGCAGATGCGGTTCTTTGGGACGGTGCAAAACACGTAAATATTTCAACGGTTTGGAATTCCCTTCGGCAACGGCACTCTCCTCCTCCTTGGAATTTCGCCGTCTGGCATAAGCTCTCAATACCAAAATGTTCCTTTTTCACCTGGCTAGCTCTTCGTTCTCGGCTTTTGACAAAGGACAAAATGATCGAGTTTGGATACTCTGTGAACCCTTCATGCATTCTATGTCACTGTGCAAACGAATCTTGTAGACATCTTTTTGCTGAGTGCCCTCTAACCTATTTACTGATACGTAACTGCCCTGTTCCGCTAAACCCCTCCTGGCTGGATTGGCAGAGGGGAGTTTTCTTTGCTGAGAGCTGCGGGCGTGTGGAAGAGCTGTTTGGTCTTCTCTACCTCTCTGTTATAATATATGTTATTTGGAAGGAGCGAAACTACCGTGTTCATGATGCAAATCACCAACCAAAGCAAAGCTTTGCCTTAACCCAAATTGTTAGAAGAATTGTCAAGGATAAGTTATTCTCTAATGCTTGGTTCCGAAATCAATTACAGAAAAATCCTCTTCTGGCGCTGCTCGTAGCATAACCTTGGTCGTTGGTGGTCTGTTGTGGTTTTAGATTACTATTAGTTTCTTAACTGTAGTTTCATTTTCTTGTCCGGTAGGATTTCTCAGGGGTATGCCCCTCTGTCTTGTAATCTTTAATTTTCTTTTTTAATGCAATTTCATTTTTCACCTAAAAAAAAAAAAAAAGGTATATTGTATTAACCGCTCTGATACCAATTGTTGGTCCCTGAATAATTGTAGAAGGGGGGTTGAATACAATCGTCAGATTTTCACGCGGAATATTCTGATTTTAAATATTACTTTTTCAGACTATCAGAAATTATGGTTTGTTAAACTTGTACGGATGTTTTTGCTTGTATGACAATGAATAGTTCGTACTAATTCATTTTATGTTCGATAAATAATCTAGGACAAATTCGACATGAAGTCTTCAGGATTACTGATTAAATCAATCGAATAAAACAAGCACAGAAAAACTGTGAATATTACAATGAGCAAATTTTTCTAACTTGAGAGCTTTCAACCAACATCTACAAATGAAGTTCTCTCCTTATATTTATAGAGGAAATTTTGTACTAATATGACTATTGAGAATGACTATCAAATAATGCATTTCAGACTATCTAAATGGCCAAAATGAACTAAAATAAATGTTATTTCCATGGGCATGACTATTAAACAGGCGGGATGACTATTGAAAGAGGCGGGATGACTTTCTGCCAATGACTATTGAGCTGAGCTTCTTCACAGGTGCAAGGCATGACAATCGATTGTAATTCCAGGATAGTCATGGAGGCTGTAATGCTTCGGTATGACTATCAGAAGGTCATCCTGGATAGTCATGCAAGCTGATAAACTCGACATGACTATCTGGACAGCCTTGGTGGGCACTTCTCAACAACTTTGGCATGACATTCGATTGTCATACCGCTTTTAGGCTGCATGACTATTGCTTTGTAGGCTTGAATAGTCATTCCTAGCTATTTCTTTCATATTTCTTCACTACAATTAATTTAATTATTATATTTTCCACTTTAATTATTTAACTAAATATTTTATAAACTAAATTAATTCTTAATAAATAATTTACTCAATTAAATAATTTTAGAGTGTGCAGAATAAATAATCAAATAATCATATCTCTTTCACGGATAGTCATATTGACACGAAATCTTTGCCTTTGGCTTTCTTTTAAATCAAGTGACCTTCTGTCTTCAATGTAGGACATTCATTTATCGTAGCTGACACACAAATGTACTGTCTGGTTCATCTGTGTCTAACTAAAATGAATATCCTCCATATTTAATCTTTAAGAGCAGGTCACAGTCTTCTGAAATCTTTGTCAGCAAGTAATTTTTCATTTAACTTTGATTGAACGGGAATCTTTGGAGTAAGTAAAAATAGAATCATTGTATCTTCTGAGTTCCTGAATTTGCTAAAGAATTTACTAATCACTGAGGCATGATCATATGAATGAGCTTCTTCTAGTGACTTGCAACAGTGAATCAAAAATCTTCTAACACATAGAATGTAACAATCGGGAATTTTATGAATTTTAGAAATATGTGAATAATAATATTTCTAGTTTTAATATTCGATTCGGCTACTTTTCGAGTTTATTCGATATAAATTTAATTTTTATTATTTAATTGATTCCGTGAATTATAATAGCACCTGTATGATTATATGAATTGATATGATTCGTGATTTGATTAAATGTGATTATCTGAATTTCGTGAAATTTAGATTTAAAAAATTTTATGATTTATTAAATTGTAACGCCTGTAATATTCGATATATATATAATGACTTTTCGTTGTGGTGATATATGTGTGTATATGAATTTCTGTCTTGATTGTCAATTAGGTGAATTTGACGTATTTATTATTGCTCGACCTTTAGATATTATAATTGTGTATATTTGATCGCTGACGAACCAACCTAGCTACGCGATTAATCGGTTTCGTTAGCAGTGACGGTTTTGATTTAATAATGAGTAGTGTGATCGTTATCGCTACCGATTTAATAACCTAGTAATATTTATTAGTGCGAGTAGCCGATAAATTATCTTGTAAGTATCGCCGTGTGAAATATTTCAATCGTAATTTTTTCAAGTAAGGTACTTATATTGTTATAATTTGTGTGATGCGAGTATTAGAACGTTAATTGCCATAATTCTTACTAAATTCATTCTATGTCCGAAATTTTTGAAAACTATTTTATTAAACTCCTAAAATCTTATATATATTGTGATATTAATTTCATGATTTATGGATGCATACTTTATTTATTAAAACTCTTTCTTTTAAATCAATACTTTTAATATTTACCAAATTACTAGAAGGACCTTGCATGCATTTTAAGCTTACATTATGTCCAAGGGTAAGACCGTACAATCCCCAACCTTGACTCTCCCTTTTACCAACAAGCCCTTGCATGCAATCTCATCAACACATGCTAGAAGGTTAGACATGTCATTTCTTAACTCCACTCACACATTTGTAAGAAATAAACTACACACCACACTCCACTAACACCCCACTTTCTCCAAACACTCCACTCACCTCTCCTCTCTCTCCCTCATCTCTCGGCTGAGCCTCTCTCCCCCTTTCTACCAGTTTCTTTCATTGTTGCAAGCTTTGTTAAGGCTAGTTCTTCATCATTCAAGCTTATGTCTTCATCTTGGAGGTTAGTTATACCTTGCATGTTGATTTGGAGCTGAAATAAGGCCTTGGTTCTTATGAACTTAGGGTCTTTATTTTGGTGGCTCCTAGAGATGATCAAGATGTGATTTTGGTGATGTTAATCACCTCTTCTTGACCAAAGCACATTTGATTCATCACATTCGGCAATGACTCTCCTAGGAGCCGAATGCATATGAAGTTTCTCAAGAAGATTTCATGATTTCTAGCTTAGTTTCTTGCATATTCGAAACATGTGATGCCTTGGTAAGAGTTTTGGTGTGAGATCAGCCCTTGCATGCTTGGTATTTTGATGTTATAGTATGATTTAGAGCTATATATAAGAGTTTTTGGTGATGCATGTTGTTATAGGTGAAAACCGAATGAAATACTTGGATTTAGAGTTTGCATGAGGTATTTTACATGATGCATGCTTAGATTTCTGTGATAACATGCTAGATTAAGATGTATACTATGATTTGGAGTGGTGGTCAGTAGATATAACATGAATTACATGCTTGTTAAGCCGAAATATTGCTTAGGAATGACATATCAAAAATCTGCTCTGTTTTGCTCCATATTTGCTTCGGTTTTGTATTTGTAGAGGGCTGAATTGTGTGTTATTTTGCTTGGTGAAGATAGTCAGTAGGTATAGGTATAGTGTAGAATAGGATTTGTGGCTTGGTTGATTGGTTCTTGGTGTAAGATGGGAGTTAAGGTGGAAGGAGACACATGCACACACTGCGGCAGATTTTTGCACCATAGAAAACTAGGGAAATGGAGGTGTCATGCTTAGGCCCTCATAGGCCCGAGTCTCCTGGAGTTGGGACTTGGTATGTACAAGTCTCCAGTAGCTTTAAAAGTGGTAAAAACATTATTTTAGATAGGTGCACACACACACTTTCAAGTACACCTCAGAACAGGGCACTTGGTGGTCAATTGCATTTTTGGATGGTTTAACCTATGTCATTGGTGAGGCCCTCATGGGCCCTTGCTTCTGATAAGTATAATAGAGTCTTAGGAAGCTTATGAATTCATTGGAATGGTTAATTGAATGAATTAAGTGAGTTATGAGTGAGGTGAAGCAGAGCAGTGTACTCTGCTGGCTAGGCAGATTTGTGCCAACTTGGCATGAAGGCCTAGGGAGGCCTGCGTGAGGCCTTGGTATCAAACCAATTGCACAACCTAGATTTAGGTCTTAAGAATCCAGAGGAGTCGGTAGTTTACCAATGCCAAAGGTGGAAGCACTTGTTTCTGCCAAGACACTCCAAGGGGTGCCAGAATTGTCTAAGCTGAGTAGTCACTTTGGTGCATTAGCTTTAAGGAGCTATTGTAGGAAGGGCCTCTGAGTCACATCACTTTAAAAAGTTAGTATAGGATCATATCAACCTATAGGAGATTTAGTGAGTGAAGGCCCTAAGTTGAGATGCATTATTTCCACTAACATACACACATGCCACACATAGGGTCACATTTTAGAACTAAGTTAGAATGTATAACTTATGGGAGTGTCATCAGTAGGGCCTTGACCTAATAATGAGTCCTTGAGTTAGAATTAAGTCATACTAGATAGTGAGAGTTAGATTAAATCAATGCACTTAGTTTAGATGCATCATTTTTACCAAGGTACACAAGTGTCGCCAAGGTAAGCATATTAGTAAGTCAATTAGAATGCACCTTGTTTATGAGTCTTGTATAGTGAGGCCCAAGTAGGCCTTACTCTTATTTGGTTTATTTGAGGTCAGTAAAGTGTAATTAGGAGGTATAGAGCTAAGACCTTATGTGCTACTTGATTAATTGCTTAGGTCACTTAGGTGTAATTGATGTCTATTTAGTAATAACAATAAAATGCCATGCCTTACGTGTTATATGCATTACTTGATATATATGTTACTTGAGTCTGTGTGTATATGATATATATACATATATGTATATATATATATATATATATATATATGTGTGTGTGTGTGTGTGTGTGTGTGTGTGTGTATATTTATTCGCGCAAGGGTAGTTAGCATTGTAATGACAAGGATATTACTAATTATAGGTGCAAGTAGGAGGCCAGGAAAGGAAACTCTAGAAGCACCAGTGCAAAGGTTTAGTAAGCATATTTCAGGAAAGTGAATCATCTTACCTTTTGTATACGTTGTGAATGAAACTCTCTTATATAATTGATTGGATAATTGCGTACCCTATAACTACCTAGTTGCTGCTTAATTAGAATTGAGTCACCCGATATTCATTCTTTTGTCAAACCTTGTAAATTCTAAGATATTTCTAACCCTTTGAAACATTCCCTTTTCTCATAATGAAACTTATACCCACATGATTACACTCCAATAGTTCTTTGATTCACATCGATTATTTGGAAACCCTCCTTTAACTTGAAAAGACCACTTGTATTTCGAAAATACCCTTCTTAATAATTTGTCTTTGATCAAGACCCTTTTTGGAAATTGAATTGAATTGAATTGACCCTTAGAATGGAATTGGATAAGATTTATTTTTGACTGTGGCGACAGTCAGTGTTTGCGGCATCAATAGCGAGGAGCCTGATGTCTGTTTATGGCCAATGTGTGCCGAGGATCCTCCCTGGTTGAATCACTTTATGTGGTTCGGAGCTTGGTGTGGCTGATCACCCTCCAATGCTCGTGCGTCGTGTTTATTACCAATTCCAAATGAATATTATTTTGTGGCATTGATTCTTTCATAGTTCTAACCTTTACTTGTGATTATATCTTGTCGCTTACATTATTGATTTCTTGCACATATTATTGTTGTACATTATGAACTGATATGGATCATTTTCACTTGCTGAGCCTCATGCTCATATACATTGTGTTTCTTTAATTCTTCAGTGAAAACCGAGAATGGTACGTATCAAGCAGACCACCCGTAAGTCTACCTCTGGGGTTGCTTATCGCCGTATGACGGAGTAGGTTGGGAACTTGTAGTTCCCCAATTTCTATCTTTAAACTTTTGGGATTTTAAAACTTGTAGTAAAGACTTAGACTTTAATTTGGGTTGTAATATTGTAGACGTTGTTCATACTCATTCCTGGTGATTCCGGGATGGTGGGTCTAGATAATTGGTTCTAAGTACTATAACTTTGTAGTTTAAATATTATCGTTTATGCATGCTTTAGTAATTAATATTGTGGGTCCGTGACAGCTTGGTATTAGAGCGACAGGTTTGAGTCACTGAACAACATAGGAAAAATAAAACATAAGATAGGATTTAGAGAATAGGAAGAACTTAGATCATGTGGGACTTGGGGCGCTAGAATCTTATAGGATTTTCACCCTTTTTAGTATAACTCTATATATATGTATATAACTGTTGACAGGCATCGTCTTCGGCTAGTCCTGGATTTCCGGCTACTATACCATTCCCTCTTTACGAGCAGATGGTGAGACTTACCAACCAACTTGAGGGTCAGAACAGGATTCTTCGGGATAGGATCGACCAGCTGTACCGCGAGGACTCTGATGGCACCACCGACCGTCCCCGTTTGATTGCTAGGCTTGAGGACATCATTCGTATGGCTGGGGAGCGTTTGGCAGCTACTCCACCCTACCGTGAGCGTGAGAGTTGTCTCATCTTGACCGCCATTACTGATGAGCTCCTCCATGTGATTACCAGTCTCCGTAGGCCCCCTGTCACTCCACCGGCCTCGTCATCCACCTAGACTATCTCTTAGTCTACTTACCTCATTATCATGTTATTCGCACTTTGACTTTCTACTCGTACTTTGTACCCCGGATTGTTTCGGGAAGACTTATTCGTACTTTATTTCCGTTGGTACTTTGACTTGCACTTTATTTCAATTTGATGTTAATTTCGCACTTTGACTATTCATATCATTTCGTTATTATATAGCCTTGTATATGCCATGCTTAGATAGAACTTTGCCATGATAAACCTTATTTGGACTCATCATGCCTAAAAGTTTTCGATATACCATGCTTGTATACCTTGTGAACATATATTAAACTGTGAATAAACCATTTCTAACCTACTTTCAGAATCATGACTCCTCGAAGAACCTGCAATACCAACAATGAAAATCCTGAAGAACCGCCCAACTTGGCCCAACTTATGCAACTTCTACACCAGCAATCTGTTACACTTGCTCAACAACAACAATTACTTCAACAACAACTCCAGCGACAACAAGCACCTCCCCCAACACCTACTACCTTTAAATCTTTTCAAGCTGTGAAACCATCCGAGTTCCGAGGAACTCAAGACCCTGTTGAAGCTCAGTCCTGGCTTAAGGAAATGGAGAAAGCCTTCACGTTGGCTGTTGTACCCGAAGAGAAAAAGGTTGAATATGCGTCGTATTTTCTGAAAGACGAAGCAAACTACTGGTGGGAATCAGCCCGTGCTTTGGAAGAAGGTGAGGTTATTGCTTGGGATAGATTCAAGAAGATTTTCCTAGACAAGTATTTCCCGAGGTATATGCAAACTCAGATGGAGTTAAAGTTCTTTGAATTGAAGCAAGAAGAAATGACTGTGGGAGAATATGAGAAGAAATTTACGGAGTTGGCAAGGTTCGTGGGAGATTATGTGGACACGGACGAGAAAAGAGCAAAGAGATTCCAACAAGGATTGAAGCCTTGGCTACGGAGAAGAGTGGTTGCTTTTGAATTAGTCACATATGCTGAAGTAGTCCAGAAGGCAATGGTGATTGAAGGAGAAAGTGATCAGAATCAAAAGGAGAAGGACAACAAGAAGAGGAAGTTTGGGAATAAAGGTGAAGGCTCGACGCAAGGGAGCCAAAGTGGAACGAACTTTAGGAAGATGGGATTTCAGAATCAAGGAGGTCCCCGAGGTTTCAAGAAAGGCGACAATAGGAACCCGAAGAGAATTCAAGGACCAAGTGGTCAAAGGAGTCAACAAACAACTCCGGAATGTAAGTTTTGCCACCAGAAGCACACAGGAAATTGTAATAAGGCTGATATCGTCTGTTTCAAGTGCAACTCGAAAGGTCATTATGCGAACGAGTGTCAAAACCCGAAGCCTTCTGTTACATTTTTCAAGTGTGGGAAGACCGGTCTCATGCAAAGAGATTGTAAAGCTTCTAGGCCTAATAAGTTGATGCAATTGGCTGCTACCCCTTTTAATCAAGGAACAACGTCTTCTGTCTCGACTCTGCAACTACCTCATCCCCCAGTTTATGAACCCGTAACTCCTGTTTTTCCTCCTACATATCCGGCTCAAGCAAGGACATTTAACATGAATATTGAGGATGCTGTCCACAGTTCTGAGGTTGTGGCAGGTACGCTTCCTGTCAACAACATTCCTGCTAAAGTGCTATTTGATTCTGGAGCTACTATATCTTTCATATCTGAATCTTTTGTTGGCAAGTTAAATTGTGAAATTGAACCGTTAGTTGAACCCTTATCTATTATTGTCGCTAATCAAGATCAAGTATCTGTTAGTAGTAATTACCCCCGGTGTACAATAGGGATTTCCGGCTTTAGTTTTCCCGTGTCCCTTAAACCCTTTCGACTAGGAGAATTTGATGTTATACTAGGAATGGATTGGTTAACAGAAAATGGAGCCCAAATAGATTTCAAGAAGAAGAAGATAATCCTTAAGTCTCCTCAAGGAAAGAGAGTAGAATTTAAAGGACAAAATCAAGTTAAGACATTTCTGACAATAATTGAAGCCAAGAAGCTGTTAAGACAAGGATGTGAAGGTTATTTAGCTCATGTAATTGATAGGTCCAAGGAAACGCCGAGTATAGAAAGTATTCCCGTAGTTAATGAATTTCTTGATGTATTTCCCAACGATCTTCCTGGATTGCCACCGGACCGTCAAATTGAGTTTTCTATCGACTTAGCACCCGGCACGGAACCAGTTTCGAAGCAACCGTATCGAATGGCACCAACATAAATGAAGGAATTGGCCAAGCAATTACAAGAACTGTTGGACAAAGGAGTTATAAGGCCGAGCGTATCTCCGTGGGGAGCTCCAGTTCTTTTCGTGAAAAAGAAGGACGGAAGTAAGAGATTGTGTATAGACTACAGAGAATTGAATAAGTTAATGATGAAGAATAAGTATCCTTTGCCTCGTATTGATGACTTATTTGATCAACTCAAGGGAGCAAATTATTTTTCGAAGATCGATCTGCGTTCGGGATATCACCAATTGAAAATTAAACCCGAAGATATTCCAAAGACTGCTTTCAGGTTTTGATACGGACATTACGAGTTTCTAGTTATGGCATTCGGATTGACAAATGCGCTAGCCGCCTTCATGGATTTGATGAACCGTGTATTCAAGAAATATTTAGATAAGTTCGTCATAGTATTCATCGACGATATTCTAATATACTCGAAATCTGAAGGGGAACATGCTGAACACCTGAGGATAGCTTTAGGGATTTTACGAAAGGAGAAGTTATATGCGAAGTTCACGAAGTGTGAATTTTGGCTACGAGAAGTTCAATTTTTGGGTCATATAGTTAGTAGTGAAGGGATACGAGTGGATCCAGCAAAGATAGAAGCTGTGCTTAATTGGGAAAGACCAAAGACGCCGACTGAAGTTAGAAGTTTTATGGGACTGGCTGGATATTATCGAAGGTTTGTAAAAGATTTCTCGAAGATTGTCGTACCGTTGACAAAATTGACACGGAAGAATGTAAAGTTTGAATGGACCGATAAATGTGAGAAGAGTTTTCAAGAATTGAAGCAGAAGTAAGTCACCGCTCCAGTTCTAGCTTTGCCAGATGACCAAGGGGATTTTGTTATCTACAGTGATGCATCGCACAAAGGATTAGGATGTGTCTTAATGCAACACGGGAAAGTGATAGCCTACGCGTCCAGACAACTCAAGCCACACGAACAAAAATATCCGACTCGCGACTTGGAATTGGCAGCGATTGTGTTTGCTTTAAATCTTTGGAGACATTATCTTTATGGCGAGAAGTGTGAAATCTACACAGACCACAAGAGCTTAAAGTACATTTTTACGCAGAAAGAGTTGAACATGAGACAGCGAAGATGGTTGGAATTGATTAAAGACTACGACTGCACGATTAGCTATCATCTCGGAAAAGCGAACGTAGTAGCAGATGCGTTAAGTCGCAAGGAACGGTTGAATATGTTGGCTATGGCTCAAGAACTATCACAAGAATTTGAGAAGATGGGAATTGAAATTCGAGCTCCAAATGCACCTACCGAGATGATTTGTACCATGACTTTCGAACCTGAGTTGTTGGAGAAGATAAGAAGGTATCAAGAGGATGTGATGAATGAGAAGATGAATGAGTTAACTGGAGAAGAAATTTGTACACAGAAAGATAATCGAGGAATCTTGAGGTTTTCATCAAGGATTTGGATACCAAATGTAGAAGAATTGAAGGACGAAATTTTGAAGGATGCTCACAATTCAGAATTCTCTATTCACCCCGGAAGTACAAAGATGTATCAGGATCTGAAGAAAAATTTTTGGTGGCCAAACATGAAGAAGGAAATTGCTCAATGCGTCAGTAAATGTTATACGTGTCAAAAAGTAAAAGCCGAACATCAGAAGCCAAGTGGATTGATTCAACCTTTAGAGATACCAGAATGGAAATGGGAGCATATTACAATGGACTTTACAGTTGGACTGCCAAGGATGAAATCAAATCATGATGCCATTTGGGTAATAATTGATCGAATGACCAAGTCGGCTCATTTTCTGCCGATCAACGAGAGATTTTCAATGGACAAATTAATTCATATGTATTTGAAAGAGATCATCACAAGACATGGAGTTCCAGTATCTATCATGTCAGATCGAGACCCTCGTTTTAATTCTAGATTCTGGAAGCAATTTCAAGAACATTTGGGAACCCGACTTAAGATGAGTACCGCTTATCATCCACAAACGGACGGACTAAGTGAACGTACAATTCAAACCATAGAAGACATGTTGAGATCTTGTGCTTTGGACTTTAAAGGAAATTGGGATGAGCATTTACCCTTGGTTGAGTTCTCGTACAATAACAGTTATCATGCTAGCATTGGAATGCCCCCATACGAAGCTCTCTCTGGAAGAAAGTGTAGATCCCCGCTATATTGGGACGAAGTTGGACAAAGAAAGATAATTGGTCCAGAACTGATTCAGCAAACAAAGGAAGCGATAGATGTGATCCGGAACAGATTGATCGCAGCCCAAGACAGACAACGAAAGTATGCCGACCCGCACCGGAAAGATGTTGAATTTGAAGTTGGTGAAGCTGTTCTGTTGAAAGTATCACCTTGGAAAGGAATAGCAAGATTCGGAAAGAAAGGGAAACTGAGTCCAAGATTTGTAGGACCTTTTGAGATTTTGGGTAGAATTGGAAAAGTGGCTTATGAACTAGACCTACCGCCTCAAATGCAGCACGTCCATAACGTTTTTCACGTTTCATTGCTCAAGAAGTTCAACCGCGATACCAAGTGCACCGTAGAAAATGAATCGGTTGAGATAGAGCATGATTTATCGTATATTGAGCAACCGGTTAGCATTTTAGATAGAAAGGATAAGGTGTTAAGAAATAAGACAGTTTCTTTAGTTAGAGTTTTGTGGAAGAATCCCAAGGTTGAAGAATCAACATGGGAATTAGAAAGTGATATGTTAGAAAAGTATCCTCAGTTATTTGCTTAGATTCTGGGGACAGAATCCTTTTAAGGGGGGAAGGATGTAACGCCTGTAATATTCGATATATATAATGACTTTTCGTTGTGGAGATATATGTGTGTATATGAATTTCTGTCTTGATTGTCAATTAGGTGAATTTGACGTATTTATTATTGCTCGACCTTTAGATATTATAATTGTGTATATTTGATCGCTGACGAACCAACCTAGGTACGCGATTAATCGGTTTCGTTAGTTATGACGGTTTTGATTTAATAATGAGTAGTGTGATCGTTATCGCTACCGATTTAATAACCTATTAATATTTATTAGTGCGAGTAGCCGATAAATTATCTTGTAAGTATCGACGTGTGAAATATTTCGATCGTAATTTTTTCAAGTAAGGTACTTATATTGTTATAATTTGTGTGGTGCGAGTATTAGAACGTTAATTGCCATAATTCTTACTAAATTCATTCTATGTCCGAAATTTTTGAAAACTATTTTATTAAACTCCTAAAATCTTATATATATTGTGATATTAATTTCATGATTTATGGATGCATACTTTATTTATTAAAACTCTTTCTTTTAAATCAATACTTTTAATATTTACCAAATTACTAGAAGGACCTTGCATGCATTTTAAGCTTACATTATGTCCAAGGGTAAGACCGTACAATCCCCAACCTTGACTCTCCCTTTTACCAACAAGCCCTTGCATGCAATCTCATCAACACATGCTAGAAGGTTAGACATGTCATTTCTTAACTCCACTCACACATTTGTAAGAAATAAACTACACACCACACTCCACTAACACCCCACTTTCTCCAAACACTCCACTCACCTCGCCTCTCTCTCCCTCATCTCTCGGCTGAGCCTCTCTCCCCCTCTCTATCATTTTCTTTCATTGTTGCAAGCTTTGTTAAGGCTAGTTCTTCATCATTCAAGCTTGTGTCTTCATCTTGGAGGTTAGTTATACCTTGCATGTTGATTTGGAGCCGAAATAAGGCCTTGGTTCTTATGAGCTTAGGGTCTTTATTTTGGTGGCTTCTAGAGATGATCAAGATGTGATTTTGGTGAGGTTAATCACCTCTTCTTGACCAAAGCACATTTGATTCATCACATTCGGCAATGACTCTCCTAGGAGCCGAATGCATATGAAGTTTCTCAAGAAGATTTCATGATTTCTAGCTTAGTTTCTTGCATATTCGAAACATGTGATGCCTTGGTAAGAGTTTTGGTGTGAGATCAGCCCTTGCATGCTTGGTATTTTGATGTTATAGTATGATTTAGAGCTATATATAAGAGTTTTTGGTGATGAATGTTGTTATAGGTGAAAACCGAATGAAATACTTGGATTTAGAGTTTGCATGAGGTATTTGACATGATGCATGCTTAGATTTCTGTGATAACATGCTAGATTAAGATGTATACTATAATTTGGAGTGGTGGTCAGTAGATATAACATGAATTACATGCTTGTTAAGCCGAAATATTGCTTAGGAATGACATATCAAAAATCTGCTCTGTTTTGCTCCATATTTGCTTCGGTTTTGTATTTGTAGAGGGCAGAATTGTGTGGTATTTTGCTTGGTGAAGATAGTCAGTAGGTATAGGTATAGTGTAGAATAGGATTTGTGGCTTGGTTGATTGGTTCTCGGTGTAAGATGGGAGTTAAGGTGGAAGGAGACACATGCACACACTGCGGCAGATTTTTGCACCATAGAAAACTAGGGAAATGGAGGTGTCATGCTTAGGCCCTCATAGGCCCGAGTCTCCTGGAGTTGGGACTTGGTATGTACAAGTCTCCAGTAGCTTTAAAAGTGGTAAAAACATTGTTTTAGATAGGTGCACACACACACTTTCAAGTACACCTCAGAACAGGGCACTTGGTGGTCAATTGCATTTTTGGATGGTTTAACCTATGTCATTGGTGAGGCCCTCATGGGCCCTTGCTTCTGATAAGTATAATAGAGTCTTAGGAAGCTTATGAAGTCATTGGAATGGTTAATTGAATGAATTAAGTGAGTTATGAGTGAGGTGAAGCAGAGCAGTGTACTCTGCTGGCTAGGCAGATTTGTGCCAACTTGGCATGAAGGCCTAGGGAGGCCTGAGTGAGGCCTTGGTATCAAACCAATTGCACAACTTAGATTTAGGTCTTAAGAATCCAGAGGAGTCGGTAATTTACCAATGCCCAAGGTGGAAGCACTTGTTTCTGCCAAGACACTCCAAGGGGTGCCAGAATTGTCTAAGTTGAGTAGTCACTTTGGTGCATTAGCTTTAAGGAGCTTTTGTAGGCAGGGCCTCTGAGTCACATCACTTTAAAAAGTTAGTATAGGATCTTATCAACCTATAGGAGCTTTAGTGAGTGAAGGCCCTAAGTTGAGATGCATTATTTCCACTAACATACACACATGCCGCACATAGAGTCACATTTTAGAACTAAGTTAGAATGTATAACTTATGGGAGTGTCATCAGTAGGGCCTTGACCTAATAATGAGTCCTTGAGTTAGAATTAAGTCATACTAGATAGTGAGAGTTAGATTAAATCAATGCACTTAGTTTAGATGCATCATTTTTACCAAGGTACACAAGTGTCGCCAAGGTAAGCATATTAGTAAGTCAATTAGAATGCACCTTGTTTATGAGTCTTGTATAGTGAGGCCCAAGTAGGCCTTACTCTTATTTGGTTTATTTGAGGTCAGTAAAGTGTAATTAGGAGGTATAGAGCTAAGACCTTATGTGCTACTTGATTAATTGCTTAGGTCACTTAGGTGTAATTGATGTCTATTTAGTAATAACAATAAAATGCCATGCCTTACGTGTTATATGCATTACTTGATATATATGTTACTTGAGTCTGTGTGTATATGATATATATATACATATATGTATATATATATATATATATGTGTGTGTGTGTGTGTGTGTGTATTTATTCGCGCAAGGGTAGTTAGCATTGTAATGACAAGGATATTACTAATTATAGGTGCAAGTAGGAGGCCAGGAAAGGAAACTCTAGAAGCACCAGTGCAAAGGTTTAGTAAGCGTAGTTCAGGCAAGTGAATCATCTTACCTTTTGTATACTTTGTGAATGAAACTCTCTTATATAATTGATTGGATAATTGCGTACCCTATAACTACCTAGTTGCTGCTTAATTAGAATTGAGTCACCCGATATTCATTCTTTTGTCAAACCTTGTAAATTCTAAGATATTTCTAACCCTTTGAAACATTCCCTTTTCTCATAATGAAACTTATACCCACATGATTACACTCCAATAGTTCTTTGATTCACATCGATTATTTGGAAACCCTCCTTTAACTTGAAAAGACCACTTGTATTTCGAAAATACCCTTCTTAATAATTTGTCTTTGATCAAGACCCTTTTTGGAAATTGAATTGAATTGAATTGACCCTTAGAATGGAATTAGATAAAATTTATTTTTGACTTTGGCGCCAGTCAGTGTTTGCAGCATCAGTAGCGGGGAGCCTGATGTCTGTTTATGGCCAATGTGTGCTGAGGATCCTCCCTGGTTGAATCACTTTATGTGGTTCGGAGCTTGGTGTGGCTGATCACCCTACAATGCTCGTGCTTCGTGTTTATTTCCAATTCCAAATGAATATTATCTTGTGGCATTGATTCTTTCGTAGTTCTAACCTTTACTTGTGATTATATCTTGTCGCTTACATTATTGATTTCTTGCACATATTATTGTTGTACATTATGAACTGATATGGATCATTTTCACTTGCTGAGCCTCATGCTCATATACCCGAGAATGGTACGTATCAAGCAGACCGCCCGTAAGTCTACCTCTGGGGTTGCTTATCGCCGTATGACGGAGCAGGTTGGGAACTTGTAGTTCCCCAATTTCTATCTTTAAACTTTTGGGATTTTAAAACTTGTAGTAAAGACTTAGACTTTAATTTGGGTTGTAATATTGTAGACGTTGTTCATACTCATTCCTGGTGATTCCGGGATGGTGGGTTTAGATAATTGGTTCTAAGTACTATAACTTTGTAGTTTAAATATTATCGTTTATGCATGCATTAGTAATTAATATTGTGGGTCCGTGACAGCTTGGTATCAGAGCGACAGGTTTGAGTCACTGAACAACATAGGAAAAATAAAACATAAGATAGGATTTAGAGAATAGGAAGAACTTAGATCATGTGGGACTTGGGGCGCTAGAATCTTATAGGATTTTCACCCTTTTTAGTATAACTCTATATATATGTATATAACTGTTGACAGGCATCGTCTTCGGCTAGTCCTGGATTTCCGGCTACTATACCATTCCCTCTTTACGAGCAGATGGTGAGACTTACCAACCAACTTGAGGGTCAGAACAGGATTCTTCAGGATAGGATCAACCAGCTGTACCGCGAGGACTCTGATGGCACCACCGACCGTCCCCGTTTGATTGCTAGGCTTGAGGACATCATTCGTATGGCTGCGGAGCGTTTGGCAGCTACTCCACCCTACCGTGAGCGTGAGAGTTGTCTCATCTTGACCGCCATTACTGATGAGCTCCGCCATGTGATTACCAGTCTCCATAGGCCCCTTGTCACTCCACCGGCCTCGTCATCCACCTAGACTATCTCTTAGTCTACTTACCTCATTATCATGTTATTCGCACTTTGACTTTCTACTCGTACTTTGTACCCCGGATTGTTTCGGGAAGACTTATTCGTACTTTATTTCCGTTGGTACTTTGACTTGCACTTTATTTCAATTTGATGTTAATTTCGCACTTTGACTATTCATATCATTTCGTTATTATATAGCCTTGTATATGCCATGCTTAGATAGAACTTTGCCATGATAAACCTTATTTGGACTCATCATGCCTAAAAGTTTTCAATATACCATGCTTGTATACCTTGTGAACATATATTAAACTGTGAATAAACCATTTCTAACCTACTTTCAGAATCATGCCTCCTCGAAGAACCCGCAATACCAACAATGAAAATCCTGAAGAACCGCCCTACTTGGCCCAACTTATGCAACTTCTACACCAGCAATCTGTTACACTTGCTCAACAACAACAATTACTTCAACAACAACTCCAGCGACAACAAGCACCTCCCCCAACACCTACTACCTTTAAATCTTTTCAAGCTGTGAAACCACCCGAGTTCCGAGGAACTCAAGACCCTGTTGAAGCTCAGTCCTGGCTTAAGGAAATGGAGAAAGCCTTCACGTTGGCTGTTGTACCCGAAGAGAAAAAGGTTGAATATGCGTCGTATTTTCTGAAAGACGAAGCAAACTACTGGTGGGAATCAGCTTGTGCTTTGGAAGAAGGTGAGGTTATTGCTTGGGATAGATTCAAGAAGATTTTCCTAGACAAGTATTTCCCGAGGTATATGCGAACTCGGATGGAGTTAAAGTTCTTTGAATTGAAGCAAGAAGAAATGACTGTGGGAGAATATGAGAAGAAATTTACGGAGTTGGCAAGGTTCGTGGGAGATTATCTGGACACGGACGAGAAAAGAGCAAAGAGATTCCAACAAGGATTGAAGCCTTGGCTACGAAGCAGAGTGGCTGCTTTTGAATTAGTCACATATGCTGAAGTAGTCCAGAAGGCAATGGTGATTGAAGGAGAAAGTGATCAGAATCAAAAGGAGAAGGACAACAAGAAGAGGAAGTTTGGGAATAAAGGTGAAGGCTCGACGCAAGGGAGCCAAAGTGGAAAGAACTTTAGGAAGATGGGATTTCAGAATCAAGGAGGTCCCCGAGGTTTCAAGAAAGGCGACAATAGGAACCCGAAGAGAATTCAAGGACCAAGTGGTCAAAGGAGTCAACAAACAACTCCGGAATGTAAGTTTTGCCACCAGAAGCACACGGGAAATTGTAATAAGGCTGATATCGTCTGTTTCAAGTGCAACTCGAAAGGTCATTATGCGAACGAGTGTCAAAACCCGAAGCCTTCTGTTACATGTTTCAAGTGTGGGAAGACCGGTCACATGCAAAGAGATTGTAAAGCTTCTAGGCCTAATAAGTTGATGCAATTGGCTGCTACCCCTTTTAATCAAGGAGCAACGTCTTCTGTTTCGACTCTGCAACTACCTCATCCCCCAGTTTATGAACCCGTAACTCCTGTTTTTCCTCCTACATATCCGGCTCAAGCAAGGACATTTAACATGAATATTGAGGATGCTGTCCAGAGTTCTGAGGTTGTGGCAGGTACGCTTCCTGTCAACAACATTCCTGCTAAAGTGCTATTTGATTCTGGAGCTACTAGATCTTTCATATCTGAATCTTTTGTTGGCAAGTTAAATTGTGAAATTGAACCGTTAGTTGAACCCTTATCTATTATTGTCGGTAATCAAGATCAAGTATCTGTTAGTAGTAATTCCCCCCGGTGTACAATAGGGATTTCCGGCTTTAGTTTTCCCGCGTCCCTTAAACCCTTTCGACTAGGAGAATTTGATGTTATACTAGGAATGGATTGGTTAATAGAAAATGGAGCCCAAATAGATTGGAAGAAGAAGAAGATAATCTTTAAGTCTCCTCAAGGAAAGAGAGTAGAATTTAAAGGACAAAAGCAAGTTAAGACATTTCTGACAATAATTGAAGCCAAGAAGCTGTTAAGACAAGGATGTGAAGGTTATTTAGCTCATGTAATTGATAGGTCCAAGGAAACGCCGAGTATAGAAAGTATTCCCGTAGTTAATGAATTTCTTGATGTATTTCCCAACGATCTTCCTGGATTGCCACCGGACCGTCAAATTGAGTTTTATCGACTTAGCACCCGGCACGGAACCAGTTTCGAAGCAACCGTATCGAATGGCACCAACAGAAATGAAGGAATTGGCCAAGCAATTACAAGAACTGTTGGACAAAGGAGTTATAAGGCCGAGCGTATCTCCGTGGGGAGCTCCAGTTCTTTTCGTGAAAAAGAAGGACGGAAGTATGAGATTGTGTATAGACTACAGAGAATTGAATAAGTTAACGATCAAGAATAAGTATCCTTTGCCTCGTATTGATGACTTATTTGATCAACTCAAGGGAGCAAATTATTTTTCGAAGATCGATCTACGTTCGGGATATCACCAATTGAAAATTAAACCCGAAGATATTCCAAAGACTGCTTTCAGGACTCGATACGGACATTACGAGTTTCTAGTTATGGCATTCGGATTGACAAATGCGCCAGCCGCCTTCATGGATTTGATGAACCGTGTATTCAAGAAATATTTAGATAAGTTCATCATAGTATTCATCGACGATATTCTAATATACTCGAAATCTGAAGGGGAACATGCTGAACACCTGAGGATAGTTTTAGGGATTTTAAGAAAGGAGAAGTTATATGCGAAGTTCACGAAGTGTGAATTTTGGCTACGAGAAGTTCAATTTTTGGGTCATATAGTTAGTAGTGAAGGGATACGAGTGGATCCAGCAAAGATAGAAGCTGTGCTTAATTGGGAAAGACCAAAGACGCCGACTGAAGTTAGAAGTTTTATGGGACTGGCTGGATATTATCGAAGGTTTGTAAAAGATTTCTCGAAGATTGCCGTACCGTTGACAAAATTGACACGGAAGAATGTAAAGTTTGAATGGACCGATAAATGTGAGAAGAGTTTTCAAGAATTGAAGCAGAAGTAAGTCACCGCTCCAGTTCTAGCTTTGCCAGATGACCAAGGGGATTTTGTTATCTACAGTGATGCATCGCACAAAGGATTAGGATGTGTCTTAATGCAACACGGGAAAGTGATAGCCTACGCGTCCAGACAACTCAAGCCACACGAACAAAAATATCCGACTCATGACTTGGAATTGGCAGCGATTGTGTTTGTTTTAAAGCTTTGGAGACATTATCTTTATGGCGAGAAGTGTGAAATCTACACAGACCACAAGAGCTTAAAGTACATTTTTACGCATAAAGAGTTGAACATGAGACAGCGAAGATGGTTGGAATTGATTAAAGACTACGACTGCACGATTAGCTATCATCCCGGAAAGGCGAACGTAGTAGCAGATGCGTTAAGTCGCAAGGAATGGTTGAATATGTTGGCTATGGCTCAAGAACTATCACAAGAATTTGAGAAGATGGGAATTGAAATTCGAGCTCCAAATGCACCTACCGAGATGATTTGTACCATGACTTTCGAACCTGAGTTGTTGGAGAAGATAAGAAGGTATCAAGAGGAAGTGATGAATGAGAAGATGAATGAGTTAACCGGAGAAGAAATTTGTACACAGAAAGATAATCGAGGAATCTTGAGGTTTTCATCAAGGATTTGGATACCAAATGTAGAAGAATTGAAGGACGAAATTTTGAAGGATGCTCACAATTCAGAATTCTCTATTCACCCCGGAAGTACAAAGATGTATCAGGATCTGAAGAAAAATTTTTGGTGGCCAAACATGAAGAAGGAAATTGCTCAATGGGTCAGTAAATGTTATACGTGTCAAAAAGTAAAAGCCGAACATCAGAAGCCAAATGGATTGATTCAACCTTTAGAGATACCAGAATGGAAATGGGAATATATTACAATGGACTTTATAGTTGGACTGCCAAGGACGAAATCAAATCATGATGCCATTTGGGTAATAATTGATCGAATGACCAAGTTGGCTCATTTTCTGCCGATCAACGAGAGATTTTCAATGGACAAATTAATTCATATGTATTTGAAAGATATCATCACAAGACATGGAGTTCCAGTATCTATCATGTCGGATCGAGACCCTCATTTTAATTCTAGATTCTGGAAGCAATTTCAAGAACATTTTGGAACCCGACTTAAGATGAGTACCGCTTATCATCCACAAATGGACGGACAAAGCGAACGTACAATTCAAACCATAGAAGACATGTTGAGATCTTGTGCTTTGGACTTTAAAGGAAATTGGGACGAGCATTTACCCTTGGTTGAGTTCTCGTACAATAACAGTTATCATGCTAGCATTGGAATGCCCCCATACGAAGCTCTCTATGGAAGAAAGTGTAGATCCCCGCTATACTGGGACGAAGTTGGACAAAGAAAGATAATTGGTCCAGAACTGATTCAGCAAACAAAGGAAGTGATAGATGTGATCCGGAACAGATTGATCGCAGCCCAAGACAGACAACGAATGTATGCCGACCCGCACCGGAAAGATGTTGAATTTGAAGTTGGTGAAGCTGTTCTGTTGAAAGTATCACCTTGGAAAGGAATAGCAAGATTCGGAAAGAAAGGGAAACTGAGTCCAAGATTTGTAGGACCTTTTGAGATTTTGGGCATAATTGGAAAAGTGGCTTATGAACTAGACCTACCGCCTCAAATGCAGCACGTCCATAACGTTTTTCACGTTTCATTGCTCAAGAAGTTCAACCCCGACACCAAGTGCACCATAGAAAATAAATCGGTTGAGATAGAGCATGATTTATCGTATATTGAGCAAGCGGTTAGCATTTTAGATAGAAAGGATAAGGTGTTAAGAAATAAGACAGTTTCTTTAGTTAGAGTTTTGTGGAAGAATCCCAAGGTTGAAGAATCAACATGGGAATTAGAAAGTGATATGTTAGAAAAGTATCCTCAGTTATTTGCTTAGATTCTGGGGACGAAATCCTTTTAAAGGGGGGAAGGATGTAACGCCTGTAATATTCGATATATATATAATGACTTTTCGTTATGGAGATATATGTGTGTATATGAATTTCTGTCTTGATTGTCAATTAGGTGAATTTGATGTATTTATTATTGCTCGACCTTTAGATATTATAATTGTGTATATTTGATCGCTGACGAACCAACCTAGCTACGGGATTAATCGGTTTCGTTAGTTGCGACGGTTTTGATTTAATAATGAGTAGTGCGATCGTTATCGCTACCGATTTAATAACCTATTAATATTTATTAGTGCGAGTAGCCGATAAATTATCTTGTAAGTATCGACGTGTGAAATATTTCAATCGTAATTTTTTCAAGTAGGGTACTTATATTGTTATAATTTGTGTGATGCGAGTATTAGAACGTTAATTGCCATAATTCTTACTAAATTCATTCTATGTCCGAAATTTTTGAAAACTATTTTATTAAACTCCTAAGATCTTATATATATTGTAATATTAATTTCATGATTTATGGATGCATACTTTATTTATTAAAATTCTTTCTTTTAAATCAATACTTTTAATATTTACCAAATTACTAGAAGGATCTTGCATGCATTTTAAGCTTACATTATGTCCAAGGGTAAGACCGTACAATCCCCAACCTTGACTCTCCCTTTTACCAACAAGCCCTTGCATGCAATCTCATCAACACATGCTAGAAGGTTAGACATGTCATTTCTTAACTCCACTCACACATTTGTAAGAAATAAACTACACACCACACTCCACTAACACCCCACTTTCTCCAAACACTCCACTCACCTCTCCTCCCTCTCCCTCATCTCTCGGCTGAGCCTCTCTCCCCCTCTCTACCATTTTCTTTCATTGTTGCAAGCTTTGTTAAGGCTAGTTCTTCATCATTCAAGCTTGTGTCTTCATCTTGGAGGTTAGTTATACCTTGCATGTTGATTTGGAGCCGAAATAAGGCCTTGGTTCTTATGAGCTTAGGGTCTTTATTTTGGTGGCTCCTAGAGATGATCAAGATGTGATTTTGGTGAGGTTAATCACCTCTTCTTGACCAAAGCACATTTGATTCATCACATTCGGCAATGACTCTCCTAGGAGCCGAATGCATATGAAGTTTCTCAAGAAGATTTCATGATTTCTGGCTTAGTTTCTTGCATATTCGAAACATGTGATGCCTTGGTAAGAGCTTTGGTGTGAGATCAGCCCTTGCATGCTTGGTATTTTGATGTTATAGTATGATTTAGAGCTATATATAAGAGTTTTTGGTGATGCATGTTGTTATAGGTGAAAACCGAATGAAATACTTGGATTTAGAGTTTGCATGAGGTATTTGACATGATGCATGCTTAGATTTCTGTGATAACATGCTAGATTAAGATGTATACTATGATTTGGAGTGGTGGTCAGTAGATATAACATGAATTACATGCTTGTTAAGCCGAAATATTGCTTACGAATGACATATCAAAAATCTGCTCTGTTTTGCTCCATATTTGCTTCGGTTTTGTATTTGTAGAGGGCTGAATTGTGTGGTATTTTGCTTGGTGAAGATAGTCAGTAGGTATAGGTATAGTGTAGAATAGGATTTGTGGCTTGGTTGATTGGTTCTCGGTGTAAGATGGGAGTTAAGGTGGAAGGAGACACATGCACACACTGCGGCAGATTTTTGCACCATAGAAAACTAGGGAAATGGAGGTGTCATGCTTAGGCCCTCATAGGCCCGAGTCTCCTGGAGTTGGGACTTGGTATGTACAAGTCTCCATTAGCTTTAAAAGTGGTAAAAACATTGCTTTAGATAGGTGCACATACACACTTTCAAGTACACCTCAGAACAGGGCACTTGGTGGTCAATTGCATTTTGGATGGTTTAACCTATGTCATTTGTGAGGCCCTCATGGGCCCTTGCTTCTGATAAGTATAATAGAGTCTTAGGAAGCTTATGAAGTCATTGGAATGGTTAATTGAATGAATTAAATGAGTTATGAGTGAGGTGAAGCAGAGCAGTGTACTCTGCTGGCTAGGCAGATTTGTGCCAACTTGGCATGAAGGCCTAGGGAGGCCTGAGTGAGGCCTTGGTATCAAACCAATTGCACAACTTAGATTTAGGTCTTAAGAATGCAGAGGAGTCGGTAGTTTACCAATGACCAAGGTGGAAGCACTTGTTTCTGCCAAGACACTCCAAAGGGTGCCAGAATTGTCTAAGCTGAGTAGTCACTTTGGTGCATTAGCTTTAAGGAGCTATTGTAGGCAGGGCCTCTGAGTCACATCACTTTACAAAGTTAGTATAGGATCTTATCAACCTATAGGAGCTTTAGTGAGTGAAGGCCCTAAGTTGAGATGCATTATTTCCACTAACATACACACATGCCGCACATAGAGTCACATTTTAGAACTAAGTTAGAATGTATAACTTATGGGAGTGTCATCAGTAGGGCCTTGACCTAATAATGAGTCCTTGAGTTAGAATTAAGTCATACTAGATAGTGAGAGTTAGATTAAATCAATGCACTTAGTTTAGATGCATCATTTTTACCAAGGTACACAAGTGTCGCCAAGGTAAGCATATTAGTAAGTCAATTAGAATGCACCTTGTTTATGAGTCTTGTATAGTGAGGCCCAAGTAGGCCTTACTCTTATTTGGTTTATTTGAGGTCAGTAAAGTGTAATTAGGAGGTATAGAGCTAAGACCTTATGTGCTACTTGATTAATTGCTTAGGTCACTTAGGTGTAATTGATGTCTATTTAGTAATAACAATAAAATGCCATGCCTTACGTGTTATATGCATTACTTGATATATATGTTACTTGAGTCTGTGTGTATATGATATATATATACATATATGTATATATATATATATATATATATATATGTGTGTGTGTGTATATTTATTCGCGCAAGGGTAGTTAGCATTGTAATGACAAGGATATTACTAATTATAGGTGCAAGTAGGAGGCCAGGAAAGGAAACTCTAGAAGCACCAGTGCAAAGGTTTAGTAAGCATAGTTCAGGCAAGTGAATCATCTTACCTTTTGTATACTTTGTGAATGAAACTCTCTTATATAATTGATTGGATAATTGCGTACCCTATAACTACCTAGTTGCTACTTAATTAGAATTGAGTCACCCGATATTCATTCTTTTGTCAAACCTTGTAAATTCTAAGATATTTCTAACCCTTTGAAACATTCCATTTTCTCATAATGAAACTTATACCCACATGATTACACTCCAATAGTTCTTTGATTCACATCGATTATTTGGAAACCCTCCTTTAACTTGAAAAGACCACTTGTATTTCGAAAATACCCTTCTTAATAATTTGTCTTTGATCAAGACCCTTTTTGGAAATTGAATTGAATTGAATTGACCCTTAGAATGGAATTAGATAAAATTTATTTTTGACTGTGGCGCCAGTCAGTGTTTGCAGCATCAGTAGCGGGGAGCCTGATGTCTGTTTATGGCCAATGTGTGCCGAGGATCCTCCCTGGTTGAATCACTTTATGTGGTTCGGAGCTTGGTGTGGCTGATCACCCTCCAATGCTCGTGCGTCGTGTTTATTTCCAATTCCAAATGAATATTATCTTGTGGCATTGATTCTTTCGTAGTTCTAACCTTTACTTGTGATTATATCTTGTCGCTTACATTATTGATTTCTTGCACATATTATTGTTGTACATTATGAACTGATATGGATCATTTTCACTTGCTGAGCCTCATGCTCATATACATTGTGTTTCTTTAATTCTTCAGTGAAACCCGAGAATGGTACGTATCAAGCAGACCGCCCGTAAGTCTACCTCTGGGGTTGCTTATCGCCGTATGACGGAGCAGGTTGGGAACTTGTAGTTCCCCAATTTCTATCTTTAAACTTTTGGGATTTTAAAACTTGTAGTAAAGACTTAGACTTTAATTTGGGTTGTAATATTGTAAACGTTGTTCATACTCATTCCTGGTGATTCCGGGATGGTGGGTTTAGATAATTGGTTCTAAGTACTATAACTTTGTAGTTTAAATATTATCGTTTATGCATGCATTAGTAATTAATATTGTGGGTCCGTGATATAAATAATATTACCCGCAATATTATGTGAATCCATGTTAATTATGCGATTTAAATTTTGACGTGTCAATGTGTGTGATTTTAATTGTTTAATATCTATCCGAGCGGATAGGTTAGAACTTTGATTTATTTTATCGTCTTTATTTAAATCAAATTGTTTTTAGTTTTTAGAATCAAAATCTGTATTTAATTGCGCCAATAATTTTATTCAAACGAAAACTACCGAAATATTTCATTTTTGGTATTTTTATTATTTTTACCGATTTGAAAATATTTAAAAGTCTCGCGAATAATTATTTTAATTATTTTCAATTTAAAATTCAATTATTAGCAATTAAACATAAAAATTTCAAATGATTTAAAAATAATTTTTTTACGTATTTTACCCATTCAGGATTTTTCGGGAATTGTAGTGATTTTTGTTTTAATTTTGGGAAATATTTTTGGGCCCCCAAACTTTATTTGCGAGCTTTTTAATAAATTGGTGGTGTGACTTTTAGTAGTATAAATATGTTTTTATTAAACAAAATATCAGAATAGCAGCAGTTAAAGTTTCAAGGTCGGTTCAATTATTTGGGTAGGACTTTTATCCTCTCTTTTCCATTTTTTTATTGTTTGCCGGCCGATTATTTCTGGTAACTCTCGATTCTAGTATATCTGTATAATTGTGTGTATATGTATTTGCCGTTGTTTGTGTTTGTCTGGTATGTTGGTTATGGTTTTGAGGTGGCTGATTGGAGATATCTGTGGTCGGAGATGGTGGCTGGGCGGTGTTGTTGGTCGGAGTTTTGGCGGGTTGCGTTGGTTTTGATGGGGCGGTCGCTGGCGGCGATTTCGGGGGTGGCGACGTCGGGACTGCAACGCCGCGTGTGGGCGATGGAGGCAGTAGCGACGGTCGTGTCGCCGGACAAACAGAGGTGGTCGAGGGGCTGTGTCACAGAGAGGCGATCGAGGGAGGCATAAGGAGGGTTAGGCGGTTCGGCCACACGGAGGCAGCGGCTGTGAGCCGTGATTTGGGCTGATAAAAAGGGGACGGCGGCAGCCGTGAGTTCTGAGCGAGAGAGAGAGAGAGAGAGAGAGAGAGAGAGAGAGAGAGAGAGAGAGAGAGAGAGAGAGAGAGAGAGAGAGAGAGGGAGGGAGGGAGGGAGGGAGGGAGGGATAGAGGGGGAGGGAGGGAGGGAGGGAGGAGGAGGAAGAGAGGAGAGATTTCCGGGAAGGCTGTCGGATTCGATTCCGGCAGTAGCAGCAGCGGTGGCTGTCCGGTGGTTGTCCGGGAGATATTTTCGGAGACAATTCAGTATTGATTTTATTTTCATTATTATTATTATTATTGTTTTAATTAACAATAATAATATTAATAATAATATTAATGAAATTAATATTAATTTTATTTTTATTATTATTATTGTTTTAATTAACGATAATTATAATAATACTAATAATTATGAAATTAATATATATTTTTGAGATGTTTATATTTTAGTGCAAGTTGCGCTATTATTTTTATTATATTGTATTGAAATTCGTGCAGGTTGGATTCCCGAGATTAACTATTTAGAAGATTGCGACGATTGTATAAATTATTTCAATTCCGGAGATGATTGTACAACTTCAAAAACCGATTGAATTCCGGATTCAATTATTACAATCTTGTCGTAATTATAAAAATTTAATTTTCGAAAATTATTGTTGCTTATCAATTATTTTGTGAATTGTTGAGATAGTTAGAAATATTGTATCACATGTTTATTTAGATTAATGTTTTAAATGCGATTGTTGGGATTATTGAAATTGTTGGAATCATTGTTGATTGTTGAGATTAGATTAGATTTTAGGATTGCTTTAATTCAAAGGAGATGTTGTCCAAATTTTTATTTTATTATCGAGATTTGAATTTAAATTGAGAATCGAATTTAGTTTATAATTCGGATTCTGATTATGATTTGGACGGAGATTCTTGAATTACAGGCTATAATTATTTTATAATAATAAAACATGTCAATCTCGTAAAACGTGACAATGTGATTACGTGATTAAATTATGAATATTATGTGTACATAATAATTAAAATATTATTATACCACGAAGGGTAGAATTAGAAGTCGATTTGGATTTATTGATTTAGACGACGATTTGGATTCGTCAACTGAATTATTGTTTTCTTATAGAAGTAAGTGTTTTAGCTGAAAAGCAAGCGGACCAGTAGATTGTTATTGTGAGTTGAGAAATTTCTGTTCAGAGGCAAGTAATTCTATTCCTCTCTTTTAATTGAATACAAATGTTCCTATTGCAACTTTTCGATTATTGCAAATTATTCTGCGATTATCCTGAATAGTATAAATTTCTATTATAACTTGTGTACCATTTAATAGCCGATCCACAATCTTTATTCTCGCAAGTCATTAATTATTCTCGAACTATCAACCAGAAACAATTGTTTACACCAGCAGGCTTATTCGACTTATACTTTGACTTTGACTTTGACTAAACAGTAACCATTCTTACACTATTAACCAGAAACAGGTATTTCTACCAATATTCTATTATGACTTGTGAATTTACTAAACGCAAACATTTTGTCTTATTTTACCAATAATTGTTTCATTCTTCAGAATCAATTATACACTTAAATTACCTAGCTCCACTTTGTCGAGTATTATTATTCGATTTTGTCTGTTGTTGGATATTTCCTTCGTAATTGTTTATTCGGAATATTATCAATTGTGTTTCAGAATTCTTTTCTCTGAACAGCTTTGTGATTAAAAATCTTCAAAACATTGTCGAGAAAAGGTTTACAAATGACAATCACTTTCTGGTGATTGATTTCGACAAACCACTTTCTAGTGGTTGATTTTTTTGTTATAGTAGTATGGATTTGAATTGGGTTTTGATTTATATTGAAACCAAATTATTTTATAATTGGAACGTATGCGTAAGAGGCCGTGCGCCGGTCCAGCTTATTAGGCCAATGTGTGCCTTAGGCCAATGTGTGCCTGGAATTCCTTATATTTGGTGACATGCTCTTTTGCATGATCCGGTGCTATTTCGCGACTGATCATCGGCTATAGTACAGCGTTAAAAATTATTCCAATTATACCGAAAAGAGATTTGTGAAAAAAAAAAGGACTGGAGAAAAGAATTATGAAAAGATTTATGAGATGATTTATGAAAATCATTATGAATTGTTGATGAATTAATGCTTTTCCTTTGTAGCACTAAATTCTATTGATAAGTTGAGTTATTGCTAATTCTTTTAGCAATCATAGTTTTATTTCAAATCAAGGTTAGTCATGCATCGATATTATATATTGCTGAGCATGTTTTGCTCATTCTTGCTTTCCTGTGTTCATTTTTTCAGTTAAGGCTGAAGATGGCTCGTCTAAGTCGCACTGCGCGTAAGAGCGTTCCTGTTCACCACCCGGTGATCTTCTAGTTTCATCTACCTGTTGAGGTAGGTTTTGTTATAGATAGAACAGAATAGTCTAGTAAATAGTTTGTAATAAAACATGAGTAGTGTGTAAAACTTATCTAGACATTTAGTTATTAGTGTAACTTCTCGTCGAGGTTATCCTAATGACATCAGGATGATGTAATAACGTTATATTTCTGTTCAGTTCTTGTTTCACACTATAACTTGTTTGGATCTTGGTTTGAGGGGTCGTATGCATGCTTTTATTTATTTACAGGTGGTTTTATTTTATAGTGGCACCAAAATTCTGATTGGGAGTGTCACAATTGGTATCAGAGCTACAGGTTATTAGTCCCTGTAACAAGAATAGTTAGGATAGTTTTAAGATAAGATCACATGTTCAGACTCATGTAAAGTTTGACTCGAGGCTATTGGATGTAGTCTTGATTAATGAGATAGGATAGCACTAGTTTATTACGTCAAGTACTTTTGGCGATATATGTATATAATTATACTTTTACCGCAGCCTATTCTGAGTCAGAGGCGGAAGGAGAAGGGTCTCAGGCACCCTCCAGAGAGGTTGCACCCCCAGCATCAGAGAGTAGTATAGAGTCGGATCCATCCGAGGATAGTGAGCCGGAGGAGGTTCCCGCTCCAGTCGTCCTGGTTGTGCAGTCGGTTGTCCCCTTTGCACGTACTCGAGCTTCGTCATCTGCATCAGTCACATCACCCGCTTCGGTGGGGGCAGAGCAGTGGGTCCCGTTTCGTCACTTTGCTGAGCTACGTCAGACGTGCGACTTTATGCACGGCCAGAATCAGGAGTAGAGGGCCCTGGTGCAGTCCTTCTCGGAGCGTGAGGCTCTAGGGTTCAGGTTCCGATAGTGGGCGGGAGCCCGGCTAGGGACACCACTAGGGAGGTGAGGGGTGTTCTCGCTTTGGCATCGAGATGGCTGCGGATCCTTCCCTCCACCAGTGGTGGGATCCGCGATCCAGAGGGGGTAGAGCGTGTCATGCGCTTCATTCTGTCTAGGCTCCAGGAGATTGCTGACTCCGGGGATGAGTGATCAGGATACAGGAGCTGGATGTACATATATGGTGTGTAGTGTGTATTAGATGCCATATACAGATCGTCACCCTGTTGCAGAGATGGCACCACGGAGAGCGCCATGATTTTGTAGGGTTATTGTGTATCATATTCCACCCTTTCTACTGGTGACTCAGCTTATATTTCCTTCTTTTTTCCTTTCCATGTATAGTACGTTTGTACGGTTCTAAAGCGATTATACGCTTACCGTTTGATGTTATATAGTGCTTGTTTCCTTTATCAGTATTGTCTTTACATGTCACTATATAAATCTGTTTCATTTTGCTTAGTCATGATTCTTTCTTAACTGTCATATTTTATTGTCAACCTGTGAAATTTCAAGCAAATTATATAGTGAAATATTAACATGTTCGAAGATATGTAAACATTTTCAGATATCATTCGACAAAATTGATTTCAAAATTTTTAAATAAGTTACTAAATAAGTTGCTTGTTTTATCACCAGTATCATGCCACCGAAAAGGAACGTTCGGGTAGAGACCGCGAATGCAGGCCAGGTAGATCCGGCCATAGCTCAAATTCTAGAACTTTTGCGTCAGCAAACAGCCAATCTGGAACAACAGCAGCTTCATCAGCAAGTGCCTGTTGTTACTTTTAAGACCTTTCAGACGACCAAGCCTCCTGAATTTCTGGGATCTTCTGACCCGATAGTAGCCAGAGCATGGCTTAAAGAAATCGTGAAGGCGTTTGCTTTGGTCAAAGTGAGTGCAGAATAGAAGACCCAATTTGCTAGTTATTTTCTGAAGGGGGGGGGCAAATTATTGGTGGGAATCCAAGCGTGCACTTGAGATTGGAGTAGTGGTACCATGTGAGAGGTTTACGGAATTTTTTTTGGAGAAATACTTTCCCAGGTTCGTACGGAATCAGATGGAGCTCAAGTGTTTGGAGCTAAAACAGGACAACCTGAGTGTGATGGAGTATGAAGCAAAATTTACAGAGCTCTCCAGGTTCGTACCTGACTTTATGGATACCGATGAAAAGAGGGCCAAACGGCTCCAGCAAGGATTGAAGCCCTGGATTCGGAGCAGGGTTGTTGTGCTTGAGTTGACGTCATATGCAGCTATTGTGCAGAAGGCCCTGATTATTGAGGTGGAGAGTGACATGTCCCAAAAGGAAAGCGACAACAAGAAAAAGAAAGTGGAAACTCCCACTATCAGTCAGGGGCCAGCAAACTTCTAAAACTGTTTCAACTGAAGGTCCAATTTCCGTCAGAATAGGAACATGGGATTCCGCAAGCCAGAACAGGGCTTTACAGGTCAGGGAAGTCAACTTCAGTAGGCCAACCGTCAGGGGCAGTATAGACCTCCTATTCCCGAATGCAGAATCTGTGGAAAGAGGCATCAAGGTGTGTGTTCCAAAGCAAGAGTTTCTTGCTTTAAATGCCATCAAAGGGGGCACTATGCTAGTGAGTGCCAGGATAATAAACCCAGGGGAAACACCTGTTTTAGGTGTGGCAAAGTGGGCTATTATTCGAAAGATTGTAAGGTGCCAATTCTTGCCGGTAATGTGTCAAGGCTTTCAGCAGCATAGGCACCAACATTAGCCATAGAGGCGCCACCAAAAGCCAGACTTTCAATATGACATTGAGGGATGCGGTCAAGGATTCGAGCGTAGTGGCAGGTACGCTTCCTATCAATTCCATATCTGCGAAAGTATTATTTGATTCTGGAGCTACCAAGTCATTTGTTTCTGAAGATTTTGCTCATAAATTATCTAGCAAGACTCGTATGTTAAGTGACGCTTTATCTATAGAAGTAGCAAACCAGGATAGAGTCTCAATTACTCAAGTTTATCCCTGCTGTGAGATTGAGATTTTAGGGCTTATATTTCTCGCTGACCTGATACCTTTCAAGTTAGGCACTTTTGACGTCATTCTGGGAATGGATTGGTTGACTGATCATGATGCTCAGATCAATTGTAAGAGTAAGCGGGTAACATTGCGAACTTCAGGCAAGTCTAAAGTTGTGTTTAAAGGCCAGAAACAGACAAAGGAATTCCTGACTATTATGCAAGTTAGGAAATTGTTAAGACAAGGATGTGAAGCCTATTTGGCTCATGTGGTGGATCTAAATGCAGAGTCACCCAATATTAAGGATATTTATGTAGTGAATGAGTTCAAAGATTGTTAGATATAATTGATGTGTGCTAATGTTCTTCAAGTTTATCTTAGAACAAGAGCAAATCATAGTTTAAGCTAAAGCTGGTCAGAGTTTGGTAAAGTCTGGCAGAGTTTACTGAAGCCAGAGCTCGACAGAGTTTACACGTGGAAAGAGCTACGAAGAAGATAGACTATAATAGAGGATAGAAGCTGAGGAGTGATTTGCTGGCTAAGGAAACTCAACAGAAGATAAATATGGAAACCGTAGCAATCTATGATTGATAATTTATGTTGCATATTTATAGAATATCAAATCATAGATTGATTTTGTAACCGTGTCTATATAAACACAGATTAGGGTTACACTATATGAGTTGTTATCTTGAGTATTTGTTATATACCCTAGCAGCTCTGATTAATATTTGTTCATCATTGAGAGAGGAGTTGAATTATTGTAAACAGCTTTTAATCAATATATATAAAAGCTTTTGGTCATTTAAGATCTATATATTCATATACTGTTTTGTGTGATTGTATTCACTGATTCAACAGTTAATAATACGGCCTAACAAGTGGTATCAGAACAGAGGCTGTTATTTTGCAGTTTACGATCCAAACAAAACACACAATCATGTCTGATAACAAACAACTCAATTCCGTAAGCCGTTATGAGTCCATCAGGGTTCCAATGCTGAAAGCTTCAGAGTATCCTATCTGGAAGGTCAAGATGACCATGTTCCTGGAAGCTACTAATCCTGACTTTATGGACAAAATCAAGGATGGTCCACATGTTCCAACAAAGCTTTCTGTTGCAGTTGGAGAAGATCAAAAGCTAATCCCTAAAGAAAAGAAAGATTTTACTCCTGAAGACATAGCTTCTGTCAGCAAAGATGCAAAGGTGAAACATCTGCTTCATAGTGCTTTAGACAATGTGATGGCTAACAGGGTGATTGGATGCAAGACAGCCAAGGAGATTTGGGATGCTTTGGAGGTCAAGTGTCAAGGAACTAAAGCCATCAAGAAGAACAGGAAGACTATACTCACTCAGGAGTATGAGCACTTTGACTCAAAGTCTGATGAGTCATTGACTGATGTTTATGACAGATTTGTGAAGCTCTTGAATGATCTGTCATTGGTTGATAAAGAATATGTTGTTGAAGATTCAAATTTGAAATTTCTTCTTGCTTTGCCTGAGAAGTGGGATTTGAAGGCAACAACAATCAGAGACAACAATGATCTGGGAGAGGTGGATCTTGATGAGATTTATGGTATGCTGAAAACCCATGAACTTGAGATTGAGCAAAGAAGCAAGAGGCATGGGAGAAAATCAAGATATGTGACTCTCAAGGCTGAAGTGGAGACTGAAAAGAAAGTTTCCAGCAAGAAGAAAGCAAAAGGCAAGGCTTTGGTAACAAAACCTGAAACTGAGTCATCAAACTCTAATGATGACTCAAACTCTGATGATGAATCTTTAGACTCTGACAGCATGGATGAAGAAGACTTTAAGCAGATGGCAGCCTTGATGGTGAAAACCTTCAAGAAGATGGGTTACAAGAACTTTGGAAAGAACAAGAGGTTCTCCAAGAGAGGCTCCTCAACTGAGCAAAGAAGTTTCAAGAAGACTGAGGGTAAGGACAGCAAATCTGGGAAGCTGGACAGATCCAAGGTCAAGTGCAATAATTGTGGAGAGATGGGACACTTTGCACCTGAGTGCAAGAAAGGAAAGACTGAAAAAGCTCTCATCTCCAAAGGCAGAAATTGGGCAGATACTTCAGACTCTGAGGAGGAAGAGGTGAATTATGCTCTCATGGCTACCACAAATGAAGAGCCTGGGACTTCTGAACCAAAGATACCCCATACAACTCACATAGCTGGAGCTAAAATTTGGATGATTTCGACTATTTGGATGATAAATAGCTAGAGCTGGTGCCTGTGATTCCTGAAAATTGCTAACAAATTGAGCTGACTCCATAGATATGGCACATTGATCTGTAGCGTGTGTGCCTGCACAAATCTCGCAAACAGAAGGTGGCTGTTGAACTCCCACATTAGCCAAAGAATCAATTTTCATGGTAAGAGCCTTAAGCTGAGCAGCTATGGCTGTAGTAGCATCCAAGTCAAGAATCCCTGCTGCTTTTCCCTAATGTAGTCGCTGAGTCGGGTTCTGATATTCATTAGCAGCCATCATCTCAATAAGCTCGTAAGCTTCCTCGTAGCTCTTGGCCCAAAGAGCTCCACCTGAAGCGGCATCCAGCATTGGTCGGGACTGAGCTCCCAGACCATTATAGAAGCAATTAATCTGCATCTAATCTGGCATCCCATGATGTAGACACTTCCTTAGCATCTCCTTATACCGCTCCCATGCCTCACCAGAAGTTTCTCCCGTTTGTTGAGAGAATTGAGAGAGAGCATTCCTCAGTGCTGTAGTCTTAGCCATGGGAGAGAATTTGGTGAGGAATTTCTGAGCTAAATCCTCCCAAGTAACAACTGAACCTGCAGGCAAAGAGTGCAACCATCCTTTAGCCTTATCCCTCAGAGAGAATGGGAAAAGCCATAGCTTCACTGCATCATCAGTTACCCCATTGAACTTGAATGTGTCGCTGATCTCAATGAAATTCCAAATATGCATGTTAGGATCTTCAGTAGGAGAACCCCCAAACTGCACTGAGTTCTGGACCATCTGAATGGTGCCTGGGTTGATCTCGAAAGTGTTGGCCGCAATCGCTGGCCTGACAATGCTAGACTGAATGTCAATTATCTTCGACAGAGAGAAATTTTTAGAGCCTTGTTATCTGCTGTTGTAGGATCGCCCATTGCACTAGATTCCGCTGTTGTTGCTTTTTCTGATGCTTCCTTTCGAGCTCGAGAATATGTTAGCATACACGCCACTCAAGCACCTGAAACTCACAAAACCTAAAAAAAGTGAGAAAAGAGTCCGAGTCAGTGAACTTTAACGACCACTGACGACAAGTACATAAACTAAATAATTAACAACGAGTTCCCCGACAGCGGCGCCAAAACTTGTTTACACAAAATCACGCAAGCGCACGTGGTCACAAGTAATATAGAACCTTAGTTAAGTTCGTTCCCACAGAGACCGGTGAATTACAAATTATATACCTATGCACCAATGTATGATTATCCTTCACTGCTAAGATAATAACAAGATGGTTGTTTTTATACTACTAAGCTAAATACGAATATGAATCAGAATAGGAATACATGGGATTCTAACTTCATTATCAAATTCATTCAGAATTAATCTTCTTAATTAACACGTGACTGTTGACAGCTAATCAGACGACACTAAAGTAATACATGCCAACTTTCGTTGTACACGCATCATACCACTTGAAATCCACAATTAAGATAGAAATCACATGGACACCAAATATGCTCAAACCCTTTATGTCTATAGTGATTTTAAAGCATAAAGGTTTAATTACGAGTCATCTATCTTGATTACACGGGGCGATAAGAAATAGTTCAAGTCAAATCAGAAATTATGTTTTGTTCACATAATCCCGTGTTTACATGGCAAGTTCTGAATTCAATTATCCACTATCGCTTCAAAGAGAATTAACCAGCGACTTAGATGTTAGCTACGCACCTAAGAAGAATAAGTACGGCCATGCAAAGAAATCAACGTACGTCACAATATTAATCAAGCTAAATTGTTACTGAACTACATCGATAAATCCATTAGAATCCCATGAAGGCAGTTAGTTCATAATTAAACTAATCGACATTATGGGTTCTAATGAAAGCATGATAGCTAAAAATTGCGAGAAGAATTAAACAGAAGATAATACTGAATTAAGAATGAAAAGTTACAACGTTACGGATTGATTCTCGTTCTCTACTTGGAGTTGTCAATTCCTCACTTCGAACGATACACAAATCTGATAAACTTACAATAATCTTTGTCTCTACGTACAATTGTGAAAACTATCGTTTCAATACACCCAACAAGCCCTATAGTCTAACCTAAGTCAACTGGGCCTCCGCCAGAAGTCAAAAGCCCAAAATACAAGCAAATTATGAATTTCCCCGGCAGAGATATGATCTCTGGACCACGCTATAATGAAAGAAAATCTCGTTAGCTTCGCGTGGGCTGTTGAATCGCCCCATTCTGACTTCTGGATCTCAAGATACGGCCCAAACAAGATGTTGCTGATTCGGACTAGCGCGGGGCGCCCGAAACAAGAGCTGGCGCACCAAATGACAAGTAAACAGCGCGGTCGCGCCGCCTGACAGCGCGGGCGTGCCAAATGACCGGTAAACACGCGGGCGCGCCGCTTGACAGCGCGGGCGCGCCGCTTGACAGCGCGGGCGCGCCGCTTGACAGCGCGGGCGCGCCGCTCTCTGGAGAAAAATGCTGATTTTTATAATTCTTCAATTGAGTGCACATCCGATACTTCCTAGCTAGTACCACTTCCGTAGGTGATCACAGTTGCATTTAGCTCATGCAACAAGCCCTTTAAACCCCTAGGCAGCCCTAGTGGACGAGTACGGTCTCGTGAGGGTTTGTAGAAGATGAACCCACAAAATCTCTAAGCCGCGATGAGTCGACAATCTATAATCTTGCAAATATATGCCAAAACCAACCGAAATTGATAGAGAATTGCTTTCATCACCTCAACTCACAACCTGCACAGAAAAACACAAAAACACATAAAAAGACACAAAACACTCATGTATAAACGATCAATTTAAGCGGAAATGAGGGCCTATAAGTGGACATAAATTCCACTTATCAAGTATGTGGAGAAAGCTGGCCCAAGTGTTTCTTATGGAGATGGCAACATAGGAAGGACTCTGGGATATGGCAATATCAATCTTGGAAATGTCATCATCAGAGATGTAGCTCTAGTCTCAGGACTCAAACACAATCTGTTATCTGTGAGTCAAATCTGTGACAGAGGTTATCATGTTGATTTCTATGATGAGCACTGTGAAGTTGTAAGCAAATCTACAGGCAAAGTTGCTCTAATAGGAAGCAGGCGTGGTACCATATATGAAACCAGACAGTCAACAAACTCTGATGGTAAAGCAATCTGCTTGTCGACAAGAGTTTCAACGGAAGATAGCTGGAAATGGCACAAGAAGCTTTTTCATCTCAATTTCAACAACATTAATGAGTTGATTAAGAAGAAGCTTGTGAGAGGATTACCTGATTCACTTCTTACTCCAGATGGTCTATGTGATTCTTGTCAGAAGGCCAAGCAAAGGATAATATCTTTTAGGAGCAAGGCTGAGGCTTCTATTGATAAACCATATCATCTTCTTCATGTAGATCTATTTGGTCCAGTAAATGTTATGTCCATTGGCCAGAAGAAATATGCTCTTGTAATTGTTGATGAGTACACAAGGTACACGTGGGTATATTTTCTACATTCAAAAGATGAAACTGCTTTAACTCTGATGGATCATGTAAAGCAGTTGGACAACTCATCTGAAGACAAAGTGAAGATAATAAGGAGTGATAATGGTACTGATTTCAGGAATTTCACAATGGAAGAGTTCTGCAAGGAAAGAGGTGTCAAAGAAGAATTTTATGCACCTGGTACACCACAATAAAATGGTGTATTTGAAAGGAAGAATAGAACTCTTGTTGAAGCTGCCAGAACAATGCTAGATGAAGCAAAGTTACCAACATATTTCTGGGCAGAAGCTATACAAACTGCATGTTTCACACAGAATGCAACTCTTATAAATAAACATGGGAAGACACCTTATGAGATGGTAAAAAATAAGAAGCCAAATCTGAAGTACTTCCACATCTTTGGTTGCAAATGCTTTGTGCTCAAGACTCATCCTGAACATCTCAAGAAATTTGATCTAAAAGATGATGAAGGTATTTTTGTAGGTTATCCATTGTCTACAAAAGCCTTCAGAGTCTACAATTTGAGAACAAAGGTGGTTATGGAATCAATTCATGTATCCTTTGATGATAAGAAGATCACAGGACTGGAGGATGCAGATGAACATAATCCATTGCAGTTTTAGAATGAAGACTTATTCTCTGTTGATGTAAACTCTGACAGTGTTTTAAACACTGATGAAGCAAACTCTGCTGAACATACTGCAGAATCTGATGAAACTCTAAATCAAGAAGTCAATGGAGAAAGTGTTCAGGGGGAGCAGGATGACAACAATGAGACTTCTTATGAAGATGGCTCCTCCTTAAACTCTGATTCATTAGAAGATGGCAATCCTGCAGGGGGGAGCTTTAGATACATCAGGAAATCAACAAGAGAACCAAGAGAGCATGGATCAAGGGGGAGGATCCAATGCAAACTCTGATCAACCTCCACCAGAGAGAAAATGGACAAAATCACATACACCTGACTTGATAATTGGTGATCCTGATGCAGGTGTACAGACTAGAAAAGCAACTTCTAATGAATATCTTTTTCACTCTTTTTTTATCTCAAACAGAACCCAAAAAGGTGGAGGAAGCTCTTAAAGATGCTGATTGGGTTCAAGCAATGCAAGAGGAGCTAAATGAATTTGAAAGGAATGAAGTATGGACACTTGTACCAAGACCAAAGAACAGATCCATAGTTGGTACAAAATGGGTGTTTAGAAACAAGACTGATAGTGAGGGAGTAATTACAAGGAATAAAGCAAGGCTTGTGGCTAAAGGGTACTCACAACAGGAAGGTATTGACTATGATGAGACCTTTGCTCCAGTTGCAAGACTAGAGGCCATAAGAATCTTCTTAGCCTATGCTGCTCACAAAAAGTTTAAAGTCTTTCAAATGGATGTCAAAAGTGCCTTTCTGAATGGTAAACTGGAAGAAGAGGTGTATGTTGAACAACCTCCAGGCTTTGTGGATCCAAAGCATCCAGACTATGTCTACAGGCTAGACCAGGCACTATATGGACTTAAGCAGGCTCCAAGGCCAGGGTATGAGACTCTAGCACAATTCTTACTTGATAGTGGGTTTACTAGAGGTACAATTGATAAAACTCTGTTTTACTTAAACCATGGTAATGATCTGCTATTAGTTCAAATTTGTGTTGATGACATCATTTTTGGATCTACTAATGCTAAACTCTGTGAGAGGTTTGCCAAGCTCATGCAGTCAAGATATCAAATGAGCATGATGGGAGAGCTTAGTTATTTTCTAGGCTTACAGGTGAAGCAAACTGAAGATGGAATCTTCATAAGTCAAGCTAAGTACACCAGAAATCTGTTAAAGAAATTTGGGATGCTAGATAGTTCAGTTGCAACCACTCCCATGGCAACAGCTACCAAGTTAGACAAAGACACAAGGGCATCAGTGGATATAACAAACTACAGTGGGATGATTGGCTCACTACTTTATTTGACTACAAGTAGGCCAGACATCATGTATGCAACCTGTCTATGTGCAAGATTTCAAGAAGATCCAAGAGAGCCTCATCTGATTGCAGTGAATAGAATTTTCAAATATCTCAAGGGCACTATCACTTTAGTGTTGTGGTACCCTAGAGAATCAGATTTTAAGCTAATTGGATACTCCGATGCTGATTTTGCAAGTTGTAAGATAGACAGTGTTGGTCCCTGAAAGATTGTAGAAGGGGGGTTGAATACAATCTTAAGATTTTTGCGCGGAATAATCTGATTTTAAATATTACACTTTTCAGACAATCAGAATAATGGTTATTAAAACTTGTGTGTATGACTATGCTTGTATGACTATGCTCGTATGACAATAGATAGTCTGGTTGGATTGATTTTATAATCGATAAATAATCTAGAAAGAATTCGACATGAAGTTCTTAGGATTATCGATTAAATCAATCGTATAAAACAAGCAAGAAAACTGTGGATATTACAATAAGCAAGTTTTCTTAAACTTGAGAGCTTTCAACCAATTCTAGAACATTTACAAATGAAGTTCTCTTCTCATATTTATAGAGAAAAGAGTGTACTAGCATGACAATTAAGAATGACAATCAAAATGAACTACAATGACAATTGATTCTGGTGGGCATGATAATCCAGGGGCAAGGTATGACAATTGGAAGCCCGGCATGACAATCCCTGGCTCGGTATGACAATTAGAAATGGCTGGGCGTGACAATCAGTTGCTCGGCATGACTATTGCTAGCCTACCTGTGCAAGGCATGAATATCAATAGTCATGCCTGAGCTTTGCTCGGTATGACTATCAATCAGGAGCCTTGCATGACAATCCAGGGCTTGCTGGGCATGACTATCAATAGCCATGCCGACTGGAATAGTCATGGCAGTTCAATGGATAGTCATATTAGTTCAATAGATAGTCATAGAGGCTTCTTTTTGCATTTTCTTCATTATAAATAATTCAATTAATATATTTTCCACTTTAATTACTCAACTGAATATTTTATAAACTAAATTAATTCAAGATGAATTAATTTAATAAATAATTTACTCAATTAAATAATTTAGAGTGTGGAGAATAAATAATCAAAAAATCATATCTCTTCAACGGATAGTCATATTGACATGAAATCTTCGCCTTTGGCTTTCTTTTAAATCAAGTGACCTTCTAACTTCAATGTAGGACATTCATTTATTGTAGTTGACACACAAATGTACTGTCTGGTACATCTGTGTCTAACTAAAATGAATATTCTCCATTTTAAACTTTCAGACCAGGTCACCGTCTTCAGAAATCTTCGTCGACAAGTAAATTCTTCATTTAACTTTGGTTGATCTGGAATCTTTGGAGTAAGTAAACATAGAATCTTTGTATTTTCTGGATTCCTGACTTTGCTACAGAATTTATTAATCACTGAGGCATGAACATTTTAATGAGCTTCTTCCAGTGACTTGCAGCAGTGAATCAGAAAACTTCTAACATATAGAATTTTCAATTCACTTGACGTTCTTTGTACGGATTCCAATAATAGTATCTGCTTTTATTGTTCTTTTCTTATTGAGTTGAGTTGTCATCTCTTTAATCCAAATAGGCAAGGACATATTCCTTTCAATCTCCCCCTATTTGGTTGTTAAGAAGTAACGTTCAAATTTCCTAGAGGATAACTCAACTACCTCAATAAGAAAAAGCATAAGACATTTAAAGAAAAGAAATAGCAAAAACGAATTGAGTCGAATAAAATTTTATGAATTCCTATAAACCCATAGGGGAAATATATGTAAAAATATCCACGAGGTGGTCCGACTCAATTGATCTCGGATTCCCGTGTACTAACCCCTTTGAGATTTATCGAAAAACAGAGTACATGCCATATAGGCACCGATTCGGCTACGAATTGAGCAGAATAAAATTTTATGAATTCCTATAAACCCATAGGGAAAATATATGTAAAAATAACCACGAGGTGGCGCGACTCAATGGGTCTCTAATTCCGGTGTACTAACCCTTTTGAAATTTATCGATAAACCGAGTTCATGCCATATCGGCATCGATTCGACTCAAAATCGAGCCAAATAAAATTTTTGAACATGAGTGGCCGGTTTGATATAAAACCATTTAAAAAAATAATACTTCTTTTGTTGTTCTCATTTTTTATACTTTTCTTTTTTGTCCATCTATGATTTCTTTACATGCCAAAAATAATAATATTTTACTATATTTTATAAAATTTAATCACATTTACTATCTCCATTTTATACTCACTTTATATACTCCCTCTATCCTTCTCATTTCTTTACATTTTTTTTTGTCTTCTCCCTCAAATCTTTCCATACTAAAATAGTAAATTTTTATTATATAAAATTTAATCACATCATCTACTTTCACCCACTATCTCCACTTTATACATTAATTATTTACCGATCTCACAAATTTACTTACTTTTCCTACTTTTACCTAATAAATTTCACTTTTCCTTACTTCTGTGTTCTCTCTCAATGTAAACAATTGTGGGGACGGAGGAAATATTATTTATTGATCGGTCCCAACACTTTAGTTATTTTTTCTACTCTTATATGATAAATTACATTTTTTCTTAGTCTCCATATTCGGAGGGAGTATTTATTTTTTTCCTAGTCTCCATATTCGGAGGGAGTAATAAATACTTAAAAGAGAAGAAGTGTTCAATGCTTATACTCCCACGACTAGTCAGTTAACAGCCGACTGCTCTACTGTGATATATTCATCTTGACAAGAAATTATCTACATAATAAAATAGGTATTACAAGCAAAATAAAATTTTCTACTCAAGTTGGAATTTGAGATAACCAACTGCATAATCTATTGGGTCAACAATCATAAAAAGCTAATTTTTCAGGAATTTTAGACATCCACAAGTACCGGCAGAGGACCAAGAAACCAGCCAATTTCATTCTTTTAACTAATTGAGGGAGGATTTGCAAACCCCATTTGAAAGAGTCATGGTCGATATTGCTTGAACATGAATAACCCCCTTTGGTATTCTCTAGCTTGGAGCACACTCGATTGAACTCAACTTACTTCATACAAGTGTTGCATGGCTATTGTATACTTTCTCCGGTTCCATTGCTACCGCGGGCTTTAAGGTTTGGAATCCTTGCAACTATGATAAAAAGCTGTTTGCTTGTTGCGGGTCGGAACTTACCCGACAAGGAATTTCGCCGAGCTGGAACAACCTGTTCTTCCTGAAGACCCTGATTCAAAGCCTTATTTGTTACTGGACGACTAGCCAATTCCTTGATGTCTCGTATTTCTCGAAAAAGTGATTCGACTGATGGGGCTTTGGTGGGTCTCCGAGATCCTTTCGATGAATGAGCCTTCTTCCACTAGTTTATGGCCTGTCTGAATCACTCCCAGAGCTGCTCTATTCTGTGGTATACCGAAGATATGAGTCAAAGTAGGTAACTTAGATCTATCCCAATGAGCTCTTCATTGCGCTTACCTATCCCCAATCACACAGGGACCTCCCCAGAAGGTAATTTTAATGTGGCTCTTCCGCTTCCAGGATAAATTCTCCCCAATAACGAATTGTTCCCCTCCCAAGGGCAGGTTCTTATGCGAAGACTTCTTATTCCACAACAACGAAAGCTCCAAACGGGACGGGGCCAAGCCTTTAGGTTTAAAAAATTTCTATAAAATCTTTTCCTAGAAAATGAGAGTGTTGACCTTTTTTTTTCGGTCGCCGGCTCCCCTGTCATCAGGTCACCAACTTCAGTAAAGATTTTAAGTGGGTTCGCTTGGACCACTGGAAATTCATCCAACTTCGATCTCCTAAAGAATCACGTGGAAGCCAACAGTTCCCATCTATCTGCATTGCCAGAATCCATGTTGTATATTTGAAAGGAGAATTTATCCTGGAAGCGGAAGAGTTTCATTTAAATTAATCAATCTTTTTCGATTTATCGAGAAATCAAAGAAGCTATATAGGGGTTTTGTCTAGTTATTGCTAGTTATTGATAGAACTGGTTGTGGATGTGACTCGGTAGGAAGCTTCTATATCTCTCCCGAAAACTAATCATTTATTTTTACGACAGGTTCATTTATTCATATTCGTATTCTTTGCTCGTAAAGTATTCGACCTGGTTTAACAACAGCTCCAAATCTGCCGAATCACTCATGTTGCCGAACTTATTCAAATTCCAAGAGCTCGGATTGGGCCTTTCCTGCGCAGCTTAGGTGGAAGGCGAAGAAGGCCCCTACGGATTAGTCGACATTTTTCACAAATTGAAAAATTGTTGGGCTGAGCTGGATTTGAGAAATGGGTTTGATTGTGTCCATCTTTTTGATATGTAGTACAACGGATTAGCCCCAAACTATACAAGCTTCTTCCAAAGCATACGGCTATCCTAGCGAGTTTTACGGACCCACTAGACCAGAATAATCATGGCTAACAAAAGAATGGAAGCGCAAACCGCTCTTCAATCTCCCGGTGAGTTGGAAGAGCTGTTCAATGGCTCCCCCACGCAGTTCTTCTGAATTTTGAATAGAAAAAGTAAAATATAGAATAGAATTGAAAGGAAATATGAAAATCAACCATTTGAAAGGAAAGAAGAACTGTAGATCCGGCTCTACCCAAACTTTTCTGGTTCACCCTAGTGAGTTACAGACAGAGTGAAAAGGACGAAAGATCCTGGCTTTCGTGCTTTGGTGGGTCTCCCCTTTTATGTGCAGCCTTTCTTTTGAATGCTTCGGGGAGTTGAAAATAAGCATAGATCCGGAGAGCAAGCGAAGAAAACGTAAGGGTTTCAGAGTGGACTAGAAAGTTCTTTTTATTTCCAAGCTTAGTATTTATATTACTATTATAATCCATTTTGGTCCAGGCCTCAATATCTATTTTTCGTCGGAAAGGGGGGGAGCTCTCCGTTCCCGGCTGCGCAGGAAAGGCCCAAAGCCAATCCCAGGGTTCATCTCTTACCAAAAACAAGTCATTTATTACATCCCACAGCTTCGACAGATCGCTTAGCCCTATCTGTTGCGGGTCGAGGGCCCCTTCCCCTTCTTCAAACTCCGATTCGTTTTGGGCGTAATCGTAAGAAACACATTTAATTCTTCTACGAAAGGCGACAGTCGACTGAATGAACGAGATGAATCGATTCGTTTTACCAATAGATGTCTTTCACATCTAAATTTTGTAACATTTTTTGATTTTTTTGATAGATGTTATGGATAGATTTTTTTGTAATTTACATCTGTTATGTCAAGCACCTGTGATTTTTTTATCCCGAAATAATAAATTGAGTTCCTATAGGCATTATGGACGATGCAAATAATTCTCGATGTGAAAACACAGAGACAAAGGGCTGATCTTTATACTTGTTTTTATACTTGTTCCTGAAGTATAAAATACACGTCGGTATTCCAATGCATTTTTCCCTCTGAACCAAATCCGAATCCATAAAAGATAAAGATCAGTCGACCTGGTCTACCGAAAAGGAAACGAAAGATGAAACATAAATCATGGATCAACTAAGCCCTCTCGTGGACTTTCTTAAGAATAAGAAAGAGGAACACTCTGCTGGGCCGACATTGACACTGAGAGACGAAAGCTACGGTAGCAACTTGGGTTGACGTAGAGGCCCGCTACCTCGATTTCAACGCCTGAGGTCAGGAGGGGGGGCTTTGTTATACCCAACGCGCCCGCTTGGCCCAATGATCTTTTATATATTTTTCCATCTATTTACTTACTTTTGAAGGACATTTAAAAGATTTCGAGTAAGTGTTTACATAATCTTCTTCTGTCCGAATCCCCTTCTTTTTGGAAAGCTGGTGGCCGCGTGTGAATTCTTTCAAGACAGGGGGTGGCCTGATTCGACATTGTTGTTTACTCTAATCCGGTCTTCCGTGGATATAATAATATTGGTCGACTTTATTGACAATTTGAAGAACCTATTCTTACAATGAGCAACAACTAAGAACAGTGGGAAAATATGCGTGCCCCCATCGTCTAGTGGTTTAGGACATCTCTCTTTCAAGGAGGAAGCGGGGATTCGACCACCCCTGGGGGTAGAGTATTCCAAAGGGAAGTTTTTTATATCATAATCATATATTAGAAATAAACCCCGAATGGGCTCTTCTTCAGTTTGGGCTGATGCCCGAGCGGTTAATGGGGACGGACTGTAAATTCGTTGGCAATAAAATTCAATGAGGATTTGGTTAAACTGGCACGTAGACCCTAGAAGCTAAAAAGGGTATCCTGAGCAATTGCAATAATCGGGTTCATTGATATTCCTGGTATAATAGATGCTATCACACATACAATCATACTCAATTTGATGGAATTGTTTGATCTGAAAGGAGATCTTCTACAATTTCGCACGTGAGGGTTATTTCTTGGGTTCGTCTGACACTTGCCCGGTGCTGGAAGGTTGGAAGGGGGTATTTTAGTGATAGGTTCTATAGGAACTGGACCAAGGTTACCGGGGTCGGATGGATTCAGTTAGTGAAAGTCCCAACGTGCAATTGAGCGAATGTATCAGTATGAGCAGAATTCGAAGTGGATTCTTAATCGATTTCTGTATTCTTTATACATTCAAAGACTAACTAGTCAGTTATTCTCGCAGTTCAGATAAGATTCGGGCAGAAAGCCGCATAAGTGAATATATAACCTACGGAAAAGTGGGGGAAAAAAACCTCGGGAATATCACCCAAATCCAAAACACAAACGAGATGGATGTTTGTTGTTATGTTATGGTCGGAGTCCTACTCACGGTGACCTGGGCCTGCCAACCCAGACTTCCCGTCTCAGAACTGGATTCGAACCCTCAGTACGAATAACTCGTACAACGGATTAGCAATCCGCCGCATCTTTATTTTGTGTTCTTTGTAATTTACAGAGGATAGGCTGGTTCACTTAAAGAAAATCCTTTAACATAGAAAAGGTGACTCACTCGCTAGGATCACACCTACCAAGAAAAAGTATTTTGTTTTGGTTCTTGGTAACCCACTCTCTGATGATATGGTATATCATTCCTTAAGTCCCATAGGTTTGATTCTATTTTCGATCCGAAACGAAGAAGAAGAAAGGAAGTAATGACTTGACAATTTCATGTCGAGTCGACTAATCCGTTTTTGGCTATACATATATATTCACAAATAACCTCCACCATCGCGAACCCCAGTTAGATTCAGACCTTCTTATGAGCTAATTGCCTTTCTTTGACTAGTGCTATCTGTTCTTAATTTGAACGATTACACGATCGGGCATAGATCGGATTTGCCTTCTACGACGGCGCGCTAACGAGCAAGAAAGGCCCCTTACTAATCAGTACTGAACATCCCCCCTGAAATTGTACATAGGTCTTCCTATTCCGTCATCTAGCTTATGTTCTTATGAGACTTTATGAGATGACTCATAAACAAGCCTGCTGAAAAACAGAAGCGCGCAACGACTGCTTTCTTGTGTCGAAAGAAAAAAAGATTAGTTGTTTTTAAATACTTCCTCTGTCTCAAAATAATAATCCTGTTTGACTTTTCAATAGTTGAATTGACCAACATTTAACTGTGTTATGCTCGTATTTTTGCACCTCCCTTGTGTGGGCTGGGCCTTGAGCTGGCTAGTTCAAAGTAGTGGGCTTACAGCTAGTGAGGGGACTGAGGCCCCAGATGACACAAGGCGCGCCCGCTAGTGTATGGTTGTAGCGCCCTGGAAGCGTGGCACGTGCTACGCCACCCGAGCTAATCTAGTGAGGGCATGGCGCGCCCTTAGGGGGACATAGGATGGCGCGCCCCAGGTGATGGAACCTTAAAAGTGTTGCCTGCAGATGAGGCACCATGGGCACAGCACTTAAAACCCTTGACTGTCCCCTACGAGGAGGAGTTAATGTCATCGGGCAAATGGTGTAGAGACGCGCCTGTACGGGCGCGCCCTATTAGCTGGTGATGCTAAGGGTGAACGACTGTAGTGTAACTATATGAAGGGCCACCTCCTTTACAGGGGGAGGTTGTGTTTGATAAGATGTTCCTTATATTAATTGTGAAGACCCCTTCGGGGGATAAGAAGACCTCTCCGGAGGATATGGAGATCATGAGTCCCGGCTCTCTCCGGCGTGATCTATAATCCTCAATCCTGTATTCTGCCGAGTTGTCCTCATGCGGGGGCTTGAGGTGATCACGAGATAATGAAGGCCCTCCGGGGTGACTCGAAGGACGATTGTATGTCTTAATCCTGTATTCTGGTGAGTTACCCTCATCGGGGGATTAGGATGATCGCGGGTGGCCATGAGGTTTTTGGGCTGCGAGTGAGGTACTGGGCCACATGGTCGGGCCTTCGATTGTGGGCCCTCTTTCCTTAATATTGGCGTCATCTCGACAGAAGATTCTAGAAGACGAGCCCATGGGCCTACAGACGGGCTATGGGCTCACCTTCAGGAAACCGATCACGGGCTGATTAGGTTTCTTGGCCCACAAGAACTACGTATGGCTTGATCCCTCTATAAATAGAGGGTACGTAGGCACATTAAAGGGATCGAGAGTGGAGAGCACAGAGGCAACCCTAATCTCTTTAATCTCAGCCACCCGTAAACACATAACCACCGCGCTCCGGCGGATTTTCCGTCAACAAACCACCGTGATAGATCTTGATTCCGGCAACGTACCTCATCTTTGTTGATAACCAGATTCCTCCATCAACAAATTGGCGCTAGAAGGAGGGGGAAATCAAATCTAAATCTTAGGAGGAAAAGATGTCTAATCATGGTGATGATTGGTATGAAGAAGGAAGTTACTATGTCGAAGAAGAGCCTGCTGAAGAATATGTGCCTGAGTATGTCCAGAACCCACACACCATGCCAGGGAGTCGTCCCCCCTTCCTTGCAACCAACACGGAGCTACTGGAGACCCTCCATCGCATGGGCCAGAGTTTGGAAGGAATTAGCAGGGACGTATCTGAATTTAGAGGGAGACTCAATACTGTGGAGTCGAGAATGGATGAAAGAGGATACCCCCGTGCGAGCGCTTCACGCGCACGAGGGAGTCGTGGCCGAGCTGGTGGTTCACGCTTTAGGGGAGTGATCCCGAGAAGGTTGGAGTATGGGAGCAACACTCCTGCTGTAGAAGCTCCCCATGAGAATCGAAGTACGCAACAAGCTACCCCCGAAAAAGATGGCACCCTCATCCGGGCGGAAGGGTCTGGCAAAGGTCAAGGAAGGGCACCAGCAAGCGGAGGTTCGCAAGATAGGTCCTTGGCAGAGAGATTGGAGATAACACGGGACAATTTGGCTTTAATCGTGCAAATGGCACACGAGGAGGCAGGGACAAAAAATCCTACCACGGGAGGAAGAGCCCCTAATGTTGAAAGGAGAAATGGAAGAGGTCGTATCAGGGGATACAGGGGAGTGCGAGGTAGAAATTCTGGAGGACGAGGCCTCATCCCGACCTATCTGGAGAGGCAACGATCGCGCCCTGATGTCGAAATTCTTGCATCCCACAGCGCCTCGAGTAGGCCAGCAAGGACACAAGTGAGAAATGGAGCCCCACAACCCCCGCGAGGCAGCCAAGTCCCAGCAGTCGCTGAGCATGTCCCTCCCGTTGTCCCGCAGCAGAGGGGAGCGACCGCACAGCCTCATCCCCCTGTGGTCACTCAAGGGCAAACGCCCCATGAGGAAATAGCCCCCCGATAGCAGCTGCAGTTCTCCCAGTCAACCTCCCCACTGCTGTCCAGCCGCCAGCGATTCCACCTCCCGTTGTCCAAACAACTCCCACCCCTGCTGTTAACACTATGACCCCTCAAACAGGGAGTAACCCGATCATATCAACCGCAGTGCTCCAAAACATACCTGGCATAGGAATGGTCAATGTGGAAAGCATACAGAAGCTGCTAACGCTAGTGCAGGGAGGCAGCGCCGCAACTATGGCCCATATCCCTTCCCCCTTTTCTGCTGCAGTCCGGGAGGCAGCCCTACCTACGGGATTTAGAAATTTGAATTCAGACTTGCGCTATCATGGGAACTCGGATCCAAGGGAGTTCTTAGTAAAATTCAACATTGAGATGGACGTGTATCAGATTCCCCCCTGGTCAGGTGTAGATTCTTGGCGGCCACCTTGAGGGATAGTGCGCAGCAATGGTTTCAAAACTGGGTGAAGGGATAATCTCTAGCTGGGAGGAGATGCAAACGATGTTCATGGTTCAATTTCAAGCTGCAACTAAATATGCCCCCCCAGTCACCACGCTGGCAAACTTAAAACAGCGTGAAAACGAGCCCCTGTCATCGTTCTTCAAAAGGTTCAATCAATGTGCTATCGGGGTGCAAGATGCAACAGATGAAACGTTGAAGAGTTTCTTAATTGCCGGGCTGCGGATAGGGACCGATTTTTGGAAGCACTTACAAGGTAAAAGTCCCGCAACGTTAGCAGAACTTTATGCAGCAGCCGAACCTTATAAGAAAGTGGAGCAGTCGTTGGCTGAAAACAACAAGGAAGACACCCAAGGGAAAAACAAGGGGAAGGCGAAGCGGAAGGACAGGTCCCCTAGTCCTCCCCCAAAAGGGCGAGCTCGTAGCCCTAACAGAGTCAACATGACTACGGAAAGAAGAAACTGTGTTATTTTTCAACAAGCTTAATAAGATTGTAGAAGGGGGGGGGGTTGAATACAATCTTTAAAAATTTTAACACCACAGTTGTAAAAACTTGAACAAATGAAACTAAGTAAGAACACCAAGTATTAAAAATACGGGTGGATTGATTGATCCACCCGTGAAATTTTACTAGAAGAAATCTGTGGTTTGCAAATACAAATCTCACAGCTGCAGGTCCAATACAAAGGATATAAGAATTGTATGAGTGTTTGAACAGCCTTTACATTGGCTTCTAACTTGGTTATATATCCTCCAAGTTTACAAGATTTAACTAGAATACAAAATTGCACTCTAATCTAAATTTTTGCTCCATCAAATCTTTTCTCGTGCTTGTCATCTGGATTTCTGGTGATCTTGACTTGATCTTCTTCCAAGTTGCATAGCACAGAAATGATATGTTTCTTGTTCTTCTTTATTTTCCTTAACAGGCTACCTTACTCGAATTAGTGAAAACAACCCATGTGACTGTGTCAGATTTTTGGGCGCTAGTCATTTCGACGGTTGTGGGTTCATCCGTTGAAAGTAGTCACATCCATTGATTGGTTTCATGCTTTATCCATTGAATGGTTCCATGGGCCATCCATCGAAATCTTTCATGAAGCATCCATTGAGACTTCTAGTGATTTATCCATTGAATATGTCTCAAGGTTCATCCGTTGAAATATTGCAGACTTATCCATTGATCATCTCTCAGGATTCATCCGTTGAAAGATTACAGACTTATCCATCGAACCTCTCTCAGGATTCATCCGTTGAAAGATTACAGACTTATCCGTTGAGATATTCCCAGACTTCATCCATTGAGATGTTTGCAGGCTTCATCCGTTGAAATTGTGGAAGACTTCATCCGTTGAGATTGGTGTAGATTCATCCGTTGATTTGTCCTTCACTTGGATAAAATTACAAGGCATAGAATATTTACAATTAGCCCACCTATTCTACCCATCCATTGACATATCATTGAACTTCAAAACATCAATATCAATAGATTAACTTGATAAATACTCCAATTCAAGTAAGCTACAAATGTTATGTTATCATCAACTTATTGATTCCTAACAATCTCCCCCAATTTATTACTGGAGAAGATTCAGACATAAATTCCTACTTGATGATAACAAAACATAAACAAAATAAAAATGCGAATATTTAATACAAGAGATAGAAAGTTTTACAGATGATTTTGCTCCTCTAGACTGAGCTGATTACTTGGTCCTAGAAGATTTTCTCCTTAACCTAAGTTTTTCTTCAATGAAATCAATCTGCTTCTGAAAAATTCTGTGAAACCAAGCCTCTTCTTGATCCTCTGTGTTCAACTTAGACTGCAGAATTCTTAGGGTGTTGTCACTAGCTACCTTAAGTTGATCTTTTAGTCTGAAAAATCTCCTAACACCACTAGAATATCTAAATTCCATTAAAGGATGAGGTTCAAGATGAATCTTCTTGCCAGTGTAGGGAATCTTCAGTTTTCTGGGTAGACTAGTTTCAGATGTCCAGTTATTTCTGATTTCTTGAATTCTATTCAGCACCATTGGCTTTGCTGGAGATGTAAATCCACCAGTTCTCTTCATAGCTGCAAATATTTTGGTGAGTGAACTATAGCCTTCAGTTTTGAGCACCCTGTGTAGAGGCCAAATAACATCTCCCCTATTCTTGTAGACAAACACAAGTCTTTCAGGCAACCTTGAAGTTTGGTCAATCCCTCTAACTTCATGAATGTCTCCAAGCTACAAGTCCAGTTCTGAGAATTCTTCAATGTTGGCAATGTAGAGGAAGTCATCCTTGTTCTCAAGCTGCTTCACTGTCTTTGGAGGCCTTGAGGTAATCCTAGCAGCTTGTTTCACCTTCTTCTTCTTGGGCTTTTCATTTAGAAGAAATGCTGGAATTGGAATATTATCAAGTTCTACAGGCTCCTCCTTTGGCAGAATTGGTTCATCATGAAAATTTACATTGGGATGCACAATGCTTGTGAGTTTTATAGGAGATTGAGGTTTTGAGACTTGAGTTTGCTCTTCAACCTTTTTCTTGGCTAGCTTTGGCATCCCTGCCTTGGATTTCACCCTTGACCTTTTAGATGATGGTTTCTTTATCATTTCATCTTTGTCTGATCCCATCTCCAATTCCAGTTCCTGCATTAACTCCAATGCCAATCTCTCTTCCTTTTCTTTTACAAGGGCATCTGGGCTGGCATTTGGATTCTTCAATTTGTTAGCTTCATCTTCCTCAGCCTTGGCAGCAACAAAATCAGGATGACTTGCACCAATTACAAGTCTTTGCCCTTCTCTGAAGATTACAGCAAAGTGAGGATTGGGATGCTCCTCCAATGTGTTCTTCAAAGCTATGATTTGATGGCTCAGAAGCTTGTGTGAATCATTCTTTGCAGGGGGATAGTATACCCCTGTGCAGTCTTTTCCCTCCTTTGTATACTCAGATTTGGTAGGCATTAGAGTAAGTTGATTGAATTCCAGCTCCTTTTTCCATGAAGTCTCCCCTCTTTCTTTAATTGAAGGAACCACCACCTCAGGTGTGAATACTGTCATTATAGTTGTGGAGGTGGGAATATCCTTAGACATTGCAGATGCAGTAGAGGAGGATGACTCAGGTTTCTTCTTTAATAACTCATCTATCCTGGCCCTTATGGAATCCCTCTCCTTCATAACTTTGAGTTCTGCTGGGGTGTAATAAGGAGGAGGGATCCTTGCCACCAAATTTGCAGGGGTAGGAAGCTCAGCATACTTCTCCCCCTTTTTGTTAGCATCAAGTTGGGGTGGCCTTGGCACAGGAATCCCAGATTGGATTAGAAGATGCTGGAGGAGATCAGTTTGGACTCTTTGATGCTGCAGCATTTCATGCATCCTTGCATCTAAGATTGACATTTTAGAGTCCATCTTGTCTACTCTTTCAGACAGCTTAGCATACTTCTTTTCTGAGTCAGTAATAGCATAAACCACCTTGCTGGAGAGTTTATCATCAAGTTTTTGAGAAATGGTATTCTGGACAGTGGTAAGATTTGTTCTGAGTCCCTCAATTTCTTTGGCAAAGAATAGAGATTGAAGCTTGTGCAGCTTGAGATTATCCAAAGCTTGACTTGCCATGACAGAAGAGATGGAAGGATTGTGAAGAATTGTGGAGACTTGCCTATGAATCTCAGAACTGACAGCAACCTCATTTGCTGCTTGCATATTGACCCAGTATGGAATTGAAGCAGTAGAGGTTGTAGCATCTGCATTAATGGAGGCATCCATGGCATCATTAAAATCCTCATCAGTGCCATCTGAAGAGTGAGCAGAATGAAAATCATCCTCAATGTTAGAAGGCATGGCAGTGATGGCATCCTTAGCTCTCAACAAGGATTCTGTAGTGTGAATTAGATTGAGGGCTCTCTCTGCTGATTGTCTTGCCTGGCCAAGGTTTGATAAGCTGAGAAGCCATGAGTGAAAGTCTCAGGGTCAAGTGAAATACTGTCAATGACAGATTGATATTCTTTTTGAAACTCCATTTCACTTGACCCTTCATTGACACCTGCTTTTCTCTCAATTTCTCTATGTTCTTGCATCAAGGGCTCCCCTTGGCTCACACAGACCCTCACCTCTCCCTCACTTACCCTCTCTAAGGGGCCACTCAATTCCTCTCCTTTTTCCAGGCTAGAAGAAAATGCCTGACTCTCCACTACCTCTCCTTTTGCCAGCTCCCAAGGCTGCCTCTCCACACTACTCACCTCACCTCTCAATCCTAGAAGTGTCTCAGCAATGTCCTTATCAGCTGTGGACATGAAAATTGAGCTTGAAAAATTTATCAACGGATGAGAGATATCCGTTGAAGGAATATCCGTTGAAGGCTCATTGCTTGAAGTCAATGGATGACTGCTGTGAAACACATCCATCGAAAGGAAGACACTTGTCAACGGATGAATGATATCCGTTGAAGAAATAGAAGAAATAGGCATTGAAGAAATGATATATGACTCTGTGGAGATTGATTTTAGAGTTGTGGCCACAGAAGTCATATTCATAGATTGAAAGGAAGGAACTTGATCCAACAAATCACCTAGGTGATGATCAAGTTGTGAGATTGGCTCCTCCATGATTTTAAGAGATGGAGAATCAGCTTGAGTAGAGTGAATTAATTCAACATCTACAGAGGTGGTGGGGGATTGTGTTTGTGGAGATTGTGAAATGGTGAGATCACATATAGTGATGGTGCAACTTGAAGGGGCTGTGACTCCACATTTATTGGAGTCACATCAACCTGACTTTTAGATGTCACAGGCACAAAATCTGTGATTTTGGTCTGTGATGTGTGTGCAGTTGTGCTCTTGGTTGTCTTCACCTTCTTCCTAATATAGGCCTTTTCTGGTGTAAGAATGTCCCTCCCCCTCTTTTGCTGTGTCCCTGGCTGGGGACTATTTTCAATAATGGCATCCTTTTGGGATGATGTCACTAGAGATGAGCTAATTTCCTTGTTAACTTCTACAGTCTTTTGGGAGACTGCAGAGTGGCTTGGCTGGTTCTCTAATTCCTCACCCTCCTTATCCTTGGGGTTTCTTTGATTTTCACCCCTTCCCTCACCCTTACTTTCTCCAGGCACACTCCCCTCAGGTTTATTTTTCTTTGATTTTACAACAAGTGTCTTTTGAGAGACACCTGAGGTGAGCTTTTTGGATTTGACTTTAGAGGGTTTTGCTACTTGGGCAGGCTGTTGTGGGTCATTTCCAACAGCCATTGTAGCAGAAGGCAAAGAACTTTGAGGTTGGGAAGAGGGAGTGGAATTATATCCATAGAAATTACCTTCATTACCTGCATTCATAATGGGTAGATAATGGAGCTACACAGTAGAATTCAGGTTCATTCTTGTGAGGTCACTAAAGACCCTCTTGTCCTGCACCCCACTATCAAGCTTTGCATTCTCATTAGAAATAGTAAGATCATTTACTAAGTGACTAGCAAGCATCATAAGAAATCTAACATAGTAAATATTCTTATTTCTACTCTCTTTGTCACCTAGTTTCTCTCCAATCTCTAGAAGCAACAAACCAGAGAAATTATAGTATGCATTTGTAAGAAACATGTAAAGCATTTGCAAGATTTGAGATGTTATGGCATCAAAATTGCTAATTTTGCCAGAAAATGCCTTAATTAATGCATCACATAAATAACTCCATTCTCTCCTTAGTCCCTTCCAAACAATTTTACCTAGGTGGGTTGTAGGCAAGGAATAGTGCATATCATTGAGCATGGCAACAATTTATGAATCACTAGGCAGACAGTTAACAGTATCATCAGGTATTTTAAAACAAGATTTAACTAAATCAGCATTCACAACATAAGTATTATTCTTAAGAGTAAAAGAGATAGTTTCATCAATACTGTTAAACTCAGCTGAGGACCACATCTGTTCTACAACTTCTTCATAGATTACTGGAGTGGCAGTCATAGCATATGACAGTTTGCTGCGCTTGATGAACTCCATCATCTTGTGGTAGTCACCTCCCACAACACCAGTATTGACAAAGGATGCGAAGTTGTTTTTCTCGTAGGTGAATCCAGTCTCAGAAGAGTATTTCTTGATGGGTGTCATTTTTGATTGTAGAGTGTAAACTGAAGCTGTAGTTTTTGCTCAGAAAATGCTTTTGAGAGAGAGAGTATGTTTGAGAAGATGAAAGTGTGAGATAGAAATGAAATAATGAACAAAAACTCTTAAATATTTACCCAGAAAAGGGACTGAGTTTAATTTAAATGTATCCGTTTTAAATGAAAATTACTTTTACAGCTCACAAAAATTACACACACGATTGTATGTATAAGTAAATGGGAGAGAGAAAAGTAATTTCAACGGCTGCGATTAGACTGATATGACAACGGATAAGACAAGCCCTATTAGTATTCCTGTTCAACGGATGTTACAACATGCATCATCCATCGAAACAATTTTAACTAATGTCTGTTTGAATTATCCATCGAAATAAAGCTGAGAAATATTTCAACGGATACATCTCAGATATATCCATCGAAACAAAACTGAGAAGTATTTCAACGGATGCATCATAGTCATATCCATCGAAATCAAGTGAAGTAAGGATTTCAATGGATGCTTTATGGACATATCCATCGAAATAACTATGAGGGCTCATCAGTTGAAATATCAAGTACTAATTCCAGAAAAATCATTCTAATAAAAGAACTGAAATTCTGGCTGCATTTAAAAAAAATCACCAAGTATTTTAGGAAAAATTTAACATACCTAATTTACTTACCAACCTTGTGAATGTGGATTCATCAAGTGGCTTGGTGAAAATGTCAGCAATCTGCTCCTCACTTGGAACAAAATGCATCTCAATTGTACCATTCATGACATGTTCCCTTATAAAATGGTATTTGATATCAATGTGCTTGGTTCTTGAGTGTTGCACAGGATTCTCAGTAATAGCAATAGCACTGGTATTGTCACAGAATATTGGGATCTTGGATAGCTTTATTCCATAGTCAAGTAATTGATTTCTCATCCACAACAACTGTGCACAACAACTCCCAGCTGCAATATACTCAGCCTCAACTGTAGAGGTGAAAACTGAGTGTTGCTTTTTGCTAAACCAAGAAATCAATCTTTCTCCAAGAAATTGACATGAGCCTGAAGTGCTTTTTCTATCAATCCTGCATCCTGCAAAATCCGCATCTGAATATCCAATTAGATCAAACCCAGATTCTTTAGGGTACCAAATTCCAAGATTTGGAGTTCCCTTAAGATATCTGAATATTCTTTTAATAGCAACCAAATGAGATTCTTTAGGATTTGCTTGAAACCTAGCACAGATACAAGTGAAAAACATAATATCTGGTCTACTAGCAGTCAAGTATAAGAGAGATCCTACCATACCTCTGTAATTAGAAATGTCTACAAATTTTCGCTTAGCATCAATTTCTAATTTAGTGGCTGTGGCCATAGGAGTTTTTGCAATTTTACAGTCCATCATATCAAACTTTTTAAGCAAGTCATAGATATACTTAGTCTGACTTATGAATGTACCTTCCTTAGCTTGTCTTACTTGTAATCCAAGAAAGTAGGTTAGCTCTCCCATCATGCTCATCTCATACTGACTTTTCATCAACTTAGCAAATTTCTTGCACAATTTCTCATCAGTAGAGCCAAAAATAATATCATCCACATAGATTTGAACTAGGATAAAGGCACCATTTACATTTCTGTAAAATAGTGTTTTATCTACAGTTCCTCTAATAAAATGATTATCTAACAAGAATTTGGATAGAGTGTCATACCATGCCCTTGGTGCTTGCTTTAATCCATAGAGTGCCTTGAATAGATAGTAAACATATTCTGGAAATCTTGGATCTTTAAAACCAGGAGGTTGGCAAACATAGACCTCCTCTTCTAGTTCACCATTCAAGAAGGCACTCTTTACATCCATTTGATAGACTTTGAAATTTGCATGAGCAGCATAGGCCAAGAAAATTCTGATAGCTTCCAATCTTGCTACTGGAGCAAAGGTTTCATCAAAATCTCTGCCTTCAGATTGAGAATATCCTTTTGCAACCAGTCTAGCCTTGTTTCTTGTGACTACTCCATTCTCATCCATCTTGTTTCTGAAAACCCATTTTACACCAATGATTGACTTGTTCTTTGGTTTGGGTACCAGCTTCCATACTTTACTTCTCTCAAACTGGTTAAGCTCTTCTTGCATAGCTAATACTCAGTCTGCATCTTTGAGAGCTTCTTCTACTACTTTGGGTTCTTCTTTAGACAAAAATGCACTGTAGAGACATTCTTCCTGTGTTGCTTTTCTGGTTCTCACAGGTGCACTAGCATCTCCAATGATTAGCTCAAATGGAAGATCCCTTGTCCATTTTCTTTGTGGAGGTAGTGACTGCCTTGATGATGATGCTTCATTATTGAAATCTGCATTTTGAAATGCTCCCCCTAAATTAGACATCTCATATGAATGAGATTCAACTGATGATTCATGGGGTCTTTCAACGGATGCTTCTGCATTATCTTCAATGGATGCTCCTGTAGCTTCTTCGATGGATGCTCTATTATCCGTTGAAAACTCATCCGTTGAAATTCTTGCACTTGTAATTTGTACTTGATCTGAACATTCATCATCACTGTCATACAGGTCACCTTCACATTCATTTTCAAATTTGAGATTGTCATGAAATCCTTCATCTTTCAGACCTTGAATTTTCTTGTCAGCAAATACTACATGAATTGATTCCATAACAATGTTTGTTCTCAGATTATAGACTCTATAGGCTTTCCCATTAGAGTATCCAACAAATATAGCTTCATCTGCCTTTGCTTCAAATTTACCAAGATTTTCACCTTGATTTCTGAGAACATAGCACTTGCAGCCAAAGACATGAAGAAAGCTAACTGATGGCTTCTTTCCTTTAAATGCTTGAAATGGAGTTATGTTTTCTGACTTATTGATTAAAGAAATGTTTTGGGTGAAGCATGCAGTGTTTACAGCTTCAGCCCAAAAATAAGTAGGAAGTTGTGCTTCACTTAGCATGGTCCTTGCAGCTTCAATGAGAGTTCTATTCTTTCTTTCTACAACTCCATTTTGTTGGGAGTTCTTGGTGCAGAAAACTCATGAATGATGCTCTTCTCTTCACAGAATTCTTGCATGATAGAATTCTTGAACTCAGTTCCATTGTCACTTCTAATTTTCTTCACCTTCAATTCAGAATTGTTGTTGAGTGCCTTTATGTGATTGATAATGATTTTACTAGCTTCATCTTTAGAATGTAGGAAGAATGTCCAAGTAAACTTAGAGAAATCATCTACAATCACAAGGCAATACTTCTTTCTTGAAATGGACATTATGTTGACTGGTCCAAATAAATCCATGTGAAGGAGTTGAAGAGGCTTAGAGATTGAAGAGATTGACTTGCTTTTGAAAGAGCTTCTTTTCTGCTTTCCCAGTTGGCAAGCACCACATAGACCATCTTTGTTAAATTCCAATTTTGGAATTCCTCTCACAAGATCCTTCTTGATTAAGTCATTGATTGTCTTGAAATTCAGATGTGACAACTTTTTATGCCATAGCCAACTTTCATCTGAACTTGCTTTACTGAACAAACAAGTGAGAGATTCAGATTTTGCAGAGTTGAAGTCAGCTATGTACACATTTCCTTTCCTTACTCCATTAAGAACCACATTGTTGTCCTTCTTGCTTGAGACAACACAGGCTGCATTAGAAAACCAAACTTGAAGACCTTTGTCACATAGTTGACTTACACTCAGAAGATTGTGCTTTAGTCCATCAACCAATGAAACATCTTCAATTATGACATCTTCATTTGAAATCAAGCCATATCCCAATGTGTAACCTTTGCTGTCATCTCCAAAAGTTATGCTTGGGCCAGCTTTCTCCACAAATTTTGTGAGCAGAGTTGGATCTCCTGTCATGTGTCTTGAGCATCCACTGTCTAAGTACCACAGATTTTTCTTCTTAGACCCCTGCACACAATTTTAGAGAAGATCAAGTTGATTTTGGTACCCAAATTTCTTTGGGTCCTTGTTTGTAAGTTCTAGCAGTTTTTGGTTTTCCCTCAACTTCACCTTTCCTTTTAGGCTGATTTGACTCAGCTTTAGGTTTTGGTTCAGATTTGGGAACACTAACATCATTTGTAGGAACTGATAGATTTGAAACATTGGGCATGCAGATATTGTTCATGTTTGGCATGCTTGAGTAAAGTGGGGACATGCTATAAGGGCTCATGTAGGGATGAAACATATATGGCATGTTGGGAGGAGAATAGGGAATATGAGACATTAAACCAGGCATCATGCTCATTGGATTCATATGCATGTTTTGAACAGATGGCATATTCATAGGCATAGAAAAAGAAGGACTAATCACAGTTTTGCAGTTAGCAGATAAATGATTGGCACTACCACACTTATTGCAAGTTTTCCTAGGAGCACTAGCATTAGGGGTGTAGTCATTGTGCTTATTAATCCCAACTTTCCCATTTCTTTGGTTTTTCTTTTTCTTACCCTCATCTGATCTTTTCTCAGCAGCCTCAATTTTCTTTTTCTTTCCTGAGCTGTGACTGGCATTGCCACTTTCAACAGTCTCAGAAGATTTGCTCTCCCCCTTAACAAAATTTTTGTTGACTGGCCCATACATCTTATTGAGTTTCTTGAGAGTTTTCTTATCAACGGATGAATTTCCCTTCAACGGATAACTTTCATTCATTGAACTTTCAATTTTCAATGGATGATCATCATTCGTTGAAATATTATCAGTTGAACTAGAACCTGGGATATCCAAGATTTTCTTTTCTCTCTTCCACTCATTCTCAACAAATGTCTCTCTACCTTGAATCTCTATTATGTTTTCTGAAACATTTCTCCCACATTTCCATCTAGAGATTATTTCTTGTTCCTTTTCCAACTGCTTCTTAATGACTTCTTCTCTTTTTAATACAACCAGCAAATCATCCTTAGCTGATTGACATTCCAATTTTAATTTTTCAAACTCAATGAATTGAGCTTCCAATAAACTATTCCTTTCACTAAGAAATGTATTGGCTTCCTTAATCCTAATATTCTCTTTAGATAAAGACTTTAAAGAGACATGCAGATGATATAACTCAGTAGACATTTCATTAATGGTAGCATTGCATTCATCTTTACTAAGTTCTACCAAGTTTGTAGTGAATACCTGACTGTCACCTGCAGTAATTTCTTCATGATCTGATGAGTTAGCCATGAGAGCAAGATTGACAAATTCCTCATCATCTGAGTCCTCTTCTGCAGCCCAGTCATCTCTTGTAATGAGTGCTCTTTCTTTTTGTTTGAGAAGATCAAAATATTTCTTTTTGTAATCCACTTGATCACTTGACTTCTTCTCAGTTTTTGGTTTCTTGCACTCACTAGCAAAGTGACCAGCAATTCCACAATTGAAGCATTTGAATTTTGATCTATCAACCATGCCTTTGTCAAATTTGGAATTGTTTTTGAAGGGTTTTGCAGAGTTGAAATTCTTTTTGAACTTCAATTTTGAGAATCTTCTTGACAGAAATGCCAAGTGCTCATCAATATCATCACTGTCTTCATCAGAATCATCTTTCTCAATCAGCTTCCCTTTCAGCTTCTTTGAGTCTGTTCCCTCATCAGTCTTCACAAGTTCTTCAATTTTATTCTTTCCTTTGTCCTTGACAGGCTCTTCATTGGATGCTACTAGGGCTACAGATGAGTTGCCCTTTTTCTGGCCTTTTTCAATTTCCTCATCTTGTTGCATTTCTAGCTCATAGGTCTTCAAAGTTCCATACAGTCTCTCAAGAGAATAATCCTTGAATTCTTGAGTATTTCTGAGAGAGACTGTCATTGGCTTCCACTCCTTAGGTAGAGCTCTTAGAAACTTCAGATTAGAGTCTTTAACTTGATAGACCCTCCCATAGAGCTTTAAACCATTTAGCAACTTTTGAAACCTGTTAAAAGTCTCACTTAAAGACTCACCAGCCTTGAAGTGAAAAGATCATACTGTTGTATTAACAGCTGCATTTTGTTCTCTCTCACATCTTCATTTCCTTCACAGATGGTCCTTATAGTGTCCCACACCTCTTTTGAAGTAGTGCAGCTTATGACACTGTCAAACATATCTTGATCAAGACCATTAAATAGAATGTTCATGGTCTTCTTGTCTTTGTGAACCTCTTCTGTGTCTTCTTGAGAGAATTCACTCACAGGCTTGGAAATCATTTTTCCCACAGTAGCTTCTCCATCTGCTCCAACTCCAGTGCAGACTTTCATTGGAACATGAGGCCCTTTTTCAATGCAGTTAACATAGCTTTCATCAATAGATAGCAAATGCAGATGCATCTTTACTTTCCAGTGAAAGTAATTATCTTTGTCAAGAACTGGAATCTTTACTCCTGCTTCCTTCTTTCCCATCTTGATTAGCTTGTTTGATCTTTTTCCCTGTTTGTTGGGAACCTGGCTCTGATACCAATTGTTATTTTTCAACAAGCTTAATAAGATTGTAGAAGGGGGGGGGGTTGAATACAATCTTTAAAAATTTTAACACCACAGTTGTAAAAACTTGAACAAATGAAACTAAGTAAGAACACCAAGTATTAAAAATACGGGTGGATTGATTGATCCACCCGTGAAATTTTACTAGAAGAAATCTGTGGTTTGCAAATACAAATCTCACAGCTGCAGGTCCAATACAAAGGATATAAGAATTGTATGAGTGTTTGAACAGCCTTTACATTGGCTTCTAACTTGGTTATATATCCTCCAAGTTTACAAGATTTAACTAGAATACAAAATTGCACTCTAATCTAAATTTTTGCTCCATCAAATCTTTTCTCGTGCTTGTCATCTGGATTTCTGGTGATCTTGACTTGATCTTCTTCCAAGTTGCATAGCACAGAAATGATATGTTTCTTGTTCTTCTTTATTTTCCTTAACAGGCTACCTTACTCGAATTAGTGAAAACAACCCATGTGACTGTGTCAGATTTTTGGGCGCTAGTCATTTCGACGGTTGTGGGTTCATCCGTTGAAAGCAGTCACATCCATTGATTGGTTTCATGCTTTATCCATTGAATGGTTCCATGGGCCATCCATCGAAATCTTTCATGAAGCATCCATTGAGACTTCTAGTGATTTATCCATTGAATATGTCTCAAGGTTCATCCGTTGAAATATTGTAGACTTATCCATTGATCATCTCTCAGGATTCATCCGTTGAAAGATTACAGACTTATCCATCGAACCTCTCTCAGGATTCATCCGTTGAAAGATTACAGACTTATCCGTTGAGATATTCCCAGACTTCATCCATTGAGATGTTTGCAGGCTTCATCCGTTGAAATTGTGGAAGACTTCATCCGTTGAGATTGGTATAGATTCATCCGTTGATTTGTCCTTCACTTGGATAAAATTACAAGGCATAGAATATTTACAATTAGCCCACCTATTCTACCCATCCATTGACATATCATTGAACTTCAAAACATCAATATCAATAGATTAACTTGATAAATACTCCAATTCAAGTAAGCTACAAATGTTATGTTATCATCAACTTATTGATTCCTAACAAACTGGCCTCCCCCTCTCACCTATGATAAGCCGAACTGGACCTATACCCCCTTGAACGCTCCCATCGAGGAGATCTATGAAGTCAGCAAGAACAAGGTCCCCTTTCGAAAGCCACAACCCCTGGCACCGAGTCAAGTCAAGGACAAGAAGAAATACTGTGAATTCCATGAGTCCGCGGGCCACAACACTTACGAGTGCCGGCATCTGAAGGAAGAAATCGAAAGCTTGATCAAAGAGGGATATCTGACTGAATGGATAAAAAAGCATCAAACTGACCACCCCCCTGAGAGACATGGCTTGGGACAATCACAAGAGCAGGGGGAAATAGTAAGAATGAAGAGCCCAAGTTTACAAGGGAAGGCAGCATACGAAGTATATTCGGCGACCCCTACATAGGAGGAGGGACACGCAATGCAATGGACAGATATGCAAGGGAGGCCAAAACTCGCCCCCTAACTAATGTTAATCACCTCTCAGAAAGGCCCCCTAAGGTATTCAAGGGAGAAACTGTGGATATCACCTTCACCGAGGAGGATGCGAAGTGGGTACACCACCCACATAATGATGCCTTAGTCGTAGCTGTGAGAATTGGGGCCATCAATGTACACAGGGTGTTCGTCGACAACGGAAGCTCAGTAAACATTCTATACTACGACACCTATAAGAAGATGGGCCTACCTGATCGAGACATGACCGTGGAAAATATATATTTATATGGGTTCGGTGGAGAAGCAATCAAGGCTAAAGGCACCATCAGATTACCGGTTACGTTGGGAGAGCCCCCCCGCACAGCCTCACAGATAGTGGAGTTTATGGTGATCGAACAGGAGTCCGCCCATAACGCCTTGATCGGGCGACCGCTGCTGAAGGAAATGAGAGTGGTCACCTCTATCTATCATTTATCAATGAAGTTCCCGACCCCCGAAGGCGTAGGATGCATAAGAGGTTGCCAATATGAATCCATAGATTGCTACAGCCGTGCCGTTAAGGGATTCCAGGACAGGCGAGGTCACAAGGGCGATATCATGAGAGTGGAACGCAACCTGGCAGTCAACACCCTATATCATGTCCAATTCCCTGACGAGCAGATTGAAGAAGGCGTTCCCCTATTGATAACATGTGAGGAGCAAGTCGTTGATGCGGAAGAGGCCAGTCCAATGGCCAAAAATAAAGGCAAGCGACCAATCGAAGAGTTGTACCCCATCATCGAGTTGGAAGATGCCACCACACCCGTGGGGGGCGCCCCCTCTCAGCCCCAGGGACACCTCTTCGAGTTTGATTTTGATCTTGATCCCAGGATGCCTATACTTGTTGAGAAGACGGGTCCTGCAGAGGATACAGTTGACATACCAGTAGATCCTGACAATGCTGAGAAGGTACTAAAGATAGGATCAAAGCTCAGCCCGGAGATTCGGGATAGGTTGGTGACATTCCTAAAGGCAAATCTCGACGTCTTTGCATGGAGTCACGAAGACATGGAAGGGATAGACCCCGCGGTAATGTGCCATCACCTAAACATCGACCCCTCGAAGAGAGGGTCAAGACAAAAGCGAAGACCCATCAGTGGGGAGAGAGCGGAAGCGCTCCAAGAAGAAGTAGACCGCCTCCTAAAAGCGGGGTTAGTGAAGGAGTCGTTCTACCCCACATGGTTGGCAAATCCAGTGTTAGTGAAGAAGCCCAACGGGAAATGGCGTACTTGCATAGATTTCACGGACTTGAACAAGGCATGCCCCAAAGATAGCTTTCCCCTCCCGCGAATCGATCAACTGGTGGACTCCACCGCAGGACATGCCCTCCTCAGTTTTATGGATGCCTACTCGGGATACAACCAGATCCCCATGTACGAACCTGATCAGGAGCACACCTCATTCATAACCGATAGAGGACTATACTGCTACATTGGCATGCCCTTCAGGCTAATCAATGCCGGGGCTACATATCAGAGGCTGGTGAACATGATGTTCAAAGATCAGATCGGCAAAACCATGGAAGTCTATGTAGACGACATGCTAGTGAAGTCCAAGGAGGCTGTTGATCATGTGACACACTTGGGGGAAATGTTTGGCATCTTGAGGAAATATCGCATGAAGCTTAATCCCCAGAAATGCGTGTTTGGTGTAGAGTCGGGGAAGTTCCTGGGGTTCATGGTGAATCATAGGGGGATAGAAGCAAATCCCGCAAAAATCAAGGCCCTCCTAGAGATGAAGTCTCCCACCACGGTCAAGCAAGTTCAAAGCCTTACAGGGAGGATAGCAGCCTTGAACAGATTTGTCTCAAAATCCTCGGACAAGTGCAAGGAGTTCTTCAAGGCGATAAAAGGTGCTTCGAAAGATTTTGTATGGACGGAGGAGTGTGAAACAGCTTTTGTCAACATCAAAAAACACCTGGGTGAACCCCCCTTACTGGCAAAGCCCTTAGATGGGGAAACACTGATCTTATACTTGGTCGTGTCGGACTACTCTATCGGTGCTGTGCTAATCAGGGAGAATGAAGAAGGACAATCCCCCATCTACTATGTCAGTAAGAGGTTGCTAGATGCAGAGACCCGATACACCAGTATGGAGAAACTGGTATACGCACTCATTCACGCCTCCCGAAAGTTGAGGCCATATTTTCAAGCACACAAGGTCGAAGTCAGGACGGCGTACCCCCTTCGGCAAATCATGCACAAGCCAGAAGCCACGGGGAGAATGATGAAGTGGGCTATAGAATTGGGGCAATTTGACATAGACTACAAACCACGGACGGCCATCAAAGGGCAAGCCCTTGCGGATTTTATTTTGGAATTCTCCGAAGACGGAGAGGGGTCGGGAACCATGATAGTATACGATCCGAGCCTACAGCAAAGTGTGTTCCCGAAGGAGGAGATTCCCGAACTCTGGTGGACCTTGCATGTGGATGGATCCGTTAACAGTGAGGGAGCTGGTGCAGGGATAGTCCTCGTAAGCCCCGAGGGGCATCGCCTCCTTAGTGCCATACACTTCACTTTCAAGCTGTCTAATAACGACGCGGAATATGAAACTCTCATAGGAGGACTGCGCCTTGCTATAGAGATGAAGGTGAAGAAACTCATTGTGAAGAGTGACTCCATGCTCGTAGTCGAACATGTCAAAGGAGGCTTCCAGACCAAGGGCCCCAAAACGGCTGTATACTTGAAATACGTTCAAGACCTCCTAGCTCGCATCGATGAAGTTCAACTGAGCAGAGTGCCAAGAGAACTCAATGGAGAAGCTGATGCGTTAGCAAAAATGGGGTCGCAGAGGGAAGCTACCCTACTAGGAGTAATACACTTGGAGATTCAAGAAAAACCCAGTGTGCCAGAACTTGGGGTCATGGAGATTGAAGCCCAGGCAAAGGAAGCGACATGGATGACTCCGATATGGCAGTTCATCAAGAATGGAACGCTCCCGGAGGACAAGGGGGAAGCAAGGAGGTTGAAGTACAAGGCAGCGAGGTACGTTGACTACGAAGGAGTGTTGTACAAGAGAGGATTCAACCAACCGCTGCTGAAGTGCATAGATGGCGAGGAATGTGACTATGTCTTGAGGGAGGTCCACGAAGGCATATGCGGAAATCACTCGGGGGGTAACTCATTGGCCATGAAAATTTTGAGACAGGGGTACTACTGGCCAACCCTAAAAGATGATGCCTTCAAGTTCGCTAGGGCATGCGATAAATGTCAGCAGTTCGCGAACTATACCAACAGCCCAGCCACTTCCTTAACCCCCATGACTAGTCCATGGCCATTCGCTATGTGGGGGATAGACTTGATTGGCGAACTCCCGAAAGCTAAGGGGAGTGTGAAATATGTAGTGGTGGCGGTAGATTATTTCACCAAGTGGGCGGAGGCCGCTCCCCTAGCCACGATCACCGCCAAGAAAATTAAAGATTTTGTGTTTAACTCTATTGTTTGCAGGTTTGGAGTCCCATACAAGCTGGTCTCGGACAACGGCAAGCAGTTCGACAGCAAAGAGCTCAGAGGGCTATGCGACGACTTAGGTATCAAAAAAGACTTTGCAGCAGTCTATCACCCTCAAAGCAATGGGCAAACCGAAGCGGTCAACAAGATCATCAAGCACACCCTGAAGACAAAATTGGAGGAAACAAAGGGAAACTGGCCGGAAGAACTCCCAATGGTGCTGTGGTCCTATAACACAACACCCAGGACCACCACTGGGGAGTCGCCCTTCATGCTTACATATGGATGCGAGGCTATGGTCCCTATAGAAATAGGAGCAGGGTCATTCCGACGGGATCACTTTGACAAGGACAACAACGAAGTAAACCACAGGCTATACCTGGACATGATCGAAGAGATAAGGGCAACTTCACAAGTGAGACTAGCAGCCTATCAACAGAGGACTACAAAATACTACAATGGCAAGGTGAAGGCACACCCTTTCCAGGTGGGTGACTTGGTACTTAGGAAAGTAATGCTCAACACCAAAAACCCATCACATGGGGTATTCGGAGCAAATTGGGAAGGCCCCTATAGGGTTAAAGTCATATTGTGGAAGGGAACTTACAGGTTGGAAGACTTGGACGGTAAACCCGTTCCAAGACCCTGGAATGCAGAACATCTGAAAAAGTACTATCAGTAGCCAAAGGCTACACATCCGTATAGACTAGCAATGACAAACTATCATCCCTAGTCTAGGGGGGTAGCACATACCTTTACTTAGCTAGTGATTTAGTCTATATGGACTTTTTTATCCCCATTGGGCAATATGTCCTTGGGACTAGTGCGGTTTCGCACCAGAGCGCATTGTAATTTATATTTTCCCCATTGAAATTTAAGTCATGGGATATTTATGAATAAAGGCCGTGAGCCCACCTTTTTCCTCTATGTGATGGACAATATTTATGAATGAATGCCTATTCAAGGGCCATATAAGCACCCCAGTTGGCCATTACCATCACATTTATGCAGACAGAATACATAGGATTGTATATATGTGAAAACATACAACTTAGAAAAAATTAGCTGAAAACACATACTTTCAGTTAATAGGCTCGCCCCAAGACAGAACAAACCTCCAAGGCGCGCCACCTCATTTACTTGATAAATATCGGATATTTTACTCAGAAACAATGCCTGAATAAGTGTTCTTAAGCCAAGAGACGTGCCCCCCCAACTCAAACGTTAAGGGCGCACCTCCTTAGTTACTTGGAAAATATCTGATCCGCCACAACATAAGATTGCAAGGTAAACAAAGAAAATTATTTATGCAGTAAGGGTGCGCCACATGAGAAGCACGTCTTTTTGATAAAGAATAAACAGGCGCGCCCCTACCCACAAAATAAATACAAAAAATTATGCTAAGTGAACACATGGGAACAAGTTGCACAAAGCGACTACTGGATACATACACTTGCAAATAATCAAAGTTAATTCCCAGGGGCGCGCCCCAAGGAAAAAATCCATAAGCATGCAAGATAAAAATATTGTTTACAATTTGCAAGGCGTCAAAAGAGGGCCTGCACCTCAATAATTCATTACTTTGGGAAAAGAAGTGGAAATAAAGTTAGATGGAAGGGGGGTCCTGAGCATTGAAAGGGCGCGCCCCTTCTATGGTTTGCTCTCCTTCAGGGAGCGCCTCCCCATCTTCGGCCGCCTCCTTAGCCAGGACTTCGGCTATCTCCTTCCTTTTTGCCTCAATCAGCTCCTGTTGATTAGAAGAGAAATCCTTCATAAAGGCAGCCATGCCGCGACCGAACACAGGAGCCCAGTCAAAGTCTGGTACCCCGGCCAGAAAGGTCGCGACATAACTGTGGAGGCCCTCATCAAATGCCGCGCCCTCCACCCTCTCTTTCTCCTCAGCCCAGCCATTGGCCTGGTCCGCCTTGAGCTCATCTATGAGTTTGGCTTGCTTCTCAGAAGCTGCCTTAAGGTCGCTGGCCTCTTTGAGAGCATCCTCCAAGCGCGTCTTCTGGTTCCCATAGGCTTTGATAGCCTTGACTTTGTCCTCTTTCAAAGAAGAGATCCTGGTGTTAGCATCCTCGATCACCTTTTTGAGGTCTTTTACCTCCTTCTCCAGATCAGCCATTCTTTTCTCCTGGCGCGCCTTATGAGCCTCCCGGTCCATGTGATGCACCAGCATCTCGGCGCTCGCCTTGAGAAGGAACAGATCCTTCTCCGCATCTGTCTTCCCAGTCCAGACAGAAAGTTCTTCGGGGGAAGTAACAATATCCCCTATTCCCCCGAAATATTGGTAAACTGCAGAGGCCTCCGAGGAAGGCGCGTCCTTAGCTTTCTCAACACCGGTCTTTTGCTTCTTGGAGGCATGCTTCTCCTTCTCGACCGTAGAAGGAGGAAGGGGAGGAGCCGTCTGAGAAGATAATGGCGCAGACGTAGTGGAAGCGGATTTATTGTGTGAAGGCGCGCCCTTGCCCTCTGGGAGCGCGCCCTTAGCTTGACTCTTCTTCCGGCTAAAAGGAGACGCGCCCCCTTCCGCCAGCTGAAAAAAGAAAGTAAAAGGGTAAGGGCGCGCCCTCCGCTGAAATGAATATCGGGAACTACAGCATAAATTGTTGGCGCGCAATGTGATAATAAAGCATAATGGCGCGCCAGAAATATTAGAATCCTATATCGATATGTTATGTTAGAGGGTAGATCACGAAAGTTAAAAGGCGCGCCCCTATAAGAAGGCGCGCCCGTGGAGAAAGTGAGAGAACCTCACAAACAAGTTTATACAGACGATCTAAGTGATTATGGATCAAAAGCAATATATATACACATATATATACACAGTAAAAATGAAGAACACGATGAACTTGAGAAGTTCGAACAATTCTTGGTCCATATCTTGCCCAAATCTCAACCAAAATTGATGAAATAAAGTTTAAAATGTACCTTTTGAGTAGAGGAACGAATTCGCCGGAGTACATTTGCAAAAAACCGCGGCAAAATCAAGCTTTTGACCGGAGAAAAATAACGGTGAAACTTGAAGAGAGAGAGTAGAATGTGGAGGGGTGAAAAGTGGGTGGAGAAGATGATGGTGACAGTTTTTATATACAGCCGACATAGGGGCCACGTGTCGTGTTCTTATTGGTCCTATAAAAATAATAACAATTATTAAAGTAATTACTGAGTTATATGAAATAAAATGCAACGGGTTTGAATTCTGAATGTGCCGATTCAAATTCCGCGAAAAAAACACTTGCAATCCAAGTGGCGCGCCTGTATCGAAGAAATTGGTCCAAGATATGTTCAAGGCCCCTTGAGGTACGCCTAACCTTGTTGATTGGACAGATGGTGGATCACGGAGTGGGGCGCGTCCTTAAGAAGTTTTTTGCATAAGGTGATGAGGTGCAATGTGATGATGGAAATTTCTCCAATATTCTTAATATTGAACAAATTTGGGGAGTACTTGTTATGCTCGTATTTTTGCACCTCCCTTGTGTGGGCTGGGCCTTGAGCTGGCTAGTTCAAAGTAGTGGGCTTACAGCCAGTGAGGGGACTGAGGCCCCAGATGACACAAGGCGCGCCCGCTAGTGTATGGTTGTAGCGCCCTGGAAGCGTGGCACGTGCTACGCCACCCGAGCTAATCTAGTGAGGGCATGGCGCGCCCTTAGGGGGACATAGGATGGCGCGCCCCAGGTGATGGAACCTTAAAAGTGTTGCCTGCAGATGAGGCACCATGGGCACGGCACTTAAAACCCTTGACTGTCCCCTACGAGGATGAGTTAATGTCATCGGGCAAATGGTGTAGAGACGCGCCTGTACGGGCGCGCCCTATTAGCTGGTGATGCTAAGGGTGAACGACTGTAGTGTAACTATATGAAGGGCCACCTCCTTTACAGGGGAGGTTGTGTTTGATAAGATGTTCCTTATATTAATTGTGAAGACCCCTTCGGGGGATAAGAAGACCTCTCTGGAGGATATGGAGATCATGAGTCCCGGCTCTCTCCGGCGTGATCTATAATCCTCAATCCTGTATTCTGCCGAGTTGTCCTCGTGCGGGGGCTTGAGGTGATCACGAGATAATGAAGGCCCTCTGGGGTGACTCGAAGGATGATTGTATGTCTTAATCCTGTATTCTGGTGAGTTACCCTCATCGGGGGATTAGGATGATCGCGGGTGGCCATGAGGTATTTGGGCTGCGAGCGAGGTACTGGGCCACATGGTCGGGCCTTGGATTGTGGGCCCTCTTTCCTTAATATTGGCGTCATCTCGACAGAAGATTCTAGAAGACGAGCCCATGGGCCTACAGACGGGCTATGGGCTCACCTTCAGGAAACCGATCACGGGCTGATTAGGTTTCTTGGCCCACAAGAACTACGTATGGCTTGATCCCTCTATAAATCGAGGGTACGTAGGCACATTAAAGGGATCGAGAGTGGAGAGCACAGAGGCAACCCTAATCTCTTTAATCTCAGCCACCCGTAAACACATAACCACCGCGCTCCGGCGGATTTTCCGTCAACAAACCACCGTGATAGATCTTGATTCCGGCGACGTACCTCATCTTTGTTGATAACCAGATTCCTCCATCAACAAACTGTAAATAAATTTTTTTTTTTTTTACAATTTTCTAAAACCTAAAAAACATTTTAAAGTAGATTAAATATATTTTCTAATGATATATTTTTTAAAGTATTTTTAATTATATAATATATGTAATAGTTGGTCAAAGTTTAGTCAATTTGACCCAGTCAAATCAAAACATGACAGATAATTTGAGATGGAGGGAGTAGAAAGTAGATTTTAATTTATGCGTTTAAATAACTATTTTGATATTTATAATTTATTAGTTATTAATGTTATTAATAAAACAATAAATAATTTATAGGTTATATTTAAAAATGATCTTTCACCTTTCACATGTTATTAAATTAAATTTTAATAAATTACTGAAAAATTCAAAAAATTTCACTTCTGAAATTCTGATTAATAAATTAAAAATTAATTTATAAACTTTTATATAAACAATACGAATAAATTATTTCTCGCCCGACGAAACATGCCCCATACGTTAAATGACGTGATTCTTGCTAACTCTAAAATTGAATTGAGGGTAACAGAAACAGATAGAATGTAGGGTCCATGTGATTTACTGACTTTTATTTTTCTATCTAAATTATAAAGGCTGTTGCGTTTTTAGCCTGTTAATTACCACTATCTCCCTCCGTATTTTCCGTATTTACACTACTTTACCACTTCAAGACATTAACTTCTAGCCTACACTAATCGTAGCCATTCCTTCTCTGATTGCCTATCCACGTGTTTTTCATCGCCGGTCTTTTCATTTTCCTTTGCATTTGAAAAAATTTGAATCATAGTGCCTGTTTGTTTAGCAGAAGCAGGGGCTTCTGCTTCTGACTTCTGCTTCTTGACCCGTTTGTGTAAAGAAGTAGAAGCACTTTTAAGAAGCTGAGAATGCTAGCTTCTCTCTCACAGCTTCTACTTTTTTTCCAAACACTTTATTCACTTATTTACTTCTCACTTCTAATTCACTTCTTTATTTTAAACAAAGAAGCACTTCTTTTAAGCTTAGCCAAACGGCCCCATAAACTCAAAATTCTTATCCCAGTTGCGAATCTCCCTCCCCTTTCTTTGGTAGGGTTCTTCTTCTTCTTCTCTTTTTTAACATGACTGGGATTTTAATTATATTTCTCCGTCTCTCACAAATTTAAAAAATTGCTCTTCATTGTTCACTGCAGATGATTCATTAGAACTATTTTTGAACAACATAGGTTTGATATTTGATTTTTTAGGAGCAAAGGTATTTCATTTCATAATCGATTTCATATACGGTTCATTACTTTTTTAATTTGTTCTCTCTCTGTCTCTATCTCAATTTGCAGGTTTAATTTTGTAGCAGTGATACGCAGGTATTGTACTCCTTTTCTTTCTGTGTTATATTCGTAGAATAATGATTGTAGTTGTGTGATGTTTCTTTAGTAATCTTTATTTTTCTATATTGTTTCATGAATTAGCAATTATATCAAGTGTTTGATAAAATTTCTCAAAGAACATTTCAAGAAGCGGCCTATGAATACATCATTTTCTTATATTTTGTGTGGTTCTTGGACTTGGACTGTGGTGCAGAGGAGTAACCATCTTGAAGATTAACTTACTTGGTTGGTTTTCTAATTAGTTACGTTTTGGATTAGTAGTAGGTGTTAGTTTGTTCAAGGGGGTGTTTGTCTAATATTATCTACAAAAAAATAAGATTAGTCAACCACCAACTAAATGCTTATGGAGAGGTTTTGCTTTCAGTTCTGTATATCTCACTTTCTTGCTATCAAAAGGGCAAGAAAAGAACCGGTGAGGCATATAGAATTGCCAGGGGTTGTTATTAAATGGCAATTGTATTTTTCAGTACTAAAGAAGTAAGGTTTAATAATTAATAGTTTCATATTTTTAGTAGGTATGTTTCTATCGATGGTTACGTGATCAAGTTCTTTGTCGATATTAGCTTACTATTAAGGTAGGAAACTACATATATAATATAATGATACTTAGTTCTAATATAAAGAAATTTACACCCCTGCTTATCCTTTTTGGTGCCTATATGAACTTTCCGAAATTTGTGAATAACAACATCGCTAGCATAATCAATTATGTACTTAGTTTTAAGATATAAATCTTATTGTCATTATGTTTTAGTTTGTTAGTGTTTTAGTTTCGTTTAGGAAAGGTCATCTCCTGCTCAAAATTGATTTTATTTTTAAGTTCTTTTATTTTTTTAATTTGTAAAGTGTAGTACATAAAATAAGAAATATGTGACAATATAGATTCTCTAGGAGCTGTAGAAAAAACTTTTCATGAGCTTATTGTTGAATAAATATGCAACTTTTACTTTCGGAAAAAAAGATGATTTGTAGATGTGTTTGTATATTTAATTAGTAAAATAATTATAGATTTAATTTTGTTCGGGGGTACTTAATCTTCGCCACCAAGTATGTTTGTGCATAATTTTATGTACGCACGTGATAGGTGGATTTCATTACCAAACAAATGACTAGACTAATATGTTGTGTATTTTGACAGACTCCTCTTTGACGGAGAATGTCTCTCCTCCATGTAATGCAAATCTGTGAAATAAATCGGTTTGTCCAAACTTCATTAGTTATCTTTATTTTGTTTTATTGAACTGATTAGCTCTTTTATAATATACATGGAGTTGAGTTAGTTTTCTGCATCTATTAGTTCATCTCTTTACATTATAAAGCCTGTTGCCATTTCAAGTTGTTAATTACTAACCTATCCTTCTGTTTCTATCCCCTTTTTTCATTCTGATTAGGATGCTCACTCTCTAATTTTACTACTTTGATTTGTTTTCTTTCTGTCTCCTTCTCTTCTGTCTTATCTTTTCATTTTTCTTTTGATTCAGACTCTATTTTTCTAATTTTATTTGTTCTTCTGATTTCAGGTTAAATTTTTTAGGTTGAGTAGTTGTTTCAGTTGTCTCAGGTGCTTAATCATTTTCTATGTCTTAACAATATATGATTACTTGATGGATAATATGTGATTGCTTTCTATCTAACACATTTTATTGTTATGCTTTGGAAGTGTTTGATAAAAGTCCTGACATCACATTTTCATTTCAGATTTTATTTTGCGAGTTTGAGATAACATCACATGTATTGATATATGCAAGAGGCTTGAGAAAATAATTTCTAAGCTGAGTTTTTTGTTCAATGTTAATTTTACCATTCAACTCACTATGTGATTGATATAAGTAGTTGAGGTATTATATATGACTTTTCAACTATTTTTTGTGAATATTACTGCGATTTGGTTTATTTTGTATTATTTTGGATTAAAGTTCACTTTTTGCGGCATTGTGATTGGCACTTTATATTATATGTGTGCAAGAAGCTCGAAAAATATTTGCATGGAGCATTTAGTTTTTTTGTTCAGTGTGTAATCTTGGTGGTTAAAATGTTTACGTATCATTAATTTGTTTTTGTTATGATGTAATCTTTGTAGTCAAAACGTGTATATTTATTGTTTTGAGTTATTTGTTGATTTTATAATCAAAGATGTGGCCTGTTGATTTCATGGATGTATATCATGTTTATGAAAACTATAGCACTTCGTATCCCTTGATTAGAGTTTGTATTCGTTAAAAGATGGTCGCAGATTTGAGAAGAACATGTTTAACACAATTACACTTATGTATTTAATGTTGTGGTTTAGTAGTTCATTCTTTATTATTGTATTGTCTCTACGTAGAATTTACGGACTTTGTGGTACTTTGTTCTGTTTTCCTCTTCAGGTTTCGAAGTGTCTTTAAAAGGATGGCATATGCTCTAATTCAATGACTGATTTGAACTGACAAAGAAATGATAATCACAATATTTTCAATCTTAGGTAATATATTTATTTTATTTTTCTCATTTGTCTTTAATTGGGCTCTAGGTGTTTGCATATAGTAATAATTGATTTAATATTGTGTTTTCATTCCAGTCAATACATTAGTAGATACCACATCATAAAGAGTTACTTCTTATCGTCACCATATCTTGAATACTTATACTAGATTATTTTTAAGTGTGTTAAATTCCCTCATAATACTTTAAAGTTTTATTTACATGAATTTCATTTGATAATTAGACTTTATGACCGCATGAATAGTGGTCAACAATCTGGCTCTCCTAAAGCATTAAAGCATTTCAATTAAGTGCTTCTTCTGGTATGTCTACAGAGCAATCTCAGTCACACTTACCAACTGGTTTGCCTAAAATCAGAACTGGAATTCAAAGCTCATCTGAGAGTTTGAAGAAAATAGAAGGAAATATTTTAGTTGGAAAAAAGGCAATAGCAGATGCTGGATACTTCATATGAGAACTGACTCTTTGTTTGTGTGTAATCAGCAGGTTCTGTGAAATGTGGTGTGGAGCAGATCATATTCATATAGATCATAATCATACTATAAAGTAATAATTTATGTTAAAAATCTTAACTTTTTGATGTTCAACTTCTTATGCCACTTTAAATAATCTTGAAGCACAGACTGAGAGTTTGGAAAATGAGTTTAAAAAGCGGTCAGAAAAATTTTCAGGGTCTTTGATTACCGTAAATGAACTTGAAAATCATATAAAGATCTTACATGAAGAGCTGGAAAAGCGGGCACAAGTTTTTGAAGGTGATTAGGAAGTACTTATAAGTACTAAAGTTGAGCAGGAAAAGAGAGTCATAAAAGCAGAGAAAGCCCTGAGAAAAGCGAGCCATAAAAGTAGAGGAAGCCCTGAGAAAAGCACAATGCTAGAATGTAAATACAGCCGAGAGATTGCAAAAGGAATCACTTTAGATGTGAATGATGAGCTAGCTACAAAAGCACTGACTGAAGCAAATGAATTTCATCTAGTGAAAAACTATCTAGAGGAAATGCTCCATCAAGCCACGAAAGAGGTTAAGTCAGTTAAGGGGTTTATGAAAGAATTTAAACCAAATACTTTCCAAGTCAAAACAAATGGAACAGGTACCATCAGAGACATAGTGAATATGCAGGAACTTAAAGAAAGCTTGCTGATGAAACTCACATGCTCCTTTCAGAAGAAATCTTAATGCTGCAGTCTGAAATTGAAATACTTGCAAAAGAAAACAGTGTATTCTCTGAGCAGAAAAGGCAGAATGATAATTTGAAAGTTGAGCTAAATCATAATCATCTCTAATTATATATTCACATTTTATGATCATTTAAAAATGATTAAATGTAATTGTTAAATTAAATCAGAACCTGAATTCCTTAGTTTATAAAATTATATAATTAGAGATTTATAACTGTGCATCTCAATTAATATAATAACATTGTTAATATCATTGCTATAATGGAAAAAATATTCTTAAAATTTATAAAATTTATACTTAGTTTCATAAAATTAACTTGACAAATGAAATTGAGATTTTCCTATTTCCTGCTTCTAATACTTCCACAAAATATTTAGTAACTAAGACTTTTCTTTAATTATCGATAGCAATTGAAACTTTAAGTATAATAACATTAGATATCGGATAACTAGATACTAAGCAAATTTTGTTCTAAATTTAATTAATACATAAAATTTATCACATCAATATCATGTCAAAGTAAATAATTAATATTTAGTTTATTATCAAAAATATATACTACTTTCCTATGTTTTACCGCGATTGACGTTTTTAAGTATTTTAAAATATATTGCAAAAAATATTATTTTTTTACTTTTTTTAATAATATATATTTATATTGTTAACTTCTTTAACCTGAAAATAAGACCCATATTTTTCTGGAAAAAGATAACAACGTACAAAACTCTATGTACACAAATCATGGGATGCAGACCGTAATCCTTTCCTTTCTTATAATACCTGAGTGTACCCAGATGTCCATTAACCAATCAGAAAACTTGATTTATTTTAGAGCCAATAGGAGATGAATCCTAAAATTTAGACCAATCAAAATATAACATTTTCTAACTTAATTAACTAAGGCTATAATATCTGAATCTACCCAACCTCAGAAAACTTGATTTATTTTAGAGTCAATAGAAGATAAATCCTAAAATTTAGACCAATCAAAATATAACATTTTCTAACTTAATTAACTAAGACTATACCTTACTATGATTAGCAAATAATTAAATAAAATTATACTAGCTATTCTTTTAGATTAAAAATTCTGGCTTTTTAATGTTAAAATTTTTGATAATTCATTTAGTTTCCTGCAAAAGAACAAAAACATTAACCAGCAATTCGTGATGAACATAAACACTCTGCTACTCCCAGGACCTATTCCCACACTGCTTTCAATTTAGATAGAAATCCGTGATCTCGCTGATTATTTATTTCTTCTTCAAATCTCCACAGCTTTAGGTGTAAACTCTATCCAAGCTCAAAGTCTAAGTTGCTCCTAAATTGACCCGGATAAAGACTTCTTCTTCAGATTGGTCCTTTGGTCCTGAGCTCTCTGTCTCTCCGAATCACACGAAACTGAGGTAAGCTATTATGCTCACAATACATATTATATCTATGTTTGTGAACTTTGTTAGCCTCCATTGTTTTTGGACTGTAGGCCATGTGTTTGTGTAATTGTCTAGGTTAGCAACTAATGTAAAAATTGTTTGCTATGTAAATATGTACACTTTAGAGTTGTATACAGTTTATGTCTAAATTAGCAGGTTTTCCGAGGACCATGTATAGTAAACTATGTGTTTGTAACTGATGATGAGCTTCTATATTAGTGACTATTAAAATAGTCAGTAAAAGTATCTTATATTTGAAATTCCGAAATATGTGTATATATAGGGTGGTGTTTGAGAATATGAAATTTCGAGATAACACATGGCACAATTAAGGTCATGGTAATGGTACTTTCTTGGTAATGATGGACTAAGTGAGGCTTTGTATAAATAACAAGGGCCCTCATTATAATTGCAAGTCAGGTGGAGTGTAGTACTATTCCCCGTTGGTCTTTAAAAGTATTGTTACTTAATGCTGCCAATGCGGCCATCACTATAATTGTTATTGTTGCATTTAATATTATTGTAATGAACAGACTAAGCGGCAACAAGATTATGCCTGTGTATGCAACAAAAACTCCTGCAGCTCCCATTTTTCTTTGATCGATTTCTGCAATTTAGCTACTTGCAGTAGTAGTGTAACCTGGCAGCCACGCACAATTTTATAGATTATTTGTCGGCTTGATCGATCTGTGACTGTTCTTGCACTATGTAATAAGATGCACTTAATCTGCACAGAATGGAAATCAGGTCAGCATCCAATTTTTAAAATTGAAAACCAGCCTCTCGCCCTATCCTTCCTTTCTTATAATACATGAGTCTACCAGGGTCTCTCGGCTTAATTGATCTAATTGATCTGTGACTATTCTTGCACTATGTAATAAGATACACTTAATCTGGACAGAGTGGAAATCAGGTCATGATCCAATTTTTAAAATAGAAAACCAGCCTCTCGCCCTATCCTTCCTTTCTTATAATACCTGAGTGTACCATGGTCTCCGGTTAGCCAATCAAAAAACTTGATTTTTTATAGAACCAATAGAAAAAATCTCCTAAAATATAGACCAATCAAAATATAACACTCTTTTTATTAATTAACCAAGACTATAAAATTATACTAACTATTATTATGACCGGATACCAATTTTTTTTATTTTAATTGATTTTTTTGTGAATTATAATTTTGATTATGAAAAATTCTCCTAAAATATAGACCAATCAAAATATAACACTCTTTTCATTAATTAACCAAGACTATACCTTACCATGGCTAGCAATTAAATAAAATTACACTAACTATTATTATGACCGGATACCAATTTTTTTATTTTAGTTGATTTTTTTGTGAATTAAAATTTTGATTGTATATTATTATTCAGGAAAAAATTTAAAAATAATCTCTTTTAAGTACCTGGATCAAAGTACTTTGTACATGTCAAAAGTTAAAGTGCCGTATAAAAACCGAAGAGTATTTTTAAGTAATCTGGTAATGTAATAAGTAATATTATTTTTGATTAATTTATTATGAATTACAATTATAGTTACGTTTTTTTTTATCAGAAATGAAAATTTAAAAGATAATGCGGGCAGTGGTGTATAGTAGCTGATTTTAATTGAGTAGTTTATGTACCGAACATCAGTGGTGTATAGTAGCTGATTTAGTTGAATAGTTTATGTGCATACCGGATATCTCATTATTATTGTTGTGAATGAAGCAACTCAAAAATTGCTGAAATGTTTTGGAAAAAGTTTCTTTCTGAATTATATGCACTATTTTTTACCATGTAGTCCTCAATGGAGAAGAAAAAGCGTGAGTTGGTTTTGCCATCTGGACTTCCACTAGATTTTTTTGACAATAAAGTGGTGTCAGATGAGAATTTGGAATTTGTTGCTCACAATATTCGTCACGGGAGCTTAAACAGGGTTTTTTTTTCTGCTTTTGCTTTTGTGGATCTATAATGCTATGAGCTATGACAAAGATCAATTATGTTTCTCCTGTCTACCACATTTCCAGGAATGTGGACGTTGTGTGTTTTGTTAGTTAATATCTAACAAATACAATTAAACTTAGAAAAATGATTTCTGTTTTCTTATATAACTTTTATAATATTTAATAATTATAATAATGGAGTTTTTTAGTTTTGACACCTGTGTGTTTTGTTAGTTAATGTCTAACAAATACAATTAAACGTATTAAATAGTTGAACAATGGAAGAAAATCAGCAAAAAACTTATGTATTATATACCTTCACTTCTGTAGATAGCACTTCACAGAGAGAGTTTAGTTCAATCTATGGCTAAAGGGACATCCCTATTAATTTATGGAATTATTGGAATGGATTAGCAGGTTTTTCTCAGGTAACATTATAGCATTATAGACTATGATTAATTAAAAAACTCAAGAACAAATTAAAAGTTTATAGAATGTATAAGGTACTGCAGGACATCATATTCGATCAGGTGCTACATATACATATAATTATGACATTATTATCTTAATTGAAAAATTAATGTAACTTGGTACGTTATCAATTTATAATTTATTAATGTTTTGAAAGCAGAGCTCTTCAGACCTTGGAGCTGACACATGCTGCAATTGAAAATCCTCGGACTCTGTTCTATTATGATTAGGTGAGTAGACCTCTGTCTCCACTTTGATTCAGCATTGTTTGGTGCAGAAACATGTTACTTTCTTTTGAATCACCCACGTCTGTTCTGAAACCAATTATAAATATTGGTCTCAGAAATCTGGCCATGCTGAGACAGAGAAAGTGCACATACAAATTAATTAATAAGGACTTCCAGATAACATTGAAGAGCAGAAGAGTTAGAGAAGAGCAGCGTTTACAGAAATATTAAGTATTAGGACCCATTAGTATTGAGTTCATATTCAATGCTAACTTAATTCAAGGTGGGGGAGGGTTTTAATGTAGAATAAAATGTATCTTGGTATTGTTCAGAATGGCATGGTCTTCCGTCAAAACTCCTCGATCAGATCGTATGAAATAAGGACTGATCGGACTGCTTCTGTTGAAATTTTGATGAATCATTTGCAGGCGTACTTCCCCTATAAACTTATAGTTTCATGATGATTCAATTATTAATTTATTATATCCTAAACCAAACTGCATGGCTGATAGAGTCTAACCCCCATGGTTGGAATTGAAAAGCTTGGCATGTATCACAGGCTAGAGCATCTTTCATATTTAGGCATAAGGCTTTTACTTAATTACAACTTTTAATTATTTCTGCAGGAAACAGCTCTTAACCATGTAAAGAGTGCAGGGCTCCTGGGTGATGGATTTGATTCGACTACAGAAATGTGTACAAGAAACCTGATATGGGTGGCCACCAAAATGCAGGTTATGGTGAATCGCTATCCTACTTGGTAAGCTTGACTATAATGTCTCTGAGAAAAAATACAATCATAGTTATCTGAAAACTTAACAACTGTACCCTCAAAGGACCAAATATGTTGGCCGATTTTTGGCAACAATTTGCCTCTACATCACATTTACATTGCAAATTAAGTATCTTGGATAGTAGATGAAGCTTTCATTTTCATTTTTGGTTGTTGACTTGAACAACTAATACTCCAGGGCTGAAGGTTTAATCTTTCACATATTATGCAGGGGTGACGTGGTTCAAATAGATACTTGGGTGGCCCCTTCTGGGAAAAATGGAATGCGTCGTGATTGGCTTCTTCGTGACTACTATACAGGTAAAACATTGACTAGAGCTTCCAGGTAAATCCATCTGCTGTTTATGCACCATATTTTTATGTACCCTCCATGAGTTGTTAAGTGACTGATAACTATATGCATGATTTTCTGTGGAAGTTGTTGCCCTCTTTACAGTTGTAATAACTTTTTCTGCCTTATACAGATGAGATATATAGCTTCTTAGCTTGCTATACGTACATTACACCTTATATAATTTACTACAATTTCATAAATGTTATATTCACACTATAGTCCCCTCAGTTCTAGCTCATTCGTGTAGAAAATCATGCCCAAAACATTTATAAATCATGCCCATGAACTATCACTGCCACTCCCGTACCAAAATGGCCAGTAGTCACATATGGCATCATGATAATCATGCCCATGAATTATAGAAATCCTGTCCATGAATAATCCCTGACTCTGACACAAGAAACCAAACATAAAAGATAAAGAAATGGTTGGGATAGAGGGAGTATTTACTAATATAATAATTTATAATTTATAATTTTAAAACCCAATAATTTAATATAAACAAAAAAAAAGTGTCTTAATTCATGTATTTAATTTTAATTATTGGAAATCATTAAATTTTTAAGAAAAAACACTTATCAAGTTATTTCTTGCTGAATGATATCAACAATAATAAGTCAACAAATAACAATTCGGTTCCTACTAGTCTACCGCGTGCCATTTATTCCTAAAACTCATATAATAAAATTAAATTTGAAATACCTAAATTAGTGTTACATTTTAAGAAATTAAATAAAACAGAGGAATCAAAATTCCACATATCAAAAGTAATGTGATAGAAAATATATGCAGTCGAAAACAAATTTGATGAAGGTCAATATCAACCATTAAAATTATTAATTTGAAAATTTTAATCTTCAAAACCAAAAAAAATTGACATATACAATAATTTTAATTTACTTTTTGTTTTTAGAAAATAATTCTAATATACCTAAGCTCAACCAAATTTAAATATAAATTTAAGCAACCGAATGATGATTGAAAAAACCAAAAACAAATTATGGAAACTATTTATTAGATTATAAACTTTGCAGAATAGATAAAATAATTTATTATTTAGATTAAGAACATATTCCCATAATTCAAATAAAAATTGCAAATTTCTAATAATTTTGCAACTTTGTTTTGTTTATGTTTACTCACTCCAGACATATGCAGTGTCCACGTACACGAAACCACACCGTCACAGAAACCCAAACAGATGTAGACTTCTGAAATAAATAACAATTTCAATCATATTCTAATTATATGTCCGTGACCCATAACCTATCTTTGTACTATAATATATTACTTCTAATCTATCATACAAGCAGTACATCGTATCTCTCCTTAATTAACTCTAATCTCCCGAGCTTTCAGAAAATAGTGATGGATACTCCTGCATTCGATCGTATCAGCAAGCTAACATGCAACAAAACAAGCTGGACCATTAAAGTTCGATTAACACGATTATGGAAGAGCATTAATGCAATTACGGGTGATTTCAAAGGATATAACATGATACTACTTGATGATGATGTAAGCCTTTTGATTTAATGGAAACATGTATAAGCAAAAAAGGTGAATACTTAACTATTTAAATTTCTTCCGGTCATTATAGCTCCCCTGGATCTCATTGTTTTGAAGAGGGGATAATATATGGGTCCAAATTAGATTACTGCTAAATGTTTGTTTTATATGTTTATTTCATGCTACTGCTGAGTGAGTTTGACACAGTGTCCATCACGGCCATGTACTTTGTTGTTTGTAACATACTAGGCCAGGACATAAGACCATGTGGTTTTCCACATAACATGTTATATTTATTTAAGATCTATTGTATGTGCTTATTCTTTTCGTATTTGCAGAAAACACATATTCATGCTTTCGCTGGATTGGATTTCGTGAATGAGATGGATGATGTTCCCGAAGAGAGGAAGGTTTATAACATATCAGAATTTAATGTTGACGATGCAAAATATTCTTATGTGGCAGTTAGTAATAAAAGTGAAATATACTTTCTAAAACGCACAAACATGACACTGATAGAGGAGGAGGACGACATGATTCCAAAATATAAGTTCGAACTGGTATCTTTAAACGCCTTGAAACTCAAAGTCGGAAACACCAAGATCTTGACAGGTATCGAGGTTCACATATACAAACTTCTGTATCATTAAAAAGTAACCTTCTGAAATTCAATCATCATTTATGTCTCATTAACAGATCTTATAGGATTAGTAGTAAATGTACTACCAATGCAAAGCCGCAACACACCAACGGGCCCAAAAGACATTTTGTTGATCGACATTACAGACGGAAGGTATATCATTCATCTATATACATTCCAAATTAAAAAATGTATGTCGCGGATGTAATTGAATATTATTTGATGCAGTGAGAAGATAAGGGTCACAATATGGGCTGAACAAGCACATGAATTAAAGGAAGAACTGGAAAAATGGGAAGATAAGGATAGGATCATCATTATCATGAGTTGTTGTATAACAGAGTATCGCAGTGAGTAACCATTCAAACCCAAAACCATTCAAAAAAAATTACAAAATATTCTCCTAATATATTAATATACTATAAAAATTGACTAATAGCAACAAATCTCTTCTTGCAGAACAACTACAAGCAAACTCACTGTCACCGTCAAAATTCTATATCAATCCAGATTATGATGCAGTGCACAGTGTATGATACAAGTCAGTAATGTTTATAAATACATATCACAACACTTATTTTCTAATTTTACCTACTATTTTCATGTGTGCCTGTGTGATTTATCAAAACAGGCTCAATAATGCAAATGAACCTATTATTGTGGATGATATACCTTCAGCGACTCACTTCACGGTCAAGAAGATAGATACATATAACTTGAAGCAGATCTCCGACCTTAGAAGTTCTGATTTGCAAAATGTATGTAAATACTACCTTATTCTATTGTCAACTCAAACCATCTCTCACACCCTCACTATTAAGTTCTTCTAATCATGTTGCAGCTGGAAGTGATATGCCATGTATTAGTTTGTAGCATCGATGCACAGTCTAGATGGTGGTTTTATAGTTGTGACTCATGTCCAGAAGAACTCTCTTTTGTTGACGATACATACAAGTGTGAATGTGGCAAGATCGTATCATACCCTGACAAAAGGTATCACGTTTAATACATAATAAATTTGACACAATGCATACAAAAAATTTACACAGATAGTTGCAAATGATATTGTAGGTTCAAGGTTCCTATGTACGTAACCTACCCAACTGAGACAATTCAAGTGTTCATGTTCGATCGCGAGATCAGACGCTTAGTATCAACCACTGTAAACAATTTAATTGGTCAAAACCTTAAGGTAATTACTGATTAGATTCAAATAAAAACTAAGGTATATGTAATATGCATAATACTATCATATGACCAAGACCTGGCCTTACAACTTCTAAATCATTATTAGAGGAAGGAAGGGGAGACCAGTTACCAGAAAAATTAATGAACATAACTAGGAAAAGACTTAAACTCACTCTTTCCTTGAATGCTAAAAACTTGACTTACGGCAATTCGGTCTATTTTGCTTCCGATGTAGTTGAGGAGGTTGAAGCCTCCGAAAATCCTACAACTAAAGAACTTCTTGAAATGAAAAATACGGTCAGTGCGATTGAAATTTAAACTCAAACTATTGATGCCAAATATTATATCATACCTGTTGATTGAAATATTAATTTTTATAAATATGCACCTTTAACAATCCTAATAGATCAATCCCCTTTTCTTTTGCAGGTACCAACTTCTCATCTAGAAGGTTGTGCTGTTCATGATACCCCGGAAATAAAATCACCATCAAATAAGCGCACGCTAAAAAAAGATGATGGTTCAAATAAAATCACCATCGTTCTTTCACATACATTTCGACTTTGCGATTTATTCTTTCAAGACTATGTCTTAGTTTTGATATGGTTTTTGGTTTGATGGTTGACTACACATACTTAATGTGTTTATATTGGATTATTTATGCTCAAAATATTATCAAAGACATCTGGATATATGTGAATGTTTTGGGATTACTCTTCACTAACACGCCCATCTTAATAAAGTGAAATGAAAATTATGTGAAAATGATAAAAAGTTAATGTTTAATAATTAATTAAAAAATAGAAATGTGACATCACGGTGCACTAGTAAATATAAAATTATATTTCACTTATAGCTTTTGATGATATAATCATTTTAATTTATGTAATTTACTATATTATTTCTGTGAGTTCATAGCGTAATTATTTACTATGAAATAGTGAAAAATTTAATATAAAAATCTAACTGTGAAAACCTTAATATAAAAATCTAATTTTTAATATAAAATGGAGTCCATGCTTTCACCTATACTAGGTATATAAATATTTAAAAATTTGGACACCAAATATTGATGCCCGAAAACTGTGGTATCTAAGCAATAAAAGAAAAAATAAATTATCTAACAGTATATTAACTTTTTTATATATTTTTGTCTTATCATAAAAAATTACCTGATAATAATAATAATAATAAAAGACTAATTATCACTATGCAATAATCATTGATTATATAATAGTTCGGTGTCCTGCCCAACCACGCTTCTCCTATTTTTAATTAATATTTTACTTTCTAATATATTTAAGATAAAATTTTAATCTATATTAAAGTTTAGATTAAAGTCTTTTATTTGTCAAAGTAATTATAATTTGGATGAGATTTATTAACAATTTAATATATAACGATGAATCTTTATACATTCTCTTTTAAGTTTTTACATTTCAAAATTTATAAAATATAACAAAACTTTTTATAATGAAAAATTTATCTACATCTTATACATTATTTCATGTAATTATTTCATATATTAAAATATTAATCGATCTCTCATTATACACTTTTCTTTATTTCTTGTCATCGTTTCATTTAATTTTTTAATCTTAGTGTCCAACTAATTGGAGAGAAGCTTTTGAGGAAAAGATACAGTTTTGTTAGATATAATTAATGAGTGCTAATGTTCTTTGATGTACTTGTTATATTTATAAGAACAGGAGCAAATCAGAGTTTACCAGAAGCTCGTCAGAGTCTGATGGTTAAAGTCTGACAGAGTTTAGTTGAAACTGATCAGAGTATAGACGATCAGAGTTTACTTGGATAGCATATGACAGAGTATACACGTGGAAAGCTACGAAGCAGATAAACTCTATTGGAGGATAGATGCTGAGGAGTGATTTGCTGAACAAGGAAACTACAGAGAGATAATTATGGAAAACAGAAGCAATCTTAGATTGATTTGTATCATTGCAGATTTATAGGATAATCAAATCATAGATTGAATTTGTAGCTGTGTACTATATAAACACAGATTAGGGTTACTCTATAGGAGTTGTTCACTCGAGTATTTTATTGATACCCTAGCAGCTCTCATTGATATTGTTCATCACTGAGAGAGGAGTTGAATTATTGTAAACAGCTTTTATCAGTTAATATATAAAAGCTTTTGGTGATCTAATATCTTATATTTATATATTAATTTGTGTGATTGCATTCACTGTTGAATCAGTGAATACTCAGGCCTAACAAGTGGTATCAGAGCAGAGGCTGTTTATATACAGTTTACGATCTACAAACAACACACAATCATGTCTGATAACAAGCAATTCAATTCCGGCAACCGTTATGAGTCCATCAGGGTTCCAATGCTGAAGCCCTCTGAATATCCTATCTGGAAGGTCAAGATGACCATGTTCTTGGAAGCAACTGATCCTGATTTCATGGACAGAATCAAGGATGGTCCACATGTACCAACAAAGCTTTCTGTTGCAGTTGGAGAGGATCAGAAACTGATTCCAAAGGAGAAGAAAGATTTTACTCCTGAGGATATAGCATCTGTCAGTAAAGATGCTAAAGTGAAACATCTGCTACACAGTGCTCTTGACAATGTGATGGCTAATAGGGTAATTGGATGCAAGACAGCCAAGGAAATTTGGGATGCCTTGGAAGTCAAGTGCCAAGGAACAAAAGCCATAAAGAAGAACAGGAAAACAATACTCACACAGGAGTATGAGCACTTTGACTCAAAGTCTGATGAGTCATTAACTGATGTCTATGATAGATTTGTGAAGCTTTTGAATGATCTGTCTTTAGTAGACAAAGAATATGCTGTTGAGGATTCTAATCTGAAGTTTCTTCTTGCTTTGCCTGAGAAGTGGGATTTGAAGGCAACTACAATAAGAGACAATAATGATCTTGGAGAGATGGATCTTGATGAAATATATGGCATGCTGAAAACCCATGAACTTGAGATGGAACAAAGAAGCAAGAGGCATGGGAGGAAATCAAGGTCTGTGGCTCTTAAGGTTGAAGAAGAAGCTGAGAAGAAATCTTCAAATAAGAAGAAAGGAAAAGGGAAGGCCTTGGTAACAAAGCCTGAAACTGAGTCATCAGACTCTGATGATGATGACTCAAACTCTGATGATGATTCATCAAACTCTGACAGCATGGATGAAGAAGAGTTCAAGCAGATGGCTGCCTTGATGGTGAAGACCTTCAAGAAGATGGGTTACAAGAACTTTGGGAAGAACAAAAAGTTCTCAAAGAAGGGTTCTTCATCTGAGCACAGGAGCTTCAAGAAGACTGAGGGTAGGGACAGCAAATCTGGGAAGCTGGACAAATCCAAGGTCAAGTGTTACAATTGTGGAGAGATGGGACACTTTGCACCTGAGTGCAAGAAGGGAAAAACTGAGAAAGCTCTCATCTCTACTGGCAGAAATTGGGCAGACACTTCAGACTCTGAAGAGGAAGAGGTTAACTATGCTCTGATGGCTACCACAAATGAAGAAACTGAGGCTTCTGAATCTAAGGTACCCCTTACAACTCATGCTTTTGATACTGATGATATATCTGAATTAAGAATTTTTCTTAAAAGCATGCATGTTAGTTATAGGGATCAGACTTTAGAAAATGAAAGGATTAAATCTGAAAATGCTCAGTTATTAAAAAGGAATGACTTTCTTGAAAAAGAATTAGTGATGATGCTAGAAGTTCAGAAGGAGAGAGATGAGGCTATATTAATCAAGAAAGAACTTCTTAAGAAATTTGAATATCTAGAATCTGAACTAGCTAAAGAAAGAAAGGTCATTAAAACCTGGACTCATTCTGGTAAAAGCACAGGGCAAGTATTTCAGAATGACACTGGAGGCTTAGGTTATACAGAGGAAGATGAACTTAGATTTAAGAACTCTGTAAAAGCTAGAACACATTTACCCTCAAGGTATGCTCAGCCAGTGAAGTTCATATCTGAACCTGTGATGAGAGACTCTGAAATTGAATCTGGTAAAACTTCTGCTAAGGTAGAAACTGTTAAGAGTCTAGAAAAGCCTAAGGAAGAAAAGGCTAAAACTGTTAACATAGGACTTATGAACCAAAAACAATTGAAACACAAGCTTAAAGAGGTAAAGTCTGTTAACAATGTAAAGGAGCCTAGGAAAAATAGGAATGGCAAAGTTGGAATAAATAAGACAAATAACTATATGCCAATCCCCAATGCACCTAGGAAAACATGTCATCACTGTGGTAATACTAATCATCTTGCTACTTTTTGCAGGAAGAACAAGGATATTAACTTCTTACCAAAAAGGTCTGAAGTTAAGAAGCATAGTATTAGATATAAGCCACAAAATCCTTGTTTTCATTGTGGTAGTGAATGGCATTCTATTTATACTTGCAAAGAATATCATAGTTTATATTATGATTATTATCAATTAAAACCTTCTTTGAAAAAGGGTCATTCAAATTCTGCAAGTGTAAACTCTGTTGTAAACTCTGTTAGCTCAAACTCTGATAATGAAAAATCCGCTGCTAAAGCTAACAAACTTAATAAGGCCAAAGGATCCAAGCAAGTCTGGGTCCTTAAAACTAACAATTAGTGGTCTTTATGATTGCAGGGCAACAGGAAAAATATCCTAGTTCTGGACAGTGGATGTTCAGGACACATGACTGGTAACAAGGCCCTGCTATCAGAGTATGTGGAGAAGGCTGGCCCAAGTGTTTCTTATGGAGATGGCAACATAGGAAGGACTCTGGGATATGGCAAAATTGATCTTGGAAATGTCATCATCAATGATGTAGCTCTAGTCTCAGGACTCAAACATAATCTGTTATCTGTGAGTCAAATCTGTGACAGAGGTTATCATGTTGACTTCTATGATGAGCACTGTGAAGTAGTAAGCAAATCCACAGGCAAAGTTGCTCTAATAGGGAACAGGCATGGTAACATATATGAAACCAGACTATCAACAAACTCTGATGGAAAGGCAATCTGCTTATCAACAAGAGTTTCTGTGGAAGATAGCTGGAAATGGCACAAGAAGCTTTCTCATCTCAATTTTAACAACATAAATGAGTTGATAAAGAAAAAGCTTGTGAGAGGATTACCTGATTCACTTCTTACTCCAGATGGTCTCTGTGATTCTTGTCAGAAGGCTAAACAAAGGAAGACATCCTTTAGGAGCAAGACTGAATTTTCTATTGAAAAACCATATCATCTTCTTCATATAGATCTCTTTGGTCCAGTCAATGTCATGTCAATTGGTCAGAAGAAATATGCTCTTGTAATTGTTGATGAATACACAAGGTATACCTGGGTATATTTTCTACATTCCAAAGATGAAACTGCCTTAATATTGATGGATCATATAAGGCAGCTGGACAACTCATCTGAAGATAAAGTTAAGATTCTAAGAAGTGATAATGGCACTGAATTCAGGAATTCTACAATGGAAGAGTTCTGCAAAGAAAGAGGTGTAAAACAAGAATTTTCTGCACCTGGAACACCACAACAAAATGGTGTAGTTGAAAGGAGAAATAGAACTCTAATTGAAGCCGCCAGAACAATGCTTGAAGAAGCTAAATTACCTACATATTTCTGGGCAGAAGCTGTTCAAACTGCATGCTTTACTCAAAATGCAACACTGATTAACAAGCATGGGAAGACACCTTATGAGATGGTGAAGAACAAGAAACCAAATCTGAAGTACTTCCACATATTTGGTTGCAAATGCTTTGTCCTCAAGACTCATCCAGAACAGCTCAAGAAATTTGATCTAAAAGCTGATGAAGGCATTTTTGTTGGTTATCCACTGTCTACAAAAGCCTTCAGAGTCTACAATTTGAGAACAAAAGTAGTAATGGAATCCATTCATGTTTCATTTGATGACAAAAAGATCACTGGTTTAGAAGATGCAAATGAACATGATCCACTGCAGTTTGAAAATGAAGACTTATTCTCTGATGACTCAAACTCTGTCAGTGTTTCAAACACTGATGAAGCAAACTCTGTTGAAAACACTAGAGAATCTGATGAAATTCCAAATCAAGAAGAGAATGAAGCAAGTGTTCAGGGGGAGCATGTACACAACAGTGATACACCTCATGAAGATGAATCTGCTACAAACTCTGATACATCAGAAGATGGCAACACTACAGGGGGAGCTTCATACACAACTGGAAATCATCAAGAGAATCAAGAGAGCATGGATCAAGGGGGAGGATCCAATGCAGAAACTAATCAATCTCTACCTGAGAGAAAATGGACTAGATCTCATACACCTGACTTAATTATTGGAGATCCTAATGTAGGTGTGCAGACAAGAACAGCAACTTCTAATGAATGTTTATATCACTCTTTCTTGTCTCAAACAGAACCTAAAAAGGTAGAGGAAGCTCTTCAAGATGCTGATTGGGTTCAAGCAATGCAGGAAGAGCTCAATGAATTTGAAAGAAATGAAGTATGGACACTAGTACCAAGACCAAAGAATAGATCAATAGTTGGTACAAAATGGGTGTTCAGAAACAAGACTGACAGTGAGGGAGTAATTACAAGGAATAAAGCAAGACTTGTGGCAAAAGGATACTCACAGCAAGAAGGAATTGATTATGATGAGACCTTTGCTCCAGTTGCAAGATTGGAGGCCATAAGAATTTTCTTAGCCTATGCTGCTCACAAGAAGTTTAAAGTCTTTCAAATGGATGTCAAAAGTGCCTTTTTGAATGGAAAATTGGAAGAAGAGGTATATGTTGAACAACCTCCTGGCTTTGTAGATCCAAAGCATCCAGATTATGTCTACAGGTTAGACAAGGCACTATATGGACTTAAGCAGGCACCAAGGGCATGGTATGAAACTCTAGCTCAATTTTTACTTGAAAGTGGTTTTACTAGAGGTACCATTGATAAAACACTGTTTTATTTAAATCATGGAAAAGATCTGCTTTTGGTTCAAATTTATGTTGATGACATCATTTTTGGATCCACTAATGCTAAACTCTGTGAGAGATTTTCCAAGCTTATGCAGTCTAGATATCAAATGAGCATGATGGGTGAGCTAAGCTACTTTCTAGGCTTACAAGTAAAACAGACTGAAGATGGGATTTTCATCAGTCAAGCAAAGTATACCAGAAATCTTTTGAAGAAATTTGGGATGCTAGAAAGCTCAGCTGCAACCACTCCTATGGCAACTGCTACAAAGTTGGACAAAGACACAGGGGCATCAGTGGATATTACAAACTACAGAGGCATGATTGGCTCACTATTGTATTTGACTGCAAGTAGGCCAGATATCATGTATGCAACCTGTCTATGTGCAAGATTTCAAGCAGATCCAAGAGAGCCACATCTGATTGCTGTCAAGAGAATTTTCAAATATCTCAAGGGCACTATTACACTAGGATTATGGTACCCTAGAGAATCAGACTTTAAGCTAATTGGATACTCTGATGCTGATTTTGCAGGTTGTAAAATAGACAGAAAGAGCACAAGTGGAAGCTGTCAATTTCTAGGTGGCAGACTTGTTTCTTGGTACAGCAAGAAGCAAAAATCAATTTCAACATCCACTGCAGAAGCAGAGTATATAGCTGCAGGGAGTTGTTGTGCTCAGATATTGTGGATGAAAAATCAGTTGCTGGATTATGGGTTAGAATTTTCTAAAATCCCTATTTACTGTGATAATCAAAGTGCTATTGCTATGACAGGTAATCCAGTACAACACTCCATGACAAAGCATATAAGCATAAGGTATCATTTCATCAGAGAACATGTGATGGAAGGTACAATTGAACTTCATTTTGTACCAACAGATAAACAACTTGCAGATATATTCACCAAACCTTTAAGTGAAGCAGTTTTTACTAGATTGGTGAATGAATTAGGGATGATCTCAGGATCTGACTAAATATCTGAAATAGGTACTTAATTCTGTAATTTATGCTTGTAAAATGCTTACTTGTTATCATCCATGATATATCTACTGTTAAGTTTTTCTATTAAACTCTGTTGCCAAACACTGTCGTTAAACTCTGTGATCTAAACTCTGTTATGAATTCTAATCAAACTCTGTTGATAGAAATGCCTATGAAGATAATACAAACACTGATATGTCTTTATGAGTAATCATGATTATGAAGTAAGTCAGTATTGAGTTTTGATCCCATCAGTGTTTAGAAAAGAAGTTTTTACACTTATATGATGTGTATACATTAAGTCAGATTTTAGCATCTCTAAGTTATTCATTCTAGATATAAGTAAGAGATGTCTACTTGATTTCTACTTTACAATATAACAGTTGTTTAAGGACTATTGATTCAAATAAATAGATATTTCCCTTTAAATAAAATAAAAATAATTAATGGTACTCCTTTGAGACTGTGAATGTCAAAGTGACAGTGGCTGAGAAGATCCACACAATTTGCTGGTATTAAGCATCTTGCTAAAATTCTAAATGAATTTTTGGTGATCGGTTACAAGTTCACAGTTACTGGAGAAATACTATTAACAGAGTATATAAAGGTCATGCCTCATTTACACTGAGAAGTGTCCTCAAATAAAATATACTCTCAAAAATTAAATATTAAAAATATATAGGTCATGACTCATTTACACTGAGGAGTGTCCTGGAAAAAATATTATATAAATAAATAAAGGGAAAGTCTAATAACAACTTATTTCAGTCCTTATTAAATACTGTTGTGAAATTAAGTTTGATCAAGTTTAAATTTCTGTCTTATATTTCAGAATTTATGACTTTAGAGATTCTTTATTTTGATTAAACTATACATATCCACACACACACACAAGTTTTAAATATTCTGACTTGATGGGCAATAAACTCTGTGACAAACTCTAATATTATGATGAAATTATTTGACTTAAATTTTCAAAGTCTGAGGCATCAGTTTCTATTCTATCAGAGTTTAAGAGTTTATAATCAGATATTATTAACGAGTTTAATAAATTACGAGAGTTTAAATAAAAAATTGAACGGTAGGAATTCTGGTTGAGTGGGTAATGACTCATTGATTTGCTTGATATCGAGAGAGTTTAATCACAATGTCTTATCAAGTACCGTGTAGTAATTAACTGCAATTATTACTATCCCACTTACTTCTTCTCCACCAGTAATTGTTTGCCAGGTGTCCCACTCGGTTCAATTTTCAAGAGAAAACAGCGGCGTGTATCAGTGAAGCAAAGATTTTGGTTACAGTTTCAATACTTAATTCAAATTATTTTGCTTATCTTTCTCATCTTACTACTGATATACACACATATTACATATCTATTCTCGTAAACTCTGATTTCTCTCAAAATTTTTTTTTTTCATACACTAAAATGGCATCCAATGCATACTCTGCTCTTGGCTTATCGTTTGTACCCAACAACCATGCTGCACTGTTATCTACTGAAGGAGTTAACAGTGATTATCACCTGTTTCAGAGATTTCTTGCAAACTCTGAAATTAGCAAGGCTCTTACTGAACCTGGAAAGCTTTCAGGATCACAGATTAAAGCATTCTGGGAATCTGGTGTATACTCTGGTGACAAGTCACCAGAGATTACTTTTACCTATGGTGACAATCAATACACCATCAATCTCACAACTGCTAAGGAAGCTCTTGGTCTGCCAAATCACAATGCCTACACTGTCTCAGTTGGAGACTCAGAACTCAGGAAGATGCTGCAGGAGATTGGTTATGATGGTGACACTGCTGCACTTGGTCACATCAAACGGCCTTGCTTAAGGAAGGAGTGGAGCTTCTTCTTCGATTGCTTGACAAGGGCTTTTCAGCCAAAATGCACAAACTGGGATGCAATTCCCAAGGAATCTCTGCAAATTGGGTATTCTCTGATCTATGGCTTCACCTTTGATTTTGCTAGATTAGTTTTGAAGCATATTGGTAGGAAGATGCATGAGAATAGAAAAGTAGTATACTTTTCTCGTTTCTGTCAATTGTTCTTTTCTGCATGCATACCTGAGGAGATAAACTCTGATGATGAGGTTCAAATCTTTAGACTTCACAAAAGAGTTTTTAATGATTTAATTTCCAAGGATAATAAGAAATCCAATCTTGGAAATCTTAAGATTCCTCAGAGGATGAGGGAGATAATGCAACTGCCTCAAGTTCCAGTCCAGCAGTCTGCATCTCAACAAACTCTGGAGCAAGTTCTAAATACTGCAGCTGGTTCTTCTAAGAGAGGTCAGAAGAAGAAGGATGACTCTTCAGCTCAAACTGTTCCTGTCAAGTATGTAAAGATAAAGTCTGTCAAAGCAAACTCTGATGATCCTGTAAACTCTGATGTTGGGTCATCCAGGCAGACTCAGAAAAAGGGTGGTCAACCTGTTCCTACAACTCCTACAAGAAGGATTACACGATCTCAGACAACACCTGAGAAGGTCAAATCTGCTGCACAAGATGACCAGCCCAGGAGGAAGAGAAGGAGGTTGGTAGCTGCATATGACTATGAGGAGTTAGTCATGGAAGAAAATGCAGAGGCTGAGTTGGTGGCTCCTCAACTCAAATCAAAAAGAAAGAAGACCACAGCCACTGGTCCCATCACTGACTTTACAGTCTCTGATGAAGAGGTTCCAGAAAAGATTTCTGAACCTATCTTGGAAAAGTGCTCTCAGCCACCAGAAGGAAGTGCAGCAAGAGTACACTCTGGTACTTTTGAGAAGGAGACTGTCATTATTGAAGATGTCATGACAGACTCTGATACAAACTCTGATTTCAGACCAGCAGAATTTACTACAACTGAAGCAGATTTCTCTATGGCCATTGTGCCTTGCAATGTTCCATTGAACTCTTACATGCCTAGAGAATCTGAGGAAGAAGTATTGAACATCAGACCATTGTCCATGGTACCTATGTCTGATTCTTTTGTTGCTGAAATGGAAAGGGACATGGCTGATGATGTTTCACAATCAACTACTGCACAAGAGGTTCCTACAACTGAAGCTGCAGCAAAGTCTGATGCAGCTGCAGAGTGTGATGATGCAGGTATGGCTGATGTGCCACAACAAACAACTCAAATTTATAAACTTCCAGCAGCTGGTGGGTATGCTTATGCAGAAGCTGAGGTTCATGATACTGTTGTTGACAATGAACCAGAACTGATGGAGGAGACTGTCCCAATTGTCACTCACACAGAAATGCTAGAAGAGGAAGTTGGTGAGGCTGTTGAGCAACCACTCCCGGTAAAGTCTGTTGATAAGGGGAAGAAAGTGGTTGAAGAAGTTGAAGGGTCTATACATAAAGGAGAGGCAAACTCTGATAGTGATAGTATTTCTGCAGGTCCTTTACCTGTCAGGCCTACTGCACAAAAACATGAGACCACTCAGCAGTGCAAAAGGAGAAATAAGGAGTTGATGTATGCATCTGATGGTGAACAAGGACCTCAAATTGATGCTGTCTGGTCACAAAAGTGGAAGGATCCTGAATATCCTGTAGAATCACTGGAAGCTGCCAAGTACCTTGAAATGGCAGAGGGTCAAATCTCAAACTCTGATGTCCTTTCTCATCTTAAGGCATCAGTACTTTCCTTGAAAGTTCTGCACCATGCTCAGAAGGAAACAACAAAGTCTGTAGATGCAGTCACTGACAAATTCACTGCTTTTACTGAAGTCTTGAAGCAAGACAAGAGGAAAATCTGGGTTCCAGCTCATGAAGCTCTTGCAGACAGGGTTACAAATCTTGAAAAGGTCCAAGCTGAGATGAATACCAAACTGGACAAGATTTCTGTTGCTTTGGAGTTGATTACTGCTGCTCTTATCCCTGATGATGTCAAAAAGGGGGAGAATGAAGACAAATGCAAATCAGATGCAGTATTCAAGAAAGATGATAAATCTGGAGGAGGAGGAGCTGGTGGTAGTGGAAATTCTAGAAGGGGAGTGAGTAGAGGAAATAAGGAGAAAAGATCAAGTGTAAAGTCTGATGCACAACCCAAATTCAATCCTCAATCAAGTTCAAAGGGAGGAAGACAAACAATGTCTGACAAGCCAATGACTGATGAAGAGCTTGCAAAGCAAATATTCCTGAAGGAGAATAAGGGTGCTAGGATGGAGCATTTGAGTCTTGTGGAAGATGATGAGAAATTCTGGAATACTCAACTTCAGAAAGATATTGAAGATGGAGTAGTGAAGAAAGTGGAAGAGGTTCCTAGGCAGAAGCTCAAAGGTGTGAAGATCATGGAAGCTTCAGTTACTGATCAGAGTTTATCCAGTAAAAAGGTATACTCTGCTGAAGAATTCACATCCAAGGGTAAAGGCAAAATAGATGAACATTTAGCAAGAGGGATGCTATCAGTGAATACAACCTCTGACAAAGCTCAAGTTGTGGAAAGATCAACCACTGACAATGCTCATGTTGATTATACAAAGGATTCTAAGAAGTCAATCTCTGACAGTGCTCATATTGACTTGAAAAGAATAGTGGTATCAAACTCTGATGATGAAGAAGAAGAAATCATGAAGAACTATAAGCCAACTGTACTATCTGATGAATTGAAGCTTAAGTTCACTAGCAGTCCAATGCTACATCACAGAGAGAAAATTAAAGAAGTAAATCCAGCTGATTTGGTTTTGAAACAAAAGGTAGCTCATGATAGAGGTGGACTTGGTTCAGGACATGAAAACTGGTATGATGCAAACAAGGTGAACACAAGAGATCTCTCATCATTAGCTGATCCAAAGAAAGGAGTAATTCAAGCCAATCTTGATAAGCTGGAGTCTGTGCAACTAGTGAAGGTAAGGGGTGAAAATACACTTTTACTGCTTTACTTCATGAATGATGAAAGAGTATTTCAAGTTCCCAGAGAGAATATAAATCTTAAGCTTGATGATGAACTGGAGTACATTTTATATCTTCTAAGAGTGAAGAATCAAGCTACATATGAGTATGTAAATTTTCTTAGAGAAACTCTGAGGAACAGAAAGATGAAGAGAAGGGAAATTGAAGGAGCTTATCGGCCAAAGTACTTGGATGACAAGGGCAAGGAGGTTGAAATGGAGAGAAACTCTGCTAAATTTCAAACTTTTGCTGGAGTCAGAGTACTAGTTTTCAATGAAAAATCCTCTAAGGCAAACTACATAAGACTTGGAAATGAGATGCATAGGAATAGTATTCTGAGTCTCAGAGCAGCTATCTACCAAACTGGGGATGATGAACCTGAACTGAAAGCTGTGAAGAGACAGATGATGGATGCTCTCATTGATGCTGAAGACAGGCTACTGAAGAATTATCTCAGTAAGCAATGGGGTCTAGAGGAGATCAAAGGCTGATGAGTAAGATTTTCTTTGAGTTAATTATCTTCTGTTAATACATGTCATATAAACTCTGTTTGCATTTGTGTTATGTTTTGACATCATTAATTATCTGATAACTTGAACATAATATATTATATACAAGTTGGGGGAGATTGTTAGATATAATTAATGAGTGCTAATGTTCTTTGATGTACTTGTTATATTTATAAGAACAGGAGCAAATCAGAGTTTACCAGAAGCTCGTCAGAGTCTGATGGTTAAAGTCTGACAGAGTTTAGTTGAAACTGATCAGAGTATAGACGATCAGAGTTTACTTGGATAGCATATGACAGAGTATACACGTGGAAAGCTACGAAGCAGATAAACTCTATTGGAGGATAGATGCTGAGGAGTGATTTGCTGAACAAGGAAACTACAGAGAGATAATTATGGAAAACAGAAGCAATCTTAGATTGATTTGTATCATTGCAGATTTATAGGATAATCAAATCATAGATTGAATTTGTAGCTGTGTACTATATAAACACAGATTAGGGTTACTCTATAGGAGTTGTTCACTCGAGTATTTTATTGATACCCTAGCAGCTCTCATTGATATTGTTCATCACTGAGAGAGGAGTTGAATTATTGTAAACAGCTTTTATCAGTTAATATATAAAAGCTTTTGGTGATCTAATATCTTATATTTATATATTAATTTGTGTGATTGCATTCACTGTTGAATCAGTGAATACTCAGGCCTAACAAGTTTCAAGATAACAAAATAAATTTAATGACTAAAAATTAAAAACTTCATTTGAAAAGAATGGTAATATATTTTATTATGTATGATTTTAGGATCTCACTTGACCATATAGGAAATGAAATTTTATAAAATTAACGACAATAGCTAAAAAATTCTATGCAAACATAATATAGTTTTTCAGCATCCTTCAATTATTTACTTTGGTAAAATCTTTTAGTAAGATCTAAAGATTGAATTGGATTGATTGGAATTAATAGGATGATTAATTGAATAATTGTATATTTAATCAGTTTGATAAGTTACAGAATATGAATTAATCGGTAATTAGTCGTGATTAACCGACTTTTAGAATATAGAATCAAGGAGGAAGTAATTATTATAAAAACTAAACACGATAACATATATTACATACAAAATTATGAATATTTATTTGTAGCTTGAATTTAGAAAAAATAACATATGTCCATGTAGCGCAAGCATACTAATAATATGTAAATCTGAGTAGGGGTGAGCATTCGGAAATATGGATACCGAACCGAAATTAGTTTGGATATCCATATTTTCGAATAGATAAAATTGCATTTCCAAATACCGAATCGAATTAATTTCGGTCAGAAACCGAGTCATAATTATTATTTCGGTTCGGATTCCAATATATCCAAAAATCCGAATTTACATAGAAGTTATTAACTCAAAAATTGCGTTCACTTGAAATGAATGAAATATGAAATTATGAAGAATTTATGAAAAAAAAAGAAAATATGAGATATAATCACTAAATACGAGTGAGCCTAAATTTCTTATGATGAAGATTACAAGAAACATAATGAATGATGAAGAAGTGCAATGAGCATGTGGGTTAGATTCGTAATTCAAATATTTGGAATGTAATGATGGAACAAATGAAAATTATTGACATTTTCTTCGTTCAACCTCAACTTAGAGTACAAATAAATTTTATTTTATTCTGCATTCGGCTCCATCCAATTGAACGCAACCCAAGTATTATAACTTTGTCAAATTTTGGGACACAATTAATTCATAATTTTATAATTTTGCAATCACTTCTGAACAAGATAATAGTGTAATTAATATCAGTTTTTGAAATTCTTTCTCCTTGACAAATAATACACAACGTGCAATTAGCAATTATACTAGACTTTTTTCTAAACATACGAGTTACTGAACTTACGAGCAAGTAAAAAAATGTTACCACTAAGCCAATAAACTAATATCATTACAAGATATCAAACAAACATCACAATTTTAGTGTGTGTATATGAAAGAAATATAAAAATTTATAAAATAATTTGGATTTTTTGGACAATTTGGATAATCCAAAAATCCAAAGAAAAAATCCGAAAGTCCAGATTACATCAATAATCATTCCAAAATTCGAAGCATATTTTATCGGTTCGGTATCCAAACCGAAATATTTCGGATTTATCCATTCGGTTAATGGATATCCGAACCGAATGCTCACCTCTAAATCTGAGTACTCGTATTCTCTCTACGAGGAAAAAGGGTCCACGACAGTAGTGAAAAATCCGGAAAAAGGGCACAATCTTTGACTGTGGCGACTATTAGTCAATATTCACCGCCTCTCAAGAGTCAAGACCACCACCGGATAATGCCCGTGTGCTCCTGCTGCGCATATGTTAACTAGTTAATATACCGCACTTTACGACGACATCACAACAATTATAGAAAAAATATATTAATATTATATCATATTGTAATATCAACATAGCATCTTATTATATTAACATTTTCACAGAAATTCTATTCAAATAAAAATTCATCCTAATGTTTTCATATTTTTTTTGTAATTTCGAAGAATGTCATTACTCAAAATTATCGTATGGTATTTAATATTTTTTGATATTTTGAAAAAATTTAAAGACCCAACTTTTGTTTACGTCAAAGTGTACTTTCAAAATTTAAACATACGAATTCTAATAATTTAATGATCTAAATTTCAAAATTAAAGTAGTAATCAAACATAATAATTTGTAAAATAAAATTAAAATCACAACTGAATAAATCCAATAAATGATTTGTAATTGATTTCAAAATTAAATATCTCATGCATCTAAATCAAAATAAGAATGAATTTTGTTTTGTATTTGCATAATTGAGTAGAAACTTGTTTATCAATCGAAACTATATTGGTGCACAATATACATTCATCGACGACATGTAAGTTTCATTTACCTTTTGAACTCGCGATTCAAGCCAAACTAAGGAAAAATCATTAAGCCATCAACGCAGAAACAATCAAATGACCCACTGATTTTCAGTTGGGCCGACACAGATTATGTTTCTTGAATATTTTTCAAAACATATATATTTAAATCATCACAAGATGAGATAATATGCCTCCTTCCCGGATTGAAAACTTGAACTGATACACTTTTCAGCCTAAAAAAAAGTAGACAAATTTACCAAGCAAATCAAAAAATAAAAAATCTAATAAGATACATACAGAAAACGTAAATAAACGATTCATAAACCAATAAATCACATATTCAAATAAATGAATATATTATTATACTATATTATATATATTATTTGAAATAATATCTTATAAATTTTGAGCATTATATGTATAAATCACATAATTTAATGTATTCATATATTTTTAGTGGATAATTGTGTCATTATGTAATATAATACGAAATTTGAGAATATAATCAAATTTGAATAAACTAAACTCGTACGTTATATTTTATATGTGAAATTCAAATAAAATAATAAATATTAATTTCAATTTACATTAATGTTTTTCTTAGTTTTTACAAAATTCGAATCTTAAAAATAGTTCAAATCATCTATATTACCATTCCTACAATTCATAAATTTTTTTAAATAAATATAATTCAATATTATAATTTAACTTTATTCACTTTTTATTTTTGATATTTAAAATCTAAATATTATATATATATATATATATATATATATATATATATATATATATATATATATATATATATATATATATATATAGTTTTTGAGAGGCGTTACCTCATAAACTTTCTCCGAATAAACATTGTTAGCTCCCGATAAAGGGTTGAATTAAGCTAGAAGGGGGGGTTGAATAGCTTAATCACCAATTTAAAAATTGATGTCGTATAATAAAATTTATCCCCCGTTTTGAGCTTTTATCAAGAGTGTAAGCAGTTAGTGTGTGTGTGCGGAATTAAAGAGTAGAGTAAGAGAAATACCACACGCGAGATTTTTATCCTGGTTTGGCAATGGCGCAACCCCTAATGAATTCGCTCACCCCTAATCCAGTCCCCGAGCCCCTCCCCTGGCTCGAGATTTTTCACTATAAGTAGAAAGTACTCCTTATAGTAGGCGGAGAAGCCTTTACAAATATATATATCTTGGAGCGTAACTTCCCGTTACCTCCTCACTATAAATGTACAAGGCCTACAAGACTTGTCTTGGAGCGTAAATCCCATTTACCTCCTCAAAATCTATGTAGCTCCAGGTAGGTAGTCTTTGGTCTTCTAAACTCTTGCGGGTCTTGGATCTTAGATCTTAGGTCTTGGGTCTTTCCTCTTCCTCACGGTGCAAACGACTAACTCCCAGTTAGCTCGTTTAGGACTTGGGTCTTAGAACGAAGATCACCTCACTTCACTTCACCTCACTGCAAAACTTAGAAACCAATATCTAAAATAAATAACCTTGGTTTATAAAAAGGGTTTTGGACTAGACACGACTAGACCGTTAGTAACGATAATATTCAATCAAGAATATTTATATATATATAAAAATATTGTATATATATATGTTATATACTTTACGTTTGATATAGAAGGATTAAAATATACGTTATAATTTACTCCAATACGAAAGATATGTATTTAGTTGGAGTAGTAAGAGTCGATTAACCTTTAGTCTCGCTTAGAACTCTTAATAGTATTCGCTACGTTGAAAAGATTTAGACTTGTATGATCAACGAATACTTTTATATTTAAACTCCTTTAAGATCGAATAAATATATTCGGAGTTTAAATATCTTGTCTTTCTCAAAGGCTTAAGATTTGAATACTTGTCTTTTAGACTAAGTATAAATAATACTTCGAATATACGTCTATATTCGAAGTAACGATTAAGAAAGTCTTATGGCAAGCTCTTTAGCTATTGACTTTTCTTAAAACAACTTTTCTCTTGATATAGTCTTTTTCGACTAGATATAATCAATTGAGTGCGAAGAGAGAGAGTGTGTAGTCTTTCTTTAGACTTTAGCACAATATAATGATTTAGCCAAACTTAAATATACTTGCAAAGATAACAACAATTAATGTGCAGAAAGTAG